>NC_132876.1:74579657-75779657 GCF_048164855.1 Canis lupus baileyi | reverse complement strand
ATTTATATTGATGTGGGTGGAACTGGGGGATATTATGCTAAGTGAAATAAATCAGTCAGAGGAAAACAATTATCATATGGATTTACTCATATGTGAATATAAGAAAGAGAGTAGAGGACCATAGAGTTAACTTTGGGAGAACTGAATGGGAAATCCATCAGAGAGGGAGAAAAGCCATTAGAAACTTTTATTTATTTATTTATTTATTTATTTATTTATTTATTTATTTATTTATTTTTTTATAAACTTTTAATTATAGGAAACAAACTGAGGGTTGCTGGAAGGGAGGTGTGGGGGGGTGATGAGGTAATTGAGTGATGGGCACTAAGGAGGTCATCTGATGGAAAGGGAGACAGAACATGAGAGACTCCTAACTCTGGGAAACAAACTAGGGGTGGTGGAAGGGGAGGTGGGTGGGGGGTGGGGGTGACTGGGTGACGGGCACTGAGGGGGGCACTTGATGGGATGAGCACTGGGTATTATTCTATATGTTGGCAAATTGAAAACCAATAAAAATAAATTTATAAAAAAATGGAGGGCACCTGATGTGATGATCACTGGGTGTTATAAGCAATTGATAAATTATTGAACATGAGATCTGAAACTAAGTATGTACTATATGTTGGTTAATTAAATTTAAATTAAAAGAGAATATGCAAAAGTAACCTGGATCACTACCACGGCTTTCTTTAGTAAGAGATATTGAGATTGTACAGAATCATAGAAAATAAGATCCACAGAGCACTTAAAGAGTAAATCTTCCAATCCAATCATTTAAAGTTCAGAAACTTCCCTGCATATTTTCAGACCATAATGCTTTGAAATTAGAATTAAATCACAAGAAGAAGTTTGGAAGGATTTCAAGCACGTGGAGGTTAAGGACCATCCTGCTAAACGATGAAAGGGTCAACCAGGAAATTAGAAAAGAATTTAAAAAATTCATGGAAACTAATGAGAATGAAGATACAACCATTCAAAATCTTTGGGATACAGCAAAAGCAGTCCTGAGGGGAAAATACATCGCAAAACAAGCATCCATCCAAAAACTGGAAAGAACACAAATACAAAACTAACCTTGAACCTAAAATAACTGGAGAAAAAACAGCAAATAGATCCTACACTCAGCAGAAGAAGAGAGTTAATAAAGATTTGAGCAGAACTCAATGAAAGAGAGACCAGAAAAACTCTGGAACAGATCAACAAGACCAGGAGTTGGTTCTTTGAAAGAATTAATAAGATAGATAAACCATTAGCCAGAATTAGAAAAAGAAGAGAGAAAAGACTCAAATTAATAAAATCATGAATGAGAAAGGAAAGATCACCACCAACACCAAGGAAATACAAACAATTTTAAAAACATATTAGGAGCAGCTATATGCCAATAATTTAGGCAACCTAGAAGAAATGGACGCATTTCTGGAAAATTGCAAACTACCAAAACTGGAACAGGAAGAAATAGAAAACCTGAACAGGCCAATAACCAGGGAGGAAATTGAAGCAATCATCAAAAACCTCGAGAGACACAAAAGGCCAGGGCCAGATGGCTTCCCGGGGGAATTCTATCAAACGTTTAAAGAAGAAACCATACCTATTCTACCATAGCTGTTCGGAAAGATGGAAAGAGATGGAATACCTCCAAATTCGTTCTATGAGGCCAGCATCACCTTAATTCTAAAACCAGACAAAGACCCCACCAAAAAGGAGAATTATAGACCAATATCCCTGATGAACATGGATGCAAAAATTCTCAACAAGATACTACCCAATAGGATCCAACAGTACATTAAGAAGATTATTCACCATGACCAAGTGGGATTTATCCCCAGGATGCAAGGCTGGTTCAACACTCGTAAAGCAATCAATGTGATTGATCATATCAGCAAGAAAAAAACAAGAACCATATGATCCTATCATTAGATGCAGGGAAAGCATTTGACAAAATACAGCATCCATTCCTGATCAAAACTCTTCAGAGTGTAGGGATAGAGGGAACATTTCCTCAGCATCTTAAAAGCCATCCATGAAAAGCCCACAGCAAATATCATTCTCAATGGGGAAACACTGGGAGCCTTTCCCCTAGATCAGGAACAAGACAGGGATGTCTACTCTCACCACTGCTATTCAACATAGTACTAGAAGTCCTAGCCTCAGCAATCAGGCAACAAAAAGAAATAAAAGGCATTCAAATTGGCAAAGAAGAAGTCAAACTCTCCCTCTTCGCCGATGACATGATACTCTACATAGAAAACCCAAAAGCCTCCACCCCAAGATTGCTAGAACTCATACAGCAATTTGGCAGTGTGGCAAGATACAAAATCAATGCCCAGAAGACAGTGGCATTTCTATAGACTAACAATGAAACTGAAGAAAGAGAAATGAAGGAGTCAATCCCATTTACAATTGCACCCAAAAGCATAAGATACCTAGGAGTAAACTTAACCAAAGAGGTAAAGGATCTATACCCTAAAAACTACAAAACACTTCTGAAAGAAATTGAGGAAGACACAAAGAGATGGAAAAATATTCCATGATCATGGATTGGAGGAATTAATATTGTGAAAATGTCAATGCTACTGAGGGCAATTTACACATTTAATGCATCCCTATCAAATACCATGGACTTTCTTCAGAGAGTTGGAACAAATTATCTTAAGTTTTGTGTGGAATCAGAAAAGACCACGAATAGCCAGGGGAATATTAAAAAAGAAAACCATATCTGGGGGCATCACAATGCCAGATTTCAGGTTGTACTACAAAGCTGTGGTCATCAAGACAGTGTGTGACTGGCACAAAAACAGACACATTGATCAATGGAACAGAATAGAGAATCCAGAAGTGGACCCTCAACTTTATGGTCAACTAATATTCGACAAAGGAGGAAAGACTATCCACTAGAAAAAAGACAGTCACTTCAATAAATGGTGCTAGGAAAATTGGACATCCACATGCAGAAGAATGAAACTGGACCATTCTCTTACACCATACACAAAGATAAACTCAAAATGGGTGAAAGATCTAAATGTGAGACAAGATTCCATCAAAATCCTAGAGAAGAACACAGGCAACACCCTTTTTGAACTTGGCCACAGCAACTTCTTGCAAGATACATCCATGAAGGCAAGAGAAACAAAAGCAAAAATGAACTATTGGGACTTCATCAAGATAAGAAGCTTTTGCACAGCAAAAGAAACAGTCAATAAGACTCAAAGACAACCTACAGAATGGGAGAAGATATTTGCAAATGACGTATCAGAAAAAGAACTAGTATCCAAGATCTCTAAAGAACTTATTAAACTCCACAGCAAAGAAACAATTCAATCATGAAATGGGCAAAAGATATGAACAGAAATCTCACAGAGGGAGACATAGACATGGCCAACAAGCACATGAGAAAATGCTCTGCATCACTGGCCATCAGGGAAATACAAATCAAAACCACAATGAGATACCACCTCATACCAGTGACAATGGCGAAAATTAACAAGACAGTAAACAACAAATGTTGGAGAGGATGTGGAGAAAAGGGAACCCTCTTGCACTGTTGGTGGGAATGTGAACTGGTGCAGCTACTCTTGAAAACTGTGTGGAGGTTCCTCAAAGAGTTAAAAATAGATCTGCCCGACGACCCAACAATTGCACTGCTGGGGATTTACCCCAAAGATGCAGATGCAGTGAAACGCCGGGTCACCTGCAGCCCGATGTTTATAGCAGCCATGTCCACAATAGCCAAACTGTCTAAGGAGCCTCGGTGTCCATCGAAAGATGAATGGGTAAAGAAGATGTGGTCTATGTATACAATGGAATACTCAGCCATTAGAAACAAGAAATATCCACCTTTTGCTTTGATGTGGATGGAACTGGAGGGTATTATGCTGAGTGAAATAAGTCAATTGGAGAAGGACAAACATTATATGGTCTCATTCATTTGGGGAATATAAAAAATAGTGAAAGGGAATAAAGGGGAAATGAGAAGAAATGAGTGGGAAATATCAGAAAGGGAGACAGAACATGAGAGACTCCTAACTCTGGGAAATGAACAAGGGGTGGTGGAAAGGGAGGTGGGTGGGGGGTGGGGGTGACTAGGTGATGGGCACTGACGGGGGCACTTGACGGGACGAGCACTGGGTGTTATCCTGTATGTTAGTAATTTGAACACCAATAAAAAATAAATTTATTTTAAAAAAGTAAATCGCCACAACTGCCAAAAAAATAAAAAAATAAAAAATATGTAAAAAAAATTAAATAACAACAACAAAAAATAACCATTGGGAAACAAGGCCCATGATCGAAATCATTCACCTTTCATCAGTCACCAAGATGGTTCCTAAACCTGGGACTCAATTCTGAGTCTGGTATTCTCTATGTTAAAACATATTTTGATTTAGAGGTGCCATAATCCTGGGCTAAAATACTGTCTTCTGGTCCAGCTAAACACAGATTTCTCCATCCTTTTTTTCCTAGCTACACCTTCTGACACGGTGGTTGCAGGATAGGACAAAGAGATTCTTCCCATTTAAACCCCTAACTTCAGTACCAAGAATAATTGAGAAATATGGAACCAGAAGATCACTAACAAAGCTTTACTTGGTTTGGCTGGATTGGGCAAGTTCTTAAAGCAGGGACATAACACTCCCTCTTCTAGATTGATGAATTCTTCTATTGGTGTCCTGAGCTTGTGCCCTGTAAGAAGAGGCCAAGATGTTTGGGAGTTGAGACCAGAGATCCTTCTAAGACTAAAGGACTCTCACTTGGCCAGTGTCTGAAAGAATACTGAGAAGGTAATTTTGTTTCTTAGAGACTCAAGTCTATTAATCTAGAAAATGGGAATAATACTAATAACCTCTACCCCATCTGAAAATCAAATCACATGTGAATGTACTTTGCTAAAGTTAATATGTGCACGTTAGCATTTGAATTTAATTCTGACTTTCAATGATATTTATTGAGCATGTATCATTGTGCTAGGTATTAGAGATATATCAGTAAATTAACAAGTAAAATCCCCTACCTTTCATGGAATTTACATTCTAGTGGGGAGAAGAACAATAAAGAAAACATATAAGCAAAACATGTAATATGTCAGATAGCAAAAAATAAAATAGAGGAAAATAAAGCAGGAAAGAGGGGGAGACAGTCAATTTTAAGTAGAAAAGTCAGGGAAGATATCAAGGAGAAGGTGATATATGAGTAAAGACATGAAAGAGGTGAAGATTGGAGCCATGAAGTATATGGGGCAGGAGTGTTCTAGACAGAGAGAAAAACAAATGCAAAATCTGTGGCGAGGGGGATGCCAGACATTTTTTAGGAACAGTAAGAGGCCACGACTATCTGGAGTGGGGAAAGAATGTGGGAAAGGTGAAGGAAATGAAGTCATAGAGGTAAGAATAGGTTGATTACACAGAACTTTGTAGATAATAGTAAGTATTTGGCTCTTTTTTTTAAGAATTTGGCTCTTATTCAAGGAGAGATTGTTAGCCATCAGATGGTTTTGAGCAGAGGAGTGATATGACCCAACTTAGATCTTTTTTTGTTTTCCAACTTAGATCTTGATAGTAACCCTCAGCTGCAAGGTAAAGAACAGACTATACTTATATTATAGACCTTATGACATTATAAGACAGCTACCATTTTACAGCAGTGCTACTCAAACTTTAATATATAATATAAGTCAAATAGGAACCGTGTTAAAATGCAGAATTGTACTTGTTAAATCTGGAGTGGAGCTAAAGATCCTGAATTTCTAACAAACTCTCAGGTGATTCAGATGCTAGGCCAGAGCAGAACACTTTGAGGGTAGGAGCTATGTCCAATGCTGGCATGGAGCTTGACAACTCTATTATATGTTTGCTGCATGAATGACATTAGTGGTTTGATATCCAATGCCACATAGCACATTTCAGAGGGTAATATTTAGCTATTTGTATGGAGGTAAGGAAGAGGAAAAGATAAAGAGAGACATGGATGGATGGGTGAATAGATGAAAAAGGAAAAAAAGGAAAACTAACTTTTTACAAATATATTTACTTAATTTCATCAACAAACTTAAGAGTTTGGTATACTGAAGCCCACTGGACAAAATAGAAAAAATCAAAATTTAGAGGAGTTAAGGGGCAAGTTCAAGGCCACAGTGTGCCTACGTGACTAAGTCAGGGTGTGACAGCCAGCATTCCACATACCTACAGCCCTTGTTCTTTCCACTCTACTTTATTGCCTCGTGGATGGGGTAGTGGGGATAATGTTTAACCTTCCTGGAAGGGATGAAAAAATGAGTTGAGGTAAAGAAAGTTAAGGCCCATAATCCTTGGCCTTGGTCTTTCTAGATCTGCACTGTCCAACATGGGTGCCATTTAGTCACATGTGTATTTAATTTAAAATTAAATTTAAAATTCCATTTCTCTTATATTCCACATATGAGTGAAACCATATTATAATTGTCTTTCTCTGACTGATTTATTTCACTTAGCATAATATCCTCCAGTTTCATCCACATTGATGTAAATGGTAAGTATTCACCCTTTCTGATGGCTGAGTACTATTCCATTGTGTGTGTGTGTGTATGTATATATATCTCCATCATCTGTCGATGGACATCTCAACTTCTTCCTTTTTTTATTATTTTTTTTCTTGGCTCTTTCCATAGTTTGGCTTTTGTGGACATTGTTGCTATGAACATTGGGGTGCAGGTGCCCCTTTGGATCACATTTGTATCTTTCGGGTAAATATCTAGTAGTGCAATTGCTGGGTCATAGAGTAGCTCTATTTTTAACTTCTTGAGGAATTTCCATACTGTTTTCCAGAGTAGCTGTACCAGGTTGCATTCTCATAGAGGAAGGGAGGGAAAACTGAATGGGAAGTCATCAGAGAGAAAGACAAACCATGAGAGACTTTTAACTATAGGAAACAAATTGAAGGTTGCTGGAAGGAAGGTGGGTGGGGGAATGTGGTAATTGGATGAGGGACATTAAGGAAGGCATGTGATGTGCACTGTTATATCCAGCTGATAAATTATTGGACACTACATCTGAAAATACTGATGTAGTATATGTTGGCTAATTGAACTCAAATTAAAAAAATAAAAACAAAAAAAACTCCATCCCATTTTTCAATCATACTAGCCACTTCTCAACCACTCAGTAACCACAGATGGCTGGCTAGTGGCTACTCTGTTGGAGAATGCAGATGTACTTTATCACTATAGGAAGTTCTATTGGGTAACAATATTCTAAAGAAACAAGAACAAGTTTTAAAGCTATACTATTGATTCCAGAGTGGGCCCTGGCTTCAATAGCACTTAAAGAACAGAAAGTTCTGACCTGACCCCTCATCTGGAAAAAAGAGGATAAACATATTCAAAGTAGAGTTTTCTCTGAGTCAAGTAGAATGCTAGTGTGTGTGTGTGTGTGTGTGTGTGTGCGTGAAAGAGGGAGAGAGAGAGAGAGAGAGAGAGAGAGAGAGAATCTTTTAGAAACATTCTTTCTGCTATTTCCCATTGGTATTCCCATGTTATTGTTTAGTAAAATGCCTTTTGAAAATGTCAACTAGTCCCATGAGCTCAAGAGAGAATGAGAAAAAGGGCTGTCTCCTTACTCAGGTTAGAGACATGGAAGAGATGGAGTTAGGGAATGTGGAGCCACAGCTCCTGGGGAGCTAAGTGGCATATACTGAAGGAGCTTAGAATTGTCTACTCAGTCTTTATCTCCTATAGATTCCTCCTCTAAGCTCTTTTCTGCTCAAACCTAAAACCAGTGTTCTTCAAGTGAAAGAAGGTGACCAATAACATCAGTTTCACCAGGAATGCCTGTTAAATATAGAGATGCCTGTGGTTTACCCAGACTGAGATTTCACAACTTTGGGAGGCAGAAGGGGCTGGAATTTGTATGTTTAACAAGCCACTCCAGAAACTTTAGTGCACATTCAAGTTTGTGAACCACAAGCTGTAGGAAGAAGTGATTTGCTTTAATGAATGAGGTCAGGCCTTTACATGGTGTGGTAACAACCAAATCAGAAGCCAATAGGATAAGGGTAGAGATTCAAGGAAGAAAAGATGGGGGATGGAATCAGGGAAAGATAGAGAGAGAAGGAATATAAAAATGAAAGAGAAAAGTTAAAGAAAGAGAGAAACTGATATAAGGACTGAGAAGCTCCAAGGGAGCTGTTTCACCCACTTAGCAGAATGTAGGAGGCCAGTCCAGCTGCTCTTTCCAATATCTTGGGATTGTCACAGGTACAGCTCAGGAGAGTTGTTGGTTCTTCATGAAAATGCCCTCTACCCCACCCTGGATACCCCCACATACACTATCACAGCTGGGCCTACCTCACAAATGTCCTTGAGGTGCTTGATGTAATGACGTTCAGTGCTCATGATCTCATTGATGACATTGGCTCGCATCTGGTCCCGGTTCTGTAGTGGCCGGCCCAGACAGAGGCAGTCTGAGTTGGGGTCCAGGTGCCCATTCTGCACATCACTGGGCCCTTCCTCCACCCCATCCTCCTGGTTCACCCAGAGCTGTGGAAGCAGGCAAAAGAATAATAATAGAGTAGTTTTCTTCTTTGAAAATTTTCTAGTCAAGTAGAAAAATGATAAACTAAATTCTTCAAGTATTCAGAGAACATTCAACCAGAGGCCCCTGTAAATTGAATGCCAGGCTTGGCTTTAGGGTAACTTGCTGGCTTTATGCAGGAATTTAATCCTCTCTAGGCCTCTCATGACATATCTGTAAAATGGAGGATGGAGAAGGATACAATTAAATCATATCTGAGAGGATAAGATGTCTAAGATTTCAGAGAAGAGTTATGGCAAACAGAACTCATTCATGCTTGAACATATCTAGGTAGCCCAGCTGACATCAAAAAGAAAAAAAGACTAAGCTATATATCTTGGGTATATGTCACAGCTGGATCAAACACAACACCTATGAGCATGGAGACCAAAGTTGAATACTGGTGTGAGTATCCTGAAAACAGGATCTTCAGTGTTTATTTACATCAAAATATGTACATAATTATTAAAATTTTACTATAAAATGCCTCGGGTATGTAATGATCTCTACATCTACAAAGTTGGAGTAAAGATGACATAATATTTCCATACCACATAACAGCAACAGCTGATTGAACACTTACTATATAGCAACCACTATGCCAAGAGCTTTCAATGAACTGTGTTACTCAGTCCTGCTAGGCATGTACCATTATTACCTCTATTTGATGTAAGAGAATAATGAGGCTCAGAAAAATTAAGGAATTTGTCCCAAGTCACTCAGTTAGGAAAGCAGAAGAACCAGGATAGGAACCAGGTGGTCTGACTTCAAAGCCTACGTCTTAACCACTATACTAGCATCTTTATACCTCTGGTTCTAAGGAAAACAGGAAAAGAGTAAAGAAGGGCTTGGGCTTAGGTGAGCTGAGAATTATCAAAATCATTAGAAATGGGTGCAATTGGTAAGTGTTGAAACTATACATTCTAACACATAAAGGCAAAGGGATGCAGGAAAACGTCCTTTGGGGAGGCTGAGTGAAATGTTTCTGTATCTATGATGATGGCTTACATCAGGGAGATGGCTCATTTCACCCTGGTCCTAGGAAGGAGGAAGGAGAGAGGGTCAGGAAAAAAGGAAGGGTGGAACCTTAGGAAGAGTGGTAAAATCTGCCAGGGGAATTAGCCAAAGAGCTAAAGAGTTGTCTCAACAGTTTTAATCAACAATCCATCTTTCCCTTCCATAACCACCCCCAGCTTTTTCCACTTTCCTGCCTCAAGAAGCTGAGATCGGGGATCCCTGGGTGGCGCAGTGGTTTGGCGCCTGCCTTTGGCCCAGGGCGTGATCCTGGAGACCCGGGATCGAATCCCACGTCGGGCTCCCGGTGCATGGAGCCTGCTTCTCTCTCTGCTTCTCTCTCTGCCTCTCTCTCTCTCTCTCTCTCTCTCTCTGACTATCATAAATAAAAAAAAAAAAAGCTGAGATCAATCAATTTAGATGCAACACTATCTCTGCCATCAGAAAGGCCTGTTGGTGAGTGGCCTTAGGAGGTCAGAGGCTTTGGGATGGAGCTAAAGGAACAGTAGTTATTTCTCAACTCTGTGTATTCTCCCCTCTTTTTGCCTCACAGAGGATGAGGGGTATGGTTATCACCCAACAAACCTAGAAATGTCACCAGCAATATAGTCTACTTATTTGCCACAGGCCAAAGCAATTAGGTCTCATCTCTTTTTAATAAATTTTCATACACAGCCAAATGTGCAAAAATCCATCTCCATTCAGAACCTATCATCCTCCAAATGTTCTATTGGAAATCTCTTTACATCTTTCAAAGGTCAACTTTGTGTCTTCAATATGCTAACAGTTGCTCTTTAATACCAGCAATAGACAATGATAAGGGATGATTAATCAAGGAACAGATCTGTTCAAAAAGGTGATTCTAAGGCATTGAAGGAAGCATAACATATACATGATGTCATCTATGTGAAACAATGAAGGACTCATCCTATAATAATTCATTAGCTTTTCCCAGATTTTCATATAGCAAGCTAAACTTTGCTATAAAAAGGGTTCCATAGGCAGGTCTTTAAGAGATTTAAAATGAAACAAAACATTTATTTTTTTTCTCAGGAGTTTAAGACGAGTCAATTCAAAATACTGGCTTTTGGATGGCTGGAATGAGATGACTCTCTGGAACAGTTCCAGTAGGAAGGAGCACAAGATATCTGTGGGGGTAGGGTCCAGACAGGCAATGTCTAGAGCCTGGCAAGTTGGAAGACATTCCAGGAAATCCTCTCAGAGTACTTGAAGACTATTTTCTTCAACCTTTATTGAACTCAAAGCAAAGCTGGGTTAATGCAACTCAATTGAACAAAAACCTATTTTGTATCTATTCTTTACTTCACCTCTAACTATTAGAGACACAAGGATGAGCTATTAACACCTCCCTCCTCTCTCCTGCCTCATTGGTTCCAGGGAATGCTTTCCAAATCAGAGAATATCTCTGGTTCTTATCTCTTCCTATTCCATTCTCATTGTCATGGCCCCCACTCCCTAGATGATTCCCATAGGTTATCTACCAGCTCTAATTACCCCCCATATACCACTATCAGGCCAATTTCCTTGACTATAACTTTTTTTTTAAAGATTTATTTATTTATTTATTTATTTATTTATGATAGACATAGAGAGAGAGAGAGAGGGGCAGAGACACAGGAGGAGGGAGAACAGGCTCCATGCCAGGAGCCCAACATGGGACTCGATCCCGGGACTCCAGGATCGCGCCCTGGGCCAAAGGCAGGCGTTAAACCACTGAGCCACCCAGGGATCCCCTTGGCTATAACTTTGATGGCTACTCTCACACTCCAAAACCCATTACCAAGTCCAAATCTTTTACCCTGAAATTCAAACATTACCATAATCTGGCTTCAATTTGCATTTCCATCCTTAGTTTCTACTCTGTCCTTCAGGAATACTTGGCTTCTCCCAAACTGGTCTATTTTCTGTCGACAAATATTCCCAACTATGGTCTTTAATCCCACACTTGATCATGTAAAAAATAGAGTACAGAGACTTTCAACCACTTCAGCAAAAATGAACCAACATTTCAACTTCCTGATGAAGAAACCTGGGCACATACAGGAAAAATAATGCCAGGGAATTACCAACCTACCAAGATCCCCATTTTAATATACTTTTCTTTTCTATTTTTTATGTACCTTCCTTTTTTCTCTCTATTTTTTATGTTACATAATAGATACAGGAATACTTTTGCTTTGTAAAAAGTGAAAACAGAGAAAAAGGAGAAGACTCAAATTATTACAATTAGGAATAAAAGAGTAAAAACCACTGCCAGTCTAACAAAATTTTTAAAAAGGATTAAAGAGGGCAGCCTGGGTGGCTCAGCGGTTTAGCGCCACCTTCAGCCCAGGATATGATCCTGGGCACCCGGGGTCGAGTTTGAGTCCCATGTCAGGCTCACTGCATGGAGCCTGATTCTCCCTCTGCCAGTGTCTCTGCCTCTCTCTCTCTCTCTCTCTCATAAATAAATAAATAAATAAATAAATAAATAAATAAATAAATAAATAAAATATTTTTTAAAAAATAAAAAGGATTAAAGAGAATGCTATGCACAATGGTATGCCAAAATTAGATAACCCAATGAAATCGGTAAATTCCTAGAATCATAAAAACTACAGAAAATAATTGAAGAAGAAATAGCCAGCCTGAATAGACCCTATGGCAAGTAAAGACTAATTAAAAACTTCTTCCATGGGAAAAAGAAAATAAAAAGCCAGGATCAGTTGGCATGACTCACGAAGTCCACCAAACATTTAAAGAATCAATCTTTCACAAACTTTCAAAAAATAGAAATGCAGAAATTCTCAATAAAATATCTGCAAACCAAATCCAGTAAGATATATATATTTTTAAAAATCCAGATGGAATTCATGCCAAGAATGCAAGATTGGTTCAACATATGAGAATCAGTCAATGTAATATATAATTATTAATGCAAAAAAGGTTTGAAAAACCATAATCATTTCAATAGACAAAAAAAAAAGCATTTGGCAAAATCCAATACCTTCTCATGATAAAAAAAATAGAAAACACTCAATAAATTAGGAATAGGAAGAAAGTTTCTCAAATAGCTGATAGAAATTTATGGAACATCCTTAATTAATGTATAATTAATGGTAAAAGACTCAATGCTTTCATCCTACAATCAAGAACAAAGATCACTTCCATGCAACATCTATACTGAGGGCTAGCACAATTGGAGAAAAAAACATTCAGAAAAGAAAAATTAACACTATTCACATATGACATGATTTTATATATATATATATATTCCTAAGAAACACACACACAGAAATATACACACAAATCCTATTATAATTAATAAATGAATTCAGCAATGTTACAGGATACAAAATCAATATACAAAAGTCAATTGTTTTTCTGAAAATAAAATTAAGAAAACAATCCCAATTAAGTAGCATCACAAAGAAAAAATTCCTCAAGATTACATTTTACAAAAGAAGTGTAAGACTTGTACACTGAACATTGCAAAACAGTGTTGAAAGAAAGTAAATAAGACCTAACTAAATAAAAAGATGTCTCATGTTCATGGATTAAAAAATTTAATATAGGTAAAATGGTATTATTATGCAAATTGATTCAGATTAAACATAATCCCTATCAAAACTCTCAGCTTGCAGAAATTAACATGATGATTCTAAATGTCATACTGAAATTCAAAAGACCCCAAATAACCAAAACAATTTTGAAAAAGAACAAAGTTGGAGGACTCACACTTCTTGATTCCAAAACTTACTACTAGCCTTTAGTAACCAAGGGAATGTAGTACTGGCATAAGAACAGATATAAAGATCAACAAAATAAATGAGAGTACAGAAATACTCAATATTTACACTAAATTGATATTTTTCAAAGGTGTCAAAACAATTCAAAGGGGAACCTTACAGTCTTTTCAATAAATGGTGTGTGAGAAAAACTGGATATCCACATGCAAAAGAATAAACTTGGACCCATACCTCACACTATATATGAAAATTAACTCAAAATGGATTAAAGACCTAAATGTAAAAGCTAAAATCATAAAATATGTCAGAGTAAACACAGAAGCATATTTCGTGACCTTGGATTAGGCAATAGTTTCTTGCATATGACACCTGAAACACAAGCAACCAAAGGAAAACAATAGACTTTATTAAAATTAAAAATTTTGCTTTACAAATGATAGCATCAAGAAAGTGAAACAATGCCTAGAATGAAAGAAAATATTTGCATATACTATATCTGGTAAGGATCTAGTATCCAGAATATAAAGAACTCAACAATAAAAAGGAAAATAATCCACTTAAAAATGGGCAAAGCATCTGAGCATTTTTCCAAAGATATATAAATGGCCAATAAACACATGTAAAGATGCTCAACACCATTAGCTACCAGTGAAATACAAATCTAAATCACAATGAGATATCACTTCACACTCAATTAGATGGCTATAATAAAAAAAAGACAATATCATGTGTTAATGAGGATATGAAGAAATTGGAACCCTCATACACTACTGGTAAGAGTGTAAATTGGTAAAACTACTGTGGAAAACATTTTAGCAATTTCTCAAAAATTTAAATGTATAGTTACCATATAATGTAACCAGCAGTTCTACTCCTAGGTATATAGTCAAGGGAACTGAAAATACATGTTCACACAAAAACTGGTATACACATGTTCATAGCAGCATTACTCATAATGGCCAAAATGTGAAAGCAATCCAAAACTTCAACTGATAAATTGATAAATCAGAATGTGGTTTGTATGTGAACACACACACACACACACACACACAAACACAAAATAGAATACTATTTAGCAATACAAAGGAATAAGATACAATATGGATAAATCTCAGAAACAGCATGCTAAGTAAATGAAGCCAGACACACAAATAACCTTTTTTTTAAAGATTTTATTTATTTATTCAAACCACATATTATATACACCATTTATATGAAATAACCCAAATAGACAAATCCATAAAGACAGAAAACAGATTAGTGGTTTCCAGGGGCTTGGGAGAGGGGTAAATGGGGAGTTAGTGCTAATGGTTGCAGAGTTATTTTTGGGGAGTGAAGAAAATGTTCTGGAAAAAATAGTGGTGATTGTTGCACAATGAATATACAGTTGACCCTTGAACAACATAGATGTTGGGGTGCCAACTTCCCAAATAGTAAACATATCTGTGTATAATTTTTGACTCTAAAACTTAACTATTGGGATGCCTAGATGGCTCAGCGAGTTGAGTGTCTGCCTTCAGCTCAGGTCCTGATCCCAGGATCCAGGATCGAGGCCACATTGGGCTCCTTGTGGGCGCCTGCTTCTGTCTCTGCCTCTCCCTCTCCTTCTCTCTCTCTCTCAATCTCTCTCTCACGAATAAATACATAAAATCTTTTAAAAAATGAAACAACTATTAATAGCCTACTATTGACCAGAATCCTTACCCATAACATAAACAGTTAATTAACACACATTTTGTATTTTGTATGTATCATCTACTATACTATATCCTTACAATTAAGTAAGCTAGAGAAAAAATAAGAAAAGCATAAAAAGTATATTGACAGAATTGTACTATATTTATCTTAAAAATCCCATGTGTAAGTGGACCTATACTGTTTTAAACCCATGTTGTTCAGGGTCAACTATACTAAAACCCACTAAATTGTACACTTTAAAATGGTAAGTTTTTGGCATATGTGATATATCTCTATAAAAAATAAAAAGGTAGACTAGTCTAGATAAGGTGAAAGTTCTCCTTTGACTACACCTCATCCTAGTTATTTCTACCTTTCCTAAGGAAATTATGGTTATAAATTGATTTGTATAATTTTTGCTAACTTTCCCTCATGTATTTATATACCTATACACATAATACAGAGAAATTCATTGTTCCACTACAATTCATTCATTGTTCCACATGTTAAACTCATGCTAATTCATCCCTTGGTACATACTTCAACATCTTTAGTAGCCTATCCCTGCAAGAGGTTTAGTAGTTCTTAAAGGAGGGGTGCCATAAACATCCAGCTCTCTCAGATCCCAGCGTGATGCCTTAGCACCCATGAAGAATTCAACAGGGGCTTAAGCAGTGTCACAGAAAGTCAGCCTACCCCTGGCTCGAGCAGTATGATTTTTCTGAGAAGGGAAGGAGTAAGCAATATTGTCTAAATGTCACCTCAATATCTTCAAAGGTCAAATTCAGTCAGCCAGAGAGAAAAAAAAAAAGTGAGCTCTCCTCTGAGAAAGTGAACGGTTATTGCCAGTCCCATTAAATAATTTAATCTCAGAGACGTCAAATCAGAGTTATAAAGGAAATAGCAGGTCATCCAGTCCATAATACTCCCTGCCCCCTAATCAGCACAAAAACTTTCTAGACAACATCTGCTGCCAGCAATTGCCCAGCCCTTCTGCTTGAATACAACAAGTGATGAGATTGCTATTTCCCAAGGCAGCCCCTTCCTTTTTCAGATAACTCTAATCATAAGCAGGGCCCTCTAATGTGCCTCTGTTTTATGAAGGCACCAGCCAAAAATCTCAGCAAAAGGGCAAAACACAGACAAGAGAATAGTATGAGCACTAGGTGTCATACTATATACGTTGGCAAATCAAACTTCAATAAAAAAAAATAAAGAAAATGGGATTGGAGGAAATGAACTTTTCCTATGATACAGGTCACTGAAATACCCTTCTCTGCCACAAGAGTTAAGCAATGGCAAAGTGGCTATAAAAGTGGATGTGGGGAACTGAAAGAAACCTGGTATGCTGTAGGCACAGCTCCCACTTCTTGCATACATATACCCTCCTCTGGTTTGGAGCCTCAGTCCCAGCTTCCAGGAGAATCTGGTATGCTTATAGATTTCTGAGCATGCATGCCAGGAAGCATTTTATATTCCTCTCTGGCACAAATCCAAACAACATGGCATGTATAATCAGGCACAGAAACCATTCTTTTCTCCTCAAGAGAGAGATTTAATAACTGTCACTAATTACATGAAAGATTATTATAATAAGGCTGCTGACAAAAAGAAGGAAAGAAAGAAGAAGAAAGAAAGAAAGAAAGAAAGAAAGAAAGAAAGAAAGAAAGAAAGAAGAAAAGAAAGGAAAGAGAAAGAAAGAAAGAAAGAAAGAAAGAAAGAAAGAAAGAAAGAAAGAAAGAAAACAGAAAAGGAAAAGATAAAATAAAATACAAGACAAGACCTGTGTAGAAATCCTGTCTCAGCATTCATGGTTACAAACATGTTAGAATGGGCCTAGCCCATAAATTCTACTCCTCCCTAATAAAGACCAGTAACATCAGTCAGGCCACTTTTGCTGATCATTCCAATACATTCTACTTATTCCTTCTAATGGCTGCCGTCCACCTTCTGTACAAGAGGACCTTCCCTACAGTTTTCTAACATTCTTCCATTGTTTCTGGCTTTTCTGAAAGCCTAGTTCAAGAACAGTGTCTTCCTGTTTCAAAACAACCTTGCAAGGCAGACAAATATATCTTATATCTTTATTAGTCCTACATTCTAGATGAGAAATCCAAGAACAGAGAGGGATGCCTCACAGTGAACAAGAAACAGGATTCAAGCAAAAGTCTTGAGACTCAGGCCAAAATTAAGAGAGACAATCTATGACAGTGTTGAAGAGTATAGACTTCGGAGCCTGGGTTCAAATCCTGACTCTACAGATTGCTTTGCTGAGTGATGTAGAGTAAGTTACTTAATATCTATGATCCTGTTTCCTCAGCTATAAAATATAGAGAATAATATCAATCTACTTCATGAGGGCTGTTATGAAGATTAAACAAGGTAATACATATGAAACCCTTACAACAGCCGTTGGCACAGAGTCCAATATTAGCTGTTATTATTATTATCCTCTAAGTTTACACCATCTGCCTGAGATCCACATGGAAACATGGCATCTGGGAAAAATTGTTCTCTCTAGCCAGGAAAGGTATTTATTTAGGAAGTATTTTTGTAATTGCCTTGTAATTTTCATAAATCTCTCACATTCCAAATGCCATTTCCTTGACAGGCAGAGTCTAAATAGTTCACATTAAGGGAGACTTAGTCTAGGTTAGAGATATTGACATCCTTTGCCTGTGATAAGGCATCCTAAAGTGAGAGAGCTCAAGCCAGAATGGGAGTGGATATAGTGAAACACTTAATAGATGACATAATTCTTCCTATCCAACAAAACTAGATGCCTTTGGTAAAGTTGGAAGATGCCAGATCAATATAGAAAAGTCAACAGAGTTTCTATAAATTAACAGATATTATCTAGGGAAAAATATGATTTTACAAAGATATCATTTATAATTATGAAATATATAATCCTAAAAGTAAACCTAAGAAAGTACGCACAAACTCTTTGTGAAGAAAATTAATAACCTTTTTGGAAAGACATTGAAATTGAAATAATGGAGATTGAAACCATACTTTTTGCTAGCCTCAATATTATAAAATTCTCAATTCTCTTTAACTTGATCTAGTGACTACATTTATTCCAACCAAAATCTCAATAGGAACTTTGGAACACTTATAAAATGTATACAAATAAGTAAAAAGAAAGAAGAAAGAAAAAGAAGAAGAAAGAAAGAAAGAAAGAAAGAAAGAGAAAGAAAAGAAAAGAAAGAAAAGAATAGCCAAGTCATGCCTGAAAAAAAATTAAAGTGAAGTGACTTACAAAGAATTAATAAAAATATAGTAATGAAGATAAGCCAGTGGGACCAATTAGAAAGTACCAGAAATTCAAAAAATATGATCCATGGGGGGCACCTGGGTAGCTCAGTCAGTTAAGTATCTGTCATTGGCTCAGGTCACAATCGTGGGTTCCTCAGATTGAGTCCCACATTGAGCTCCCTACTAAGTGGGGAGTCTGCTTCTCCCTCGCCCTCTGTTTGCTCTTCCTCTCCCTCTCTTCCCCTCTCAAATAAATAAATAAATAAATAAATAAATAAATAAATAAATAAATCTTTTGAAAAAGAGAGAATGTGATTCACAAGATTATTGCAAATTATTGAGAAAATAAGAATATAGGCTTTCACATGGAGGCTGGGAAGATTGGCCTACGGAAATGATCACCAAAACCCACAAAGGAGACCTGGGCCTTGGTCTCCCAGAGAAAAAGAAGAAGAAGGTGGTCAAAGAACCAGAGACTCAATACTCAGTTTTAAACATTGAGAATTATTTCAGTGAGATCTGTTCCACAAGAGCCACATCCCCCTCAAAGGGTGTGGTCCTAGAGCAGGCATCTGAGATGCCTCTAGTGAAGAAAAAGAAGGGCCACAGCACCCTCTGTGAGGAGTACCTAGAACCTGAGACTGTGTTACGTGCTGTATGGACAGAGGAAGCAGGCTCTTGGTTCATCTGAGTTCCAAGGTGGGGAGAAGAAAAAGAAGACAAAGTCCTTACGGCCTCTGGCCATGCCCCCTGCCTCAAGAGTGAAGACCTCCCCAGACTCCAGAGAGGACGAGGAGGTAACCAGAGTCGGCAAGAAACCCAAAAAACACAAGAAGGAGGAAAAGGCCCAGGAGGCTACAGCCTCCTCAGCCAAGGATGCTTGGTTCTGTGAGTTTGGGGATGCTCTATACACTTGTTCAGTGGGGAAGGATAGCGAGGAGCAGGCAACCTCAGGGCAGAAATGAAAGCAGGGGAGCCCAGAGAATGCAATGTGAAGATGAAGAAGAAAAAAATCTACCAGAAGGGAGATACTTCTCCAGGGCACCTTGAGTACTCCAAGTCCGTAGAGAGAAGCCCTAGGAAAGGAAGTAAGAAGCCAGTCAAAATTGAGGCTCCAGAATATATCCCAATAGGATATAACCCCAAACCCCCTGCAAAGAAGAAAATGAAGTCCAAGAAAAAGACAGAGCAGCCAGGGATTGAGGAACCAGCTCTGAAGAGGAATAAAAAGAAGAATGGGAAGAAGGGGAAAGAGAAGAGTAGCAGTAGAATCTTGGGAAGAGGAGCCTGACACAGACTTAGAAGTGGTGTTGGAAAAGAAAGGCAACATGGATGAGGCACATGTAGACTAGGGAACTCAGTTTGGCCAGTGGGATACTGCTGGTTTTGAAAACAAGGAACAGAAATTGAAATTTCTCAAACTTATGGGTGGCTTTAAAAACATGTCCCCTTCATTCAGCCACCCCCTAACACAATTAGAAGGCCCAACATGGCTCTCAACAAGAAGGCAGCTGACACCCTGCAGCAGAACCTGCAGCAGGACTATGATCAGGCCATGAGCTGGAAGTACAAGCATGGTGCTGGCCTCGGCTTCTCCTCCACTCCAGACAAAATCTTTTATATTGACAGGAACGCTTCCAAGTCCATCAAGTTTGAAGATTAAAGTCTACTGTCTAGTCCTTCAAAACAGCCAAAATTGCTTTTATTATTCAGTTATGCAGTTGGAAGCCATCTGACAACTGTTCAAATCACACCTCTGCAGAGATTAAGGAAAACTATGCCCATGTGCTTGGATGAACTGGGGTCAGGGAGCTCATGTTTCAGAAGCCAAGAGAACATATGAGTGGCTGACACCTCCTATTTTCTGTATTAAGATCCCATCCCTGTTTGAAGACATCAGCATATATAAATAATAGCTGGATTTGCTGAGTGCTTAGTATGTGCCAGGTACATACTAAGCATACTGTGTTTCCCTTGCATTAATGTAGTTAGTAATTATTAAATAGGTGCTATTATCCCCATCTTACTGATGAGGAAACTGAGGTTCAAGGATGAAGTAATAAAATTGCCTGGGTTCACTCAAAAAAAAAAGAAGATGTTTAATAAATGGAGGAAATAAAATCAGATCCTTTTCTCACCCCATATATAATAAATTCCCAAGGGATTAAATACTTAAAATTAAAACCAGAGCTATGAAAGCTTTCAAAACACAACTTAGAAGAATGACTTTATAGCCTGAGAGAAAATTTCTTAAACAAGAAACAAAAATTATCACAAACAAGAAAGAAATTAATAAATTTGACCACTTTAAGTAGGAACTTCTCTCTAAAAAGGTAGCATAGATAAAGTGAAAGACAAGCCAGCCATTAGCTGTCAGGAGATGTTTGCACAAATGATTAGTTTTCAAAATTATAAAGGTCTTTATAAATGAAAGAATGACCAACAGCACATTAGGAAAAAATGAGAAAAACTTGAGACACACCTTGCAGATAAGAAATTATGATTAATAAACATATCAAAATATGTTCAATCTGTTCAGAAATATTAAAAATGTAAAGTAATACCAGAACAAGATGATATTTTATAGTTAACAGATTGGCATGCATGAAAAATTTGATGACAATGGGGTGCCTGGGTGGCTCAGTCAGTTGAGCATCTGACACTTGATTTTGGCTCAGGTCATGAGCTCAGGGTCATGAGATTGAGCCTCATGTCAGGCTCTGTGGTCAGTGGGGAGTCTACTTGATATTCTCTTCCTCTTCCTCTTTCTCTTCCCTTCTCTCTCTCTCTAAGTACATTTTTAAAAATTAAAAAAATTGAAAACAAAAGTGTTCAAAATGTGCTGAGGATAGGAACTAGATGCCTCTTGAGGAAAGCTTATTTAAAGAAACAATGGCTGAAAACTCCCCAGGAAAGATTTGGACATCCAGGTACATGAAGCTCACAGATTCCCAATCAGGTTCAATCCAAAGACTTCATTGAGAAACATTACAATAAAAATATAAAAAGTCATGGCCAAAAAAAAAAAGGTCATGGCCATCTGGGTGGCTCAGTTGGTTAAACATCTGCCTTGGGATCAGGTCATGATCCCAGGACCCAGGGTTGGGCCCTGAGTTGGCCCTGAGTTGGGCTCCCTGCTCAGTGGGGAGTTTGATTCTCTCTCTCCCTTTACTCCTCCCCATAGCTCATGTTCTCTCTCTCTTTGTCTCAAATAAAAAAATAAAATATTTTTTAAATGTCAAAAATCAAAGACAAAGAGAGAATATTGAAAGCAGCAAGAAAAAAGGAGCTCATCACATACAAAAGAACCCCCATAAGGTTACCAGTGGATTTCTCAGCAGAAACCTTGCAGACCAGGGAAGTGGGACGCTTTATTCAAATTACTGAAAGAAAAATACTGCCAACCAAAAATACTTTACACAGCAAAGCCATCAAAAACAATTGAAAGAGAGAAAAAGACATTCCCAGGTAAGTAAAAGCTGAAGTTCACCACTAGTAGAACTGTCTTACAAGGAATGCTAAAGGGAATTCTTCAAGCTGTAAAGAAAGGATGCTGACTACTAATACAAAATTATATCAAAGTATAAAACTCACTAATAAAAGTAAATATATAGTCAAACTAAGAATACTCTAACACTGTGATATGGTGGTATATAAATCACTTAATTCTAGTATAAAGCCTAAAGGACAAATTATAAATAACCATAGCTACAATATTTTGTGAATGGATACACAATATAAAAAGATGTAAGGAAGTGTTGAATCACTATATTGTACACCTGAACTAATATTACACTGTATGTTAATTAACTGGAATTTAAATAAAAACTTCCATACTGTTTTCCACAATGGCTGCACCAATTTGCATTCCACCAACACCGTACAAGGGGTTCCTTTGTCTCCACATCCTTGCCAACACTTGTTATTTCTAGTGTTGTTGAATTTAGCCATTCAGACAGGTGTAAAGTGATATCTCATTGTGGTTTTAATTTACGTTTCCCTGATGATTAGAGATGTTGAACATCTTTTCATGCCATTAGTATATTAGCCATTAGTATGTCTTCTTTAGAAATATCTATTCAGGAAGTTAAGAAACAAAACAAATGAAAAAAAAACAAGGAAAAAAGACAAAAAGGCTCTTGAATACACAGAATAAATTGCTGATTGCTAGAGGAGAGGTGGGTATGTTATCTATGAGATAGATAACAGGGCTTAAGAATATACTTATCTTTTTTTTAGAGAGAGAGCATGTACACACACATGCAGGTGTTGAGAACAGAGGTGGGGAAGGAGGAGAGG
This sequence comes from Canis lupus baileyi, assembly GCF_048164855.1. NCBI lineage: Eukaryota > Metazoa > Chordata > Mammalia > Carnivora > Canidae > Canis > Canis lupus. The sequence goes on along the minus strand of NC_132876.1, from coordinate 75,757,120 downwards.
GAGAGAGGGATTGCTCTCAGGACCCTGAGTTCATGACCTGAGCTGCAATCAAGAGTTGGAGGCTTAACCAACTGAGCCACCCAGGCACCTCAAGAATACACTTATCTTGATGAACACTAATAAATATACAGAATTTTTGAATTATATTGTACACCTGAAACTAATATAACACTGTTAATTATACTTGAATTTAAAAAGTAAAAGAACAAAAGGATATGTACAGGCTTAAAGTAAAGTTAATGGAAAAAGATATTCCATGAAAATGGAAACCAAAAGAGAGTAGGAGTAGCTATACTTATATCAGAAAAAAAAAAAAGTTTAGTAGTCAAAAACTATAAGAGATAAAAAAGGTAGTCATATAATCATAAGGAAGTCAATACATAAAGAGGAATAATAACAGTAAATACATGTGCACCCAAGGCACCTAAATATATAAAGCAAATATTAACAGATCTGAAGGGAGAAATAGTAATACATTAATAGTAGGGGACTACAATATCCCACTTTCAGCAATTTACAGATCATCCAACAAAAAATCAATAGGGAAACACTGGACCTAAACTACACTTTAGACCAGATGTATCTAATGGACATACACAGAAGATTCCATCCAACAGCAACAGAATACACATTCTCCTTAAGTGCTTGTGGAACACTCTCCAGGATATACCATGTGTTGTCAGGCCATAAAACAAGTCTTAATCGATTTAAGAAGATTGAAATCATTTAAATATCTTTTCTAATGACAATGGAAATCAAAACAATAATGAGATATTACCTTATCCATGTAGGGTATAGCTAATCAAACAGTCAAAATATAACAAATTAGTAAGAATGTGGAGAAAAGTAAACCCTTGTGAACTATGGGTAGGAATGTAAATTGGTACAGTCATTATGGAAAACAGTTTGGATGTACCTCAAAAAAAATTAAAAGTAGAACTATTATATGATCCAGCAATTCTACTTCACATATCCAAAGTATATAAAATCACTATTTCAAATAGAATTCTATATTCCCATGTTCACTAAAGCTTTATTCATAGTAGTCAGGATAGGGAAACAACATAAAATATATATATACATATATATACATATTATATATATACATATATATAATGAAATATAGTATGTATATTAATAATGAAATATTACTCAATCTTTTTAAAAAAAGTGAACAGAGTCATTTGCAACAACATGGCTGAACCTATAAGGTATTGAGCTAAGTGAAATAAGCCAGATACAGAAAGATAAATATATTACTTGATCTAACTTACATATGGTATCTAAAAAAAAGTCAAACTCATAGTACTAGGAAGTAGAATGATGGTTATCAGGGAAAAGGGAAGATATTGATCTAAGAGTACTAACTTTTAGTTATAAGATAAATAATTCTGGAGATCTAGCATGTAGCATATTGGGTATAGGTAATAATAATATATTGTATACTTGAAATGTGGGGAGAATTAGAACTCAAGTGCTCTCATCATAAAAAGTAAAAACAATAGTTAGCTATGGGAAGTAATGGATATGTTAGTTTGTGATAATAATTTCACAGTGTATACATATACCAGGACATCATCTTGTACACCTTAAATACATATAATTTTATTTGTCAAAAATAAATAATTTTTTAAATGTTGAAAAAATATTTCAAGTCAAATTAAGCAAACACCCGTGTTTCAAATACTTTCAATGGTATACATATTTGATATGTATGTATTCAAATATCTATTCCAATCTATAATGTATAATTGTTACAAAAAAACCCACTAAATGTCTCTGAAACAAATTATGCCCCATATTACACCTAAGTCTTCTCCTTTTAGCTGGTTTGCATGGGCCTATCGCCTGCTTAGACCTTGATAAAATTTAGGTTTATATTAGTCAAATAGTCACAAAAATAATAGTTGGGTCAAATTTTATCAAATTACCCAGGATTTACTTCACAATATTACGTATAGGATATTGTGTTCTTGGGGGGAGGTGGCAGAAAACGAATATTTTCATGTAGAGATATGTACATAATAATTGACTGCCAGGACCTTTAAAAGTTCATTCTGCATTTCCTTTATTTACATTTTGTATGGGCTAAAAGAAAAGACTTCTAGTTAAGCTATCCAAATATAGAAGTACAAAGACCCACCCTCTCTGATATATAGCCCCAGTAACGTTATGACTGTTGGTAGAAGCCAGAGTAGCAGTACGCCGTTCAATTGCATATTCAGCAGACTCATTAGTTGCAACACCATTTCTATTAGTTTTGTAAGCCTGGCAGTATCAGCCTATTCAGGCTTCCCTATAGCCCATGTCCTCATACAAGTGACTGAATAAGAGAAACAGAAGCTTTTACTGGTCAAATGGCCTCTGTCTAGCTATATACATGTTGGAGTAGCAGGAAGCAGATATTGAGGGATAGGATAAAGTTGTTTTGGGTGTTAAGTTTTATAAGTTCTTTACAGATTTTAGATACTAACCCTTTGTCAGATATGTCATTTGCATAATCTAGTTAAGAAATTGTCAGAAGACATAATTAGACATTTTTCCAAAGAAAACATCCAGATGGCCAACAGATACATGAGATGATGTTCAACATTATTGATAATCATGGAAACAGAAATCAAAATTACAATGAGATATTACCATCATACCTATCAGAGTGGCTAAAATCAATAATACAAGAGACAATAGGTGTTGGGGAGGATGTGGAGAAAGGAGAACCCTCTTGAACTGTTGATGGGAATGCAAACTGATGCAGCCACTCTGGAGAACAGTGTGTTGGTCCCTCAAAAAGCTAAAAAATAGAACTACCCTCTGATCCAACAGTTTCAACTACTAGGTATTTATCCAAAGGACTCAAGAATACACATTCAAAGGGGTACATGCACCCTGATGTTTATAGCAGCATTATCAACAATAGCCAAACTATGGAAGGAGTCCAAATGCCCATCAACTGATGAATGAATGGATAAAGAAGATACACACACACACACACACACACACACACACGCACACACTGGAATATTATCCATCACAAAGAATGAAATCTTGCCATTTGTTACAACATGGATGGGGCTAGAATGTATTATGCTAAGCAAAATATGTCAATCAGAGAAAGGCAAATACCATATGATTTCACTCATAAATGAAATTTAAGAAACGAAATGGATGAATTTATGAAGGGGTGAAAAAGAGAAAGGGAAACAAATCATGAAAGACTATTAAGTATAAAAAGCCAACTGAGGGTTGATGGAGGGAGGTAGGTCAGGGATGGGATACATGGTTGATAGGTATTAAGGAGGGCACTTGTTATGAGGAGCACTGGGTGTTATATATAAATGATGAATCACTGAATCTACTCCTGAAACCAATATTGAACTGTATGTCAACTAACTAGGATTTAAATTAAAAATCAATTAATTAATTAAGAATAGGTCACTTACAATATCTCCTGTTCTATAGGTTGCCTTTTAGTTTTATTGATTGCTTCCTTCACTGCACAGAAGCTTTTTATTTTGATGAAATCCCAATGGGTTATTTTTACTTTTGTTTCCCTTCTCTCAGGAGACATATGTAGAAAGAAGTTACTCCAGGCTATGTCAAAGAGGTTCCTGCCTGTATTCTCCTCCAGGACTTTACGGTTTCATGTCTCACATTTAGGTCTTTAACCCATTTTGAATTTATTTTTGTGTATGGTGTAAGAACGTGGTCAAGTTTCTTTCTTTGCATGTTGCTGCCCAGTTTTCCCAGCACCATTTATTGAAGAGACTGTCTTTCCCATTGGATATACTTTCCTGTTTTGTCAAAAATTGACCATATAGTTGTGGGCTCATTTCTGGGTTTTCTATTCTGTTCTATTCATCTATTTATCTATTTTTGTCATTACCAAACTTTTTTTTTTCCAGTTTGACTCCAAAAGTATTTATTAAGATATTTCTCTGTACATAGGAGTTGGAGGACACGGGAACATCCTGTTCCTCCCAGAGCCACAATTCGCTAGGTCAGGTGAACCCTAGATTCCTGATAGTGGGGTGCTCTCTCCTATTTGTTCCTCTCTCACCCACACTTCCCTCTCCCACACTTACCTGCTGCCTCTATTAAATAACCCAGAATTGAATGCAGCTCACCACTCAATAGTACCAGAGCTGTCTGGCTTAGGAAGATGGAAACTCTTTCTACCCATCCACATGCCACATTGGCTGCTGATCCCTGTCACCAGTGTCTTCTTTATCAGCTGGGGAGAGAATTAGATGCAACTGCATTATCTTTCCTCCTCACCCTGCATGGCCTGACAGCAGAGACACGTTCAAGGGAAATGAACGGGCTTCTGAAGGCTTTGTTCAGGCTCCATCTTCATTATTGGCAGGCACATCTGAGGAAGAATCTGAACCTGCTGGGCCAGGTTGTCTCTGTGGGTCTAATATTGGCTCTCCACACTATTGCATGAGTTGCTTAGAATTTAGAGTCCAAAGACTTCTGGAATCAGAGGTTAAGTCGCTTCTCCTCCTTAAAAACTTACCTTCATCATCTATAAAGTCAGAAATTGAACTCGATGTTTTCTAAGACTCTTCTCACTCTCAGATGCTATTTATTCTAGTTACATCTTATTTGAGATTAAAAACAACAACAACAACAACAACAACAACAACAGAGAGGATGAGCAATTAGCCCAGGATCACACAGCAAGTTAGTAGAAAAGCCAGTATTGGAATCTAGGTATATTAATAAGTCTGACTTCTGCCAAGAAAGGCAGGATGCGAATCACTTTGAAGGTGAATTTTCAAACCAGCTGATAGTGCTTCTCTTCTCATCTATACTTCCTTGGTATGTGGAGAAAGAAGAGGGGCAATGAACACAAATCTTAGCAAACTAATGTTCAAGCCTAGCTGCCCACAGATTGCCTTTCCCCATGAGATGGGATCAACAGTGCAATTTCATTAGTGGAAAGTCCTTTATTCAGGTGAGAGTGTCTTTAAGGGAGTTTCTTCCCATCCACTGGTCTCTAATTCCATTCTTGAAGGGAAACACCCCTACAACCTGAAGGCCTTTCACATCATCAACTGAAATGTACACTTACCGCCATCGGGGGCAATGCCATGAGCCACCTGCAATTAGTGGTTCATCTTGGACTGTATGGGTCTGTGCCTGGTTCTGTGTCATTACCAAACTTTTGATCACTACAGCTTTATAATACAACTTAAAGTCTGGAATTGTGTACCTCCAGCTTTGCTTTGCTTTTTCAAGGTAGCTTTGACTATTCAGAGTCTTGTGGTTCCATACAAATTTTTGGATTGTTAGGATGCAGAAATTCTCAATAAGATACAACAATTTGAATCCAACAATGTATTTTTAAAAATCATTCAGCATGATCAAGTAGGTTTATTCCTGGGTTGCAAGGGTGGTTCAGTATTCACAAATCAATGTTATACAGCACATTAATAAAAGAAAGAATAAGAACCATATGATCATTTCAATAGATGCGGAAAAAGCATTTAACAAAGTACAATATTCATTCATGATAAAATTCGTCAGCAAAGTAGGGCTAGAGGGAACATATCTCAATATAATAAAGGCCATATATGAGAAGTCCACAGCTATTATCATCCCCAATGGGGGAAAACTGAGAACTTTTCCTCTATAGTCAGGAATAAGACAAGGATGTCCACTTCCACCACTGTTATTTAACATAATACTAGAAGTCCTAACCACAGCAATGAGGCAACAAAAAGAAATAAAATGCATTCAAATCAGTAAGGAAGAAATGAAACTTTCACTATTTGCAGATGACATGATATTCTATATAGAAAACTCAAAACATTCCACCAAAAAATTGCTAAAACTAATACATGAAGTTAGTAAATTAGTAGGATACAAAATCAATGTACAGAAATCCGTTGCATTTCTATACACCAATAATGAAGCAGCAGGAAGAGAATTCAAGGAATACATCCTATTCACAATTGCACTAACAACTATAAGATACCTAGGAATAAACCCAACCAAAGAGGTGAAAGGCCTGTACTGTGAAAGCTATAAAACACTAATGGAAAAATTGAAGACGACACACCAAAAAACGGAAAGACGTTTTATGCTCATGGATTAGACGAAGGAATATTGTTAAAATGTCTCTATTACTCAAAGCAATCTACATATTTAATGTAATCCCTATTAAAATACCACCAGCATTTTTCACAGAGCTAGAACAAAGAATCCTAAAATTTGTATGGAACCACAATAGATGAATTTTAAAATCTACCTAAGCCCTAAAATGTCCTGGCTGTATAAGTCAACAACCACTGTTCACAGATCTTTTGGCTGAATCCAATTCAAGTCCAGTCAAACACAAACTTCAGCCAGAATTTCTTTCATTAAGCAGGGCCCATGGGCAATCACAGGGAATAATACCTAGAGCATGAATACAAACAATATACTGACAACATCAATGCTGAAGCCTCTGTATGATAGTCCATGGAGGCAAATAAAAGGTCCAGAAGACATATTATTAGCACAAGTGAGATTATAGTAATATTCATCCTATTTTTTAAAGCCTGTTTCTAAGCATCTTCAAACAGCAAAAACTCCTAGTAAGCAACCTAGTGGAAGTCAAAGAAACAACACTGAGCTAAACAACCAGAAGGGCTAAATTAGAGATTTGGTTATGCTCCGCAATTCTAATTTGCTATATAACCTTAGATAAACTATATCCCATTTTGAGGCCTCAAAATCCTCTTTCTGCAATGGGGATGAGAAATGCTGGTGACCAGAGGCTTTCATGAGATAGGACAGGTCAAGTGATCCATAAAAGTTTAAAGAAAGCCACTAGGTAATGAAAGGAACTATCATAACAAAACAGGCTTCTCCATTAAGACATCTGTTTAGCTAGTAAAAGTAATGACAGTATGGGATTCCAGGTTGAAGAAATACTTCTTTTAATTGAGCATGCTAAAGCCACGGAGAGTGTACATATAAGAAGGGGCTCTCTAAACAATTGGTAGTGATGATAAAAATGGTGAGTGATGAAAGTCCTTCCAGAGGAGAGAACTCCCCTCTTCCTCTCTTCCTCCCATTCCTTCCCTCCTTTCTCCTTTGGGCTCTGCTCTCCCATTACTTACCCTTGTCCCTGTTATCTGTTTAGTTTCTATCTTGTACTTAACAAGACAAAAAAAAGCTGGTGCAGTAATTTTGTTTAGTAATCTGTTATGTGCTATCTGTTAAGGGGCAGATTCACCTTCTACATCTTCTGCTGCTGGATAGGGGTCGGTGGATGGGTGGTAAGGTGGGTGATTGTGAAGTGCTAGTGGTGGAAAGAAAGTAGAGTCAGGAAAGTTAGATCTCCCAAATGTTATCTTTAACTACTTTTTAACAAAGAACTCTGAGCCCCAATCACCCCAAATAGATTTTTCCTTGTATAGCTGCATATTTTCTCAGCAGAAAGGGAGAAAATCAAAAGTGAAACAGAGAACTGGCCATTTATGATGTAGGAGAGGCCTTCCTTCTACCTCTTAAGAAATCATCTGCACTTGAAGGAGACTTCTGTTTTGCCTTCTGTAGTACCATTCCTATAAGAAGGATCAAGGGGGAAGTACCTAGGCCTGGTACCACTTTAGATATGCTGTTATAGAAAACCCTACTCCCAGTCTCCCTCTCAATTCCATCATACCTCATCCAAAAACAGCCTAATGTGCAGTCTAATGTTTTCTGTGAGGAAACAGAAATTAAGCTGAGTGGATTGACCTGTGAGCTCTAGTTATTTCTGTTCCAGAGGTGAAAGGTTGTATTTGGGGATGCAGGTTGGGGACAGGCAAGGAATAGTCTCTAATCTGCCCCAGTCAAGAAAGAGAAGGGATGGTCAGGTATCTCAGTTGGTAAGCATCTGACTCTTGATTTCAGCTTAGGTCCTGATCTCAAGGTCATGAGATCAAGCCCCAATAAGGCTCTTCGCTCAGCATGGTATCTGCTTGAGAGTCTCTCTCACTTTCTGAAATCAATCAATCAATCATTTTTTAAAGAAAGAGAAATGGAGCAAGTATATGCTAGAACTAAAGTTTTTGGAAAAGTAATAAAGGCCAAAGGGAAGAATATTGTTTGCTAAGGTGTCTCTTTATGATATAACTCCTTGGAATGGTATCTTATGACTATTGTGTGTTCTGGGGTCAGTTAGGAAATTCAAGAATTCTCAGGAGATGCCCCAATTTAAACCAGTAAGTGCTGTCCAGGGATTAAAATTCTAGATCTTTGAGATTGACAGAGATTTAGTGCTGACCCTTTGTTCTGGCATACTGCTGTGCCAACTCAGTCCACACCCAATTTTGGTATTCACATAGGAAAGTATATCACTTGACTGGATGCAGTGACCTGGGAAACTAGTTATCTCCATGACTGGGGAGTGGTTAAGACCAAGGGCCCAAGGGTGGGAAGGGAAAATAAGAAAGTAGATATAAAGCTGAACTTGGTAGACTTGGAGATTTCATAGCTGAGGTCTATCTAAGGTGTGTCCAGATCTCTCTCAGGGGATCAGGAAAGGTAGAGGCTGGCCCTTGTAGAGTCATAAAGAGGCCTGGAGACCAGCAGCCTAGGCAATGTTACTGACAAGCCCGGATTTTGTATGGTTTAGCCAGGGGTACTTTTGGCCCCAGACTAGGAGAGAAACATGCCATTATGAGAGAGCTAATAACCCTGACATCTCTGAACTAGAACTTCAGGACAAGAAGGAACCAAAAGAGAACTGCCAGGGCCAAGCCGTCATGATTTCATGGCCCTGACAGTACCAGTGGCACTCCTTTCCTGGGTGGCTGTCTTCTGCACTGACCTGATCCTTTGCCTTCTTTGTGGTCTCTCCCTCTCAAGAAAGCCAACCAAACTTTCAAGCTTCTGTTTCAAGGGAAGAAGTATAATCTCTTGTGGGGGCATAGACCTCAGGATTGCTAACCTCATTTCACACCAAGTAGATCTTTTGAGCCCCACAGTGGTCCTGGGGAACGGCAAAGGCATTGGATTGTGAGCCCCAAGAAGCCCAGGTTCCAGGTCCTATTCTAAGTAGCTTGGGTCTCTAATACTAGATCTCTGTGCTCTAGTATTCAGCTGTAACCAGAGTTTGCACCCCTCTGCCCTATTCTGCTAAACTTAGAATTCTGTATATGAGAGACGGTAAATCAAGGCCATGTTGGGAAAGACTATATCAACCTGTAGCATACTTTTCAAATGTCAGGGTCTGATATTTGAGAAAAAGCAGGGCTCAATATCCCCAACTTACAGGTGAGAAAAATTAAAGGTTCAAAGCTATGAAGAACTATGCTGAAGATCACACCACTCACAAGCACTGGATATAAGATGTAAAGTCAGTACTCTCTCAAGCCAGTCTTCTAGAATTTCAAGTACTTCCTAAGGGGCACAGAGCCTTAGGAGCCAGTCCCTGCAGAGGGTGAGCTAGCTCCATCGAAATGGAGGTGCTGGGGAAGTGTATATGCTTACACCCCTCGCTTCCCATGGTGTCTCTATGAACCTTTTTATTTATATCTACCTTTTTTCTCTTTTTCTTTGCTTACTTCCTTTCTTTGCTTCTCTCATGGTCCCTTCTCCCCTCCAAATCATTCTCAGGCAAAGGTTTGATATCAATCATTTATATATACTTCAGACTTAATAGGTTAATAGGCTAAAGTTAATCCTCACTTATTTTCTCTCAAGGGGTCTGTATCCTAAAACAAAGTTGTAATTATAAAAGGAAAGTCTATGATTCCTAATAAAGAGCATCCTGGCTTCAGAGAGACAGTAGGAGAGGCATATATAAGGAGGTGAGCTTGGAACCTAGATATTTACACCTCTGGAAGTTTCCTACTTAGTGGATGTGGTAACTGGCAGAGATCAAGAGAAACTGTCTTTTAACTTAGGGTCTGGCTGCTCAAAGTACAAGAAGGCCATTTCTGGGCTGAATTGTTTCATCATGCCACCCTGTGGCATCTTCCCATGAAGTACCAAGTGGTTAGTACCTCACAGAAACAACCTCATCACCTGGCAATAAGTTGTTACCTATTAATGTGTCAATGGTCCCTACCCTCTACTCAACAACTGTAGTGTTGAGCCAAATCCTTCCTGCTCCACTGGGCAGTTCCATCAAATCAATTTGAATGTATTGTTCTCAGTGGATGCAGAATGGTAAACGCAGGTAATCCTGATTCTAGAATCATGAAAGAACTTCAGACTGGTGCAGATAGGGCCTTTAGAAACCACCTGGTCCAACCCCTTGAATTGTCAGTTGAGACACTGAGGCCCAGGAAAGGAAAGGTCCCTGCCTGACATTCCCCAGAGAATTGGCAGCAGAGCTAGCCCTTCAAATCAGGTCTCTGACTTCTCAGCCCAATGTTCCTGCTACTTTCACTGTGCTCTTTCTGCACGATAATCTGTCTAATGTTTTCTCTCTCCATCCCCAGGAACTCCACCATTCCCTATTCCTCTACAGAGAATGCCCCCTACTCAACACATACAAACTGATCTTTGTTATGCCTACGCGGCATATTTCCAATAGAGAAGAACCATTCAACCTCAAAAGGCTAGCATATTTTCTGCCTAAAGCTCCCTATTCATTTCCCTCTCTTGTCCTCTTAGCATCATCTACCTACCCTCTTGGCTCCTCTAAGACAAAAGACTTAGCAAAAGTCAGCCTGTAACTCAAGTATCCCTGGGTCTGAGTACCAGTCTTAGTCAAGAAAAGGGGAAGATGGTTATGTCCCTTAAGGACTGACACGTTCAATTGATCAGTCCAGCCTTCTTGCTTAAAGCTCTCATATACATCCAGATACTCTGAATGGCAATGGTACCTACATGTCTCTAAAAGGATATGGCACCTATATATATTTAGATGTCAGACTCTCACGGCTGGCTCTCTAATAGGAATAGTCCACATAAGGACTGAGCCCCCAGAACCCTTTGTCTCATGACTGATATCCTAGAGATTTGCATTCAGCCTTCATGTCCTCCAGAAATTAGTACCCTGTGTTAACTTGAGGAATTAAATCCATTCTCGGAACAGAAAACATCATTTTTTTCATTCAACACTAAGGTATCCCAAATCAAGTTTCTTCAAGAAGACTCACTTCTTAAAACAAGAAGAGAAACCATGGGTTTCTAAGTATGGTTTCTCTGGTGATCCTCCAATAAGCAGGGCAGAATACCTGGAAAGAGTCCTTTCAAGATACCAGATAGCTTTAGCCCTTGTCTACCTGGCTCAAGAAGGCAGCTGTGCTAAGTGCTAGATAGTCACTTTTGTTTGGTGCTTAGTAAGTACTGGCAAGGAAATATTAATAGTACTAGAAATGAGAAGGCATGAGGAGAAAAAGAGGTTTACTCTGACTCATAATGATATCTATACTGTTGAAAAAGAAAATTATATATACAATTATCATTATTTTCCAAAATTTCATACTTCCCAAAGAGCACTCAATCAATCATGGTCTTTCTTTCCTCAGGTGATGAAGACCACTAAGGCAGATTAGACATTTTACTAGGGAGGCCCAAGGTAATCTTCAAATGAACCCGGGGGATTGGCTACAGAGAGAAAAAACAAGCCGCAGGTCCCAGATCACAGCCTTCAACTCAGGTAGCCAATCAAATCGCTGATTCATTTTATGGATCAACAACTGGGCCTCAGAAGGAAAGATCCACCACCAAGAGAACAATACAAAGTGTCTTCTACTGGTGCCAACTCTTAAATAATAGCATTTGCCTACTGCAAAAAGCAACATATTTCAAGAAATTAGCTTAGACTACAGTATAAGGGTTATCAGCTTTAAACAAGGAAGTAGAAAAGTAGTTCAGGTTTTCCTGACAACTGCTGGCCAGTTCTCAGAAGTTCCAGGTGATTAGGTTATAAATCCTGCCTGATGGCTACAATATACATCATATTATCTTAAAGGTTGCTTTAAATTTGGGTGATTCTAAGAGAGACTTGAATTTGGAAATCACCTGGGTCAGGCAACAACAACAAGATTTAAAGTTTTCTCTCAGCTGAAGATGGCTCCATATTAAAAAAAAAAAACCCTTTCCAATTAGCCAAAGGATACACTGATGATCTCATCCAAAACATGTACATAGTGAGATGCCATTAAAATGGATTATGTGAATGCATATAAGTATTAATAATGCCATTTGAAATTCTACTATGGAAAAGATATATCTCTATTATCTAGGGAGAAAGGTCCTTCCTGCTAATGTTAACCTCAACTCACAGATCCTATAATGATTCACCTCTAGGGCCACAAATAAGACTGTCTACATAGATGGTTAAAGCTGAAGTCCTATATTCATTTGAAGCTGGAGTGGACAAATAAGGGCTGGCATAAATGAACTAATCACAAGAAAGCAAAACACTGTTGCCATTAGCCTGGAATGGGACATTAAGTGAAAAGACAATGACAGCCCTCAACAACCAACAATAGCAAACCCTGGGGAAGATGAAGAATCTGATTCCTAGGGTTACCACACTCTAATGTTCAAAATGCTCAGTTTCAACAACAAAAAAATTACAAGGCATACAAAGAAACAGGAAATTATGGTCCATCCATGGGGAAAAAATGATAGGAATTACATGAGAGGAAGCCCAGACATTGTACTTATTAGACAAAGATTTTAACCATCTTAAGATTCAGGAGGTCTAGGTTCAAGTGCTGCCTTTGTCACTAATTCCCTACATAAGTAAGCAAGTCACTTCCATTCTCTGGATTTATGTCTCCTCAAAATTTATACAATGAGGAGCTTGGACTGATCACTGGTCATAAGCTGGGACTTGGAGAGACAATTTAGACTACAGATATGTTTCATTTGTCCCTCAGAGTGTTTCTTTAAAAAAAAAAGTGAATCACTGGTCAACATTTAAAAAATATGGAGATTTTTACAGAAGATCCAATTTCTGGATTTTCTTGAAAAAAACTGGAAGATATCAAGCTACTAGACTTTCCTTCTTCTTACACCCTACCTCACCAATAAGGACCATCCAAATTACTTTTGTTCACTTTAGATTGCATAGATTTTCCAATTGGATGCAGAACCAGACATACCCTAGTCTCAAATTGCTTTACTCAAATAAATTAGTGGCCTAGACCTTATAAACATTTAAGTTGGCCACTGCTGACCAAGATAAGTCTTTTCAGCTGTAAATCTACTATGAGTGTAGGCTTTCATACAAGTGAAAATCCTTCCCAAAATGTAGCCAAGAGACTCTACATAATTAAAATCCAAGTAACACTCTGAAACAGTGAGCTTCCCTATAACAGGAGTTTTATTTCTGTGACATCTGATCTGTACAATTGCAAGGAATGACAATAATGACCTGATTAGCTCATCCTTTCATCTTCTGCCTCAAGTCTGCCCAGAAACCAGATAAATCTAGAATTTGAGGAAACAAGGAAAATACATGCTGATGGCATCTGAATGGGCTCTTTACTTTCTGACCAAAACCATGCTTTATCACACAGACTTCACGTGTCCTGTACTTATCCTGCCCTCAGTGGGCAATAAGTCCTCCCCAGGCCATGGCTCAGAGTCAGAAACAAAGCTGCATTTTACACAGTGACAAATTAAAAAAGCCTGAATGATGTGAGATTAGGGCACAGCTTATAAAAGGATGACTACCACAGGGGTGGGATCTGCTACATCTAGTACTTTCATATGCCAGCAGTCTGCTTTCAGCTCCCAGGGAGGAAATCAGCCCAGAATAGCAGCTGGAGATGTCAACAGCCAGATATGGGGACCAATGTTCAGCAAGCTGTAATTTACATAACCTAACCAACTGCTAGTAAGGTACATCAACTCCTGCAATGTTCTTGTGAAGCCTTATCCCAAGTTCAGAAGGAAGAAAATCTGAGAACACACATGAACGCGCGCGCGCACACACACACACACACACACACACACACACAGAATAAAAGTCTGAACAACAGGAGAGGCAGATATTTGACTGTGTAGAAGACACAACTAGCAATTTCTTGTAAAGCAGCCAAAATGGTATCAAAATTCCTAATTATAGGAAACCAACATACCACAGGTCACAAAGGATTTTCACAAGACTCAATTATCCCCAGTTTACAAGGAAGAAAACGGAGTTTCAAAGATGTATAAGAAACTGCTCAAGTTGCACATTTAATAGCATAACTGAAGAAAGAATCTGGGTTTCCTACAAAAGTAAAAATAAACTATCAGGACTTCATCAAAATAAAAGGCTTCTGCATAGCAAAGGAAACAATCAACTAAACTAAAAGGCAACTTGTAGGGTTGGGAGGAGATATTTTCAAATGACATATCTGATAAAGGGTTAGTATACAAAATATATAAAGAACTTATAAAATTGAACACCCAAACAACAAATAATCCAATTAAAAAATGATCAGAAGACAGGAATGGACATTTTCCCAAAGACATACAGATGGCAAACAGACACATGAAAAGATGCTCAATATCACTGATTATCAGAGAAATACAAATCAAAACTACAATATGATATCATCTCAGACCTGTCAGAATGGCTAAAATTAACAATACAGGAAATCACAGGTGTTGGGAAGGATGTAGAGAAAGAGGAAACCTCTTGCATTGTTGATAGGAATGCAAACTGGTACAGCCATTCTGGAAAACAGTAAGGAGGTCCTCAAAAATAGAGGAACTACCCTATAATTCAGTTAAGTGCACTGGTAGATAGTAACCAAAAGGATACAAAATCATTGATTGAAAGGGATACATGCACCCTGATGTTTATAGCAGCATTATCAACAACAGCTAAACTATGGAGAGAGCTCAAATGTCCATCAAATTATGAATGGATAAAGAGGATGTGGTGTGTGTGTGCGTGTGTGTGCGTGTGTGTGTGCGTGTGTGTGTGTGTGTGTAAACAGAATACTACTCAGCTACAAAAAGTGAAATCTTGCCATTTGCAATGATGTGGATAGGGCTAGAGGGTATCATGCTATGTGAAATAAATCAGTCAGAGAAAGACAAATACCATATGATTTCACTCATATGTAGAACTTAAAAAACAGAACATATGGCCATTTGAGAAGGGGAAAATAAACAAACAAAAAGATGAGAGGGAAACAAACCATAAGAATCTCTTTATGATAGAGAACAAACTGAAGGTTGATGGGGAGGAGGTGTGTGAGAGATGGTCTAGATGAGTGATGAATATTGAAGAAGGCACTTATTGTGATGAGCCCCGGGTGTTGTATATAAGTTATAAGTCACTGAATTCTAGTCCTAAAACCAATATTGTGCTGTATGTTAACTATCTAAAATTTAGAATTTGAAGACTCTGATGGAAGATGTCATATAGATAGAAGAAAAAGAATTGGGTATTTCATTTGGAGATTCTCAGGATCAGAGGATTAGAAATCATTTTGTTTACTTCTCTGCTTCTGAATACTGTCTTCATCTAAATCATTCCAACCAGATAACAGTGTTTTCTGGGTTTACAGCCCTCCAAGGAAGGAAGTCTCTTTTAACCATTAAGATCTTTTGGGGCTAATACGCTGGTGACAGTGACCATGAGGAGGATAATGATGGTAATAAAACAAGTTATCATTTGCCAAGTACTCACTGTGTGGCAAGAACTGTGCTAATCACTTTACTCCTTTGTGTGATCTCATTTAATCATCATAAAAATTCTGTTATCCTTATTTTTCAGATGATGAAATCAAAGTTCAGGAAATTGAAAAATTTTGCCAAAAGCAATGGAGTTGGGAGGTAGTAAAGCTGAAATTGCATTTTGGGTTGTCTAATTCCGGGAATAACCTGCTCCTTCAATTATGTCACAATGTCATCATTGAAGTCTTGTGGGCTTTCATCTTCCAAAGAGCCCAAACCAATCTGATCTTTTGTTGGACATCAGATATCTTACAGAATAAACCAACCAAAGGTGATAGGCTATAGTAAAGATGATCATAAAACATCCTGATATAGCTTTGGTACTTGTACTGCCAAAGTTGTCACCATGTGAATTATTTCATTCACTGTGATATCCACTGGCATGAAAGAATTATCAATACCATTTTGTGGATGGGGGAAAAAATCACAGCTCAGAAATACTAAAAGAACAGATTCTAGCTTATAACTCTAAGGAAGGCCAACAGTTGGGACACCAGGCCAGTGCTCTTACATCATAGCATCCTGCCAATTGGTGACCCAGAGGGAGCGGAAATTGCTAAGGAACCCTTTCTCAAGTGCCCCTTCTATTAGGGGCTAGGTTTTTCGTGGTGCAATGTCAAAAGGGCCAAGGTCTTACAAGCATCAAGCTGCCCGCTTCCCAACCCTCAACACATTTTAGATCCCAGTTACCTGACTCAAAGTAAGATCTGCAGTCAGTAAACTGTAGCCCCTAGAGGGTAGGGAGCCCACACTCATACATTAACATCTGAAGACAACACACAGGGGTGTTCATACTTCCCTAATAAGAGAAAGAAGGCAAAGCAGACGGAGGAGTAAGGAGGGGAAGGAAAGAGAGGGATCTATAAAAAGAAAGAACAAAAAAGGGGAGACAAGGAAAGTAATAAAAGAAAAGAGATAAGAAAAGTAAGTTCAAAGCAATATAGAGTTAAAAGAGTCTTCAAAAACCATCCAGACCAAAAGGGAACTGATTTGTACAAAGTCACAACACGTCAAAGTCAGGAGGCAGAATATGGGGATTGTTAAATTAAATAAGGGGGAAAAAAAAGAAAAGAAAAGACTCAAAATTAGAAGGGAAAAGATTAAAGAAGGCCTAAGTCCTGGGTAAAAGACAAAAACAAAAAAAGGTAGGGGGAATGTGAGAGGAGCCACCGGAAGAGAAATGAGCAGAAAAACAGAGGCTGGTGAGGGGAAAGCCATGGGCAGGTAGCCAAGGAGACAGGAGAGGAGAGTGAAGGCTGACACTCACCCTCACAAAGCTGGCAGGAAACCATCCCTCCTCATCGTCGATCTGGCCCCACCACCAATCCTTGTTGGAAGCATCCAAGACCTTGATGACGTCGCCAGCTTTAAATGCCAACTCCCGGTTGGCCATGGTGACGTGATCCCATACTGCCTCAGCACTAACGATGGAATCTCCAGTGATCAGCTTAGGAGACAAAATGAGAATGTGTTCAGTCCACACAGCTGGCTACCTTACTTGCCCTTTACCCCACCCACACAACTCTACTATTTATGGAAAAGCTGACATACTAGTGGTGAAGGGCTGGGGAGAGGGAGATGGCACTGGGAGCACAAGCTCCACTGGACCACAAGACAAACAATACTTGTCAACTTTCCATTAGCCAGTGGGTGGGATGACCCAGAATGTGAATATGGACTACACAGGCCTCATGCTTTTATTCCTACTCATAAGCTCCTTCCCCAGAGAAGAAAGAAGGTTCCAGTGCATCTTCCCTTGGTGCTTCAAGGCAGTCCTAGGTCTGGAATGGATGAAGAGGTTGAAATCAAAAGCTAAAATGAAGCTCAAAAATATTTGCTCTAAATTCTCTGTGTTCCTCCCCTTTTTCTCCTCCTCATTGGAAATGACCAACTGAGAATTGGTGTTACATTATTTAACACCACTGTACCCCACCCCCAAAGGGTTACAGACCATGGCATTCCTCACACACAATGGACTCCAGTACTGCAGACTCCTTTTCTCACCCACACATTATGCCATCCAGAGAAGTCATGGGTATGAAAGAATATGGCTTTCTCTGATGCCTTACTCAACCTTGGCACAGATTCACTCAGTGATTTTTTTACCACCACCCGGTGAGATACATATGGAATCTAGGTTGAATCCTGCATTTGATAGATGGCATAACTGAGCCATAAGGAAGTTAAAGGGTGAGCTCAGGATCACGCAGCAAGGCAGGGGCTGTGCAAAGACCTTAACCCTGGTCATTAAACTTTGTGACCAGCAGGACTGGGCTACACACAACAACAAGAAGACATCTATCCCAGTGCCATGTCACACACACACACACTCACTCATAACATTCGCCTAAGCATAGTGATGAGGATAAGGGTGGGGGAATAGTCTGTCTCTTTCTGGGTGCCATCCTGACCCCTGTGTTGTTTGTTTTCCTTTTTCCTCAATTGGTTCCAGCCTATATAGGCCATCAATCTTCCTAGCATTTAGAGAAACAGATCCCAGAACAGAGAACATACGGCCTGTCGAGGCAAAAGATTTAAGAACTTTTCCCTTAGAACTAAATTTCTGAATATGTTGTCTAGAAGTCAACTTTTCCATCAGTCTGCTTTGATGAAGGACTGATTCCCCAAGGTAACTATAGCTCCACAAGACCAAAGGCAACAGTTCAAAGACAACAGAGACAGAATATGTAACATGCATCCTCTCACATAGGTCTGCTTTTCAATATACCAACTGAAGAAGAACCCTATGGTCATGAAATTAACACATAACACATTACATACATAGGAAAATACACCCTATACTGAATTTGACTTAGTTAAGTCATTCTGTTGGTCAGGTAAGGCATACTGGGAGCTCCGTAGCATGGATGCAAACAAGATTTCCAACAGGGCTTTTATAATACCCCTTTCAATGACCTCATGCTTCACTATTTACAAAAATATATTCATATCTACTGTATCACTTAATCCTTACTGAATGACTACATCTCACTATTACCCATATATTTTTCAAAGATTTTATTTATTTATTCATGAGAGACAGAGAGAGAGAGGCAGAGACACAGGCAGAAGGAGAAGCAGGCTCCATGCAGGGAGCCCGACATGGGACTCGATCCCAGGTCTCTAGGATCACACCCTGGGCTGAAGGCAGTGCTAAACCGCTGAGCCACCCAGGCTGCCCTATTACCCACATTTTAAAGATAAGGGAACTGAGGCTCAGAGAGGTGACCTGTCCTTTGTCCAGTCATACAAATAAAAAATTATGGAGCCTGGCCTTCTGACTGCATATGCTCTAACACCCATGATACTACCAATGTCTACTCATTAGCTACACTGAATTCATAGAACTCCATCCCTAATATTACAAAGCAGATGACTCCTATTCATAAAGAACTACAGAGAAGGAGATATGGACAGCCACCTTTAGCCCACCAGTGGCCCTGTCTATGAGATTTTTTTTTTATGTTGAAATTGCTTTCTTCCAATTGCACTAAAAGTCAATTTCTTCTTGTTCTGGCCTCAGTGGAGAATTGCTGGTTACTGGTCTCAATAAAATAAATCTCCATAAAGAAAATCTCCCTCTCCTGACAAAGACATGTTCCAGCTGGTGTTGTTAGAGTTCAATAAGAATATACAGCCCTGGGCAGCCTGGATTGCTCAGTGGTTTAGCGCCGCCTTCAGCCCAGGGCATGATCCTGGAGACCCAGGATGGAGTCCCACGTCGGGCTCCCTGCATGAAGCCTGCTTCTCCCTCTGCCTGTGTCTCTCATGAATAAATAAATAAAATCTTTAAAAAAAAGAATATACAGCCCCAACTCACAACACCATGAAGGCTTATGGCTTAAATCTATATCCTTGACTTTTTACCAAAGGTCAAGCATATTTTAATATCAATTACCAACCCTCTGCTCATGATGCTACCTGTGATGCTGTCTGAGGTACTCTAGGCCCAGGTCTGGCTGATTTCACTGTCTGTGCTCTTTCTACAGTACAGTCATCTTTTTATCAATTTTATGTTCAGCTTTTCCCAAGAGCAGTTGGCTCACTCGTGTCCCCATTTAGTCCAGCTGACCTGCCTGGGCCCTCAGATCACAGGCCCAGCTATACACTAGACAAGGCCAATCTAGGATCCAGTGGCCATAAACCAATTGTAAACCTATTGTCAGGGCCTACATAGAATCAAAGACAGTAAGAATTGGACAGCATTTCAAAGACCATCACCCATAATCCTTCATTCTATAGATCAGGTATGATATAGCAGGAGTAACTTGCCTACAGTCATCTGATGGCCAGCTTCCTGGACCACTGTTCCCCCAAAGTAACATCATAGATAGAGAAGGTATCTTATCTTGGATTTAAGACCTTCCTCTGCTACTTGCTAAAGGTGTAATGATAATGATGATGATATTAGCCAATATAGAGTATTGCTCTATGTCAGGCACTATTCCAAGCACTTTACACACATTAATCCATTAAAGCCTCACAGAAGCCCTTTGAGGAAAGAATATTATTATTCCTATCTTATAGACAAGGATACTGAAGCTCAGAGAGATTAAATAATTTTCCCAAATTTACATAGAAAATAAGTATTAAAGATATAATTCAAATGAAGCTACAGTATGGCTTTAGAGTATCTGCTCTTATAAACTATGGTGCCATTGGGTCAGTTTCTTTATTTTTTTTAAAGATTTTATTTATTTATTCATGAGAGATACAGAGAGAGAGGCAGAGACACAGGCAGAGAGAGAGAAGCAGGCTCCATGCAGGGAGCCCGACGTGGGACTCAATCCCGGGCCTCCAGGATCATGCCCTGGGCCGAAGGCAGGTGCCAAACTGCTGAGCCACCCAGGCATCCCGGGTCAGTTTTTTTACCCGTTAAACATGGATAATTCTACATACCTACCTGTTTCCATTTTAATATACTAAACCTAGACTTGATGGATATGTGTGCAGACATGAAAGAAGGGCTAATCCACGAGAGAAGGAGTTGTATGGGGCTCCTGTGCTCTTCAATCACAAATAGAAGCAGGAATAAGGGGATACTACTCACCCATCCTCTGGATTGTTTTAACAGTGAATTAAATCTGGGTTTGAAATTGGTCTCAAATCTCCCTTTTTTGTACAGGATTGACTTAACTTGTTATGATTTTTAAAATAAATATGCGCTTTGCTCATCCATTTTCCATCCAACACTCATTCAGTGACCCCCACTATCTATATATACAGGAGTCTTCTTACTGTGATTCAGACACAGTCCTTAACTGAAGATCAAAGACCCTTCAAGAACCAACAGTGAATGTCTTTCAAGCAATATGCAAATATGGTTAAGACAAGCAAAACTAGCTTCAATTCTTGGCTTTTCTACCTTAGAAAGTAGCAGTGATAATGGGAGGTGAGGAAAGGAAGAGCCAGAGAAACAAACCAAAAAGGAACTCTCAGCATGTAATCAGGATACCTAGAAGTGCAATATCACAAAAGACAAGGACAATAGTTTCAAGCTATACAACCCTGGGCTTCAGTTTCTTTATAGACAAAATGGGGATAATACCTGCCTCAGGGTTGTAGAGAGGGTAAACTGAGCACTAGATATGCAGTGCCTACTGCAGTGCTTAGTATATGTTGGCCTAGTACAAGGCTTCAGAGGAAGGGAGTAATATATGTGCCTATTGGGCTCTAGAATGATTGTGTGGGACACTGAAGATAGATCTTAAAGAATGGGTAGGATTGTAACAGAGGAGGGAGGAGGAAAGGCATTTGAGGCAGAGAAATGAGGAGTGAGACTACAAAAGTTCTCAAAGGTAAGGACTACAGGGAATTTGATAGCAAAGAGGTAACAGAGTTTGGAAAGGGCTGGGAAGAGGGGCTTGGGGAGTGGGAAGGAAAGCTTGAAAGGTAGGCAGGAGTTCTGTTTGAAGACTCTAAAATTTAATTTGAGGAAAAGGAAGAAATCAAAGTTGATTTAGGGGTGGAGGTGTTTCAAGTCAAAGTGTGATGATTAAAGCATGAGGGTAAACTACACAAAGAAATGCTCATTTGGGAGGGTAAAAAGAGGTGACAAATTTTCTCTTCAATGTGTTGAATATAGGGGGCCAGAAGGACATGAAGGCATATTTGAAGTTCAAGATATGTCAGGAGAGATAGTTGTATAGGTTTTGAAATCAATGGCCCAGAAATTGTGAAAATAAAGGAAGTCTGCCCTGGAACAAAGTGCTAAGAAAGAAGACCCAAAACCTAGGGAAACAACAACAATGAGAGGTCAGGAAGAGAAGAGAAGCCAGAGAAACAACCCAAAATGAAGCTTTCGGTACATAAGTAGGACACCACGGAGTGTAATCTTGCAAACGTGAAGGACAAGAGTTTTAGGTAGCTGGAGCTGATATTATTAAATGGTACAGAGCTATATATAAAAGGAAGAAAGCCAAGAAAAGGCCATTTGAGAGTGGCTATATCAGGGGTTAAATTCTTTATATCTTAAACTAGTTTATACTCCTCCCCTAAGCAAAAGCCTTAATTTCCCAATTATCCCCACCCTTCATCCTACAAGCCCAATATAAAGCCAAGAAATGGTACTAGGTACCCCAATAGCTCCTGGCCTTGGGAAAGTGCTGGTATGACTTCTAACAGAATAATTCCTAATCCCCAGGACATTTCAGGTATAGCACCAAATATAGATTGGCTCTTGCTCAGACTTGCCAGTGAGTGGGACACACAGTGTTCTGCACCCGTACACCAAAGACACTTTTGGACATGAATAAGAAGATGGGGAGGGGGAAGAGTCATAACATATTTCTTAAAAGATGATATCCTGGGATCCCTGGGTGGCACAGCGGTTTGGTGCCTGCCTTTGGCCTAGGGCGCGATCCTGGAGACCCAGGATCGATTCCCACATCGGGCTCCCGGTGCATGGAGCCTGCTTCTCCCTCTGCCTGTGTCTCTGCCTCTCCTCCTCTCTCTGTGACTATCATAAATAAATAAAAATTAAAATATATATATATTAAAAAAAAGATGATATCCTATTTATTTTTGTCTAGGTTTCCCAGGATAACCCTAATTTCAAACATTCTATCCCATCGATACTACAAGTAGATACATCTGTTATCAGACCCATGTTTCCTGATTTTTACCCTGGAAATATGGCCACCACACCCTAGAGGCACTGACCTCTAAGAGATTGACTTCTAAGCCTGGTTTCTTGTCAACAATGTGGCATGTGTCTACAGCTAACTTGGAGTAGGCTGGGGGCCCTTTTAGGTGGAAGGAAAAAAGGCAGGGAAGAAGTGACAAAAAAAGTAAAACAGGGAGGAAGAAAAGGAAGGAGGGAGGAAGAAACATATTGGTTGAAAACATATGTTAGGGGGATCCCTGGGTGGCTCAGCGGTTTAGTGCCTGCCTTCAGCACAGGGCGTGATCCTGGAGCCCCTGGATCGAGTCCCCCATTGGGCTCCCTGCATGGAGCCTGCTTCTCCCTCTGCCTGTGTCTCTGCCTCTGTGTGTGTGTATATCTCATGAATAAATAAATAAAAATCCTAAAAAAACATGTATTAAGCACTGGGCAAGGGACTTTGTAATCTCAATCTCTAACTCTCCAAGGTTAATAACCCTATTTTTTAACTGAAAATAACCTGTGGCATTAACCAAGTAGCTCACAGTCATTCAGTTACAGGTGGTAGAGCAGATTTGAATCTTTAGTAGGCCTTACTGTATAGCTTTGCTTTTGCCAATCACCCACAAGAAGGCAGAGAGAGAAGGCTCCCAGCTGGTTTCTCTTTCCAGGCATATCAGCACATCCTGTGAATGATCTTGAGTAGTAGTTCTCAACCTCTGGAAGGCTTGTTAAAACACATATTACTAGACCTCCAAGTTTGAGTTTCTGATTCAGTTGGCCTTTTAAAAAGAAATATTTTTATTTATTTATTTGAGAGAGAGAGAGAGAGATCGAGACAGCAAAGCATGAGGTGGGGGTAGTGGCAGAGGGAGAGGAAGAAACAGGCTCTGCACTGAGCAGGAAGCCAAATATGAGGCTCAATCCCAGCACCCTCGGATCAGGATCATGACCTGAGCTGAAGGCAGATGTTTGACCTTCCCAGGTGCCCCAATTCATTGGTCTTAAGTAGAAGTTTCCAGGTGATGACACTTGGTGAATCACTGCCCTGGAGGACCTTCATAGTCTAGGTTTCACCCTTGACTCTCTTGGTGCCTCATTATTCTCAGAGATTCCCATGTTACCCTGTAAGTTGGGCTCCCTGACGATCCTCAAAGTCTTCCTCAGTGGTTGGTAAGTCTGAGAAAGGATACTTTGGGTCATGTAAGGAGTATGCATAATGCCAGGCCTTGCAAACATAGAAAAAAACCTGGGATCCCAGGTTATCCAGAGACATAGCACTTGTCTTCCATTTTTTGCTTTTGCCCTCTAGCTAAACAGTACCACCCCTAAATAGTTAATTAGCCTAGGTGACTACCAGAAATATTAGAGTTTTAATGGCAAGGAGTAGCAGAAAACATTAAAAAATAAACATATGTTGGGCAGAATAGCAAATGTGTCAATTGCCATGAAGGTAGCGGAGTTGGACCTTCCTTCTGAGAAGTTTCACAGGAGGATAAGAAGGTACTTGAGGCATTTTTTGCCTCTAAATGGTTTTCTCCATTGGTGCCTGCCCCATCCTCTCAGAAGGTCCCCTCCTTCAACAGCTAGGCATGGACAAGAGCAAAATCCTTTCCTTTGTTCCTTTTAAGTACATCTAAAATAGGATGGGATTTTATTCTCCCTCCTGAATAGCCTTTTTAATGTAGTCTTATAAACAGATTCTGGCTATATTGCTCAAAGTGTTCAAGGACAATAATCTCCCCCACTTCTGGAAAGGTGTGACCTGGGCTGTTCCAACAACAGCTAGGAGGCACCATGATGTGCAGCAAAGACTGGCTATTGGAAGAAGCTCTGCTCATTGAAGACTGGCTATTGGAAGAAGCTCTGCTCATTGAATGATCTTGGGCAAGTTCTTTACCTGCCTCAGTTTCTTTATTAGTCAAGTTACAGACTTGAACCAGACAGACAACCTCTTAATTTGCTTCCACTTCTAGCTTTCTATTGAGGCTAGCA
Organism: Canis lupus baileyi; assembly: GCF_048164855.1. NCBI lineage: Eukaryota > Metazoa > Chordata > Mammalia > Carnivora > Canidae > Canis > Canis lupus. Next base: position 75,732,402 of record NC_132876.1, on the reverse strand, counting down.
TTTCAGCTTCTCAAAGGACAGATATTTCATTATTACAGCATATTTTTTCTTACCCTCCTGTGTGCTTGATAGGATGCTTTTACTGCTCTTAGGAAAATGAGAACTTGGAGCTAACTAGCCCCTTCCTGAATATAACTCATTCAGGCATTGCTGGTGACAGGCTAGTCAGACTGGCTGGGAAAGCTGAGAAACTACTTTAGCTCTTGACTACCCCAATCAAAAGTCAGAAAAATCATTTTCCTCATGATATCAGCTCTCTTACTTCCACTTTCATATTTCGAACTTCCTGCTCTTCATTTCACTGGATGGCCTGCTATCACCTCCAATAAAACATATGTAAAACTCATCATATACCCCCATTCCCCTCCTTCCTAAATTTTCCCATTTCTGATACCTCTTCTTGGCTTGCTGATTTTTCCTTCCAGATGTCTCTCAGATATGACCTTTTATATCCAACCTCCCATCCTAGGTCCAGCCCTTATCACCTAAGTTGCATCCCAATTGGCCTTCCTGCTACTGACTAAGCTACTCCTTAATGATGCATTTCTCAGAACTTTGCTTGTGAAACTATCCACACTCAAGAAGCCTCAACAACTCTCTCCTGTCAGTCTTGCAAAGCCCCGCCTATGGATCCAGCCCTTATCTTGACCCTGGCAAGGACCTTCCACTCTGGCCAAATGGATTGTCTTGCAGGCAGATATACTCCTACTTCTGTGCCTCTGATTTACCCAAAGTCATATCCATGGTTAAGTACAGGAACACTGGAACTAGGCTGCCCCTTCTTAGCTGTGTGATCTTGACTTGCCTGTTCATTAATCCCTCACCTGATGACTAGATTGTATCCTTTCTCCCTTTGCCTCTTTCACTAATTTCTAAGTAGGATAAAAAGAAAATAAGGCATTATGGATTTATTCAAGTTGTCAACCAGAGTGTTATTCTCCACACAACCAGAGTGTACACTTGTGAATAGTAGATCTAAACAATCTGCTTAATTCATAATGAACAGCACTGTTTTTAGCCTCTACAGTCTAAGCCTTAAAATAAGGCAAGTTCTGAGGCAGATCACAACAGAATTAGCATCTCTGTCAGGTCTCAGAACATACTATGGGGCTAAGAAAATTATTTACAAAATATGTACCAGGTGTCCTATAAAACAGTCTGTTGTTGATAGGATTTATGGTCAGGTGGTTTGTGGGGTGGGCTGCTGGTTTTTGCTGAAGATGTGCACAGGTGCTTGATGGTCATCAAGGAAAAGAGAAAAGATTCCCAGTAAGAAAAACACCACTATGAATATTTTTTAAAATTCCAATTGGTTTTTTTCCCTGATGACTTAATAGTTCACACCTGGCTGATTTCGGCTTTTTTTTTTAATTTATTTTTTATTGGTGTTCACTTTGCCAACATATAGAATAACACCCAGTGCTCATCCCATCAGGTTGATTTCGGCTTTAATCTGGGTGTTGCTATCACCCATAACTAAATAATTTCATTTCTGAGCAGAATAATTAATGAATTTAAGTGATTATGGCTCTAAATGTACTGAAAGGAAGTATGCAAATATCATCTTTTCATGACATGATCATTTTTTCCCTACTTTGTTCATGTGATTTGGACATTGGCTTCCTTCAATGTCCCATCGTACCATCCATTTTTCACTTTAATAAAATAAAATATCTTTTTTTAAAATAAAACATCTATGGTTGGTTTCAGTAACACCTGACAGACACAAAACCTAGCTGGACTGGCTTGATTTAGAAAGGTGGGCCTAGATGAGGATCAGGTCAGCAAAATGTATCACCTGAACGAACCAAAGGCCAATATGTACTTTGGTCATAAGCCAGAACCTAAAAGTTTGGGAATCCTAGATGAGCTTCCTAAGGTATGAAGGACATTTTCCTCATTCATTATAGACTAATAACAAAAGGCTACACCTTTCTGTACCTCTTCCAAAGAAGCTACATGTGATCTTAGCTATAATAGTGACCAAACATATATGAAAGAAGGGGAGTTATTTGCTTGGTCTGGACCTTAGCAATGGACTCTTCTGACATGAAACTTCAGCCACTAGCTCAACCTAACAGGCCCAGGAGTTAGTAAAGTGAGACCTAGCTACTGCCCCAAAGTTCATGATGTTAAGAGTCTGGTCTTGCTGAAGAATTAAGTCCTTTAGAGAAAATGCAGCCAAATACGTCAAGGATTGGACAGATCATGGAAAAGACATGTTTCTGGACCACCAACCAACCATGATTCTGTTGGCTAGAGAAGTCTCACACCCAGAGCATCTCCCAACATGATAAACATTACCCTGAATGTCCAAAATACTGGAAATAATAGTTACTGTCAAGTTATTCTAGGATCTTTTGGCATTACCCAGATGTCTCCAATCCATTAGACTAGTCTTTCAATGTGTGGTCCACAGACCTGCTGCTCAAAATCACCACAGACTTCTTAAAAAAGCAGCCCAAGTGATCCTAAATCATACATCATATTGAAACCAAGCATCTTAAACTTACTAGAACCAGAGTCTGAAATACAAGAATTTCATCTTACTGCACTGGATCATTTCGAGGAAACCAGAATTTCTGAAACTCTGTCTCCTGGCTTCTCCTTGTATTAGATTCCAGGCAGGTTAAGGAGTAGTTTGTCCAGGATGATCTTCTCAGTCTGCCTTGAGAGGCTATCTGTACCTGTTCTCTTGTACCTCTACTCTGGCCCCTGCCCTGACCTTTAGCCCTAGTGGCCCTAATGGAAAAATCCTTACAGCATGTCTCTATCCTATAGTCTAGAAGCAATTTCCAAGAGCTGTGCTCAAACTATTCAAGTCAGACTCTAATATTCTAAGAGACAAATTATTAGTAAAACAAATAGAGAATGACTCAGGAATGCTCTCTCCATGAGTTGAGACAGAAGCATACCATTCCAAACTGGAGGTTACTCTGACCCCACCTGTCTCTTGAGTCAGCTTGGGCTCCATCTCCAAAATACTCCTGTCCTGGGCATTGTGAGCTGCTTCTTGGACTTGCTGTGAGTACTAATTTCCAGCCACCCACTGGAGTCTCTTTGTTGCCTTCAAACCTTGAGAGATGGCCAGGCCAAACCTAGGGAAGAGGTAGGGAGCTCAAAGAGCCCCCAGTCCCTGAGGTGACCTAGACCTATCTAGGAATCTGCATCTGGGTTCTTGAATTTCTTCATGTGGTTCTACTGGGACCAACCCTGGGATCCTTAACTTTTCCCGGATTGTGACTTGAAGGCCAGCCTTGGACTTTCTGGAGAAGTGGGGGTGGGGCTTCTCTAGGTTTACAGAAGGGGAGGGGGAGGGGACTAGAACTACATGAAGAATCTGTCCTCCATGCCTCCCACATGCATAGTTCTATACTCATCAACACCACAGCCAGAGGGTGGGTGGGCAAGGCAAAACGAATAAAGGAAAGTCATTTTTTATCCATTTGACAGATGTCGTGTTAAAATATTGTAAGGGAAGGAGGGCTGTAGGTGGGGGGAGGAGCAGAGGAGGAGATAGGTTAGAACTAATGGTTCTAATGTGGTCTTTAAACATGGCCATCTGCTCTAAGATGATGAGAACAGAAACAGAATTTATAGGAGCATTTTGACCTGTTCCTTTATCTGGAGAACAAAAGAAAAAATACATATATTTCAATAAATTTAAACCACCTTGAAGTCTACTAAGCATGTCCACCAAGGACACAGGTTTACAAAGGTTCTGAGCCTTTCCAAAGACAATGTAACTATCTCTTGGGGAGTGCTTACAATCCAGAAAGGAAATCTGCATTTAAACAGCCCATCAGAAAGGAGAAGATAGTTTCCAGTGGCTTATTGATTTCCCTCTGCCTGTTGATTCACAGTGAGAGAAAAGACATTGGCCAAGGCACTAGCAGTGCCTTTGGTCCCTGTCAGCAGTTCTTCCTGTTCAGAGATGAGCCATGTTTATAGCAAAGCCTAGCACAATCCGGGGTTCCCAGCATACATGGTAAATACTGGATCAGTGGATGGCAGTGGTATTCAGTGAACAGCCACTAGATCAGGCCTCAGGGGATAGAATGGCTGAGTTGGCTTCCCTTCAAACAAAGGGATACATCTAAATTGAGGCTGTCAAAGAGGACACATGAGAAGCACAATCAGACCCATCCTCAAGGCCTGTGAGGGATGGCATTGGGTCTTTGTCTGAAGGAAAAGTAGTTCTGCTTATAACAACAGAATTTCAAGTAGGTCAGCAAGCTTAAGTAAGACACCTTCTATCTGTCTGGGCTAGGTGAAGGAGATGAGGGCAGAGAAGGGAAGGCCCAGGGCAACTAAATGAGGGACAAAGCATCCAGTACAGTGCTAGAATTTGAACCTATGCTTCTTGACTCTATCTCAGGTTCAAGACCCTGACGCTGGATTCTTATACTTAGAGAAGCTCAGGACTGGAGATTCTCAAGAACTAGCACACCTAGTTCAGTCCAACATTTTACAGATAAGAAAACTGAGGTTCCAGTGAGGAGAAGTTACCTAACAAGTAAATCTAGTCAATGGCAGAGCCAAGATTAGAAACCAAGCCTACAGTATTTCAGAAAGTTAGTTGTCAATTATGTTGGGTAAAAAAAAATCATCAATTGGTCAAAAAAAGGAATACCTATCCCAGTTTCTAAATTACTACTAATTTACTATTTTTTAAATAAAATTTACACAAAAATAGAGATTAAGTAATGATTAGCAATTTAATATATAAAGAACTTCTCATGTTTTCCCCTTAGCTTCACTTTGAAGATCAATGTTTTAGACATTTTCTTGTCCTCTTTCCTCCCTCTGCTCTATAGATATCACCCCTTCAGTACTCTAACAATTACTGCCTCTCCTACCTCCCAGGGCTCCAAAAAAGTCTGACCCTGTTAATTAAGGGGTAAGAACACCTCACTTTGAAGGCTAAACACAGACACTTGCAGAATTTCTCTCACCACCAAATATCTTTCCTAAGGAATTTCAAATTTAAATTCATACTAAAATGCAAATGCAGGATGCCTGGGTGGCTCAGTGGTTAAGTGTCTGCCTTCGGCTCAGGCCGTGATCCTGGAGTCCCAGGATCGAGTCCTACATCAAGCTCCCTGCATGGAGCCTGCTTCTCCTTCTGCCTGTGTCTCTGCCTCTCTCTCTCTCTCTGTCTCTCTCATGAATAAATAAATAAAATATTTAATTTTTTTTAATTAAAAAAAATAAAATGCAAATGCTAGTGAAAAAACAATGGTATGAGAAGAATGGACTCCAGGGCTGGTTTGGTTACTGATTTGTGGTATGAACTTGGGCAGATCTAGATTCTCTCTGAGCTACTTGGATTAGGTTACCTCAAATGAAAGTTGGGGTCATCTTTGAAAGATGCTGTTGCCTTGCTTCTAAAAGCAGGTTTCACACTAATAAAAGAAAGGATAAGAACCATATGATCCTCTCAACAGATGCAGAAAATGCATTTGGCGAAACACAGGATCCATTCTTGATTTAAAAAACCTTCAACAGGGCAGCCCAGGTGGCCCAGTGGTTTGGCGCCGCCTTCGGCCTGGGGTGTTATCCTGGAGCCCTGGGATCGAGTCCCACATCAGGCTCCCTGCATGGAGCCTGCTTCTTTCTCTGCCTGTGTCTCTACCTCTCTCTCTGTCTGTCATGAATAAATAAATAAAAGCTTTAAAAAATATTTTTAAAAAAACCTTCAACAAAGTAGGTATTGACAGAACATACCTCAACACCATAAAGGCAGTATATGAAAGACCCACAGTTAATGTCATTCTCAATGGGGAAAAACTAAGAGCTTTTCCTCTACTGTCAGGAACAAGACAGGGATGCCCACTCTCACCATAATTATTTAACATACTGCTGGAAGTCATGGCTTCAGCAAACAGACAACAAAAAGAAATAAAAAGTATCCAAATTGGCAAGAACGAAGTCTAACTTTTACTATTCACAAATGACATGACACTCTTATGTAGAAAATCTGAAAGGCTCCACCAAAACATTGCTAGATCTAATACATGAATTCAGCAAAATTACTGAATATAAAACCAACATAGAGAATCTCTTGCATTTCTATATACCAATAATGAAGCACCAGAAAAAGAAATCAAGGTATCAATCCCATTTGCAATTGCACCAAAAACAAAAATATACAAAGGAATAAACCTAACCAAAGATATAAAAGACCTGTACTCTGAAAACTATAAAACATTGATGAAAGAAATTAAAAAAGGTCACAAAGAAATGGAAAGAGAGTCTATGCTCATGGATTGGAAAAGAAAACATTGTTAAAATGTCTATACTACCCAAAGCAATCTACACATTTAATGCAATCCCTATCGAAATATTATCAGAATTTTTCATGGAGCTAGAACAAACAATCCTAAGATTTGTATGGAACCACTTAAGACCCTCAAATAGCCAAAGCAATACAGAAAAAGAAAAGAAAAGTTGGAGGCAACGTGATTTTGGTCTTCAAACCATATTACAAAGCTGTAATCATCAAGATAGTATGGTATGGCACAAAAACAGACAGATCGATTGAACAGAATAAAAAACACAGAAATGGACCCACAAGTGTATGGTCAACTAATCTTCAACAGGGCAGGAGAGAATATTCAATGGAAAAAAAGACTCTCTCTTCAGCAAATGGTGTTGGCAAAAACTGGACAGCAACATGCAGAAGAATGAAACTGTACTACTTTCTTACACTATACACAAAATTTATTTCAAAATGAATGAAAGATCTAAATGTGAGAAAGGAAACTATCACAATCTAGAGGAGAGCATAGACAGCAACCTCTTTGGCACTGGCCATAGCAACTTGTTACTATATACATCTCCAGAGGCAAGGGTAACAAAAGCAAAAATGAACTCCGAACTTTATCAAGATAAAAATCTTCTGCACAGTGAAAGAGACAATCAACAAAACTAAAAGGCAGCCTATGGAATTGAAGAAAATATTTGCAAATGACATATATGATAAAGGGTGAGTATCCAAAATCTATGAAGAACTTCATAAACTCAACACCCAAAAAAACATATAAAAATGGGCAGAAGACATGAATAGACATTTTTCCAAAGAAGACAACGAGAGGGCTAACAGACACATGAAAAGATGCTCAAAATCACTCATCATCAAGGAAATACAAATCAAAACCACAATGAAATACCACCTCATACCGGTCAGAATGACTAAAATTAACCATCCAGGAAACAACAGATGTTGGGGAGGACGCAGAGAAAAGGGAAACCATTTACAGTATTGGTGGCATTGCAAACTGGTGCAGCCACTCTGGAAAAGATTTTAAAAATCTAAAAGATTTTAGATTTTTAGACCCTATGACCAAGCAATTGCGCTATTAGGTATTTACCAAAAGGATACAAATATCCGCATTTGAAGGGGTAAATGCACCCTGATGTTTATAGCAGCAATATCCACAATAACCAAACTATGGAGAGAGCCCAAATATCCATCAACTGATGAGTGAATAAAGAAGATGTGGTACACACACACACACACACACACACACACACAGGAATATTACTCAGCCATCAAAAGAAATAAAATCTTGCCATTTACAATGAAATAGATGGAGCTAGAGTGTATTATGCTAAGTGAAATAAGTCAGTGAGAGAAAGACAAATACCATATGATTTCACTCACATGTGGAATTCAAGAAATAAAACAGATGAACATATGGGAAGGGGAAAAAAGAGAGGGGGGGGAAGCAAACCACAAGAGACTCTTAATGATAGAGAACAAATTGAGGGTTGATAGGGACGTGTTTGGGGGATAGGCTAAATGGGTGATGGGTATTAAGGAGGGCACCTGTTATGATAAGCATTGGATATTATATGTAAGTGATGAATCACTAAATTCTACTCCTGAAACCAATATTACACTGTATGTTAACTAAATAGAATATAAATTAAAATTTTTTAAATAAAATAAAATAAAGCAAGTTTTGACAAGAGACAGAGGGGAGGTAAAGGGAATAGAAGGGAGGCAAACAAAACAAAATAAAACAAAACATGGAAACAAGGAAGTCAGATAGAGGTATGCATTGAGATAAAAAGGTCAAAGACAAAACTTGACTCTTGAATTTTTACCATGAACCACCTCCACCCAGAATAGAGCTCCAGCTCAGGGATGGCCTTTGTGTTCTACTTCCAGAAGAAAGGGCAATGCCTTCTCCATCCAGCTCAGGCCATTGAGTTCAAGTCATCCAAAGTAGTTTCTTTTTTTAAGATTGTATTTATTTATTCATGACAGACAGAGAGACAGAGCATGACAGAGACACAGGCAGAGGGAGAGCATGCTCCACGCAAAGAGCCCAATGTGGGACTCGATCCCAGGATTCCAGGATCATACCCTGAGCTGAAGGCAGATGCTCAACCACTGGGCCACTCAGGCATCCCACATCAAAAGTAGTTTCTATGAAAAGAATAAGCAGCACCATTTCCATGTGCTTAGCACATTACAGTTTCTAAGTTGCTTTCACATCATTTCAAGCTCACTGTATCCTCCTAGCAGCTCTGGAAGATAAGCAGAGTAAGAATAAGACCTTAATTTTAAAGATAAGAAAGCAGGCCAACAAGCACATGAGAAAATGCTCTGCATCACTTGCCATCGGGGAAATACAAATCAAAACCACAATTAGATACAACCTCACACTAGTGAGAATGGTGAAAATTAACAAGACAGAAAACAACAAATGTTGGAGAGCATGTAGAGAAAGGGGAACCCTCTTGCACTGTTGGTGGGAATGTGAACTGGTACAGCCACTCTGGAAAACTGTGTGGAGGTTCCTCAAAGAGTTAAAAATAGAACTGCCCTATGACCCAGCAATTGCACTGCTGGGGATTTACCTCAAAGATAAAGATGCAGTGAAATGGCAGGACACCTAAATAATATAGTAACATCTATCCCAATGTTTATAGAAGCAATGTCCACAATAGCCAAACTGTGGAAGGAGCCTCGGTGTCCATTGAAAGATGAATGGATAAAGAAGATGTGGGATATATATATAATGGAATATTACTCAGCCATTAGAAACGACAAATACCCACCATTTGCTTCAATGTGGATGGAACTGGAGGGTATTATGCTGAGTGAAGTAAGTCAATCAGAGAAGGACAAACATTATATGGTCTCATTCATTTGGGGAATATAAAAAATAGTGAAAGGGAATAAAGGAGAAAGGAGAAAAAATGAGTGGGGAATATCAGTGAGGGTGACAGAACATGAGAGACTTCCTAACTCTGGGAAACGAACAAGGAGTGGTGGAAAGGGAGATGGGCAGGGGTTGGGGTGACTGGGTGATGGGCACTGAGAGGGGCACTTGACGGGATGAGCACTGGATATTATGCTATATGTTGGCAAATTGAACTCTAATAAAAAAATATACAAAAAAAAAGAAAAACTACACCATAACAACATTCATTCTCCTGGGACTGACAGATGACCCTAAGCTACAAGTTCTGATTGTATTCTATTTCTCACCTACACACTGAATGTAACTGGAAATCTGACCATCATCATACTCACTTTTGTGGATCTTCACCTTAAAACACCCATGTACCATTTTTTACAAAATGTTTCCTTCCTAGAGATCTCATTCACAACTGCCTGTATTCCCAGGTACTTGTATAACATAGCAACAGGTAACAAGGTCATCACCTATAATGCTTGTGTCATCCAAGTGTTTTTTATTGACTTCTTTGCTGTGACAGAATTTTTTCTGCTGGTTGCCATGTCCTATGACTGCTATGTGGCCATTTGCAAGCCCCTGCATTATATAACCATCATGAGCAGCAGAGTCTGCAGAATTCATATTTTTTGCTGTTGGTTGGCTGGATTGTTGGTCATAATCTTCCCAGTTATTCTGGGGCTAAATCTGAAATTCTATGACTCCAATTTCATTGATCATTCTCTCTGTGATGCTGCTCCCCTCCTGAAGATATCATGTTCGGACACATGGCCCATGGAACAGGCTGTTTTAATCTGTGCTGTGCTGACCCTCAGTTTGACCCTTATGTGTGTAATTCTATCTTATATTATCAAAACAATTTTAGGATTTCCATCTATTCAGCAGAGAAAAAAGAAAAAAGGCCTTTTCTACCTGTTCTTCCCACATGATTGTGGTTTCCATCACCTATGGCACATGCATGTTCATTTATATGAATCCTACAACAAAAGAAGTGGCTATTAATAAAGTGGTTTCACTACTGAAAGAAAGAAGAAAGAAAGAAAGAAAGAAAGAAAGAAAGAAAGAAAGAAAGAAAGAAAGAAAGAAAAAGAAAGAAAGAGAAAACAAGCCTAGACAAAGGAATTCACTCAACTATCCCAGGAGAAGAGGCCAGAAGAGAACCTAGATCTTCCAACTCACAGTACAAAAAATGTTTTTCTTCTAATCAAAAAAATGGCTGAGTGCTTCTATGTGTCAGAGGTAAATCTAAGTTTTTACATATACTAACTTATTTGATCCCCATTTTGAAAATGAAGAAACCAAGGTGTGAAGAGATGAAGTGATTGCTGAAGGTCACAGAGAGCCAGAATGAAAACCCAAATAATTTGACTTTGGAACCAGTGCTCTTGGGCTGCCTGGGTGGCTCAGTGGTTGAGCGTCTGCCTTTAGCTTAGGGCGTGATCCTGGGGTCCTGGATCAAGTTCCACATCAAGTTCCCTGCAGGGAGCCAGTTTCTCCCTCTGCCTGTGTCTCTCTCTGCCTCTCTCTGTGTCTCTCATGAGTAAATAAGTAAAATCTTTAAAAAAAAAAAAAAAAAAGAACCAGTGCTCTTAATCTCTGCTCTCCACAGCACATCCTCATGCCCCACAGGATCAAAGAACCTCCATGATATAGCAAGGCATATAACAGTGTATATATTACCATAAAAAGAGAAAAGTGAATATATACAGATATGCTTATATATCCATAGAACATTTCTGTGGAAGGACTCCCTGGATGCCTATGCAGAGGAAGCCAATGGTTGGAGGGAAGGGGCAGGAGGGAAGTATTTCACTGTGTACCCACTTATATCTTTTAGATTTTGATCATGTGAATGTATTTTTTACTCAAAAATAAAATAATAAAAAAAATGGGTTGGGCAAAGCTATGCTGGGATCACTCTTACCCTTACAGATGCTTTTCAATGCTGGGCCAAACTTTTCCCAGAAATCAAGTTTGCAACATTTAGGTGATCATATAGTTTTGGCTAGGAAAAACTAGGAAAAGCAAGGTCAGACCTATACCTATACCTGCCATCTGCCAGAGGAAGCAACTTGGAATGGCAATTCTGACCCTGACCACTTTGGGAGGAAGAGCCACCTCTTCCTCCCAAAAATGAAGAACAGAAGGTGTCTCTCATTTTTTCTCTGGTTTCCCCACTCTAGAAACTGTCTAATCCCCCAGAAAAGACAATACCATAGTCATCCAATAGGTTTTAGCATCACAAGTGAAAAACAACACTTTCAGTTAAGCTCCCTAAGCCAATCAGGGGGCCATAAGAAAATAAGTAGTGGCAGGACAGATGAAGAAGGACACAAAAGGCCATCTTCCCCAGTGTCTAACACCCAATGCATGAGCTCCACAAATTATTCCATATCCTTCCTCTCACCACTAAGTCTCAATGTATCTCTCCAGGGCTCAGAAAGGCAAAAATAAACAAGCTAGAAAGGCTCCAGGAAATCTGGCCCACCTCAAGAGTCTGTGGTGTACAAGGAAGAACACACAAAGTGAGAAAAAGTCAGCTCAGCTGAGATTTAATCTACATCAAGGCCAGGTGAGAATCAGCCAAGATGTTCTCAAGGGACTCTCCCAGCTTTGGTTCTTGGATTTCCTCTATCTTATCCCTCAAGAATTGGTAAAATACTCCACAGATCAAGGCCCTCAAACATTTTCTCAGATAACCTTTTGACCTAAACCCTTACGCAGGTCAGCCACACAAAGCTTCTATACCCAGGAAGCTACGAGAAGGTGGAGGTAGCCAAGGTGGATCAAGTGTTTTCAGGGACCCTTCTGAAGTAGCTTAAGTGGGCAGAACAATTCCCTCTTACAATATAGCTTAGAATCTTCAATGCTTCACCGCTTCCAACATACAAGAGACGAGTAGGATGTGAGCTGCCGTAGAAAGGATGAAAGGTCAGTCAGTGTGCCTCTCATGGGCAAGCAGGGCACTGCTGGGAAGGGTAGGCCCCAAGTAGCACCCCATTTTCTTGCTATGTGTCAGAGATAAACCTAAGTTTTTAATACATATTAACTTAAGCTGCCACCAGCAGCATCCTTTGGCACTGTAATTCTGGCTAGTAACTTGGGACTATAGAAGGAACACTGAACAGATCTGAAAGCATGGTTTCTAATCCTGAATCCACCACTGCCTATTCCTATATCCTCAGGCTGGTCCCTCCCTTCTCTGGACCTCAGTATCCCCAACCCTAAAGTGGAGCCAACACTGATTAAAAAGAAGAGTAGAGGGAAGGAGTGAGAAATAAAGCAAAGACAAGCTCCTGAATTACCTCTAAACTATCTGTAATAATGACCTGGATGGATTCTTAACAATCCAAACAGGAGCAACACATTTTACAAGGCATGTTCCACATCCTTTGCCATAATGAATTCTTGCACCCAAGAATCCTAAGATTTACATGTAAGCCCATTTTACAGACCAGACAACTGAGCCTTAGAACTTTGCCGACAATGTATAGGAGGAAAAACCTGAACTTGAGCTACATATTGTAGTTCCTGACCCACTCCCTTAAACAAAGCAGGTGAAATGACCCTGAGCATAAAATGAAATAATATACTCTCTCAGGGTCAGAACTGCCATTCCAAGTTGCTTCCTCTGGCAGGTGGCAGGTATAGGTGGTCTGACCTTGCTTTTCCTAGTTTAGGAAGAAGTACTTGCTCCTGATGTTCTCCACTTTTCCTTACTGCCTATAGGGTTCCTGAGGAGCCAAAACTATATGATCACCTAAATGTTGCAAACCTGATTTCTGGGAAAAGTTTGGCCCAGCATTGAAAGGCATCTGTAAGGGTAAGAGTGATCCCAGCATAGCTTTGCCCAACCCGATACCATGAGGTTTCCTTCCCATGACTCACTTTTCTTTCTATGGCTACTGTGATAGGAGTCAGGCCTGGTTGTTCATGGGCATTGACACTAGATTAAGGATGGGGGTACAACTTTGTGGGTGAAGAATAAGTATATCTGCAAAGCATTTTCTCAACTCTTAGTCTATATGAGTCTTGCAAGCATCTGAGGGATATACTGGCTATTTTGCCCATAGATCAAATAAGACCAAGACAGAGGAGGGAAACCTGACTGAGGTAGACCCTAAGCTGCAGAATAGTAAATGAATTCATGTTTCTTGATCTTAAGTCCAAAGTTGAGAAATGAGCATAAGCCTGTCACAGTCAACAGTATCCTGCCCAAGAAGCTCTGAGGATACTGCTTTGAAGTCTGCCACAGCAGACCTGGCACACTGTAACCACCTGTTTCACTGCTTCATGCCCTTCAATCCAGACCCAGTCTAGGGTTTTCTCTTTCCAGTTCCAGCCTTTGGTTACTAAAGGCCAGAAAGGCCTCCCCAGGACATCCTGACCTGGTTTCCAGCTTGAGAACCTCTAAAAATAGCAGGTCCTCATTAGTGGGGCCAGATGGCTCAAGCTGTTATGGCCTAGGGGTAGGGCTGTGGTCATTAAGAAAGTGGCTATTCAAGAGGCCTGAGGTGATCTCTGAAAATGGTTCACTATTCTTTTGACCCAGAAAACCCTACAAAATCATGCAAAGCAAGAGGTTCAAATATTTGTGTTCACTTCAAGAACACACATGAAACTGCCCAGGCCATCAAGGGTATGCATATCTGAAAAGTCACCAAGTATCTGAAGGATGCCACTCACTACAGTGATTGAGTTGGTAGGTGGGTCCAGGTCAAACAGAGAGGCTGGACACAGGGCCAGTGGCCCAAAAAGAGTACTGAATTTTAACTGCACATGCTTAAAAATGCAGAGAGTAATGCTGAACTTAAGGGCTTAGATGCAGATTCTCTGGTCATTGAGCATACCTAGGTAAACAACCCCCCTCAAGATGTGGCATAGAAATTATAGGGCTCACAGTCAGATTAACCCATACATGAGCTTTCCATGACACATTGAGATGATCCTTACTGAAAAAGAGAAGATTGTTCTTAAACCAGAAGAAGAGGTTGCACAGAAGAAAAAGATATCCCGGAAGAAATGGAAGAAACAAAAACTTATGGTCTGAGAGTAAATAGTAAATTCTGCATAAAATAAATGCAAATAAAAGTTTTAAAAAAAGAATGTGGTTGTTCTCTCTACCCACCACTGACTCAGGAGAAGTTGGGCCTCTGCACTCCCCTTATGCATCCCACCACTTCCTCTCACATCATCCCACCCATAACTTAGATATACTTGCTCTGGTGTAAATTGTTACTTTACTCCCAAGAAAAAATGAAGTTTAATATTCAGTTACTTTAGGTTTTCTAGGACATTATTCATAATTATATTATTCCATGATGGTTTGTAAGTAGATTGGGGGATAGAGGAGCAGGCTCAAGTTTTCTTAATTGATCAGTAACAATTTATCTTCTCTGTTCTTCTCCATCTGCTTATTAGCTCAACATCTGAGGGCTTAGTTATAAATTTTTTTTTTTGCCTTGAAGAGCCTGCTATAACACATGCCATCTTGTTCATTTTATTCCTGAGCTCACTGCCCTCTGAAGCCTGATTTCAGGGATAAAGGAAAGGAAAGCCAGAGCAAACTGATAAAGGCCTATCAGATGAGGCCAGTGCCCTTTGTGCCCAGTTGGAAAGCTGGGACAGTAAGTTGGTCCTAAGGGTCAGCATATGTTCTGGATCAGAGTGTGTCCCACAGGGATGTGTACCACAGGTGTGTTCAAATGTGTCTCATAGGGAGAGGGTGGTTTGTCCAAGTAAGTCCTTAAAAGTGCATCTCAGGGATAGAGTGTATGTCTTGGGAGTAGAACATATCTGAATGTGCATCTCAGCATGCCCTATGTGTATTTGGGTGTGTAGTTGTGTTTTATATGCATGCATGTATGTCCACACATACAAATTTACATAAGAACGCATCATGTTTGTCTTTGTGTGTATACCATGCCTGTATGGAGTATGTCCAAGTGTGAGTATATCCCATGGTTAACTAAACGTGTATGCTCCAAGCATGTCAGTGTGAAAGTGTACTCCACACGTGTATTCCATATACCTCCCAAATATACCTCACAGAAAGAAAACCTCCAAACTGAACATGAAGGACCATAGCATCTATGGCCACACTTCTGCATTTGGCAAGGCCTCTCATGCATCCCTGGATGATATAATTTTTGAGTGGACGTACCATAGGCCAAATAGATGTATCTGAATTGCCAATTAGTTCAATGCCAACCTAGCCAGAATTATCTAGTGGCATCTATCTGGTTTTATCTGCTACTGACTAGCTTTTATAATAAGACCTAGATAGAATCAAAGTGCAAAAGGCATCTTTAGAACAATCTCCTTGCCCAAGACCACTTGGTATAGGTGGATTGATAACAGTTAACTACATGCTAAGCTCTTCCTTGCACACCTCTGCTTTTAAGAGGAGCACTGATCTGAGTCAATATGAGCAATTCTCTGAGTTTCAATTTCCTTAGCCATAAAATGGGACATAATCCTGGCCTTGCTCACTTTATACGGTTGTGGAGACAGGACAATGTGGCAGGACTATACAATAGCTCTTACCTTCTTGCTCTGCCCCCTGGAGCAACAAGAATCTTCCAAACAAAATGATGCAGACAATGTGAAGAGTGTTTATTTGTTCTAAGTAGGTCGTTTGCGAGAAGCCTACAATTTCTAAAACAAATCTTAATCATATCATGAGAACCCACTCCTGCTCATCACAAATCCTAGCCAAGGACTTAAGGGCCAAGAATTGACTTTTAATTGCCAAGTGCCTAGATGGTTCTGATTTGATGGACTTGAGAAGGCACTAAATAAAAACACAGTTAATTCTGGCTTTCTTCCAAGCTCCTCTTTTAGTTTTGCAGGAGACAGGGAGAGAGAAAGCCAGTCTGCTATTCATAGCAATATGTGTGTGGCCTAGTGGGGGAGATGGAGCTGAGGGTAAATAAAAGAAAGCTTCCTATAAAAAAAATTCCAGCTATCCACCAAGGACCTAAGACATGTGCCAGGTCATAGGACTTTTATACTTTTAAGTGAGGGAAGTAAAATAGAGTCCTTCATGCTGTGATGGAGAAATAAGGCAAAAATACAATGGTATTTGTTCAAGGTCACCCAGTAACTAAGTTCATCTTTGTAAGCCCCTCTTAATTTATGTGCATGTCTTTCATTAACAAACCTTTAAAAAGGACCTACTGAGTGTCAGTTCCCTCCATTATAGCAGTCACACAGATTTCTGCCCCAGAGAGTTCTCAGGGATTTTCAGCACCAATTAACAGAAAAAAAAACTAACTCAAAGAATCTAAGTACCTTGTCCAAGGACACAGAGCTAAAATATGACAGTTTACTAGTTCAGTCACCCTTTGCTTCCCATCACACCACACAGGTTTCCCTCACCATCCCTGAAAGTCAAGAGCAGCTTGTAAGTCACAGGCCCAGAAACTCACATCCTTGCTAGGCAACGTTCTAGTTCCAGTACTACTACAAACATACTGTGTTTCCTTGGGCAAGTCCCTTCTCTTTCTGGGCCTAGTTTTCCAGCTTCCACAATGAGGGAATTAGATTCAGAACAGCTGCAATACTCCTTTTCTAGAAGATACAGCTGTCTGGAATGACTTTAAATGGCACTAGAACTTCCAGAGTTTGAACCCAGATCAGTTACATGATAACTCTTTGAGCCTCATTTTTCTCATCTGTAAAATGATAATCCCTGCCTTTCCAACTTCACAGGGCCACAGAGATCAAGCAAGATAATTTGTAAAACCCAATGATCAGTGTATGACAATGTTCAAGAGGGAGAGTCAAGAATCAAGTGAGCATCACTAGCTCCAGTTGCCTTTCTCTAAATCCAAGCACAGAAAGTGTCTATGTGCATTCTGTGCAATAAATCTTCCTGAGCCCTCCTGTGCAGTTCAACCTAGATTCTTAAGACAAACACCTCGCTGGTTGCAAGATCCAAAAGAAATTAAGAAGTCCTTCTACTCCCTTTGGGCCCTAAGCATAATTTTGCCTTTGTTCTGAGCCCTCCCTTTATACTAGGTCTACCACAGCCTCTCCTAGGGATGCCTGGCTCCCCCCTGCCTGCCTCTTTCTCAATGCCAAAGCACCCACTACTGCCCAGCCCTCCTGCCAACCAGAAGGGTTCACAGAGGGAGGAGGAAGGAAGAGAGTGGGTGGAGGAGAGGCTGTGGGAGGTACAGCTAAAAGTAGCTGCTGTTTTTAGACACCACATTCTGAGGGGGTGGAGGGTGGGCTCTTAGCACATCCTTCCTGCAGCCAGCTGGGCATGGAGGTGCATGGCTCCCCCTCCTCTAATGAAGGCAGGCAGGCAGAGACCAGAGCTGCCAGAACTAGTCCCAGAGCTGGCTATGGATATGCAGTGCTGGCCTCTTCTGGGCCCTGAGGGTGGATGGTTGCACAGAACAGGGCTGCATCTAGGGCTCCCCTGCTCAGGAGAACTAATGTTGTCTGCGGGAAATTCTATGATTCCTCGTTCCTCATCTCACTGCCTGGTACCCCAAGGGCTACTGACAGGCCTGCTCTCCTCCAGGAGGTTATATAATACTACTGTTTTCCCAGTTTCTCTGTCAGCTTGCTTTCTCCAGCCAGATTTGAGAGGTTATTCAGGTCTCTGATCCAGCCAAAAGAGCCCTGAGCCAGCACCCTATAACAGAGGTAGCAGGTTACAGAGGATAAAGGCTTGATTTGAGGAGTCAGGAACCCATGCCCATCACTGAAACCTTGGACAAGTCCCTTTTCCCTTCAGTGCCTTAGTTTTCTCACTTATAAAATAGGAAATAGAAAAGGGAAAGGGAGGCATGTTGCAGATCTCCAAGGCATTCTGAAAGAACCCTCTCCACCCCACCAAAGCTGTCCTATCTTCCAAGCAGTCTGTCTCTCACTGGGCAGGGCCATCCCTACTCTCTTAATCCCAATTCCCCTAGTAACTAAGGTCTGCACTGGCAAGATGATTACCTCAAGACTCTGTCTTCCACCTCTGGCCCTAGGCCCATTTCAACCATATTAGTTCTGCTTTTTCCTGTTCTATATAGAAGTTTCTGGCTCAAATTTCATTTGAGAACATGGTTATTCTGTTGAATCCACTCCTCATTAAATCCACTCTTGAACTTACCTTCTAAGCTTCCTCCTGAGTTTCCCTCTATATTAGTGGAACCCTTTCAGTTCTGAGTCATGACCGCATTATGACCAGGGTCCACTATGCAGACTAAGCTAGAAGAAGTGCAGGATGTGGTATCAAGAGTCCTGGGTTCTAGGTCAAGATCTACCACTTCCTGAACTGTGTGATCTTGAGTAAAACACTTAATCTTTTATCTATAAGAGGCAGTTCAGGAAGCTTAGAAGAAAGGGGGAAAGGGCCAACCTGGAGGAAAAGGAAATATTAAGGGAAGGATGTGTTTGAGGTAAGTTCTTTCTTGCCCTTATCATTCTTCTGTGCTAGTTTCCCCCTGACAAAAATTGGCCATTTGGTCTTTGAGCATCAAGGTCAAGAGTTGGTAGCAGAGAAGAGGGCAAGTTATGCATCTATAGCAGAGACATAGTGTATGGAAGGCAGACCTTCAGTAGGAAATAAAAACACTGGAAATGGCCTTAGAACCCCTGGATGCCAGGCATAGCTATAGCTCTGTTCCAACCTTGCTGCCAGAACTTGATCAAGGCCCTTCCCCACTAGGCCTCAGTTTCCGTGTCATTATAATGAGGAGTGGATTCAACATAAGAACAGAGCCAAATACAATTAGGAAGGCAAGTCTATTACCCCCAAAATTACCTTATATATTCCAAGTCTGCTAAAAGGGATCTTTGGATTACCTGCCGGTTTTGAATAAAAATATTCTTAATCATTTTGATAATTTTTATTAATTACAAAGTAAGCATATGTCATTAGAGCCAGAAGAAATCTGTGAAGCTATCTAATCCTCCTAGCCTTATTTGCAGATGAGGAATCCAAATTTTAGAGGGGAGAAGTAATTTACCCAAGGTCACCCAGCAAATGAACAGAATCTCCCCCACTATTATAGCAAATGCACAGGGACTTTTTCCTGAATGGTTCAAACCATCTCATGGCTGACAATTTTAAACCCAAAAAGGTCCCCAGACCTCTTTGGGGTTGAGTCCTTTTCAGACTGGGTACGAGTCCCTCAAATTTGTCAAGGCCCCCACAATCCTAGAATAAAATCTCACCATCTGCAAAGTCTGCCTATTCACATGTGTGATAAGCTAGATTCAGGCTGATCTGACATTTCCTTTCAACATAGCAGTCATTCTCATCCCTGGATGTTTTCCTGTCACCTCACAGAGCTTTTAAAAAATATTGATGCCAAGGCCTCATCAGATCTCCCCAAGAGATTCTGTGAATTGTTAGTATTGTTAACTTCTCAGGTGATTCCAATGTGTAGCCAAGGTTGAGAACCACTGGTTAATAGAAACAATTCCGCCAACAAAGGGAAACATGCACAAACATTTTCTTGAACTTTTTGAAAACCAATTATATTGTTTTAAAGCTACATCTATGATGTCCTGTTTTTCCAAAAAGGGGAAAACAAACTGATGGTACACAGAATCTACAGTTGTGTGCACTAGCCCTCAGCAAATCCTGGGCCCAGTTAAGAAACACAGTTTAAAAAAAAAAAAAGAAAAGAAACATATAGTTTCTGGGTACTGAAAAAAAATAGGGAATTCTGGAGCCTGCAATAGGATTTACCAGGATTAACATGCCAACTGGACTCATACTCCTTTTTCTGATGAGGTCATTGGTTTGGTAGATGATTACTATTAACCTAGTATACACTTGATGTCTACAGAGCATACAGCAAATCTCTCATGCCACATTATCCTCATTAACACATCAGTAGGATAAATGATGGTAAAATCCAGTGGATTCTGCACTTGCTGACCAGATATATACAAAATTAACACTGTAACTCCAAGACGGGACTCTGGTGAAATTAACTCCAACATATTGAACATTTTTTTGGATCAATAATTCAGATTATACTTATTCAGTTTCCAAACAATGCAATGCTAGAAGAAACTGCTAATTTGTTTCATGGCATAAAGAAAAAGTAATTAACCCTCCCCCCCAAAAAAAAACATGAATAGGCCAACCAAATGAAATAAAGTTTAACTGATGCAATACTAGAAGGGACTGTTAATTTGTTGCACAGTATAAAGAAAAAAATTTAAAGCCCATAAGAAGTTAGAATTGACTAACCAAACAAAATAAAATTTAATGAATATGGCTCAAAAAAACCAATTCCACAACAGAATAGAAGCCTGGACTAGACAGCAAAGCGTTTCAGCCTATAGTCCAAAAAGGTAATATAGTGGTTCTTAATGCTGACTGCATGACTCTGGGGAGCCTTAAATTTTTAATTTAGGGGGGGAAAAAGCTGCCAGGGACCTATCCTACACCAATTAAATCAGAATTTCTCAGAGTGTGGACCTGGTATGGATATTTAAAAACCCCCCAACTGATCTGAATGTTCAGGGAGG
This sequence comes from Canis lupus baileyi, assembly GCF_048164855.1. Lineage (NCBI taxonomy): Eukaryota > Metazoa > Chordata > Mammalia > Carnivora > Canidae > Canis > Canis lupus. Next base: position 75,711,697 of record NC_132876.1, on the reverse strand, counting down.
GTTGAGAACCAGTAGAAGGCAACATTATTAGATATTTCACAGACAGATCAAAGTCCCTTTGTACTTGTACTTAATCCTGATCAAGTAGCCCCTGGAGTAGCATAATCAGTTCTGGGCAGCATATTTTTAAAGAAATATAGAAAAATAAGCTTTGCGCAGTGGCAGTATCGTAGCCAATGAGGTTTATCCGAGGCGCGATTATTGCTAATAGAAATATAGAAAAATAAGAGTACTTTGAAAGGAAAGACAATTGTATGAAAACTGCAATTCCTTCAAAACATTCTGTATTTTAGGCTTCACCAATACACACTGCCTTTCTCTTTAAAGATCCCAAATATTGAGTTTTCATAAGACTAAAGGGAACTCTTTGATATATATTCAAGATTAAAAAAAACATTTTACTGAATATGGAATTCTGTGCAAAATTGCTATAAGAATGAAAAGTATGAAAAAGAACTAAAAATGTGAGTAAGCTGAGGAAGCTAGTATGACTTCAGAAGTGACTCACACACCTCCCTCTCCACCTGACTTCATTCAGCTTCACACTAGCTGGGAATGATCAACTCTGACTCTCCCCACTCTCCATTTGAAAGGCAGATCTAAGTCCATCCCACCAAAGTCTCTGACCTTTATTTACCTCATCTGTAAAGCAGGAAATAACAATCATCCCTATACACTTCACAAGGCTGATGTGATGCACAAAATTTAGAAAAGATGTGAACTTGCTATGTAAGCTCCACAGACCCATGCACTGACAAGGGATTACTAGTACTATCATTACTGGACTGTATCCCAAGTCTTCTCTATCCTCTAGGCCCTTTTCCCTTAATAGCCATATTGTGCTTTGGTGCCAGGGCAAAGCATGTTTAACTAAATGTTCTTGAGAGCTAGACCCACCTAATGACAGGAGACACGCTGGGCAGATATCAGAAGAACTAGCTTTGATCAATGATTCTTAGAAAGCCAGAGCCTCAGTTTGCCTAGAACAAGTTGCAGAACTAGAACTAAGAGCTAGAGAGTATAAGATTCCTTGCATCCATCCCACTTCTTGGGGCAAAGCTGCTAGGGCTGGATCCAGAAGCTTTGTGTAAGATCTTCTGAGGACATAGTTAATTTGGGAGAATAGTTTCAATTCTCAATTATGTCCTTCTCCAGAGCAAACACTCCACAAGCCTAAGGGAGCAGGGGCCACAATAACAGACAAAGGCCAGGAAGACATGGCTTGGCTCCATTCCTGCAACTGTGAGACTGTGCTCTCTAGTCATAGCCAGGCACTCTCAATCTGGGCCTCACCACAGGGCAGAAGAGGTTCACTGGGATCTCTCAACTCCCTAAAAACTTAATCACCCACACAAGTGAATGAGACAATCAGCCAAGGCCCAAGACCTGTTCACCAGGCCCACAATCAAAATGGCCTTCCTAATTTGCCCAGCCTTCCCATTTGGAAACTACTCAGAGACCACTGACATAGAAACAAAATCCCCCAAATTCCACACTGCAGTCTGCCTGGGCAGGGTTCCCTAAGCCACAAACAAAATTGGGGCAAACTAGGCAACTGCTTCCTACCCCCACCAATGGGGGGAAAGCACTGCTCAGTTTATTCCCACTATACTATCCCTTCACCTCCTCCCTGCCTCAGCCAAAAGTCAGAGTGAAAAAAATATTTTTCAGGGTCTACAGACTTCTTTGCACTAAAGCTGGACTGTGAAATGATTCAGTCAATCTTAAGAAGCCGTTTGGAGGAAAGGAGAAAGGAATTTGAACCCAGGAATTTTCCAATAAACAGTCCCCATGGCTGGAATGAGGCTAGGCTCTGTATGCCTTCTGTGGATATGTTTTCTAGGCACTTGCAGGCAATGAGGCTCTTGCTTTTTCTTTGTCCGCTTCCCCAAAAGCATCTCTCCAAGTCTTTATAGGCTCCAGCGCCCTTTCTCCAGAGGCCTTCGTGCCTGGGCCTTTAAAGGGTGGGCTCTGGAGCTCGGCAGGAGCTGAGTGACGTAGGAGGTTGCTAGGATACTGATAAAGGGCTGTTCTTGAATCCCCAGGAGGAGAGCTGGGAGGGAAAATTTCTGAGCTGGAATTTTGTCCTAAAAGCAAAAGCTTATCCATTATCCAAGGAGGTCAGAGAGGAGGAAAGGAAGCTAGAAACTTGGGAAAAGTTGGGACACTCAGAGATGAAAAGTCCTCTTCTCTTCCCACTCCTCCTTCTCCCACCACCCGCCCACTTTGAGCAGGCTAGAGGAGGCTGTTATCAGAGGGGAGAATAAATGAAGAAAGGAGAGGGAAGAATAAAATGTTAAAATGTAGAAGGTTCCTTCCACTCCTCTGGGATGCATTTTTCATTTTCTCCCACTCTTTTCTTTTTGCATATCCTCACAAGTCTGAAGGAGAAATGCCAAACCTTTAGGATTCACACAAGTAAAAAGTCACACTGCCAACTTTGGTTCTCTACTTCCCAAACTCCCTTTTAGCTGCTCTTGGGTGGCCTGCCATCTGGCTAGCAACATCCCCTTATTTACCTATAGATAAGTTAATTTGAAAAATGTTTACCCATTTTGTCAGTTAAATTACTGATGGAAAGGCTCAGTCAAGCAACCCCTTTAGCCTAAGGGGTTGTGCGGTGGGGGCAAAGTATTGTAGGGAAAATACCCATCCATTCTGGTGCCAGTCAAATCTTTATAGGCTCTAGCACAAGGAGGCCATTCAGAACTATGGAACACTCAATGCATGCCCTGCTGCTTTTCCTCATTCTTAGCACAACCAACCCCTACCCACATTCAAGAGTGTGCACCCTCTCCTCTCCACACATATGGAAGGGTGTGCATACACACCCACAAACATACTGCCACATATCCTACACACATACATTTCCAAAGTTTCTCTGCCAAGGGTCTGTCAGGCACTCAGAGACGAAGGTTGTGGCATTTCATGACACTACTTTGCCACAAACCTGGCTCAAAGACTAGCCTTAGAGAACCCTTGTCCCCTTAAGGGGAAAAAAAAGCAAAAAGCATTCCATTGTTGTAGTCCAGTTTTCTTCCCACATAGCTAGATAAAAAAAAAATCTCTTAGGTACAATTTAAATTTCTCCAGATACCAGCAACCAGGTATTCTTCCCCCTCCCCATCACTCATTGATTAATATTTAATTTTCTTTTTTTACTTGTTCTTTCCAGTTCATCTCCCTCTGATTTCAAGTGCCTATGGGCTCCCAAAATCATTGAATGCAATAACCTGGAGGTCACCTAGTCCAACCATCCCCAAGTGCCAATGTTATAGGGAACCCCAAACACATTGAGAAGGAAAAAAATGCCCAAGGTAAAATAACTACTCAAAAGAGAGAACCCAAGTATGTAGCTGATCAGCCTAGATATTTTCTAGTCCAACATGTCTCTAAACAAAGTGCCCAACCAAAATAAAAGCTTACTTTATAGAATATCTCTGGAGGTAAGGGTATGTAGTGGGACGGGGGAATCACAAGATTCTCTTTGCAAAGAAACAAGTTCAGTTCAATCCAGCCCCACTCCCAACAAAAGAACCAAAGAGTAAATAACAAGAATCAATACCACCAAACTTCCCAGATCATGCTTATACCATGGTACCAACAGAATTAAAAAAAAAAAAAAAAGTCTTTAAGTCTTTTACCCACACAGAGCCAAGAGCACACCCTGGGGCTCAAAACCTCTTCTGAGGCCATTAAATAATCCTCTCTGGGTTCTGAGATCAGGACAATTTCAAGAGCTCCCTTCACAGTTCCCTTCCCTTCATAATCATTTCCAAAGAAACTGAACAACAGGACATGGAACTTGACAGCACAATGCAGGCAGATTTGTACATCACACATGAGCAGCCACCCACACGGGTGTAGGGGAAACATGCATGTAGACTGTATGCACCTGATTCATTGCTACATGGGCCAGAAACAGCACTATTTCAAGTCAGGTAAACACAGAATGAGAATACCTGCCAATTAGCGGATGGGGGTAGGGGGATAATAAATATCATGCACATTGGCAGCAGAGATAATCTTTTCCTGGCTTTTCCAAAGGCGCTTTCTCAGCAAAAAGAGAAAAATAAAAATAATAGCAATAGCAATAGCAATAATGACAGCAACCACCACCACTACCATCTAATACAGACAAGCAAATATATGTCAAAATTGAATGTTGTTTCTAAATCATGTTTTCCCCAGCTCTCATCCCATTCCATCCAGATTTTGGGGGGGATGTGGGGAGGAGTGCTCAAAACTCTTAATTTAGCATGATACATACTTTCATTTTATTATGGAAATCTTTCAATTAGAGAGACCTCTGATCTTTAAAGAACAAGGAAGCAAACAAAACCCACCACTTTCTCATTAGCACTAGCAAATTCTATTTTAAATGCAGTTCAGGAACATCATTGCAAATAAGATTATCCAAAAGAGGCATATACAAATACTATTATTCCCAAGGTGGGTAAAGAGTTAGCTTTTGTTGTTTGTTAGAGGACACAGAGAGAAAATCCACAAACTCAAATCCAGGGGTACAATCTTCTTTGGGAAAAGGAACCCAAACAGCTCTTGTCAGTGTCTCGTCTTGCCAATTCATAAAGATCAGAGAAGGCTTCTATGTCTCAGTCCATAATTCCAAAGAAACTGACATTTAATGCCTTAAGAAATGTTTTTAAAGGTGGCTTCTTTCCAAATTGGAAACTATGAATTGAACCATGGACAGCACATTGAGTCAAAGGACAATCACCAACTGCCAGCTCAATTCACCCCACTATATCACTTCTCAAATTCTCACTTCTCATTAGAAACTAAAGAACCATTTTCCCTAAACTCATTCTTTGTATCAATTTTTTTCCTCTTAACATTCAATGTAGGACTGTCTTTCCTAAAATGTCAAAAATCCATCACACTCTTCCCACAACAACCCTTGTCCAAAAACAAACCCAAATTCACTCCCGATGGCAAGAGAAAATTTTTGACAAAAATTTCCTGATGGAATTTAAAGGTAGCTTTCAAGAAAATGAATTGACAAAACACAAACAGCAAGGCCACTGTTAAGGATGCAGATCTTGCTCCATGAACGTCACATAGATGGAGAATGCACACACATGCAGACTTAAATAGAATGCATTTCTTCATCAACAATTTTACTCAAGCAATAAGCAACTACATTCACAGGCATATTTAAAAGACAAGACATGACAAAAGATTTAGGGAGAGATAATATACCAACGTCATACATATCACAGCGAGGCCATGTTGAAGCTCAAAACGTTTTCCCCCCTGAGTAAAAATTCTTGCTCTTTCCCTTTCTTTCCCTGTCTCTGTCTCTTTTTTATTCTCGGTGGTCTCGGGATGAAATCAAAGCGAGAGTTCGCAACAGCTCAGGAAGCTGGACTCCATTCAGCGCGTTCCCAGGAAAAACATGAGTATGACATTGACAAGCAGGAGGACTACAATCACGGCAAAAACAACTACAGTTTGCACATCCAGGGTCATGGTGCAATGCAGAACACTGTAGTGTTCCAAGTGGGGGGCCGGCAGATTGGGAGATGTCAGTCTCTGTTCTGTCAGACTGTCCATACAGCCACCATGCTAGAAAGGAGAGGAGGAAGTCTGAGGGTTGGGGAAGGGCTGGGTTTGGCGCCCGAGTTTGGTATGGGGTGGGGGGATGGGGACAGGGGAGATTGCTTTCTCCCTCCTCAGGATTAAGCTGATCTTTCTTCCCTAGCTGAGAAATCTTAGCTCGCGCTGAAGTCAGCAGAGTCCAGCATTCTCTCTCGGGCGCCAAGGAAAAGGCAAAATTCTGGCTTTCAAAGGGAAAGGCGGGAGGAACCAGTGCGAGGTTCTCCGGCGCGGGCTCGGTTGTCTGTCCGGACGTGCGTCTGTCCACCTGCCTGGCTACAGGTCAGTCTCGGTCTCCCCTACACCCTCTAGGTCGCTCGCTTTCCTAGCCCCTTCGTTTTTCTAGCCTGCTAGCTTGCTTGTTCTCTCCGCGGGGGTCCCAGCTACCAGCCTCTCATTTAAATCCTGCCTCGCTGGCTCTCTCCCTCTCCTCTCCCCACCCCCCAGCCTGTAGGCGGTGTTTTTATTCACCTAGTGACTGTGGGCGCCTGCGTGGGGCGCGGCCGGAGCTGCTGACAGTTCCCTCGGCCAATAGCTGATGCTGTAGTCGCGCGTTTACTCGCTGGGTGGGGCGGGACTTCAGCTGGCGTGCTAGCGCCGTCAGCCAATCAGAGAACTAAAGCTTCCCCTGCCCCCGACCCACTAGCGCGAGGTAATGATGGCTGGCTCTAACGTAGGTGTGGGGAGCTTGTTGGGAGTGGGTTGACAGAGACACTGGGAGAGGAAAAGGGAGGGTGCGCACAGAAGTGGGAGGAAAGGAAAGGGCGTGGCAAGGAGGGAGGGACGGAGGAATAAAGGGAAGACTATGGAAAGCAGGGGAAAAGAGAAGGAAAAAAGGGAAGGATGGAGATGAGATAGGGGTAGGTGAAGAATGAGAAGGATGAAGGAAAATAAGGGAAAAAAGGTTGAAGAAGAGGGACAAGGAATGGGAAAAAAGGGATAGGTAGGTGGGGAGGAGCCATGCCTTAGCACCCAGTTTTTTTGGAGTCTGGGCCAAGGAGGAAGCAAAGGTTTCTTTGGCCACTCCCTAAGTATTTTCAGGCAACTCATAATTAGCTATACACACACGTTCAAAAAACCATTGCTGTCACAGAACCACAAGGAAAGACTACAAGTTATCCAAAATCCAATTCTGTTTGGCTTTCTCTGAGACCCCTGTACTTGCAGGTCAATTTCCTTTCCTTTTTATGGTTTCTTTAGACTATGACTGTTTGCATTCTTCAACAAACTGGGTACTATGAAGAGAAGCCAACTTCGCAGTTGAAACAGCCTCTACAAAACTTGTAATATGCTTGAAATCACTGCTGTACTCTGTATCTTGACCCTGTGTCTGGAACTAGGGAAAAAGCCCTGGACTAGAAGACAGAAAGGTTTCAGATTTATTTCCAGCCCTACTTCAAGCTTGCTTTATGACTTTCAGCAACTCCTTTCCCCTCTCTTAGCCTCCATCTCCCTTCTGTCACATGAGGACTTAGACCTACTTGAAAATTCAGTGAAACCTCTGAAACCTCACCTCAGAAAAAATATATGCAATTTCAACAGGCTTCAGGGCCCTCAAAAACCCAAGACTCCCTTATACAGATCTCTAAGGGCCCATCTTCCTCTTACATCCTAGGACTGTAGAAGTGAACAGATAGATATTTGTGGAGGGAGGCAGAAAATAGATTAGCCAGGAATAGAACAAATTAAATTCTGGAACTCCTAGAATACCATAGACTCTAAGAGGAATGAGAATTGCTATTTATTCTCTAGAAATAGTTGAGGCTAGAACAGTCACCCATCTTAACTAGATGACTCAAAATTCTGAATGAATGCAGGTCATAAACAAAATGGCTCCTAGCCCTACAAGACAGAATAAAACCCAAAGAAGTCCCAACTTCAAAGTTTTGGGTTTATAACACCATCTATGAATGACTCATGCCAAAACAAACATAAAACCCTGAATCAGATCAAGCTTCTAGATCAATTATCAATTTACGGAACACACAGAGGACAGAAAAACATATTAAACTGCATATTAAACTGCATATGGAGATAGAGAAAAAAATAAAATACAGGACCAACAACCTGGATTTTTAACAAATAAACAAAAATGTGACTCAGGTGGAACTTTGTGTGTGTGTCTGTGTGCTTGTGCACACACACATTTGTGATATTCATGAAACAACTGGAAATTTGAACAGACTGAACACTTAATAGGAATAACTATTAATTGCTTAGCTGTCATAACTATATTGTGGCAAAGTTTAACAAAATGGGGGCAATAGGAGTAATCTTTGTGACCTTGAATTTGGCAATGGTTTCTTAGATATGACATGAAAAACACAAGCAACAACAACAAAATATATAAATTGGACTTCATCAACATTAAAAACTTTTGTCCTTCAGGGGATCCCTGGGTGGCTCAGCAGTTTAGCACCTGCCTTCAGCCCAGGCTGTGATCCTGGAGTCCCGGGATCGAGTCCCACATCGGGCTCCCTGCATGAAGCCTGCTTCTCCCTCTGCCTGTGTCTCTGCCTCTCTCTCTCTCTCTCTCTGTCTCTAATGAATAAATAAAATATTTTTAAAAAAATTTTGTGCTTCAAAGGATACTATCCAAAGTATGAAAAGACAACCCACAGAATGGAAGAAAACATTTGGAAATTACATATCTGATAAGAAATTTGTACCTAGAATATATAAAAAGCTCTTACAAATCAATTATAAAAAGAAGAATAACCCAGTTAAAAAGTTGGCAAAGGTTCTCAATAACATTTTCCAAAGAAATGGTCAATAAGCACAGGGAAAGATGCTCAACATATTAGCCATCAGAAGAATGCAAATCAAATGCAGGAAATGCAAATGCAGGATATTTACTATAACAATATTTGTAATAAGATACCCCAAGAATGGTTATAATAAAAAAGCTGGATGTGGAGAAATCAGAACCATCATAATACTGCTGGTCAAAATGCAAAATGTTGAAGCCACTTTGGAAAACAGTCTGGTAGTTCCTCAAAAAGTTAAGCATAGGGTTACTATTCCACTTCTATGTATATACTTAAGAGAAGTGAAAAAAAATGTCCACACAAAATCTTGTGCATGAACATTCATAATAGCATTACTCACAATAGCCAAAAGATGGAAAAAACTCAAATGTCCATCAACTGGTGAATGGATTAACAAATGTGGTATAGTCATATGATGGAATATTATTCAGCCATAAAAAGGACTGGAGTACTATTATTGCAACAATATAGATGAACTTTGAAAATATTGTAAGTAAAAAAGCCAGACACAAAAGACTTTTGTATGATGCCATTTATATGAAATGTCCATATAATTATAGTTTAATGAGGCTTTTGTTTCATTTATATATAAATATAAATGTGCTAGACTGTGATGTCAAATTTATTTTTTAAAGATTTTATTTATTAGACAGCACAAGTTGGGAGAGGGTCAGGGGGAAAGGGAGAAGCAGACTACCCACTGAGCATGGAGCCCAACATGGGGCTCAATTCCAGGACTCTGAGATCATAACCTGAGCCCAAGTCAGATGCTTAACCAACTGAGCCCCCCAAGGGCCCCATAAGATGAATTTCTTATAGCAGGTAATGTCTAAATAATTTGAAAGCTTCTCTGCTAGATTATGTTAAGACACGTACTAGTGATCAGGACAGTACCATATCGTAAGCAACTAGACTCTTTCTTCTTGCCTTTGTTCCTTTTTTTTAAGGTTTTATTTGAATTCCAGTTCATTAATGTATACTGTAATATTAGTTTCAGCTGTACAATATAGCGATTAAACACTTCCATACATCACAGAGTGCTCATCACAAGTTCACTCCTTATTCCCCATCACATACTTAACCTGTCCCCCCACCCACCACCCCTCCCCTCTGGTGACCCTTGGTTTATTCCACATAGTTAAGGTTGGGTTCCTGGTTTGCCTCTCTCTCTTTTTTTCCCTTTGTTCACTGTTTCTTAAATTCCACATGTGAATGAAAATATATGGTATTTGTTTTTCTCTGACTCAATTTGCTTAACAAAATATATCACATTATATCACATCTTTATCCATTCATCAGTCAATGGACACAGGCTATTTCCATAATTTGGCTATTGTAGATAATGCTGCTATAAACATTGGGGTGCATGTTTCCCTTTGGATTAGCATTTTTGTATTCTTTGGGTAAATACCTAGTAGTGCAATTGCTGGATTGTAGGGTAATTCTATTTTTAACTTTTTGAGGAATCTCCATACTGTTTTCGGTAGTGGCTGCACCAGTTTGTATTCCTACCAACAGACCAAGAGGTTTCCTCTTTCTCCACATCCTTGCCAACACTTATTGTTTCTTGTTCTCCTTGCCTTTGAAAGTGCAGTTGTATCCTATCTCCACTTCATTGTCTACTGACTCTTCAATCCACTGCAGCCTGGCTTTCACTCACATCATCTCATACAAAACTAGAATTTCTCGTGAATATAAACAAATAACCAACTTGTTACTAAATGGCATGGCTAATTTTCCATTTTTATTTTCCCTGACTTCTCTCCCTCTTGATTCCATTAATGCCTTTCTCCTTTCTGAAATGCTCCCTTTGCCATGACAACACCATCCACATGACCTGTCTGGTTATATAATCTTTACTTCCTGTCTGGGTTCTTCTTCATTCAGTCACTGATGATGAACCATGATCTCTCAGGGTTCTTCTAATCTCAGTCCCCTTTTCTTCGCATTCCGCACTTGCATTGAATGGTGGACCCATCCATTCCCAAAGTTTGAATTATCACCTACATTACACACTGGTGCACCTCCTTTCAACAAAGTACTGAACACCAGAGGGAACAAAGCCATTGCCTGCATACAGCTAACAATTCTTTGCTGATGAGTCCCAGGTAGCTCTCTTGAATTCCAGAGATGATTCTCCAACTGCCTTCTGGATATCTCTTCCTGAATATGTCACAAGAACCTCAAATTTAATAAGTCTAGAATTGAAATCTCCCATCCCTGCCAGCTTCCTCTTTCCCCGGAGTTTCCTGTCTTGTAAGAACGTCTCCTTGCAAAAAAAAAAAAAAAAAAAAAAAAAAAAAAAACCTAGTAGATATCCCTAAGTCTTGCTTCTCATTCATCTTGCTTCTGGCCAAGCAGTCCTCTAAGTCCTGGTAATTCTCTTCCTCTTTAATCTCTCTCATGTGTCCTTCCTCTGTCTCCCTGCTACTTGTATTTTTAATCAGTTCCTCATCATCTCTGATTCCATTAACATCCATTACTTGGTCTCTTGTGCTGCTCTCTCCCCCCAGTTCAGCCTCTACTCTCCTGCCCAAATTATCAAAAACAGTTCTACTCTTATCAATCCTATGGTGGATACTGTAGTTTGGTTGCTTAGGATCCATGCCACCCTCCTTCTAGCCTTCCTTTCTATATTGCTGAAAAGCTTAAAACCAAAAACCTACAACAGCCTGTCATTTCTCAGGCTCCTTTGCATCCAGCGTTCTGGATGTGATTTATTTCTGGTAATCATATGCACTCACACAATATTTGGAAGTAGGTAATGACGCAAAAGTCATATTTCTGCTGCTTCTGTTGGCAAGCAGTGATGGAGATTTTAGGGTTTTCTGCAGCCATGTTACTTTTCCATAGGCCCCAGTGTCTGGTCACTGGCCTTGTGTATTTGAGGAACCAGAGAATGGGATGATTTGATTTTATTTTGTTTGTTTTTGTTTTTATCTTCACTTTTTCTCAGTGAGGATCTAGAAGGCATAATGATACTCTAGTCAATAGTTAAGGCAGTGGCAAATTCTTGATTCCTAGACTTCAGATAAGGTGATGTTTCCAAAGCCCCTGATGCCTCACCTTGCTGTTTATGGCACAGAAAACATCTTCCCTGGTATTCTGGGAGTTATTCCTAGAAGCCTAGCCTAAAGGTTGCCCCTGCCACCCTTCTACCAATTTTAGAAGCACCTGATTTTCTGTATTAGGACTCTTTCTGCTGAGAATAACTAGAATTATTTAATTTCTGCAGCTGAAACCTGACTTACATAACTTCTTTGCTTAAAGGCCTTCCATAGCTCCCAACTGCCTTTATGACAAATTCTGAACCTTGCCAATCTGGTGTCTTTTTGTCTTTCTAACCTCAGCTTTCATCAATGCCCTCTCATTCTCCACTCTCCAGCTAGCTAAACAGAGTCTACCATAGTTCTCATAACTATCAGGTTCTCTTGCCTTGAGAGCTACACAACTGCTGCTATCCTTCCCCAGCCCCCATCTCACAACTCAACTCAAATGCCATCTCCTCCAGAAGACTTTCTCTGATATTCTTCTTTCAAAATTATTCTGTATCATACAGGATCCTGCATTTTACCCTCTTAGAACATTTATTAAACTGTATTGTAATTTTTTTTCTTGTTTGTATCCTGCACTGGACTTTGGACCACTCCTGTCTTGTTCACTGCTTTCTCTCCCAAGCCCAGCACACTGCCTAACACTTAGCAGATGCTTAATAAACATTTGCTAAATGCACGGATGTCTTCTTCATCCACTTGTTTCCACTCAGAGAATCATATCTTCCAAGAATATAAAGTAAGACATGATGAGATCGCAGAGAAAATCTAGTCTAAACACTTAGGTTCTAGGTTAGAAAACTGAGCCCAGAGAATGGAAGCAACATACCCAAGGTTACACAGCTAATTTCTGGCAAAGTAGAAACCAAAATCCTTATTTCTTGAATCTCAAAAGTACTTTTGAGAGATTTCAGACCATTGTACATGACACTTGATCCCAGCTCCATCCATGTGCAGTTAGCATTCTGAATGAAGTGACCACCCAATGCTGCTCATAATTAAAAAAATAAAAAGACGAGTCTCCCGTATTTCAAGCAGCAGCATCCCCACCCCATAGCCAACTCTTCTGATGACAAGTACTAAGAAATCAGAGAATTTGGGGTATAGCAAAATCCTACTTCCATCCTTCAATCCCTCCTGCAATATCCCCACTAAATAATTATCCAGTCTAAACTCTAACACCAACAGCAATGAAGAGGTTCTTCTCTCCTAAGACAGTCCATTCATCTCTGGGACAATCTCAGTTGGCAGAAAGTTCTTGCATCTCTTTGAGCCAGATGTTATCACCACTTCTACCACAACCACTGATGAGAAGCTAATCATTCCATGTAAATGCTGGTCTGGAATGTAAATGCTCCAAAACTCACACTGAAATTACTATAAGCACCCAGTATATTTCTCAAGATCTAAAGATCATTCATTAGATAATAATGAACACTTATAAAGGAGGGCGGGGGGTGGGGGTGAATGGGTGACGGGCACGAGCGGGGGGCACTTGACGGGATGAGCACTGGGTGTTATTCTGTATGTTGGCAAATTGAACACCAATAAAAAATAAATTTATTATTTAAAGAAAATGAAAGTGGTTACTCTATACCAGGCACTATTCTAAACCCTTTACATATATTAACTCTTAATTCTCACAAAAACCCTATGAGATAGATACTATTTATTGTTCTTATTTTATAGATGAGGGAACTGAGCCACAGTGGTTAAATAACTTGCCCAAAGTCATATAGCTGGTCAATGGTTGAGCCAGATGAAAACTCAGGCAGTCTGACTCTAAAGCCTATACACTTAGACACTGTGCTTTATAAATGCCACTAAATAATACATGTCCTATCTTCCCATAGCATCTGACAAGATGTCTCCTGGGTCACAGGAATAAACCATTTCAGTGTTCTGATCTGAATCCCAGTGGTCTACCTCCAAAGATCTCTAAGTCTTAAATCTTTGCCTTATCTCAGGGAAAAGCCAATGCCTAGTTGTCTTTTGCCTCTCATGGTTCAAATGGTTCCCAAAGTCACACCTCTTCTAGGAATCATAACCAAGGAAAGTTCCATATTTTATCCTGACCCCTCTGCTATTCACTTATTGCCATTCAGCTCCCCCCCAGTCCCCTGATAATCCCCAATGCTTGCCACAGACAGTCTGAAGATATTGAATCCTGTATGCTCATTGTTTGGGCCAGTTATATGACTAAATACTCTTGCATATTTGTGCATGTCCACTCTATTTAAGAGAATTAGCTTCACTGCTCCTCCAAAATCAGTTAAATGTAATAAACACTTATTCTTTTTTCATTATTATTAATTTGTTTTTATTAAGTAAATTCTGCCCCAGTGTGGGGCTCAAACTCATGACCCTGAGATCAAGAGTTGCATGCACTACTGAGCCAGCCAGGTGCCCCAAGAAGCACTTATTCTGATAGCAGATGGGGTATAGAGATGCTCTTAGGAAGCTTATAGTCTAGTGGTAGACATAGTCACAAACACACATAATTTGCATTTCATACAGTAAAGTGTCCTAAGCATAATCAAATAATGAATAAAATTGTTGATGGCTATAGAATTAATCATATAATTTAATACTCAAAAAGGGAATAAAAGTCATCTTCTCCCAACCTCCCTACATAGGAATCCTCTCTATATTTTGTGATGAGGTAGGGGGAATGGAAGAAGAAGGAGGAAACACCTACTTTGGGCACACATGGTGCTAGGACTTTCAACATACCATTTTATTTAATCCTCCCCAGAAGTCTGAAAAGAAGGAATTGTTATCACTATTTTAAAGAGTAAGAAACTAAGGTTCAGAATATTTATATCAATTACCCTTAGCCATACAGGTAAGATATATTTTCAAAGCCTACTGGCTCTGATGAGTTCTATCCAACAACTGCTGGAATATTTTCAGTAACAGGAAGCTCACTCTGAAGCTTTCAAAGCCATTATTTGTTTTGAGCTGGTTTCAACCATTTGTTAGAACACTATCCTCTGAGCTATACAAAAAAATCCAAGTCCTAAACAATAGTCCTCTTAAAATGTTTCAAAATATCTATCATGGGTTCAAACTCTGATTCTTCCTTAACAACCCACCCCCTGTATACATAGGCGCGCGCGCGCGCGCACACACACACACACACACACACGACTTACTCTCCAAGATAAATGTGACCATGTCTTTAAGGTCTTCCTTGTGGCATGGTATGCAACTTTCTCCAGGCTGGTTGCTCATCAGTTTGTCCAATATACCTCAGAACACATATCCAGGTGGGAGTGACAGTGGGGAGAGGGATTATCATCTCCCTTATTCTAAACACTAGTCCTTAAGAAGAACTACCTGTGAGCTCATGTTCACCTAAAATGTATGATGCTCATGTGTGCTGCTGTGTCCCCAGCATGCCTTGAGAAGCTCATGGCAAAGTGAAAAAGGCAGTGAATAAAAAGTTAAAACTTTCAGATGTAAGTCCAACCTCTGCTTCTTGGTATCTGTGTGATCTCAAACAAGTCTCTTAACTGCCTTAAATCTCAAAAGGCTATGACTTGTTTCAGTTGTAACTTAACATAAAGCACTATTTTAAAATCTCAACTGCCTTACCAAAGGTGTAAGGCATGAAGTTTGTCCCAAGTAGGGTAACCTGAGGACAAGGTGATGAGTGATTTGCTTAAATTAAATAAGGATGCACAGAATTGTTTGGCTGTGAGGGGTGGAGTTTTAGGTGGGGGGAGAATCAGACATAGGGTTAAAAATTTGACTCTGCCTGAAGACTTTTCTCCTAGCTCTCTGTAAGTTTAGCTCTTTCATCTTTTCAAAAGGAATCCTTACCTGACCACCCTCTTTGAAAGTATACCACTGCATCACTATCCTATTAAATTCCATTATCATGATGTTCTTTCTAGCCCTATCACAATATGAGAAATTATATAATTATTTGTTTATTGATTTATTGTCTCCCTTTATAAACTGTAAGCTCCACGAAGGCAGAAAACATTTTGATATTACTAAATCTCTAGCACATAGAGCAGTACTTGATATTCAACAAATATTTTTTAATGACTGAATAACTAAATGAATTAATAAATGAATGAATGAATAAAAGCATAACTGTTTTTAGGATGTAGGATGTAGTCATGGAAAATATTCTCTACTGCAGCCTGTGAATATCAACTTTTGCCCCTCCCCCACCAAAAGGCCTTTGGTAGTTAGTACTCCTCCATAAGGGAATAAGAGTTCCAGTTATAGGCTTAGAATTTCAGACCCCTTCGGTTTTCTGTTCCCAATTGGCACATACTCCACTCTAAACCACCACCCGAAGCCCTTCCCTCAAGAATCACTGCCTATACCGACCTCATGTGGCCAAAGACTGAATACATATTTGAATTAAATACCCAGGAATAGCAATTTCTTCCTGTTCCTTTACATGGATTTATTTCAAGCCTGTTTTGTAGGAGGAGAGAGGCCAAAGGGACTTATTTCAGCTCTATGTCAAGTAAGCCAGTGGACCAGACAACCTGCCTGTACTCAGGGTAGAAAGGACTAGTTGGAAAAGAGCAGCAAGGGGGATCCCTGGGTGGCGCAGCGGTTTGGCGCCTGCCTTTGGCCCAGGGCGCGATCTTGGAGAACCGGGATCGAATCCCACGTCGGGCTCCCGGTGCATGGAGCCTACTTCTCCCTCTGCCTGTGTCTCTGCCCCTCTCTCTCTCTCTCTCTATCATAAATAAGTAAAAAAAAAATTAAAAAAAAAAGGAAAAGAGCAGCAAGGATCTAAAAGCCCCTTCAGAGGAAGTACAATGCTTTCCTATCAGGCTCAGGATCTTTCTGGGGCAGCCAATCATACATCAATTCAAAACTGGGATGGACAGCGAATGCTTCCCTTAGTATAGGCCCAGTATTTAGTTTTGGAGCCTGATCTTCTGGATAGTTCCATTTTGGGGCCTCGTGACTCATTCAACCAGCTGTCCCCTATGACCCCCATTTCCAAATTATTTACCTATAGGCTTCATTTAAACAGTAAACTACTGGGCAGTCATGACAGAAAGCACTCATCATCAAATTAAGCATGAGACTTTGCTCATAGTCTCCCTTTCTCCCCCCTCACTCTCTGCTTCAGTTAAGTAGGCCAGGAAGAGCCCTAGACTTAGAATCAGTATAGCTTGACAGCTGAGAACTCAGGCACTAGAGCCAACCTACTGAGGTTCTACCTTAGTTCTGACAATTGCTGGTTGTGTGACCTGGAACAAGATACTTAATGCCTTTTTTTAAAAGTCTTTATGTTAATTCTAGTAGTTAACATACAGTGTTACATTAGCTTCAACATAGTGATTGTACAACATAGTGATTCAACAATTCCACAAATCACCCGGTGCACATCATGACAAATCCACTCTGTAATCCCCATCACCTATTTAACTCATCCCCCCATCAACCTCTCCTCTGGTAACCATCAATGGTTCTCCATAGTTAGGAGTCTACTTCTGGGTTTATCTCTTTTTCCTTTGCTCATTTATTTTAATAAACTTCACATACGAGTGAAATCATATGGTATTTATATTTCTCTTATTGCACTTAGCATTATACTCTCTAGCTCCAACCATGTTCTTGCAAATGACAATATTTCATTATTTTTTATGCCTGAATGATATTCTAGTGTGGGTGCGTGTGTGTATGTGTGTGTATACTTGTTGAGGATTTTTGCATCTGTGTTCAGCAGCGATATTGACCTACAGTTCTCTTTTTTAGTGGTGTCTCTATCTGGTTTTGGTATCAGGGTAATGCTGGCCTCAGAAAATGAATTTGGAGGTTTTTCTTCCTATTTTTTAGAATATTTTGAGAAGAATAGGTATTAACTCTTGTTTAAATGTTTGGTAGAATTCAACTTGGAAGCCATCTGGTCCTGGACCTGTGTTTGTTGGGAGATTTTTGATTACTGATTCAACTGCCTTGCTGGTAATAAGTAAGTTCAAATTTACTGTTTCTTCTTCTTTCAGTTTTGGTAGGTTATATGTTTTCAAGAATTTATTTATTTCTTCTAGGTTGTCCAATTTTTTGGTGTATATTTTTCATAATATTCTCTTATAATTGTATTACTGTGGTGTTGTTATTTCTCCTCTATCATTTGTGATATTATTTGAGTCCTTTCTCTTTTTTTCTTGATAAGTCTGGGTATGAGTTTATCAATTTTACTGATTTTTTAAAAGAACCAATTCCAGGTTTCATTGATCTCTTCTATTTTTTTAATTTCTATATTATTTATTTCTGCTACAATACTTATTTCTTTCCTCCTGGTTTTAGGTTTTCTTGTTCTTTTTATAGCTCCTTTAGATCTATAAGGTTAAGTTGTGTATTTCAGACTTTTCTTTCTTCTTGAGGTAAAGCTGTATTGCTACAAATTTCCCTCTTAAAACCACTTTTGCTACATCCAAAAGGCATTAGACCATTTGGTTTTCATTTTCATTTGTTTCCATGTATTTTTTAAATTTCTTCTTTTGTTTCCTAGTTGATCCACTCATTGTTTGTTTTAAAATTTTATTTATTTATTTATTTATTTATTTATTTATTTATTTATTCATGAGAGACATACAGAGAGAGGCAGCGGGCTCCCTGAGGGAAGCCCAATGTGGGATTTGTTTCCTTTCCGGGATCACACCCTGAGCCCAAGGCAGACACTTAACTGCTGAGCCACACAAGCATCCCCCACTCATTGTTTAGTAGCATTTTGTTTAACCTCCCTCTATTTGTGGTCTTTCCAGATTTTTTTCTTGTGGTTGATTTCTAGTTTCACAGAGTTGTGATCAGAAAAGATTAATGGTATAACTTTGATCTTTCTGAATTTGTTAAGGCTTGTTTTGTGGGCTAATATGTGATCTATTCCACTCGAAAAGAATGTGTATTCTGCTGTTTTAGGATGGAATGTTCTGAATATGTCTGTTAAATCCATCTGTCCCAGTGTGTCATTCAAAGCCAGTTTCCTTGTTGATTTTCTGTTTAGATGATTTGTCCATTGATGAAAGTGGGGTATTAAAGGCCCTACTATCATTGTACTATTATCAATTAGTTCCCTCATGTTTGTTGTTAACTGTTTTATATATTTGAGTGCTCCCATGTGGGGTGCATAAATATTTACAGTCGTTATATCTTCTTGTTGGATTGATCCCTTTATTATTACATAGTGCCTTCTTTTGTTTCTTGTTACTGTCTTTGTTCTAAATTCTATCTTTTCTGATATAAGTATTGCTACTATGGCTTTGTTTTGACATCCATTTGCATGATAGATGGTTCTCCATCCCCTGACTTTCAGTCTTCAGGTGTCTTTGGTTATAAAATGAGTCTCTTATATGCAGCATATAGATAGGTCTTTTTTAAATCCATTTTGACATCCTATGTCTTTAGATTGCCTTTAGCCATTTACATTCAGAGTAATTATTGGTAGATATGCATTTGTTGCCATTTTAGTGCTTGTTTTGTGATTGTTTCTGAAGATTTTCTCTGATCCTTTCTTGTCTTTCTCTTATGGTTTGCTGGTTTTCTCTAGTCATATATTTGAATTTATTGCTCTTTATTCTTTCCATATTTACTGGTGTTTTTTTTTGATACATTGTTACCATTAAGTTTGTCTAGAACCTGTTCTGCATGAAACAGTCTATATTAAGTTGATAATCACTTAAGTTTGAACCCATTCTTTACTCCTCTCTCCCCAAGTTTTAGGTATATGGTGTCATATTTTACATCTTTTTGTTTTGTGAGTTCCTTGACTGATATTTTACAAAAACATTCATTTTTGCTGCTTTAGTGTTTCCTACCTTCATACTTTTACTTTTGGACTTTCCTTCACTCAGAGATCCATTTTAATATTTCTTATAGGACTGTTTTAGTGGTCATTAACTCCTTTAGTTTTTGTTTGACTGGGGAAATCTCTCTCCTTCTCTTCTGAATGATAGCCTTACTGGATAGAGTTATTTTTAGCTGCAGATTTTTCCCATTCAGCATTTTGAATATATCATGCTACCTCATTCTGTCTTGGAAAGTTTCTACTGAAAAATCCCCTGATAACCTTATAGGATTTCCTTTGTATGTAACTGTTTAGTTCTTACTGCTTTAAATTTTTGTCTTTATGACTATATTTTGACAATTTAAGTATAATATGTCTTGCTACGGATCTTCTTTTGTTGATTTTGTTGGGGGTTCTCTGAGCCTTCTGCATCTGATACCTGTTTCCTTCCCCAGATTAGGGAATTTTTTAGGTATTTTGTTTTCAAATAAATTTTCTGTCCCGTTTTCTCTCTCTTTTCCTTCTGGAACTCCTATAATGAATGCTATTACATTTCATGGAATCACAGAGTTTCCTAAGTCTATTCGCATTTTGCATAATTATTTTTTTTTCTCTTTTGCTCAGCTTGATTACTTTCCATTACTCTGTCTTCTAGGTCATTAATTTGTTCCTCTGCTCTTTGCATCCTGCTGTTTATTCCATCAAGCATGTTTCTCATTTTGTTTATTTAGCCCTTTATCTTTGCTATGTTTTCCCTTATTTCTGTGTTATGGATCTCAGTGATGCCTTCCACTGTTTTCTTAAGTCCAGCATCTTTGTGATTATTACTTTAAATTCTCCATCAGGCATGTTATTTATATCTGTTTCACTTAGGTCTCGGGCCATGGCCTTGTCCTGTTCTCTCATTTGGAACAAATCCCTCTGTCTTCTCATTTTGTCTAAGTCTCTCTTCTTGAGGGTAATGGCCTTATTAACAAGAGTCTTATAGTGCCCTGAACTGTAGTGTTCCCTGTTCCCCAGGGCCTATGCTTTCCAGAGTGTCTCCAATGTATGTTGCATGTGCTCTGTTGTTGTGTCCTGGCCACTTTATCCTTCAGGCCAGGTGTCTGCAGAGGCTCTGTTTGCCTGTTATGGGCAGTGTTTGGTCCGTGGCCCAAATGTGGTGAGTTTTAATTAGGTGTGCTCTAGTCTACTTGTGAAATGAGACCTGTTGCCACTGCCACTGGAACCGTGGCTCTGCCAAGCTCCCACATCAGGAAATGCAGTGCAAGCAGGGTTTTGGGCTGGTCTTCTTGGGGAGAGGGCCCCTGCACTGAGACTGAGGCCAGTGTAACTGGCAAGGGCAGTTCAACCAGTATATGAGGGAGAAGGGGGTTTGTTGTAAGCAAGTTAAGTAGTGAGCGTCAGTGCTGTGCTGTTTCCCACAAGTGGCCCTGTGCCTGCTAAGGTGTGAGGGAGGGAAGTGGTGCAGGTGAGTTCCTTTGTTCCCAGAGGGGTCTTTATGTGAATACTGGTTCTCTGGGACACACTCCAAGATGAGTAAATAATATCCCCACTGCATGCCCCAGGTTCTCTTCAAATTTCTGCTTTCAAGCTGTATGTCTGTGAGCTGCAGTGTTTTCTCTCCAAGAGCAGCCCCAATGCCCTTCAGGCTCTCCCCAAGCCAACCAATTGACCGTTAGAACTCTAGGTTTTAAGCCCTGCTGGTTGCAAGAACTGACCAAATACAGCCCCTCTCAGTTTCCAAGCTAATTTCTATGATGAATCATCATTCTTGTCCTCCCCTGTGTGCTGTCTCTTGCCCTTCTCTGCAACTGCAGCTCCCTCCCATTGCAGTAGCCGTGATCTGCTTTTCTCCCATTCCACATCTCTGCACTCCCTGCCTTCTTTGATGTGGCCTGTTCTCTACCTTTAGTTGTGAAGTTTGTTCTACCAGTCTTCAAGTCAATTTCTGGGGGTATTTATAATGATTTAATTGTTATCTAGTTATATTCCTTTGATGAAGGGGGATGAGAGTCTTCCTACTCTGCTGCCATCTTTCCCTCTCTCTCTACTTAGTGTCTCTGAGGTTTACTTTTCTAATCTTGAAAATGTAGAGAATGGTATAATGTCCTTCACTTGGAGCAAGCCTCATATACTCACTACCCTAGTTTCCTCATCTGTGAAAAACAGATTCATACAGTTGTTGAAGGTTTAAAGAGTGAATACATACAAAACAATTAGGACAATGCTTGGTACATAATAATGCTAAGTAAATACTAACAAATACTATAATATGAGGGCTTGAATACTATCTCTGCCCTTAACTTTCGACAAATAATTTATTCTTTGAGCCTCAGTTTCCACATCTATAAAGAGAAGAAACAAATATTACCTACCAAGGAGAAAATGATATAAAGGATCTGAAAGTGCTCTGTGGAATAAAAATTTATTTAAAATGTGAAGAATTGGGCAGCTCCGGTGGCACAGCGGTTTAGCACCGCCTGCAGCCCAGGCTGTGATCCTGGAGACCCAGGATTGAGTCCCACATCAGGCTCCTGCATGGAGCCTGCTTCTCCCTCTGCCTGTGTCTCTGCCTCTCTCTCTCTCTCTCTCTCTTTCTGTGTGTGTGTGTGTCTCATGAATAAATAAATAAAAATATTTTTAAAAATGTGAAGAATTAGAGAAGTTAAGATGGTGGGGGTGTAGGAGGTAGGGGGACACTAAGTTTGTTTCATTCCCGGAATGCAAGTCTACAAATAGAAAAGCAACCACCTTTTGGAAGGTAAGAGGTGCAGAGTTGACTTGGGGGAGATATAACTGTGGGTATTATGGTGGGGGAGGGGAGCCCTGCTTATGGAGGTTACCACCAAATGTAATAATGGAGCAGAGCATAAAATCTAAACTTTTAGAAGTCCACTACCATGGGGGACATGCCTGGCTTGAAAGTACTCAGGCGGCAAAGCAGGGCAGAATCCCAGGACTCACAGCATGATCTGAGGATCCCTTGGGTTGCAAGAAGAATGGGTGGTGCCAACATGCTGTTCCCAGGCATAGGAATGGGGATGCCAGCGGAGAATAACAAGTCTTCATGCTGGCTTTCTGCTCTGTTTTACCATAAACTGTGAACTGCTGTGTGGTCACATAATTGCTTTACTGGGATGGGCTGGCAAATTGAAAAAGCATGGCAAGACCCTCCCCTAGAGGATCATTGTGGGTCCACACAATAGGAGTCCCTAAAATTTGGAAGTTTGAAGCTCAGTCATGCACCTGAAATAAAAAAGCCTGGACACAGGCAGGGTGAACACAAGGTTCTGACAAAAACTGGGGACATAAGCAAGGGTGACTGATTGCTCTTCTGTAAGGGCTCCCTGAGGAGTGGGAAGCATGAACTCCCAGCACCAGGGCTAGAGAGCTGGGGACTGCCACATTCATCCTGCTCATAAGCACTGAAAGCCTTCATAGAGCAAAACAGCATCACCTAGTGAAGGCCAGAGCCACATACACCAAGCCACGCCCTCCTGCACCCTGGAGGCACATTTCCAATATAGCAAGTCCATCTGAGAATAGCACAACAGGCCCTTCCTCCAGAAGAACAGAAAAAACAACTCAGTCACACCAAGTCTACTGATGATAGAGTGATGCAAAGACTCAGCTCTTTTTTTTTAATTTTTTAAAATTTTATTTATTTATTCATGAGAGACACACACACACACAGAGAGAGAGAGAGAGAGAGAGAGAGAGACATAGGCAGAGGGAGAAGCAGGCTTCATGCAGGGAGCCTGACATGGGACTCGATCCCAGGTCCCCAGGATCACGCCCTGGGCTGAAGGCAGCACTAAACCGCTGAGCCACCTGGGCTGCCCCGCAAAGACTCAGCTCTAAGGGAAATAGGATCTAGCTTCCTATTTACTTTTATATATTTTTTATTTTCTTAATTATTTTTTCAGTCTTTTTCTTAATTTTTCAATTCCTTAATTGAATAACATAACAAATAATTACGTTATAATTTTTAATTTCTATATTTTTGCTTATTTTAATTTTCTGTATTTTATTATTATTATTATTATTATTGGATTTAAATTCTTTCAATAAGCAGACTAAAACACACCCAGGATCTAGATTTTGGTTTTGTTTTTGTTTTTGTTTTGTTTTTTCTTTCCTCTTTTCTTTTCTGGAAAAAATGATGAGACTGAGAAATCCACCCCCAGAAAAGAACACAAAGAAGTAATGGCCAGGGAAGTAATGGCCAGGGATTTAATCGATACAGATATAAGTTAGATATATGAACTAGAATTTAAGATAACTATAATTATACTAGCTGGACTTGAAGAAAGCATAGAAAACACCAGAGAATCCTTTATTGCAGAGATAAAAGAACTAAAACCTTGTCAGGCTGAAATTAAAAATGCTACAACTGAAATGAAATCCCAAGTGGAGGCCAAAAAAATGAAGGTGGATGAAGAGGAACGAACCAGTGAAAGCGAACATATAGAAAATAATGAGGCTGAACAGAAGAGGGACAGGAAGGTAATAGAATATGAAGGTAGACTTTGGGAACTCAATGACACATCAAAACATAATAACATTCATACTATAGGAGTCGCAGAAGATGAAGAAAGAGAAAAGGTGGCAGAAGGTTTATTTGAGAAAATTACAGCTGAAAGCTTCCCTAATCTGAGGAAGGACATACATATCAAAATTCAAGACGCACAGAGAACTCCCATTAAATTCAACAAAAGTCGACCATTGCAAAGGCATATCAGAGTCAAATTAACAAAATACACAGCAAAGGAAAGAATTCCAAAAGCAGAAAGGGAAAAAAAGTCCTTAACCTACAAGGGAAGAGAGATCAGATTCACAGCAGATCTGTCCACAAAAACATGGCAGGTCAGTAGACCGTGGCATGATATATTCAAAATGCTGTACAGACAAAAATATGTAGCCAAGAATTCTTTATCTAGCAAGGCTGTCATTCACAACTGAAGGAGAGATAAAGAGTATCCCAGACAAATAAAAACTAAAGGAGTTTGTGACCATTAAACCAGCCCTGCAAGAAATTTTAAGGGGGACTCTGGAAAAAAGAAATAACAAAAGCAACAAAGACTAGAAAGGACCAGAGAACATCACTGGAAACACCTACTCTACAGGTAATACAATGGCACTAAATTCATACATTTCAATAATCACTCTGAAAGTAAATGGACTAAAATGCTCTAATCAAAAGACACAGGGTATCAGAATGGAGAAAAAAGAAAAAACAAGATCTATCTATATGTTGCATATAAAAGACTCATTTTAAATCTAAAGAGAGCTGCAGATTGAAAGTGAGGGGCTGGAGAATGATCTATCATGCCAATGGAGGTCAAAAGAAAGCTAGAGTACCCAAACTTACAACATACAAACTAGATTTTAAAACACAGATGTGACAAGAGATGAAAAGTGGCATTATATCATAATTAAAGGGTCTAGCCATTAAAAGATCTAACCATTGTAAATATTTATGTACCCTACATGGGAGCACCCAAATATATAAAACATGAGGGAATAACAAACATGAGGGAACTAACTGATAATAGTACAATGATAGTAGGGCCTTTCACACCCCACTTACATCAATGGACAGATAATCTAAACAGAAAATCAACAAGGAAACAGTGGCTTTGAATGACACACTGGAACAGATGGATTTAACAGACATATTCAGAACATTCCATCCTAAAACAGCAGAATATACACTCTTTTCAAGTGTATGTGGAATAGATCACAAAACAAGCCTTAACAAATTCAAAAAGATCAGTCATACCATGCATCTTTTCGGATCACAACTCTGTGAATCTTGAAGTCAACCACAAGAAAAAATCTGGAAAGACCACAAATACATGGAGGATAAATAATATCCTACAAAAAAAAAATGAATGGGTAAACCAGGAAATTACAGAAAAAAATTTTTTTTAATTTAAAAAAATTTTAAAAACTACATGGAAGCAAATGAAATTGCAAACACGACAGTCCAAAACCTTTGGGATGTAGCAAAAAGAGTGAGTCTGAAAAAGGAAGTATACTGTAATACAGGCCTACCTCAAGAAGCAAGAAAAGTCTCAAATACACAATGTAAGATTACACCTAAAGGAGCTAGAAAGGAACAGCAAATAAAGCCTAGAGCCAGCAGAAGATGGGAAATAGTAAGATTAGAGCAGAAATCAATTATAGGCACAACAACAAAAAAACAGTAGAACAGGTCAACAAAACTAAGAGCTGGTTCTTCAAAAGAGTTAATAAAATTGATAAACCTCTATCCAGATTATCAAAAAGAAGAGAAAGGATCCAAATAGAAAAAATCACAAATGAAACAGGGAGATTACAATCAACACCACAGAAATATAAAAGTTATAATAGAATACTAGGAAAAATTATATGCCACCAAACTGATAAGTCTGCAGAAATAGGCAAGTTCATAGAAATGTACAAAATACCAAACTGAAACAGGAAGAAATAGAAAATTTGAACATACCAATTACCAGCAAAAAAATTGAGTTAGTAGCAATCAACAATCTCCCCCCAAAAAAACAAAAGTCTTGGGCCAGATGGCTTTCCAGGGGAATTCTACGAGACATTTAAAGAATAGTTAATATCTGTTCTTATTAAACCATTCCATAAAATAGAAATGGAAGGAAAATTTCCAAACTCATTTTATAAGGCCAGCATTACCTTCATTACAAATTTGGACAAAGACCCGACTAAAAAGCAGACTTACAGGTCAATATCCCTGATGAAAATGTATGCAAAAATACTCAATAAAATACTATCAAATCGAATTCAACAGTACATTTAAAGAATTATTCACCATGATCAAGTGGGATTAATTCCTGGGCTGAAGGGTTGGTTCAATATTCCCAAATTAATCAACATGATACACTACAGTAATAAAAGAAAGGCTAAGAGAACATATGATCCTGTCAATAGATGCAGAAAATGCATTTGACAAAATACAACATCTATTCTTGATGGAAACCCTCAACAAAGTAGGGATAGATAGAATATACCTCAACATCATAAAAAGCATATATGAAAGACACACAGCTCATCTGCAAACTGACAGCTTTTCCTCTACAGTTAGGAATAAGATGGGGTTTCCATTCTCATCAATACTATTTAATATAGTACTGGAAGTCTTAGCCTCAGCAGACAAGAAAAAGTAATAAAAGGCATCCAAATCGGCAAGAAAGAAACCAAACTTCCACTATTTGCAGATGACACGATACTCTATGTTGAAAAACTGGAAGATTCCACCAAAAATTGGCTAGATCTAATGCATGAATTCAGTAATGTCACAGGATATAAATTAACATGCAGAAATATGTTGCATTTCTGTATACCAATAATGAAGTAGCAGAAAGAGAAATCAAGGAATTGATCTCATTTGCGATTATACCAAAAACTAGATACCTAAGAATAAACTTAGCCAAAGTAAAAGGTCTATACTCTGAAAACTATAGAACACTTATGAAAGAAATTGAAGAGGACACAAAGAAATGGAAAGACATTCCATGCTCATGGATTAGAAGAAAAAACACTATTAAAATGTCTATACTACCCAAAGCAATCTACACATTTAATACAATCCCTCTCAAAATACCACTAGCATTTTTCACAGAGCTGGAATGAACAATCCTACAATTTTTATGGATCCACAAAAGACCCTGAATAGCCAAATCAATACTGAAAAAGAAAAGTAAAGCTGGAAGCATCACAACTGCTGACTTCAAGCTTTATTACAAAGCTGTAGTCATGCAAGACAGTATGATACTGGCACAAAAACAGACAGATCAATCAGGGATCCCTGGGTGGCGCAGCGGTTTGGCGCCTGCTTTTGGCTCAGGACGCGATCCTGGAGACCCAGGATCAAATCCCACGTCAGGCTCCTGGTACATGGAGCCTGCTTCTCCCTCTGCCTGTGTCTCTGCCTCTCTCTCTCTCTCTCTCTCTCTCTGACTATCGTAAATAAATAAAAAATTTTAAAAAGAGATCAATCAAACAGAATAGAAAACACAGAAATGTACCCACAAGTGTATGGTCAACTAATCTCGACACAGCAGGAAAGAATAACCAATGGAAAAAACTCTCTTCAACAAATGGTGTTGGGAAACTGGACAGCAACATGCAAAAGAATGAAACTGGACCACTTACTTACACCATACACAAAAATTAATTCAAATGGATGAAAGACCTAAATGTGAAAAAAGAAGTCATCAAGATCCTAAAGGAGAACCCAGTCAGCAACCTCTTTAACCTCAGCCATAGCAACTTCTTTCTAAACATATCACAAGAAGCAAGGGAAACAAAAGCAAAAATGAACTTTCAGGACTGGACAGTCAAAGAAACAATCAACAAAACCAAAAGGCAGCCTACAGAATGGGAGAAGGTATTTACAAATGACATATCTAATAAGGGTTAGTATCCAAAATCTATAAAGAACTTATCAAAATCAATACCCAAAAAGCAATAATCCAGTTAACAAATGGGCAGAAGACATGAATAGACAATTTTCCAAAAAAGACATCCAGATGGATAACAGACACATGAAAAGATACTCAAAATCACTCATCATCAGGGAAATATCATTCAAAGCTATGACATGAGATACCATGTCACACCTGTCAGGATGGCTAAAATTAACAACACAAGAAACAATAAATGTTGGTGAGGATGCAGAGAAAGGGGTACTCTCCTGCATTGTTCATGTGAATGCAAACTGGCGCAGCCACTCCAGTGAACAGTAGGGAGTTTCCTCAAAATTTTAAAAACAAAACTATCCTACCATCCAGCAACTGGACTATTAGCTATTTACCCAAAGGATACAATAATACAGATTCAAAGGAATACATGCACCCTAAAGTTTATAGCAGTGTTATCAACAATAGCCAAACTGTGGAGGGAGCCCAAATGTCCATCAACTGATGAATAGATAAAGATGTGTATACACACACACACACATATATATGTATATGTATATATGTATATAGTAGAATATTACTCAGCCATCAAAAAGAATGAAGTCTTGCCATTTGCAACAATATGGATAGGGCTAGAGAGTATCATGCTAAGTGAAATAAGTCAGTCAGAGAAAGACAAATACCATATGATTTCACTCATATGTGGAACTTAAAAAGCAAGAGATGCCCATATTGAGAAGAGCAAAAACACAAATAAACAAAAAGGTGAGAGGGAAACAAACCATAAGAGTCTCTTAATGATAGAGAACAAACTGAGGGTTGACAGGGGGAGGTGCGTGAGGGATGCTGTAGATGAGTGATGAATATTGAAGAGGGCACTTGTTGCAATGAGCCCTGGGTGTTGTATATAAGTGATGAGTCACTGAATTCTACTCCTGAAACCAATATTGTGATGTATGTTAAGTAACTAAAATTTAAATACAAATTAAAAATAAAATAAAATAAAATGTGAAGAATTATTTATAGTAAAAGTTAAGGGGCAAACTAAATGGAGATTCTATCTATGCAAGGCTCCTTACAGCCACCTACAGCATTCTGGGTGAGATCACATGCAAAGGGCAAGTGAAGGTCTTTAAAGGCCATGAGGTATTTGGCTTGTTTGTTTGTTTTTCATGAGTTATTTGTATATTAAATATCAGAAGATGAGTCCTGGTTTCCACCTCTCTAATGAAGAGTGGGCAAAAGGGGTCTCCTTCCAGTAGTTGCCACTCCATTGTAAGATGCCAAGTGTTCCCATGTAATTGTTCCTATTTCTAGGAGGTTCTGAAGTTCAGTGATGCCCCCACCATCCTTAGAAGCTTCTCAGAAAGGAAAGTAAGTGGTACTCAGTCCTGAAGTCTCACTTTCCACCCTCCACACATATAATCAGTTTACAAAGTCCAACACCATTCACATCAGCAGGAGTAGAAATTCTCCAAATCTTGGCGACCTGCCTTTACAGGCTTATTTTATGACATATAATACCCTTTTATCCCCATCATATGATTTTCACCTCATAATAGCCCAAGAAGGCTGTCAAGGGGTGAGGAGTAATCATTCCCATGTTATAGAAGATGAACATTTTGCTTCTTAGAGGGAAAGCAACTTACCCTAGCTCTCACAACTTCCTAGGAGAATGGAAATAATAAAGGATTAAGAGTCACAAGACCAAGTTCTGGGAAAAGTGCTTTAAAATCTGTAAAGTTCTATACATTTGGGATTTTAAGAAACTGTCATGCCAGGGCCATGCCTAGAACCCAAATTTCCTGTCCTCCAGATCAGAACTCTTGCTGCACTGATGACATAAAAGGAAACAGCAATAAGGACTAGGAGAAAATTATTCCTCCAAGAATAATTACAAATTACATTTAGATAGAATTTCACAACTTCCTAAGTACTGTGGTCTTTTATGGTATTTAAACCTCATGGCTGCCTTCTGAGAGAAGTACAGCAGGAAATAGAAACTGAAAATTTTAACCATTCACACATATACTTATTCCTCTTTCCTGCTGTACTTTTTCTTGTTAGTACTTAGAACTATCATAATATGTACTATGTAATCATTTGCTAAGCATGTATCTTCCTTATTCCATGGGGGCAGGATTTTTGTTTGTTTTGTTCACCATTCAGTGCCTAGAACAGTGCCTGGTACATAGCAGAAGCTCAATGAATGTTACTGAATAAATGAATGATTAAGTGTGTGTGTGTGTGTGTGTGTGTGTGTGTGTGTGTGTGTGTAGAAAGAGAGAGACAAAGACAAGGAGACACAGAGAGAATGGTCTATTTTGCATATGAGTAAACTAATATCCAGAGCAGTTAATTTTTCCCAGGAAGGACTTCTGAAGTTTCTCATTTCACCAATTCAGCCTATCTCCCTCACTTTACTGCCTGACTGATTCAGAGATATCTTACCTGGGCAAAGGGAACATTTACTACAAATGCCTTTCTTGGGCTAGCTCCAGGCATGGTAGCTACAGGTAAACTGGGGTTCACTCCTTCATCAGCACACTTTTCCATTCCACAAATATTCAGAGTTTCTGCTATGTACACAAAGTATACCATCCCTGGACTATATAATGGTGAGGGAGAAAGGAGAAAAAGTTATTTTAATTCTCAGCATGTGGGCTGAAAGTCCCACAGAATTGTGTCTACCTCATAGAATGGCTGGAAAGATTAAATTAGATGCACATGCAAAACACTTAAAGTGCCTGGCACAAAATGAATGCTGGCTTGGTAAATATTAGCTATTTTTCTCAAGCCTTATTGCATTCATGATCCTATTACCGGTGCCCTTCACCTCTGGAATGAAGGAGGCCAGGCAAATATCCATTTCTGGCAAGTGGGAAGAGTAATGCTTGAGGAGCTAGTATTAAGTTACACACCTATTTCTCGTCCTGCCGCCATTTGGAGATAGGTATGTGAAGAAGATATTTCATCTTTTCCAGGTTTAGTTTCCTCAACTTTATTTTTTTTAATATTATTAATTTATTTATTCATGGGAGACAGAGAGAGAGAGAGAGAGAGAGAGAGAGAGAGAGAGAGAAAGAAGCAGAGACACAGGCAGAGGGAGAAGCAGGCCCCATGCAGGGAGCCCGATGTGGGACTCGATCCCGGGACTCCAGGACCATGCCCTGGGCCAAAGGCAGGCACTAAACTGCTAAACCACCCAGGAATCCCCTAGTTTCCTCAACTTTAAAATACAAACACTGCTGTGAGACTTCTATGAATTCACATATGTGAAGGTACTTTGAAAATGCAAAACACCAAACAAATGTGAAGGATTATTATTGTATTAAAATAATAAAGGCTATCATTAATTGAGCCCTTGCTATGTGAAAGACACTGTACCAAGTGCTTTACATAGATTAAATCATCTTACCCTCACAATAGTACCAATAACCAGGTACTACTATTATTCAAGTTTCATAGATAAGGAATGATGGTTAATTTTATGTGTCAACTTGAGGGGATGAAGATGCCCAGATATTTGGTCAAATATTATTCTGAATATTTCTGCAAAGGTATTTTTGATGAAATTAACACTTGAATCAGTGGACTTTGAATAAACAGATTATATTTCATAATGTAAGTGGGACTAATCTAATCAGTTGAAGGTTTTTAATAGAACAAAGAATTCCAGAAGGAATTCTGCCAGCAGACTGCCTTTGGACTCAGACTGCAACTCTTAGCTTTCTTTGCTGGCCTACTCTGCAGGTTTTGGACTTGTACCTCTATATTCACATGAACAAATTCCTTAAAATCTCTCTCCCTCTCCCTCTACACAAACACACACACATGCACACACACGCAAACACACATACACCCTGTTACTACTATTTCTCTGGACACCCTGACTAAAATATAAAAAAATTGAAGACTATAATGTTTAAATCCCTTGTCCATAATTACACAGCTAGTCAGTGGCAGAGCCAGAAATCTAAGGATCATCTTCTTTTTTTTCTTTCCTGTCCTACACCTCTTTCAATCAATCCAGCAGCAATTACCATTGATTCTATCTCCAAAACTGATGTTAAGTCTTCCCTCTTCTCCCCAATCTCACTGACTTCATTTCTGCAGCAGTCTCTTAATTGAGCTTGACATCTTCACTTTTGTCCTCCTCAATTCACTGTCTATAAGAGTTTGTAAAAGTCAACTTCTCAGATTAATAAATCAACGCCATCTTTCCACTGCTTCAAATGCTTCCTATTGTACTTAGAATAAATAGCCCTTGCCAGTGTCCAGCACTGTCACATACACTGTGAGCATATTAATTTATTTAATCCTCATAATAATACTATGAGTAGTACCATTATTATCCCCATTTTTAAGAGGGCATAACTAAGGCACAGAAAGTTTAGGTAACATGCTCATGGTCACAAAACTAAGAAGTAGCAGTCAGAATTTGAACCTGGGCAGTCTAGTTCCAGAGTGTGTGCTGTTAACCACGCAACCATGGATAGCTGCCTTTGAGGATAGCTAATGCACACTCTCCCACGGCCTACAAACTCCTTAGGCCTACAGGGTCCTATGTGAGCTGGTCCCTGCCTAACTCTATAGCTTCCTATCATGCCACTTGCCCCTCTCTTCCTGTGCTACAGTCACACTGGCCTTCTTTCTATCCCTCAAGCATAGACTATTTCAACCTCAAGGACTTTGCACATGCTATTCCTGCTACCTCTCCCAAACTCCCGACAAACCTCATTGTCTCCTTCTTTATTCTTTATTTTAATCCAAAGTTGTTAGGATCTTTCCTCAAATCTCTACATGTTGACTCAACATAATGTCACTTCCCTGGGTATGCTAGGCAGGCTCTTTGACAAAATGTTTCCTCATGACAATCAGGCTTCTTAAACCTAGCTGAATGCATTTATTTCCCCCCACCCCTGCCTGGTTTCCATTACCAAACAGCTTAATCATTTGCAGAACTAGTCATGTTCTAACACACACATAGACACACCAAAAATAGTAGCAAAAATAGCATGACGAGCAATGAGCTCCTAAGAAGTTCCTCTCGTTATGTCATGTGTTTGGGGCCTTCCTCAGTTTCTCCTCAAGCAGACAATTCAAGAAGCCTAAGGCTTGGGTGGGGGGATATGTTCCTTGTGAATGAAATTCTTACTGCATCTCATAGCACTCAGCAAAAATTCAGGTCTGGTCTTCTGAGGTCTGAATTCAGGTCAGAAGAAAAGATCATATTCTGCCCACCCAACTATGGATCCCTCTGTCCCATCAGAAATACTAATTACTCCCTATATGGGTAGAGAAAAGCAGAGTTCACACAGCCCTTTTCTGTCTACTCACTCATCTGATTCTCACAGTAGACTCAGAAGATAAGTGAAGCTATCTGATGATTAATTTTATGTATCAACTTGGGCCACAGGATACCCAGATATTTGGTCAAACATTATTCTGGGTGTTTCTGAATGAGATTAATAGTTAAATTCATAGACTGAATAAAGCAGTGTCCTCTCCAAAGATGCATCCCATCTAATCAATTGAAGACCTGAATAAAACAAAAAGGCTAAGTAAGAGGGAACTTCTCCTGCCTGACAGCTTGGGCTAGGACATACTGTGTGTGTGTGTGTGTGTGGTGGCGGGAGGGGGGGTGGTGTTTGTGTGTTGGTGTGTTGCCTCTAGCTATCAAATGCAACCTCTTCCCTCCTCTTATCCTATCTGTACCACAAAAGGAACCCTCCACCACTCAATCTTATGTCATTGCCCTTTCTAACAGGGAAAAGCTTTTGAGCCTGGTATTCAAGGATTCAAAGGCTTTTTTGATGTGGCCCCAGTTCACCTTGCCATAATTACTGGATCCAGCCACACCAGAGCACCCATATTGTATTTCCAGAACATACTTACCCTTTCATGCTTCAATTCTTTATCTAATGTTGTTCCCTTTGCTGGGAATACTTTTTGGTTCATCTACCATGCCTGTTCTCCACACCAAGCCGACTCTATTATCTGAAAGGCTTAACAGTACAGCTTAAATACTATCTATTCTAGGAAGCCCTGTCCACACCTTGTCTTGACTATCCCATGCCTCAGCCTGCTATAGTGCCCGGAAAGAGTAGCGGCTTGATAAACATCCATTTTCTTAAATGGCTTGCTAAAATCCGTTGCAGCATTGTTTATCATGGCAAATGACTGGAAACAAACTAATTGGCCATCAGTAAAGGACACAATAGAATCCTATGTAGCCATACAAAAAAAGAGGCATATCTGCATGCACTGATATGGAATAATCTCCAAGAATATTATTAATTTAAAAAAGGTAAGCACAGAACTGCTGAATATACTACTAACTATATGAAGAAAAGAAAGTGTATGTGTGTGTGTGTGTGTGTGTGTTTATGTACATAAGTAAATGCTTGTAGAAGCATAGGATATATCTATACAAATACCTAAGAAATTTATGAAAGTATCTGTCTCTAGGCTGGGCAACTGAAGACCAGGGGCAGGAAAAAAACTTATAAAGACATAATTTTTACCTCAATCCCTTCCCTGTTCTTTGAATTTTGCACCATGTGCATTTATTACCAATTCAGGATAAATAAATTTTGTCATGCATCTATTACATGGAGAAGGAGTTGTCATTAAGTATTGACATAAATTTTTTTCAGATTAGCTAGAAAGGACCCTGAGGAATGGAATACAATTAGGTGGCAATCACAAACAAATGAAGCTGTGGTTCTAAGCCAATTGGGATGGGCTCTGGCTCTGAAGAGAATATAAAAAAAAAACAATAAATATTTATATAGCTTTTACTCTGCTCCAGGCATTTTTCAAAGTACCTTACATGCATTCACTCACAACAACATTTTCAAATGGGGATGTACTATTATCTTCTCAACTTTAAAAATGAAGACCCTGAGGGGTTAAGCAGGCTGTCCAAGACCATGCAGACAATAAGTGGCCAGAGCAATTATTTGAATGCAGGGAATCTGGTTCCAGGGTGGGTGCTCCTAAACATTATACAATGTTTCTAATACCAAGACTGAATGATGAAAGCTAGAGAACTCTGCCTGCTATATCACCCACACCTAGCAGTTTATAAATAATCAATAAATACATTGGATAAATGTATAAATGGATGGATGGACCAAATAAATGGATATGTGCATTAGTAAGTAAATCAGTGAGTGGATGAAGGATGGATAGAGGGATGGGGTGAATGGGTTGTAGCTGGCTTTTTTTTTTTAAGAATAAGGCTTTTTAAATCAGATCTTATTTTGAAATCTGATGCTGCCCTTTCTTTAACTCTGAGCAAGGTACTTAAATTCTCTATCCCTGTTTCTAAGATGATCTAAGCTATGAACTCCCAGAGGGTAGAGACATTTTTCTGTTTCATTCCTTGGTGTATCCCCAATGACTTGAGTAGAAGAGTACCTGTCACATGGTAGGTGCTCAGCAAATATTTGTTACATGAACTTATAAACTAACAAATGTTGACATTAAAACCCATTTTGTAGGGGCTAATGAAAGGATTGATTGAGATTATATTTAGTATAACTGGCATATAACAGGTAAATTTACCTTCCTTTGCCCCCTAGTAATGAAGGTTGCAGAAGGCATACTTAACTGGGAATTGAGATATGTGGATCCTTTTCCCACTACTGAGTAGCTGTGTGGTCTTGTGTCAAGCACCCTCCCTCTCTGACATTCAGTTTTCTCAATCTATAAAATGAATAGTATTCACATTTTTTGTAGCAGGTAGGGGGAAATGCAGAGCAAGCAAAACTTTTTTGCAAAACCTTAACCAACAATCCAACATATGATGCAAAAACGCAGGTACTCTTCATAGATTAAAAGGAGGAGACCCAAATTTCTGGCTGCCCCTGCCCATCTCCTTTCCTTGAGGCACCGCCATGGTAATTCTAGGGCATTCAGGTAGGGGTCTGCAAACCTTTTCTGTAAAGGGTCAAATAGTGAATATTGCAGGCTTTCAGGCTATATGGTCTCTGTCACAACTGCTCAACTCTGTCTTTGTATCATAAAGGCAGAATGGGCATGGCTATGTTCCAATAAAACTTAATTTATGGACACTGAGATTTGAATTTCATATAAATTTTCATATAATTTCATATATGTGTCACAAGATATTACTCTTTTTTGTCCAATCTTTTTCCAGCCTATATATTTTAATATAAAAATATATTTTTATATTAAAAATATAAAAACCATTCTTAGCCTGTAGGCTGGATTTGGTTGGCAAACCGTAGTTTGCTGACCCCTGATCTAAGGTGTTGGACTAAATTTTTATTCCCAATATCCTCAGCTTGGACATTATAGCTGAGGCAGCCCATATGCAACATGGATAAAGCCTGAAACTATACTTGCCATGAAATTCTGGAAAATAGATAACAGAGTGAACTGGGTCTGCTTTAAGTTAGAACGCCTCAAAAAAGGAGAAAGCTCAAGTTTTGTTCTCATTTCTCATTTACCCAGGCTAAACTACATTTTGAACTACTTAGTAGTTCATCTACTGTCACAACTTTAACTGTCACTAATGCCTCCCAGTCCTCTGAGCTCAATACGTAGATCACCAACTGTCTATTGGATATGCCCCATACAAGGCTGTCCAAGCATCTCACTCAACATGGCTCAGACTGTACTTGTCATCTCCTCATTCCACCCTCTCCTTAAACATTGGTCCTCATTTTGCATTCCCCATTTCTGTGGGAGATATCACCATTCATTTGGTCTCATAAGAAGACTCTGTCACTGGGAGGAAGCAAAGGAAGACTAGGGTATGTCACATCTTGATTGATCTTCCAC
The DNA here is from genome assembly GCF_048164855.1 of Canis lupus baileyi. Classification (NCBI taxonomy): domain Eukaryota; kingdom Metazoa; phylum Chordata; class Mammalia; order Carnivora; family Canidae; genus Canis; species Canis lupus. Next base: position 75,675,243 of record NC_132876.1, on the reverse strand, counting down.
CAGACTGATAGCAATATTTTTACTCTGGCCACATCCATCAAGCTATGGGTCACAGTCCAAAGCCAAATTCAAGTCCTAAGATTTTGCATTTTTTACACTGGCATACATAGATGTGAATTAACTGAGACAATGACTGCAGGTTGTCTCCCCACAGCCCATTCTCCCTTTCTTCCTTTGTATCAGAAACCTTGCTCCGATTGTTGGCTATACACATTGTCACCCGTTTACATGACTACTTTCCCAAGTTTCCCTTGCAACTGGAAGCATTCTTGTGACTCAATTCTGACCAATGAGACATAGGTAGAAATATTAAATAAGACCTTTAAGAATATTTATTTAAAAAGGATGGTCAAGTCCTTTTCCTCTTCTTTTAACCTTCCTATTTCTTAGAATGTGGATGTTAACAGATGTTCTGGAACTTCCATACCAATCTTGGACCAATCTTGGATTAAGTAACCTCAACAATTAAAGCCAAATGCTGGGATCGTAGAGCAGAGAAGTTCATAAACGCTTCATGAAGCTGCCATACTGGTCCTAATATGCCTATCTTCTGACTTCCTTTATGTGGAATAATACCTGTATGCTTTAAGCCAGTGTAGATATATCTCTGATTCATAGCAGAATCAAGTCAACTATATATATATAAAGTTCGACTTGCCAACATATAGTATGGCACCCAGTGTTCATCCCATCAAGTACCCTCTTCAGTGCCCATCACCCAGTCACCCCATCCCCCACTGCCCACCTCCCCTTCTACTACCCCTTGTTCGTTTCCCAGAGTTGGGAGTCTCTCATGTTTTGTCACTCTCTCTGATTTTTCCCACTCATTTTCCCTCCTTTCCCCTATAATCCCTTTCACTATTTCTTATATTCCCTGTATGAGTGAAACCATATAATGATTATCCTCTCTGATTTCAAGTCAACTATTAAACTTACAAATTGGCCATTTTATTTTGCCTATGCAGAGATTTCCACCAAATCCAACAATGTGGCTTTTATAAAGGTCACATGAAATTTGGCATGAAATTTAGCCCATGATTTCATATTCTTCTTCAAAGCAGTGGCATACCAAGGGTGTGACAATAGAAGTAAACAACCCTTAGTGCAGGCAGTGAAGGAGTGTGCTATCTATAGAGATTTTTTATAGATGAAAAGTCAAAGTATTTTTTTAGCACCATGAACCAGCAATTTTAAACAATGTCAGTAATAAAATATTCCTCCCTGAATAAAACCTTTTGCTGGTCAAAGTTCTAGGCAATTGTTATTACTATTGAGGTTTAAATCAGCATCTTGTATTACATATACTTTAATAACACTGTATTTACATGGATGTGGATTTAGTTGCCCCACACACACACACACACACAGACTTTACAGGTGTTTCTTCAGTTCATTTCACTTGCAAAGCTTTAAAATCATTTAAGGTAGCTTTGGGTGCATTTCATGGCTTCAATCCCTCTGGTAATATATGTTCCATCATTTAAATTGTAGGCTCAAAGTAAACAATGATAGCACAGATATTGTAAAGTCAAAGAAACGGAATGTAAGTGTCTTCAATTCTGCCATTCTATTTGACCAACTACAGTTTTTATTTATGCTTAAAATTTAAAACAGCAAAAACAATACAAACTGCAATGTGTACCATTTTTGTTCAGTAAGTGCACATTTACAGTTAAATGTGAGATGTTACTGAATTTAAATATCTTTTAAATTTAAGTTCATTCCTCTTTTTCATTACTAATTATTTTAAAATTAAAAACAAAACAAAATAATTATTAGTACAGATTACTATTAAAAATAATTTTGTCAAATAGCTGAGAGTATAAATAATGAGTTATTTCAGATCTCACATAAATGCTAAGTATTCTAGATCTCCAAAGTAGTAATAATCTAATTAATCTTATTGTCCAGAATTCTAGAAAGCAAGGAACTGGCTCACTGGTAATTCACATAGAACCAATCTTCAATTAGCCCCATCAGAGGTCAGGAGCCCAAAGCAGATCATTTGATCATTGACTTAGATGTGAAATGTCCTTGCCTACATATACCCATTATTTGTTCATTCTAGCCCCACACTCAACCATATGAGAAACAGATGGGTGATCAGAAAGGAGAAAGACATAAATTATCTGCAAATGATGCTAGGTATAGCCCTTTTACCCTTGTCCAAACCACCATCACCTCTAACCTGGACTCTTGTAAGAGCCTCCTTACACCTTTTTCCTTTGCCCCACTATATTGTTTAATTTTAAATCAGATTATGTCCCTTACATGTTCAAATCTTCCAAAATCTACCAATCTCACTCAGATTAAATGCCCCAGGGAAACTGGCTTCCTTGTTCCTTAAACAAATCAGTTTTGCTCCTTCAATCTCTCTCTCTCTCTCTCTCTCTCTCTCTCTCTCTTTCGCGCGCGCGCGCGCTCTCTCTCCCCCCCCCCCCCACCTCGGCTGTTTCTTATGCCTAGAACCCTCCTAAATATCTGCACAGAGCTTGTTTCTTCATTTCCTACACATCTCTGTGCCAATGTCTCTTAATCAGAGAGGCTCTGAGTCATCTGTCTAATATATCATCCCACCCCCTATTTCTCTCTATTCTCTTGCCAGGTTTTCTTTTTCTTTTTAGTGCTTAGCACCACCTGCCATATTGTATATTAATTTGTGTCATTGTATAGTGAGCACCTAGCCCCCAGAATATAAGATCCATGAGAATGGGGAATTTGTTTTTGTTCACTGCTGTCTCCCCAGCACTTAAATCAGTGCAAACTCATAGTAGATACTCTATTTTTTAATGAATTAACAACTTCAATAGCACCTATGAAATAAGCTATTTTATACCCATTTTATAGACGAGGATTTAAAAAGTTTGACAATTGGCAAGTGTTTCAGAGCTGAGAAGTATAAAAGCCAGGCTTGTGACTCTGAGACCAGCGTTCTCTCCACTCTAGGCTTAACCTAGCACAAATTAATAAGGGGAGCCTGGGTGGCTCAGTTAAGCCTCTGCCTTTGGCTCAGATCACAGTCCCAGCATCCAGGGGTCCTGGGACAGAGTTCAGCAGGGAGTCTTCTTCTCCCTTCCCCTGCTCTTGCACTCTCATGCTCTCTCTCTCTCCCCTTCTCAAATAAATAAAATCTTTTTAAAAAAAGAAGTTATGAATGAATATACTACAATTTACCATCAAAAGTGAACTCACAATTTTTTTTGACACTCTCTACTGAGACAATTCTTTTTTTTTTTTTTTTTTTTTTTTTTTTTTTTTTTTACTGAGACAATTCTTATTCTGTAAAATCCCTACTGGTGTTTTTTATGTTCAAAGACCTTCATTTGCAAGTGACACTTGCAATCAGTTAAAACAATCAAATGCTCTAAAAAGGAATCCCACTATTATAAAAAGCCTAATATAAATTACAGGCCCTTTGCAAATGAAAGAGTAAAGACCTTTAGAATGGCCTCGTTAAAAAATGGTGGCTAAATAAATATTCTCTATTTTTTTTGTAATGAGCCACTACTTACATTTTATCCAACATTTACTTCTAAGAATCTGAGAATCTCAGACTTCCAAGAAATTTTGGTGATCATGAATAGCCCCATTTAACAGGTGAGAAAACTAAGTCCCCAAACATTCCTATCAAAACAGTAGTAGGGCCAAGACTAGAGATTTCTTGCCACCAGATGAGAATAAAGTTTCTTAAATTCTGGCAAATTTTTAAATAAATGCTTTTATCACCACTTAAGTCCCCTAAAAATATTATAAGAATTCCCCATCAATCAATCTTTAATTTCATAGTCTCTACAAGGTTTCTGTTACTCTCTCTTTTCTCTCACACACAATTGGCAAAATTTTAGATTTCTCTATTAATTTAATCTGTTGTCAATGGGTGGCTCTGGACCCCTATACTAAAATATATATATAGAAGAGGTGGGAGGTCTCACCCATACTCATCTTCCAGAAATACCAGGACTGTCATATTTTGTTTTGTTTTTCAGGCAAATTTCATGGCATTAGTTCATCCTGAAAGAAATTCTTTCCCAAGATCATGACTGTTTGTTTCTTTCTGCCTCTCAGCACCATTTGAACTGATGATTCTGTGAAGCAGTGGGGAGGGACAATGATGAAGAGATAGAAGACTCCTGTGCTAGACTCAGCTTTGCCTTCATGGAGCTGTGTGGCCCTGGGCAAGTCTCTCCCATTCTCTGGGTTGCAGGTTTCCTGGATGGATGACAAGGACTTGAAGGTCTTTTCCTGACGTAACCTTTTCTGGTTCTACAAACATCTGAAACAGTTTCCATGGGACCGCAGGGAAGTAGAGGTCTAAGAAAGTCTCTCAAAGCTCTGGCATATAGGAATATAAACTGGATGCCTTTAAGAATCAGTGAAACAGAATTCTAAGGAAACCTGGAGGAAAGGAGGACAGCTCCTCTGAATACAGTCCTAATCCATACCAAATTCCTCTTCCCTTCCAGAACAGGAGCAAAAAAGATTTAAACATCAGTTTTTACCCAACTGCTTCAGGCTACTTTCCTTCAGCTGTGGGTTGTGACTGGGAGTGCAGAAGTGTGGGCTAGGGTTGCCATCAGCGCCTGCTGACCCAACACAACTGCCCTCCAAGACCCTCTTGCCTCCTACAACCCCCACTCCCCCACCCTGGCCCCAGTCCCTGACTAGACTTGAGCTACCCCTGGCTGAGTCAGAAAGGCATCAACAAGCAGCCACCACTTCCTCTCTTCAAGGGAAGTCATTCCAAGGTCTCCAGGTGGAGAAGGGAGCACCATAGCATACAATGAATTGTTGAAGGATAATACTAAACACACATACAAGCACACACTCCTTGATGGGGGGTGGGGATGAGAAAGAGCTCTCCTAACTGAATGGGGCTCAGACCCATTTCCAAGATGAGGATTTCTGAAGCTCTCTCCTTTACAAAATCCTAAGTGTGTACAGGATGTCTCCAGCCCAGGCAAAGGGCTCCAGGGCCCCCCTATGCAGCTTCCCTGAGAGTCACTCCCTGGCCCTCAAGCCCTGAGACTGGCCAGGGTGAAGGGGTGCATGCAGCCTATTTAGGGGACCATGAAGCTCTCCCAATACTGTCTTCTCCACAATCCCAGGCTTTTTGACTACTCTCTCCCTCCCAAATCCATACCAGCTCACCGGCGCTTTCGAGCCTCACTATTCCCAGAGAGACCCTCTACCAGCCTTCCTTGCTTCATTGGCCTTCCAGGTGACCCCCACTCTCACCATACCCCAATGGGGGAAGGTAGGTAGGAATGCGGAGGGGGATGGGAGGGGTCTTTCTTCAGCAGGCGAGTGAGCTAGGACTCCTAAAATGGCCACAGGAAGCTCGCTACTGTCTCAAGGACAGAGCCGGAGAGGGCGGTGAGCAGAAACCAGGGGGCTCATTGCAGAGCCTCTGGTGAAGGAGCTGGGGTGGGGCTAGGGGACTGAGGCTCAGGCAGGGTAAACTGGGGTTATATGCACTCACCATTCCTGATCCGCCCCTTATCCACTGCATGGTGCCCGAGAAGAAGTCCGTCTTCTCTGAGGCCTGGGTGGCTGGCGCGGGTTGTCTCAGGCAGGCTGGGCTGGCAGGGCTGGATCAAGCGAAAGCCCTAGCGCCCCCTCTGCCTCCCCTCCTCCACAGCCCTAAAGCCCAATCCCCTCCGCCCCGGACCTCCCCTTCAGTCAGGTTGTTCCATCCCAGCTGGCAGGCTCTGCCTCTCCGCCCTGCAGCTCCAGGGGTGCTTGGCTGGGAGAAGCGTAGGAGGAGGGTCCCAACCGACTGCCTTTGTCCCCAGCCAAGGCTTCAGAACTGGGAGGTGGGGTGCAGGGAGAGGATGGGGGTAAATGACCTTCACCCGGGAGAAGGCGGAGGCCACCTCTTCCTGCCTGAACCCCCTCCCCGTGCTGTAGTTAGATGCTGTTTATTGTGGGGCTCCCCAGTTGTGTCAATTGTGTCGAGTCAGCAAAAAGTCCCCTCCAAAGTTGCCAGAGGTGTTGGGCCAACCTCCGAAATAATAAGATCCTGCCCCAGTGGAGCCACAATAAGATCCTGCCCCAGTGGAGCCACGCCGATACTCTCCTCCCTCCCTCCCTTCCCCCAGCCCTCCCTCTGCATACTCCCCTCGGATCCTGTCTTCTATTGTGTACTCTTGGGGCTTTCATCCTCTTTACTTTCGCTTCTCAGAACAACTCTGTGAACAAAGCATTAGTATCTTCATTTTACAGATAAATAAATGGAGGTTTAGAAGATGGAAGGGACCTATCTAAGGTCACATAAAAAGATAAAGCCTTGACTTTACCCTTTGCAGCTTTCCAAGCCTCTTTTTGCTAACGCAAGTGCGCGCGCGCCCCTAGGCGCGCACGCGCGCGAGCACGCACACATAACACCATTCCAGGATTCTCCCTCACATCCTCAGGAATATGAAAGGTAGCTTGTTGATGGATGAATTTTCCATTTGCTTGTTTTTCTGAGAATGAGTCAAAAGAACATCAGCAAAACAGGCAAACGGAGAAACCACCCACCTCTTCATGATGTCCCTAAATCTGGGCAGTGCAATCCAGGCTGGCACCTTTACAGCTGCTGAATGTTGACATTGCTGGTCACATTCAAACCCATATAGTCCTTACAATTACCCTGTAAGAAGAACATGACAGGGAATGTTAATGAGCCCCCTGTTACACACATAAACACTGAAGCCCAAAGATTGAAAAACATTGCCTAAGGTAGTACAGCTAAACAAGAGAAGAATCCAAGTCTCCTGACCCACAGGGCAGGTCAGGCAAAATTGGGATTACAAAAACAATTGTTGCAGCTTCAGCAAGAGGGAATTAAAATATGACAGCAGAAAGAAGTGCCTGAAGGTGATTGGTATGAAGACATCACTGGCATTTTACACACACAAATTTATTTTCCTCTGTTCTAGCAGATTCTCCCCCACTTCATCCAAGCCATTGTGTTTGGCCAGACAGAGCTGGCCAAAGATCTAAGCAGATGCTTTGATAAGCACTCAATCCTGGGAGGGATACAAGCAGAAGGTGAATGGTCCTTTGGCAAAGGATTCTTGAATCAAATGGGAGCTTAGCCTAGGTAGCCTTTCAACTTCCTCCCAAGGCTGATAGTCTTGTAATTCTACAATTGTCTCCTCACTTTCTCATCTCTGAGCCTTCAATCACACTAAGCCTCTTGGATTTACCTCCCCTGCCAACCAGGCCAGTCAGGGCTGTTAGCACTCTTAGATTTCTTTAAGATACAGCACTAGGCACACCACCTCTAGGAAGCTTTCCTGGAATATTCCAGGCCCTGGTTTTATTATCTCTTGTCTAATTCCTATAGTGCTACCTTTTATCTCTCTCAATTGAAAATAATCTTTTACTTACTGGTTGTTACAGCCTGAATTGTGTCCCCCTAATATTTGTATGTTGACGTCTGAACTTCCAATGCCTCATAATGTGATTTTATTTGGAAATAGTATCTTTAAAGAGATAATAAAGCTAAAATAAGATTACTAAGATAGACCTTTTTCCAATATGTCTGGTGTCCTTATAAAAAGGAATTTTGGACTCAAACAGGTACAGAGGAAAGACCATATGAAAAGAAAGGAAGAAGGTAGCCATCTGCAAGCCAAGGAGAGAGGCCTCAGAAGAGACCACCTTGATCTTGGACTCCTAGCCTTCAGAATTTTGAGAAAATTAATTTCTGTTAGTTAAGGTACCCAGTCTTTGGTACTTTGTTATGACAACCCTGACAAACTAATACACTGGTCATGTGTACATTTTTCTATGTCTTGTAATTTAAATGGAATTATAAGTATTTTCTTAAGTCAGGGACAATGAAATACTTAGTATTTCCCTACAATAGTGACTGTCACATAAGAAATATCCAATAAACACTTGGATTTTTTTTTGATGGATACATTCATTCAACAATATTATTGAACCCCTATGTACCAAGCATTGTGATAGATGCTCAAGATGCAAGACAAATTTCCTCATGGACCTTACAATCTACTTTGAGTGGAGGAAAAGTAAACAAATAGTAAACAAACAAGATAATTAAAGATTGTGATATATGTTTTGAAGGATTATAAACTAATTTATGTGATAATGAGTAGTCCTAGGATTATGGGAGTTGTCTATATCAATCATAATCCAGTCAAGAAAATAGAAACTACCCTAGATCTTACCTGGAAGGAAGGAAGGAAATACATCTTGCCTGCAGAGCTAGAAAGTCAAACAGAGCATGGTGAGGAAAGTCAGCATTTAGCAACCACAGAAAACTATTACCACTCCTAGGGATAGATGGATAATGAGAAAGATAATGTTACCAGAATCCAGAAACCGGTGCTAAACGGAAGCTAAAAGCATGGGTGGGTGGCCTGATGGTTCAGAAGCTATGAATGGAGGAATAGTTAAACAGATGCTGGAATCATGTAGGAGATACAACCATTTCCGGAGTACACCTCTCTGAAGCATAGAGGTGGGGAGTAAAGAAAATACCTTCCTTCCACCTGCTCACAAATCTCTCTCAAGTGTCTCCCATTGGACAAAAGAAGTGAGACAATAAGGGACCCTAAGAAATTTAGTGTGTAGATGAAGAGTGGAGAAGGAACCTGAGACCAGACAACCCTGTGTTAATGTATGTGCCTAGAAACTCTTTCAAAAGAATAAATGTTGGGATCCCAGGGTGGCGCAGCAGTTTGGCGCCTGCCTTTGGCCCAGGGCGCGATCCTGGAGACCCGGGATCGAATCCCACGTCGGGCTCCCGGTGCATGGAGCCTGCTTCTCCCTCTGCCTGTGTCTCTGCCTCTCTCTCTCTCTCTCTCTCTGACTATCATAAATAAATAAAAGTTTTTAAAAAAAGAATAAATGTTGATCCCAGAGGCATAGAGGCTATTGAATCCAGTATTCCTTGTGTACCTACGAGCAGTTAGAGATGATATAGTGTAGTAGATAAGAGTATGAACTCTGGGGCCAGAACTGCTTGGATTCAATTATTGGCTTTGCTACTTACTTGGGAAGGTTATTAAATGTCCTGTATCTTGGTAGTTTCCTTATCTGTAAAATAGGGATAATAATAGTGCCTGCTTCATAAGATTTGATCAATTCATCCATGGGAAAAAAGCATTTACCACAGGGTCTGGCAACCAGTAAACATTCAGGACAGAATAGTAGAAATTTGGAAAAGGGGTTTCCACAATCTCCTTGCCCCATACTTCTCCTCTGAAGCCCTGTGATCTCCTAGAAGCCTATTTGGTACTTAGCCTGGCACCAGCTCTCCAGTGGACAAATGCCAAATGTTGTCCTCTTTTCAGCCATGAGTAGCTTAAGGAGAAAGACAGTCTTAGGTAAGTCCCCTGCCTACCACATTCTCTTTGAGTCCATAGTGATTCAAGGAGCTCAGAGTCAGGCTTCTGAGGGCCAGAGGCACCAGCCCAAACTGGTCCCTACCTGTGTGCAGAGATGAATGAAGAACTGAAATCAATACTGATGAGTAACCCGGGACAGTACCCAATTTCTTTACATCTTAGGTTCCCCAACCATATAATGAACACACTAATTATTATTTACCTTAATAGTGTTAAGCAATCACTTATCCATAGATCCGAGCTGGCAAATATCTTTAAGATTATCTCCTCCAACATTCTTATTTTACAAATGAGAAAATATAGCTCCTAGGAATGAAAGGGACTTCCAAAGTTATAAAGTAAGTTAGTGGCTGGGCTGGATTGAAAACTCAGACTCTTAATTCTCAAGAGTGGAATGGAATAGTGAAAAAAGGATAAAAATTACAAGTACACAACTATTATAATGCCAGTATTGAGAGCCTATGGCTAACATCTACACTATAACCCATGTTGTCTTGAAAAAAGTATTATTTAGTACATAGATCACTACCTATTCTTATTCATTAATTTATAAATTTAATAATAAATAACTAAATAAGGAAAATAAATAAATATGCCAATACAGATGATGATAAGTAATAAGTACTGTGGAAGAAAGTGAAAAGATAGCCGGGGGGGGGGGTAGAATTTAGATAAAGAAGAATTCTCCAAGGAGATGACAGTTAGTTGAGGCCTGCAGGCTTAAAGTGAGCCAGCCAAATAAAGAGGTAGGGAGAAAGTATTCTAGACACAGAAACAGAAAGTCCAAAAGTCCAAAGATTGAATGGGTTTAGTGTTCCAGGAATTAGAAGCACAATGAAGCTAAAACCTAGAGAGAAAGGGGAAAAAGTTATAGGAGACAAATTTGGCAGAAACAGGTCACATAAAGCTTTGAAAGTCACAGTAGAAAATTTTTATTTTAATCTGAGGACAACAGAAACAGAGGGGAAAGAACTGAGTGATTTTGAGCAAGAGAATAAATAGATTTGATTTAAATTTGTTGAACATAAATTGCTGTGTGGTAAACAGATTAAAGGTGAGCCAAAGGGTTGAAACTGTTGCAGTTGTAGTCATTCAGGAGAGAGATGATGCAAATGGACTGGAAGGTCAATGAAGATGACAGACAGAGGTAAACATCCTTAGGCTATATTTTAGATGTAGAAACATCAGAACTTGGTGATGGGTTGACCGTGGAGTGTGAGGGAATGGAAAGAGGAATTATAAATGACTCCAGGTTTTTCACTTAAACAACCGAGTAGATGGTGGCACCATTTGCTGATGTGGAAAGAGTGGAATATGTGCAGGTTTGAGGAGGGGAAGAAACCAAGAATTCCATTTGGGATGTATAAAGAAGTGTGAACTGTCCATTAGTCATATTAGAGGAGATTTAAGAAAGACAATTGAATATACAAACCTGGAGCTCAGAAGAGAAGATCTGCCTGGAGACATACATTTTGGAGTCATCATCATAGAAATGGTATTTAAGGTCATACAACAGGATGTGATCATCTAGGGAGAGAGTATAAACAGAAAAGGGCCCTGAAGCAAGTCTTGAGGCTCTCCAACAATTAGACTAAAGTTGAATAGAAAAAGAAGGGTAAAAATGGAGATCAAGAGGTGGTGGTGAGGTAGAAAACCAGGAGAAATCACATTCAGGTGAAAAAAGTTTTGAGGAATGGAACTGAGAAGTTGAATGGATAATGACAGATACGTCCATTGTATAGGAGACATGGTTGCCATTGATAGCTTTAACAAGAGTAACTTCATCAGAACAAGGGTAACAGAAGTCATTCTGTAGTACTTGAAGAGTGAATGGGGGCGGGGAAGTGAATGAAGGTAAAGTGGAGACAAGTATAGAAAACTCTTTGAGAAGTTTTGCTCTGAAGGGAATAAGAGGAATAGGGTAATATCTGAATGGGTATATGAGATCAAGGAAGCAATTTTTTTCTTTTAACAGGAAGTTAGGAGCATGCCTATATGATTATGGGAATGAGAAGGAGCTGACAATATAAGACCTCACTATTTGAAGGATGTTCTACAGATCTACAGCATCATCATCACCTGGGCACTTGTTATAAACGCAGAACCTCAGGCCCCATCTCAGACCTATTGAATCTGCATTTTAACTAGATCCTCCAGTGATCTGCAAGTACATCAAAGTCTGAGAAGCATTGGGTGTAGCAAAGAGAATGCTTGCAGGAGCAAAGTCCTTGAGAAGGTGGGAAGGGATGGGGTCCAGAGCATAAGAGAAAATATTTGCCCTTGACAGAAACAGGGCTACCTCCTACACTCTAGCAGGAAGGAAGAACAGAGAAAGTGAGTGAGAGTACAAATGCCAGTGGGCCTATGGATTTAGTGAATGAAAGAGGAGGGAACTTGCCTAAAGTGTTATCAGTTTCTTCAATAAAGAGACAAAGTTGAGAGAGGAATATGGAAGGAGTCATTGCAAGTTATAAGAGAGAGGAACAGGTATGAAATAGTCCTCTCAGACCAGTGTTTCTCAACCTTGGCTGCACACTTGAATCACCAGGAGAGCTTTGAAAAATCATTGCTGTCTAAATCCCACCTTCAAGGGACACTTGGTTCAATGGCTGAGCATCTGCCTTTGGCTTAGGTTGTGATCCCGGGGTCCTGAGATCGAGTCCCACATCAGGCTGCCCACAGGGAGCCTGCTTTGCCTCTGCCGTGTCTCTGCCTCTCTCTGCATGTCTCCCATGAATAAATAAATAAATAATTTAAAATAAATAAATAGGGCAGCCCTGGTGGCTCAGCGGTTTAGCGCCACCTTCAGCCCAGGGTGTGATCCTGGAGACTTGGGATCGAGTCCCACATCAGGCTCCCTGCATGGGGCCTGCTTCTCCCTCTGCCTGTGTCTCTGTCTCTATCTCTTTCTCTGTGTCTCTCGTGAATAAATAAATAAAATCTTTTTAAAAATAAACAAATAAGTAAATAAATCCCACCTTCAAGAATTATGATTTAATAAGAGTGAGGTATTGCCTGTGCATCAAGATTTTATAAGATCCTTAGATAATCCTAAATATGCAACTAGGGTTGAGAGCCACTGTCTTAGAGAGAATGGAAAAGCAAACATGTTAGTGACATACAGTAGGGTTTGGAGGAAGTGTTGAGTGCCCAAGGCTTGTGGCAAAGCAAAATCAATCAGCCCAAGATGTGAGACTTTTATCATGCCCATTCTGCTGCTCAAGCACAGGCATAAAGAAGGTAGGTAGTTGGGTGGAATCTAGGGGAGATTTTCCAGAAAAATAAAATGAGAAAATAAATGGACAATAGAGTTGCAAATATTTTCAAGGAAGTGATATTAATGGACCAAGGGATCTAAGCTGGACAGAGAAGAAAAGATTACAGGAAGAGATATGATTAGTAATAATCTCGGCTTAATGGAACAGTGGGATTAATGATAGATCTTTATGGTATAGAAGAATTGTTGGAATAGAGGTAACAGAGTAAGTAAGCTCGAAGAACAGAGCAGTGATCAGAGAAGAGATTCCTGAAATCAAGATTCTGGAGGAAATCCAGTTATTCATACACTATGACATGATCCAGGGTATTACTACAGGATTTTTCTGACTGTACTGAGGTAAAGAAACAGGTTGTTGAAAGCAAGGCCAGGGTTGAATAGGCCATCTAATAGGGAGTGTTGAGGTTAGAGAGACAAAAGAAAGATGAAGACAGTGATGATCCAGGAGCTAAAGTTTTCAATGAGTGAGGAAGAATGTCCAGAAAGACAATCTGTCAGCCGAGAGTTATGTGTAAAATACCTTTATCTGATACATCATTTGCAAATAAGATGAATGGATAAAGAAGATGTGGTTTATGTATACAATGGAATATTACTCAGCCATTAGAAATGACAAATACCCACCATTTGCTTCAACGTGGATGGAACTGGAGGGTATTATGCTGAGTGAAGTAAGTCAATCGGAGAAGGACAAACATTATATGTTCTCATTCATTTGGGGAATATAAATAATAGTGAAAGGGAATATAAGGGAAGGGCAAGAAATGGGTAGGAAATATCAGAAAGGGAGACAGAACATAAAGACTCCTAACTCTGGGAAATGAACTAGGGGTGGTGGAAGGGGAGGAGGGCGGGGGGTGGGGGTGAATGGGTGATGGGCACTGAGGGGGGCACTTGATGGGATGAGCACTGGGTGTTATTCTGTATGTTGGCAAATTGAACACCAATAAAAAGTAAATTTATTATTTAAAAAAGGAAAAAAAATAAAATACCTGCTATTTACCAAGTTCTTTCTAGGTACTGGGAACACAGTAGTGAATAAGATAGACTAAGTCTCTTTCCTCAAGGAACTTATATTCTAATGAAGGGATTTAGACATTGAATCCAAAACCAATAAATAATTTTAGGTATTGAATAGCTACAAAAATAATAAATAAGATGATATAATAGAAAGTAACTGAGGAAGAAAGACACTGTTTGGGGAGCCTGAGTGTCTCAGTAGTTGAGCATCTGCCATTGGCTCAGGTAGTGATCCAGGGGTCCTGGAATCAAGCCCCTCATCAGGATCCCCGCAGGGAGCCTGCTTCTCCCTCTGCCCATGTATCTACCTCTCTCTGTGTCTCTCATGAATAAATAAATAAATCTTTTTTTTTTTTAAAAAAAAAAGACACTGTTTTACCCAAATAGCCAAGGAAGGCCTCTCTTAGGAAGTGACATCTGAGTTAATACCAGAATGATGGGAAGAAATCAGTGATGTAAAAAATCTACGGTAGGAGCATTCCAGACATGAAGGAGTGACAAATGCAAAGGTTCAGAGATGACAATAAGACTGATAACGTGCAAGGAACAAAATAAGGTCAGCATGGCAGAATGTGGTGGAGGATAATATAGTGGTGGTAGATGATGTCAGAGAGGCAGGCAGGGCCAGAATGTCAGGAGATGGAAGCAAAAAGAAGAGATATAGTGGGTGGCAGAGGCAGATGACATGTGCTTCCAAGAAGCTGGGAGTTGTGAAGGCAGGAGATAAAGAAATGGGAAACATGATAGATGTCATCCCAAATAAGCTAACACAGGAAAGAATTCAAAGCACGATGTTAGTGTAATAGTAAAAGTATGTATAGATTAAATGCAATCTATTTTAGACTTTGAAAAGTAAAATCTGGCTGGATGAATTCTTAAGATCATCTATCCCTTAGCTACTACTCAAAATTTGGGCCTCAGACCAATAGCAGTAGCATCACCTGGGAACTTATTAGAAAGGCAGAATCCAAGGCCCACCTCAGACCTACTAACTAGCATTAGTATTTTCACAAAATTCCCAATGATTTACATGCGCATTAAATTGTAAGAAGCCCAGCTCTAGACCAAACTAATGTCACTATGTTGGAGTCATTGAGATAAGTTTCTTTGCCCAAAAAAGAATAAGAAACATCTTCATCTGTAGAAGATTAATAGTCGGAGATGTTGAGGACAGTCAGGGTTCCTAATTTGGGGAAAAAGGTTTGCTGGGCATATGGACTCCCATTTTCTCTGTGAGGATATTAGTTAAGACAGTCATTCACCTGGGAATACAATTTCTTATCCCTAGATTTCCCAAGCAGCTATCTGACCTTGTAGACCCAGGCCAGAGAAAAGACTCAATAGACCCTACAGGCATTTGAAGCAAGCTCCAAGCAGCTCAGGGGAATACAGGGAGGAGGTAGCTATACTTGTCTTTCTTCAGGCCTCAACAGGCAAAGTGTGGAAACAGGGTGAGATGCTGCTTAGTGGCCTGCTACAGAAAGTACCACTTGGAATGCAGAAGGCCTTGGCCCAACAACTTCCCTGCAGGGCCACTTCAGCTTGATCATAGGGACCAGACAGTGAAAATCATATTCCCTCTACTATGATTAGGGACCCATTAGTTATTCTTTTCCTTTAAGCTCTCCATGGGTTCTTTTCTCTCAAGTTAGTATAAATGACTTCAAGTTCACCTCACCCATCCCTTTTCCTAGCAGTCACCCCTTTCCTCTTTAGCTTTCTCTTCTCTTTCTCCCATGCCATGCCTTCAGCCTCAAAGGACTTCCTGTCTATCCAAGGAATTTGCTTTTCAGTCCACTACTTATTTTCAGTACAAAGGCAGGAGCTGAAATAACTTCATAAGGAGTTTCAATTAGATGAGCAGATTTAACCTACATCTGGTTTGAGGTGTTACTTAAAACACTTGGGCAGATTTCAGGACCTGCAGAACTTACAAACAATATATATCTGCCTAATGATTCTTGGGCAAGCCAAATTCACTTGTTAATGGTCCAGTTTTATCAAATGATGAGCTTCCCATCATTGAAGTCATCCAAGTCTGGAAGAGTACCTACTAGAGATGCTATAGAGTAAATCCTCCATCGATGGAAGGCTGTGCTAGAGAACCATGCAAAGAAGTCAGTGAGCCAAGATGAGAAGAGCACTGGATTGGAATTCTGGTGACTGCTAAATTGCTGTGTGACCTTGAACGGGACACTCCGTCTCTTCATCTGTCAAATGGTCTTGTCAGAGTTTCTCAATGCTTTTTGACCTGTGCTTCTATAGAATGTAGGGAAGGTCCTTCAGAGGCTACTCCTTGCCTTATAGGGCATAGGGAAGGCTGAGTGGGAAGATCTTTGGGCCCCACTTCAACCAGAGTGGTTTTCTTTTCATATGCTTAATACATTAGGCTTTCAGGTAAGATTGTGATTACATAAACAGTCTCTGCTGCTAAAAACAAACAAGCCTAGACTACATCAGAGGCTGTAAACAGAAAATCTGGCTAACAGTCCATCATGGTGTTTTAATTTTGTTGGATGTTAAACTAATATTATATTATATTATTTTATATATAATTTTAATAAGGATAGTTCATATAATAATCTAGAATTCCAGCTTTTTTTATTTTTTTAAAGATTTTGTTTATTATTTATTTATTTATTCATGAGAGACATAGAGATAGAGAGAGAGAGGCAGAGACACAGGCAGAGGGAGAAGTAGGCTCCATGCAGGAAGCCCGACTCAATCCTGGGTCTCCAGGATCACGCCCTGGGCTGAACGTGGCGCTAAACCACTGAGCCACCGGGGATGCCCAGAATTCCAGCTTCTTTAAAAACATCAGAAGATCCGGTAGCCCTGGGCTAGTATTCCTACCTTGTAACAATTAGTTGGAGCTGGATGACAGCTGCCTCCTTTTAGAGCCAGAGTCCCTGCTTACAGACCCCTGCCTTGCCTCTGCTGATGTCTGAGTGGTGATCTTTGCCCTCCAGGGCTCTGTGAACTTCAGCTTCTTTACCCCTCCTAGCAAACCTAGAATGGGTTGCTCCAGGAATGGCAGTGCCAGGAATGCAGAACAGGGCTTTTCAAACTTTAATTTTCACAGATGTTCTTGTTAAAATGAAGATTCTGATTCAATAAGTCTAGGGTGGGTCCTGAAATTCTGCATTTCTAAAAAAAACTCCCAGGTGATATGCTGTTGGTCCTTGGATCACAATTACAGAAGTAAGAAGATAGTAGAAAGAGCAAGAAGTGGAGAAGCAAGAGCCATACCTTTAGCCCTAGCTCTCAATGACTTTCATTAACTACATTGGGAAAACTGTTAAACCTCTGTTCCACAGGCCTAGTAAATCATTCTCCAGGGAGATGGTAAAAACAAACAAACAAACAAACAAAAGGAGATTCTTCTGGCCAGAGGAGTGATTGACAAGAAAAGCATTAAAAAGAAATCTGGCAAGGTATCTGTTTAATGTTACGTGAGGTTACTTTTAGGGGATTTGCCCTCACCAACCTGGGATGGCTAAAGTCACCTTTCAGGTTCCAAGTGCTGAGTCCTGAACTCCAAGGGAAATTTGTTTTGTTGTTGAAGACCCTGAGGAGGGTCAGGGAGAGAAGGGAAAAGAGAAGGAGGGAGATGATAAAGGAAAAAATGAAAAAAAGGAAGTTGAAGAGGAAGATGAGAAGAAATGGAAGAGAAAGAGTCAAATATAGAGGAGGAAGAGATGGAGGGGGAAAAGGAGGAAGAGGAAGATGGTGGATGAAGAGGAAGATGGTGGATGAAGAGGAAGATGGAATCAGGTGGAGGGGGGAAGGGAGAGGAGCAAAGGGGAAGAGGTGAACATAAAGGATCAAGTCTGAGGATTTTCCTGAAAAGGCTCTTTCTTTGTTAGAAATATCCATCCTCATTCACCAACCCCTCCTCACAGGAGGACATCCTCACAGCAGGAACCTGAGCTCCTTTTCCAGCTTTAAAATTCTATGATCTTCTGAAATGCTATAGCAACAAAATGAGCTGGCTCCATTCAGCCTGGCCTCCTGGCTTGCCTATGATGAACTGTCTTCTCTTCCTTATCTGTTGCATAGTAGTACCACCCACCCATTCCCATGCTCCCTCTACAAGGTATAGATGAATTCCCAGAATTCATTAGGCTGCCATGGAAGCCCTGAGGTGAAGGGCAAACCAGGAAGGAGAAAAGACATCACCTCTACACACATACATATAATTAGTTGCCAACTACTGTTGCCTCTACCCCAATGTCATTTCTTCTGTGTGCCCCCTCCTCTACCTCTAACCACTACTCCAAGTCAGGCTCTCATTTATGTCTCTCCTGGACCATTATATCAGCCTGCTAGGGGTCTACCTACCTCCATTTTTGCTGCTATCCAATTCATTCTCACACTGCTTCCAGTTAGAACTTTAAAGCATTGCTTGGTCCTCCTCTGATGAAACACTTTTTTTAATGTATATGTTTTATTGGAGTTCAATTTGCCAACATATAGTATAATGCCCAATGCTCATCCGCTCAAGGGCCCCCCTCAATGCCTGTCACTCAGTCACCCCATCCCCCTGCCCAGCTCCCCTTCCACTACTCTTTGTTCGATTCCCAAAGTGAGAAGTCTCTCATGTCTTATCATCCTATCTGCTTTTTCCCACTCATTTTCTCTCCTTTCCCCTATAATCCCTTTCACTATTGTTTTATATTCCCTGTATGAGTGAAATCACATGATGGTCTTTCTAAAATTGACTTATTCACTCAGCATAATCTCCTCCAGTTCCATCCACTTCGAAGTAATTGGTGGGTATTCGTCGTTTCTAATGGCTGAGTAATATTCCATTGTATATATACACCATATCTTCTTAATCCATTCATCTTTCCATGGACATGGAAGTTCCTTCCATAGTTTGCCTATTATGGACAAGGCTGCTATAAATATTGGGGTGCAGGAGTCCTGGTGTTTTACTACATCTGTATCTTTGGGATAAATCCCCAAGAGCACAATTGCTGGGTTGTAGGGTAGCTCTATTTTAACACTCTGAGGAACCTCCACACAGTTTTCCAGAGTGGCTGCACCAGTTCACACTCCCACCAACAGTGCAGGAGGGTTCCCCTATGCTGTGCAGAGGCTTTTTATCTTGATGAAGTGCCAATAATTCATTTTTGCTTTTGTTTCCCTTACCTTCATAGATGTATCTTACAAGAAGCTGCTATGGCCAAGTTCAAAAAGGCTGTTGCCTCTGTTCTCCTCTAGGATTTTGATGGATTCTTGTCTCACATTTAGATCTTTCATCCATTTTGAGTTTATCTTTGTGTATGGTGTAAGAGAATGGTCTAGTTTCATTGTGCATAGAGATGTACAATTTTCCAGCACCATTTATCGAGTGAGACTGTCCTTTGTCCAGTAGATAGTCTTCCCTGTTTTATCGAATATTAGTCAACCATAGAGTTTAGGGCCCATTTGTAACTTCTCTATTCTGCTGCATTGATCTATGTGTCTGGTTTTGGGCCAGTACCACACTGTCTTGATGGTGACAGCTTTGTAGTACAACTTGAAATCCGACATTGTGATGCCCTGAACTCTGGTTTTCTTTTTCAATACCCCCCTGGCTATTCGAAGTCTTTTCTGATTCCACACAAATCTTAAGATTGCTTGTTCCAACTCTCTGATGAAAGTTCATGGTATTTTGATAGGGATTGTACTGAACGTGCAAATTGCCTTGGGTAGCATAGACATTTTCACAATATTAATTCTTCCAATCCATGAGCATGGAATATTTTTTCATCTCTTTGTGTCTTCCTCCATTTCTTTCAAAAGTGTTCTGCAGTTTTTAGGGTATAGATCCTTTATCTCTTTGGTTAGGTTTATTCCTAGGTATCTTATGCTTTTGGGTGCAATTGTAAATGGGATTGATTCCTTAATTTCTCTTTCTTCAATCTCATTGTTAGTGTATAGAAATGCCACTGATTTCTGGGCATTGAATTTGTGTCCTGCCACGCTACCAAATTGCTGTATGAGTTCTAGCAATCTTGGGGTGGAGTCATTTGGGTTTTCTATGGACAGTCTCATGTCATCTGCGAAGACGGAAAGTTTGACTTCTTCTTTGCTAATTTGAAATCCTTTTATTTCTTTTTGTTGCCTGATTGCTGAGGCTAGGACTCCTACTACAATGTTGAATAGCAGTGGTGAGAGTGGATATCCCTGTCTTATTCCTGATCTTAGGGGATTTACATTTTTTTTAAATTCCCCTGGCTATTCAGGATCTTTTCTGATTCCACACATCTTAAAATAATTTGTTCTAACTTTCTGAAGAAAGTCCATAGTATTTTGATAGGGATTGCAATAAACGTGTAAATTGCCCTGGGTAACACTGACATTTTCACAATATTAATTCTGCCAATCCATGAGCATGGAATATTTTTCCATCTCTTTGTGTCTTCCTCAATTTCTTTCAGAAGTGTTCTATCGTTTTTAGGATATAGATCCTTTACCTCTTTGGTTAGGTTTATTCCCAGGTATCTTATGCATTTGGGTGCAATCGTAAATAGGATTGACTCCTTAATTTCTCTTTCTTCAGTTGCATTGTTAGTGTATAGAAATGACAGTCACATTGTTAGTGTATAGAAATGACTTCTGGGCATTGATTTTGTATCCTGCCACACTGCCAAATTGCTGTATGAGTTCTAGCAATCTTGGGGTGGAGGCTTTTGGGTTTTCTATGTAGAGTATCATATCATCGGTGAAGAGGGAGAGTTTGACTTCTTCTTTGCCCATTTGAATGCCTTTAATGTCTTTTTGTAGTCTGATTGATGAGGCTAGGACTTCCAGTACTATATTGAATAGCTGTGGTGAGAGTGGACATCCCTGTCTTGTTCCTGATCTTAGGGGAAAGGCTCCCAGTGTTTCCCCATTGAGAATGATATTTGCTTTGGGCTTTTCATAGATGGCTTTTAAGACGCTGAGGAATGCCCCCTCTATCCCTACACTTTGAAGAGTTTTGATCAGGAATGGATGCTGTCTTTTGTCAAATGCTTTCTCTGCATCTATTGAGAGGATCATATGGTTCTTGTTTTTTCTCTTGTTGATATGACCTATGACATTGATTGCATTATGAGTGTTGAACCAGTCTTAAATCCCAGGGATAAATCACACTTGGTCATGGTGAATAATCCTCTTAATGTACTATCGGATCCTATCTTGTCGAGAATTTTTGCATCCATATTCATCAGGGAGATTGGTCTATAATTCTCCTTTTTGGTGGGGTCTTTGTCTGGTTTTAGAATTAAGGTGATGCTGGGCTCATGAAACGAGTTTGGAAGTATTCCATTCCTTTCTTACTTTAGGAACAGCTTTAGTAGAATAGGTATGGTTTCTTCTTTAAACGTTTGATAGAATTCCCCTGGGAAGCCATCTGGCCCTGGACTTTTGTGCCTTTGGAGGTTTTTGATGACTGCTTCAATTTCCTCCCTGGTTATTTGCCTGTTCAAGTTTTCTATTTCTTCCTGTGCCAGGTTTAGTAATTTGTGGTTTTCCAGAAATGCATCCATTTCTTCTAGATTACCTAATTTATTAGCATATAGCTGATTATAATACTTTTTAAAAATCGTTTGTATTTCCTTGGGATTGGTTGTGGTCTCTCCTCGTTCCTTCATCATTGTATTAATTTGAGTGTTTTCTCTTTTCTTTCAATAAAGAAGGCATTAGCCTTCTTATTAATTCTTTCAAAGATCAAACTTCTGGTTTTGTTGATCTGTACTACACTTCTGGTCTCTGTTTCTATGAGTTCTGCTCCAATGTTTACTATCGTACTTCTGCCTGGTGTAGGGTTTTTTTTTAATCTTTCTTTTTTAATAATAAATTTATCTTTTATTGTTGTTCAATTTACCAACATACAGAATAACACCCAGTGCTCATCCAGTCAAGTGCACCCCTCAGTGCCCCTCACCCATTCACCCCCAACCCCCGCCCTCCTCCCCTTCCACCACCCCTAGTTCATTTCCCAAGGTTAGGAGTCTTTATGTTCTGTCTCCCTTTCTGATATTTCCCACACATCTCTTCTCCCTTCCCTTATATTCTCTTTCACTATTATTTATATTCCCCAAATGAATGAGAACATATAATGTTTGTCCTTCTCTGACTGACTTACTTCACTCAGCATAATGCCCTCAAGTTCCATCCACGTTGAAGAAAATGGTGGGTATTTGTCATTTCTAATGGCTGAGTAATATTCCATTGTATACATAAACCACATCTTCTTTATCCATTCATCTTTCGATGGATACCGAGGCTCCTTCCACAGTTTGGCTATTGTCGACATTGCTGCTAGAAACATCAGGGTGCAGGTGTCCCGGTGTTTCATTCCATCTGTACCTTTGGGGTAAATCCCCAACAGCACAATTGCTGGATCGTACAGCAGGTCTATTTTTAACTCTTTGAGGAACCTCCACACAGTTTTCCAGAGTTGCTGCACCAGTTCACATTCCCACCAACAGTGTAAGAGGGTTCCCTTTTCTCCACATCCTCTCCAACATTTGTGGTTTCCTGCCTTCTTAATTTTCCCCATTCTCACTGGTGTGAGGTGGTATCTCATTGTGGTTTTGATTTGTATTTCCCTGATGGCAAAGGATGCACAGCATTTTCTCATGTGTAGGTTGGCCATGTCTATGTCTTCCTCTGTGAGATTTCTGTTCATGTCTTTTGCCCATTTCATGATTGGATTGTTTGTTTCTTTGGTGTTGAGTTTAATAAGTTCTTTATAGATCTTGGATACTGGCCCTTTATCTGATATGTCATTTGCAAATATCTTCTCCCATTCTGTAGGTTGTCTTTTAGTTTTGTTGACTGTATCTTTTGCTGTGCAAAAGCTTCTTAATCTAGATGAAGTCCCAATAGTTCATTTTTGCTTTTGTTTCTTTTGCCTTCGTGGATGTATCTTGAAAAAAGTTACTATGGCCAAGTTCAAAAAGGATGTTGACTGTGTTCTCCTCTAGGATTTTGATGGAATCTTGTATCACATTTAGATCTTTCAGCCATTTTAAGTTTATCATTGTGTATGGTGCAAGAGAGTGGTCTAGTTTCATTCTTCTGCATGTGGATGTCCAATTTTCCCAGCACCATTTATTGAAGGGACTGTCTTTCTTCCAATGGATAGTCTTTCCTCCTTTATCGAATATCAGTTGACCATAAAGTACAGGGTCCACTTCTGGATTCTCTATTCTGTTCCATTGATCTATGTGTCTGTTTTTTGTGCCAGTACCACACTGTCTTGATGACCACAGCTTTGTAGTACAACCTGAAATTTGGCATTGTGATGCCCCCAGATATGGTTTTCTTTTTTTTTTTTTTTTTTTTTTTTTTTTTTATTTTTTTTTTTTTATTTTTTTTTTTATTGGTGTTCAATTTACTAACATACAGAATAACACCCAGTGCCCGTCACCCATTCACTCCCACCCCCCGCCCTCCTCCCCTTCTACCACCCCTAGTTCGTTTCCCAGAGTTAGCAGTCTTTATGTTCTGTCTCCCTTTCTGATATTTCCCACACATTTCTTCTCCCTTCCCTTATTTTCCCTTTCACTATTATTTATATTCCCCAAATGAATGAGAACATATAATGTTTGTCCTTCTCCGACTGACTTACTTCACTCAGCATAATACCCTCCAGTTCCATCCACGTTGAAGCAAATGGTGGGTATTTGTCATTTCTAATAGCTGAGTAATATTCCATTGTATACATAAACCACATCTTCTTTATCCATTCATCTTTCGTTGGACACCGAGGCTCCTTCCACAGTTTGGCTATCGTGGCCATTGCTGCTAGAAACATCGGGGTGCAGGTGTCCCGGCGTTTCATTGCATTTGTATCTTTGGGGTAAATCCCCAACAGTGCAATTGCTGGGTCGTAGGGCAGGTATATTTTTAACTGTTTGAGGAACCTCCACACAGTTTTCCACAGTGGCTGCACCAGTTCACATTCCCACCAACAGTGTAAGAGGGTTCCCTTTTCTCCGCATCCTCTCCAACATTTGTTGTTTCCTGCCTTGTTAATTTTTCCCATTCTCACTGGTGTGAGGTGGTATCT
This sequence comes from Canis lupus baileyi, assembly GCF_048164855.1. Lineage (NCBI taxonomy): Eukaryota > Metazoa > Chordata > Mammalia > Carnivora > Canidae > Canis > Canis lupus. The sequence goes on along the minus strand of NC_132876.1, from coordinate 75,651,533 downwards.
CATTGTGGTTTTGATTTGTATTTCCCTGATGGCAAGTGATGCAGAGCATTTTCTCATGTGCATGTTGGCCATGTCTATGTCTTCTTCTGTGAGATTTCTGTTCATGTCTTTTGCCCATTTCATGATTGGATTGTTTGTTTCTTTGGTGTTGAGTTTAAAAAGTTCTTTATAGATCTTGGAAACTAGCCCTTTATCTGATATGTCATTTGCAAATATCTTCTCCCATTCTGTAGGTTGTCTTTGAGTTTTGTTGACTGTATCCTTTGCTGTGCAAAAGCTTCTTATCTTGATGAAGTCCCAATAGTTCATTTTTGCTTTTGTTTCTTTTGCCTTCGTGGATGTATCTTGCAAGAAGTTACTATGGCCGAGTTCAAAAAGGGTGTTGCCTGTGTTCTTCTCTAGGATTTTGATGGAATCTTGTCTCACATTTAGATCTTTCATCCATTTTGAGTTTATCTTTGTGTATGGTGAAAGAGAGTGGTCTAGTTTCATTCTTCTGCATGTGGATGTCCAATTTTCCCAGCACCATTTATTGAAGAGACTGTCTTTCTTCCAATGGATAGTCTTTCCTCCTTTATCGAATATTAGTTGCCCATAAAGTTCAGGGTCCACTTCTGGATTCTCTATTCTGTTCCACTGATCTATGCGTCTGTTTTTGTGCCAGTACCACACTGTCTTGATGACCACAGCTTTGTAGTACAACCTGAAATCTGGCATTGTGATGCCCCCAGATATGGTTTTCTTTTTTAAAATTCCCCTGGCTATTCGGGGTCTTTTCTGATTCCACACAAATCTTAAAATAATTTGTTCTAACTCTCTGAAGAAAGTCCATGGTATTTTGATAGGGATTGCATTAAACGTGTATATTGCCCTGGGTAACATTGACATTTTCACAATATTAATTCTGCCAATCCATGAGCATGGAATATTTTTCCATCTCTTTGTGTCTTCCTCAATTTCTTTCAGAAGTGTTCTGTAGTTTTGAGGGTATAGATCCTTTACATCTTTGGTGAGGTTTATTCCTAGGTATCTTATGCTTTTGGGTGCAATTGTAAATGGGATTGACTCCTTAATTTCTCTTTCTTCAGTCTCATTGTTAGTGTATAGAAATGCCACTGACTTCTGGGCATTGATTTTGTATCCTGCCACGCTACCGAATTGCTGTATGAGTTCTAGCAATCTTGGGGTGGAGACTTTTGGGTTTTCTATGTAGAGTATCATGTCATCGGCGAAGAGGGAGAGTTTGACTTCTTCTTTGCCAATTTGAATGCCTTTAATGTCTTTTTGTTGTCTGATTGCTGAGGCTAGGACTTCCAGTACTATGTTGAATAGCAGTGGTGAGAGTGGACATCCCTGTCTTGTTCCTGATCTTAGGGGAAAGGCTCCCAGTGCTTCCCCATTGAGAATGATATTTGCTGTGGGCTTTTCATAGATGGCTTTTAAGATGTCGAGGAATGTTCCCTCTATCCCTACACTCTGAAGAGTTTTGATCAGGAATGGATGCTGTATTTTGTCAAATGCTTTCTCTGCATCCAATGAGAGGATCATATGGTTCTTGGTTTTTCTCTTGCTGATATGATGAATCACATTGATTGTTTTACGGGTGTTGAACCAGCCTTGTGTCCCAGGGATAAATCCTACTTGGTCATGGTGAATAATTTTCTTAATGTACTGTTGGATCCTATTGGCCAGTATCTTGTTGAGAATTTTTGCATCCATGTTCATCAGGGATATTGGTCTGTAATTCTCCTTTTTGGCGGGGTCTTTGTCTGGCTTTGGAATTAAGGTGATGCTGGCTTCATAGAACGAATTTGGAAGTACTCCATCTCTTTCTATCTTTCCAAACAGCTTTAGGAGAATAGGTATGATTTCTTCTTTAAACGTTTGATAAAATTCTCCTGGGAAGCCATCTGGCCCTGGACTCTTGTGTCTTGGGAGGTTTTTGATGACTGCTTCAATTTCCTCCCTGGTTATTGGCCTGTTCAGGTTTTCTATTTCTTCCTGTTCCAGTTTTGGTAGTTTGTGGCTTTCCAGGAATGCGTCCATTTCTTCTAGATTGCCTAATTTATTGGCGTATAGCTGTTCATAATATGTTTTTAAAATCGTTTGTATTTCCTTGGTGTTGGTAGTGATCTCTCCTTTCTCATTCATGATTTTATTAATTTGAGTCTTCTCTCTCTTCTTTTTAATAAGGCTGGCTAATGGTTTATCTATCTTATTAATTCTTTCAAAGAACCAACTCCTGGTTCTGTTGATCTGTTCCACAGTTCTTCTGGTCTCGATTTCGTTGAGTTCTGCTCGAATCTTTATTAGCTCCCTTCTTCTCTTGGGTGTAGGATCTATTTGCTGTTTTTTCTCTAGCTCCTTTATGTGTAAGGTTAGCTTTTGTATTTGAGTTCTTTCCAGTTTTTGAATGGATGCTTGTATTGCGATGTATTTCCCCCTTAGGACTGCTTTTGCTGCATCCCAAAGATTTTGAACGGTTGTATCTTCATTCTCATTAGTTTCCATGAATCTTTTTAATTCTTCCTTAATTTCCTGGTTGACCCTTTTATCTTTTAGCAGGATGGTCCTTAACCTCCATGTGTTTGAGGTCCTTCCAAACTTCTTGTTGTGATTTAGTTCTAATTTCAAGGCATTATGGTCCGAGAATATGCAGGGGACAATCCCAATCTTTTGGTATCGGTTCAGACCCGATTTGTGACCCAATATGTGGTCTATTCTGGAGAAAGTTCCATGTGCGCTTGAGAAGAATGTGTATTCAGTTGAGTTTGGATGTAAAGTTCTGTAGATATCTGTGAAATCCATCTGGTCCAGTGTATCATTTAAAGCTCTCGTTTCTTTGGAGATGTTTTGCTTAGAAGACCTATCAAGTATAGAAAGAGCTAGATTGAAGTCACCAAGTATAAGTGTATTATTATCTAAGTATTTCTTCACTTTGGTTAATAATTGATTTATATATTTGGCAGCTCCCACATTCGGAGCATATATATTGAGGATTGTTAAGTCCTCTTGTTGAATAGATCCTTTAAGTATGATATAGTGTCCCTCTTCATCTCTCACTACAGTCTTTGGGGTAAATTTTAGTTTATCTGATATAAGGATGGCTACCCCTGCTTTCTTTTGAGGACCATTCGAATGGTAAATGGTTCTCCAACCTTTTATTTTCAGGCTGTAGGTGTCCTTCTGTCTAAAATGAGTCTCTTGTAGACAGCAAATAGATGGGTCCTGCTTTTTTATCCAGTCTGAAACCCTGCGCCTTTTGATGGGGTCATTAAGCCCGTTCACATTCAGAGTTACTATTGAGAGATATGAGTTTAGTGTCATCATGATATCTATTCAGTCTTTGTTTTTGTGGACTGTTCCACTGAACTTCTTCTTAAAGGGGAATTTTAAGAGGCCCCCTTAAAATTTCTTGCAGAGCTGGTTTGGAGGTCACATATTCTTTTAGTTGCTGCCTGTCTTGGAAGCTCTTTATCTCTCCTTCCATTTTGAATGAGAGCCTTGCTGGATAAAGTATTCTTGGTTGCATGTTCTTTTCATTTAGGACCCTGAATATATCCTGCCAGCCCTTTCTGGCCTGCCAGGTCTCTGTGGAGAGGTCTGCTGTTACCCTAATACTCCTCCCCATAAAAGTCAGGGATTTCTTGTCTCTTGCTGCTTTAAGGATCTTCTCCTTATCTTTGGAATTTGCAAGCTTCACAATTAAATGTCGAGGTGTTGAACGGTTTTTATTGATTTTAGGGGGGGATCTCTCTATTTCCTGGATCTGAATGCCTGTTTCCCTTCCCAGATTAGGAAAGTTTTCAGCTAGAATTTGTTCAAATACATATTCTGGCCCTCTGTCCCTTTCGGCGCCCTCGGGAACCCCAATTAAACGTAGGTTTTTCTTCCTCAGGCTGTCGTTTATTTCCCTTAATCTATCTTCATGGTCTTTTAATTGTTTGTCTCTTTTTTCCTCAGTTTCCCTCTTTGCTGTCAACTTGTCTTCTAGGTCACTCACTCGTTCTTCCACCTCGTTAACCCTCGTCGTTAGGACTTCTAGTTTGGATTGCATCTCATTCAATTGGTTTTTAATTTCTGCCTGATTAGCTCTAAATTCTGCAGTCATGAAGTCTCTTGAGTCCTTTATACTTTTTTCTAGAGCCACCAGTAGCTGTATAATAGTGCTTCTGAATTGGCTTTCTGACATTGAATTGTAATCCAGATTTTGTAACTCTGTGGGAGAGAGGACTGTTTCTGATTCTTTCTTTTGAGGTGAGGTTTTCCTTCTAGTCATTTTGCTCAGTGCAGAGTGGCCAAAAGCAAGTTGTATTGGGAAAAAGAGAAAAAGAGAGGAGAGAAAGAAGGAAAGAAAAGAGAAAGAGAAAAAAAAAGGGAAGAAAAAGAAAAAAAAACGAAAAAAAAAAAAAAAAAAAGAAGAAAAAGAGAAAGAAAAAGAAAGGAGAAAAAAAGGGGGTGGGGGAAGGAAACAAATCAAAAAGCAAAACAAAACAAAAACAAAAACAAAAACAAAAACAAACAAACAAAAAAAGAACCACCGGGGAGTATCTTCTGATTCTGTGTTCTTTAAGTCCCTTGGCTTCTCCTGGAAGTTGTCCGTCTAGCTGGTGTTCTGGGGGAGGGGCCTGTTGTGCTGATTTTCAGGTGTTAGCAGTTGGGGGAGCTGCTGTGCCCCTGCCTGGTGCAGGGCTCGGTGGGGGTTGTTTACCCCGTGAGGCCGCAGGAGGAACAGCCCCAGTGGGGGGGCAGCTCTGGAAACCTGGATTCAGCTCCGGCAGGAACTCCGTCTGCAGGGCCTGGAGGCTCCGGGCGGGGCCGCTGATGTGCTCAGCTGGGGCAGGAGCGTCCTTGCTGTCCTGGGCCCTCCCGGCCTCTGCCTGTCCCGGGGGAGGCGGGATCCTGGGCTGTGTCCCGGCGCCCTGTGCTCCGGAGCCTGCGCTGGTGGATTCGCGCTCCCGGGCCGCGCAACCCCCTCCGCGGAGCTGCCGCCCGAGCCCCTCCGAGCTGCTCCTGGAACCGCGCAGCCCCCACCGCACGGAGCCTCTTCTTCTGCCTGAGCCCCTCCGAGCTGCTCCCGGGGCCCCGCAGCCCCCTCCGCGGAGCCGCCGCCCGAGCCCCTTCAGCTGCTCCGGGTCCCGCCGGGTCCCGCCGTGCGCGCTGCAGCCCTTAGGGAGCTCGGCGCACTCTCCTGGGCGCGCAGTTGCTGTTACTGTCCCGGGGAGCCCGAGGGCATCCCCGCCCTCCTGGGTCCTGCTCCAACTCCCCGCGAGCCCCTTTCCCCCGGGAAGGTCGGAGCAGCTCCTGCTCCTCCGGGACGGGGCTCTCCTGTCCTGGGGACACTCGCCCCGGCCTCAGCCCGGCTCCTCGCGGGGCCCCTCCCCCTTGGAGGCCTTTGTTCCTTTATTTCTTTTTCCCCGTCTTCCTACCTTGATAGATGCGCGAACTCTTCTCACTGTAGCATTCCAGCTGGTCTCTCTTTGAATCTCAGGCCGAATTCATAGATTTTCAGGATAATTTGAAGGTTTTCTAGGTAGTTTGGTGGAGACAGGTGATTTGGAGACCCTACTCCTCCGCCATCTTGCTCCTCCCCCTCCATCAAGGCAGATATGGTTTTCTTTTTTAAAATTCCCCTGGCTATTCGGGGTCTTTTCTGATTCCACACAAATCTTAAAATAATTTGTTCTAACTCTCTGAAGAAAGTCCATGGTATTTTGATAGGGATTGCATTAAACGTGTAAATTGCCCTGGGTAACATTGACATTTTCACAATATTAATTCTGCCAATCCATGAGCATGGAATATTTTTTCATCTCTTTGTGTCTTCCTCAATTTCTTTCAGAAGTGTTCTATAGTTTTTACGGTACAGATCCTTTACCTCTTTGGTTAGGTTTATTCCCAGGTATCTTATGCTTTTGGGTGCAATTGTACATGGGATTGACTCCTTAATTTCTCTTTCTTCAGTCTCATTGTTAGTGTATAGAAATGACACTGACTTCTGGGCATTGATTTTGTATCCTGCCATACTGCCGAATTGCTGTATGAGTTCTAGCAATCTTGGGGTGGAGGCTTTTGGGTTTTCTATGTAGAGTATCATGTCATCGGCAAAGAGGGATAGTTTGACTTCTTCTTTGCCCATTTGAATGCCTTTAATGTCTTTTTGTTATCTGATTGCTGAGGCTAGGACTTCCAGTACTATGTTGAATAGCAGTGGTGAGAGTGGACATCCCTGTCTTGTTCCTGATCTTAGGGGAAATGCTCCCAGTGCTTCCCCATTGAGAATGATATTTGCTGTGGGCTTTTCATAGATGGCTTTTAAGATGTTGAGGAATGTCCCCTCTATCCCTACACTGTGAAGAGTTTTGATCAGGAATGGATGCTGTATTTTGTCAAATGCTTTCTCTGCATCTAATGAGAGGATCATATGGTTCTTGGTTTTTCTCTTGCTGACATGATGAATCACGTAGATTGTTTTACAAGTGTTGAACCAGCCTTGCATCCCGGGGACAAATCCGACTTGGTTATGGAGAATAATTTTCTAATGTACTGTTGGATCCTATTGGCTGGTATCTTGTTGAGAATTTTTGCATCTGTGTTCATCAGGGATATTGGTCTGTAATTCTCCTTTTTGGTGCGGTCTTTGTCTCGTTTTGGAACTAAGGTGATGCTGGCCTCATAGAACAAATTTGGAAGTACTCCATCTCTTTATATCTTTCCAAACAGCTTTAGTAGAATAGGTATGGTTTCTTCTTTAAACGTTTGATAGAATTCCCCTGGGAAGCCATCTGGCCCTGGGCTTTTGTGTCTTGGGAGGTTTTTGATGACTCCTTCAATTTCCTTCCTGGTTATTGGCCTGTTCAGGTTTTCTGTATCTTCCTGTTCCAGTTTTGATAGTTTGTTGCTTTCCAGGAATGCATCCATTTTTTCTAGATTGCCTAATTTATTGGTGTATAGCTGGTCATAATATGTTTTTAAAATCGTTTGTGTTTCCTTGGTGTTTTTAGTGATGTCTCCTTTCTCATTCATGATTTTATTAATTTGAGTCTTCTCTCTCTTCTTTTTAATAATTGTGGCTAATGGTTTATCTATCTTATTAATTCTTTCAAAGAACCAACTCCTGGTTTTGTTGATCTGTTCCACAGTTCTTCTGGTCTCGATTTCATTGAGTTCTTCTCGAATCTTTATTAACTCTCTTCTTCTACTGGGAGTAGGATCTATTTGCTGTTTTTTCTCTAGCTTTTTTATGTGTAAGGTTAGCTTTTGTATTTGAGTTCTTTCTCGTTTTTGAATGGATGCTTGTATTGCGATGTATTTCCCCCTCAGGACTGCTTTTGCTGTATCCCAAAGATTTTGAACGGTTGTATCTTCATTCTCATTAGTTTCCATGAATCTTTTTAATTCTTCCTTAATTTTTTCTGGTTGACACTGTCATCTTTTAGCAGGATGGTCCTTAACCTCCACGTGTTTGAGGTCGTTCCAAACGTCTTCTTGTGATTTAGATCTAATTTCAAGGCATTATGGTCTGAGAATATGCAGGGGACGATCCCAATCTTTTGGTATCAGTTCAGACCTGATTTGTGACCCAGTATGTGGTCTATTCTGGAGAAAATTCCATGTGCACTTGAGAAGAATGTGTATTCAGTTGAGTTTGGATGTAAAGTTCTGTAGATATCTGTGAAATCCATCTGGTCCAGTGTATCATTTAAAGCTCTCGTTTCTTTGGAGATGTTGTGCTTAGAAGACCTATCGAGTATAGAAAGAGCTAGATTGAAGTCACCAAGTAAAAGTGTATTATTATCTAAGTATGTCTTAACTTTGGTTATTAATTGGTTAAATATTTGGCAGCTCCCACATTCGGGGCATATATATTGAGGATTGTTAATTCCTCTTGTTGGATAGATCCTTTAAGTCCGATATAGTGTCCCTCTTCATCTCTCACTATAGTCTTCGGGGTAAATTTTAGTTTATCTGATGTAAGGATGGCTACCCCTGCTTTCTTTTGAGGACCATTGGAATGGTAAATGGTTCTCCAACCTTTCATTTTCAGGCTGTAGGTGTCCTTCTGTCTAAAATGAGTCTCTTGTAGACAGCAAATAGATGGGTCCTGCTTTTTTTTCCAGTCTGAAGCCCTGTGCCTTTTGATGGGGTCATTAAGCCCATTCACATTCAGAGTTACTATTGAACCGTATGAGTTTAGTGTCATCATGACATCTATTCAGTCCTTGTTTTTGTGGATCGTTCTACTGAACTTCTTCTTACAGGGGAATTTTAAGATTCCCCCTTAAGATTTTTGCAGAGCTGGTTTGGAGGTCACATATTCTTTCAGTTGCTGCCTGTCTTGGAAGCTCTTTATCTCTCCTTCCATTTTGAATGAGAGCCTTGCTGGATATAGTATTCTTGGTTGCATGTTCTTCTCATTTAGGACCCTGAATATATCCTGCCAGCCCTTTCTGGCCTGCCAAGTCTTTGTGGAGAGGTCTGCTGTTACCCTAATACTCCTCTCCAAAAAAGTCAGGGATTCTTGTCTGTTGCTGCTTTAAGGATCTTCTCTTTATCTTTGGAATTTGCAAGCTTTACTATTAAATGTCGAGATGTTGAACGGTTTTTATTGATTTTCAGGGGGATCTCTCTATTTCCTGGATCTGAGTGCCTGTTTCCCTTCCCAGATTAGGAAAGTTTTCAACTATGATTTGTTTAAATACATATTCTGGCCTTCTGTCTCTTTCGGCGCTTTTGGAAACCCCAATTAAACGTAGGTTTTTCTTCCTCAGGCTGTCGTTTATTTCCCTTAATCTATCTTCATGGTCTTTTAATTGTTTGTCTCTTTTTTCCTCAGTTTCCCCCTTTGCCATCAACTTGTCTTCTAGGTCACTCACTCGTTCTTCCACCTCGTTAACCCTCGTCATTAGGACTTCTAGTTTGGATTGCATCTCATTCAATTGATTTTTAATTTCTGCCTGATTGGATCTAAAGTCTGCAGTCATGAAGTCTCTCGAGTCCTTTATGCTTTTTTCTAGAGCCACTAGTAGTTGTATAATAGTGCTTCTGAATTGGCTTTCTGACATTGAATTGTAATCCAGATTTTGTAACTCTGTGGGAGAGAAGACTGTTTCTGATTCTTTCTTTTGAGGTGAAGTTTTCCTTCTAGTCATTTTGCTCAGTGCAGAGTGGCCAAAAACAAGCTGTATTGGGAAAAGGAGAAAAAGAGAGGAGAGAAAGAAGGAAAGAAAAGGGAAAAAGTAAAAAGGAAGAAAAAAAGAAAAAAAGAGATGAAAAAGAGAAAGAAAAAGAAAGAAAGAAAGAAAGAATGAAAGAAAAAAGAAAGAAAGAAAGAAAGAAAGAAAGAAGAAAGAAAGAAAGAAAGAAGAAGAAAGAAAGAGAAAGAAGAAAGAAAGAAAGAAAGAAAGAAAGAAAGAAAGAAAGAAAGAAAAAAAGAAAGAAGAAAGAAAGAAAGAAAAAGAAAGAAAGAAAGAAAGAAAGAAAGAAAGAAAGAAAGAAAGAAAGAAAGAAAAGAAGAAAGAAAGATAGGTGGGGCAAGCAAACAGAAATCAAAAAACAAAACAAAACAAAACCACGGGGGAGTATCTTCTGTTTCTGTATACTTTTAGTCCCTTGACTTCCCCTGGAACTGTCCGTCTAGCTGGTCTTCTGGGGAGGGGCCTGTTGTGCTGATTTTCAGGTGTTAGCACTTGGGGGAGCTGCTCTGCCCCCTGCCTGGTGCAGGGCTCAGTTGGAGTTGTTTACCCCATGAGGCCCCAGGAGGAACAACCACAGTGGCTGCGGCCAGCTCTGGAGCCCTGTATTCAGCTTCTGCAGTAACTATGGAGCTGTCGGTCTGCAGGAGCCTGGATACTCCTGGGGGCGGGGCCGCTGATCTGCTCAGCTCGGGGCAGGAGCGTCCTTGCTGTCCTGGGCCCTCCTGGCCTCTTCCTGTCCCGGGGGGAGGCTGGATCCTTGGCTGTGTCCCGGCGCCCAGTGTTCCCCGGCCTGCGCTGTTGGATTCGCGCTCCTGGCCTCGTAGCCACCTCTCTGCGGAGCCGCCGCCCGAGCCCCTCCGAGCTGCTCCCGGAGCCCCGCAGCCCCCTCCACCCGAAGCCACCGCCCGAGTCCCTCGGAGCTGCTCCTGGGTCAGTGCGTGCGTGCGCTGCAGCCCTTTAGGTAGCTCGGTGCACTCTCCCTGGGGCGCAGTTGCTCTGTTAGTGTCCCAGGCAGCCCGAGGGCATCCCCGCCCCTCCTCGGGTCCTGCTCCAACTCCGGCCAGCGCCTTTCTGCCCAGGAAGATTGGTGAGGCTCCTGCTTCTCTGGGACGGGGCTTTCCTGTCCTGGGGACACTCGCCCAGGCCTTAGCCCTGCTCTTGCGGGGCCCCTCCCCCTTGGATGCCTTTTGTTTCTTTATTTCTTTTTTCCCATCTTCCTACCTTGATAGAAGCGCGAACTCTTCTCACTGTAGCATTCCATCGGTTCTCTCTTTAAATCTCAGGCTGAATTCGTAGATTTTCAGGATGATTAGAAGGTTATCTAGGTAATTTGGTGGGGACAGGTGATTTGGGGACCCTACTCTTCTTCCATCTTGCCCCTCCTCCCCTGCTGTAGGTTTTACTTGCTTTTCTTTCTCCAGTTCCTTTAGGTGGGAGGTTAGCTTGTGTATTTAATTTTTTTCCAATTTTTTCAGGGAGGCTTATATTGCAGTGTATTCCCTCTCTGACTCCTTTTGCTGTATCCCAAAGATTTTGAATGGTTGTATCTTCATTTTCATTAGTTTCCATGAATGTTTTTAGTTCTTCTCTAATTTCCTGATTGACCCATTCATCTTTTAGCAAGATACTCTTTAACCCCCAAGTGTTTGATTTTCTTCCAATATTCTTCTTGTGATTGAATTCTAGTTTCAAGGCTTTGTGGTCTGAAAAATATGCAGGGGCAATCCTAATCTTCCGGTATTAGTTGAGACCTGATATGTGACCCAGTATGTGGTCTATTCTGTAGAAAGTTCCATGTGCTCTTGAGAATGTGTATTCAGTTGCGTTCAGATGGAATGTTCTGTGTATATCTGTGAAATCCATCTAGTCTAGTGTATCACTTAAAGCTCTTGTGTCTTCAGTGATGTTGTGCTTAGGATATATGTCATTTACAGAAAGTGCCGTGTTGAAGTCTCCTACTATTAGTGTATTAAAATCTAAGTATGTCTTTACTTTGGTTATTAATCAATTGATATACCTGGCAGCTCCCTCATTAGGAGCATAAATATTCATGATTGTTAGGTCCTCTTGTTAGATACTCTTTTGTTTTTAATATAGTAAGTTTTCTATGCTTTTTTATTTTTTTTAAGATTTTATTCATTTACTCATGAGAGACAGAGAGAGAGAGTGAGAGAGAGGCAAAACACAGGCAGAGGGAGAAGCAGGCTCCATGCACGGAGCCCGACGTGGGACTCGATCCCGGGTCTCCAGGATCGCCCTGGACCAAAGGTGGCACTAAACCACTGAGCCACCCGGGCTGCCCTAGATAGACTCTTTAATTATGATATTGTGTCCCTATTCATCTCTTACCACAGTCTTTAGGATAAACTTTGATTTATCTGATATGAGGTTTGCTACCCCAGCTTTCTTTAGAGGACCATTTGAATTGTCAATAGTTCTCCATCCTTTCATTTTCAGACTGTAGGTGTCCTTCTGTCTAAAATGAGTCTCCTATAGACAGCAAATAGATGGGTCTTGCTTTTTTATCCATTCTGAAACCCTGCATCTTTTGATGGGATCATTTAGCCCATTCACATTCAGAGTTACTACTGAAAGATATGAATTTAGTGTCATCATGATACCTATTCAGTCCTTGTTTTTGTGGATTATTTCTTTGGGTTTCCCCTTTGTTTTATAGGTTCCCCCTTAATATTTCTTGCAGAGCTGTTTTGGTGGTCACATAGTCTTTCAGTTTCTGTCTATCTCGGAAGCTCTTTATCTCTGCTTGCATTTTGAATACAGCCTTGCTGGACAAAGTATTCTTGGCTGCATGTTCTTCTCATTTAGGACCCTGAATATATTCTTCCAGCCCTTTGTGGCATGCCAGGTCTCTGTGGAGAGGTCTGCTGTTAATCTGATATTTATCCCTATGGGGAGAATATGTTAAGAATCTTTTCTCTCTCACAGCTTTAAGGATTTTCTCTTCATCTTTGGAATTTTTAATTTTTACCATTGAATGTTGAGGTGTTGAATGGTTTTTATTAATTTTGGGGGGTGGAAACTCTCTATAGCCTGGATCTGAATGCACATTTCCCTCCCCAAGTTAGGGAAAGTCCTCAGCTATGATTTGTTCAACTATGCTTTCTGGCCCTCTGACCCTCTCAGCATTTTCTGGAACTCCAATTATACATAGATTCTTCCTTCCGGGGTTTGTCATTTATTTCCCTTAACCTTTCCTCATGGTCTGTTAATGTTTACTGCTTTTTTCCCCAGCTTCCTTCCTTGCCATCAACTTGTCTTCTATGTCGCTCATTCTTTCTTCCGCCTCATTAACTCTCTTTGTTAGGACCTCCAGTTTGTATTGCATCTCATTAAATTGATTTTTTATTTCAGCCTGATTAGATCTAAATTTTGCGGTCATGAAGTCTCTTGAATCCCTTTTGCTTTTTCCCAGAGCCACCAGTACCTTTATAATTGTGCTTCTGAATTGGCTTTCTGACATCGAATTGCAATCCATATTCTGTACTTTGACAGAGAGTACTATTTCTGCTATTTTCTTTTGTGGTGACATCTTCCTTCTAGTCATTTTTCTCAGTTCAGAGTGGTTGTATGAGTAGGCTGAGTCCAGAATATCAACCACAAGCTAAGTAAATTTCACCCTGGATGATTCTGTCGAGGTCAGAGACCAGAAATTAAAAACAAAGATAAGATCAAAATAGAACAAAAGGACCACTAAAGTGGAAAACCAATTTTATTTTATTTTATTTTATTTTATTTTATTTTATTTTATTTTATTTTATTTTATTTATTTTATTTTATTTTTTATTTATTTTTTAAATAATAAATTTATTTTTATTGGTGTTCAATTTGCCAACATACAGAGAATAACACCCAGCGCTCAACCCGTCAAGTGCCCCCCTCAGTGCCCCTCACCCATTCACCCCCAACCCCCGCCCTCCTCCCCTTCCACCACCCCTAGTTCATTTCCCAGAGTTAGGAGTCTTTATGTTCTGTCTCCCTTTCTGATATTTCCTACCCATTTCTTCTCCCTTCACTTCTATTCCCTTTCACTATTATTTATATTCCCCAAATGAATGAGAACATATTTTTGTCCTTCTCCGATTGACTTACTTCACTCAGCATAATACCCTCCAGTTCCATCCACGTTGAAGCAAATGGTGGGTATTTGTCATTTCTAATGGCTGAGTAATATTCCATTGTATACATAAACCACATCTTCTTTATCCATTCATCTTTTGATGGACACCGAGGCTCCTTCCACAGTTTGGCTATTATGGACATTGCTGCTAGAAACATCGGGGTGCAGGTGCCCTGGCGTTTCATTGCATCTGTAGCTTTGGGGTAAATCCCCAGCAGTGCAATTGCTGGGTCTTAGGGCAAGTCTATTTTTAACTCTTTGAGGAACCTCCACACAGTTTTCCAGAGTGGCTGCACCAGTTCACATTCCCACCAACAGTGTAAGAGGGTTCCCTTTTTTCCGCATCCTCTCCAACATTTGTTGTTTCCTGCCTTGTTAATTTTTCCCATTCTCAGTGGTGTGAGGTGGTATCTCATTGTGGGGAAAACCAATTTTAAAACAAAGTTGTAAAAAATAAAAGGCCAAGAATCCCAAAGAAGAAAAGAGAGAGAGAGAAAGAAGAGAAAAAAGCAAAATAAAGAAGGAAAAAAGAAAAAAAGAAAAGGAGAAGAAGGGGGAGTCCTGGGAAATGGCGGTGGTGATGAAGTTGTAGTGAAGTGAGAATGTAATCTACCTGAGGGGTTCTAGAGGGTGATCCTCTTGGTTTTGACTGTTTTAAGTTTTGTATTTTAGAAGATGCTCATTCCCAAATTTATATAAAGCAGAAATACTTGTAGAAAGCCCCTACATTGTCCACCAAAACATAAATAGATAAAAGATAGGGGAAGAATGGGAATGAAGAGAGAATATAATTTCACAAAATGAACCAGCACGGTGTACCACTTGGTTCTGGGTGCATTTTGGTCATTTTTTAGAAGATATTAACTTCTACCATTGTAGAACAAAATGAGGCAGAGAAAACAAAAAACACAACACAGAACAAAACAAACCATGTCTTGCATATCTCCCAAAAATTGATTATGTTTTAGGGAATCTAGAAGAGGAAAATATATCTAACACATGTAATTGTAGATATATGGAAGTCAAAAAGGAAGAAACCTAAAAATGAAGAGGTGGTAAAATATTGTAGTTAAGGTGGGAAAACAGAAAAAAATTTGGAAATTTTTAGTCTGATATAAAAAGGAGTTTTACTGGAAAAATTGAAAAAAAATGGGGGGGTACCCTCTATTTCTATATTCTAAATCCCTGGACTTCCGCTGGAGCTTTCTAGCACTGCTTGGTCAAGAAGCTCTTCCCGGATTCTTCTAGTGGGTCTTCTGGGGGAGGGGCCTTCCATGCTGATTCTCTGGTTTCTGTGCCTGGACAGAGCTGCCCTGCCCCAGGCTGGGTGCCAGACTCAGTGGGAGCTGTTTATCCTGTGAGGCCTTTGTTCCCCTCAGCCTGCCTCTCCCAGTCACATGCTGAAACAAAGAGGAAATACCACAATAGCAGTGGCCAGATTTCCAGCTCTGGAGTTGAGCTCCCCTCAAGTAACTAATGTAGTCTCCCAGTCTGCACTGGCCTAGATGCTCCTGGGACTGGCTTGGGTGTGCTGATCTGCACAGCTTGGGGGCTCCCAGAGGCAGGAGAGTCCTTGCTGTCCTGTGCCCTCCCCACTTCTGCCTGTCCCAGGGGGAGTGCAACATCCTGGGCTTCATCTGCTTGGGGCCCTGGGATTGGGGGCCCTGTGCTGCTGGAATCGAGTTCCCGGGGAGTGTGGCTCCTGAGGGCAGCAGGGCACAGACAACTCCTTCTGGAGCCAGCCCACCAAACCGACTGGCTTCTCCCAAATGCCGCATCAGCTGAGCGCTCCAGCTCTTTACAGAGATGGTCCACAATTTGTGGTGCACTTTCCCCTGGGGCGCACTTCCTCCATTACTGACTCCCAGAAACTGGAGGCTTCACTGCCCCTCCTCCAATTCTGCCGGATTTCCCTGCTAAGCACTTTTCTGTCGTGGAGAGGAAGAATCTAGTGCGGATTTTTAAAATTATGGCTTATCCGGGGCTGGGCTTTTCTGTCCTGGAGGCTTTAGCCATTAGGCTTTTCCGGCTCCTCACGGTGCCCCTCCCCCACTCGATTCTTTTTTTATTTTTTTTTCTGCCTTCCTACCTTGCTAGAAGCGAAAACCCTTCTCTCTGTAGTGTTCTGGCTGTTCTCTCTTTAAATCTCAGGTCGAATTCGTAGGTGCTCAGGATGGTTTGAAAGTTATATAGGTAAGTTTGTGGGACCAGGTGAGTTGAGGACCCCTACTCTTCCACCATCTTGCCCCCCAAATAACTCTTAAATCAAGTTTGTATTTGCTGAAAAAGTTAAGACATTTTTCATTTGATCCATAAAAACTATCCCTATGTTATAGTTGGAGAAAGAATTTCAAGAAACAAATAACAGACTTGTTCATTCAGTGAGTTAGTGGCAGTGTGCTTTGTCCTTACTTGCTATCTGCAGCTGGCTGTGTGGCTAGTTTGTTGACTTGTCTTCCCAGCTCCAGCAATTGCAATTTTGTAGACAGACTCCCACATCTGCTTTAACTAAGGTGTGGAAATTGGTTACTAAGCCATGCAGTTGGTTGCTAGGCTTCCTTCCCTCATTCCTGTCCCAACACATTTCAACAACTGAAAGTTAATAATCTGTCAGCAAATTTAATTTGGTAAAAAAAATTAGCATGTTAATTGGGAACTATGTGACCCAAACTCATCTCAGAGGATTAACTTTCTACCAAATATATCTCCTGTGTGGGCTGTTGCTTCCCCACCAGATGCATGAACTCCTGGACCTCTGTAAATCTAAAAAGGCCACATACATTTCTTTGGACTGCTAATAGACATCTTTATGCCTTTACCTAAGTACTTCTTCGTCTCAAATGCCCTAAGCTCATGTTTCCCAGCGTGTTGTAGTTAAGAGGTGATTGTAGGTGGTGGAGGCCTTATTGCATATGGCAGATATTCTTACCCCTGGCTGTGTCTAAGAGTCACCCAGGAGCTTTGTAAAAACACAAATGCTGGAGATCCATCCCCAAAATTCTGATTTATTTGGTCTGAGTGGGCCCAGGCATGAGTATTAAAAAAATACTCCCCAGGTGATTCTCATATGTAGCCAATGGTGAGCATAAATGGGCTAGTGATTTATAATATGGACCTGCAGCTCAAAGCCCAGATCTGCTACTCGTTATTTGTACAAGTCTGGGCAAGTTGCCTAACCCCTATGGGCTAGGACTGTAAACAGGGAAGGCAATACCCCTGTAGCATAATTTTGTCATAAGAATTAAATGAGTTAGTACATGTAAAGCACTTAGAACAAGATTTATAAGCAATTAGTGTCAAAGCAAAACCAAATTATCAGTTTACAGCACTTAGAACTACTCCTAGGACATAGTAAGTACTCAAGAAATCCTAGTTATTATTACATTAACAAAATCTTTAATAGATGCTTATTTTAAATGTGTGTTTAGGAACAGATAACTAAAATCACCTTATATAGCACCAGTATAAAGTTTTTTAAAAACAAATATCAAACTTTTTAAAAGTGAGTCATTTAAGGAAAAATAGTAAGTAAAATGGTGTCTGCAAAAGGCAAAAATTCTGAAGTTTGAGAAACACTTCTTCTCTAAACTCTTCCTATGCTCCCTCCCTCTACTAACTCTGTATATCCAATCCTATCTCTTCTTCCAAGCCTAGTATAGCATAGATTTCACCTTCATTGTAAAGTCTCCCATTACTTCCTCATCTGGAAATCTTTTCCTTCTCTGAATTCCCATGGCTTCTTTCTCTTATAGGCATCTCAAACATGGCCAGCAAAAAAAAAAAAAAATCTCACTAAAGAAGGCACTTGATGGGATGAGCACTGGGTGTTATATTGTATGTTGAAAAATTGAATTTAAATAAAAAAATTAAAAATATCACTTTTCACTGATTCACTACCTCCATCCCATTTTCCCCATTTCTTTAACCAGGAGTGCCACCATTCACCAAATTGATGGGGCCCCAAACCTGGCAGTAGTCGTTTATTTCTCATTTTCCTTCATACCCCTATCCAACCCATCAGGAAAGCCTATTTGTTAGTTTTACCTTCTTTTTTTTTTTAAAAAAATATTTTATTTATTTATTCACGAGAAACACACAGAGAGAGGCA
This sequence comes from Canis lupus baileyi, assembly GCF_048164855.1. Taxonomy (NCBI): domain Eukaryota; kingdom Metazoa; phylum Chordata; class Mammalia; order Carnivora; family Canidae; genus Canis; species Canis lupus. Next base: position 75,634,090 of record NC_132876.1, on the reverse strand, counting down.
GAGACATAGGCAGAGGGGGAAGCAGTCCCCATGTAGGGAGCCCAATGTGGGACTTGATCCTGGGACTCTGGGATCACACCCTGAGCTGAAGCAGACACTTAACCACTGAGCCATCCAGGCATCCCTAGCTTTACCTTCTAAATATATTCAGACTCTGACCACTTGGTCTAAACCAGTACCCTCTCCTCCCACCTGAATATTGCAGTAGCCTCCTCACTCGTGGCTCCCTTGGGCCCTATAGACCACTCTCCTCCCAGAAAGCAGAAAGCTATTGAAATTCTATTACTGCCCAGCTTTCAAACTCCTTGGTGGCTTCTCACAACAGATCAAAATACAAACTCCTTACTATGGCTCCAAGGTTCTGTGTGATCTGTCACCTGTCAATCTCTCTGAAGTTATTTGCCTAATATACCTCTTTCCTCCCTCCACCTCCCTCCCCCACCATAGCCACTTGATCTTCCTTCACACTGAAAAGGTATTGTTGCCATAGGTGTGGGTGGGAGAGAAATATGAGTTCAAATGCCAACTCCAATGCTTATTATGTTAGGTCTCCACTCTGGATACTTTTAGACATCAGGCATAATTCAAGGTGTTTTGTTTGTAGTAATAACTTACATAATCCTTTCTAATTCTGTTCTTTTTGTCAGATGGGAATTTTAGAAAGATAGTCTCTGATTCTCAGGATTTTATAAGGATTAAATGCATTATTTATTTGTAATTGGTCTTGTCACAGTGCTTGACACACAGTCAGCACTCAATAAATGTTAATTATTACACTTATCAACCAAGGTTTTAACCTCAGAAAAGACATAAGTGAATGCATTTAGGTACTATTGTATGGCGATGAGCACAATGGACTCTGGAGACAGATTACCTGGGTTGTAAATCCTAGTCCTACCATTTACTAGCTTTAGGATCTTGAACATAATATGTAACCTCCTTACGCCTCATTTATGTCATGTGTAAAATAGGAATGATAATAATTGTATCTACCTCATAGGGTAGTTGTAAGGATTAAATGAGCTAATATGTGTAGATTATTTAAAACAGTTCTTGGCCTATAGTAAATGAGGTAATGAACTCAATAAGCATTGAACTCAATAAATGCTAGCTGTTATCACTATTATTACTGAGTCATATCTGCCCAATTCCACTCAATTAGTTTTTTGATTTACTCTTTTTAGTAAGCCCATAGATTCAAGCCTCTTATGGACTCAATTCATTTCAATTAGCTGTCATCCTTGTGTGTGTGTGTGTGTGTGTGTGTGTGTGTGAATGTTCTTGTTTTATGTGTCAGTACTTGGCCAGTGGGAGGGCTTTTAAGCCTGCATCAGCTGTCATTGAACAACAAGATTACCCCATACAGGGGGACGCCTGGGTGGCTCAGTGGTTGAGCATCTGCCTTTGGCTCGGGTCATGATCCCAGAGTCCTGGGATCAAGTCCCGCATCAGGTTCCTCATAGTGAACGTGCTTCTCCCTCTGCCTATGTCTCTGCCTCTCTCTCTCTCTGTGTCTCTCATCAATCAATAAATAAAATCTTTAAAAAAGTACCCCATACAACTTTGGAGGGTTCTTCTGAAAGTATGTAGTATAGTGGTTACAAGTATGCATTTTACAAACAATCTAGGTTCAAATCCCAGATCTGCCACTTAGTAGCTGTGTAGCTTAGAGAAAGCGATTTTACATCTTGTATAGCAACATTATCTCTATACCACAGGGATGATGATGATACTACTACTTACTCCCTAGGGCTGTTGTAAGAATTAGTGTAAAGTTTTTAGAATAACAGCTGAAGTGGAGTAACATTACAATTGATTTTAGCTATCATTATTAAAAGGGGGCACCTGTGTGGTGCAGTTGCTTAAACATCTGACTCTTGGTTTCAGGCTAAGCGTCTAACTCTTGGTTTCAATTCAGGTTGTGATTTCAGGGTGGTGAGATCAAGCCCCATGCTGGCCTCTATGCTCAGTGCTCAGTATGGAGTCTGCTTAAGACTTTATCCCCTTCTCCCTCTGCTCCTTCCCACGGAGTGTGCTCTCTTTCTTAAATCAATCTATCAGTCTTAAAAAGAGAATCTAGCCCAAAGTAGATACTCAATACATGGCCTTTGTAGTTAGTATTACTGTTATAACTCACATGTGTATATTACAATTTTTTTAACTTGCTTTGATATTCATCATCAAATTTGAATTATATGATGGTCCTGCCAGACAACCAGGGAAGAGATTAACAACTCCAGTTTGCTGTTGGAGAAATTGAGACTGGATTGGACTCCATTCACATTTCTGATGTTTAACATGGCCATTTTTTTTATTTTGCACAGAAATTCTCAAACCTCAACATAAGATTAAAGGTTATTTACCACAATGCAATGTTTTTTATGTTTTTAAATAAGTAAATTATTTATAATTCCTTTAATAAGACTGAATAAAATAAGTTCTGACCTTATTAAATGTCATCTATAACCTAACTACATGTAACTGTTAAGTTGTAGTAGTCAAAAGTAATATGAAACTGTGAAATACTTCACTCTCTTGGAAATTAAGGTGTGTGTGTGTGAGAGACCTCCAAAGGTCAACCAAAATACATACTGCCCTCTGCAGATAATCTCATCTAAGTTACCACATAAATTTCACCAATCATATCCACATCTTAATTTATTATTTATTTATTTATTTTAAATTTCTTTATTATTTAAATTCAATTATCCAACATACAGTTTCAGATATAGAGTACAATAATTCACCAGTTGCATATAACACCCAGTGCTCATCACATTCCCTCCTTAATGCCCATCACCCAAGTACCCCATCCCCCTACCTTCCAGTAAGCTTCAGTTTGTTAATAGTCTCTCATGGTTTGTTTCCCTCTGATTTCTTTCCATTCAGTTTTCCCTCTCTTAACCTATAATCCTCTTTACTGTTTCTTATATTCCAGGTATGAGTGAAACCACACAATAATTATCTTTCTTTGATTGACTTATTTCACTCAGCATAGTACCCTCCAGTTCCATCCATGTCAATATAAATGGTAGGTATTCATTCTTTCTGATGGATGAGTAATATTCCATTGTATATCTACACACCAAATCTTCTTTATCCATTTATCTGTCAATGGACATCTTGGCTTTTCCCATAGTTTGGCTATTATGGGCATGGCTGCTATAAACATTGGGGTCCATATCTTAATTTCGACTTGGGGTTGAGAGCAAGATGGCGGAAGAGTAGGGTCTCCAAATCACCTGTCTCCACCAAATTACCTAGAAAACCTTCCAATCATCCTGAAAATCTATGAATTCGGCCTGAGAATTAAAGAGAGAACACCTGGAATGCAACAGTGAGAAGAGTTCGCGCTTCTATCAAGGTAGGAAGACGGGGAAAAAGAAGTAAAGAAACAAAGGCCTCCAAGGGGGAGGGGCCCCGCGAGGAGCCGGGCTGAGGCCGGGGCGAGTGTCCCCAGGACAGGAGAGCCCCGTCCCGGAGACGCAGGAGCTGCACCAACCTTCCCGGGCGGAAAGGGGCTCGTGGGGAGTTGGAGCAGGACCCAGGAGGGCGGGGATGCCCTCGGGCTCCCGGGGACACTAACAGAGGAACTGCGCCCCGGGAGAGTGCGCCGAGCTCCCTAAGGGCTGCAGCGCGCACGGCGGGACCCGGAGCAGCCAGGAGGGGCTCGGGGGCGGCTCCGCGGAGGGGGCTGCGTGGCCCCGGGAGCAGCTCGGAGGGGCTCGGGCAGAGGAAGAGGCTCCGTGCGGAGGGGGCTGCGCGGTTCCAGGAGCAGCTCGGAGGGGCTCGGGCGGCAGCTCCGCGGAGGGGGTTGCGCGGCCCGGGAGCGCGAATCCACCAGCGCAGGCTCCGGAGCACAGGGCGCCGGGACACAGCCCAGGATCCGGCCTCCCCCGAGACAGGCAGAGGCCGGGAGGGCCCAGGACAGCAAGGACGCTCCTGCCCCGAGCTGAGCGATCAGCGGCCCCGCCCCGGAGCCTCCAGGCCCTGCAGACGGAGTTCCTGCCGGAGCTGAATCCAGGGCTCCAGAGCTGCCCCGCCACTGGGGCTGTTCCTCCTGCGGCCTCACGGGGTAAACAACCCCCACCGAGCCCTGCACCGGGCAGGGGCAGAGCAGCTCCCCCAACTGCTAACACCTGAAAATCAGCACAACAGGCCCTCCCCCAGAAGACCAGCTAGACGGACAACTTCCAGGAGAAGCCAAGGGACTTAAAGTACACAGAATCAGAAGATACTCCCCAGTGGTTCTTTTTTTTGTTTTGTTTTGTTTTGTTTTGCTTTTTGATTTGTTTCCTTCCCCCACCCCCCTTTTTTTTTCTCCTTTCTTTTTCTCTCTCTCTTTTTTTTTTCGTTTTTTTTCTTCCCTTTTTTTTTCTCTTTCTCTTTTCTTTCCTTCTTTCTCTCCTCTCTTTTTCTCTTTTTCCCATATCTTAATTTCTATAATTTGTATTACAAGTATAGCCAAAACTCAGTTGAAACATGCCCTAGATACTATACCCACCCTGCCAGTAGAATAAATCTTGCCTGACTTCTCTTAGTAAAATATTTTCTTGTCCAATTATTCCAACTTCAGGAGCTATAACAGAGTAAGCATTATTGTACTACAGACATAAAGAAATAAGGGATTCCAAAAGGGAGATAACTAGAGCAAGATCTTAACTTATAAATTATATAGCACTTATGAGACAGGCACAATCCTAGTAGCTTTACCTGGAACAAGTTAGTGAATGCTCACAAAAACCTGGGGAGGCAGGTATTTCATGTCTACCCTGCTATCTGAAAGTATAACATTCCTATGAAACTTTTCCTAAGCCCAAATGGGATAACATAAAGAAGTAATTACCATTATTTTTATATGGAAAAAATTTTGCGCAGTACTAGGCCCCCAAAATAACCTCTCTTAGGCTTTGCTGATACCCTAGGACATATCTTGTTAGTAAATGCATAAAAATAAATTGAGAAAAACCATATCTGCTCACAGACACAATTAGGCATGATGCTGAGATGCTGTGTGTAGTTCTCAGGGAAGAAACTTGGCAGTGCTACTCCCCTGCTAGGGATGTGCTGCCTCTATTATGACTTGCTGCAAAACAAACACTGAACACTATCTTGACTTTTTGGCTTCTTTCATAAAAGCAAAAACCCTCTTCAGATTTCTTTCAGTTAGGAAAAGCAGGGACTAGTGTAAGGGTTTCATAAAAGCAAAGTAGTCTAACACAAACTTTCAACAAGTGAGGGATACCTGTATTATTATCCCTGATTTGCAGAAAAGGATACTGGGCCAAGAGCTTAACTATGTTGCCAAAGATCACACTAATTAGAATGAAAAGAGTCAGGCTTCAAACACAAGTAGTTTGTTTCCAGAGCTCACACACTCTTCACTGCTATGTTTCAAAGCAAGCAAATGATAGGGAAAAAACCAGTGACCTTGCCATGGGAAAAAAAAAAAAGGCAAGCTTATATGGAGGCCCTATCAGTACTACAGAAAAGGGGTGATACCTGGCAAACTGCAGACAGCTTCCTTCCCAACAGCTTCTGGCTGCGGTCAGAGACTTCCATCATACCCTCTTCAAAGCCTGCCTGTCATTGTCACCCAGGAGAACCGGCGCCACTAGGCAAGGACCACAGAAGGATGGCTGGTGGAGGAAATTAAATTGGAAAGATGATCCAAACCATTTCAGGTTTTTGTGGAGGTGAGGGCAAGGACATGTTGCCAGAACAATGCTATGCACTGTGGTCTGTAGACCAGTTCGGTCCCTGGACTGCTCTAGGTCTGTGATGAGGTCAGTAGAGAGGTCAACAGTAAGCATTTAGAAACTTCTATGGCCATTTGACAGAGTGAGTTTATATTTCTTGATGCTAATAAAAATACAAATTTTGGTTTACAAAAAAAAAAAAAAAAAAAGGAAAGGGGTGATAAGCCCAGGCTGGGGGTTGTAAGTGTAACAGTGGTTAACACTGTTCACACAGGGTCAAAAATTCTAGAAATCATGACTGACTCTCCCTCCCACTGGGCTCTCGCTGGCTTTCAGTGAGGAAACAGGTACTATAGGACCACAGGCAAGGAGGTGGGGGATAATGGACTTGAACTCAATCTACTGAATCATCTCGACCAGCATTTGTTGCACTTGCAGTTGCCTGGACCTCCTTTCTCTGTATTTTGTTGGCTTGACTGAAGCCTCAGCAAGTATATCAGTATAATGATAAGGTGTTTCATGTAATTTGTCAAAGATTAACAGTGAATCTCTCTCCTCAGAGGGGCTTGTTGATGCATGTACACATGCACACCCATGCATATATGGTGCATTCTTCCTCTCTACACACACACACACACACACTTTCTTCTCTGTGGCCCTAAGGCTACTTAGCAATATGCATTTGGTCATTTGTTTACCTATCAGACTCCAGGGCCCATGCTCTTAGGCTGCAGGCAATTCCTTTCCCTTGGCATTTGCTGCAGTGGTGCTTTTAGTTTTTCTAGGTCTCAAATTATGCCTATGTGCATCTCACCACCTGCCCCTTCTAGTCCTTGGAGATTCCATTCCCAGTGGTATATCTCCTCATTCTTGGACTCCTGCAAGGAGAAGAAATGGCAAGGGCAGCTTGTAATTTCTAGTCTGGGCACCTCCTTGCCATATGACCTTGCATAAGTCAGTCCTCCTTTCTAGTATCTTCAGCTCCACTGCTGGAGCAAGCAGAAGAAATAGCTTTGTGTCCAGATTTAGCAACATAGGATATAAAAATGATTATTTTCATATACTAAGTGACAGCTTATAGGCAAAAATAAATAGACTTCATTTCAAAGGGAAGTCAAAGGAAGATTGGAATGAAGTTTAGAATGGGAGTGAGCTGGAGAGGTATCCCTCACTGAATGCCCCTTGGCTGTCTTCTGTAGGTTTCAGATAAGTCTCCTTGCCATTAAGATCACCAAACATTTTTTTTCTGTATAAATTGAGTTTTGACCTGTATTTTTGGCCTTGTTGCTCTCTGAGCCTCCTCCCCCATCCTACTGCTCAGCAGCTGCTGCTAGGTGTGGGAAGCTCATCCAATCCCTCTTTGCCCCCACTTCCCTATCAGCTCATTGGAAGGTGCCTGCTGAGGAGGTTGCTGAAAGCTAAGCAGCTGATATGCCTAGTCTATAAGCTGACCCAATTTAACAGATTTTTTAAAAAAACCTGAGATGGCTGCTTTCTATGCTGCAATATGCAGCAGTACACAGAGACTAGGGCAGCAAGCTCCAAAGATTTTCAAATTACTCAACCAATATTTATTGGCTCAATGCTGTGAGCCAGACATGTAGAATACCCTGACGAGGAATATTCAGATCTTAGTTTAATACAATCATGTTGCTGTATTTGTTGTATTAGTGTGTGTTGGGTGGGAGGGAGACAATGGAGATAACATATAACTATACAGCTCTGGGACAGGATAGAATATGTCAAGTGCTGTTAGGTAGGTATTAACAGCCCAAAGGAAGGCAGTCACATGATGCAGGGGCTTTGTAGAAGTGGTGGCCTCCAGCTAAATAAAGTCTAAATAGGTGAATGTAAGCCAGAGAGCATTATAGAGAACAGGATTGCCTCAGGAAAAAATGGGAAAGCAGCTGCTTATGAGGAGTGGAGCCACTGGAAGAATTGTGCTTGAAAACAGTAACCTTTGTACGTCAGGGAAGATGGACCAGAGTGAGGTGAGATGGGACGTAGGAAGAGTAGCTGGGAGGCTATTGCACCAGTCCAGGTGAGAAAACAATAAAGGCCTTCAATTAGGACCAAGGAGAAACAGTACAACACATAATTAAGATATAAAGCAATTGCACTGTTGGGGATTCACCCCAAAGATACAAATGCAATGAAACGCCGGGATACATGCACCCCGATGTTTATAGCAGCAATGGCCACGATAGCCAAACTGTGGAAGGAGCCTCGGTGTCCAACGAAAGATGAATGGATAAAGAAGATGTGGTTTATGTATACAATGGAATATTACTCAGCTATTAGAAATGACAAATACCCACCATTTGCTTCAACGTGGATGGAACTGGAGGGTATTATGCTAAGTGAAGTAAGTCAGTCGGAGAAGGACAAACATTATATGTTCTCATTCATTTGGGGAATATAAATAATAGTGAAAGGGAATATAAGGGAAGGGAGAAGAAATGTGTGGGAAATATCAGAAAGGGAGACAGAACGTAAAGACTGCTAACTCTGGGAAACGAACTAGGGGTGGTAGAAGGAGAGGAGGGCAGGGGGTGGGAGTGAATGGGTGATGGGCACTGGGGGTTATTCTGTATGTTAGTAAATTGAACACCAATAAAAAATAAATTAAAAAAAATAAAAATAAAAATAAATAAAGCTAGAATCTGCAACACCTAGCAAATGTTTATATGGGGAAGTAAAGAAAGAGGGAGTCAGAGGAGACTCTGAGGTTTCATAGTTATATGACCATATGCAGGGCTGGAGCAGGTAGCTCCCTATAAGGGGTGATATATGAAACAAATTTCCTTATATTACTCTCTCACCACCACTAGCAGTCTGTTATGTTGCTGAAATTCCAATGATGATATTTGTTTCCAAAAGGCAGTTACTATCTGCCAATGACCCCAGGGAATGAAAGTATATGCCTGGATGTTGAAAAGCCTGATGTCTGGGATATAACTCCTTAGAAAAATTGTGAAGAATATTTGTCTCTGGCATTCTTGTCATTCTGCTGATACACTTAAGGAGTGATCCCTCTGAAAGAACATTTACATTTTCTTAGGGTTATAACAATCTAAAAAAATTCCTTCAAGGATCCGCAAAAGAAGGTCTAATGGTTGGTTCTAAGACCAAGTGAAATGCAGGGGATTTGTGAGTTGAGCTCAGTAGTCTAGAAAAAGAGGAACAGGCCTAGCTAACAGGAAAGGGAAGTTCTAGTCCTGACTGAGCAATAAACTTACCTTGTGACTTTAGAGAGATCACCTAACTTGCAATGCCTGTAATCTGGCCAAGAATCCCTACTCTCACTCCCTCATCTCACAGGCTTCTTGGTGAGCTTGAAAAAAAGGACATTGGATGGTGGTAATTGTTATCTTCATCAAGCTTTACTGGGTTGACAAATTTTTATTCACACTGTGAGGAGAATCAAGCATTTAAAAATTGCTGTATCATCCCCCTTCCAGAGCTGCTTTTGCCTTTGCCCCACTCCCCTTCCTTCTTCTCCATTTCCTGTTCCTTCTTCTCCTCTTCCCTCTTCTCTTCTCTCCACTTCTTTCTCTTTCTTATTCTCTCTCTCTCTCTCTCTCTCTCATATACATTTGCCCTGCTAACCTGGGATAGTATTAAATATATTCTTTACTGTTCACTAAGAGCATACCTCCTCCTTTGCCATGGCTTCCACTTTCTCCACAGTTCCAACATCCCTTGACCATTTTCCTCTTTCCCTTTTTCATTCTCCACCTATAGTTTCAGTCTTGTGTGGACACAGGCAAGTTATTGTTACTAATTTATAATGACTTACAGGCCATACCAAATACTCCAGGTGGGCCCACAGAACCTCCAGTCTACATATCTTTCAGTGAAGACTCTTCAGAAGCAAGGTCTGTGTACCTGCTAAAAGCAATCTCCAACGTGAGAGACATTGCGACACATCTTTGTTTTCTTTAGCAATTTATTATGGTGCTGTCATTTAAGCATTTACCTCTAACTAACTAACTAACTTCTTTCTTTCTTTCCTTCTTTTGTGGAATGTAATGGAAAGAATACTATATTAGGAGGAGCACTATATTAGGAGAATACTGTGCTAATCCTTGCCTCAATATCTTTCTTCAAAATGTTTGTCCCAGCATTCCTCACCTATGCCAACCTACCACACCCCCTCTCTATTTTCTTGTCTCATGAGTGATTGATACATTTCATTCTTTGCCTTTTACCATTTAATACCACATGCTCAGAGCACTTAGGAGAGTAAAACATAATCTCCAACCTTGAGGATATGTTTCTTTTTTTTTTTTTTTTTTTTTTTTTTATAGAATAACATCTTTATTTTATTTTTAATTTATTTATGATAGGCACACAGTGAGAGAGAGAGAGGCAGAGACACAGGCAGAGGGAGAAGCAGGCTCCATGCACCGGGAGCCCGATGTGGGATTCGATCCCGGGTCTCCGGGATCGCGCCCTGGGCCAAAGGCAGGCGCCAAACCGCTGCGCCACCCAGGGATCCCGAGGATATGTTTCTATTCCTTGAAAAAGTCCCTAACCTTTAAGACACAGTTCTTGATTTTGAGGAGTAACCAAAATGGTAGGAGAGGCTAAGAAATCTATGCTCTGGACAGAGCACTGAACTTGGAGTTACAAATTCTTTCCGTATTTCTCCATTCTGCTATTTGAGGTCTGTGTGACCTTGGACTAGTCATTTTAACCTTTTTGAGCCTCAGTTTATTCATTTATAAAATATGATTTACATTAGTCTACAGTATAACTTGCCAGTGTTGTTCTGAGGCTTATATAAGAACAGTATTGTTACTAACACTTTTTTTTTAAGATTTTACTTATTTATTCATGAGAAACACAGAGAGAGAGAGAGAGAGGCAGAGGGAGAAGCAGGCTCCATGCAGGGAGCCCAACATGGGATTCAATCCCAGATCTCCAGGATCATGCCCTGGGCCGAAGGCTGTGCTAAACCGCTGAGCCACCCAGGCTGCCCTGTTACTAACACTTTTAAAACAGGAATTCTCAGCCCAGGCTATACATCAAAATCACCTGGGAAGATTTTAAAAAATACAAATCCTCAGGCCCCACTCCAGAGCAGTGACATATCTGTAGTTTTTATTTTTATTTTTAAAAAATATTTTATTTATTTATTCATAGAGACATAGAGAGGCAGAAACAGAAGCAGGCCCCGACATGGGACTCGATCCCAGGTCCCCAGGATCACACCCCGGGCTGCAGGCGGCGCTAAACCGCTGCACCACCAGGGCTGCCCATATCTGTAGTTTTTAAAGATCTTTAGGTCATTCCAGTTTGCAGCTATGACTGAACCACTGGCTTTAACAGCAAAAGCACCTAGGAATAATATCATCCCCACTTATTGAGCACTGGACTAAGTGGCAGGTGTTTGTCAGGCAGTTTTTCTTAAGGGAATACCATTAAGATGTCACATGTAGGGATCCCTGGGTGGCGCAGCGGTTTGGCGCCTGCCTTTGGCCCAGGGCGCGATCCTGGAGACCCAGGATCGAATCCCACGTCAGGCTCCCGGTGCATGGAGCCTGCTTCTCCCTCTGCCTGTGTCTCTGCCTCTCTCTCTCTCTCTGTGTGTGACTATCATAAATAAATAACAATTAAAAAAAAACTTAAAAAAAAAAGATGTCACATGTAAACAATGATGATATATGACAATATGTGGAAATGTCATAAGAGCTGTACAGACACACAAATTATCTGGGAATGTAGCAGAGGAAGAGGTTGCAAAAGCTCAGGATAGGCTTTAGGGAGGAAGCAGCACTTAAGCTGGGCTAGAGGCATGGTAGGATTTCAAAAAGCGGAAGTGGAGGATAATAGGCAGTGGCTAGTTCTGGCAGAAGAAATGTCATAAACCAAAGCCAAAAGTATGTGCCAGATATTATTCTAAGTGTCTGACACCTACCAACTTATTTAACCTTCACAATATATCATTTTACAAATGAGGAAACTAAGGCCCAGGGAAGTTAAAGTCACCTAGCTAAGAAGTAGCTGAACTAGGATATTTGCTCAAGTAGGAAGTCTGGCTTCCAGAGCCTACACTCTGATGACAATATTCCACAGCTTTTCTAATATGAGCAGTGCTGTGCCTTGTGAAGATTAATCTGGCCACAGACTGGATGATGACGATTGAATCTCTGTCTGATAAAACCTCTAGATTTCTCTAATTTATAAGAGATAGAAGAGAGGGGAACATTAAAGTCTACCACAGAGATGTGTGTAAAACTGTGGGAAGCTCCACAGGACAAATCAACCAGTTCAGTTTCTTCAATAAATACAGAGGAATCGGGGTGAGGGGAGATTGTACAGCTTGAACTTAACAGAGACTTAAAAAATGTGTCAGTCAATTTTAATATATGGACCTTAATGAGGATACGTATGGGAATATAGCCATTTAAAAATAACATTTATGAGGCAATCAAGGAAATCTGAATACTGATTATTGAATATTATTAATGAATCATTCTTAGTATATTTTTAAGTTTGATAATGGTATTGTAGTCACAATATTTAGAATTCTTGTTATTTAGAAATACATACTATTTTTGGACAAAATGATAGGATGTCAAGGATTTGCTTCAAAATAATCTAGAGAAGTGTGGTGAGGGAGTGGGTGGAGAAATAGACAAATTACTGATTTTTGAAGCTGGATAATGGGTATGTAGGGGTTCATTATACTGTTTTCTCTGTTTTGTGTATGTTTCAAAGTTCCCATAATAAACAAAAAAATGTTTAAAAATAAGCTGTGTAGATTTGTCCAGTAATTTTTATGTGTTCCACAGTTCTGAATGCATACCTTAAAGGGAAAAGATTTCATGTATTAGGGTGGGGGCATTTAAAGTCCATTTATACATCAATCCCAGCAATGCCATTTTGATTTGTTTCTATATAGCTTTAATATCCTATCTTTGGTAACCCAGGCCTACTTGAGTTTTGCTACCCACTCAGGGTACTTCAAACCAATTACACTTTAGATTGAAGGAGATCTACTTTTGAACCTTTACATACATACAAAAGCAGAGAAAATGGCATAAACAGATTTTTTTTATTTTTAGTGGCATAAACAATAAACATTTATTATTGCTCACAGCTTCTCTGGGTCAGGAATTTGGGTGGCTTAGCTAGACAGTTCTGGCTCAGGGTCTCATGAGGTTCCAGTTATCAGCTTGACTGAGGCTGGAGGATCACTTCTAACATGGTTCACTCCCATGGTGTGCAAATTGGTGCTGGTTGTTCATGCAAGGCCTCAATTCCTCTCCTTATGGAATTCTCCACAGGGCTGCTCAAGTGTTCTAATGACACAGTGTCTGGAGTCCCACAGAGTGAGCAATTCAAGAAATCAAGACGAATGCAACAACACTTGTTATGATCTAGCCTCAGAAGTCACACACTGTCACCTCTGATTCTTGATTAGCCATACCTACCAGCTCTGTTTCAACATGGAAGAGAACTATACAAGGGCATGAACACCAGGAATCAAGGATCATTAGCGAATATCTGGGAGGCTGCCTTCTACACCCTGTTACACTTGAAATGATCATTATCTCCTAAAACAAACTGAACAAAGTTCAAGTAAAGGAGAAACCATAAATTTAGATTGCTTTAAACAAAACTTCTTTGGGGACTTCTCGATTTTCAAAATTATGTATGTTATCTGGCCCTCTCTACATTTGATCCTCATCTACAAATGGGTCGAGGACTCTTCTTAAAGGAAGGCAGAGCCTATGCCTCATTTTCAGGGTTCTTTCTGGTTCTTGGATTTCTGATTTTACATAATAATCAGAAAATAAGGGTTTGTAAATATCTTTTAGAGTTGATATTTACACTAAGATTTATAATTCAACAAAAACATTCTAAGGTACATCATTATAAGAATCATCTCTGTTTTATTTATTCTACAGAATAATGATTTAAATTGAATACATTTGGGCACAGTAAATATTTAACATGACATAAACAGATTTTATAGCCCCCATTCCTAGATTTTTCTGTGGCTTTGGGGACCCTGAAGTCTCTTGAATCATTGGTCTCCAGGAACTCTGCTCTGGATCTAGATGCAAGCTACAAATGTGAGAAATATCATTTATACTTTGCCTTAGAGAACCTTTCTTCCTTGTCAGAACTCCCTCTCTCCCCAAGTAAATAAGGCATACCACACCTCCAACCCAAATGACTCATTCCTGAATACCCTATCTGTCCTTTGTCCCAACCCCTAGTAGTTTTCCAGACCCATTCATAACAGTGGTGTTAGAAATGCCTTTCATATACAATAAAATTAAGTCATGTTTTCCAGGAATAGAAGAATTAGAAAGATCTTGGGGGAAGGTCAGGGGTCACTATATGAGGCCTTATCTGACTGGAAAATAAAGGACAGGGAGACTTGGAGTGTGCTCTGATATGAACCCTACCAATGATCAGGCGATATTGTTAAATATGGGCCTGTTGGGTGACATGGTACAGCTATGGATACTAACCTGGGAGAAAAGTGTCCCTCTAGGAGATTGGATGGGTCAGAAAATGGTCCTCAGTTGGAGACAGAGATCCTGTTAGACTGCCCCTCTTATTTTCCAGCTCCATAGTTCTTTCCCAACCTATGACAGTTCTAAACCAGAAGTGGAAACAGTTTTGAGAGGCAATCCCAGAACCCTAAAAGGAAAATTCTTTTCCACTTCCCGAGAATTAGGCAGTCAGAGGGAGATAAGATGCTGGGTAAGGCCTGTCAAATATCCATTATCTCTGAGCTACACTCCAATCTTCTGAGGGACAGAAGTGAGATATAAGACCCTCATCCCTGCTCTCAGCCCTAACCTTTGGAATACAGCCACCAGCCCCCTGCAAAATCTGGCAAGCATCTTCTTTTTTTTTCATAGTGTCATATTTAGAACTAACATGAAAGGACAATTTTACATTTGACAAAATACAGCATTTTTTCTTGATAAAAACTTTCCACCATGTAGGAATACAGGGAGCATGCCTCATTATCATAAAAGCCATATATGAAAACTCCACAGTGAATATCATTCTCAGATTATCCAATGATCTAGCTAAGACAATTAATGCAGGCAGTTACATAAACAACAGATTTTCAGTGTAGATGAAGTATCCTTTTATTGGAAGAAGATACCATCTGAGACTTTCATAGCTAGAGAGAAGAAGCTGTGCCTGGCTTCAAAATTTCAAGGGACAGGAGGAGGCAGGGCAAGATGGTGGAAGAGTAGGATCCCCAAGTCACCTGTCCCCACCAAGTTACGTAGATAACTTTCAAATCATCCTGAAAACCTACAAATTCTGCCTGAGATTTAAAGAGAGAACAGCTGGAATGCTACAGTGAGAAGAGTTCGAGCTTCTATCAAGGTAGGAAGAGGGAAAAAATAAACAAATAAAAAAGCATCCAAGGGGGAGGGGTCCCCGCAAGGAGCCGGACTAAGGCTGGGCGGGGAGAGCCTCCAGGGCAGGAAAGCCCAGTCCCAGAGAAGAAGGAACTTTACGAATCTTCCCGGATGAAAAGGCACTCCAGGGAGCTCAGGCAGGATCCCAGGAGGGGCAGTGATGCTCTCAGGCTCCCAGAGTCACTAACAGAGGAAGTGTGCCCTGGGGGAGCACACACTGCGGGCATAGCACCCTAAAGGGCTGGAGTGCACCCCCGGTGAGGCCCCTGAAGAAGCTCAGGCAGGGGATCAGGCAGCGGCTCTGAACGGAGGGGGCTGTGCAGCCCCAGGAGCAGCTCGGGCAGTGGCGGCTCCGCAAGAGGAGGCTGCGCATCTGGGAGTGCAATTCCAGTGGCGCAGGCCCTGGAGCACAGGGCCCCAGGGGACACAGCAAGATCCAGCGCTCCCCGCAGGACAGGCAGAGGCCCGAAGACACAGGGCAGCAAGGAAGTTCCTGCCGCAGGGCGGCCCTGAGCTGTGCAGATCAGCGCCCCCGCCCCTGGAGCATCAAGGCCCCTGCAGACTGGGAGACTGCGGTAGTTACTGCTGGAGCTGACTCCAGAGCTGGAGAGCTGGCCACTGCAACTGTTGTTTTTCCTCTTGGTGTTACCTTGAACCTGTGACTGAGCAGGGCCGCCAGGGAGCAGGGGCCTCACAGGATAAACAGCTCCCACTGAGCCATGCACCTGGGAGGGGCGGGCAGCTCCCCCAGGTGCACACACCTGAGAATCAGCACAGAAGGAACCTCCCACAGAAAACCAGCTGGAAGGACAGAAGAGCAAGTTCTTGACCAAGCAGCGCTGGAAAGTTCCAGGGGAAGTCTAGGGACTTACAGTATATAGAATCAGAGGCTACCCCTCCTTATTTTTTGTTTTTTGTTTTTTGTTTGTTCCCCACCCCTTTTTTCTCTTTTTCTCCTTTTTCCAGTACAACTTGTTTTTAGCCACTCTGCAGTGAGCAAAATGACTAAAAAGAAGAACTCACCACAAAAGAAAGAATCAGAAACAGTACTCTCTCCCACAGACTTACAGAATTTGGATTACAATTCAACGTCAGAAAGCCAATTCAGAAACACAATTATAAAGCTACAGGTGGCTCTAGAAAAGAGCATAAAGGATTCAAGAGACTTCATGACTGCAGAATTTAGATCCAATCAGGCTGAAATTAAAAATCAATTAAATGAGATGCAATCCAAACTGGAGGTCCTAATGATGAGGGTTAACGAGGTAGAAGAAGTGACATAGAAGTGAGTGACATAGAAGACAAGTTGATGGCAAGGAAGGAATCTGAGGAAAAAAGAGAAAAACAATGAAAAGATCATGAGGATAGGTTAAGGGAAATAAATGACAGCCTCAAAAGGAAAAACCTATGTTTAGGAGTTCCAGAGGGCTCTGAAAGGGACAGAGGACCAGAAAGTGTATTTGAACAAATTATAGATGAGAATTTCCCTAACTTGGGAAGGGAAACAGGCATTCATATCCAGGAGATAGAGAGATCCCCCCTAAAATCAATAAAAACTGTTCAACACCCCAATATTTAATAGTGAAACTTGCAAATTCCAAAGATAAGGAGAAGATCCTTAAAGCAGCAAGAAACAAGAGATCCCTAATCTTTATGGGGTGAAGTATTAGATTAACAGAAGACCTTTCTACAGACACCTGGCAGGCCAGAAAGGACTGGCAGGATATATTCAGGGTCCTAAATGAGAAGAACCTACAGCCGAGAATACTTTATCCAGCAAGGCTCTCATTCAAAATAGAAGGAGAGATAAAGAGCTTCCAAGATAGGCAGAAACTGAAAGAATCTGTGACCACCAAACCAGCTCTGCAAGAAATATTAAAGGGGACTTTGTAAAAGAAGCAGGAAGTCTAAGGAAACAATCCACAAAAACAGGGACTGAATAGTTATTATAATGACACTAAATTTATATCTTTCAATAGTAACTCTGAACGTGAATGGGCTTAATGATCCCATCAAAAGGCACAGGGTTTCAGACTGGATAAAAAAGCAAGACCCATCTATTTTCTGTCTACAAGAGACCCATTTTAGACCTAAGGACACCTACAGCCTGAAAACGAAACGTTGGAGAACCATTTACCATTCAAATGGTCCTCAAAAGAAAGCAGAGGTAGCCATCCTCATATCAGATACATTAAAGTTTATCCCAAAGACTATAGTAAGAGATGAAGAGGGACACTATATCTTACTTAAAGGATCTATCCAACAAAGGACCTAAAAATCATGAATATTTATGTCCCAAATGTGGAAACTGCCAAGTATATCAATCAATTAATAACCAAAGTTAAGACATACTTAGATAATAATAGACTTATACGTGGACTTGAACACGGTGCTTTCTACAAGTGATAGATCTTCTAAGCACAACATCTCCAAAGAAACAAGAGCTTTAAATGATACACTGGACCAGATGGATTTCACAGATATTTACAGAACTTTTTGTGCAAACGCAACTGAATACACATTCTTCTCAGGTGCACATGGAACTTTCTCCAGAATAGACCACATACTGGATCACAAATCAGGTCTTAACTGATACCAAAATATTGGGATCCTCCCCGGCATATTTTCAGACCATAATGCTTTGAAACTAGAACTAAACCACAAGAAGAAGTGTGGAAGGATTTCAAACATGTGGAGATTAAAGACCATCCTGCTTAAAGATGACAGGATCAACCAAGAAATTAGAGAAGAATTAAAAAGATTCATGGAAACTAATAAGAATGAAGATACAACCATTCAAAAACTTTGGGAATCAACAAAAGCAGTCATGAGGGGGAAATGCATTGCACTACTAGCATCCATCCAAAAACTGGAAAGAATTCAAATACAAAAGCTAACCTTGCACCTAAGGGAGCTTAGAGGGAACAGCAAATAGATCCTATGCCCAGCAGAAGAAGAGAGTCAATAAAGATTCAAGCAAAACTCAATGAAATAGAGACCAGAAGAACTGTAGAACAGGTCAACAAAACCAGGAGTTGCTTCTTTGAAAGAATTAATTAGATAGATAAACAATTAGCCAGCCTTATTAAAAAGAAGATAGAAAAGACTCAAATTAATAAAATCATGACTGAGAAAGGAGAGATAACCACCAATACCAAGGAAATACAAACGATTTTAAAAACTTATTATGAGCAGCTATGCACCAATAAATTAGGCAATCTAGAAGAAATGGACTCATTTCTGGAAAACCACCAACTACCAAAACTGGAACTGGAAGAAATAGAAAACCTGAACAGACTGATAACCAGGAAGAAAATTGAAGCAGTCATCAAAAACCTCCCAAGATACAAAAGTCCAGGGCCAGATGGCTTCCCAGGGGAATTCTAACAAACGTTTATAGAAGAAACCATACCTATTCAACTAAAGCTGTTCTGAAAGATTGAGACGGAATACTTCAACCTTGTTTTATGAGGCCAGCTTCACATTATTTCCAAAACCAGACAAAGACCCCACCAAAAAGGAGAATTATAGACCAATATCCCTGATAAACATGGATGCAAAAATTCTCAACAAAATACTAGCCAATAGGATCCAACAGTACATTATGAACATTATTCACCATGGCCACGTGGGATTTATCCCCGTGATGCAAGGCTGTTTCATCAATCGTAAAGCAATCAATGTGATAGGTCATATCAACAAGAGAAAAAACAGGAACCATATGATCCTCTCAATAGATGCAGAGAAAGCCTTTGACAAAATACAGCATCCATTCCGGATCAAAACTCTTCAGAGTGTAGGGATAGAGGGAACATTCCTCAGCATCTTAAAAGCCATCTACGAAAGACCCACAGCAAATATCATTCTCAATGGGGAAACACTGGGAGCCTTTCCCCTAAGATCAGGAACATGACAAGTATGTTCACCCTCACCACTGCTCTTTAACATAGTATTAGAAGTCCTAGCCTCAGCAATCAGGCAACAAAAAAATAAAAGGCATTCAAATTGGCAAAGAAGAAATCAAACTCTTCGTCTTTGCAGATGACATGATACTGTACATAGAAAACCCGAAAGACTCCACCCCACAATTGTTAGAACTCATAGAGCAATTCAGCAGTGTGGCAGGATACAAAATCAATGTCCAGAACTCAATCAGTGGCATTTCTATACACTAACAATGAGACTGAAGAAAGAGAAATTATGGAGTCAATCCCATTGACAATTGCACCCAAAAACATAAGATACGTAGGAATAAACCTAACCAAAGAGGTAAAGGATTTATACCCTGAAAACTACAGAACACTTCTGAAAGAAATTGAGGAAGACACAAAGAGATGAAAAAATATTCCATGCTCATGGATTGGAAGAATTAATATTGTGAAAATGTTTATGCTACCCAGGGCAATGTACACTTTCAGTGCATTCCCTATCAAAATACCATGGGATTTCTTCACAGAGTTGGAGAAAATCATCTTAAGATTTGTGTTAATCAGAAAAGATGCTGGATAGCCAGAGGAATATTGAAAAAGAAAACCAAAGCCCTAGGCATCACAATGCCAGAATTCAAGTTGTACTACAAAGCTGTGATCATCAACACAGTGTGGTACTGGCACAAAAACAGACACATCGATCAATGGAACAGAATAGAGAACCCAGAAATGTGCCCTCAATTCTATGGCCAACTAATATTTGGCAAACCAGGAAAGACTATCCACTGGAAAAAAGTCTCTTCAATAATGGTGCTGGGAAAATTGGCCATCCACTTGCAGAAGAATGAAACTAGACCATTTTCTTATACCAAACACAAAGAGAAACTCAAAATGGATGAAAGATCTAAATGTGAGACAAGAATTCACCAAAATCCTAGAGGAGAACATAGGCAAACTCTTTTTGAACTTGGCCACAGCAACTTCTTGCAAGATACATCTATGAAGGCAAGGGCAACAAAAGCAAAAATGAATTATTGGGACTTCATCAAGATAAAAAGCTTCTGCACAGCAAAAGAAACAGTCAACAAAACTAAAAGACAACCTACAGCATGGGAGAAGATGTTTGCGAATGACATATCAGATAAAGGGCTCATATCCAAGATCTATAAAGAACTTATTAAACTCAACAGCAAAGAAACAAACAATCCAATCATGAAATGGGCAAAAGACATGAACAGAAATTTCACAGAGGAAAACATAGACATGGCCAACAAGCACATGAGAAAATGCTCCGCATCACTGGCCATCAGGGAAATACAAATAAAAACCACAGTGAGATATCACCTCACACCATTGATAATGGTGAAAATTAACAAGACAGGAAAAAAAATGTTGGAGAAGTTGTGGAGAAAGGGAAAACTCTTCCACTGTTGGTGGGAATGTGAACTGGTACAGCCCCTCTGGAAATCTATGTGGAGATTCCTCAAAGAATTAAAAATAGAGCTACCCTACTACCCAGTAATTGCGGTACTGGGGATTTACCCCCAAAATACAGATGCAGTGAAAGGCCGAGACACCTGCACCCCAATGTTTATAGCAGCAATGTACATAATAGCCAAACTGTGGAAGGAGCCTCAGGGTCCATCGAAAGATGAATGGATAAAGAAGATATGGTGTGTAAATATATATATATATTTACACACCATATCTTCTTTATATATATTTATATATATATTGCTATATATAAATATTGTATATATACATATAAATATTGTGTATATATATATAACATATAAATATTGTTTTATATATATATATAACAATATTTCTCAACCGATAGAAAGGACGAATACTCACCTTTTGCCTCCACATGTATGGAAGTGGAGTGTATTTTGCTGAGTGAAGTAAGTCAATCAGAGAAGGACAATCATTATATGGTTTCACTCATATGCAGAATATAAGAAATAGTGAAATGGATGATAGGGGAAAGGAGGGGAAATGAGCGGGAAAAATTAGAGAGGGTGAGAAAACATGAGAGACTTCTAACTCTGGGAAATGGACAAGGGGATGTGGAAGGGGAGTTGGGTGGGGGTTAGCGTGACTGGCTGATGGGCACTAAGGAGGGTCTTGATGGGATAAGCAATAAGTGTTATACTATATGTTGGCAAATTGAACTTCAATATAAATATATGTATATATTTTTATATATATGAAAAAAAACACAATGAGACCTTTAAATTTACCAGAAAAGACAGAACAGGAGGTAGTAGTCACTGCCAGCTTTTTATATATTATGGAGATAAGAAAATGTCTGAATTAGAATTTGTTTTTGTTTTTTTTTTTTTGAATTAGAATTTGAAACAATTGTTATAAAGCTACTAGCTATGCTTGAAACAAAGCAGAGAAGGCACTCAAGAATCCCTTACTATAGAAATAAAAGAAGTAATGTCTAATGATGCCAAAATTAAAATTGCTATGACCGATATGCTGTAAAAAATAGAGGCTATAACATGGAGGACATATGGGTCAGAAGAGAGATGCAGTGATCCAGAAGACAAAATGATGGAGAATAAAAAAAAATGATGGAGAATAAAGAAGGTGAAAAAAGAGTGAAAGACAGCTACTGGATCACAACCTGAGACCAAGTAATCAGCAATATAGCAAAGTGAAATAATATTTAAATAATAGGATTCCCAGAAGATGAGAGAGAGAGAGAGATATTTGAATAAAGTATAACTCAGAAATTCCCTACTTTGGGGAAGGAGGCAGGCATTCAAGTCCTGGAGGCTCAGAACATTTACCTCAAAATAAATAAAAATGGGAAAAAAACCATGTCATATAATAGTGATGCTTGCAATCTTCAAGGATAAAGAGTAAATCCTACGAGCAGCTTAGGACAGGATGTCTTTAACCTACAAGGGTAGAAATAATAGGTTGGCAGCAGAGTTCTCCACAGAGATCTTGTAGGCTGGAAAGGACTGACATAATATATTCAATGTGCTAAATGGGGAAAATATGGAGTCAAGAATACTTTATCCAGCAAGGCTGTCATTCAGAATAGAAGGAGAAATAGTTTCCAGGACAAACAAACTAAAGAAATTTGTGCGCACTAATCCAATCATACCAGAAATACTAAAGGATCCCTTGAGCAAGGAGACAGCCCAAAAGTAACAAAGACCAGAAAGGAACAGAGACAATCTATGGAAACAGTTACTTTACAGGTAATACAATGGCACTAAATTCATACCTTTCAATAATTATCCTGAATGTGAATGGACTCAATGCTCCAATCTTTGATTGGAGGCTTAACAGATTGGAATAAAAAACATGACCCATCAATGTGCTGCTTACAAGAGACTAATTGTAGACCCAAAGACACCTCCAGATTGAAAATGGGGAGTAAAGAACAATTTATCATGCTAATGGACATCAATTAAAGGTGGAGTAGCCATCTCAATAGCAGATCAACTACATTTTAAACCAAATACTGTAATAAGAGATGAAGAAGTACACTATATCATAATAAAAAGGACTATCCAGCAAGAATATGTAACAATTGTAAATATTTATTCCCCTAAATTGGGAGCAGGCAGTTAAATATACCAATTAATAACAAAATTAAAGAAACACACTGATAATGATAGTAAATACAATGAACAAGTCATCTAAGCAGAAGATCAACAAGGAAATGGACTCTGAATGATACACTGGATTAGATGGACTTCATAGATATATTCAGAGAATATCATCCTAAAGCAGCATAATATATATTCATTTTGAGTGTATATGGAACATTCTCCAGAATAGATTATATTGGGTCACAAATCAGGTCTCAACAAGTATAAAAAGATTGAGATCATTCGGTGCATATTTTGAAGACTACAATGCTTTGAAATTTGAATTCAATCACAAAAGAAAATTTGGAAGGAACACAAATGTATAGAAGTTAAAGAGCATCCTACTAAAGAATGAATGGGTCAACCAGGAAATTAAAGGAGAATAAAAAATGCATGGAAACAAATGAAAATAAAATAACTACAGCTCATAACCTTTGGGATTCAGTAAAGACAGCCTGAGGAGGGAAGTATATAGCAATACAGGCCTTACTCAAGAAACAAGAGAAGTCAAAAATACATAACCTAACCTTACACCTTAAGGAGCTGGAAAAAAAAGTAAGTAAAGCCTAAAACAGCAAAAAAGAAAAATAAAAATCAGGGTAGAAATGAATTATATAGAAATTAAAAAATCAGTTGAACACA
Source organism: Canis lupus baileyi (assembly GCF_048164855.1). Classification (NCBI taxonomy): domain Eukaryota; kingdom Metazoa; phylum Chordata; class Mammalia; order Carnivora; family Canidae; genus Canis; species Canis lupus. Next base: position 75,610,796 of record NC_132876.1, on the reverse strand, counting down.
TCAACAAAACTAGGAGATGGTTCTCTGAAAGAATTAATAAGATCGATAAGTCCCTACTCAGACTTATCAAAAGGGTAAGAGAAAGGACCCAAATCAATAAAATTATGAATGAAAAAGGATAGATGACAACCAACATTGCAGAAGTACAATTATAAGAGAATACTATGAGCAATTATATGCCAACAAATTGGGCAATCGAAGAAATGGGTATATTGCTACAAACATATAAATTACCAAATATAAAACAGGAAGAAATAAGAAATTTGAACAGACCCATAGTCAGCAAAAATATTTTATCAGTAATCTAAATCTCCCAACAAACAAGATCCCAGAGCCAGATGGCTTTCCAGAGGAATTCTACCAAACATTTATTGAAGAGTTAACACCTTTTTCTCTGAATCTGTTCCAAAAATTATAAGTGAAAGGAATACTTTTTTATGAAGCCAGCATTACCTTGATTCCAAAACCAAAGATCCCACTAAAAAGAATTACAGTCCAATATCCCTGATGAATACAGATGCAAATTTCTCAACAAGATACTAGCAAATAGAATCCAACAGTACATTAAAATAAGCATTGCATTCCAGTAAGAATTTTTCCTGGGCTGCAGGGCTTGTTCAATATTCACAAATAATTCAACATGAGACACCACAATGATTAAAAAAGGGTAAAAGCCATATGATCCTTTCATTCAATGGAGAAAAAGCATTTGTCAAGATTCAGCATTCTTTCTTGATAAAGACCCTCAAAAATATTCGTGATAAAGGAAACATAGTTCAACCTCATTAAAGTCCCACAGTAAATATCATCCTCAATGGGGAAAAACTGAGAACTTTTCCCTTAAGGTCAGAAAAATGACAGGAATATCCACTCTGAGCATTACCATTTAACATAGTACTGGAAGACCTAGCCTCAGCAATAAGACAGCAAAGAGAAATAAAAGGCATCTAAATCAGAAACGAATAATTCAAACTTTCACTATTTGCAGATTACATGATAGTCTATATAGAAAAAACAAAAGATTCCACTAAAAATTGCTGGAATTGATAGATGAATTCAGGAATGTTGCAGGATATAAAATCAATGCATAGAAAACTTTTGCATTTCTATACACTAATAATGAAACAGAAGAGAAATCAAGGAATTGACCCCATTTACAATTGCACCAAAAATCATAAGATACATAGGAATAAACATAACCAAAAAGTTAAATTATCTGTACTCTGGAAACTATAGGACATTTGTGAAGGACATTGAAGAAGATGCAATGAAAAGGGAATACATGCCATACTTATGGATTGGAAGCACAAATATTGTTCAATGTCTATACTACCCAAATCAATCTACATATTCAATGAAATCCTTATCAAAACAAAACCAGCATTTTTCAGAGAAGTAGAACAAATAATTCTAAAATGTGTAAATGTTAGTAGTAAAGTCCCCAGATAACCAAAGTTATGTTGAAAAATAACTGAAGCTGGAGGCATCACAGTTCTGAACTTCAATCTATATTACAAAGCTTTATTCATCAGGACAGTATGGTACAGGCACAAAAACTGACACATATATTAATGGAACAGAATAGAAAACCCAGAAATAGTCCTGCAACTCTATGGTCAAGTGATATGACAAAGCAGGAGAGATTACCCAATGGAAAAAAAATCTTCAATAAATGGTATTGAGAAAACTGGACAGCCATATGCAAAAGAATGAAACTGGACGACTTTCTTAAACCATACACAAAAATAAACTCCTAATGGATGAATGTCCTAAATGTGAAATAGGAATCCATCAAAATCCTAGAGGAGAACACTGGCAGCAAGCTCTTGGACCTTGGCCATAGCAACCTCTTACTAGATATGTCTGCAGAGGGTAGGGAAACCAAAGCAAAAATGAACTCTTGGCACTTGCTCAAAATAGAAAGCTTCTGCACAGCAAAAAACAAACAAAAACAAACAAACAAACAAAAGCAAAGCTAAAAGTCAGCTAACGTAATAGGAGAATATATTTGCAAATTATATATTAGTTAAAGGGCTATTATCCAAAATCTATAAAGAATTTAACACCTCAAAAATTTAAAAAAAAAACAGTGAAGTAATAGGCAGAAAAGATGAGCAGACATTTCTCCAAAGAGGACATACAAATGGCCAACAGACACATGAAGAAATGTTCAACATTACTCATTTTCAGGGAAATACAAATCAAAACCACAATGAGATACCACCTTACTCTTGTCTAAGTAGCTAAAATGAACAACTGAGGAAACAACAGATGTTGGCGAGGATGTGGAGAAAGGGGAACCCTGATGCATGGTTGGTAGGAATGCAAACTGGTGCAGCCAAACATTATAGAGGCTCCTCAAAAAGTTAAAAATAGAACTACTGTATGACCCAGCAACTGTACTACTAGTTATTTTACCAAAGGATACAAACATACTGATTGAAAGGAGCACATGCACCCTAATGTTTATAGCAGCACTATCAATGATAGCCAAATTATGGAAAGAACCCAAATGTCCATATGTCCATTGGTGGATGAATAGATAAAAAAGAGGTCAATCATATATATTCCATACACATATGGAATATTATTTGATATATACATGGATATCACTCAGCCATCAAAAATAATGAAATCTTGCCATTTGCAATAATGTGAATGGAACTAGAGTGTATTAAGTGAAATAAGTCAGTCAGAGAAAGGCAAATATATCTCATTCATATGGTGGGATTTATGAAATATGACAGATGAACATTGGAGAATAAAATGAAAAATAAAATAAGATAAAAACAGAGAGGGGGCAAACCATAACAGACTCTTAACTATAGAGAACAAAGTGAGGGTTGCTGAAAGAGAGATGCGGGAAGGGATAGGCTAAACAGGTGATGGACATTAAGGTGAGTACTTGTTGGGATGACCACTGGATGTTACATGCAAGTGATGAATCACTAAATCCTACTCCTGAGACCAATACTACGCTATATGTTAAGTAACTTGAATTTATTTTATTTTTTTTAAATTTTTTCCCCAAAGAGACTGCATAGTGCTGTTCATTTTCTTTTAATGAATAAAGCAGAGAGGAGGGGCAAGATGGCGGAAGAGTAGGGTCCCCAAATCACCTGTCCCCACCAAATTACCTAGATAACCTTCAAATCATCCTGAAAATCTATGAATTCAGCCTGAGATTTAAAGAGAGAACACCTGGAATGCTACAGTGAGAAGAGTTCACGCTTCTATCAAGGTAAGAAGACGGGGAAAAAAGAAATAGAGAAACAAAAGGCATCCAAGGGAGAGGGGCCCCGCTAGGAGCCGGGCTAAGGCTGGGGCGAGTGCATCCAGGACAGGAAAGCTCCCTCCCAGAGAAGCAGGAGCTTCAGCAATCTTCCTGGGCGGAAAGGCGCTCCCAGGGAGTTAGAGCAGGACCCCGGAAAGGTGGGGAAGCCCTCAGGCTCCCTGGGACACTAACAGAGCAACTATGCACCAGGAAGAGTGTGCCGAGCTCCCTAAAGGGCTACAGCGCACCCACGGCTGGACACCGGAGCAGCTCGGAGGGAGCAGCTCGGAGGGGCTCGGGCGTCGGCTCTGCAGAGAGGCGGCTGCATGGCCGGGAGCAGCTCGGAGGCGGCTCCGGCAGAGGAAGAGACTCCCTGCGGAGGGGGCTGCGCAGGCCTGGGAGCAGTTTGGAGGGGCTCGGGCGGAGGCTCCGCGGAGAGGCGGCTGCAGGGCTGGGAGCGGGAATCCAAAAGTACAGGCACCGGAGCACAAGGCGCCAGGGACACAGCCCAGAATCCAACCTCCCCCTGGGACAGGCAGAGCAAGGGGGCTCCTGTCCCGAGCTGAGCAGATCAGCGGCCCCGCCCCCCGGAGCATCCAGGCCTTGTAGACTGAGAGCTCTTTAGTTACTGCGGGAGCTGAATCCAGGGCTCTAGAGCTGGCTGCAGCCACTGTGGTTGTTCCTCCTGGGGCCTCACGGGGTAAACAACCCCAACTGAGCCCTGCACCAGGCAGGGGGCAGAGCAGCTCCCCCAAGTGCTAACACCTGAAAATCAGCACAACAGGCCCCTCCCCCAGAAGACCAGCTAGACAGACAAGTTCCAGGGGAAGTCAAGGGACTTAAAGTATACAGAATCAGAAGATACTCCCCCGTGTTTTTTGTTTTTTGTTTTTTGTGGGTTTTTTTGTTTTTTTTTTTCTTTTTGATTTCTGATTGCTTCCCCACCCTATTTTTCCCTTTCTTTCTTTTTCTTTCTCTTTTTTCTCTTTTTTCCTTTTTTCTTCCTTTTTTCTTTTTTCTTTTTCTCTTTTCTTTCCTTCTTTCTCTCCTCTCTTTTTCTCCTTTTCCCAATACAACTTGCTTTTGGCCACTCTGCACTGAGCAAAATGACTAGAAGGAAAACCTCACCTCAAAAGAAAGAATCAGAAACAGTCCTCTCTCCCACAGAGTTACAAAATCTGGATTACAATTCAATGTCAGAAAGCCAATTCAGAAGCACTATGATAAAGCGACTGGTGGCTCTAGAAAAAAGCATAAAGGACTCAAGAGACTTCATGACTGCAGAATTTAGATCTGATCAGGCAGAAATTAAAAATCAGTTGAATGAGATACAATCCAAACTAGAAGTCCTAACGATGAGGGTTAACGAGGTGGAAGAATGGGTGAGTGACATAGAAGACAAGTTGATGGCAAAGAGGGAAACTGAGGAAAAAAGAGAGAAACAATTAAAAGACTTCTAACTCTGGGAAACGAACTAGGGGTGGTGGAAGGGGAGGAGGGCGGGGGGTGGGGGTGAATTGCACTGTTGGGGATTTACCCCAAAGATACAGATGCAGTGAAACGCCGGGACACCTGCACCCCGATATTTATAGCAGCCATGTCCACAATAGCCAAACTGTGGAAGGAGCCTCGGTGTCCATCGAAAGATGAATGGATAAAGAAGATGTGGTTTATGTATGCAATGGAATATTACTCAGCCATTAGAAATGACAAATACCCACCATTTGCTTCAACTTGGATGGAACTGCAGGGTATTATGGTGAGTGAAATAAGTCAATTGGAGAAGGATAAACATTATATGGTCTCATTCATTTGGGGAATATAAATAATAGTGAAAGGGAATAGAAGGGAAAGGAGAAGAAATGGGTAGGAAATATCAGAAAGGGAGACAGAACATAAAGACTCCTAACTCTGGGAAATGAACTAGGGGTGGTGGAAGGGGAAGAGGGCGGGGGAGGGGGTGAATGGGTGACGGGCACTGAGGGGGGCACTTGACAGGATGAGCACTGGGTGTTACTCTGTATGTTGGCAAATTGAACACCAATAAAAAATAAATTTATTATTTAAAAAATTTCCTAAAAAGAAAAAAAAAGAAAAAGAAAGTCCACGGTATTTTGATAAGGATTGCATTAAATGTGTAAATTGCCTGGGTGACTTTGACATTTTCACAATATTTATTCTTCCAATCCATAAACATGGAATATTTTTCCATCTCTTTGTGTCTTCCTCAATTTCTTTCAGAAGTGTTCTGTAGTTTTTAGGGTATAGATCCTTTACTTCTTTGGTTAGGTTTATTCCTAGGTATCTTACACTTTTGGTGCAATTGTAAAAGGGATTGACTTTCATTTCTCTTTCTTCAGTCTCCTTGTTATTGTATAGAAATGCCACCATTTCTGGACATTCATTTTGTATCCTACCACACTGCCAAATTGCTGTATGAGTTCTTGCAATCTTGGGGTGCAGCCTTTTGAGTTTTCTATGGACAGTCTCAAGTCATCTGTGAAGAGGGAGAGGTTGACTTCTTTGCCAATTTGAATGCCTTTTATTTCTTTTTGTTGCCTGATTGCTGAGGCGAGGACTTCTAGTACAATGTTGAATAGCAGTGGTGAGAGTGGACATCCCTGTCTTGTTCCTGATCTTAGGGGAAAGGCTCCCAGCGTTTCCCCATTGAGAATTATATTTGCTGTGGGCTTTTGGTAGATGGCTTTTAAGATGCTGAGGAATGTTCCCCCTATCCCTACACTCTGAAGAGTTTTGATCAGGAATGGATGCTGTATTTTGTCAAATGCTTTCTCTACATTTATTGTTAGGGTCTTATGATTCTTGTTTTTTCTCTTGTTCATGCGATCCTTCACGTTGATTGTTTTATGAGTGTTGAACCAGCCTTGTGTCCCGGGAATTAATCCTACTTGGTCATGGTGAATAATTTTCTTAATGTACTGTTGGATCCTATTGGCTAGTATCTTTTTGAGAATTTTTGCATCCATGTTCATCAGGGATATTGGTCTATAATTCTCCTTTTCGGTGGGGTCTTTGTCTGGTTTTGGAATTCAGGTGATGCTGGCCTCCTAGAATGAATTTGGAAGTACTCCATCTCTTTCTATCTTTCCAAACAGCTCTAGTAGAATAGGTATGGTTTCTTCTTTAAACGTTTGGTAGAATTCCCCCTGGGAAGCCATCTTGCCCTGGACTTTTGTGCCTTGGGAGTGTTTTGATGACTGCTTCAATTTCCCCCCCAGGTTATCAGCCTGTTCCGGTTTTCTATTTCTTCCTGTTCCAGTTTTGGTAATTTGTGGTTCTCCAGAAATGCATCCATTTCTTCTAGATTGTCTAATATAATGGCACATAACTACTCATAATATGTTTTTAAAATTGTTTGTATTTTATTTGTATTGGTTTTGATGTCTCCTCTTTCATTCATGATTTTATTAATTTGAATATTTTCTCTTTACTTTTAATAAGGCTGGCTAATGGTTATCTAACTTTTTTTTAACTTATTAATTCTTTCAAAGAACCAACTCCTGGTTTTATTGATCTGTTCTACAGTTCTTCTGGTCTTTATTTCATTGAGTTCTGCTCAAATCTTGATATTCTCTCTTCATCTCCTTGGTGTAGGTTTTATTTGTTGTTCTTTCTCCAGTTCCTTTTAGTGTGAGGTTAGCTTGTGTATTTGAGTTTTCCAATTTCTTGAGGAATACTTCTATTGGGATGTATTTCCCTCTTAGAACTCCTTTTAATGTATCCTAAAGGTTTTGATGGTTATATCTTCATTTTCACTAGCTTCCATGAATCTCTTTAATTCTCTAATTTCCTTGTTGACCTATTCATCTTTTAACAGGATGCTCTTTAATCTCCACATGTTTGTGTTTCTTCCCCATTTCTTCTTATGATTAAGTTCTAGTTTCAAAGCACTGTAGTTTGAAAATGTATAGGGGACAATCCCAATCTTTTGGTATCAGTTGAGACTTATTTGTGACCCAGTAGTGTTCTATTTTGGAGAATGTTCCATGTGACTTTGAGAAGAATATGCATTCAGTTGCATTCATATGTGAAGTTCTGTATGTATCTGTGAAATCCATCTGGTCCAGTGTATTATTTAAGGTCCTTGTTTCTTTGGTGATGTTGTGCCTAGAATATCTGTCATTTGCAGAAAGTGCTGTGTTGAACTCTCCTACTATTCGTGTATTAAAATCTAAGTATGTCTTTACTTTGGTTATTAATTGATTGATATCCTCGGCAGCTCCCACATTAGGGGCATAAATATTCATGATCGTTAGGTCTTCTTGTTGGTTAGACCCTCTAAGTATGATATAGTGTCCCGCTTCCTCTCTTACTACAGTCTTTGGGATAAACTTTAATTTATCTGATATGAGGATTGCTACCCCTGCTTTCTTTTGAGGACCATTTGGTAAATGGTTCTCCAACCTTTCGTTTCCAGGCTGGAGGTGTCCTTATGTTCAAAATGAGTCTCTTGTACACAGCAAATAGATGGATCTTGCTTTTTTATCCAGTCTGAAACCCTGCATCCTTTGATGGGATCATTTAGCCCATTCATGTTCAGAGTTACTACTGAAAGATGAATTTAGTGTCATTTTAATACCTAAATGGATTTTGTGTTTTGTGGATTATTTCTTTGGGTTTCCTCTTTGTTTTACAGTATCCGCCTTAGTATTTCTTGCAGAGCTGATTTGGTGGTCACATTTTTTTCAGTTTCTGCCTCTCTTGGAAGCTCTTTATTTCTTCTATTCTGAATGGCAGCCTTGCTGGATATAGTATTCTTGGTTGCATGTTCTTCTCACTTAGGATCCTGAATATATTTTGCCAGACCTTTCTGGCCTGCCTGGTCTCTGGTGAGAGTCCTGTTAATCTGATATTTCTCTGTGCATATTTTAAGAAACTCTTGTCTCTCTGCTTTAAGTATTTTCTCCTTATCTTTGGAATTTGCAAGTTTCACTATTAAATGTCCTGGTGTTGAACGCTTTTTATTGATTTTGGGGGGGACCTCTATCTCCTGGATCTGAATGCCCATTTTCCTCCCCAAATTAGGGATGTTCTCAGCTATGATTTGTTCAAATATGCCTTCTGGCCCTCTGTCCCTCTGAGCACTTTCTACATCACTAATTATATGTATATTTTTTCCTTCTGAGGCTATCTCTTTCCTTTAACCTTTCCTCATGCTCTTTTAATTGTTTTTCTCTTTTTTCCTCATCCTCCTTCCTTGCCATCAACTTGTGTTTTATGTCAATCACTCTTTTTTTCCACCAAGTAACCCTAGTTAAGATATCCATTTTGGATTGCATCTCATTTTATTGATTCTTAATTTTTGCCTGATTAGATCTAAATTCTGCAGTAATGACATCCCTTGATTCCTTTATGCTTTCTTCCAGTGCCACCAGTAGCTTTATAATTGTGCTTCTGAATTGGCTTTCTAACATCAAATTATAATTCATATTCTGTTACTCTTTGGCAGAGAGTACTGTTTCTGTTTCTTTCTTTTGTGGTGGATCCTTCCTTCGAGTCATTTCACTCAGTGCAGAGTGGGTGTATGTGTGGCTGATTTAAGAGCATTAACCACAACTGAAGTAAATTTCACCCTAGATGATTCTGACGAGAGCAGAGACCAGAAATTGGAAACAAAGATCAGAACGAAATAAAATAAAAGGACTAGTAAATTGAAAATCATATTTTAAAACAAAGTATTTAAAAATAATAGGGCAAAAATACCAAAGGAGAAGAAAAAAAGATAAAGAGAGAAAGAAGAGAAAAAAAAAGGAAAGAGGAAAAAAGGAAAAAAATAAAAGAAAAAGGGGGGACTGGGAGATGGTGGTGAAGTAGTTGTAGTGGAGGGAGAATGTAGTCTACTTGAGGGGTCCTAGAGGGTGTCCTCTTGGTTCTGAGAGTATTAAGTTCTGTATGTTAGAAGATGCTTATTCCCAAATTTATATAAACCAGCAATACTTGTAGAAATCCCCAACATTGACCACTAAAACATAAACGAGATGAAAGAGGGGGGCAGAATGGAATGAAGAGAGAATATAATCTCAGAGAATGAGCCAGCACAGTATTCTACTTGGTTCTGGGTACATGCTCAACATGTTTTAGAAGGTATTAACTCCTGCCATTGTAGAACAAAATGAGGCCGAGAAAACAAAAAATACAAAACAAAATTCATATCTCGTATATCTCCCAGAATTAAATTGAGTATGTCGAATGGAATCTAAATTGGAAAATATATATCCAACATGTAGTTGTAGAAATATGAAAGTCAAAAATGAAGAAACTTAAAAATGAGTATGTGGTAAAATATTGTAGTTAAGGTGGGAAAAGAGAAAAATATTGGAAATATTTAGTCTGATATAAAAACAAGATGTAATGGAAAAAGGGAAAAAAATTTAAAAAGAGGGGCCTCTAGTTCTATATATTATAAATCCCTCCAACTTCCCCTGGAGCTTTCCAGTGCTGCTTGGTCAAGAAGTTGCTCTTCCTCTGTTCTTCCAGCTGGTCCTCTGGGGGAAGGGTCTGCTGTGCTGATTCTCAGGTGTGTGTGCCTGAATTGAAATGCCCCACCCCCCTGCTGGGTGTTAGGCTCAGTGGGAGCTGTTTACCCAGTGAGGCCTTTTTTCCCTGGTGGCCTGCCTCTCCCAGGCACAAGATGAAACAAGGAGTTAAAACAACAGTGGTGGCAGCTAGAATTGCAGCTCTGGAGTCAGCTCCCCACTAGTAACTAATGCAGTCCTCACTGGCCTAGATGCTCCAGGCACAGGCACGGGTGCACTTATCTTTTTTTTATTGTAGTTCAATTTGTCAACATATAGCATAACACACAGTGTTCATCCCATCAAGTGCCCCGCTCAGTGCCCCATCACCCAGTCACCCCCACCCCCCACCCACCTCCCTTTCCACCACCCCTTGTTCATTTCCCAGAGTTAGGAGTCTCTCATGTTCTGTCTCCCTCTCTGATATTTCCCACTTATTTTCTCTCCTTTCCCCTTTATTCCCTTTCACTATTTTTTATATTCCCCAAATGAATGAGACCACTTATCTGCACAGCTTGCAGGGTGCCCACAGGCAGGAGAGTCCTTGCTATCCTGTGCCCTCCCCACTTCCGCCTGTCCCAGGAAGAGTGCAACATTGTGGGATTCATCTTCTTGGTGCCCTGGGATTCAGGGTACTGTGCTGCTGGAATCATGCCCCCAGGTGGGGTGGCTCCCGAAGGCAGCAGGTCACAGACAACTCTGTACGGACCGCCTAACAGCCCTGCTGGCTGTGCTCTAGCCCCTTACCAAGATTGGTGTGCAGTTTTTGGTGCAGTTTCCCCAGGCACACTTCCTCTATTAGTGTCTCCTGGAAACTGGAGGCTTCCCTGCCCCTCCTGCGATTCTGCCCAATTTCCCTGCTAAGTGCTTTTCTGTCCGGAAGAAACTGGTGTGGATTTTTAAAGTTCCCACTTCTCTGGGGCTGGGCTTTCCTGTCCCAGAGGCTTTTGCTTCCCCAGCCTCAGCTGGGCATCTTGCGATGCCCTTCCCCCATTTGATTCTTTTTTTTTTTATTTTTTTCTGCCTTCCTACCTTGCTAGAAGCGAAAACCCTTCTCTCTGTAGCATTCTTGCTGTTCTCTCTTTAAATCTCAGGTCGAATTCATAGGTGTTCAGGATGATTTGAAAGTTATCTAAGTCAGTTGGTGGGACCAGGTGAGTTGAGGACCCCTACTCCTCTGCCATCTTGCCCCACCCTCTGACTTCAAAACTTTTGTCCTTTTCAGCACACCAGGCTAATAGAAGGCAATCTCCATTGCCTTTCTGATTTTACTCAATAACTATTTGTTGAGTGAGCGAGTGAGTGAATAATGAGAGGAAGTAGTACTAGAGCATATTCAGGTTGAATCCCATGTTAATGTATATATGCATGTTTCGGTAAGTTCTTGGGCAAATGGAGCTGGTAAAGGACAGTGGTAAGAAGAATATCCCATGACAGCACGTCTGTATGCCAGGAACTATGGCAGGAAAATTCATTTAGACTCTATTTCATTCAATACTCACAATGATCCCAGGAGTCAAATGTTATCCAGCATCTCTTCTTCAGTTGGGCAAATAGGCTCAGAAGGGTTATGCAACTTGCTCAAGGTGGCAGAATAGGAATGTGAACGTGGGTCTATCCAACTCCAAAGTAGATCCTGCTTCCACTATATTGCTTTATCCTGGGAAACTTCAGATTAGAAGCTGCGAGGCAGAGGCCAGTAGAAATATATGTGGAGCAAGATGGAAGGACAGAGATTGAGCACTAGAAAATACACTGAATCCTTTAGACTGAGGAAGATAGAGGTATAAAAAATACTAAACATAATGGGAATGAGATCTTTGGATCCCATTGCCTCCAGGGTTGGGGATATAAGAGGAGATAAATGACAACTGGCTTCTGAAGTGGGATCCTGATGTCATTCTTCTTCTTAGTGATATCTTTAGCACAAGTGTCTATTGGGGACCTTGAGAAGCAGAGCCACAATGTGGAAGCCACTTATATCCCAGAGGTGAGAGCAGCTGCTGAGGTGATGGCAGGACCTGTGCCAATCTCAGGGATACATTTTCCCAGCCATGAGGTTATTTATAAATAACCCCAGAGCATTTCACAAAATAAGTATTAACCCTAGCTTTGCCAGGCCTTTCCCGGAGGGGCTTTCATCTGTTCCTGACAATCAGGAGGCTAGTGTGTGTCAGGGTGCATTTTATATACGGGCAGTGAAGTAGTAACAGCTTCTTTAAAAGGCGTCTGAATTTCCAGGAGTTGGGATCACTTCCTAATTTGGGAGGAGAGTAATAGCTATGACCAGATAATCTGCATTAGACTCCCTGGCCTGACCTCCCAGGGGATTGTGAGAAAGTGTCTTATTCCCAAGGCAGAGGATTTACAAAATATGGCAACCATCTGCTACTATTTTGATGAATTGTTTTGTGCCCATTGCCTAGTCTCCTCTGGGGAAGGAGGTGGTTGGCAATTCCAGTACAGGTGAGCTTAAATGTAACCAAGGCTTGTCATTCTGACATTTAAGACTGGGGAAACCTCTAGGCTTTCACTGGGTTAAATGAAGCTGCCTTGAACCTTGAGGGGCTTTCTGTGGTCAGTAGTCAGTGAAGGAGAGGAAAGACCTGGGATCCACAGCGAGTAAGTCTAGGCAAGTTGCAGGAGAGTCAGGCTTAGGATGACCCCACGGAGGATGGGGACCACAGGGCTGGTCCCTTTGAGGTCAGCAGGATGTATATAAGAGCAGTGAGAAAATGGTGGAGGGAGTAACTGGAGCTTATGAGACCTGGAAAGTATTAGGTACAGAGGGATTGGGGGAAAAGTCCTGAGGCTTTAGGAAGGTGTAATATTTGAGTATTTTGAGCTGAAGGGCCCCCCAAATGAGGAAATTTGCATTTTAACAGAAGAGCATGGAGAGAGGAAAATCTATACCAAGGCATTGTTAACAGTGGATTTTCAGATACCAAAGGAAGAGCTCTGGGTGTTGGGGGGGGGTGTCAGTGAGGAAGGAGGAGGATAAATGTCAATACAGCTTGTCTATGCATAAGGACTGCTTTTCCTTTCCTGCCACAGAAACCAGGACATAAAAGGCACACCTGTGCAAAGCTTTGTGGGTCTCCTTCACCTCACTTGATCCAGCTCCATGGGGATGCTCTGTGAGATTTGTAGAAAGTGGCATTTCTCCAGGAGCATTCTGAGTTGTGGAGTCCTTGGTGATGGTTCAGCTGGGGAAAGGAAAGCCTGCACAAAAACCAATTAGGGGGATCCCTGGGTGGCGCAGCGATTTGGCACCCGCCTTTGGCCCAGGACGGGATCCTGGAGACCAGGGATCGAGTCCCACATCGGGCTCCTGATGCATGGAGCCTGCTTCTCCCTCTGCCTGTGTCTCTGCCTCTCTCTCTCTGTGTGTGACTATCATAAAAAAATTTTTTTTAAAAACCAATTAGGTTTAGTTAATGGAGGTGGGAAGTGGGCCAACTTGGCTTAAATAGAAGAGCTTCTGAATTTGAAATATCATCTGGTCCAGTTCCCAAATCTAGGCAGGGTTACTGTTTATTATCAATAAATGCAAGCAAAGAACCAATTACCAAAAGTTTAAAAGACATCACACAGTAGAGAAAGTGAAAATCAGGCAACCGATTTAAAGAAAGGATAGCAATACTTATATGGGACAAACTAGACTTTTTTGTCCTTGTATTGTTTTTATCCTGCTTTGGAATCAGGGTAGTACTGGCTAATGGAATGATTTTTAATGTTTTCTCTCTATTCCATTATTGGTAAGCTTTTGATAAAGATTGTCATTAATTATTTTTTTAAATGTTTGTTAGAATTCACCAAGGAAAACATGTGGTCTTGGTCTTTTCTGTGATAAGAGTGTTTTGATTCCTAATTTAACTTTCATTCTTGTTTCTGGTGTAAGAAGATTTTCTACTTCTTGGATTCAAGATTCATGATTCAATCTTGGTAACTTGTGTTTTTAGGAATTATCTGTTTTTTTTTTTCCTAAGTTATCTGATTTGTTAGTATATAGTAATCTTATCACACTATGTGTTTCTGTGGTTATCTGTTTTCTTTTCCATTTTTCATTTTCATTTTGAGTCTTCTCTTTTTTGTGTAATGTAATTAAATCATTGCCAATTTTATTTATCTTCTTTTGGAAAACTGGTCATTATTTTAAATGTTATGCTATTGTTTATTTTGGTGTCTATTTATTACTGACTTTTCTTTATTTCCTTCCTCTACTACATTCCAGATAAGTTCCTTTTTCTAGTTCCCTGTGGTATAATACCATTTATTTGAACTTTTTTCTTAATACAAGCATTTATAGCATAAATTTCACTCTGACATATGCTTTTACTGCATCCCATAGGTTTTGGGACATTGTGCTTTCTTTTTCTTTTGTTTTGAGACATATTTTGATTTGACATTTGATTTGTCATGTGGCCAATTGTTTATGCAATAGTGTGTTAATATTTACATATTAAATATTTAATATTTACATTGCAGACTTTCCAGCTTTGTTTTAATGTTGGTCTTTAGATTTTACACTTGTGGTTGGAAAATATACTTGGTATGATTTCAGTCTTCTTAAATTTGTAATATTTATGTCTCATTTTATGTGATTTAACCAGGGGATTCTTCTGTGTGTACTTGAGGAAAATGTATGTTCTATTTTAATTGGATGAAATGTTTTATATATATATATAATCTTTTAGAACCATGTATTCTAAAATATGCCTCAAGTAAAAAAATGTTCTTATTGAAAAAAAAGAAAACCTGAAGGTACTCATTTAAAATAAAGCATATCAGAGGGGAAAAGGGGGAATGGGTGAAATAGGTGAAGGGGATTAAGAGTACACTTATCATGATAAGTACTGAGTAATGATGTACAGAATTGTTGAATCACTATATTGTGACCTGAAACAAATATAACATTTTATGTTGACTCTACTGGAAATAATATTTTAAAAACTTAACATAATAGCACTCTAAATGCAGTGATACTTAGTTTCATGCAAAAGAAAACCTTTTTTATGTATTCTTCTTTTTTTATGTATTTAAGGAGTGTTTTGAAAATAAATGCTCATGTTTAAAGTATTATTTGAAATTCACATTAGGCATCATTACAGATGTTTCTATGGAATCTTCAGTCTCCAGGACAATAAAACACTACTCTTACTCTATTTAAGAAGCTGTAGAGAAAAAGTGGCTAGGAGAGTGGAACTTGAAAATTCTCATCAGAAAAAAAATAAAAGTTTGTAACTATGTATGATGATAGAAGTCAACTGGGCTGTTAACTGGTATCATTTTGTAATATACACAAATATCAAACTATGACATCGTATTCTGAAACTAATATAATGTCATGTCAATCATATCTCAATAAAAATAAAATTAATTTAAAAATTAAAGAAAATAATTTCTATGTTTCTCCTTTCTTGGGCATTGTATGTGTGTTTGGTTTGTACTTTGATAATGGGAATAAATATTCTTCATTTGTTATAAATTTTAACCTTTATTCAACGTGAGAACTGAGGCAAATGATTTCATCTCTTTGAGTCTCAGTTCCCTCAACTGCCTAAAAGGAATAGTAATAAGACCTACCTTGCAGAGTTGCTAGGATGAGAAAATGAGAATGCACATATATTAAAGTAAATAATAAAGCACTTGAAAAAGTGTGTGTGTGTGTGCGGGGACAGAGATGGAAAAAAACAAACAACAACTTGCCAGAAGCACATCTTGGCTAAGTTCAATTCTTGTCCTTGGACAGCAATATAGTCAGCTGCTTTTCTTTAAATTTATTTTTTATTGGTGTTCAATTTGCCAACATATAGAATAACACCCAGTGCTCATCCCATCAACTGCCCCCCTCAGTGCCTGTCACCCAGTCACCCCCACCCCCCCATCCACCTCCCTTTCTACCACCCCTTGCTCGTTTCCCAGAGTTAGGAGTCTCTCATGTTCTGTCTCCCTCTCTGATATTTCCCACTTATTTTTCTCCTTTCCCCTTTATTCCCTTTCATTATTTTTTATATATTACCCAAATGAATGAGACCATATAATGTTTGTCCTTTTCCGATTGACTTACTTCACTCAGCATCATACCCTCCAGTTCCATCCATGTCGAAGCAAATGGTGGGTATTTGTCATTTCTAATGGCTGATTAATATTCCATTGTATACAAAGACCACATCTTCTTTATCCATTCATCTTTCAATGGACACCGAGGCACCTTCCACAGTTTGGCTATTGTGGACATTGCTGCTATAAACATCGGGGTACAGGTGTCCCGGCGTTTCACTGCATCTGTATCTTTGGGGTAAATCCCCAACAGTGCAATTGCTGGGTCGTAGGGCAGATTTATTTTTAACTCTTTGAGGAACCTCCACACAGTTTTCCAGAGTGGCTGCACCAGTTCACATTCCCACCAACAGTGCAAGAGGGTTCCCCTTTCTCCACATCCTCTCCAACATTTGTTGTTTCCTGCCTTGTTAATTTTCCCCATTCTCACTGATGTGAGGTGGTATCTCATGGTGGTTTTGATTTGTAGTTCCCTGATGGCCAGTGATGTGGAGCATTTTCCCATGTGCTTGTTGGCCATGTCTATGTCTTCCTCTGTGAGATTTCTGTTCATGTCTTTTGCCCATTTCATGATTGGATTGTTTGTTTCTTTGCTGTGGAGTTTAATAAGTTCTTTTTTTAAAAAAGTTCTTTATAGATCTTGGATACTAGCCCTTTATCTGATGGGTCATTTGCAAATGTCTTTTCCCATTCTGTAGGTTGTCTTTTAGTTTTGTTGACTGTTTCTTTTGCTGTGCAAAAGAGGGAGAGTTTGATTTCTTCTTTGCCAATTTGAATGCCTTTTATTTCTTTTTGTTGCCTGATTGCTGAGGCTAGGACTTCTAATACTATGTTGAATAGCAGTGGTGAGAATGGACATCCCTGTCTTATTCCTGATCTTAGGGGAAATGCTCCCAGTGTTTCCCCATGAGAATGATATTTGCTGTGGGCTTTTCGTAGATGGCTTTTAGGATGCTGAGGAATGTTCCCTCTATCGCTACACTCTCAAGAGTTTTGATCAGTAATGGATGCTGTATTTTGTCAAATGCTTTCTCTGCATCTATTGAGAGGATCCTATGGTTCTTGTTTTTACTCTTGCTGATATAATCAATCACATTGATTGCTTTACGAGTGTTGAACCAGCCTTGCATCCCGGGGATAAATCCCACTTGGTCATGGTGAATAATCTTCTCAATGTATTATTGTATCCTATTGGATAGTATCTTGTTGAGAATTTTTGCATCCATGTTCACATCAGGGATATTGGTCTATAATTCTCCTTTTTGGTGGGGTCTTTGTCTGGTTTTGGAATTAAGGTGATAGCTGCTTTCATCCCAAGTTTTTCTTTCTTTCCCAAAATACTTACCTCCAAATGGAAAAAGAGTAAAGAAATTAACACCTATGAAATATCTATGAAACACCTAGTTTCAGATACCTTGTATCTGTATACAGATACACCTGTATCAGATACCTTGCTGAGTATATTCATGCATGCTATCTCATTCAGTTTTCATAGCTATTTCATAAGAGATAGTGGCACATTTTATAGTCAGGAAACCAAGGTTAAAAAAGGATAAGTGTGTTATCCAAGGATCACATAACTAGTAAATGGTGGGTCTGTCTGCCCACAGACATGCTACTCTGACTTTCTAGACAAGATTAAAGCAATTCCTGGAGACCCACAATCTTCAAGTTCAGTATGATCTCATCTTAACTTGATTATATCTGCAAAGACCCTATTTCCAAATAATGTCACATTTACAGGTCCTGAGGATTAGGACTTGAAGATATATCTGGAGGTACACATTTATACCCAATACAGAAGGACAAAGTCTTTTCGAAATTGCACCTTGGGGAGGGACCAGAACTAAGCAGCTTGAAGCTTAGAGGACAGGGGCAATGCCCCCACAGCTGGAAATGGGTAAGAAAAGAAGGGTGGAAGGCAACCATTAATACTTTTGCTAAAGCTCCTCCTGAATTAAGGTTAAAATCTCTATGGCTCTTAATGTCTTTAAAGGATATTTACTACCTGCCTGCTCCAACTGAAGCTCCTATCACATCAATTTCATAATTTTGTGTGTTCAGAAATATCTTGATACCCATTTTGGACTTTCCTCTTTTTTGTCAAATATCCCCGATGGTCTGGATAGCAGAACCTACAGCAGGGAGGCAGCCTTGCTTACTCAGAAAGTGCCCTACCCAGCCTTCCCACCAGGAAAGAGAAGCTGAACACATAGTGAGTACCCAAGTCAATAGTTGGGGTGGGGGAGGAGATGAGAGAGGCCAGAATAGTTGGCAAATTGGTCAGAAAAGCCTGACTGTAGTTTCCTTCACAGTCCATAGTTTTGAAAGGTACCAGCTTTGAAAGGTACAGTAGCTAAGAGAATGGAGAAATTAGACTCAGTAATTCTCAAGAGACCCAAGAATGGAGTGAGAAGCAGTATAGATCCAGCATTGACATAAAGTCTAGGATCCCTATGTCTACCACTTTGCATCCTTAGATAAGTATCAGTCTCTTCAGCTGTGAGACAGGGACAATAGCCACTGTCCTAACTGCTTCTGAGTATGGTAATGAGTACCATTTCTAGGCAGAAGCATAGTAAAATAGAGTGGTGATGAGATCAATAGAGCAGGGACACTGGGGAGATCAAATAAGATAATAGAAGTAAAAACACATAGGTATTCAACATGTCTATGTTTTCTTTCTTTCCTAGGAAGAAAACAGGGGAGACTTCTTATTTCCAGTTGACAAATGAAGGAAACCAAGAATCAAAGTGGTTAAATGACTTATCAAAAGTCACATACTCAATTAAGTAATAGAGCCAGGACTTTGAAACTAGGCATTTTGACGTCAATGTATTGTTCCTCATATAGCATGACCCAAATTCCTCATATCATATGGAAACAATGATGATAATAATAATGGCAATTATAATTAAAATAGTTTTGTAAGTATTTCTCTCTCTCTCTCTCTCTCTCTCTATATATATATATATATATATATATATATATATATATATATATAGCAATCTGCAAAGTATAAAGTCCTGTACAAATCTAAAGAATGCTTATTCCTCATCTTACTCCCTTAACTTTCATTCTACTAATTCTTACTAAGGTGTTAGCTAATAACAGACTTGAGGTACAATCCCTGTATGTGACATTTGCTTTTAATAACCAATGCAAATAATTAACAGGTATTGCACAATGATTCTTGGCCACACACTGTTACAAGTACTTATGTGAACAATCCTATAAGGTAGGCATTATTATCACCTGAATCTTAAAGATAGTCTCCAATGTATAGGGTAGTTATGTGGTGAAATGAACTCATACACGTAAATGGCTGAGAAGAGTGACTGAGCACTGTGTAAATGTTAAGTATTACAATTATTAGTATTACTCTCCCCATTATCCTAATTCAATGAGCAAAGCACAGAGAATTTACAGTCCCACTGACACTTGATAAACTTCCCAAATGAAGAGCTCTGAAGAAACCCCACCCTACCTTCTGACCTCATCCTCTTGAAGCTTCACCACTTCCTGGGCTACAAGTGCAGGCCTAGGTGTGACCAAAGCCAAATCTGGGCCAAAGCAGCTATAGTTTCAAGAGCCACTTAGCTCTGGAGAGTTGGATAAATAGGCCTTAAAGATAAAACACCCTGGATGAAGTCAGTCAAAGCCCAGTTTCCCTGAGAAATACAAAAGGATCTGAGCCATTCTGCTAGTCCATTTTCTTATAATGACCCATTGCAATCAGGTACCATTTTCTAGTTAGCAATGCATTGTTTTTATATCCATTATCTCAACTTAGCTTCATAGTAGACCTGAAAAGTGCCTGAGAGTAGGATGAGGATTTCCAGTTAGCAGAGAAGAATGTTAAAACCCAGAGGGAGAAGGGGGTTTGTCAGTAGAATTTGTGGCAGAGCCAACACTAGAACTCTCAGGTCCTCTTTACTTCCAGTTGTCTCTGTGTTGGGAAATTTTTTCCCTTCTTTGGGACTGTAAAATGTCCCAGTATAAAATGAAGTGATTGAACCAAAGATCAATGGTACCCTTAACCTACATCAATGACCCCTAATATTCAGCTTTTCCACTCCATTTTGCTTTTTCCCTGGACCCCAGTCCCTGTCTGCACAGGTGTTTATAACACTCAGAGGAAAGATAGCCAGCATCTCTCAGCAACCAGCAGAGGGCACAGGGAACCTGCCAAGGAAAGTTATTCTGAAACAAGCCACTGGGCAGCAAAGAATCTGCTGTTGCACCCAGAGAAACAATTAATGGCTTAGCTGGGAGGAAATAATTAGAGATAGGCAGGAAAGATCCTCAGGAATTATCTGGTGTAAATCCTCTGGTTCAGATGGAGAAACTGAGGCCCAGTGAGGGGAAGGATCTGTCTCAAGGTCACAAATCAAGTCAGGGGGAGAATTAAGACTAGATGCTAGTTTCCTGAACTTAGACTCTGCTCCTTCAACTGCATTAATCAACTGCTGCTACTTCACTGTCTTGAATTATTTCTCTGGCTGGAAATTATTCACCTAATAATTTGCCAAATCTCAATAATGACAACCGCTACCACTCTGTGGACGCCTATAACATCTCACAAATGGTGTTAGACTTGGAAACTTACATTTTCTGGCTTGTTTGAATCTCCACAACAGCCCTCTTAGGTGTGGAGTACTTTGTTCCATTTCACTGACTAGACGGTAAGTCACACTCAAGGCTTTGTGACTCCAAAGCCTGTGCCTTTAAAGAACCAACTTGGTATCTCTGCACGTTGTCCACACAGCGCCTTAGTAAGGTGTGACCATCTGTGACATGGTTCCTAGTGACCTCAAGCTCTAGTGCAAGCTTCACTTTTTCTGGATATCCTATTCATGTGCCAGCAGGTGTGACACTGCAGACTGCATCTGGTCACGTTTATAAAGCCAATGTACCAATTATGGTGACACAGACTTCTGGAAGAGCAAGTATTCTACATCCAATTCAGCAAGTATTTCAGCAGCTGGGGCAGCCTCCAATAATCCAGACCAGTGTTCCACAATTGAACCCATGTTCTCTCCACGCCACTACTGAAAAATCACAGAGAATAGAAACTGTGCTCCAGCAACCCACAATTCTTCATTCTGGGACAGTGGATAGGAAACATTTAGAAAATGCCACGAGTGATATATTTGCACCTCCTGCAAATGAGCGTGAAATCATGTCTGAAGCCTTGTAGAGTCAGCCGGAAAGTTCGCAGTACATCAGTCTTCCAGGTGTTGTGTTTCCTCCACAGGTCTCTCAGACAGATTCCCAAGTGGAGCCTGTGCTCAGTGTTTCAGGCAGCATGACTCAAAATCTGAATGGTAGGCCCTTCTCCACCAGCCAACAGGGGGCCCAGCACCGGCACATGTCTGATACTCAGCTTCATGTTCTTAAAAATAGGATGTTTGGATGTGATTCTATAAAGCAACAAAGAAATACAGAGGAGCCCAGCAGCCTACCTGTCTCAGAGAAGGATTCTAATTCTCAGATGGATTTAAGCATTCAGGTAATTGATGATATTAATGAAATAATTCAAATAGATGGAACCGGTGATACATTTTCCAATGATGAAATAGGAAGAACAAGAGATGTAGATGAGAACCTTGACATGCAGTACCAAATTGCAACTATTAGCTACTAGAGTCATTAGGTATGTTTGCTTGTTTACTGCTTGATTGGTCTTTAACACCACTGAAATTAAATTATCTTCCAATAATATTATTCCAATTTTTGTGTCCTTAAACCTTACCAAAAACTATAAATATAGAAAGAGAATGCTTGGGTGCCTGGGCTGCTCAGCCAGTTAAGTGTCTGCCTCTGGTTCAGGTTATGATCCCAGGGTCCTGGGATTGAGTCCCTCATCGGAGTCCCTGCTCAGTGGAGAGTCTATTTCTCCATCTGCCCTTCCCCTTGCTTGTGATCTCTCTCTCTCTCTCTCTCTCCCAATAAACAATAAAGTCTTTAAAAAAGAGAATGCTTGTAAACATATTAATATCCTTCTCCAAAAAAGCAGTCTTATTGCTTCTATCCTGATGGGGCCCAATTTTCTGAAAGTGGGATAGGAAAGATCACAAAACAAGAGGTTGATTGAGAACTATCAAGCTAGACCCCCTACCACCGCAGATAAGAATTGTAATTAACTTCTCCTAAAAATACTTTATTGTAAAATTATCTGTAGAAACTATAGCATACCCCCCCTTATGAAAACATTCTTAAGTTTCAAAGCCGGAAATTTCCTCATATTGTTTATGCAACATTCCTCCTACTATAATTCTAGCACCTGCTTGTCACCTCTCTAAATGAACCCTCTGAAAACTATAGTGAGCTAGATAAAAGCACTAGAGCTGGAGTCAAAAGCGAGATCTGAATCCAAATTTTCTCACAATGTGAATGACTTTGGACAAGTCACCCAACATCTCGGAGCTTGTTTCCTCACTGGTAAAAATGAGGGTAATCACTGCCACTTCACAAGGTTATTTTAAGAGTTAAACATAAACAGTGTACATGATAGCACCCTGCAAAATACTAGACATAAAGCTACCACTCAATGAATGTTGTAAGAGGAATGTTAATGGGCTGCCCACTGCCTACATTCTTCAGGTCGAATAACACAGTGTTGTTACCAGAAAGTGTCTAGGGATCTCTGAAACACCAAGACAACACCTTTCCCTCCATAAGGAAATTGAGGTCCAGCAAGATGAAAAGACTTGTCTCAAAGTTATACGGACAACAGGGCACAGAGCTGGGACATAAATCCAGGTCTCCTGACACTCTCCCCAGAGACTTTTCTTTTTACCAGTCTCTAGATTCATCTCCTCCTGGTGGAGGAGGGGAAGGTTGCAAAGCCAATAAAAATGTCCCCCAAACTAAGGAAAATAGTTGTCTTACGCATCATTAAATGATCCATATCACTTGGCTTCCATTTCCAGAACTTCAGTTTTGGTTCTAGGTTGAATTGAGGTGTGACTGCAGGAATCTGTCCAAGAAAAGACAAAAATTGCCCAGGGTTTTAGGATTAGTCAAGTCTCAGGCATCTGTCTGGTAGGAGTATTCTTTCTGCTATATTCCTGGTAAAAGGTGGGGTTGTGGGGAGGAGTTTAGATTGTGCATGGAGTTTAGCTGGCTTTGGGGTTTCTGAATGTTTCAAATGGTGATTTGGAAGAGCCAGCTTACACCTCACCTGAGTACTGGGAACTCCAGTGTAAGCCCTGCTGGCTTCACTCTCAGCCTTCACTGCACCTGTATCCAAGTTGGACTCCTTGGGCTGCCCTGCCTGGCTGTATCCCTTAGGCCCCTTGCAGGCCTCCTGCTCCTCTGTCTCACTAGGCTTTTCCTCTAGCTTCTCCATGATAGCATCAGTGGTGACCCTCCTGACACAGGTGCTCATCTCAAGGGATTGTCCAGGACTGTCACCTTCTTGAGGAAGCTGAACACAGTCTCAGTGTCTTTGTTGAGCTCTTTGGAGGAAGAGTGTTCCCTGGTGAAAGCACAACAGTAGTGGCTGCTGCAGCCATTCTGTGGCATCCTGGAAATCAAAGATAGTCAAAGCTAAGGCTGAGGCCAAGGCAGAAGTGGTAAGGGCCTAGCTTGGCATCTCCTTACCCACAATGCTAATTTTGAAAGTGCCTGAGGCCCGCAAGGCCTTGCGTTGGCAATGCAGGTACCTCCCAATGGCACTGTTCCACGGTACAGCCTCAGGGGCCTGGCAGGGAGGGTCAAGTGGATAGGAGGCCTGAGAGGTGGCACCTTTCAGAATGAAGCCTTCACTGCCACTGACAAAGTAAGCCTGATGGTGATGGCCCATCTGTGGCTCTTTTTTTTATTAAATTAATTTTTTATTGGTGTTCAATTTACCAACATACAGAATAACACCCAGTGCTCATCCCATCAAGTGCCCCCTTCAGTGCCCGTCACCCATTAATCCCCAACCCCCGCCCTCATCCCCTTCCAACCACCCCTAGTTTGTTTCCCAGAGTTAGGAGTCTTTATGTTCTGTCTCCCTTTCTGATATTTCCCACACATTTCTTCTCCCTTCCCTTATATTCCCTTTCACTATTATTTATATTCCCCAAATGAATGAGAACATAACTGTTTCTCCTTCTCCGATTGACTTACTTCACACAGCAAAATACCCTCCAGTTCCATCCACGTTGAAGCAAATGGTGGGTATTTGTCATTTCTAATGGCTGAGTAATATTCCATTGTATACGTAGACCACATCTTCTTTATCGATTCATCTTTCGATGGACACCGAGGCTCCTTCCACAGTTTGGCTATTGTGGACATTGCTGCTAGAAACATCGGGGTACAGGTGTCCCGGCATTTCATTGCATCTGAATCTTTGGGGTAAATCCCCAACAGTGCAATTGCTGGGTCGTAGGGCAGGTCTCTTTGAGGAACCTCCACACAGTTTTCCAGAGTGGCTGCACCAGTTCACATTCCCACCAACAGTGTAAGAGGGTTCCCTTGTCTCCACATCCTCACTAACATTTGTGGTTTCCTGCTTGTTAATTTTTCCCATTCTCACTGGAGTGAGGTGGTATCTCATTGTAGTTTTGATTTGTATTTCCTTGATGGCAAGTGATGCAGAGCATTTTCTCATGTGCTAGTGGCCATGTCTATGTCTTCCTCTGTGAGATTTCTGTTCGTGTATTTTGCCCATTTCATGATTGGATTGTTTGTTTCTTTGGTGTTGAGTTTAAAAAGTTCTTTATAGATCTTGGATACTAGCCCTTTATCTGACATGTCATTTGCAAATATCTTCTCCCATTCTGTAGGTTGTCTTTTAGTTTTGTTGACTGTATCCTTTGCTGTGCAACAGCTTCTTATCTTGATGAAGTCCCAATAGTTCATTTTTGCTTTTGTTTCTTTTGCCTTCGTGCATGTAACTTGCAAGAAGTTATTGTGGCTGAGTTCAAAAAGGGTGTTGCCTGTGTTCTCCTCTAGGATTTTGATGGAATCTTGTCGCACATTTAGAGCTTTCATCCATTTTGAGATTATCTTTGTGTATGGTGAAAGAGAGTGGTCTAGTTTCATTCTTCTGCATGTCCAATTTTCCCAGCACCATTTATTGAAGAGACTGTCTTTCTTCCAGTGGATAGTCTTTCCTCCTTTATCGAATATTAGTTGACCATAAAGATCAGGGTCTACTTCTGGGTTCTCTATTCTGTTCCATTGATCTATGTGTCTCTTTTTGTGCCAATACCACACTGTCTTGATGACCACAGCTTTGTAGTACAACCTGAAATCTGCCATTGTGATGCCCCCAGCTACGGTTTTCTTCTTTAATATGCCCCTGGCTATTCAGGGTCTTTTCTGATTCCACACAAATCTTAAAATAATTTGTTCCAACTCTCTGCAGAAAATTCATGGTATTTTTTTATAAATTTTTATTTATTTATGATAGTCACAGAGAGAGAGAGAGAGAGGCAGAGACACAGGCAGAGGGAGAAGCAGGCCCCATGCACCTGGAGCCCAACGTGGGATTCTATCCCAGGTCCCCAGGATCGCGCCCTGGGCCAAAGGCAGGCGCCAAACCGCTGCGCCACCCAGGGATCCCAAATTCATGGTATTTTGATAGGGATTGCATTAAACGTGTAAATTGCCCTGGGTAACATTGACATTTTCAGAATGTTGATTCTTCCAATCCATGAGCATGGAATATTTTTCCATCTCTTTGTGTCTTCCTCAATTTCTTTCAAAAGTGTTCTATAGTTTTTAGGGTATAGATCCTTTACTCTTTGGTTAGGTTTATTCCTAGGTATCTTATGCTTTTGGGTGCAATTGTAAATGGGATTGACTCCTTAATTTCCGTTTCCTCAGTCTCATTGTTAGTGTATAGAAATGTAACTGACTTCTGGGCATTGATTTTGTATCTTGCCACACTGCCAAATTGCTGTATGAGTTCTAGCAATCTTGGGGTGTAGTCTTTGGGTTTTCTATGTAGAGTATCATGTCATCCGCGAAGAGAGAGAGTTTGACTTCTTCTTTGCCAATTTGAATGCCTTTTATGTCTTTTTGTTGTCTGATTGCTGAGGCTAGGACTTCCAATACTATGATGAATAGCAGTGGTGAGAGTGGACATCCCTGTCTTGTTCCTGATCTTAGGGGAAAGGCTCCCAGTGTTTCCCCATTGAGAATGATATTTGCTGTGGGCTTTTCGTAGATGGCTTTTAAGATGTCGAGGAAAGTTCCCTCTATCCCTACACTCTGAAGAGTTTTGATCAGGAATGGATGCTGTATTTTGTCAAATGCTTTCTCTGCATCTAATGAGAGGATCATATGGTTCTTGGGTTTTCTCTTGCTGATATGATGAATCACATTGATTGTTTTACGAGTGTTGAACCAGCCTTGTGTCCCGGGGATAAATCCTATTTGGTCTTGGTGAATAATTTTCTTAATGTACTGTTGGATCCTATTGGCTAGTATCTTGTTGAGAATTTTTGCATCCATGTTCATCAGGGATATTGGTCTGTAATTCTCCTTTTTGGTGGGGTCTTTGTCTGGTTTTGGAATTAAGGTGATGCTGGCCTCATAGAACAAATTTGGAAGTACTCCATCTCTTTCTATCTTTCCAAACAGCTTTAGTAGAATAGGTATGATTTCTTCTTTAAACGTTTGATAGAATTCCCCTGGGAAGCCATCTGGCCCTGGACTCTTGTGTCTTGGGAGGTTTTTCAGGACTGCTTCAATTTCCTCCCTGGTTATTGGCCTGTTCAGGTTTTCTATTTCTTCCAGTTCCAGTTTTGGTAGTTTGTGGCTTTCCAGGAATGTGTCCATTTCTTCTAGATTGCCTAATTTATTGGCGTATAGCTGTTCATAATATGTTTTTAAAATCGTTTGTATTTCCTTGGTGTTGGTAGTGATCTCTCCTTTCTCATTCATGATTTTATTAATTTGAGTCTTCTCTCTATTCTTTTTAATTAGGTTGGCTAATGGTTTATCTATGTTATTAATTCTTTCAAAGAACCAACTCCTGGTTCTGTTGATCTGTTCCACAGTTCTTCTGGTCTCGATTTCGTTGAGTTCTGCTCGAATCTTTATTAACTGCCTTCTTCTGCTGGGTGTACGGTCCATCTGCTGTTTTTTCTCTAGCTCCTTTAGGTGTAAGGTTAGCTTTTGTATTTGAGTTCTTTCCAGTTTTTGAATGGATGCTTGTATTGCGATGTATTTCCCCCTCAGGACTGCTTTTACTGCATCCAAAGATTTTGATCGGTTGTATCTTCATTCTCATTAGTTTCCATGAATCTTTTTAATTCTTCCTTAATATCCTAATATCTTTTAGCAGGATGGTCCTTAACCTCCACGTGTTTGAGGTCCTTCCAAACTTCTTGTTGTGATTTAGTTCTAATTTCAAGGCATTATGGTCTGAGAATATGCAGGGGACGATCCCAATCTTTTGGTATCGGTTCAGACCCGATTTGTGACCCAGTATGTGGTCTATTCTGGAGAAAGTTCCATGTGCACTTGAGAAGAATGTGTATTCAGTTGAGTTTGGATGTAAAGTTCTGTAGATATCTGTGAAATCCATCTGGTGCAGTGTATCATTTAAAGCTCTTGTTTCTTTGGAGATGTTGTGCTTAGAAGACCTATCGAGGGTAGAGAGAGCTAGATTGAAGTTAACAAGTATAAGTGTATTATTATCTAAGTATGTCTTAACTTTGGTTATTAATTGGTTTAAATATTTGGCAGCTCCCACATTTGGGGCATATATATTGAAGATTGTTAAGTCCTCTTGTTGGATAGATCCTTTAAGTATGAGATAGTGTCCCTCTTCATCTCTCACTACAGTCTTCGGGGTAAATTTTAGTTTATCTGATATAAGGATGGCTACCCCTGCTTTCTTTTGAGGACCATTTGAATGGTAAATGGTTCTCCAACCTTTTATTTTCAGGCTGTAGGTGTCCTTCTGTCTAAAATGAGTCTCTCGTAGACAGCAAATAGATGGGTCCTGCTTTTTTATCCAGTCTGAAGCCCTGTGCCTTTTGATGGGGTCATTAAGCCCGTTCACGTTCAGAGTTACTATTGACAGATATGAGTTTAGTTTCATCATGATATCTTTTCAGTCCTTGTTTTTGTGGATTGTTCCACTGAACTTCTTCTTAAAGGGGAATTTTAAGAGTCCCCCTTAAAATTTCTTCCAGTGCTGGTTTGGAGGTCACATAATCTTTCAGTTCCTGTCTGTCTTGGAAGCTCTTTATCTCTCCTTCTATTCTGAATGAGAGCCTTGCTGGATAAAGTATTCTTAGCTGCTTGTTCTTTTCATTTAGGACCCTGAATATATCCTGCCAGCCCTTTCTGGCCTGCCAGGTCTCTGTGGAGAGGTCTGCTGTTAATCTTATATTCCTCCCCATATAAGTTAGGGATCGCTTGTCTCTTGCTGCTTTAAGGATCTTCTCTTTATTTTTGGAATTTGCAAGTTTCACTATTAAATGTCAAAGTGTTGAATGGTTTTTATTGATTTTAGGGGGGGATCTCTCTATTTCCTGGATCTGAATGCCTGTTTCCCTTCCCAGTTGGGGAAAGTTTTCAGCTATGATTTGTTCAAATATATATTCTGGACCTCTGTCCCTTTTGGTGCCCTCGGGAACCCCAATTAAACGTAGATTTTTCTTCCTCAGGCTGTCACTTATTTCCCTTAATCTATCCTAATGGTCTTTTAATTTTTTGTCTCTTTTTTCCTCAGTTTCACTCTTTGCCATGAACTTGTCTTCTATGTCACTCACTCGTTCTACCTCGTTAACCCTTGTCGTTATGACCTCTAGTTTGGATTGCATCTCATTTAATTGATTTTTAATTTCTGCCTGATTAGATCTAAATTCTGCAGTCATGAAGTCTTTTGAGTCCTTTATGTTTTTTCGAGAGCCACCAGTAGCTTTATAATAGTGCTTCTGAATTGGCTTTCTGACATTGAATCGTAATCCAGATTTTGTAACTCTGTGGGAGAGAGGACTATTTCTGATTCTTTCTTTTGAGGTGAGGTTTTACTTCTAGTCATTTTGCTCTGTGCAGAGTGGCCAAAAACAAGTTGTATTGGGAAAAGGAGAAAAAGAGAGAAGAGAAAGAAGGAAATAAAAAGAAAAAAAGAAAGAAAGAAGAAAGGAAAAAGGAAAAACAGCAGGAGGCAATCAAACAGAAATCAGAAAACAAAAAATAAGGGGGAGTATCCTCTGATTCTGTATACTGTAAATCCCTCGACTTCCCCTGGAACTTTCCAGTGCTGCTTGGTCAATATTTTGTTTTTCCCCTGTTGTTCTAGTTTGTATTCTGGGGGAGGGGCCTGCTGTGCTGATTTTCAGGTGTTAGCACTTGGGGGAGCTGCTCAACCCCTGCCTGATGCAGGGCTCAGTGAAAGATGTTTAAGCTGTTTATAGGGTGAGGCCACTGTGAGCCTCTGTGGGGGTTGTTTACCCTGTGAGGCCCCAGAGAAACGATAACAGTGGTGGTGGCCAGCTCTCGAGCCCTGGATTCAGCTCCTGCAGTAACTACAGAGCTCTCAGTCTGCAGGGGCCTGGATGCTCTGGGGGCACAGCCGCTGATCTGCTGAGCTTGGGGCAGGAGTGTCCTTGCTGTCCTGTGCTCTCCTGGCTTCTGCCTGTCCCGGGGGGAGCACCGGATCCTGGCCTGTGTCCCCGGCACCCTGTGCTCCTGGGCCTGTGCTGTTGCATTCGCGCTCCCGGCCAAGCAGCCCCTTCCTTGCAGAGCCTCTGCCGTAGCTGCCTCCGAGCTGCTCCGGGGGCCGCGCAGCCCCCTCCGCGGAGCCACCCCAAGCTGCTCCCGGGTCCAGCCAGGCACGCTGTAGCCCTTTAGGGAGCTCGGCCGCGGGGTGTTGCGTGCTCTCCCCGGGGCGCAGGTGCTCTGTTAATGCCCCTGGGAACCTGAGGGCATCCCCGCCCCTCCTGGGGTCCTGCTCTAACTCCCTCCGAGTGCCCTTCCGTCTGGGAAGATTGGTGAAACTCCTGCTTCTCCAGGCGGGACTTCCCTGTCCTGGGGGCACTCGCCCTGGCCTTAGCCCGGCTCCTCGCAGGGCCCCTCCCCGTTGGATGCTTTTTGTTTCTTTATTCCACCCCCCCCCCCCCCCCCCGTCTTCCTACCTTGATAGAAGCATGAACTCTTCTCACTGTAGTATTCCAGCTGTTCTCTCTTTAAATCTCAGGCCGAATTCGTAGATTTTCAGGATTATTTGAAGGTTATCTAGGTAATTTGGTGGGGACAAGTGACTTGGGGACCCTACTCTTCAGCCATCTTGCCCCGCCTCTCCCATCTGTGGCTCTTTCTGGGAAAATGTCCTCCACTTGTGGGCCACCTCAGCCACAGTGCTGAAGAACTTGATAACACCACCAAAGGGCATGGCCTTGTCTTCTCCTCATTGCACACTTCTACATGCCCTTCCAAGGTGGGGCCCTTGATGGGAGACTTGAATTCCTGAATTCTGGGGTCTCCATATATATATGGGAGGCCTCCTGGTCCCCAGGGAACATGCTTTTCATGTAGCTCCTGGCTTGCCTGCTGCCATTGTACTGTTCAGGATCCTCTTCCTCCCAAAAGTCTTCTTCCCCTTGGATGCCAAAGTCATCAAAGGCTAGCACTTTTTGATTTACCTTCTTGGGGGGTGTGCACCAGCCTCTTCATACCTGCAAGGAAGGGCTCCAAGTCCTCAATGTGGCCTACATAAGAATGGCAGAAGGGCTTCATGAACTCCTCTGCCTTCCTCATCCAGTAGGTACCTGAGGCTTTTTGGGGTTCCTGGGCCTTGCTATTCCTAGGGGAGTATTCTTAGAGGCTACAGTTGAAGGCTTCAGCCTTTTCAATGACTTCAGTTCATCTAGTAATGTGATTTTGGTTTTCAATTCTGATGGCCTGGAGGTGTTTCTTAGTAAGATCATAGACTGGGGTCACTTCCCCTGATTGGAGGGCCCTTTTCTGCGACTCACAAAATTCCAGATCTTGCTGGCTTTGGTTTTCTTATTATTCTGACCACTCTCTTCCCTGAGACTCAAGTCACCCTGGTCACACTATTCAGATTCCTCCAACTCTTCCTCCCCAGCCAGGCCTTCTGTATCAGAGTGACCTAAAAAGACCTGAACCAAGTAACCATTGGGCATCAGCTTAGAAAGAGAGGCAGTCTGGCAGCTTCTGAGAGTCTCCATGATCAGAGCAGGGGATGGCGGTGCCAAGGCACAAAGAGAGGTCTGGCCAGTTATTTCCAGCTGAAAGGGAGAAAGAGAGGAAAGATAGATTAGACAAAGCCATAAACAAGGTTCTATATAGATTTGTCATGATCAAATGCACAGAATATACATTGTAACCACTGTGCCATCAAATATTTAGGACCTTTACAAAGCAAAACTTAATTTGGACCCCACTAGTTTAGGATTGAAGGAGATCACAGCTTATCCTTTGTACCCAGAAAAGCTTTGATTCCTACTTAAATGCAAATGTACTTGAGAGGGAAAATAACTTAAAGCTATTATTATCAGATCTTCACAACTGAGCAAATATATATATAAATATTTAAAATATATATTAAATATATATTTAAAATATTAATATATGTATATATTTATATAAA
This sequence comes from Canis lupus baileyi, assembly GCF_048164855.1. Lineage (NCBI taxonomy): Eukaryota > Metazoa > Chordata > Mammalia > Carnivora > Canidae > Canis > Canis lupus. The sequence continues at coordinate 75,579,346 of NC_132876.1, read as the reverse complement.
TATAATTATTTTAAATATATATAAATATTATATATATATATATATATTTAAAGCCAAGAAAAATAAAGAAAAGAAACTGAAAGGTAACTCAGAAGCACATTACTTTGATCCCCTCATTTTACAGAAAGGCACTGGAGATCCACCAAAGACACTGCTCTTGCCTAAGCCACGAAGCCAAGAGAGCAGAAGATAGAGATCCATCTCTAATTTGCTCCTACATTCACTCAGGAAGGCAGCAAGTAGTGAGTTTTCCTGCCAGATCATCTGCTTAGCACTAACAATTCAGCTAGATCCTGGACATCACTAATATGAAACAGACACACACAGCTAGTTACCCAAGCTCACAGGCTACTGGGAGACACTGGTGGGCATAAACAATTGCCATACAGCCTGATAAGTGCTCTAATAGATGTATGCATAAGGGTAGTGGAAGCTTAGAGGAAAGGAGGGAGGAAACAGTAGACTGAAAGGAAGTGTGGGCTGGAGATATATGGAGAGCTAGATTAATAAATTAGACCCATGTTAAAATAGAAAGTCAGTTATATGTCCAAACTTAAGGATATAAGAGCCACAGATAAACTTCGATTCCACAGTCTTCTTTGAGAGGTCAAAGTCTTTCAAACACAACTTTGCTATGAACTAACTGGTCCAGAGCTCAACAGCACGTGGGAATGTTTAACAGGGGTTGGTGATCAGGGACACGTTTCCTTGGTGCTGCTTTGACAATGTTGTCCACATGCAGAATCACCTCCAAGACACAGCGAAAAGCCATTTAAAAAATATCATGACGTCGGGATCCCTGGGTGGCTCAGCAATTTAGCGTCTGCCTTTGGCCCAGGGCCTGATCCTGGAGACCTGGGATCGAGTCCTGCATCTGGCTCCCTGCATGGAGCCTGCTTCTCCCTCTGCCTGTGTCTCTGCCTCTCTCTCTCTGTGTCTCTCATAAATAAATAAATAAAATATTAAAAATCTAAAAAAACCTGCAAATATAAATTCAAAATGGATGAAATATCTAAATATGACAGTATGGAATCCTATAAGTATGGAGCCAGGAATCCATCAAAATCCTACAGGAAAACACACACAACAATCTCTATGACATTAGCCACAGCAACTTCTTACTACACACATCTCCAGAGGCAAGGGAAACAAAAACAAAAATGAACTATTAAGACTTCATCAGGATAAAAAGCTTTTGCACAGCAAAGGAAACAGTCAACAAAGCAAAAAGGTAATCTATGGAATGGGAGAAGATATTTGCAAATGACTTATTAGATAGAGGGCTGGTATCCAAAACCTAGAAAGAATATATCACCGTAACCCAATATTCATAGCAGCTATGTCCACAATAGCCAAACTGTGGAAGGAGCCATGATATCCTTCTACAGATGAATGTATACAGGAGATGTGGTATACATATACAATGGAATATTACTCAGACATCAGAAGAGGTGAATACCCATCATTTGTTTCAACGTGGATGGAACTGGAGGGAATTATGCTGAGTGAAATAAGTCAATCGGAGAAGGACATTATCCTATGGTTTCACTCACACGTGGGATATAAGAAATAGTGAAGGGGATTTTAAAGGAAAGGAGGGGAACTGAGTGGGAAAAATTAGAGAGGGAGACAAAACCATGGCAGACTCCTAACTCTGGGAAAAAACAAAGAGTTATAGAAGGAAAGGTGGGTAGCAGGATGGGGTGACGGGCACTGAGGAAGGCACTTGATGGCATGAGCACTGGGTGTTATACTATATGTTGGCAAATTGAATTTAAATTTTAAAAAGTTAAAAAAAAGAAACTACAAACACAAAAAAATGGTGTAGGAATAAATGAATATCTGCATGCAAATAAGGAAACTGAAACAACCTAGACATAGAACTTATGACTTTCACAAAAGTTAGCTCAAAATATATTATAGGTATAATATAAAATTTCAAAAGTATAAAAGTCCCAGAAGATATCAGAAATATTAACATGATCTTGAGTTTGTCAGTGACATTTTATTTTTTAAACTTTTTAAAATTTAAATTCAATTTAGGTAACATACAGTTTATTATTAGTTTCAGGGATAGACTTTTGTGATTCATTATCAGTTGCACATAACACACAGTGCTCATTACATCAATTTCCATCCTTAAAGCCCATAACCCAGTTATCCCATCTCCTTATCCACATTCTCTCCAGCAACCCTCAGTTTGTTTCCTGGTTAAGTGTCTCTTACAGTTTGTCTCCCTGTTTTTATCTTATTTTACTTTTCCTTCCTTTCCCCTATTTCATCTTTTTTGTTTCTTAAATTGCACATATGAGTATTTGTCTTTCCCTAATTAACTTATTTCGATTAGCGTAATATCCTCTAGTTCCATCCACATCATTGCAATTGGCAAGATTTCATTCCTTTTGATGCTGAGTAATATACTGTTTTCCAAAGTGGCTGCACCAGTATGCATTCTCAGCAACATTGTAAGAAGGTTCTCTTTTCTCTGCATCCTTGACAACATCTGTTTCATAAGTTGTTCATTTTAGCCATTCTGACCAGTGTGAGGTGGTATCTCATTGTAGTTTTGATTTGTATTTCCCTAATATCGAGTGATGTTGAGGATCTTTTCGAGTCTGTTGGCCATTTGTATGTCTTCTTTGGAGTAATGTCTGTTCATGTCTTCTTGGCAGTGACATTTTATTTATTTTTTAATTTATTTTTTATTGGTGTTCAATTTGCCAACATACAGAATAATAATACCCAGTTCTCATCCCATCAAGTACCCCCTCAGTGCCCATCACCCAGTCACCCCCACTCCCCCACCCACCGCCCTTTATACCACCCCTAGTTCGTTTCCCAGAGTTAGGAGTCTCTCATGTTCTGTCTCCCTTTCTGATATTTCCCACCCATTTCTTCTCCTTTCCCCTTTATTCCCTTTCACTATGTTTTAGAGTCCTCAAATGAATGAGACCATATAATGTTTGTGCTTCTCCGATTGACTTATTTCACTCAGCATAATACCCTCCAATTCCATCCATGTCGAAGCAAATGGTGGGTATTTGTCATTTCTAATGGCTGAATAATATTCCATTGTATACAAAGACCACATCTACTTTATCCATTCATCTTTCGATGGACACCGAGACTCCTTCCACAGTTTGGCTATTGTGAATATCGCTTCTATAAACATTGGGGTGTAGGTGTCCTGGTGTTTCACTGCATCTGTATCTTTGGGGTAAATCCCCAGCAGTGCAATTGCTATGTCGTAGGACAGATCTATTTTTAACTCTTTGAGGAACCTTAACACAGTTTTCCAGAGTGGCTGCACCAGTTCACATTCCCACCAACAGTGCAAGAGGGTTCCCCTTTCTCCACATCCTCTCCAACATTTGTGGTTTCCTGCCTTGTTAATTTTCCCCATTCTCACTGGGGTGAGGTGGTATCTCATTGTGGTTTTGATTTGTATTTCCCTGATGGCAAGTGATGTGGAGCATTTTCTCATGTGCTTGTTGGCCATGTCTATGTCTCCCTCTGTGAGATTTCTGTTCATGTCTTTTACCCATTTCATGATTGGATTGTTTGTTTCTTTGCTGTTGAGTTTAATAAGTTCTTTATAGATCTTGCATACTAGCCCTTTATCTGATACGTCATTTGCAAATATCTTCTCCCATTCTGTAGGTTGTCTTTTACTTTTGTTGACTATTTCTTTTACTGTGCAGAAGCTTCTTATCTTGATGAAGTCCCAATAGTTCATTTTTGCTTTTGTTTCTCTTGCCTTCATGGATGTATCTTGCAAGAAGTTACTGTCGCTGAGTTCAAAAAGGGTGTTGCCTGTGTTCTCCTCTACGATTTTGATGGAATCTTGTCTCATATTAAGACCTTTCATCCGGGATCCCTGGGTGGCGTAGCGGTTTGGCGCCTGCCTTTGGCCCAGGGCGTGATCCTGGAGACCCGGGATTGAATCCCACGTCGGGCTCCCAGTGCATGGAGCCTGCTTCTCCCTCTGCCTATGTCTCTGCCTCTCTCTCTCTCTCTTTGTGTGTGACTATCATAAATAAATAAAAATTAAAAAAAAGATCTTTCATCCATTTTGAGTTTATCTTTGTGTATGGTGCAAGAGAGTGGTCTAGTTTCATTCTTCTGCATGTGGGTGTCCAATTTTCCCAGCACCATTTATTGAAGAGACTGTCTTTTTTCCAGTGGGTAGTCTTTCCTCCTTTGTCGAATATTCATTGACCATAAAGTTGAGGGTCCACTTCTGGATTCTCTATTCTGTTCCATTGATCTATGTGTCTGTTTTTGTGCCAGGACCACACTGTCTTGATGACCACAGCTTTGTAGTACAACCTGAAATCTGGCATTGTGATGCCCCCAGCTCTGGTTTTATTTTTTAATATTCCCCTGGCTATTTGGGGTCTTTTCTGATTCCACACAAATCTTAAAACAGTTTGTTCCAACACTCTGAAGAAAGTCTGTGGTATTTTGATAGGCAGTGACATTTTAGATCCAACAGTAAAATCATGGTCCATGAAAGAAAAAAGTTAGATTTTATTACAATGAAAACATCTGCTCAGTGAAATAACTGTTAAGAGAATAAACAGTGAAGCTGCAACTGGAAGACAGTATCTGTAAAACATATATCTGATAAAGTCCTGGTTTCCAAAATATATAAAGAACTCTTAAAACTCAGCAACAAGAAAAGAAACAACACATTTTTTTTAAAAATGAGGACAAGTTCTGAACAGACACCTCTCCAAAGAAGACATACAAGTGGCAGATAAGCATATGAAGAAATGCTTAACATTATATATTATTAGGGAATTACAAATTACAACAATGAGATACCACTATACACCTTTTAGAATGGTTAAAATCCCAAATGCAACACCAAATTCTAGTAAGGATATGGAAGAATAGGAAGTCTTATCCATTGCTGATGGAAATACAAAATGATGTTGCAAAAAATGATACAGGACAATTTGGCAATTTATTGCAAAACTAAACATACTCATATATAATTCAGCAATCATGTTCTATGGTATTTCCTACATTTAACTGTAAAGTTATACCCACACAAAAATTTGTACACATGTCTTTTTAAAAAATATTTTATTTATTCATTCATGAGGGACACACACACACACACACAGAGAGAGGCAGAGACACAGGCAGAGGGAGAAAAAGGCTCCACACACGGAGCCCAATGTGGGACTCGATCTGGGGTCCTCAGGATCACACCCTGGGCAGAAGGCAGCGCTAAACTGCTGAGCCACCCGGGCTGCCCTGTACACATGTATTTATCACAGTTTTATTCATGTTCACAGTTTACCATTTCCTTTAGTTTTTGTTTGTTCTGGAAACATTTTATCTCTCCTATTTTGAATAACAGCCTTGCTGGATAAAATATTCTTAGCTGCATATTTCCCCTATTTACCATGTTGAATAACATGGCATGAGCCTGTTCTTTGGGCTGGCAGGTCTCTATGGACAGGGCTGCTTCTAGCCTTATGTGGCTACCCTTGTAGGTTAAGAACCTCTTGTCCTGAGGGCCTTATGCTTTCAGAATTTTCGCTTTATCTCTGAAATTTGCAAGCTTCACTATTATGTGTTGTCATGTTGTCCTATTTTTATTGATTTTGAAGGAGTTTCTCTCTTCTTCCTGGACTGGAAAACCTGTTTCCTTCCTCAGATTAGGGAAGTTTTCAGCTGTATTTTATTCATATAAACCTTCTTTCATTCTCTCCCACTCTTCATTTGCTGAGACTCCTATTATATGGATATTATTTTGCTTTATTAAATAATTGAGTTCTGTAGGTCTCCCTCAGTGAGCTAGTAGTTTCTTTTTCTCTTCTTTTCAACTTCCTTATTTCCCATCATTTTATCTTCTATATCACTGATTCTCCTTTCTGCTTTGTTCATCCTCATTTTTATGGCCTCCACAGGGGACTGCATATCCAGAATAACATTTTTAATTTTAAACTGACTAAATCAGAGAAGGACAAACATTATATGGTCTCATTCATTTGAGGAATTTAAAAAATAGTGAAAGGGAATAAAAGGAAAAGGAGAAAAATGAGTGGGAAATATCAGAAAGGGAGACAGAACATGAAAGACTCCTAACTCTGGGAAACGAACTAGGGGTGGTGGAAGGGGAGATGGGTGGGGGGGTGGGGGTGACTGGGTGACAGGCACTGAGGTGGGCACTTGACGGGATGAGCACTGGGTGTTATTCTATATGTTGGCAAATTGATCACCAATAAAAAATAAACATTATATGTTCTCATTCATTTGGGGAATATAAATAATAGTGAAAGGGAATATAAGGGAAGGGAGAAGAAATGTGTGGGAAATATCAGAAAGGGAGACAGAACATAAAGACTCCTAAATCTGGAAAACGAACTAGGGGTGGTGGAAGAGGAGGAGGGTGGGGGTGGGGGTGAATGGGTGACGGGCACTGAGGGGGACACTTGACAGGATGAGCACTGGGTGTTATTCTGTATGTTGGCAAATTGAACACCAATAAAAAGTAAATTTATTATTAAAAAATAAATAAAAAGAATAAAAAGAAAATACTCATAGAATGGGAGAAAATATTTGTAAACTATAAGTCTGTTAAGAGACTTGTAGCTTTGATATATAAAGTACTTCTACAATTTAATAAAGAGACAATCCAGTTTTTAAAAAAATAAGTTTATAAAAAAATTTTAAACTGACTAGATTTAATTTCATTTATTTTACAGTAAGGGATTCTCTAGTGTCATCTATGTTTTTTCAAGGCCAGCTAGTATCTTTATAATCATTGTTTTAAATTATAGTCCAAAAATCTTACTTACATACATAATGATTAAATCCCTGACACTGAGCACTATCCCCTTTTCTCTCTTTTCAGGTGAATTTCTCCATCTAGTCATTTTTTCCGAAAAGAAAAGAAGAAATAAAGAGAAAAAACCAATACTAGCAACAATGAAGACATTAAAACAACAACAAAAAAGTTTTGCAGAAGGGAAGGTGGGTGGGGGGATACGGTAACTGGGTGACGGGCATTAAGGAGATGAGCACTGGGTGTTATACTATATGTTGGCAAATTGAATTTAAATAAGATTTTTTTTTAAATTTAAGTTAAATAAAAAAAGTACAACAGAAATTTAGATCTTAGGTGTTTTTCATCTACTTATAAAATGAAACTAGGTCTCAAAATAAGAGAAAGAAGAACTCCTATATACAATAATAAAATAAAGTAAATTATAATAAAATGAAAGGAAATAAATAACATAATATACATAAATAAGAATTTAAAAGAATTAACAATGAAAATAAAATGACTGAAGAAATAATACTTAAAGACTAAAGAATAAAAACACAAAGATGCTGTATACTGTTTGCCTCAAAAGTTGAAGTTTTTCATCCCTCTATGATCAATAAAGTTGTTGCAAGCCAGTAGTTTGTGCTGTTCTTCTGGGAGAGTAGTCTGTTTTGCCAATTCTAGATGGATTTGCCCTATTGCAAATGTGCCTCCCTTGCACAGAGGTGGGTTCAGTGTAAGCAGGTCTGGATTCGACTATGTGGTCCAGTTTTCCTCCCTGAAGCCTTTCAGTACCAATGACTGGGATGTATATGGCTGCTCCCCACTCTCTAGCACCCAAGCTGAATTTGCATCCCCCACTCTTCAGTGATCCTTAACAAAAGCAATCAATCACTTTTGTCTCTCTGGTTTCTTTCTAAACTCTGTTTTCACCCAGGGTGTGGCTGAGTGTTTTTATCTCAGGCACACGACTGAGTTCCAATACTCCAAACTTTATGGACTCCTACAGCATGGACCCACACTGTTCCTTTCATGGATGGAGGGGTGGGTCTTGCCATCCTTCTGCCTTTTACTGGGCCCCTCCTAAGAAAGCAGTTGCATGACCATGCAGCAGTTTTCATTTTTTGGTAACATAAATCAGAAAACCAGCACCTAGACTCACTGTTTTAAGCTGGCTTACTCACTCCTATTCCTAGGAACTCTTTTTTTTATTTTTATTTATTTATTTATTTATGATAGTCACAGAGAGAGAGAGAGAGAGAGAGAGAGAGAGAGAGGCAGAGGGAGAAGCAGGCTCCATGCACTGGGAGCCCGACGTGGGATTCAATCCCGGGTCTCCAGGATCGCACCCTGGGCCAAAGGCAGGCGCCAAACCGCTGTACCACCCAGGGATCCCCTATTCCTAGGAACTCTGTCCCCACACAGTCACACATCCACATTCATTTTGTGACCCTTGGAATTCTGAGACCACACTGTCTCACCTGGGATTCTGCCCCACTTCACTACCTGGGCACCTTTAAGCTATGGATGTCCCCCACTATAGCAGACTTCTAAAATTCTGATTTTTCATTCCTTTGTTTATAATACTTTTCAGTACCTTCCTTAGGCAGTCTCCCTCCCCTCTAGCATATCCTCAGCTATCTCACCCTGGGTGCAAACTTCTGCAACCGCCTACCTTCTAAAAGATGGTCACTTTTCTACTTGTAGACTTGTAGCATTTCTTTTCTCAGATCTAAGATTGCTCTGGTGTTCAGAATGATTTGATAACTATCTAGCCATATTCATAGGAGACAAACTTACGGGTTCCTACTCCTCTGCCATCTTAAAAACTCCTGGTTGGTTCATAGTTTATGGTAAAGTGCAGCACAATGCCAGCACCACGGTTTGCTGCCCTTGGCAGTGATATCTGTTTCTATGCTAAAGAACAGGGCAGCACATTGGCACTCATCAGCTCTTTTTTCCCCTTGGATTTTTTGTGCTGCCACTCCTCAATGCACTTCACAGGGGGAACTGTTTCTCTCCATGCGACCCAGGGGATCCTCAGACGGCACTGCCCCCTCCCCAGCCTCCACTCTACTTCCCCATTGGAGCACTACTAAGCTTACCAGGTATCACACAAGTGATGTTGTGGACTTCTAAATCTTCAGACTTTGAGCTCGACCACATTTAAAAACTTACAGTACTCAGCCCCCCTCTTTTTCACAGCCAATGGTTTGGGGAAGAGGCTTTCTTGTGCAATCCCCTGTGCATGGCTCTCACTGTTGAGTGCTCTCTCTGTCTCTCTCCCTCTCTCTCCCCCCTCTCCGTGTAATCAGGGCTCCCTCTTATGCAGCACTCAAAATTCTTTTCTTCCCTGCATCAATTCTCCACAGCTCCTACCTTCTGTGATGTGGCCATTTTTCTACCTGTAGACGTGCAGTTTTTTTCTCTCAGTCCTTAGACTGATCTCTTGGGTGTTAAGAATTATTTTACATTTATCTAGCTGTGTTTGAGAGATAAGGCAAGCTTAGGGTTCCCCCACTCATCCGCCATCTTAACTCCTCCCCTAGCTAACTGAAATTTAACTAATAACTTGAAACTACAAAAAAAAGAAACTTAAAAAACCCCACTATCTTCAAATAACACACTGCACCAGAACATAAAGACATAAAGGAATTCCAAGCAGACTTGCTCTGGATGAAGCAGGCATCAAGATCCTAAGGTACCGGAGAAGAGACTGGCAAGATGGCCGAAGAGAAGGCGTCCTCAATTCATCTGGTCCCAGAAACATACACAATAACTTTCAAAATACCTGAACATCTATTAATTCGACCTGAGGTGTGACGAGAGAACAGCTAGAATGCTACAGAGAGAGAAGTTTTGCTTCTAGCAAGGGTGTATTTTTCATAGGCCATGGTTGATATTTTGACTCAGTTTATTTATACAGAAACTCTATACTGGTAAAATGACTAGAAGGAATAATTCACCACAAAAGAAAGAACCAGAAGCAATACTCTCTGAAACAGAGTTACAGAATGTGGATTTCAATATGATGTCGATATGATGTCAGGAATTCAATTCAGTACAATTATAAAGCTACTGGTGGCTTGGGAAAAAATGTAAAGGACTCTGGAGACTTTGTTACTGCAGAATTAATATCTAATCAGGGCGAAATTAAAAATACTTTAACTGAGATGCAATCCAAATTGGATGTTCTAACTGCTAGGGTTAATGAAGGGGAAGAGAGAGTGACATAGAAGACAAGTTGATGGAAACCAAGGAATCTTAATAGAAAGAGAAAAACAATTAAGAGACCATGATGAAAGGCTTAGGGAAATAAATAATACCTTGAGAAGGAAGAATTTACATATAATTGAGATTCCAGAAGAGGCTGAGAGAAAGAGAGAGGACCACAAAGTATACTTAAACAAATGATAGTTGAGAACTTTCCTAATCTGGGAAAGGGAACAGGCATTAAGATCCAAGAGATACAGAGGACTACCTCAAAAAATCAATAAAAACTGTCCAAAACCTCAACGGTAAATAGTGACTCTTGCAAATTTCAAAGATAAAGAGAAAATTCTTAAAGCACCTCGAGACAAGAGATTCTTAATTTATATGGGGAGAAATATCAGAATAACAGCAGACCTTGCCACAGAGACCTGGCAGGCCATAAAGGACTGGCATGATATATTCAGAGTACTAAATGGGAAAAATTTGCAGCCAAGAATACTTTATCCAGCAAGGCTGTCATTCAGATTAAAAGGAGAGATAAAGAGCTTCCAGAATAGGCAGAAACTGAAAGAATATGTGACCCCAAAACCAGCTCTGCAAGAAATATTGAGGGTGACTCTTTAAAAGAAAGAAGCCCAAGGAAATAATCCATAAAAACAGGGACTGAATAGGTAATATGATGACACTAAATTCATATCTTTCAATTTCAAATGTGAATGGGCTAAATGATCCCACAACAGTGGCAAGGGATCCAAAAAATTAAAAAGCAAAACTCATCTATATGCTGTCTACAAGAGACACATTTTAAATGTAAGGACACTACCAGGATGAAAATGAAGTGGGGGAGAACCATTTACTGTTCCAATGGTCCTCAGGAGAAAGTTGGGGTAGCAATCCTCATATCAGATAGATTAGAGTTTATCCCAAAGCCTGTAGTAAGAGATGAAGAGGGACACTATGTCATACTTAAAACGTCTTTCCAACAAGACCTAACAATCATGAATATTTATGCCCCTAATGTTGAAGCTGCCAAGTATATAAATCAAATAATAACCAAAGCAAAAAGATACTTAGATAATAATACACTCATAGTAGGAAACTTCAACATGGCACTCAGCAAATGACATATCTTCTGAGCAGGATATCACCAAAGAAACAAGGGTGATACATTGGACAAAATAGATTTCACATATAAATATATACAGAACATTGCATCCAAACGCAACTGAGTATACATTCTTCTCAAGTGCACATGGAAATTTCTCCAGAATAGACCATAAACTGGGTCACAAATCAGGGCTCAACTGATACCAAAAGATTGGGATTGTGCCCTGCATACATTCAGGCCACACAATGCTTTGAAAATAGAACTCAATCACAAGAATAAATTTGGAAGAAACTCAAACACTTAGAGGTTAAAAAGCATCCTACTAAAAGATGAATGGGTCAACCAGAAAATTAGAGACGAATTAAAAAGATTCATGAATATTAATGAAAATGAAAATACAACCATTCAAAATCTTTGGGACACAGCAAAAAACGTCCGAAGAGGGAAATACTTCACAATACAAGCATCCCTCACAGAATTGCAAAAAACAATAACACAAGCTAACATTGCACCTTAAAGGAATTGGAAAGAGAACAGCAAATAAAGCCTATATCAAGAAGAAGAGAGATAATGATAATTGAGCAGAACTCAATGAAACAGAGACCAAAAGAACTATGAAACAGATAAACAAAACCAGAAGTTGGTTCTCTGAAAGAATTAATAAGATAGATAAACCACAAGCCAACTTTATTAAAATGAAAAAAGACCCTAATAAAATCAGGAATGAAAGGAGAGATCGCAACCAATACCAAGGAAATACAAATGATTTTTAAAAAGTATTATGCGCAGCTATATGCCAACAAATTAGGCAATCTAGAAGAAATGGATGCATTTCTGGAAAACCACAAATTACCATAACTGTAATAGGAAGAAATAGAAAACTTGAACAGGCCAATAGCCAGTGAGGAAATTGAAGCAGTCATCAAACACCTGTCAAGACACAAAAGGCCTACCTTGATAGAAGCGTGAACTCTTCTCAAAAAAAAAAAAAAAAAGAAGAAGAAGACACAAAAGGCCAGAGGCAGGGCAAGATGGCGGAAGAGTAGGGTCCCTAAGTCACCTGTCCCCACCAAATTACCAAGATAACCTTCAAATCATCCTGAAAACCTACGAATTTGGCTTGAGATTTAAAGAGAGAACAGCTAGAATGCTACAGTGAGAAGAATTCACGCTTCTATCAAGGTAGGAAGAAGCGGGGGGAAAAAAGAAATAAAGAAACAAAAGGCATCCAAGGGAGAGGGCCCCCGTGAGGACCGGGCTAAGGCCGGGGCGAGTGTCCCCAGGACAGGAAAGCCCGGTCCTGGAGAAGCAGGAGCTTCACCAACCTTCCCAGATGGAAAGGCGCTCGCAGGGAGTTAGAGCAGGACCCCAGGAGGGGCGGCGATGACCTCAGGCTCCCTGGTACACTAACAAAGCACCTGCGCCCCAGGGAGAGTGCGCCACACCCCGCGGCCAAGCTCCCGAAAGGGCTGGAGCGAGCCAGACGGCCCTGGGAGCAGCGTGGAGGCGGCTCAGGCAGAGGCTCTGCACAGAGGGAGCTGCACTGCCGGGAGCACGATTCCAACAGCACAGGCCGAGGAGCACAGGGCGCTGGGGACACAGCTCAAGATCTGGCGCTCCCCCCTGGACAAGCAGACGCTGGGAGGGCACAGGACAGCAAGGACGCTCCAGCCTCTGGGCAGACCGGAGGTGAACAGATCAGTGGCCCCGCCCCCAGATCATCCAGGCCCCAACAGACTGAGAGCTGCACAGTTGCTGCAGGAGCTGAATCCAAGGTGGGAGAGCTGGCCGCTGCCACTGTGGTTATTCCTCCTGGGTCCTCACAGGATAAACAACCCCCACTGAGGTTCACAGTGGCCTAAACAACCTTCACCAAGCCCTGCACCAGACTGGGGGCTGAGCAGCTCCCTCAAGTGCCAACACTGGAAAGTCACCACGGCATGCCCCTCCCCCAGAAGACCAGCTAGACGGACAGGGGAAAAACAAATTATTGACCAAGCACCACTGGAAAGTTGCAGGGGAACTCGAGAAATTTACAGTATACAGAATCAGAGTATACTCCACCTTGTTTTTTGTTTTCTGATTTCTGTCTGCTTCCCCCCCCCCTTTTTTCTTTTTTTATCTTCTTCTCTTATTTTTTCCTTCTTTTTTTTCTTTTATTTTTCTTATTTCTCTTCTCTCTTTTTCTCCATTACCCAGTACAACCTGTTTTTGGTCACTCTGCACTGAGCAAAATGACTAGAAGAAAAAACTCACCTCAAAAGAAGGAAACAGTCCTATGGCCCACAGAGTTACAAAATTTGGATTACAATTCAATGTCAGAAAGCCAATTCAGAAGCACAATTATAAAGCTATTAGTGGCTCTAGAAACAAGCACAAAGGACTCAAGAGACTTCATGACTGCAGAATTTAGATCTAATAAGGCAGAAATTAAAAATCAGTTAAATGAGATGCAATCCAAACAGGAGGTCCTAATGACAAGGGTTAACGAGGTAGAAGAACGAGTGAGTGACATAGAGGACAAGTTGATGGCAAAGAGGGAAACTGAGGAAAAAAGAGACAAACAATTAAAAGGTCATGAGATAGATTAAGGGAAATAAGTGACAGCATGAGGAAGAAAAACCTACGTTTAATTGGGGTTACCGAGGGGGCCGAAAGGGCCAGAGGGCCAGAATATGTATTTGAACAAATCATACCTGAAAACTTTCCTAATCTGGGAAGGGAAACAGGCATTCAGATGCAGGAAATAAAGAGATATCCCCCTAAAATCAATAAAAACGATTCAACACCTCGACATTTAATAGTGAAGCTTGCAAATTCCAAAGATAAAGAGAAGATCCTTAAAGCAGCAAGAGACAAGAGATCCCTAACTTATATGGGGAGAAATATCAGATTAACATCAGACCTCTCGACAGAGACCTGGCAGGCCAGAAAGGGCTGGCAGGATATCTTCACGGTCCTAAATGAGAAAAAAATGCAACCAAGAATACTTTATCCAGCAAGGCTCTCAATCAAAATGGAAGAAGAGATAAAGAGCTTCCAAGACAGGCAGGAACTGAAAGAATATGTGACCTCCAAACCAGCTCTGGAAGAAATTTTAAGGGGGACTCTTAAAATTCCCCGTTAAGAAGAAGTCCAGTGGAACAATCCACAAAAACAAGGACTGAATAGATATCATGATGACACTAAACTCATATCTTTCAACAGTAACTCTGAACGTGAATGGGCTTAATGACCCCATCAAAAGGCGCAGGGTTTCAGACGGGATAAAAAAGCAGGACCCATCTATTTGCTGTCTACAAGAGACTCATTTTAGACAGAAGGACACCTACAGCCTGAAAATAAAAGGTTGGAGAACCATTTACCATTCAAATGGTCCTAAAAAGAAAGCAGGGGTAGCCATCCTTATATCAGATAAACTAAAATTTACCACGAAGACTGTAGTGAGAGATGAAGAGGGACACTATATCATACTTAAAGGATCTATCCAACAAGAGGACTTAACAATCCTCAAAATGTAGGCCCCGAATGTGGGAGCTACCAAATATATCAATCAATTAATAACCAAAGTTAAGGCATACTTAGATAATAATACACTTATACTTGGTGACTTCAATCTAGCGCTTTCTATACTCAATAGATCTTCTAAACACAACATCTCCAAAGAAACGAGAGCTTTATTTATTTTTAATTTTTATTTATTTATGATAGTCACAGAGAGAGAGAGAGAGACAGAGAGAGAGAGGCAGAGACATAGGCAGAGGGAGAAGCAGGCTCCATGCACCAGGAGCCCGATGTTGGATTTGATCCTGGGTCTCCAGGATTGCGCCCTGGGCCAAAGGCCGGTGCCAAACCGCAGCACCACCCAGGGATCCCGAAACAAGAGCTTTAAATGATACACTGGACCAGATGGATTTCACAGATATTTACAGAACTTTACATCCAAACTCAACTGAATACACATTCTTCTCAAGTGCACATGGAACTTTCTCCAGAATAGACCACATACTGGGTCACAAATCGGGTCTGAACCAAAACCAAAATATTGGGATCGTCCCCTGCATATTCTCAGACCATAATGCCTTGAAATTAGAACTAAATCACAAAAAGAAGTTTGGAAGGACCTCAAACACGTGGAGGTTAAGGACCATCTTGCTAAAAGATGAAAGGGTCAATCAAGAAATTAAGGAAGAATTAAAAATATTCATGGAAACTAATAAGAATGAAGATACAACCGTTCAAAATCTTTGGGATACAGCAAAAGCAGTCCTGAGGGGGAAATACATCGCAATACAAGCATCCAGTTGAAAACTGGAAAGAACTCAAATACAAAAGCTAACCTTACACCTAAAGGAGCTAGAGAAAAAACAGCAAATAGATCCTACACCCAGCAGAAGAAGAGACTTAATAAAGATTCGAGCAGAACTCAATGACCAGAAGAACTGTGGAACAGATCAACAGAACCAGGAGTTGGTTCTTTGAAAGAATTAATAAGGTAGATAAACCATTAGCCAACCTTATTAAAAAGAATAGAGAAAAGACTCAAATTAATAAAATCATGAATGAAAAAGGAGAGATCACTACCAACACCAAGGAAATACAAACGATTTTAAAAACATATTATGAACAGCTATACACCAATAAATTAGGCAATCTAGAAGAAATGGACGCATTTCTGGAAAGCCACAAACTACAAAAACTGGAACTGGAAGAAATAGAAAACCTGAACAGGCCAATAACCATGGAGGAAATTCAAGCAGTCATCAAAAACCTCCCAAGACACAAAAGTCCAGGGCCAGATGGCTTCCCAGAGGAATTCTATCAAACGTTTAAAGAAGAAACCATACCTATTCTACTAAAGCTGTTTGGAAAGATAGAAAGAGATGGAGTACTTCCAAATTCGTTCTATGAGGCCAGCATCACCTTAATTCCAAAACCAGACAAAGACCCCACCAAAAAGGAGAATTATAGACCTTGATGAACACAGATGCAAAAATTCTCAACAAGATACTAGCCAATAGGATCCAACAGTACATTAAGAAAATTATTCACCATGACCAAATAGGATTTATCCCCGGGACACAAGGCTGGTTCAACACTCGTAAAACAATCAATGTGATTCATCATATCAGCAAGAGAAAACCCAAGAACCATATGATCCTTTCATTAGATGCAGAGAAAGCATTTGACAAAAGACAGCATCCATTCCTGATCAAAACTCTTCAGAGTGTAGGGATAGAGGGAACATTCCTCAACATCTTAAAAGCCATCTACAAAAAGCCCACAGAAAACATCATTCCCAATGGGGAAGCACTGGGAGCCTTTCCCCTAAAATCAGGAACAAGACAGGGATGTCCACTCTCACCACTGCTAGTCAACATAGTACTGGAAGTCCTAACCTCAGCCATCAGACAACAAAAAAATATTAAAGGCATTCAAATTGGCAAAGAAGAAGTCAAACTCTCCGTCTTCGCTGCTGACATGATACTCTACTTAGAAAACCTAAAAGCCTCCACCCCAGGATTGCTAGAACTCATACAGCAATTTGGCAGTGTGGCAGGATACAAAATCAATGCCCAGAAGTCAGTGACATTTCTATACACTAACAATGAGACTGAAGAAACAGAAATTAAGGAGTCAATCTCATTTACAATTGCACCCAAAAGCATAAGATACCTAGGAATAAACCTAACCAAAGAGGTAAAGGGTATATACCCTAAAAACTATAGAACACTTCTGAAAGAAACTGAGGAAGACACAAAGAGATGGAAAAATATTCCATGCTCATGGATTGACAGAATTAATATTGTTAAAATGTCAATGTTACCCAGGGCAATTTACACGTTTAATGCAATCCTTATCAAAATACCATGGACATTCTTCAGAGATTTGGAACAAGTTATTTTAAGATTTGTGTGGAATCAGAAAAGACCCCGAATAGCCAGGGGAAATTTAAAAAAGAAAACCATATCTGGGGGCATCACAAATCCAGATTTCAGGTTGTACTACAAAGCTGTGGTCATCAAGACACTGTACTGTGGTACTGGCACAAAAAGAGACGCATAGATCAATGGAACAGAATAGAGAACCCAGAAGTGGACCCTGAACTTTATGGTCAACTAATATTCGATAAAGGAGGAAAGACTATCCACTGAAGAAAGGCAGTCTCTTCAATAAATGGCGCTGGGAAAATTGGACATCCACATGCAGAAGAATGAAACTACACCACTCTCTTGCACCATACACAAAGATAATCTCAAAATAGATGAAAGATCTAAATGTGAGACAAGATTCCATCAAAATCCTAGAGGAGAACACAGGCAACACCCTTTTTGAACTCATCCACTGTAACTTTTGCAAGATACATCCGCGAAGGCAAAAGAAAAAAAAGCAAGAATGAACTATTGGGACTTCATCAAGATAAGAAGCTTTTGCACCTCAAAGGATACAGTCAACAAAACTAAAAGACAACCTACACAATGGGAGAAGATATTTGCAAATGACTTATCAGATAAAGGGCTAGTATCCAAGATCTATAAAGAACTTATTAAAAAAAAAGAACTTATTAAACTCAACACTAAAGAAACAAACAATCCAATCATGAAATGGGCAAATGACATAAAGAGAAATCTCGCAGAGGAAGACATAGACATGGCCAACAAGCACATGAGAAAATGCTCTGCATCACTTGCCATCCAGGAAATACAAATCAAAACCACAATGAGATACCACCTCACCCCAGTGAGAATGGGGAAAATTAACAAGGCAGGAAACCAAAATTTTGGAGAGGATGTGGAGAAAGGGGAACCCTCTTACACTGTTGTTGGGAATGTGAACTGGTGCAGCCACTCTGGAAAACTGTGTGGAAGGTACCTCAAACAGTTAAAAATAGACCTGCCCTACGACCCAGCAATTGCACTGTTGGAGATTTACCCCAAAGATACAGATGGAGCAAAACACTGGGACACCTGCACCCCGATGTTTCTAGCAGCAATGGCCACAATAGCCAAACTGTGGAAGGAGCCTCAGTGTCCATCAAAAGGTGAATGGATAAAGAAGATGTGGTTTATGTATACAATGGAATATTACTCAGCCATTAGAAATGAAAAATACTCACCATTTGCTTCAACGTGGATGGAACTGGAGGGTATTATGCTGAGTGAGGTAAGTCAATCGGAGAAGGACAAACATTATATGTTCTCTTTCATTTGGGGAATATAAATAATAGTGAAAGGGAATAAAAGGGGAGGGAGAAGAATTGTGTGGGAAATATCAGAAAGGGAGACAGAACATAAAGACTCCTAACTCTGGGAAACGAACTAGGGGTGGTGGAAAAGGAGGAGGGTGGGGGGTGGGGGTGAATGGGTGATGGGCACTGAGGGGGGCACTTGATGGGATGAGCACTTGATGTTATTCTATATGCTGGCAAATTGAACACCAATAAAAAATAAATTTGTAAAAAATAAATTTATATATATATAACACAAAAGGGCAGGGCCAGATAGCTTCCTATAGGAATTCTATCTGACCTTTAAAGAGCAAATAGTATCTATTCTACTGAAGCTGTTTTGAAGGATAGAAAGGGAAGGAATACTTCCAAACTCATTTTATGAGGCTAGCATCACCTTGATTCGAAAACCAGACAAGGACCCCTCTAAAAAGAAGTTTAGACCAATATCCCTGATGAACATGGATGTAAATATTCTTTCCATGATATTAGCCAATAGGATCCAATAGTACATTAAGAAGATTATTCACCATGGTCCAGTGGAATTTATCCCGGGAAAAATGGGTGGTTCAACATTCGTAAAACAATCAACGTGATAGATCCCATCAATTAGAGAAAAAGCAAGAACCATATGATCCTCTCAATAGATGTAGAGAAAGCATTTGAAAAAATACAGCAGCCATTCCTGATCAAAACTCTTCAGAGTGTACGGATAGAGGGAACGTTCCTCAACAAGTTAAAAGCCATTTATTGAAAATAGCCCAAAAGAAATATCATTGTGAATGGGGAAATACTGAGCGCCTTTCCCATAAGATCAGGTACATGACAGGGATGTCCACTCTTACTACTGTTATTCAAAATAATACTCAAAGTCCTAGCCTCAGCCATCAGACAACAAAAAGAAATAAAAAGCATTCATATTGGCAAATAAGAAGTCAAACTCTCCTTCCTCGCAGATGACATGATACTGTATATGGAAAACTCAAAAGACTCCACCCCTAAGTTTGCTAAAACACATACAGCAACTCATCAATGTAGCAGGATACAAAAATCAATGCCCAGAAATCAGTGGCATTTCTTTCTTTTTTTTTAAATTTTTATTTATTTATGATAGTCACAGAGAGAGAGAGAGAGAGAGAGAGAGGCAGGGACATAGGCAGAGGGAGAAGCAGGCTCCATGCACCTGGAGCCTGACGTGGGATTAGATCCCGGGTCTCCAGGATAGCGCCCTGGGCCAAAGGCAGGCGCTAAACCGCTGCGCCACCCAGGGATTCCCAGTGACATTTCTATACACTAACATTGAGACTGAAGAAAGAGAAATTAAGTAGTCAATACCATTTACAATTGCACCCAAAAGCATAAGATACCTAGGAATAAACCTATCCAAAGAAGTAAAGGATCTATACCCTAAAAACTACAGAACACTTCTGAAAGAAATTGACGAAGATGTAAAGAGACAGAAAAACTTTCCATGCTCATAGATTGGAATTATAAATATTGTAAAATATCTATGCTACCCAGGGTAATTTACACATTCAATGCAATTTCTATTAAAATACCATGGACTTTCTTCGGAGAGTTGGAACAACTAATCTTAAGATTTGTGTGGAATCAGAAAAGACCCCGGATAGCCAGGACACTATTGAAAAAGAAAACCAATGCCAGGGGCATCACAATGCCGGATTTCAAGCTGTATTACAAAGCTGTGATCATCAAGAAAGTATGGTACTGGCACAAAAACAGACACATAGATCAATGGAACAGAATAGAGATACCAGAAGTGGGCACTCTATTCTATGTTCAATTAATATTCAACATAGCAGGAAAGAATATACCTTGGAAAATGGACAGTCTCTTCAATAAATGATGTTGGGAAAATTGGACAGCTACATGCAGAAGAATAAAACTGGGCTACTCTCTTACACCATACACAAAGATAAACTCAAAATGGTTGAAAGATCTAAATGTGAGACAATAATCCATCAGAGGAACACAGGCAGCAGCCTTTCTCAAGTTGGTCAGAGCAATTTCTTGCAAGACACATCTATGAAGGCAAGGGAAACAAAAGCAAAAATGAACTCTCGGTACTTAATCAGGATAAAAACTTCTGCTCAGCATAGGAAACAGTCTACAAAACTAAAAGACAAGTACAGAATGGGAGAAGATATTTGAAAATGACATATCAGATCTTTATCTGATATGTTGGCTAGTATCCAAGATCTATAAAGAACTTATAAAACTCAACACCCAGGAAACCAAAAATCCAGTCATGAAATGGGCAGAGGATATGAACAGAAATTTCTCCAAAGAAGTCCTACACATGGCCAACAAGCACATGAAAAAATGCTCCACATAATGGCGAAAATTAACGACACCGAAAATGAGAAATTTTGGAGAGGATGTGGATTAAGGGGAACCCTCTTGCACTGTTGGTGGGAATGCAAACTGTTACAGCCACTTTGGAAATTAGTGTGGAGATTTGTCAAGAAATTAAAAATAGAGCTACCTTATGACCCACCAGTTGCACTACTGGGTGTTTACCCCAAATATACTGATGTAGTGAAACGCTGGGACACCTGCACCCCAATGTTCATAGCAGGAATGTCCACAATAGCCAAACTGTGGAAGGAGCTATGATGTCCTTCAACGAATGAATGGATAAAGACGTTGTGGTCTATATATACAATGGAATATTACTCATCCATCATAAGAGATGAATATTCACCATTTGCTTCAACGCGGATGGAACTGGAGGGTATTATGCTGAGTGAAATAAGTCAATCAGAGGACAATCCCTTATGGTTTCACTCATACATGGAATATAGGAAACAGTTAAAGGGATTATAAGGGAAAGGAGGGGAACTGAGTGGGAAAAATTAGAGATGACAAACCATGAGAGACTTCTAACTCTGGGAAAGAAAGGGTTGGGGAAGGGAAGATGGGCGGGCCATGGGGTAACTGGGTGATGGGCCCTGAGGAAAGTACTTGATGGGATGAGTACTGGGTGTTATAGTATATGTTGGCAAATTGAATTTAAAGTAAAAAAAAATGTAAAGCAGATAACACTTGCATTAATATAAACATGTATGTAAACAATTTTGTAGAAGCATGTAGAAAGAGCCTCAAGCTTACTTCTTTAAAACTGCACTTAGTATTAAAAAAAAAATCTACGATACCTCCTAGTAGGCTTCACGAAACCTAAAGAGTTAAAAATCCCTAAGCTTGAACATAAGAGCTAATTGAAAGTGACCTTTAATTAATCATTTAATCCTCACAATCATCCTAGGTGTAGGAAACAAAGGTAGAGGAAAAATTAATAAATTTCCTTACTGCCAACAGCCCATTGACAGGTCCTTGAAATAGGCAGGGAGACATTTCTTTAGGGACTCAACTGCCTCGATGTTGATACTTTGCCAAGGGCAAAAAGAAATCTTAGCTCAACCCCCAGGACCTTGTAAGTCTACTTTAACATATAAAAGTTCTTTTGAAAACTTCTTTTATCTCTACTCCCCCAAGATATATGTTGGAAATCATCCCCCAAAAATATGACCCACCAATATTCATTTGAAGGGTGTCATGACTCAGGTTTTATTTGACAGTAATAAATGACATTTTCCCTAGAATAACTAGCTCCCTCAAGGTCCTGGAAACCTTGCTTCCAATTTTCCTTAGAAACTTAATGCTATCCCTAACCATCTCCCAATTTGAAGGTATATAATGCGCCACGCCTCATGACTCCAGCACAGCTCTTTTTGCCCATGTATCCTGTCCCTGTGCTTCAATAAAACCACCTTTTTTGCATAAAAGATGCCTCAATAATTCTTTCTTAGCTGTTGGCTTCAAACCCTGACGTTTCTCCTACATCAGGAGGTAGTGCTAGTATCATCATTATTATCTACCTTGTACAGTGGAGCAAACTGAGATACAGAGAGGTTAAGTTACTTCGTGAAGGTCACATATCTAGCAATTTGTAGAGCTGGGACTCAAAATCAAGCAGCATTGTTTGATCAGGAAGATCTTTTTTTAAGATTTTATTTATTTATTTATTTATTTATTTATTTATCTATTTATTTATTTATTCATGAGAGACACACAGAGAGAGATAGAGGCAGAGACACAGGCAGAGGGAGAAGCAGGCTCCATGCCAGGAGCCTGACTTGGGACTCAATCCGGGGTCTCCAGGATCACACCCTGGGCTGAAGGTGGCGCTAAACCGCTGGGCCACCAGGACTGCCCTGCTCAGGAAGATCTTTATCTCAATTCTGGCCTCACATTTCCAGAGAAGCCTCATTAAATAAGTGCCAACATAAATAGACTCACAGAATGCATTGACCAAAGTTTTGTTGACTAGATGAGCTCTCAAGGCTCTCAGTACAAGGAAACTGATATTTCACTTAAAAGGAAACCCTATAGTAGCCCTGAATTTTCGTATCCACCAGATCTACACCCATTTGTATATATTTAATGTGCTATAGAGTCCTTATTCATTAAGGCAGGCCTACACTATGCTAGTAGATAATTTATGCTGTCACATGTAGAAACATCAAATAGCATTTAGTTCTCCCAAATTCCACAATGCAGATTAGCTTCATTCCAAATTAGCTTTAATTTGTACAGTATGACATATCTTGGCTTTTGAAGATCCCATTACTCAAAAGGTTTAGTTTAATAAACATGCACCATGTTCTAGGCAATGCATGTGGTGCTGCAGCCAGATATCAATGCAATAACCCTAACTCCAGGAGTTCATAGTGTGTCCACACACCATTATAAGCACCATGGGTCCTGATATAGGCATAATTTGAAAACTCCAGGATCGCAAAGACTTCTGTATAAGCAATACCTATAATATGGTGGGTGCCCAACAAATATTTTGAATTAATGAGCAAAAGCAAGATTCAAACAAAATTTTCAAAATTGCTGTTTCTGCCTATAAAAAAACTTACAGTATAACTGGTCAAGTACCACATGCAAAAAAGATTTAATATTTATTAAAGGTGATTAATTGACAAATAATCACCAAATTAATGACAAACTAGTAGACAAATATATTCAATTAATTCTAAGCACTTTTATACCCATATTTTTTGTTCTCATAACACTCATGAATTAGGAGGAGATGGGAATTTTTCTCTCCAGGACACAGGTAAAGAGATTGGGACCTAGAGACATTTAGAGTCAGAAGGGATTTCAGAGATTATCTTATGCAACTGCTAACACTACCCCAAAATGCCCTTCCTCTATATCACCCCACAACTATTGGCAAATCCTGAAAGCTGAGGACAAAATCTCTCATTCTACAATGAAAGGTCCACAGTTCCCTCAACAGTATCTCTGACAAGTGATCATTCAGCCTCTAGTGGATACTTACAGGGTTATATTTACACCAACCTGACTGCTGGTTTTTTATTAGCTTGCCTCAGTAAACAAGTCCTCATTATATGGGGTTGAAATATTTCTTTCTATGATTTGCCCTAGTTATGGTCTCTGGAAATGTTCCATATGCCAGGCCTTCAAAGAAATAAAGGGATGTATCCAAGGCTAGTAGAGGTCCTCCCAATTTCACCACCCCCCTTATGATTTCAAGATAACAGATATCCTTTATGGAGATTCAGTCAATAAAATACTTCTTTGAGCATTGGGCTAAAGAGGATTCTTCTAAGAGCTGTCAATCTAATAAGAGAAAAAGAAATCTAAACTGGTTATTGTAATGCAGGGTAATTAATGAAACACCTGAAATGCAGTGCAGAAGAAAAGGAGCTAGCTGCTATGGACCTCAAGGAACACTTCACATATGTGGCATATGAGCTAGGCTTTAACAATTAAGAAAGAGCTATGTAGTTGGAGAATCTAAAGAGTTTCAAGGAAGAGAAAACAATGGGTGATAGTTCAAAAGAACATTGTATTTCTAGGGACATCGCAAAAAGGTTGCTTTCACTGGGAAAGTGTCTATGGAAAGGGAATGGTAAAAAATAAGGTCAAAAAGGCAGAACTGAAGAGGCCTTTCTTATGAAAAGGCCTTTTCACATTCATTGAAAAGTGAATGGACTTTATTCAATGTTCAGCACCTTTTCATGTGTCTGTTGGCCATTGCTTTTAACTTTAATCCACCTGATTAAGTTAGGCCAAAAATTCTGACCTGCCATTGTGGGCTGTGATTCTAATGTCAATGTAGTTTTAAGTGTTTGCAATATTATTCAGATCTGTCCCATGTCTGTGCCACCCAGTGGCCAGTTTGGGATTTAGGTGGACATCAAACTTGTAGTTCAGTTCTCAAAGTCTTTATTGTGTTTACCATTTAGGATCAGATCTATACAAATATAGCTCTTGGGTAAGCCCATATAATTTATGGGATAAATTTCTTAAGCACCCACTTTTCTGTGATTTCTACAATACATTCTAGATCCTAAGAGCTCTGCTTCCTGGTTGCCTAGAAAGAAGCCTGTGTTTTAGAAAAACAACAACAGAGGAATCATTGCTGGATCAGTCTTCTGGTCTCCTTTCCCAAGATGCCTACTGCCATTTACTTATTATCCTCAGATAGCTGCTTCACTCAGTCTCTATAGGGTTTTCAGTGGAAAAGACAAAAATTGGTGGAAAAGACAGGGTGGAATATATTTAAACCATCTTAACCAGAACCAGAATTTCACAGATATTTAACAGGTAAACTATCTAGACTTTGGTGATGAATTACATGTAGAATATGAGGGAAAATGAAAGGAGTCTTAGGTATACGTCAAGATTTCTGTCATGGGTGATTGGATAGTGTTATCATTAACCAGGATAAGAAGTTTTACAGGTAGGGCAACTTTATGAAAAATCCTGCACATTAGCAAAATGATTCCAAACTCTTTTTTTCTTCATAGAAACATTGAAAAATTCACCAGAAATTGTCTGAATAAACTTTTTCAGAGTTTAGGAAAATAATCAAGGGATTAGCAAACAAGTGAATTCTGAATCAAAAAACAAATACCTTCAAAATGGCATGAAAGTTTTATGGCCTTTTTACTCACTCCTATTCCCTCTCCAATGTAGCAGTGGTTTTGGTATTAAAGGAGTGGAAGTCTGGTTCCTAGTTCCTGTTCACAAATCAGGGGGAGCAGAGAAGACTATTTGCAAACTATTGCATACGTTTATTCTGACATACCTGGGGGAAACCCAAAGGATCAATGCAAGATGCTTATCTTGATTTTACATAATTCAGACAAAGCATCAGACTTTGCACATAAGAGCTGCAAAGCAGATTATAGACTTCAGACATGGAGCAAGATATGATGGCTGGGAACATACAAAAGACTATATAAGGCACAGAGATCTTGAGGGGAGACTTTTTGGGAAATTATGACATCCAAAAGCAGTCATATATGTGGGGAAATTTAGAAGCTATGTACGTGTCTTGGAAAGATGCAGACTCAAAAAACACGAGATGAGACATTAAGCAGGCTGATCCTTAGGTTCAGAGCAAACCTAACTCAGTTATAGGAGTGACACAGCACAGGGAGAATCTACAAAGACTCTGTCTGAGAGGTTTGTGTTTTTTCATGCTTCTCATTTTTTCTTTGTTTGAGCTCCTGAGATTCAATAAAACTTCTGTCAACACATTAGTGGAAAAAAAATTCAGTTATCACACACAAGTTATAATCTGTGGAAAGTTTGAAAAGTTTTTAAAAAGACAAACACAGTCTTCATTAATCAAATAAAAACCAGCAAACGCCTTTTTAATTTTTTTTTATTGGAGTTCAATTGCAAAAATAGCATAACACCCAGTGCTCATCCCACCAAGTGCCCCTCTCATTTCCCATCGCAGTCACCTCAAACCCCCCCACCCCCCCGCTTACCTCCCCTTCCCCTACCCCTTGTTCATTTCCCAGAGTTGGGTGTCTCTTATCTTTTGTCACCCTCACTGATATTTTCTTTTTTTTAATAATAATAAATTAGTTTTTATTGGTGTTCAGTTTGCCAACATACAGAATAACACCCAGTGCTCATCCCGTCAAGCGCTCCCCTCAGTGCCCGCCACCCAGTCACCCCCAACCCCCGCCCTCCTCCCCTTCCAACCACCCCTACATCGTTTCCAAGAGTTAGGAGTCTCTAATGTTCTGCCTCCCTTTCTGATATTTCCCACCCATTTCTTCTCCCTTCCCCTCTATTCCCTTTCACTATTATTTATATTCCCCAAATGAATGAGACCATATAATGTTTGTCCTTCTCCGATTGACTTATTTCACTCAGCATCATACCCTCCAGTTCCATCCCGTCAAAGCAAATGGCGGGTATTTGTCATTTCTTTTTTTTTTTTTTTTTTAAATAAAATAAGGGATCCCTGGGTGGCGCAGTGGTTTAGCGCCTGCCTTTGGCCCAGGGCGCGGTCCTGGACACCCTGGATCGAATCCCACGTCGGGCTCCCGGTGCATGGAGCCTGCTTCTCCCTCTGCCTGTGTCTCTGCCTCTCTCTCTCTCTGTGAGACTATCATAAATAAATTAAAAAAAAAGAAGTTCTTTATAGATCTTGGAAACTAGCCCTTTATCTGATACATCATTTGCAAATATCTTCTCCCATTGTATAGGTTGTCTTTTAGTTTTGTTGACTGTATCCTTTGCTGTGCAAAAGCTTCTTATCTTGATGAAGTCCCAATAGTTCATTCTTGCTTTTTTTTCTTTTGCCTTCGTGGATGTATCTTGCAAGAAGTTACTGTGGCCAAGTTCAAAAAGGGTGTTGCTTGTGTTCTCCTCTAGGATTTTGATGGAATCTTGTCTCACATTTAGATCTTTCATCCATTTTGAATTTATCTTTGTGTATGGTGAAAGAGAGTGGTCTAGTTTCATTCTTCTGCATGTGGATGTCCAATTTTCCCAGCACCATTTATTGAAGAGACTGTCTTTCTTCCAATGGATAGTCTTTCCTCCTTTATCGAATATTAGTTGGCCATAAAGTTCAGGGTCCACTTCTGGGTTCTCTATTCTGTTCCACTGATCTATGTGTCTGTTTTTTGTGCCAGTACCACACTGTCTTGATGACCACAGCTTTGTAGTACAACCTGAAATCTGGCATTGTGATGCTCCCAGCTATGGTTTTCTTTTTTAATATGCCCCTGGCTATTCAGGGTCTTTTCTGATTCCACACAACTCTTACGATGATTTGTTCCAACTCTCTGAAGAAAGTCCATGGTATTTTTATAGGGTTCCCCTTTCTCCACATCCTCTCCAACATTTGTGGTTTCCTGCCTTGTTAATTTTCCCCATTCTCACTGGTGTGAGGTGATATCTCATTGTGGTTTTGATTTGTATTTCCCTGATGGCAAGTGATGCAGAGCATTTTCTCATGTGCTTGTTGGCCGTGTCTATGTCTTTCTCTGCCTCACTGATATTTTCACTCATTTTCTCTCCTTTCCCTTTATTCCTTTTCACAAATTTTTATATTCCCCAAGAAAATGAGACCATATAATGTTTGTCCTTTTCAGACTGATTTATTTCACTCAGCATAATACCCTCCAGGTCCCTCCACGTCGAAGTAAATAGTGGGTATTCGTCATTTCTAATGGCTGAGTAATATTCCATCGTTCCCTTTTCTCCGCATCCTCTCTAACATTTTTGGTTTCCTGGGTGTTATTCCATATGTTGGCAAATTGAACACCAATAAAAAAATAAATGTATTATTAAAAACAAAACCACAATGAGATACCACCTCACACCAGTGAGAATGGGGAAAATTCTCCCATTTTCCTTGTGGGGGTTCCTCAAGGAGTTAAAAATTGATCTGCCCTATGACCCAGCAATTGCATGCTGGGGATTTACCCCAAAGATACAGATGCAATGAAATGCTGGGACACCTGCACCCCGATGTTTCTAGCAGCCATGTCCACAATAGCCAAACTGTGGAAGGAGCCTCGGTGTCCATCAAAAGATGAATGGATATAGAAGATGTGGTTTATGTATACAATGGAATATTACTCAGCCATTAGAAACGACAAATACCCACCATTTGCTTCTATGTGGATGGAACTGGAGCGTATGATGCTGAGTGAAATAAGTCAATCTGAGACGGACAAACATTATATGGTCTCATTCATTTGGGGAATATAAAAAATAGTGAAAAGGAATAAAGGGAAAGAAGAGAGGATGAGTGAAAATATCAGCGAGGGTGACAAAACATGAGAGACACCTAACTCTGGGAAATGAACAGGCGGTGGTGGAAGCAGAGGTGGGCAGGGGGTTTGGGTGACTGGGCGATGGGCAATGAGGGGGGGCACTTGGTGGGATGAGCACTGGGTGTTATGCCATATGTTGGCAAATTGTACTCCAATAAAAACATTTAAAAAATAAATAAAAATATAACATCTTAGTGGTTCTTTACATAAGAATGAAACTGGAACACTTTCTAATACTGTAGACAAAAACAAACTCAAAATGGATTAAAGACCTAATTGTGAGACCTGAAACCACAAAAATCCTAGAAGAGAACATAGGCAGTAATTTCTCTAACTTGGCCATAGCAATCTTTTTCTAGATATATCTCTTTAGGCAAAGGAAACAAAAGCAAAACTGAAGTATTGGGACTTTGTCAAAAAAAGAAAAAAATAACTTTTGCACAGAGAAGGAAACCATCAACAAAGCAAAAGTAAATTTACTGAATGGAAAAGGATATTTACAAATGATATATGAAATAATGTGTTAATACCCCCCAAATATAAAGAATTTTCACAACTCAACACAAAAAAAACAATTCAATTAAAAAATGGGCTTAGGACATTAATAGACATTTATCCAAAGAAGATATACATATAGCTAACAGACACATGAAAAGATGCTCAACACCACTCATCATCAGGGAAATGCAAATCAAAACCACAATGAGATATCATCTCATACCTGTCAGAATGGCTAAAAATTAATGACACAAAAAATAACAAGTGTTGGCAAGGATATGGAGCATAGGGAACTGTTGTGCACTGTTGGTGGGAATATAAATTGGTATAGCCACTGTGGAAACAGTATGGAGTTTCCTCAACAAATTAAAAATAGAAATATCGTATGATCCAGTAATTGCACTATTAGATATTTACTGAGAGAGAATGAAAACAGTAATTTGAAAAGTTATCTGTACTTCCATGTTTATTGCAGTATTATTTACAATAGCCAAGATAAGGAAACAACTTATGTGTTCACTGATGGATAAAGATGTAGTGTGTGTGTGTGTGTGTGTGTGTGTGTGTGTGTGTGTGTGTGTATGAATATTATATAGCCATAAAAGGGATAAGTTCACACCATTTGTGACAATGTGGATGGACCTAGAGGGTAAGTAAAATAAATCAGACTGAGTAAGACAAGTACCATATGATTTTACTTATATGTGGAATCAAAACAAAACAAATTAGCTAAAAAACAGAGTCATACTTCTAGATATACAGAACAAACTGATGGTTGCAAGAGGGTAAGGGAGTAGGAGAATAGACATAGGAGAATGGGCAAAATGGGTGAAGATGAATTGGAGATAAAGCTTCCAGTTATGGAATAAATGAGACAGGAATAAAAGTTACAGCATAACGAATATAGTCAATGAAATTGTGATAGTGTTGTATGGCAACAAATGGTAGTTACACTTGTAGTGAACATAGTATAACATATAAAGATTTTGAATTGCTATTTGTACACTGAAATGAATATAACATTGTGTGTCAACTATACTCAAATAAGGAAAAATTAGTTAAAGAAAGAAGGCACATCCTGGGCATTAAAACTGCCCCAGGAATCTATGCCAGCGGAGGCGAGCAGGAAAAGGACAGATGGCATAGGAAGAATTTAAGCATCAAAAGGGGAAGGGTAAAAAAAGGACTGAAGCTTGAGATTCTATGTTCTCCAGCCCTCTCATTTACAGATGAATAAACTGAGGTTCTGAGAAATCACCCAAATTTCCATCAGTTGCAGACAGAGCAGGGACTAATATCATGGTGTCCTCAATTCTAGGACAGTGAATTTTTTTTCAATAAAGCAGTATTTTTGTGGCAGGGTGATTTCCAGAAATATTCACATTTTTGTGTGTGTGTGTGTGTGTGTGTGTGTGTGTGTGTTGTCCCTCTATGTCCTCACTTCCTATCTTCCTGCTCTTTGGAATCCCCTAACAGACCTCTTGCAACAGGGATTTCACAGTGTAGAAAGCAGAAGCAAGCTTAGGTGACCAAATATTCTTTTATAAAAGCCTGAAAATCTCATTGATTATATACTATCATAAAGGAAAAGGAAGAGGCATTGTAAAGCCCAAAGGGAAAAAAATAGGAGAGATCCCTACCCCTCCCAGCCCTACCGAGAATGGAAGAGTATGTCTGAGGCAGCAGGAACTCAAACACTGATTGAGTGCAATTCCTCAAGGATGGGGAGGGGATGGCTCTAAGGAGGGAAGCAGAGTTTATATTCCTAAGGCTCTCAGCTTTCCTTCTCCTACTGCTGGCATGGAAAATGAGGGTGTCAGTAGTGATTGGAATAGGTTAAAGATTAGTTGCCCTCACCCTAATTAATGGGTACCACAAATGTACCCTGAATTCCAGTTTTACCCTTGAAGGAGTCCTCAGTCATGACTGACAGAATTTTCTGCTTCTCTGTTAGGATAGGGAGTTTGAAGTCAGAATTTAGTTACAAAACAAAACAAAGTACTATTTATTACCTACCCACATCTTAGTTTGTGGACAGATAGATGCTTATTCCATTTTTGTTTCCTTGGAGAACATAACAGTACTTTTAATCTTGGGATTTCTGGCCAGGCAGATCATCCACTTCCTGTTAGCAATGGGTGCTGCACAGGAGCCTTTGAGAAACCTCATCAGATGCTCCATGTACTGAGAGAACAACATGGAAAATGTGCTCAGGCATCCAAAGAGAGAAAGTGGAAAAGCAGGAAAGAAACTGAAGGAGAGGAGGAGAGCAGCCTTCAAGAGCCCACCAGATAGCAGCTATTCTCCCAGAGAAAGAGACTGTTTCCCATTGTGCCTATTAAGTGATTTATAATTAAGTACCTCTTCATAAGGTGGTGCTCCAATTGTCATCATGTTTCCCAGACCACTTATTAACAGGTTTAAGGGGGTCTACCTGGCTGGGAACAATTCCCAGAGATCCAAGGCTAGGGGTGGGAGTAGGGGGAAGGGAGTCCTTTCTTGGGCTTACAAGGGCCTCTGATCTAGGCTTGGAGCTGGGAGACTGTTCTGGGCTCAGTGGAATAAGGAAGCAGCCAGAGGTCCTCTTTAGTTTTAGGATGCTATTACTTCGGGCTTGCTGCTGAAGTCATTTCTGGGATTTATTCATCCTTAACATCCCTAATGTGCAACTAACCTGAAGCTTCACTACAAGTATGATAGAAAAATGGAGATTTGGAGTCCACTTATCTGTCTGTGTGAACTTTGGTAAGAGTCTTAACCTTTCTGAGGCTCAGTTTTCTCTTCTTAAAATGAGACATCCTAAAATGTACATAACAACATTAACCTCATAGAGTTAAAGATTGCACAAGATGACATGATTAAAGTGTCTAGTGCCTGCACATATCAATGATATAATTCATTTGGTGATGGATGAATTATTAGCAGTGATCTTTTCCATCATATCTTCCACCCCTACCTGCCCATTCTGTTTCTCATCTTGACTTACAGTCGATGTACTCTATTACCATGAGCAAATCATTTCACTTTCCCATGGCTCCTTTCCCACCTCTATAAAGTGGGGATGAGATCTTCTGCCTACCCACATGCATCAGGGACCTTTTAAAAGATAATGGAGATGAAAGGAGGTTGCAGATTAGAAAGTGCTACCCTCTGGTCCCTTGCTTTTATTGGCCAGGTCTGGATCCCAGAAGCTAAGCATCCCAGCTAAAGTGTAGGAATTATCCAGAGAAAGAACATGGTCAGTACGGCCTAGAACCCACTGGGGGTGGGGGCAGTGGGGAGCTAGTAGCTTACCCACAGTGTCATCCAAAGGCTTGTACTAAGATATTTTTTCTGTCGGATTTATATCTGTTCTAAACAGATACTAGGAACAAAGGCCTGTTCACCAGGCACAACCCCAGTCCTTAAGCAGACTAGAGAACAACACTGGAGCTGACCAAGGTGGGTTTGGTTTCTTGGTGATCCAAAGAACCCTCCACCAACATCTCTCCACTGACATCCCCTTCCAGTATTGCAAAGGGCTCCCCAGAGGGTCACAGCCATCAGTCACAGCAGAACACAAAAAGCTCTTACCACTCATCTTGTCCAGCAGGTCCAATGCACCTGTTATGTGGGATCCACACCACAGAAAATAACTCCATCCCAGGCCAACTGAGTCAGAAAGGGGTGAGGAGTGCTGGATTTAGGCAGTTGAGAAAGTTCTATAGGTTATTCAGTGGTAGCCCAGTCCTCTGACTGGCATATGGAAACTAGCCTAGTAAAATCTATGCCCATGCCACCCACATATTATTGATGGGGAAACTAAAACTCAGAAGGGATTTTCCCAAACCCAACTGATTAATGAGGGATGAAGATTAAGGCAGAAATTTAGGCTTCCCATACTACAAAACTACTTGAATTTCCAATGGATGTAATAAGACCTTCCTAAAAGGTCTTGCTACAAAAGCTCTCTGAGCAACCATGACCCCATTCCTTCCATGGCAGGCAATTCAACATCTATGGATTATTAACTCCCCTCCCAGGAGCTTCTCTCTTTTCTCTCTCATTAAATTGCTTTTATTTTGGGTTTGCTTGATTCATGAGGTACTGGGGGCCACAAACTTCTTTTCTAGTCTGGGAAGGGACCCCAGGGAGCTTTCCTATGTGTCTGTGGCGACAGACTACAGTCTATAGCAGTTTCAAGCAGAGACTATTTTAGGTCTTCTGGCTTGGGCATGGCAATTGGGATTAACTCAAAGGAGCCCACTAGCAGGTGTCAGAATCCCTTGCTTATCAGGAGCCAAGGGTAAAACACATTTTTCCCACTCAACCCCATAGTTGAATCAGTAGAGCAGGCAGCTGCCCAGGCAGCATCTTTGCCCATAAACCTAGGTGAGGAATGCCATTTCTGAAGCTTGGCTGGGGAGTCCCACCATTGGTCTTATCCTTTTCATGGAGTCATCAGTAGGAAGTTGACACCTCTGCCTCCTGGCTGGTGGAGATGCCAGCACACTTGCATTAACTGAGGCTAATTTTAGAAGTGCTAACCAGCCTCTGGCAGTTCTCAAAATGTGAAAAGTGTGATGGAGAGATTACCAACACATCATCAGACATATGGAGGGCATGACTTGGATAAAAAACTGGTTTCCCATACTTTTAGTTTCAGGTCTGGCTTCTGTTTCCCCAATGGATGACCCCACCCCCTCACAGCCTTTTTGCTTTTTCCATCTCCCTTCAAGGGCAAACTCAACAACCATGGGTCACAGGTATGCTGCTGTGGAACAAACCACAAAAATGCACTTTTGTGATGGGGAAGGGTCCTTCTTGAACCCAGTTTATTAGCATTCAGCAAAAGAAATATATGTTGTTACAAATAGGCAGTGCATCAAGATATCCAGGTGTCAATGAGAGCTAGGATTGGAGAAGTCACAATCCAGACAATTACGTGATATCTCAGGGATAAGGAAAGGGAAACTAGGGCACATCCAGGGATCATGCTCCCCATTTTACACTGGGAGAGAAAAACTCTTACACTTGGGGTGGGTATGTACTGCAGTTACCAATTTCTTCCCTCTGTCCTCCAGCCATTTTATTTAATGTGACTTAAATATACATTCCTGGTTTCTTCTCCACTCCGCTCCCATCTACAGCAGGGAAAATAAGCACCAATAGTAACAGGAATAGTAAATCCCTGCCTCTTGGGATGCCTGGGTAGTTCAGTGGTTGAGCGGCTCAGGGAATGATCCCGGGACCCCAGGGTCCCGGGTTCGAGTCCCACATTGGGCTTCCCGCATGGAGCCTGCTTCTCCTCTCTCTGCCTGTGTCTCTGCCTCTCTGTGTATCTTTCATGAATAAATAAAATATTTTTAAAACTCCCTCCCTCAGTAGGCCAACCCTCACACATACACATGCCATGTGGATTTTCTTCTTTGGAGTGACTGTAGGATAGAAAAGTGGGAATCAGACCAGCAATCCATTACCCTCATAATCACTGTTCCCCCAGTGAACTGGAGCAGGACAGGGGAGGAGGAATGGTGGTAGGGAGATAGATACCCCCAAAGCAGCAAGAGGGGTCAAGGAGTTCTCCAACATCTCTTCTGGGCAAATGTCACAATCAACTGAGCTATTTGGAAAGCTTCACACAAGGGTTTCCCCAATGAGGTGGTTGAAGCATCACCGCCATCGGTCTCCTCGGCTTCTTAGGGAGAAAGGGCATGATAGAAACTCCATGTACTCCCCACTGGGTGGAGAATGTCCCCAAAATGCTCCTTTGGAGAAATTCAGTATGACAGCACAACATAGGGACTTATTTCAAAATGAAAGCATAAAACATAAAAATAACAGAAAGAGAGACAGAGAGAGAGACAGAGACAGAGAGATGGGTTCTTCCAGAAAGTCTACATGTAGGGAAGGCGTAGGGCTCGATAGAAAAAATAAAGCCATAAAACAACATCTATCTACCAGGTTCTCCATGCCTGAGTCACCTGGCATTTGTCATAGTACCTGGGAATCTTTTGTTATCCCTATCATGGAGGGAGGGGATGGACACATTGAGGTGAGGAGACGGGAAAGAGGGCCCTAGGCAGTTGAGATACCAGCCCTCTGCACAAGCAGCAGCAATTTCTGTGTCATCTTTGTTTTGTTTAAAACTGTAAACAGCACCACTTAAAAATAAAATATATCAGAAAAGAACAATTGATACATTGTTTTCCATGAATATAAAATGCAAACAATACAAAAATAGATAATTGACTTTTGAGATATATATATATATATGTATGTGTGTGTATATATATATATATGTATATATATATATATATAAAACAACTTATATGCAACATACACATGGGTAAACTTGAAGTCTCCCTGCTAAATCCCCCATGCCTCCCTCTAGCAATTGGGCCCAGGAGCTAAGTGTGAGTGGGGTGGTAGTACTGACAAGGGTGGGAAAGTTGCTGACAACAGGATGAGAGGAACACACTCTGGGTGTAGGAAGCTACTTCCCTGCTTGATACAGCACTAAGGAAGGAGAGAGACTAGTGTTGACCAAAGCTTTTGGCCCAGGAGGCTCATGGACAGGTGCTCAAGATGGGTGCCCCATGGCAGGGCTTTCTTGAAGGTGTTAAAACACTAAGAAACTGGTAGCCCTGAAAGAAGCCTGCTATTTGGACTTCTCTATCCAGTCACTGGTTCCCCAAGGATTGGCCTCATCTGAGAATTCTCAGGTCAGAGCTGTCTGACACTAGATTAGCCTGATGGGTAGCAAGATGATGGCAAACACCTCCTCTCAAGTCATCTTTCCTTAAATCACAACCACAAGCATGATCCCAGGACTTTACAATGCAGACATGTTGTTCATCTGGACACAGCCTAAGATATGTGGGCTTGACATCAATACCTTTAGTAGTCCAGGGCATACCTGGTGTCAGCCAAGCAAGCACTGGCTATCTTTGGGGAGAGGCCTGGTTGGTTCTCCCATTGTCAATCTGTGCTGCCATCACACGTTCCCAGCTAGATCTTCCTTCCTCTTCTAGGCTGCAGCTGGGATTTGAACGTGAACTATTTGGATATAGAGTAAGACTCAAAGGAGCCTGCTTCTGCAGCCATGTACCCTGATTATACCACTTCTGGTGGTGAGAATCCTGTCCCTGGGCTGGCAAGGACATTGAAATGGCTTGCAGGCAGCAATGTACAAACCATGACATGTTGCTCAGTTCTAGGCCCTACTCCTTCGGAAGCCCAACAGAGTGTATCAGTACAATGGCTGTTCCCCTCAGGGGCAGCACCTCTCTTATTTCTCTCTTTTCAATGAGAGAAGCCCTCTGCCCTTGGCCAAAGGCTGACCACCTACTTTTTCTCTTCTTAGATAGGCTGGAGGCCCAGCAGGCTCTGGAGGCTGGTGATGGCTCTACTACCTGCTGTGGCTGGCACAGTCCACATACAGATAGGAGTTGAACTGCCCTGAAGGCCAAGCAGAGAGAAAGGAGGCAAGTAGTGGGATTTCCCCTGTTGTAAAGGCATTTGGT
Source organism: Canis lupus baileyi (assembly GCF_048164855.1). NCBI lineage: Eukaryota > Metazoa > Chordata > Mammalia > Carnivora > Canidae > Canis > Canis lupus. The sequence goes on along the minus strand of NC_132876.1, from coordinate 75,542,862 downwards.
GTTTACTTCCTGCCAAACAGCCAGGCCTATTTCAGCCCCACCCTCCCAGGGCAGCTTTGATAAGAGGCCAGACAGTTGGAATTTGGGCACTTCTCTCCTAATGCTGTGCTTGGGGTGAGGGCCTTCCTTGTGCTCTTTCTCCAAATCCATGATTTATGTATTTCTTCACAATGCAAACAGCCTGGAGAGTTGGACTAGGCCCCTTGAGCAGTGGTGTTAAGTATAAACTCATTTGGTACTTCCAGTGGGTAAAGCTTTTATCAGAGGTTTGCTTTTTGTGGGAAGAAGCACTACCAACCCTAATCTGAGAAATGGTGATAAAAACCAGCACAAATACATTTCCTGGCCAAGGGGAAGTTTGCCATAAATTTTGCTCCCTTGACTCAGAGGCCAACATTCTGTTCACAAGAGCCCAGTTGCCCTCCTCTCTTAACAGGCATAGAGATAAGTGGGGTAAGGGACAGGGGTAGGGAGGCAAGCATTATAATTTAGGTCAACACATCCAGGCAAAAAATGTCTCATATTCTATTTCCAAAAAAGAAATTAAAAATAATTTTTCTCTTCTTGATTAATGAGAGGTTGAGTCTGGTTAGATTAAACTGTTGCAATGTCTTCCTGACAGCAACTCTTCCTCACCAGTATTTCCCAGCTAGTTTAACATGAAAACTGTGGATGCAGAAGAGTGCACCATTCACTCCATAAAGGGCATGGAGTGAATGCAAATCAGAATCCTGTAGCTTGGTAGAGTGAGGGCAGGTCATAGTCTTTCCTCTTAAGAAGGCCAGTCCTTTGAGGATGCTAAGGACTTGGCTAATTAGAAATGAAAGCTCTTTAGAGAGACCAGAATAGCAGCCTAGATGCTTTTGGTATCCTGTTTCTTGAGAGTGCTAGCCTGGTGTCTCTGGAGCCTCTTTACAGCATCCAAATGAAGGGGTGGGCAAAGGTTGAGGAACTTTTTCTCTTCTAAGAAGCTGGGTTACCTTGAGCTCTGCAATGTTGAAAATTCTCTCCTGCCAGCAGGGACAAATGGATCTCCTTTTCCTATCCTTCCCTTGCAAGCTGCAAGAACCCTGACACCCTATAGCCAAGCCTAATTTAGGCCACTTCTCTTCCTGTATCTCAGTTAAAACAATATTTTCCTTGTGAAGAAATTATTAAAATTTCCTTTGGAGTAAAAAAAAATTCAAGTGACTGCAACTCAGGCATCACAAGCCAAGAAAAGAAGGAAAAAAAATCCCATCACTCCACAACTCAAGACTTATGGTAGTATCTACAATAGAGCCCTAATTTGTCTTATGTTTGTAACTGAATGAATTTGATTATTCCATTAAGTGGATAGCATTTTTGTCTTTAACCTAAGCTATGGCAGACCAGATTAAAAGGCCCCCATCTGGTTACAATGACAAAGTCCACAGCAATAGGCAGTGAAACACATGCTACTTGATCCTCTCTAAGGGCAGCTAGCTGGGGTGAATAGATTATAATCATCTGATGTAATGGTGAAAGCTATGCCAAGACTGAAGGAAGTGGGGGTGGGGAGGATCTGTACCATTATTTCACATTGTTAACAGCAAACAAGCCCCCTGTCCTCAAGTAGAAAGCAGTGCAGACCTGGCTGCTCATCAGTGGTTCATCATTCACTGTGTGTGTGTGTGTGGGGGGGGGTGGCAGGGGTACTAAGCCTGTGTCAAGGATGCATGCTATATATATAATCACTAACTGGGCAACTGGAATAGGCACAAAAGTATAGCATCCCAAAAAACCCTACGTGGGTAACAAGAAACCCCAAAAGGAAAAGCTGGAGCACAGAGCAAGAGCAGCCTCCTAGGGCAGATGTACTCAAGCTGAATGTGACCACAGATTGGCAGAAGAGGGAAGTGGGAAAACAAAGGCAAAAACTCATTGGAGCTTTCCTTGGCCAAAAGGATTTTCAAGTTAAATAGCAACCCCCACCACCCACCCCTCTGCCCAACCCCTGTTCCCCATTCACATGCTCAGGCCCCATGCCCCCACTCCAGAATAGATAATGACTACTCAGCTAGCTTTCCATTCACAGCAGTGGAGTAGCTGGTGGGAAGGGGGAGAGAGGCACCTTGCTCAGCCATCTCCTTTGATAGGTCAAGGCTGGAAACCTTACAGTGAATGGGTTGAGGTTGTTGGGGCTCAGGCTGGACCCTGGGCAGCTGAGGGATGCCATGAGTGATGCCCACAGGCTTGGCCTGGGACAGAGGACTGGAGCTGAAGCCTCCAGAACTGGAAAAGCAATTGGGCTCATCAATAGGCAGCAGCATATCTTGAGGCCTGGCCCTCACACTCTGAAAGGCCTGTGGCTGCAGGTTATAACAAGAGACCATAGGCAGGGGTAGGTACGAAGGCCGAGATAGCTGAGGCCTGGATATCCCAGGTACCCTTGGCTCTGGCCCTGGTACTGACAACAACATTGACATGGCCACAGGAGGTATGCAACAGGCTGTCTGCTCATATGGAGACTGGCTAGAAGACCCATCCAACTGGCTGGGACTTATCCAGGCAGGACCTGGCCCCACTGGGAGAGGACAGGGAGCCCAGGCAGACCAGTCGTAGGCCCCTGGTGGTTCAGTATAAAGGGACAAAGGACTGTCTCGACCCCATTCTTCCTCTTCTTCTTCTTCATTTGAATCTTCCTGCTGAGCCTGAAGCTCATCAGACACTATGTATCCCTGGGCAGGGCGGGAATTGGAAAGCTCCAGCTCCAAGGTCTCTGCAGTGTCCAGGGAGCGACTCCTCCTGTTGAGGGCCATAGCAGCAGGTGGAGGTCGAGGGTGCATGCCAGGCAGTCCCAAATAGCGAGGGAGACTGCTCACACCCCAGGGAAGACCTTGGTAGAATCGGCTGTGGTAGTTGTTGAATGTATGTTTCTGGTAGTAGCCCAACTCAAAAGCTTCCAAGGAGGCTGCAAGGTCTTCATTGTGGAACTCAGGATGCTCTTCACACTTGCCTTCCCCCTCCCGTTCCACATCAGCGATGTCAAAAGTCACCATAGGGGGCAGTTCAGGAAGGTTTTGAGCGAAGGATGAGTCAGAATCAGAGCTGCAGGACATGCTGGAGAAGAGGTTCCCGCTGCTGGTAAACTCCACAAGGGCCTGTGAGAAGCTCACTGTGGCATTCCCTTCCTTTTCAGCCTCCTCTTCCTCTGGCTCCTCAGAGGGTGAATAAGTAGGGTAGGCCCTCCTGGGAGATCCTCCAAAGTTTGCTTCTTGCATGTCTGGCTCAAACATAGCATCACTTTGGAAGAGCTGCATCAGACAGGTACTTTGATCTTTCTTGGAGCAGATTCCCTCAAAACGCTTCTCCAGAGGACGGAAGTCCCTCCAGTCTGGCTCACTGCTTGCAGTGGCAGGGAAAGCTGAGGTGGTTGCCCGATGAGATGTCTGAGAGGCCCCTGATGCCCCTGCTACCAGGCCCATCACTGATGATGGGCCTAAGGGCCTCATATGATATTCTATGATGGGCTTCTCCTGCCAGGCCTGAACCTCTCGGACTTGAGCCTCTTGAGCATGGGCCTCCCGGACCTGGGCTTCCCTGGCATAGGCCTCTCGGGCTTGGGCCTCTCTGACATGAGCTTCTCGGACATGGGTCTCTCTGGCATGAGTTTCTTGGGTATAGGCCTCCCTGGTGTGAATCTCTTGGGCACATGCCTCCTGGGCCTCTCGGGCCTCAAGCTGCTCTCGCCGAAGCTCCCAACACAACAACTGTTTCTGGATAGTCACTAGCCGTTCTTCCTCTGTCTCCATTGCCCCAGGTGGCCTAGAGGAAGAAAAGAGCTCAAAGTTCAAGAAGGGGTCAAATATCTCAGAGCTGTGACCATGGAGGTCATAAAGACAGTCATCCACAGGTGGGGAGGTCTCAAGACTATCATCTGGCTCATAGAACTCATACAGGGCATCTCCACTGTAACTGTCTCGGGGAAGGCAATCCCTGCGGATAAGCCCCAAGGCCTCACCTGAATCATCCTCAAATCCAGGTGTTGTGGAGTCATAATAACCCTCATCACTATTGGGGGCAGACTCTTGCTGGTCACTCTGAGGAGTCAAAAGTTCCCCAGGAGCTAAGCCAGGATAAGATCGAACTGAGTCAAGGAGCATGTAGCCATGGTGGCCTGGGGATGTGATGGGATGGTAGCTCAAATTCAGATTAGACTTCGGATACATCTGGGCACTTGCCCAGAGATATTCTAAGTCATAATCTTCTTCCTCCTTGACATCCTCTTCTTCCTCCTCTAATTCCACCTCATCTTCCTCCTCTTCCTCCTCCTCATCATCTGGCAAGGCCATCTCCTCTCCACCTCCTTGGTAGGTCACCAGGCAGGAACTTCGCTTGGTCCCATCTCGATTGGCCCTCTGGCCTCCAGAAGCCATGCTGTCTGTCATACTGTCCATGTCTTGCTCTGCTATGATATCACCACAACCTGTCAGTGAGTCAAAACTTTTCAGGGATGTGACATCCCCAAACAAGAGGCTCAGCTGGTCCCCAACAGGGCCATTTGGTGGATTTACCTCTTCTGACACCACTTTCTCCCCTGTTTCTGGACTATGGGGCTCTTCTGGGCCGCTAGCTTCTAAGGTAGGCTTGGGTTGCATAAGTGCTGAAGCACAGGCCTCCACAGATTTTTCTGGATCTTTACAGGCTGTCTTCTCAATGACAGCTGGAAAAGGCTCTGGTACTAAAGAAAGTTTTGACCCAGGAGCATCTTGAGGTTTGGCATTTTCCTTTCTGGGGGCTTGGAGGATATCCTCAGTATGGTGCAGAATGACTGAGCTCACATATTCATGAGGCCTAGCTCTAGCCCCTTCAGGCCCCTTGGCCCTTAACTCACTTTTTTCAGCCCCAGAGACCTTGCTTTTCCGGTGACGGCGGATACTGCTAAAAAAACCTTTCAGGCCTTTCTTTGGCTTGGACAGAGAAAGAGCCTTCTCAGCCTCAGCTTTCTCTGTGGCTCCAGCCACAGATGTCTTGCATCTGGAGTCTGTCTCCAAAACCCCATGGGCACTCTGGGAACTGGGAAGTTGGCAGGATGATTCAGGCAAAGGTAAGGCAAAGCTGGTTCCTTCACTAAAAATGTCTTTAGGGCCATGGGCTGCTTCAGTCAGGCCATCATGAGTCTTGCTCTTGCTAAGACCCTTCCTGGAGATGCTTTTCCCAGAACCTTTGCTTCGCCCCCCTCCAAAGAAACTAGGCAGGGTACAGATGCCCTTCTTGCCACCAAAAAGTTTCATGGCAGTTTTCCTTAGCCTACCTGGGCCAGATGAGGGTGGTTCTGACACTGGCCCTTCTGTTATCTCAGCTGCCTTGTTCTTAGCTCCTTTCTCTGCCCCTTGGTCCTGAGTGTCCATAGAGGCTGATGCTCCTTTGGCCTGAGAAGCTTCATCCTTTCCAGTCTCCATGGTGATGGAGACAACTCAGGTATGTTCAGCTGAAAAAGCAGCCTTCTGGCTTCCAAGCACTGTTATAACATCATCAGTCAGGAAGCATCCCAGTTGGGTCTAGAGAAGATGAGAGAAACAAAGATAGAAAGAGTATACTGGTAAGCAAGCATCTAGGCTGGGTTTGTTTTCACAGATGTCTGTTATTTCAGGCTTGAGTGGAACCAGAAAGAAAATAAATGAAGGGAAAACCTTAATGCATTCCATATGATTGGCTTGCTGGGCCAGCCTCCTCTGGGACCCATGGCAACAAAGTCCTACATTGAACAATAGGCAGCCATCACCCAGCCGCTCATGGGGTTCACTCCCTTCAGGCCACCCTAGGCTCAGGAGAACACTGGGCAGGGAACTGTAGATGTGGGAAATGCCCAGTTGTGCTGACCACAAGAGGAATTATCAAAGGGGGTAGAGTAGGGGGAGGCAAGAAAAGTAGCAGGGAGGTCAGCTCCAATGACAGAATTTTTGAAAACCTGGCAAAATGGCCCATTGAGTCCTCACTGGGCTCTGCAAGACCCAGGCCATTAGTCTGGTTTCTCACTGACATTTTTCCTGGGGCTATATAGAAATGTAGACCTGAAGTTTCACCTCTTTCCCACAGGATCCCTAGATTGCCTATATGCCCATGCTCAGACCTTCAGAAGCCCAGAATAGGAGCCTCATAAATCCACATTCCAGAGCTACAATCCAGGATCTGCTAAAAGCACATTGTGGCCTTGGGGCAAGGCACTCTCCAAACTTCAATATCCTTGGCCTAAGAGGCCTGGCAATACTTCCCCCGCATAGTGGTTATGTGAAGGGTAGGTCTAGGTCAGATTCTCTATTGACTGTCCTGCTAGGAAAAAAATTTTAATGTGGCTCTTGGCAACTGGAGCCCTCATGTTCCACTTTAGAATCATGAGGCCAACTATTTCTTCTCCACTCCTCTCATTATTTTGGCCCCCATATAGCTCCCTATCTAGAAAGGGAACTCCTTGAAGGCAAAACTCCTCGTGATTCATATTCCTGGCCTATAAGTTAGGATCTCAGTGCTACTCATAAATAAGCCTGGTATAAGGCACACCCTTCTGGTCTAGGCTCCCAATCCTCCAAACATCCAAATGCCACAGAGATGTAATAAAAATGACTATCCACCATCCACCTCAACTCATGTCCTTCATCCTAAGTCTTATGTTTTCATTCTAGTGACTATAGCTGGTTGACAGATGGATCAGTGACCAGTCTGCTAAAACCCTACGACCTATTCCTGGAAAGTTCCTCATCACTGTGTCCCCTCTCTGTAGGGTAGCCACCAGCAGACAGGCAGCTAGGGTAAAGAAGGGAGGCAAAACAACTGCTGGGACCCAGAAAGAGACAGGCAAGCCCTGTTGGTGTCCCTGGAGTAGTTTGCCAGCTCATCAACCCTATAATTGGTTGCAAGAGTATTAAGACTCACATATTCACCTGCAGTGGAAGATTACGGACCAGCACTGGGGATGGAGAGAGACCAGCAGCTACCTACCCCTGACCTCATTGGAGGCTCTGATCCTGTCCTGCAAACATTAATTTTGTGTCTTGTGCCTTGGCTTGACACTTGAATCATCAGTGTGACCAGGCTTCCATCAGGACCATTCTGCATAACTGAATATTAAACTTGGAGCAAGGTAATGGCTGGTTATCCAGAAAATAAAAGAGAAAAAATATCATCTGATCCTTTCTCTGCAGAGATCTGCAATGTCATTTGCTCAGGTTAGGTTTTTATTTTTTCTGGATGACTTATTTTTACATGATATTGTTCTAGCTCAGCTCCCTCTCCCCTACCAAGAGTTAGCCCTATAGAAGTGCCCCCCTGCCCCCTCCCAAAATAGACAATCATATACACAACCATTTAGAGTTCTCTCCTCATGGATGAGATGAGAGCAGGGGCCCTATCATCTATCTGAATTCCCCACTTTACAAAGCACAGATGTTTTTACTTCAGCTCTGAAAATTTTGACAGTGTTGTCATTTATGGTGCTAGACATGGGAGAGATGGGACAGCAGTAGTGGAATTATGAAATTGTATTCCTCTCTGTGGAATTTGTGAAATAAACATCTCCTGAATATTTGGTAAGTGATAGACATTGAGCTCAGTTCTACAAAGTAGACCAAGAAGGGGAAACCCCTAACTAATGCTTTTGTGGGAGTGCCTAGGCTAATAGGGACAGGGTCCTAAATATAGGATACACAACATAACACAAGCCTTAATACATTGCTTAAGATGCATGGTAGAGTATTATACTTCATACCTTGTTATCATATCCCAGGATAAATTTGAAAAGCAAAGATAACCCCTGGGTTCAGAAAAGCTACTTTGAGAAGGCATTCACTCTGAACCTTGTCAGACAGGAGTTAGTAGAAATGGCAATGATTTATGGGAGGGGATGAGTGAGACTAGTAAATATGGCTGGGCATCAAGAAAGACCAATGGCCAAGTGGAAAACCTCATGGGCCTAAACATCCTTGTGGATAGAAAGCTGAATTTCCCTGCTAGGTTTGGGGATGGAGTTATGAAGGGAGGGATTATGCAAATTGAATTTAAAAATATTTTACTTATTTATTCATGAGAGACACATAGAGAGAGTCAGAGAGAGAAGCAGGCTCCCTGCAGGAAGTCTGATGCAGCACTGGATCCCAAGACCCCGAGATCATGACCTGAGCCAAAGGCAGACACTTAACCACTGAGCCACCCAGGTATCCCTGGCAAATTGAATCTTAAAGAGGGTTGCTTTTCAGAACCTTGATGCCCTGGCTGGAGGGCAGTTCCTATTGGCCTTCTCTTACCCTTGCTCCTGTGCGCCATTGGGGTAAAAAGCCAGCCTACTACTTCCTACATTGTCCCCTTCCCTGCCACAGGAATCTGCAGTGTGTGTGGAAGGAACCATGAGCTGCAGAGCTGGGTTCCAGGCTATGCCAGGGGACCTTGAATAGGCCAAGACACCCTTCTTAGGCTTGAGCACTTATGAAATGGAGATCACTAGAGTGGTGGTATGAGACTTAGATGGGATAATGGATACCAAACATACTTTATAAACTGTAAAGTGCAGTGTAAATGAGAAAGATTGATATTGCTATTATTATTACCACATTCCAAGTCAGATCTCAGTTTCTTATGAAGTAGTAGACCATGTGTAAAAGGCCATTTATTTGGGAAAGGCATTCACTGTGAGGAGCCCAGGGGACCAGCTGCCTTGGCCATGCTGAGGAGGAGCCAAATGTGAGGGGATTTTAAAAACAGGAGTGTGCATTTATACAAAGTCTTTTGATAAGGGCAATTTTAAAAGCCTTCTACATGTGTGTGGTGGGAGTGGGTGAACTAGGCAGCGGTATCTCTGAGACTGGGATTCTGTCTCCACAACTTCAGGGCCCCCTCCTAAGTAGGACCAGGGTCATCTCTGCTGGCAAGGACCAGCTTTGAAACTATGCTGTCTCCCATTTCCCTAACTTGTCCTTCCCAGGGCCATGTACCTCCCCACAGCCACCCATAATGTCTATGCCTATGCCCCCCACCCAAAGATAGAATAGGAGGTGGCAGGAATCACCCATAGCTGGCATCCCCCTAGCCCAGCCCTACCTAGTTACCTCTGGCCCAGATCCCTTCTCCATACTCCTTGCTACCCTACCTAGTCCCAGTGCTGTCCTTCCCCAATGGGCTATGTGCCTTTATTTGGAGCCACAGAATTGACTGGCCAGGGGAGTGAGGTGGGGCAGAAGGCAAAGGGGCCAGCAAGGGACAGACTCTGCAACCCTTCCAGGTTGTAGCTCACTTCCCTCATGGTTCCTGCCAAGAAAGTGGTACTGCCAAATGCAGAGCCCCTCAACCCTTAGGTTTCTCAACCTATATGACTAAGGGCTACTCTGTGGTCCCTGCAGGGGCTGTTTATTACAGCTGCTGCTATCATGGCAGGGAGTGGGATATGGCCATCTCTGCTCCAAGGACCAGCCTCAGGCCATGCTGGGACCAGTAGAAGGCTGACTACTAGGGCAGAGCTTGTTTCTCCTCCCTTCTTCTCAAAACAGAAGCAGAAGAATAGCCACAAACTTGCCCCAGGTACCCTTCTTAGTGAGTAGGAAACAGCTGCAGCCTGAGCCTTACATATTTTGCTCCCAGCTCAATTTCCTGGGGCTAGCTCAGGCAACTTAGAGTTCAGGGAAGAAGTGTGTGGATTCATGCAGTAGCTCCAGAGGCATGACCTCAACCAGTCATAGTTCCCTAGACCTCTACCAAGTAATTTTCCTGGGGGCAAGCCTACTCTGGACCCATCTTGTCCTTGTGTATGGTGGGGGTGGGGAGGTGGTAACTAAGGAAGCAGTGGTGAGGATAGGGACACCTCCCCCCCAATACACACAAGAGTCAGCCATTTCTGCACTAGAATAGGCTCTGCCTACCTGGGGGGAATCTAGCAAGTTCTTTCAGTTTCCTCAACTGGAAAATGAGGCTATTTTAAGAGTGTCTACCTCTTAAACTACTGTAAGGAACAAAACCAATGTATATCTGTATACCAAATAAAATTCATTATATAGTAGAGGCTCAAAAGCATAGCAACTAATTTTTAAAACATTTTCTTCCAATTATAGTTGGCCAATTTTCCAGCAGCATAACTGCTTGGTTTTTGTAAGTCACCAAAACTCCTTGGGCCTCAGTTGCCCCAAATGGTAAATGAAGGTGACTATGTAGTTATCTCACAGGAGGCTTTAGATGTTCTTTTAGCCAACCTTTGTTTTGATATTCAGGGACCTCCAGTTGAGCACTTGCCTCCAGTTGCCTCCAGTCAGCCTCCAGTCAGCTACTGCTAAAGGTATCAACATGGAAAGAAATGCAAATCAACAGGCAGCCTTCACCCAATGGGACACATAACCAGTTTACAAAGAACTCCCCCACTCCCTCACCACCACCCCCATTTGCCCTTCCCAACAATCCATTAAACAGTCCTGGTGTGATATGGTAACTCCTTGTCACAGAAAAGGAAACTTTCTAGGCTTGGGAAAAGACTTAACTAAGTTCATCCAGTGGGATGGTGACAGAGCCACACCAGCCCTCAGGCTTCTGGAGTTTCCATTGCAATGCCATTTTGCTGCACAGGGCTAATCCCAATCCAAATCCAAGAAGAAAGACTGAGAGCAAGGACTGAACAGGTTTTCCTCACACCTGAAAGCCATCATCTCCCCTTCTCCTTACACCCGTGTCCCAGCTCAGCTGAGCTTTCTCTGAATCATTTCCAGTCCTTGCTTGGCTACCACTGTTTTGGCCCCACCTAGTACATTCCAGAATGCCTGCTGACTTCAGAATCCAAGGGCTGCCAACCCAAAACTGTGGCTGCTCTCCTCATCAGCAACTCCACCACAACCACTCTCAAACTGTGGCACATATGCCTTTATTCTCCTTTTCCTTGGGAGATAAGTTTGAGGGGCCAAAAAAAGGGTCAAAGAGAAACCTGCCACTGGGGACAAAGATGAGAATTTGAGCTACTGCTTAAAGGAAATAACTTATGAGATGATCTGGACCTTGAACCACCCATTTCTGAAGCCCACAGCCAAGGTACACTCTCAAAACCATTTGTTCAGGGCCTGAAGGAAAGGCTACCTGTCTTCACACACTTTCGTGTAGAGACTGCAGGCAGGGGTAACACAAGCAACCTCTGCAACCACCTCTCCCCTAACTTGCAGCCTTACCATTAAGGAGCACATCCTCTCAAGGGAGTATCCCATAACCTCTAGATGTAGCACAGACCCCCAAAATGAGCCCTCTTGCCTTGGCTCCCATTTGCCCACCACCAGCCCCTCAAATAAGTTAGCATACATAGCCAAGGGCAATTCATTCTGGCAGGCCTCAGACTGTCTGTTCATCTCTCTCAAAGGGATCCTTCTTAATCTTATAGTCACTATACCTAATACAGAGCAGGATTTCAAATAACGTTGGTTCAATTGAAATCTAATTCAGCTAGAGTTTGTCAGTCCAGAACTAAAATGCTAACTTCACCCCTTACAAGTGGTAGGGTTTGAGAAATTGGCCTAACCTCTCTGAGACTTAAACACCTTATCTAGAAAATGAAGAAAATGCTACCTATCGTGCAGGATTGCTGTAAGAATCAGAGATTATAAATCAATAGGGTAGTTACTTAAGCAGATATTCAATAAAAGACCCTTGTGCTAGGGCCTCTTGCAGCCGCCTTCTCCACTCTAGCTCCTCAGCTGCCAGCCCATGTCCTCTGAGGTTGACACAAGTCTCTTAGCTGAGTTCCCTCTGCTTCTTCCCTGCCACAACTCTAAAATCCCACCTTTCCCTCCCCATATTCATCTTCTTCACACTCTTGCCAGATTCATTTTTACAACCCTGATTTCAATGCAGCACTCCTCTACTTACCAAATTATTCCACACTGCCTATAGGATCAGAGTCAAACCCCTTTTCCTGACCTTCAGGACTCACTCACATTGCATGCCTCCTGCTGTTTTCCTAGCCACACTTCTCTACTCTTTAGCCCTCAACACATAGGGACTTCTATAGTCTGGAAGGTATGGTCACCAGGACATCATTTCTTCCTAGAAATTGGCTTTCCTGGTAAGCCTTCTTGATGCTCCACCTTCTCCTCAGGCTGTTGAGATTCCCTGCCCAGCTTGCCTGGAATGATGGGGGCTCTAGGAGCCAAGCCATCTATTTGCTACTCCCTTCTCAGGGTCCCAAACTTCCTAGAGAGGAATATATCTGAGGTGGGTGCCTTGCCTGCATAGTAAGGCTTCTATGTCAGCACTAACCCAGCAAGAGTGGCATCAAAGACAGGTACCACCTCCCCCCACCAAGTTGAGATGAAGAATAAGAGGAGCTAACTCCAAGGAAACAGATGTGACAAGGTAGCCAATTAAAGCCTGAAGAGGAACAGCTGGGCCAAATGAACAATGGAGACCCTGAACTTACCCATGTATCCACTGCCCTGTATGTAATATACTCTATATGAGAGACCAGGTAAGGAAATTGAGGCTTGGGAGGGGATCAGAATCAGTGTACTCAGAGGAAGAAATCTTGAATTGAGGGCCAGGATCTTTGTGCTCCTTTGTAAACTTGAGCAAATCCCTTCCCTATTCATGGCCTCAGTTTCCATATCTAGAAATGGGAGATTGAGCTAGGAGTCTGCTTGCCCCAGATTGTGTGCGAAGCCAGGAGAAGGATAGTCCTGTGCCCAGTTTTCCAGTGGCTGCAGAAAGAGGAGCCATGGTTGGGGCATGTGATTTTGGGGGTCCTAGGCTTCAGTGGAAGGCCTACATGCCTAGCCAATAGGGCTCAGTCCACCACTGTACTACAGCCCAGCCTCACTTCTCATGCCTCCCTCCACTGAACCCCACCAAACATTTTACTTTTTCAAAAAGCACTAGGCCTGGCCTGCAAATATTCCCCATATGTCCAGAGGGGAAGGGTATCATAACTGGGCCAGCCCAGCCTCTCTCCACTGAGTACCCCCAAGCAGGGAGGACTGACGAGTGCTGGATGGAGAAGTTGAGTTAGTATCTGCTTGGAAGCCTAGCAGGGAAAAAATCCTGTAGGAGATGAAAGCACTGAAGGTTCTGCAACGAGAACTGCAGATCAAAAAGTCCCAAATGCCCCTGTAACACCAGTATATCTCTACCTGTGCTGCCACCAAGACTCCTCATATTATTTTCTTCATTGTCTATATTATCCCCTAATCCCAAAAGGGGAGGTGTGGGGAAGCAATGCACCCTCACTCAGACGGCACCTACACCTCCTCAGTGGCTCTGGTTTCCCTAACTTTATTCCTAGAGATAGACTTACACATGCACAGGTTTGAACAATAAGACCAAGGAGAGGAGGTGAAAAGCTCTGACTATCTAATTCAGAGAACAGAAGTTGGGAGTAGGAAAGACAGTTTAATGCCCATGAAATCTCCAATGGTTTGTTAAGCAGGAGCAATGATGGCCAGCTGCCCCCAACTTCATCCCCCAACTCTCTCTCTCTCTCTCTCTCTCTCTCACACACACACACACACACACACACACACACACACGCTCACATGCACGCAAGCATGCACACACAGTTTATGTATGGCATGAAAGGCTCAGATTAGCCCTAAGAAGTTCCTGGCAGTGTGAGATGTGTGGCTGAGGAATGAGTGACACAAGGAGGAAATGCCTCCTCTGGAGCCTTTACATTTATCACTTAGTTTATTTGCCTGGACTGATTCAAGGCAGGGGAACTGATGGAATAACACAGGACATGCCTTCTTCTAGCCTAGAGTAGCCTATCTGTGAGGGAGCTGGAAGCCCCTCTGCCGTGGCAGCCTATCCCTAAATGCTGTGTGGCCTTAAGGAAGTCCCTGTTGCTTTCCAGGATCAGAATTTCCATCTCATAAGCACAGGAGTCCAAACTGGTACTCCCTGAAGGTCTGTCCATTTGGAAGGATGGAGATCATCAGAGGCCTGCGAGATATTTAGCCTCCACCATATTGGTATGCAGGCTCTAGGCACCCTCCTTCAACTTCATCCCCTGCAAAGCTTAAGGGAAGCCAACATGGCACAAGTTCCTCCAGAGAAAGCTGCCCTTTGGTTCTATGTCCAGATTCAAAGATGACCTCTTACAGTTCCGACTTACAGCATGCTTTCAATCTCTAAGACCTCTTTCTAAAATCCCGTATTATGGCATATTTGTATATACACATAGAAGTATCAAAACCTCCCAATTTTCCATTCTTCAATGGCCCTTTCTTCCATTCTCCCAAGATCAAGATGCCCATTCCACAGCCTGACATTTGGGAATACCCATCACTGGGCACCAATCTCCTCTCTACCTTAAATGCAACAATCTCAACCTGAAGTCACATCTTTCAGCTTGGTTACCAGCCACACCCTCACATTCCTAATTTTGCTTATACTACTACCCTATACCTAGCCAAATCCCTCTAATTTCTGGAAGCTTCCAGGGTGATCTCTCTGCATATACAGATTTCTTCTCTCTCTCCACAGTAGTTTGCCTCTAGGCTCATGAATCAGCAACCAAAGATATGTGTAGTCTGGGGTCTAGGCAGTATAGATCTTGAGCTTGCTGTTGAAGGGAGACATGATTTATTTTGTTCTTATAGTTGCAACCCATCACCCTTCTCCATTCTCATTAGGTATACTCAATAAATATCTGAGCCTTGAGTATCATTTCTCTAATCACTTTCATATGGATCAGGACAAGTGTAACTTGGAGAAGATCTTCTTGAAATATCCACAAGGACAGCAAGTCCTTCTGGAGCATTCATGAATTGTTATGCATTGCTAGGCTTTGAGGGGGTTGTGGCTGAGTTCAAGGTTTCATTTACCCTTCTGTGGGTAAATGATCCATGATATCATGAAGACAAAGTAGAGGCAGGGAGACCTAATTATAGTTTGTCTCCTATTATAATTTAGGCTCCTAAGTGGCCAAAGGATGCAGGCAAGCCTGGAGGAGTTCTGAGAAAGAAGAGGTCATTACGGGTTGCAAGAGACAGGCGGAAAAGATACGCAGGAGAAGTTGGGCCCAGAGCTAAGGCCTGAGAGGGAAAAGCATTTGGGCAGTGGTTTGGGTGTAAGGAGGGGAGTTATATATGGAAGAAATAGGTGGCTGTTGGTTTGAGGCAGGGCAGAAAAGCAGGTCTAGCCCTGAGTTGCAGCCCTAGCTGCAGAGGGTTGGTTTCTGTTAGTGTCTGGTCAAAGTGGCAAGAAGTGACTATTGTGCATTATCTGCAGTCCTGGCTGGGTCACAAAGGTCCCCAGCTAGCCTTCCCCCAGGTGAGGGATTTACTCCTCTCAAATACCCAGTTTTTGCAGCCCACAGGGTTCGCCACCTCAGAGACTGGTTAAAGGTCCAAGAGCCTGCCAGCCGCTTGGTCACTTTGTCTCTCCTGTTCTTGGGAAGGCCTAGAGTGTATTGCCAGAAGAAAACCATGGGACAGTGACTGAGAGGTGGATGAGGATGAATGTGAGAAGCTGTAATGGCCGGGAGAGGGCTCTGCTAAAATGCCCTCAGGTGGGGCAGGGAGTCTAATAGCACAGTACCCTCCACCTAGCCCATATCCATGCCTGTGCAGCAGGCCAGCAGAGTGACAGAGGTAAATGTTTGTGTGCAGGAGGAGACTCCCCTTGACCATGTGGGCCATGACAAGATGAGCCTGACCAAACCGAGGCCAGCTCTGTGGGGCTAGTTCAGCTGCTACCTGGGCACCTGGACTGTGGATCACATGGAGGCCACAGCCTGTCTTTGCCAGGGAGCCTAGGCAAAGTCCTGCAGTCAGGTGGTCACCTGTGTCAGAGGTGTCAGCGGTAGACAATGACAGCAGCTCAGCAGGCTGGGTATTTTAAGTAACTGCGAAGTTGGAGGGTTTGGCTGTCTCTCTACCTCTCTCACACAGACACAAACAGTGTGTTCTCTACTACAATAATTGCTCCTTCGGCCTCTGGCACAGAAATCCCCCCACCAACACGATGCTTATCACTATTTTTAAATGAGGGGCAGAAGAGAAAAAAGCGGCCTGTGTTCTCCAAGGGGAGAAGAGGCGGGTTGAGAGGGGACAAAGCGGCCTTGCAGATCTAACCCAAGGACTAGCTTGAGCTGCAGCCCCAGCCTAAGGTCCAGCAAGAACTCCGTTGCCAGTCTGCCTTTCCGCGGGGGCGGGCGCAAGATGTGCCTGGAGGCCCAGGAGCAGGGGGTGAGGCTGGTTGGGGCCCACAAGGCCGAGGTTCCTAAGTGGACAGCCCACAGGCCCAACTGAGCTTTCTGGGAGAGAAGGCCGACAGTGTGGATAGCCCAATCCACGCCAAAGCTAGTATCCATTGGGCCCAGGCCAGCGCGCTGGCTCCATCCCACAGAGTGGAGAAGCAGGCAGGGGATGTGCAGGGGAGAAGGGGCGGCAGCTGGGCCTCTGGGGTGAGCAATACCCACGTAACACAGCTGTTGCAGCTAATGTGCTACAACAAAGCTGCGGAGCTCCGGAGCTCCCGGCCTACAAATGCACCGCTGGGGGTGCTGGCTGGCGGCTCCCCCCCCTGGGCCCCTGCGGTAGCACGTGTGGGCCCCATCCCCGCCTGCCCCGAGAGCCTGGAGGAATGGCCCAGGCTAGCCTGCTAGCCTACCCGCCCTCTACGCCCTCTCTAGCCGCGGTCGCCCGCTCCCAGAGGACTTTGCTTTTCCCCTCACCAGCCAGTCCTCAAAGCTGGTTCCCCGGGAGAACGGAGAGCGGCCCGAACGCCCACTGGCCCAGCTCTTGGAGCCGCTCTTCAGGGTGCCAGAGCGGAGCACGCGGGACTGCACCGGACTGCTGGCAGGCGGAGGCTCCCGGCTGCGCGCAACGCTTACCCGGCCGAGTCTGGTTTCCAGCCCGGTTATTGTCTGCTGCGCCGCACTGGCCCAGGCTGGAGCCTAGGCTGCTGTGGCTGAGATCACCGCCACTGCTGCTCCCGCCGCCGCCACCGCGGTTCCAGTCACCTCCTGCACTGGCTCCCCTTCCCCAGGCTTGGGGGAGCTCCCCCATACCCCCTCCCCAACGACTCCACAGACACAGGGTGGGGCGTCCGCGCCCTGATTGGCAGACGTGTGGCCCAATCGCCACTGTAGGAAGGCGTGTCCTGACCCGCCCACTGTTTTCCTTGGTGCCTTTTCCTTTAAATGCAAATAAGCACGGGCGTGGTGTGGGCAGAAGGCGGAGAGGGTGAAGAACCCCTTGCTGGGACTCCCTATTCCCGCCCCCACACTTGGCGGGTCTGGGCTTGGCTACCCAGCGAGCTCGCTGTGCCGGTCCCGCCCAGATGGGGCTCGCTGGAACCCTGGAGTTCGGTTTCGGTTTTGCATTAAGCTCCCATTTCCGTGGACTCTGTGCAATCGTTCTGAGGCGACCTGACCGCCACCCGGCAGTTTATTCTTCTAGAAGGAGAGGCCGGGCGGAGAAGCTGGAGAACCTGGGGGACTGCGAAGACCCTTGACACCTCACCAGGCCCAACCTTAGGTGGCACCCGCCCTCAGGCCACTCAGAGGGGGGACTCACCTGCCAGGAAATCTAATTGTAGCGTCCATGCCCCAGCTTCTTTGGCTTCTCAGGCACACCAAGAGCCCATCGAGGTCAGTTTGCACCTAAGGGCCTGCTGTTGCTCAGAAAAGGGAAGGCACTTTTCTGAGATCACCTAGCCTGCCAGCGACGGGGCAGATTTGGGATTCAGAACCCCAGGCTCCTGTCCTACACTGCTTTCAGTTTTCTCTGGAGAGACCTGTTCCTGTAGTTTGACCCTCACCCAAATTTCCCATCTTTCATGCAACAAGAGGGGATCTCCAAGGACTCTAGAGGGGTCCTCAACCTTTTCATGGTAAGCCAGGCTTTGTACATTTCCCTGTCCCTGAAAAGTCTACAAATTGAGGGAAAAATCTTGTGTGGGCCCAGATTGGAGGTCAAGGCTGAGGGTGGAGTGAGGAAGCCTGTACCAGCCCAGCTGGCTTCTGTGTTTGGGATGTGGCAGGTGGCCAGCCTGAGCTTGGGTCTTAACCAGCCTGAGGGCAGTAGGGGGCTGCCAAGGACTAGTGAGATGAGGCAATAAGGAATCCAGTTCTACCACTAGCTCAAGAATATCCAGAAAGCCCTACCCTAAAACTCTGAATATCTGAAAAGGGTGAGGGGATTAAAGTTGGAGAGAGAGAAGGGATTAGAGAACAATGCCTACTATTTTTGCATTGCAGCAGGAGTGTTCTCTGCTACTCTAGAGGGTCCTGTATGCCTTGAAAAGATCTAACTGCTAGAGTGGAAAGAGGAGGACTGTTGCCTCTGCATGTGTGGAATACAGGAACTTCCATGGCTGTTAGGGCTGGGATCTGGCTCCAGCTCTACCTCAGATTTGCTGTATCACGTTGGCCAGTCCATTTTCCTCTCTGGGACAGTTTATCACCTCATCTCCACAAGCAAGGTATAAGATTGACCGAGTTCCTTGATCTCTTCCAACTTCCATGACATTCTATACATCTCCAACAAAAATCAGTAACTTGAACATCAGACCTCCTAATTTGGTCCTGAGTCTGGATAAATGGCAGGGAGTAGGGAGCCACCTACTATAACTTACAGGCCCCTGTAACTTTGTTGGGTGGGTACTTTCTCCTCCCTAGCCTTAGTTTTCCCATATGGGTGGCTGAACTATAATATTTCCCTGGAGCTGTGCTTTGTAAAGTCCTGATTCTCATTTGTTGGATCTGAATTGGAGATGTCTTTTTTTCAGCACCTCCTCCATAGTCTTCTGCAACTCCCTTGTGCCTCTAGTTGCCTGCCATTTGTTCATGTTTCACCCAAAACCTTGATTTTCTGAAGTAGGCCAAATATTACAATTTGAGGAAGACAGTTTCCAAATCTTGAGCCAAGGGCAAAACAGGGACAGGGCAGTCTCAGCTATGGGAATAGGGAGATAGTAATTGTGCAAACAGTCCAGTGATGGGCTTGAAATAATTGTGAGGTAAGGAGGTACTGCTGTGCTACTCCTGTTACAGGAGGTAGTCTTCCATGTCCTCTTCCCAGCTACCAAACATTCTGCCATACCAGTTAGCCTTGAAAGTTGGACTGGGTCCAAAAGATAAAGGGTTTTAGAAAAACAAAAGTAGTCTTTGACATGCTAAATTGGTCTCCCAGCTGTGTGCCCTTCTTCTTGGTCTTGATATTTCTAAGTCTCAGGATGATATTGTATATGTGTACATTAAGGAGGAGAGGGTGGTGATGAGGTGGCACAGCTCTTGACTTGTATGATTCACTCCTCACCAGAGACATTGTATGGAACGACCAAGTATTGGCATAAACTTGTAACTCAAAATGCCTTCTCAAAGAGGGAGTCCTCCAGGCCCCACTTCCACATGCTGACTGACACATGATCAGCTTGTTTGATCACTATAGGGGCTGGTCATGGGAGAGCAAGAATACTTTAAGTTTCTTCACCTACAAAATGGGGATAATACCTCTGCTGCTTGGTGTAATGTAGTGTGGAGGCCGAGAAAAATTAAGGCCATCCCACCTAAAGTTTAGCATTAGCACAAGTACAGCCATCTTAGGCCCCTGTGAATAAGAGCTGAACTTTACGGGGGGGGGGGGGGGGGGGGGGGACTGCAGAATGTCCTCAATGTCCTTGGCAGGGAATCCCATATCAGAAAGACAACAGAGCTCAGAATTGCCCTGGGCAGAGAATCCCATATCAGAAAGACAACAGAGCCCACGCCTGTGGTAGAAATTCCCATATTAGAATGATAACAGAGCTCAATGCCCTTGAAAGCCCCATATCAGAATGTAAACAGAACTTGAGAAATTCCTCCACCCCTTCTGAAAATCCCCTAGACCAGCCTATAAAAAACCCAGCTGTAACCCACTTCGGGGTCCAAGTCCCTGCTCCCCTGTGTCGGGTATACTTGGACCCAAGCTTGAGCTTGCTAATAAACCCTCGTGCGCTTGCATCGGTGTCGGCTCCTTGGTGGTTTCTCGGATTCACAATCTTGGGCACAACAGAAGCTGCAGTGAAAAGCTTATAAGAACAGATGAGCAGGCTGTGTGGAGGCAATTTCATAATAAACTCTGGTAGACAGACTGGTCCACATGAATACAGTGCTTCTTTCTTTCCTTACTAAATGTTTCATAGGTACCTCCTCTATGCCAGGCCTGGTGATAAGCATTGGGAAGAGGGGGGTACAGTGGTAACATTCTGGGAGAATGGGCACTCTGTGGATGGAGTTCTGAGAGGAGCTGAATGCTAGTCTGGCAAAGGTGATCTGGAGCATTGTAGATGAAGAGCGTCCTATCCCCAAGGGTGGAGAGGGGCATCAGATAAATGTTCCCCTGAAGGGATGACCTTGATGATTTTGTCAAGTCATGAAATTAGGGAAAAGATTCCTGCCCAATCCAAAACCCATCAATATTAGAGGATGTAGTAGGCTGGGCAAGAGCTAGGACTCTGGACACCTGGGGATGGTGCATATTGGTATAGGGGGAGAGAAAGAACTGAAAATTGGGGCTAAAAAAGGTAGGTCTGGAGCCAGTGTATGAGACCGTGACTGGCTAAAAGACTGAGGCTCAGCTAAGCTAAGTTTATCTTTCTCAGGGAAGCAAGTGTAGTGACTTTGCTACCAGCCTGCCTGAGCTGGGATGCTGGCCCCATCACTTAGGGGTGATGTGATCTAGACAAGTTATTCCACCTTTCTGAGTCTCAGTTTTCTCTTCTGCAAAATAGGAATAATAGTACCCATATCACAGAGCTGAGGTAAAAATTAAGTATTTCATATAAGTATTTAGCACAGAGCCTGATACATCCAAAGCCCTCAATAAATGCTAGCCACTGCTACTGTTATTATTATTGTTGGTCTCCTAATCCAATGTACACATCTTCAGAGTTATAGAACTTATGACTTTGAAGCCACTTTTTGATATGAACACACATGAGTCTATGATTTTTTTTGAGTCTATGATTTCTTATACACAACTTTTGATTGTACAGAGTCAGACCAAATTTCTTAGAGGATCTCTTTGATCATCTTTGTATCCTTAACACCCAACAGAGAGTTTAGCACAAGCTTAATGCTCACCCTATGTTTGTTGAACACAGCAAAGTGAGGCATCTTCAGGTCTAATATTAAGCTTAGTTGCCAGTATCCACCAGAGTGGTGTTGCCACTTTCTAAGCACCACTGTGTCAGGCTCTGTGTTTGGATAATGGTAAACTAGATACAGATCCTGGCCTTAGCACAGCCAATATAGTGGAAGAGGCACATGATATCAGACCAAAGCCCTGTTGTTTCTGACTTAGGCAAGACACTGGATGGTGTTGCCATCCACTGAACTGAGAAATATTAGGAACAGGATTAAGAAAAATGCAACAAAGTGGATAGAACTAAAGCATAGTATGCTAAGTGAAATAAGTAGAAAGTGTAATGATTCTGTTTAGAACATTCTAAGTTTGACCTGTCTGAAATCCTACCTCCAGGGCTTTGTACTTGGTGTTCCTTCTGCCTACAGTGTTTGTCCTCTGAATACTGACATGGTTTGTGTCTCATTTCCTTCAGATGTCAGCTCAAATGACATCTTATTAGTGAGACCTTTCCTGGACACTTAACATATAAAATAACAATCCCCATTTTTACCCCCTTCACTCTCCAATCCCTTAATTGGGCTTTTTTTTTTTTCTTACTCAGAGCTTATACCACCTCCTGGCATACTAGTTTTTATTGTTATTTATTTTTGTCAGTTTTAATTTTTTCCCAGTAGGAAAAAGGGCTAAGCTCTGAAGCAGGGAATTTATTAATAAAAAATTCATTTTTTTTCTAATTGAAATATAATTGACATACAATATTATATTAGTTTTAGGCGCACAACATAGTAATTGACATTTTCTAATGTAAAATATTTTTTAAAGATTTTATTTATTCATGAGAGACAGAGAGGGAGAGAGAGAGAGAGAGAGGCAGAGGGAGAAGCAGGCTCCATGCAGGAAGCCCGATGTGGGACTCAGTCCCGGGACTCAGGGATCACGCCCTGTGTCAAAGGCAGACTCTCAACCTCTGAGACACCCAGGCGCCCCAGTAATTGACATTTATATACATTACAAAATGATCACAATGAATCTAGTTACCACCTGTCACCATACAAAGTTATTGCAATATTATTGAATATATTCCTTATGCTGTAAATCATCCCCATGACTTATTTTATAACTGGAAGTTTGTATCTCTTAATCTCCTTCGCTATTTCACCCATCCCCTAACCCCCGCACCAGTTTTTCTATAAATTTAAGAGTCTGTTTTGTTTTTATTCATTTATTTTGCTTTTTTTTAATTTTACATATAAGCGAAATCATACGGTATTCATCTTTGTCTGACTTGTTTTACTTAGCATAATACTCTGTAGGTCCATCCATGTTTTAAGAGTACCTTATCATGATGAGCATTGAGTAATACATAAAATTGTTGAATAATTATATTGAACACTTGAAACTAATATAACATGGTATGCTAATTATACTTTAATACAAAATTAACTTTAAAAAAGAATAAAAGGAATGAAATTTATTATCAATTGTTAATTGTCTGTTTCCCATCATGATAATGAAATCTCCATGAAGGCTGACAATGAACAAAATGTGTAAGTAAAATATGTAGTATATCAGATAGCAATGAATGTGGAGAAAAGGAGTACAGGGAATATTGGTGGGAGGATGCTATTTTAAAAAGGGCTGTTGAGATAGGCCTTACCAAAAAGGTGATATTCAAGCAAAGATCTGAAGAAATTGAGGGAGCAAACTATGAGAATATCTAGAGAAAAAGCATTCCAGGCAAAAGGAACTAAAAAGACCCTGAGGTGGGAATATACTGTAATGTTAGAGGAACAAAGCAACCAGTGCAGCTAGAGCAGAGTAAGGGTAGATGAAAAGTGGTAGGAGAGGGGGTCTGAAAGGGGCATGGGAAATAGATGGTTATGGGTTTATGAGTCATTTAAAAGACTTTAGACTGTGTAGGTTTTTAAGCTGAGGAGTGGCATGGTTTTAGTGAAACATCCAGGGATCTCTAACAACAAGGGAGGAAGCAGTGAGGTGTAGAAGGAAGCTCCTAGTGATGTAGGTGAGAGATATTGGTGGCTCAGACCAGGGTGGAGATAGCAAAATGTTGAGAAGTGGTTAAAGTTTGGATGTATTTGGAAGATAGAACTGTCCAGACTTGGTGATGGCACCTTAGATGAAAGGTGTAAGAGAGAGAGGAGTAAGGAATAGGAGCCCACAAAGCCCTCAGAGGGGAGAATTGACAAGGTGAACCAGGAGCCAGGAGAACTGAGTCTCTCAGAAACCAAGGAAGACATGAGAATTTTATGGAAAATCATATTACTAAGATGTATGTGTCACATGCTACATAGAAGTCCAGCAAGATAAAGGTAGAAAAGATAACATTGTATGTTTACCTGGGAAGTCACTGGTAATATGGGCAAGGCCACTGTGGAGCAAGGGTAAGGGTGTATACCAGACTACAGTGGAGTGTCAAGAGAATGGTCTGCAAGGAAAGGGAGACCTTCTTGTTCCAGAAGTATGACATCTATTGAGATGGTGGCTAAAGAGGGAACTGGAGCTCAGATTTGTTTTTATAAGGTGGAAGGATGTAAGTTTGCTTATATGATTAGGGGGAAACCAATCAAGTTGAAGATACAGGAGGCAGGATTATTGATGGGTGGGAGGCCCTGAATAGAGGTGGAGGATGGGATCCAAAGCCCCTAGAGATGAGTTGGCCTTGATGGGGAGGAGGGACCAAGATGAAAGGGAATGATGGATAGATGCAGTAGAGTCTGTTGTAATGACAAGTTGAAGATGTCATGCCTAATGACCTCTAGGTAATCTGGGAAGTGGGAGATAAAGTCCTCAAAGTGAGAGGAAAAATAGTAGGTTCAAGGGAGTTGTTAATATTGGACAATATTTGAAATAGTTACAGCAGAGAATGCGCAAGTTGCTAAAGGCCTGTCATCCAGGAATATACCATGATCTCACTCAGTTTCATGAGATCCCGTTTCCTGTCTGTGTGACCTTGAGCAGGTTACTTTACTATGCCTGTTTCTTCATCTATAAAGTAGACATGAGTAAAATAAGGTCATTGAACTAAATGAGTTAATCCATGCTTAGCAATTACTGAGCACATTGCTTGGCACATAGTAAGTGTTCAATGTATATCAATTCTTTAGATTTCTATGATGATTACTTACTTTGATTTCTTCTATGGTGTTCATCAGCCCAGGCTTAGGATAGGATGGGCCCAGCGTGTACAGGCCAAGGCCCTTGAGCCCCCAGCACTGTGCTCGCCACCGCCGACCTCCGAGTGAGACTCCTGCCTGCCTCTGCTGCCCCAGGCTCAGGCCACCATGTCTGGGGTCCAATGTTGTCCCTTCTCAGCACTTGTCAAAGCTGGATCTGGGGCCTCTGTATCCCCTAGGCCTGTGCCAAAGTGTGACCAGAGACTAGGCTGGCCGTGGGACCCATCAGCCCACTGCCCAGGCTGCCCCAGATGGGTCTGCCTCTGCCTTGCAGCTCCCAGGGCGCCTTGTCCCACGTGCTGGGCCCTGTCCTAAAGACACCTCTTATAGAAACGCCCCGGCCAGGGCCATGGGAAGGGGGGAGGAGGTTGTCCCTGGCCAACTCTCAAACATTCCAGACTCCCCTCTTAACAATAGACACATGTGCCCAGCAATAATCCATCCCTCCCTGTGTGTGCCTGTGGTATGTGTGTGTGTGTGAGAGAGAGAGATTGAACGTGTGCATGAAGGGGGTAGGTCGAGGTGTGTGTGTGCCTATATCCCAGGCCCCAGTTCTGGTCCTTCCCAGATTGTGATGGCCATCCTGGTCCCAGTGTTAGGGTAGCATGGGATTACAGGGCCCTGGTTTTTCCGTATGTAAAGCTAATTTTTATTACTCATTTTGTCCAATGTAAGCTGCCACGTGTCTCTGAGTGAATACAGTCGAGCACATACCTGGCAAAAAAAAAAAAAGTCAGTTTGGTACTGGGTAAGAGATTGAAGTGATTGAATGGATTGAATGAACACAGAAACAAAGATGGATAGGGAAGGACATGAAGGCAGGGGAGAGGAGCAAATGGACAGAAAGTAAGAAATCATATAGTACCTGAAACTCAGAGCCTGGCACATATTAGGTCTCAACAAATCTTCATTGAGTGAAAGAATGGGAGAGTCTGTGGGGTCAGCAAGGTCACTTTTGGAAAAGCAGGTGGTTCTGGTTGGAAAGAAGGATCTGTATTTCCAAGTGAGGCCAAGGAAGTAGGGTTAAAATGGAGATTATATGATGGTGTGAGAATCAAGGGGGTAAAAGAACTACAGGTGAACTGACCACTGGATGAGACTCTGCCATCAGCCCAGCCTCTGCTTTCCTATTGGGAGGAGGCTGTCGTGCTAGGAGGAAATTGGCAAAGTAGGAGCTATTAAATACTGTCTGGAAGCGAATGCCTTCTGTGACTATAGATAGACAGAACTTAGATGGTGCCAGGATGAAGCAGATGGTCATTCATCTTGCATCTTGGTCAAGCAGATTGCTTGACTGTGGAAGAGCAGGATTTCCCTAGGTAGCTCAGAAACTATTCTAGAAGTAAATGAAGTGATGAGTGCACAAATAATTTGTAAGCAACCAAACGCTCTATACTTGCAAGAGGATAGTTAAATTAATGCTGCCAGAATAAAACCAGGAATATATGGTCAATTAATTTATGGCAAAAGTTATACAATGGGGAAAGGAAAATTTTTTTAATAGATGATGTTGGGAAAACTGGACAGCCACATACAAAAGACTGATATAGACCACTATCTTACACTATACACAAAAATTAATGTAATATGGATTAAAGACTTGAATGTAAGACCTAAAACTGTAAAAATCCTAAGATAAAATATGAGCAGTAAGTTCCTTGACAGAAGTCTTGGCAATGACTCTTCTGGATTTCACACCAAAAGCAAAGTCAACAAAAACAAAAATAAATAAGTGGGACTAAATCAAACCAAAAAGCTCCTACAAAGCAAAGGAAGTCATCAACAAAATGAAAAGTCAACCTACTGACTGAGAGTAAATATTTGTAAGTCATATAACTGATAAAGGGTTAATATCCAAAATATATAAGGAATTCATACAACTCAATAGCAAAAAATACAAAATCAATCATTAGAAAAACAGGCAAAGGATCTGAATAGACTTTTTTTTTTCAAAAAAACATACATTCATTATATGATTTCACTCATATGGGTACTATGAAAAATAGTGAAAGGGATTATAGGGGAAAGGAGAGAAAATGAGTGGGAAATATGAGAGAGTGACAAAGCATGAGAGACTCCAAACTCTGGGAAACGAACAGGGGGTAGTGGAAGGGGAGTTGGGCGGGGAAATGAGGTGACTGGGTGACGGGTACTGAGGAGGGCACTTGATGGGATGACCACTGGGTGTTATACTATATGTTGGCAAATCAAACCCCAATAAAAATATACAAAAATAAATAAATAAAGATAAAACTAAGGTTCAGAGAAAAAAAATACAGATGGCCAACAGGTACATGAAAAGGTGCTGAACATTACTAATCATCAGGGAAATGAAAATCAAAACCAAAATGAGATATCACCTCACATCTGATTAGAATGGCTACTATCAAAAAGGCAAGAAATAACAAGTGTTGGTAAATATGTATGGAATAGGAAATCCTTGTTCACTGTTGGTAGGAATATAAATTGCTTTGGCCACTATGAAAAATAGTATGGAGTTTCCTCAAAAAATTAAAAATAAAACTACATATGATCCAGAAATTGCAATTCTGAGTATCCAAAGGAAAAGACAACACAAACTTGAAAAGATATATACACTCCCATGTTCACTGCAGCATTATTTACAATAGTCAAGACATGGAAGCAACCTAAGTATCCACTGATGGATGAATAGATGAAGTAAATGTGATATATATACAAATACCATATGATCTCCTTTATATAGAGAATCTAAATATTTAAAAATGAGATTATAAGTACAGAGGAAAGATTGTGGTTACCAAAAGTGGGACGTGGGGGTTAGTTGAAATGGGTAAAGTGATTAATAGGTACAAACTTCCAGTTGTAATGTAAATAATTCATGGGGGATATAATGTACAGCATGGTAACTATAGTTAATAACACTGTATTGCATATTTACAAGTTGCTAAGAGTAGATCTTAGAAGTTCTCATCACAAGAAAAGATTTTGTGACTATGTATGGCTATGGATGTTAACTAGACATTGTGGTGATCATTTCATTTTTTTAATATTTTGAATCTTTTTTAAGATTTTATTTATTCCATGAGAGAGAGAGAGAGGCAGAGACATAGGCAGAACGAGAAGTGGGCTTCTCACAGGGTGCCGGATGTGGGACCCAATCCCAAACCCTGGGATCATGCCCTGTGCCAAAGACAGACGCTCAACCGCTGAGCCACCCAGGCATCCCATGTGGTGATCATTTCATATGATAAATAAATATTGAAGCAATGTTGTAGATATGAAACTAATAAAATGTTATGTGCCAATTATATCTCAATTTAAAAACATGATACCAGATTTTCCCTTGGAAATCAGGGAACATGTTCTCCATACATTCAACAAGCCATTCTTATGACTGTGCATACCCCATTCTAAGAATTGAAATCTTTAAGTCCAAAACAGCTGAGTATTCAGGGCCCTCTCCAGTCTAGTCCCCAGCCCAGCTCTTTTTCAAATACATTGAATTCAAACCAAACTAAACTGGTTACCCAAACTGGCCTGCTTTTTCCTACTTCTGTGTCTTTACCCATAGGGTTCCCTCCACTCGTACCTTTTTTCCTCTCTACTGATTAAAACTCTTTCCACCAAGGTCAAGACCAAGTACAACCTCTTCCATCAGACTTTCCTGCAAGTTAGCAACTGACAGGGATCTTTCTGGTGTCTGAAGTCCAGTGGGCCATTTTGCACTTTGGGTCTAGTCTTTGAGGTCCACCTTTCTGAGTAAAGCAAAAGAATTTTCACGTTGCAGGAGAGAACACAAACTTATCAGTACCAAATGCAGAACTGAACAAGCCCAGGTTTATGGCAATGCCAGGAAGGAAGAGAGGAAAAGAAGGAAAGAGGGAGGGAAGGAGGGAAAGGGAGAGAGGGAGAGGAGGGGAAAGAAGTGGCCTAGCTCACCTGAAAGGGTTAATACATGGCTTCCTGGAAACTGGTAGTTGTAGTAAGGGAAAATGTGAGTGTGGTGGTGCTGGGGAGACGGGGTTATCACCTGGGGCCAATACCAACAAGAAACTAAAGGCCAAGGGTAAAGTTTCACTCCAGGAACAGACACATCATCTCTGCCTCCTCCTCCTCTTCCTCCTCTGCCTCCTCCTCCTCATGCCTTCTAGTTAAAGTTGCCTCAGAAGATTCATCATCAGAATTTAAGATTACCCATTCCAATCCTTGGCCTTTTGTCCAAATGGGAATGGTCAGGCCTGGGGAGGGAAGGGGAAGAAACTAAGGCACCAGGTCTTGAAGTTGTCTCTGCTCACCAGAAACACAGGCAACTGGAAAAATAACAGCTAGGGGTAGTCTGGAGAGCTGGAACAATATGGGAACTTGACTTTGTCAGGTTCTCAGTCTGTTCATTTGAGTTCTAGCCCTTGTTTTCTGACTAGAATTTGGTATGCTCTTACATTCTTCTCAAATGCAATTCCTTTTGAAATGCCCAGAGTGTCTACATGTTTTCATGAGTCAGCCAGAGAATCTGTGTCCCAGATGCCACAGGAAAGGCCAACCTGGCCAGGCCCCATTTGAAAGGTGTACTTTCCTAGGAGCCTATAGCAGATGGAGCTGCTGAAGTTGAATCCTCATCCTCAAGGGCCCTAAGGGGTTGGGGGAAAGAGCCAAGCATGGGGTCCTGGAATACTCATTCCTCAGGACCCCAGATTGAAAGAAATGTAGAAGAGGGCTAGGGCTGACTTCCCTGAAGCTCTGTCTGTGCTTACAGCTGAGTCCTTTGGTTCTGTTGCTCCTTGGAGATTAACAGTTGCATTACTTTCCAAAATGAGAATGAACATCTAGAAGCTGAGTGGGGTAGGACTATGGAGATAGATGTCCAATTTTAAAAAATTTTCCTTCCTAAAGTCTCTCAGGCTCTAGGAGCTAGGGAGAGTGGGGGGAGGTAAGAAGGGGAGAGGCAAGTCATCTCAAGACCTTATTCCCTGCTTCCCTTTCCTCATAATAGGAGATCGTGTTGTAGAGGGACTGTCAAGGCAACTCCCAAGAAGAGCTCTAAACATCAAAGATTATCTGGGAACTTTCTTCCACTCTTTCATCTTGTGTCTCTTTTAGTGTTTGCCCACATCCCCACCCACAGTTGTGCAGGAGAAATACAAGAAGGTACTGTAGATGCCTAGATCTGAATTTGGATGGTTAACTGCACTGGTCCAGGGCATGTTTACCTCCTTCTCCTATTCTTCTCTACATCATGGGGGGACTGACCACTGTAGGATGCATTTCCTAGTTTCCCTCAGCAATTATCTGGCTGGGTTCAACAAGGCACTAGTAAGAGATTAGAAAAAATGGAGAAACCATGGTATTCAGCCTCTGTCTTTTGTCCCTCTGGTGGTGTCTCTTCAGTGTCTCTTCTGTGGCTCTCAATGTCAATAACTTCCAGTTCTACTGTGTGATCCCATCTCCTGGCTCAGATCATACCACTTTTCCCCACTGCTTCTCCGTTTTTTACCATCCCCTGCTCTGCCCTATGTAGCAATGGGGCTGACTCCTGTAGGCTGTGTTTCCCAGGCTCTCATATTAGTTCACTTCTGGTTTCCTCCAATGAAATTGACATTGGAGGCAATCTGAAGGGCAACAATGAGGAAAAGGAGAGGGTATTTCTTCCTTTCTTCTGGTTTGAATAGTGTCTTTTTTTATGGTTCTAGTACCTGTGGACAAGCCTATGATTCCACTTTCCATCAGGTGACCACTGTCCCTGAACTCTGAACATACCTCCTCCCTCACCCCTTAAGAGTAAGGGTGGTGTTGACATCCTCCTACTAATATCTGGGCTACCTTCCTGTCCTGCTTGGGTTCTCAACCTATCCTCTATGTAATGTATTTCTTATCTGCATTAAATTCTCTACTATAAATATTTGGTAGTTTGTTTTCCCACTTAGATTTTGACTATAAACTAGACTAGTAGAAATGTGGTCCATGATTCAAGGTGAATGAATGGGAAGATCCTTAGTTACTTGGCTCAAAAGAACATGAGGTTGGATGAAAGCCCCAGAAAGAATGCCTTGTAGCAGCCAGAAAAGTGAATGGAGGTACAAGGCTGAGCAAGCAGATGCTACTTTTCTATCCACTTGAATTCTTCAGGACCTTGCTTCTAAGGACAACACAGCTCTAAAGTTTCTTGAGAATCTTGAAGGAGGTGTAAGGCATTGGGTTATTTTTTCTTCTTTTTCAGTTGCCAGGACTCCTATGCCTGTCAAATGACAGATAATTACCATCCTTCCCCTTGGCCAACCAGACCCCTTCCCCCAATGAACCCCCTTTCTCTACACACATAGCAGTCATAAGAGCCTCCAGGATTTATTTCGATGAGGATTTTATTGTGGAGGATAATACAGGAGAACAGCCACCAGGATTTATTTTGATGAGGATCTTGTGGAGGATAATACAGGAGAGCAGCTTCAGGTGAGTGGGTGGAGCTATAGCACCCTCCAGCTACCTGGATCCCTGGGTGGTTTTTGTAGGTGTTGTGGATTTCTGGTAAGGCTGCAAGATTACAGTTGATGTTTGAGGTAGCTAATCAACACAGGGGCAATATCCAACTGGTCGATGGCTTGTGGTTGGCTGGCCTGGCGCAGGGCTCTGCGGATTACTAAACGGGCCTGTGATAGTAGTGACCGTGGAGTGGCTACAGCAAGGAGAAACAGGTCATAAGAAGCAATTCTTGGTGTAATTCTCACACCCAAGGCTGCATTCACCGTGACCTGGATCCTGGAGCCTTA
Source organism: Canis lupus baileyi (assembly GCF_048164855.1). Classification (NCBI taxonomy): domain Eukaryota; kingdom Metazoa; phylum Chordata; class Mammalia; order Carnivora; family Canidae; genus Canis; species Canis lupus. Next base: position 75,511,887 of record NC_132876.1, on the reverse strand, counting down.
AATTGCTTTCCCTATTCTGAGAAATTCCCCACACTCTGTCCCCAATGCATTGTGCCAATAAGAACACACTGAGGCCTATATGGGGCATGCTCAAGGCCACAAAGACAGTTATTGGCAGGGCCAGAAACAGAAATTCTGCTGTTGCTATCCCCCACTTTATCTTATTGATCCTTTCCCTAATAAGGTATCTGTAACTTCTTCTCCACTGGAGTCCCAGGAGAGGGAGGAAGATGGTATTTTCTCCAACTCATCCTATCCTAGAAAAATTCACTTGTGGGGTGACTTGTGGCCTTTGAACCTCTAAGCAAGAGATTCCATAGAGCTGAACTGCTTGGTACTCACCTCGAGCCTGTAGCAGCAATGCAGTGCTTTTATCATCTTGCAAGTTCGGATCCAGGGAGAGAGATGGAAGGTAGATGTTAGCACCAAAATCAATTAACAGCTGGATGTACTCTGGTTCACAATTATGGTGGAGGCAGATTTCGAGAAGGGTGCGGGGCCGTGGGACACGAGCCAGTAGGCGCTGGTCAGTACAGTTGTAGTTGGGATCTGCACCATGGAGCAAAAGCAGGCGGAAACAGTCAAGGTGCCCATAGACTGCTGCCAAATAGAGGGGGCCAGAACATGAAGCTATGTTTGATGCCCAGACTGGCAGTTTAGCTTTGATATTGGCTTCTGCACCATGGCCCAGGAGTTCCTGAAGGATGGCAGCAGCGCCATCACGGGCAGCTGTGAGCACAGGAGAACAGTTGTTGTAGATGCTACCACCAGGACAGGCACCAGCTTCCAAAAGCACACGCACACAGTCCAGATGACCATGACTGACAGCAGTAAAAAGTGGTGTCTGTGCCTTGACATCCAAGCTGTCAACATCAGCACCATGTGCCAGGAGGACCTGCAAACAGCTGAGGTGACCATAAGAAGCAGCCAAGCGCAAAGGTGTCCCAGGAACACCCCAGCCACTTCTACTGTTGATAAAACGTTTGTAACGCTCCTGGCACAAAAGCTGGTCCAAGGTATGGGAGTCATTGTCATACACTGCTTGATTGAGAGCCTGCTTCTCCACCATGTCGGTGTCCTCCTCCTCCTTGTCGGGCTGCAGGAGGGAGAAAATCTTGGTGATGTCCATGAGGTTCATCTTGATTGATTGGAGCAGAACTATTCTCATTATGAGCAGGAGGATATGCCAGGTCTGTAGGTGACAAATATTGGAGGGAGACTGAGGGCCCACATCAAAAAGCCTGCATGCCAGCCCTTGCCCCTCACCCTTCACCATCAGATGATTCACTCATGGACCTCCTTCTTCTCATTCTTACTCCATCTTATTTTATGGCTCAGAGATGGCTTCCAAAACAGATCAGGCCATTTCACAGCTTGGTGCCTTTGTATCTGCTGCTCTGCTTGACCTGCAAACTCTTACTTCTGGGAAGCATTCCCTAATCTCCTCCTCTTGCTCAGGGATTTCAAAGGATCACAACTAAACTTTAGCTATGAACTTTCACACTACATTGGCACTTATCTGTGCTTCATTGTATATACTCCAGGATAAGGAACCCTGTATCCATCTTGTATTCCTCCACTCCCAGTAGGACCTACATCATGACTGGAGATTTGGTAGAGGCATCTTCCTTAGTTCAGAATGTGTGGACTAGTGAGATGGCTCCAGTTTGGCAGTTGCTAGGCCAGCAGAATACTGTTTTGTGGTGTTAAGTTGTCATCCCTGAGAATTCTAACATTAGTCTCATGAGGTAGGCCCTCAATTCCATCTGTCAGCCTTTTAGGTGGAGTTCAACCTCCTCACAGTCCTTTATGTGTGACCTCCCCTCAGACTCAGGCCCCATGCTGAACAAGAGCTACATAGGAAATGGCTGTTGAATGACATTTACTGATTAAATAAAGAGGTGACATTAAAAAGAACATTTCAAGTAAAATGAAATCAAAGAGATGGCAGGAAATAGTTATTTCCAGGGCAAGTCCTCCTATTTGGTGGACAACTGGTTTATCCTCCAGGACCACTTAAATACAGAAGTCCCTTTGATTTCTAGCACCACTTGCAACCCGTGGATTTCCCATCCCCTTGGGTCAAAATTTACCCAAAATTTTTACCCATCTCTTCCCCAACCAGCTTAGAGCCTTGCCCCAACCTTCAACTCTTCTCTCACCATTATCCCCAAGCCTTACAAAATTACCCATGGCCCAATAACTGACTTAACCCCTTGACCTTACCTGTCCTGTTCCTAGTGCTCCAAAGCCAAAGTTACCCACCTCAGTTTGTAATGTCATCAGGGTAAGCTGGTAGGTTTTTCAGAATTCAAGTCTCCCTACTCTCCCATACCCTGCAGCCATGGTCTCAGGGACACACATCTCCTTTTATTCACTGTCTACCTCCACCTCTCTTTGTTAGCCTGGGACCTCAGATACATACCTCATAGAAAAAAATTGTGAGGTGGGTGGGTGGGGTCTCCCTCAACATTAGGCTCCTCCTCACCCACTAGCATCAATTCCATGTATGGTCTTATTATTTATTCATTTGTGGTATGCAATAGTAAGTAGAGAGTTTTAGATATCAGATAGACCTAAGTTTGCAATTCAGCACTCCTAGCTGAGAAGACTTGGGCAAATCTTTTCCCTTCTTTGGGACTCAGTTTCTTCATCTTAAAAGACAGAAATGATAGTCCCTGCCTCATGGGGCTGTTCAGAAGAAAAGAGCTACCCATACATTAGGACTTTAAAGGTGAGTTTTCTCTCTCTACCCCTTCAACCTCCTCAAAGGCTCCTTCCCCTCAACCACCTTAGGAAACAAAACACTTCTATGATCCTTGCCTCACTCTAGCTACCTTTTCTCTTTCTCTTTCTCTTTTTCACCAAGCATATCCAAAAAGTTGTCTACTATCTACTTCCCTATCTCCCATTCATTTCTTCACCTTTGCAGACTGGCTCCATCCTTCCTCAATCACATACTAAGATAGCTCTTTAAAAATCATCCTTGTAGTTAAATCTTCTGGCTGCTTCTCAGATCTTTCCTTCTGTGACCTTTCTGGTACATCTGTCCCCACTGATCACTTTCTCCTACACACCCCTCACTTAGCTTCCTGACCAGCACATTCTCCTGATTTTTCTCTCCTACCTTCTATCTTGAAATAGTTATGCTCCCCTTTGTTCTCTCCTTGATCCTCTTCTTTCCAGTCCCAAAGGGGCAGCTTTTATATTAATTCCAATGATTTCAAGTTTATCACTCCAAGCCCCTCAGCTCTCTTTTCAGCAAAAAGTATATATTCACTGAGTTTTTTCAGGTACTTCAAAGTAAGCAGTATCACACCACCACTACCATCACCACCATCACCAAACTTGATCCATATCTGTTTCTCACTATCCACCTGGTCAACCAAATCTGAAACCCAAGACTCATCTCAGTCCTCTTATCTTTTTGCCTTGCTTTCATCTAATTCCTCATCAAGTCCTGTGGATTTTACTTCCTAGAGTCCTCTATAGCCCACCCCATTCAGACTTATCCCCACTGCCAGTGCTTTACCTAAGCCCTTATCATTTTTTGTGTCAACTGTTATAGTAGTCTCCTGTTTTCCCTTCTCAATATTTTCTCCACATTATAGCTAAAGCAATCACTTAAAAATACAAATCTGGCCTGTGCCAATCCCCTGTTTTAAAGCCCTTAATGGCTCCCCTTTCTTTCATAGTATAGCCCAGATACTTTAGCCTGGCTCACAGATCCTTCCTTTATGAGCAAATCTTGGCCAACATCTCCAGGCTCACTTCCTGCTACTTCTCTGCTTATACCCCAAGACCCAGCAATAAGGGAAAATAAATGAAGGCTCTCCATATATATCATGCTTCTTTCTGACACATGCAGTTCCTTCTATTGGGTTATTTCCTCCAACGTATACTCTCATATAACTATAGCAGTCATGACATTGTATTGTAACTTCTTTATATGGGTTTGTTTTACATCCACTGCAGAATGAGAAGCCATATAAAGTAGTGGTAAGACATGGTCTGGAATTCTGGTTCAATCCCAGCTCCAGCTACTACTTAGTAGCTGTGTGACTTAAAGCAGATTACTTAATCTCTCTGTGCTTATTTCTTCATCCATAAAGAGAGGATGATAATAGTACCTGTCTCAGAGAGTTATTTGTTAAGATTAAATGAGTTAATACTTAAATTAATAATTGAGTTAAGTGTTTAGAATAACACATGAATGTATTAGTCAGGTGTAGTAACTCAGCAATTGTAGTATCAAGTGATTATTATTACCTAGGTCTCTAATTTCTACTATGGCTCCTTTACTTAAAGTCCTATAATTTCAGAGCTGTAATGCACCAAATAAATCATTTAATTCCCCTAATTTAGAGATAGAAAACCCAAGTCAGACAAGAACATGGACTTTTTCCTAAGGCCACATGAATGTTATTGTCAATTGTCTCATTAGCAAGAACCCAGAACACGTTTATAATCTCATGCTTTTCAAAGCTATTTCACATAGTGGGACAGGTAATATCATGCCCATTTTGTGGATGAAGAAAACTGAAGTCTGAGAGGGAAGGGATTTGCCAGCTGCCTTACATCAAGGTAATAGCAGAGATAGACCCATGTTTCCCTATTCTCCATCTTATTCTTTCTATTGCAACTTGAAAAACAAACATATGCCCCTTTCCCTTGTCTTAAGTAGAATCACATTGCAGCTCCCAGAGTCCTCAGTTTTGAGGATCATGCTGAATTCCAGGGACTTTATTCATGGAAAGTTTCTTCACAGATCATTTTTTCTGATAGCCAATAGGGATTCCCTTACTATTTCATGGGGGAAGGGGAGGTTGGTTTCAGGAAGATGAAGAGAGGAGGGAGTATGGAAGGAAATGAAGCTCTCACCAAGGTCATACCAGGAGCCCCCAGCAGAGACCATCTAATGGGCCTCCATAGGAAAATCAAGTCATGGACCTCAGCTGGCTTGGGCACTTGAGTGAACTCTGCCTTTTTAGATAGGATAAGAAAATCTAATTAGTCTATTGTCTAACTTCACCTTTCTGTGGTTTATTAAGCTAAGAATTATTATGTGGCCATTCTATGCAAGGATCCCCTTCCTGATCCCCAAAGAACAGGGGTTTTAAATCTTTTTTTTGTGACATTGACCTCTATGGAAATCTGGTTAAGTCTCTTATCCCCTCTTAGAATAATTTTTAATACATAAAATACATAAGATTAAAGGAAACCAGTTATATTGAAATATAGCTATTTTTAAACCACATGATATAGTAATAAATGTTCTTTATTAACATATAAATACCAAGATCTATTAATAATTTCTAAGTGATGATAAGCATAAATGACATTTCCAGATCTCTTTCACAAGTGTAATATGATATGAAATGCCTGACTCCTTCTGGTGACCAAGTTATAGGAACTGGTAATACTACTGCCATTTGCTGTCTGCATTCGTCCTTGAAAGGAAATGGTAAATTTCAGTTAGATATTAGAGGTAAAAAAGGGTAATTGTTTGCTTCATCCATGTTTTTGGACCCTTTGAATTCTAAGACCCTCTTGTGGGTCTGTGAATATAAGTTAAGAACTACAGAGAAGTGGCTAGTTTCAGTGGGCCCTAGAACAGTCCTCTAAGTATTAGTAGATTATTTTCAAGCTTTAGCTTCCTTCCTACAACCCGAGGAGCTCTGCCCTTCTGCCCTTGAATCCAACCAGATGCACCCCACAACACAGACAAATAAAACACAGGGACACAAAGACAAATCTTTGCCATCCCTGTATTGTATAACCACAATTTCCCTCTAGAAGTAGGTCCATTTGGGCCCCAGAGCCAAGGCACACACATCTTCTTGGGACAGACATAGCAGGAAGCCATCATCATAACCTTCCTTCCCTCTATGGGCAGATTTCTCTACCAGTCTTCCATGCACCCCCCAGAAACCAGATCCAGTGGGAAACACCTATTAAGGGTGGTAGTTACAGGTCCATGGGCCTGCAACCCTAAGGGTTCATTCCTCCCCGGCAGCATCATTAGGTTCTAGGCTCCAGATACTCACTGGGATTCCACCTGAGACCAGGCTGCCTGGTGTCACTGTCGTCTGCTGCCTCTCTGTGAAGCACTGGGCCCTGGTGGTCCCTCCATAGGGAATTCCTATTTGCCCTGGGGCCTAAGCAGGCAGGTCCTTGACTTCCACTGTTAACAACACTGCCTAAAGGCTAGGTGTCAGATCTAGAGGCTAATTTTAGGTTACCCTCTACTCCCCTTCCAAGGGCCGTCTTATCTTACTAGTGCCTTTCTGGGAGCGATCCCAGCAAAAGGGAGGGCATTTGCAGAGAAGTCCTGGAAGTTCTGACTGACAGACTGACAGGTGCTTGGTGAGGCCAGGGCTCAGGCTTCTAGTGTGTCCCTGCTTACTCCTCCCCACCATTGAAACAGGCAACACAGCCAGACTTCTGCACTGTGGATGTTCCCACCTATCCACCAAGGGGCCTGAGAAGGCCCAGCCTCCTCTACTGCATCTCCCTCTGAGCCACAGACTTTTCTTTCCATCCCTAACCTACTTAGCCTTTCTGAATTTCCTTTTTACATTCTTGAAGGTCCAGCAACACATTGTTCTCTCCTTATCTCACCCTGCCCCCACTCCCAAGAGTGAGGAGGACAATGGGAAGCAAAGACTCCCATACTGGAACATGTATCAGTAAAATTTAAGTTTTTAAAGAAGGTTTGAGAAGGCCCTGCTCATTTATAAAGGCCTCGCCAACCCAGTAACCTCAGCTCTGCTGAAAGAAAATGCCCACAACCACGCTACTCTTCTCATACCTAAGACATCAAGCCAAATATGTCCAGTGCTAGAAACTTTCTCAAAAGCTCAGTTCTTGGGGGAGGAGGGGCAAGATGGCAGAAGAGTAGGGTCCCAAATCACCTGTCCCCACCAAATTACCTAGATAACCTTCAAATCATCCTGAAAATCTAAAATTTGGCCTGAGATTTAAAGAGAGAGCAGCTGAAACGCTACAGTGAGAAGAGTTCGTGCTTCTATCAAGGTAGGAAGACGGGGAAAAAGAAATAAAGGAACAAAGGCCTCCAAGGGGGAGGGGCCCCGCGAGGAGCCAGGCTAAGGCCAGGGCGAGTGTCCCCAGGACAGGAGAGTCCCGTCCCGGAGAAGCAGGAGCTGCACCAATCTTCCTGGGCGGAAAGGCGCCTGCAGGGAGTTAGAGCAGGTCCCCAGGAGGGCGGGGATGCCCTCAGGCTCCCTGGGACACTAACAGACACCTGCGCGCCCAGGAGAGTGCTCCGACCGGGAGCAGCTCAGAGGGACTCCGGCAGAGGCTCTGTGGAGAGGCGGCTGCGCGACTGGGAGCACAAATCCAACAGCTCAGACCGGGAGCACAGGGTGCCAGGACAGCCCAAGATCCAGTCTCCCCCCGGAATAGGCAGAGGCCAGGAGGGCCCAGGACAGGAAGGACGCTCCTGCCCCAAGCTGAGCAGATCAGCGGCCCCACCCCGGAGCCTCCAGGCCCTGCATACAGAGAGCTCTGGAGTTACTGCGGGAGCTGAATCCAGGTTTCCACAGCTGCAGCAGCCACCGGGGTTGTTCCTCCTGGGGCCTCACGGGGTAAACAACCCCCACTGAGCCCTGCACCAGGCAGGGGGCAGAGCAGCTCCCCCAAGTGCTAACACCTGAAAATCAGCACAACAGGCCCCTCCCCCAGAAGACAAGCTAGATGGACAAGTTCCAGGGGAAGTCAAGGGACTTAGAAGAAGATACTCCCCCGTGTGTTTTTTTTCTTTTTGATTTCTGATTGATTCCCCCAACCTTTTTTTTTCATCTTTCTTTCTTTTTCTTTCTCTTTTTCTTCTCTTTTTTTTTCTTCCTTTTGTCTTTTTTCTTTTTCTCTTTTCTTTCCTTCTCTCTCTCTCTTTTTCTCCTTTTCCCAATACAACTTGTTTTTGGACACTCTGCACTGAGAAAAATGACTAGAAGGAAAACCTACCTCAAAAGAAAGAATCAGAAACAGTCCTCTCTCCCACAGAGTTACAAAATCTGGATTACAATTCAATGTCAGAAAGCCAATTCAGAAGCACTATTATACAGCTACTGGTGGCTCTAGAAAAAAGCATAAAGGACTCGAGAGACTTCATGACTGCAGACTTTAGATCCAATCAGGCAGAAATTAAAAATCAATTGAATGAGATGCAATCCAAACTAGAAGTCCTAACGACGAGGGTTAACGAGGTGGAAGAACGAGTGAGTGACATAGAACACAAGGTGATGGCAAAGAGTGAAACTGAGGGAAAAAGAGACAAACAATTAAAAGGTCATGAAGACACATTAAGGGAAATAAACGACAGCCTGAGGAAGAAAAACCTACGTTTAATTGGGGTTCCCGAGGGCGCCGAAAGGGACAGAGGGCCAGAATATGTATTTGAACAAATCCTAGCTGAACACTTTCCTAATCTGGTAAGGGAAACCGGCATTCAGATCCAGGAAATAGAGAGATCCCAACATTTAATAGTGAAGCTTGCAAATTCCAAAGATAAAGAGAAGATCCTTAAAGCAGCAAGAGACAAGAAATCCCTGACTTTTATAGGGAGGAATATTAGGGTATCAGCATACCTCTCCACAGAGACCTGGCAGGCCAGAAAGGGCTGGCAGGATATATTCAGGGTCCTAAATGAGAAGAACATGCAACAAAGAATACGTTATCGAGCAAGGCTCTCATTCAAAATGGAAGGAGAGATAAAGAGGTTCCAAGACAGGCAGGAGCTGACACATTGTGTTTCGGCGACAGACAGACAGACAGGCAGACGCAAGACAGGCAGGAACTGAAAGAATATGTGACCTCCAAACCAGCTCTGCAAGAAGTTTTAAGGGGGACTCTTAAAATTCCCCTTTAAGAAGAAGTTAAGTGGAACAATCCACATAAACAAGGACTGAATAGATATCATGATGACACTAAACTCATATCTTTCAACAGTAACTCTGAACCTGAATGGGCTTAATGACCCCATCAAAAGGCGCAGGGTTTCAGACTGGATAAAAAAGCAGGACCCATCTATTTGCGGTCTACAAGAGACTCATTTTATTTTTATTTTTTTTATTTATGAGAGTCACACACACACAGAGAGAGGCAGAGACACAGGCAGAGGGAGAAGCAGGCTCCATGCACCGGGAGCCTGACATGGGATTCGATCCCAGGTCTCCAGGATTGTGCCCTGGGCCAAAGGCAGGTGCTAAACCGCTGCGCCACCCAGGGGTCCCAAGAGACTCATTTTAGACAGAAGGACACCTACAACCTGAAAATAAAAGGTTGGAGAACCATTTACCATTCAAATGGTCCTAAAAAGAAAGCAGGGGTAGCCATCCTTATATCAGATAAACTAAAATTTACCCCGAAGTCTGTAGTGAGAGATGAAGAGGGACACTATCTCATACTTAAAGGATCTATCCAACAAGAGGACTTAACAATCCTCAATATATATGTCCCGAATGTGGGAGCTGCCAAATATTTAAACTAATTAATAATCAAAGTGAAGAAATACTTAGATAATAATACACTTATACTTGGTGACTTCAATCTAGTTCTTCCTACCCTCGATAGGTATTCTAAGCACAACATCTCCAAAGAAACGAGAGCTTTAAATGATAAACTGGACCAGATGGATTTCACAGATATCTACAGAACTTTACATCCAAACTCAACTGAATACACATTCTTCTCAAGTGCACATGGAACTTTCTCCAGAATAGACCACATATTGGGTCACAAATTGGGTCTGAACCAATACCAAAAGATTGGGATCGTCCCCTGCATATTCTCAGACCATAATGCCTTGAAATTAGAAGTAAATCACAACAAGAAGTTTGGAAGGACCTCAAAAATGTGGAGGTTAAGGACAATTCTGCTAAAAGATGAAAGGGTCAACCAGGAAATTTTTTTTTTTAATTTTTATTTATTTATTTATTTTTTTTTTATTGGTGTTCAATTTACTAACATACAGAATAACACCCAGTGCCCGTCACCCATTCACTCCCACCCCCCGCCCTCCTCCCCTTCTACCACCCCTAGTTCGTTTCCCAGAGTTAGCAGTCTTTACGTTCTGTCTCCCTTTCTGATATTTCCCACACATTTCTTCTCCCTTCCCTTATTTTCCCTTTCACTATTATTTATATTCCCCAAATGAATGAGAACATATAATGTTTGTCCTTCTCCGACTGACTTACTTCACTCAGCATAATACCCTCCAGTTCCATCCACGTTGAAGCAAATGGTGGGTATTTGTCATTTCTAATAGCTGAGTAATATTCCATTGTATACATAAACCACATCTTCTTTATCCATTCATCTTTCGTTGGACACCGAGGCTCCTTCCACAGTTTGGCTATTGTGGCCATTGCTGCTAGAAACATCGGGGTGCAGGTGTCCCGGCGTTTCATTGCATTTGTATCTTTGGGGTAAATCCCCCACAGTGCAATTGCTGGGTCGTAGGGCAGGTATATTTTTAACTGTTTGAGGAACCTCCACACAGTTTTCCAGAGTGGCTGCACCAGTTCACATTCCCACCAACAGTGTAAGAGGGTTCCCTTTTCTCCGCATCCTCTCCAACATTTGTTGTTTCCTGCCTTGTTAATTTTCCCCATTCTCACTGGTGTGAGGTGGTATCTCATTGTAGTTTTGATTTGTATTTCCCTGATGGCAAGTGATGCAGAGCATTTTCTCATATGCATGTTGGCCATGTCTATGTCTTCCTCTGTGAGATTTCTCTTCATGTCTTTTGCCCATTTCATGATTGGATTGTTTGTTTCTTTGGTGTTGAGTTTAATAAGTTCTTTATAGATCTTGGAAACTAGCCCTTTATCTGATATGTCATTTGCAAATATCTTCTCCCATTGTGTAGGTTGTCTTTGAGTTTTGTTGACTGCATCCTTTGCTGTGCAAAAGCTTCTTATCTTGATGAAGTCCCAATAGTTCATTTTTGCTTTTGTTTCTTTTGCCTTCGTGGATGTATCTTGCAAGAAGTTACTATGGCCGAGTTCAAAAAGGGTGTTGCCTGTGTTCTTCTCTAGGATTTTGATGGAATCTTGTCTCACATTTAGATCTTTCATCCATTTTGAGTTTATCTTTGTGTATGGTGAAAGAGAGTGGTCTAGTTTCATTCTTCTGCATGTGGATGTCCAATTTTCCCAGCACCATTTATTGAAGAGACTGTCTTTCTTCCAATGGATAGTCTTTCCTCCTTTATCGAATATTAGTTGCCCATAAAGTTCAGGGTCCACTTCTGGATTCTCTATTCTGTTCCACTGATCTATGTGTCTGTTTTTGTGCCAGTACCACACTGTCTTGATGACCACAGCTTTGTAGTACAACCTGAAATCTGGCATTGTGATGCCCCCAGATATGGTTTTCTTTTTTAAAATTCCCCTGGCTATTCGGGGTCTTTTCTGATTCCACACAAATCTTAAAATAATTTGTTCTAACTCTCTGAAGAAAGTCCATGGTATTTTGATAGGGATTGCATTAAACGTGTATATTGCCCTGGGTAACATTGACATTTTCACAATATTAATTCTGCCAATCCATGAGCATGGAATATTTTTCCATCTCTTTGTGTCTTCCTCATTTCTTTCAGAAGTGTTCTATAGTTTTGAGGGTATAGATCCTTTACATCTTTGGTGAGGTTTATTCCTAGGTATCTTATGCTTTTGGGTGCAATTGTAAATGGGATTGACTCCTTAATTTCTCTTTCTTCAGTCTCATTGTTTGTGTATAGAAATGCCACTGACTTCTGGGCATTGATTTTGTATCCTGCCACGCTACCGAATTGCTGTATGAGTTCTAGCAATCTTGGGGTGGAGACTTTTGGGTTTTCTATGTAGAGTATCATGTCATCGGCGAAGAGGGAGAGTTTGACTTCTTCTTTGCCAATTTGAATGCCTTTAATGTCTTTTTGTTGTCTGATTGCTGAGGCTAGGACTTCCAGTACTATGTTGAATAGCAGTGGTGAGAGTGGACATCCCTGTCTTGTTCCTGATCTTAGGGGAAAGGCTCCCAGTGCTTCCCCATTGAGAATGATATTTGCTGTGGGCTTTTCATAGATGGCTTTTAAGATGTCGAGGAATGTTCCCTCTATCCCTACACTCTGAAGAGTTTTGATCAGGAATGGATGCTGTATTTTGTCAAATGCTTTCTCTGCATCCAATGAGAGGATCATATGGTTCTTGGTTTTTCTCTTGTTGATATGATGAATCACATTGATTGTTTTACGGGTGTTGAACCAGCCTTGTGTCCCAGGGATAAATCCTACTTGGTCATGGTGAATAATTTTCTTAATGTACTGTTGGATCCTATTGGCCAGTATCTTGTTGAGAATTTTTGCATCCATGTTCATCAGGGATATTGGTCTGTAATTCTCCTTTTTGGCGGGGTCTTTGTCTGGCTTTGGAATTAAGGTGATGCTGGCTTCATAGAACGAATTTGGAAGTACTCCATCTCTTTCTATCTTTCCAAACAGCTTTAGGAGAATAGGTATGATTTCTTCTTTAAACGTTTGATAAAATTCTCCTGGGAAGCCATCTGGCCCTGGACTCTTGTGTCTTGGGAGGTTTTTGATGACTGCTTCAATTTCCTCCCTGGTTATTGGCCTGTTCAGGTTTTCTATTTCTTCCTGTTCCAGTTTTGGTAGTTTGTGGCTTTCCAGGAATGCGTCCATTTCTTCTAGATTGCCTAATTTATTGGCGTATAGCTGTTCATAATATGTTTTTAAAATCGTTTGTATTTCCTTGGTGTTGGTAGTGATCTCTCCTTTCTCATTCATGATTTTATTAATTTGAGTCTTCTCTCTCTTCTTTTTAATAAGGCTGGCTAATGGTTGATCTATCTTATTAATTCTTTCAAAGAACCAACTCCTGGTTCTGTTGATCTGTTCCACAGTTCTTCTGGTCTCGATTTCGTTGAGTTCTGCTCGAATCTTTATTAACTCCCTTCTTCTCTTGGGTGTAGGATCTATTTGCTGTTTTTTCTCTAGCTCCTTTATGTGTAAGGTTAGCTTTTGTATTTGAGTTCTTTCCAGTTTTTGAATGGATGCTTGTATTGCGATGTATTTCCCCCTTAGGACTGCTTTTGCTGCATCCCAAAGATTTTGAACGGTTGTATCTTCATTCTCATTAGTTTCCATGAATCTTTTTAATTCTTCCTTAATTTCCTGGTTGACCCTTTTATCTTTTAGCAGGATGGTCCTTAACCTCCATGTGTTTGAGGTCCTTCCAAACTTCTTGTTGTGATTTAGTTCTAATTTCAAGGCATTATGGTCTGAGAATATGCAGGGGACAATCCGAATCTTTTGGTATCGGTTCAGACCCGATTTGTGACCCAATATGTGGTCTATTCTGGAGAAAGTTCCATGTGCGCTTGAGAAGAATGTGTATTCAGTTGAGTTTGGATGTAAAGTTCTGTAGATATCTGTGAAATCCATCTGGTCCAGTGTATCATTTAAAGCTCTCGTTTCTTTGGAGATGTTTTGCTTAGAAGACCTATCGAGTATAGAAAGAGCTAGATTGAAGTCACCAAGTATAAGTGTATTATTATCTAAGTATTTCTTCACTTTGGTTAATAATTGATTTATATATTTGGCAGCTCCCACATTCGGAGCATATATATTGAGGATTGTTAAGTCCTCTTGTTGAATAGATCCTTTAAGTATGATATAGTGTCCCTCTTCATCTCTCACTACAGTCTTTGGGGTAAATTTTAGTTTATCTGATATAAGGATGGCTACCCCTGCTTTCTTTTGAGGACCATTCGAATGGTAAATGGTTCTCCAACCTTTTATTTTCAGGCTGTAGGTGTCCTTCTGTCTAAAATGAGTCTCTTGTAGACAGCAAATAGATGGGTCCTGCTTTTTTATCCAGTCTGAAACCCTGCGCCTTTTGATGGGGTCATTAAGCCCGTTCACATTCAGAGTTACTATTGAGAGATAGGAGTTTAGTGTCATCATGATATCTATTCAGTCTTTGTTTTTGTGGACTGTTCCACTGAACTTCTTCTTAAAGGGGAATTTTAAGAGGCCCCCTTAAAATTTCTTGCAGAGCTGGTTTGGAGGTCACATATTCTTTTAGTTGCTGCCTGTCTTGGAAGCTCTTTATCTCTCCTTCCATTTTGAATGAGAGCCTTGCTGGATAAAGTATTCTTGGTTGCATGTTCTTCTCATTTAGGACCCTGAATATATCCTGCCAGCCCTTTCTGGCCTGCCAGGTCTCTGTGGAGAGGTCTGCTGTTACCCTAATACTCCTCCCCATAAAAGTCAGGGATTTCTTGTCTCTTGCTGCTTTAAGGATCTTCTCCTTATCTTTGGAATTTGCAAGCTTCACAATTAAATGTCGAGGTGTTGAACGGTTTTTATTGATTTTAGGGGGGGATCTCTCTATTTCCTGGATCTGAATGCCTGTTTCCCTTCCCAGATTAGGAAAGTTTTCAGCTATGATTTGTTCAAGTACACTTTCTGATCCTCTGTCCTTTTCGGTGCCCTCGGGAACCCCAATTAAACGTAGGTTTTTCTTCCTCAGGCTGTCGTTTATTTCCCTTAATCTATCTTCATGGTCTTTTAATTGTTTGTCTCTTTTTTCCTCAGTTTCCCTCTTTGCTATCAACTTGTCTTCTAGGTCACTCACTCGTTCTTCCACCTCGTTAACCCTCGTCGTTAGGACTTCTAGTTTGGATTGCATCTCATTCAATTGATTTTTAATTTCTGCCTGATTAGCTCTAAATTCTGCAGTCATGAAGTCTCTTGAGTCCTTTATACTTTTTTCTAGAGCCACCAGTAGCTGTATAATAGTGTTTCTGAATTGGCTTTCTGACATTGAATTGTAATCCAGATTTTGTAACTCTGTGGGAGAGAGGACTGTTTCTGATTCTTTCTTTTGAGGTGAGGTTTTCCTTCTAGTCATTTTGCTCAGTGCAGAGTGGCCAAAAGCAAGTTGTATTGGGAAAAAGAGAAAAAGAGAGGAGAGAAAGAAGGAAAGAAAAGAGAAAGAGAAAAAAAAGGGAAGAAAAGGAAAAAAAAAAGAAGAAAAAGAGAAAGAAAAAGAAAGGAGAAAAAAAGGGGGTGGGGGAAGGAAACAAATCAAAAAGCAAAACAAAACAAAAACAAAAACAAAAACAAAAACAAACAAAAAAAAGAACCACCGGGGAGTATCTTCTGATTCTGTGTACTTTAAGACCCTTGGCTTCTCCTGGAAGTTGTCCGTCTACCTGGTGTTCTGGGGGAGGGGCCTGTTGTGCTGATTTTCAGGTGTTAGCAGTTGGGGGAGCTGCTGTGCCCCTGCCTGGTGCAGGGCTCAGTGGGGGTTGTTTACCCCGTGAGGCCGCAGGAGGAACAGCCCCAGTGGCGGGGCAGCTCTGGAAACCTGGATTCAGCTCCGGCAGGAACTCCGTCTGCAGGGCCTGGAGGCTCCGGGGCGGGGCCGCTGATCTGCTCAGCTGGGGCAGGAGCGTCCTTGCTGTCCTGGGCCCTCCCGGCCTCTGCCTGTCCCGGGGGAGGCGGGATCCTGGGCTGTGTCCCGGCGCCCTGTGCTCCGGGGCCTGCGCTGTTGGATTCGCGCTCCCGGGCCGCGCAGCCCCCTCCGCGGAGCCGCCGCCCAAGTCCCTCCGAGCTGCTCCTGGAACCGCGCAGCCCCCTCCGCACGGAGCCTCTTCCTCTGCCCGAGCCCCTCCGAGCTGCTCCCGGGGCCGCGCAGCCCCCTCCGCGGAGCCGCCGCCCGAGCCCCTTCAGCTGCTCCGGGTCCCGCCGGGTCCCGCCATGCGCGCTGCAGCCCTTAGGGAGCTCGGCGCACTCTCCTGGGTGCGCAGTTGCTGTTACTGTCCCCGGGAGCCCGAGGGCATCCCCTCCCTCCTGGGTCCTGCTCCAGCTCCCCGCGAGCCCCTTTCCGCCCGGGAAGGTCGGTGCAGCTCCTGCTCCTCCGGGACGGGGCTCTCCTGTCCTGGGGACACTCGCCCCGGCCTCAGCCCGGCTCCTCGCGGGGCCCCTCCCCCTTGGAGGCCTTTGTTCCTTTATTTCTTTTTCCCCGTCTTCCTACCTTGATAGATGCGCGAACTCTTCTCACTGTAGCATTCCAGCTGGTCTCTCTTTAAATCTCAGGCCGAATTCATAGATTTTCAGGATAATTTGAAGGTTTTCTAGGTAGTTTGGTGGAGACAGGTGATTTGGGGACCCTACTCTTCCGCCATCTTGCTCCTCCCCCCCGGTCAACCAGGAAATTAAGGAAGAATTAAAAATGTTCATGGAAACTAATGAGAATGAAGATACAACCGTTCAAAATCTTTGGGATGCGGCAAAAGCAGTCCTGAGGGGGAAATACATCGCAATACAAGCATCCATTCAAAAACTGGAAAGAACTCAAATACAAAAGCTAACCTTACACCTAAAGGAGCTAGAGAAAAAACAGCAGATGGACCCTACGCCCAGCAGAAGAAGAGAGTTAATTAAAATTTGAGCAGAACTTAATGAAATCGAGACCAGAAGAACTGTGGAACAGATCAACAGAACCAGGAGTTGGTTTTTTGAAAGAATTAATAAGATAGATAAACCATTAGCCACAATTATTAAAAAGAAGAGAGAGAAGACTCAAATGAATAAAATCATGAATGAGAAAGGAGAGATCACTACCAACACCAAGGAAATACAAACGATTTTAAAAACATATTATGAACAGCTATACGCCAATAAATTAGGCAATCTAGAAGAAATGGACGCATTCCTGGAAAGCCACAAACTACCAACACTGGAACAGGAAGAAATAGAAAACCTGAACAGGCCAATAACCAGGGAGGAAATTGAAGCAGTCATCAAAAACCTCCCAAGACACAAGAGTCCAGGGCCAGATGGCTTCCCAGGGGAATTCTACCAAACGTTTAAACAAGAAATCATACCTATTCTACTAAAGCTCTTTGGAAAGATAGAAAGAGGTAGAGTACTTCCAAATTCGTTCTATGAGGCCAGCATCAAGTTAGTTCCAAAACCAGACAAAGACCCCACCAAAAAGGAGAATTACAGACCAATATCCCTGATGAACATGGATGCAAAAATTCTCAACAAGATACTAGCCAATAGGATCCAACAGCACATTAAGAAAATTATTCACCATGACCAAGTAGGATTTATCCCCGGGACACAAGGCTGGTTCAACACTCATAAAACAATCAATGTGATTCATCATATCAGCAAGAGAAAAACCAAGAACCATATGATCCTCTCATTAGATGCAGAGAAAGCATTTGACAAAAGACAGCATCCATTCCTGATCAAAACTCTTCAGAGTGTAGGGATAGAGGGAACTTCCTCGACATCTTAAAAGCCTTCTACGAAAAGCCCACAGCAAATATCATTCTCAATGGGGAAGCACTGGGAGCCTTTCCCCTAAAATCAGGAACAAGACAGGGATGTCCACTCTCACCACTGCTATTCAACATAGTCCTGGAAGTCCTAGCCTCAGTAATCAGACAACAAAAAGACATTAAAGGCATTCAAATTGGCAAAGAAGAAGTCAAACTCTCCCTCTTCGCCAATGACATGATACTCTACATAGAAAACCCAAAAGCCTCCACCCCAAGATTGCTAGAACTCATACAGCAATTTGGTAGCGTGGCAGGATACAAAATCAATGCCCAGAAGTCAGTGTCAGTTCTATACACTAACAATGAGACTGAAGAAAGAGAAATTAAGGAGTCAATCCCATTTACAATTGCACCCAAAAGCATAAGATACCTCGGAATAAACCTAACCAATGAGGTAAAGGATCTATACCCTAAAAACTATAGAACACTTCTGAAAGAAATTGAGGAAGACACAAAGAGATGGAAAAATATTCCATTCTCATGGATTGGCAGAATTAATATTTTGAAAATGTCAATGTTACCCAGGTCAATTTACACGTTTAATGCAATCCCTATCAAAATACCATGGACTTTCTTCAGAGAGTTAGAACAAATTATTTTAAGATTTGTGTGGAATCAGAAAAGATCCCGAATAGCCAGGGGAATTTTAAAAAAGAAAACCATAGCTGGGGGCATCACAATGCCAGATTTCAGGTTGTACTACAAAGCTGTGGTCATCAAGACAGTGTGGTACTGGCACAAAAAGAGACACATAGATCAATGGAACAGAATAGAGAACCCAGAAGTGGACCCTGAACTTTATGGTCAACTAATATTCGATAAAGGAGGAAAGACTATCCATTGGAAGAAAGACAGTCTCTTTAATAAATGGTGCTGGGAAAATTGGACATCTCCACATGCAGAAGAATGAAACTAGACCACTCTCTTTCACCATACACAAAGATAAACTCAAAATGGATGAAAGATCTAAATGTGAGACAAGAGTCCATCAAAATCCTAGAGGAGAACACACGCAACACCCTTTTTGAACTTGGCCACAGTAACTTCTTGCTAGATACATCCACGAAGGCAAAAGAAACAAAAGCAGAAATGAACTATTGGGACTTCATCAAGATAAGAAGCTTTTGCACAGCAAAGGATACAGTCAACAAAACTAAAAGACAACCTACAGAATGGGAGAAGATATTTGCAAATGACGTATCAGATAAAGGGCTAGTTTCCGAGATCTATAAAGAACTTCTTAAACTCAACACCAAAGAAACAAACAATCCAATCATGAAATGGGCAAAAGACATGAAGAGAAATCTCACAGAGGAAGACATAGACATGGCCAACATGCACATGAGAAAATGCTCCACATCACTTGCCATCAGGGAAATACAAATCAAAACCACAATGAGATATCACCTCACCCCAGTGAGAATGGGAGAAATTAAGAAGGCAGGAAACAACAAATGTTGGAGAGGATGCGGAGAAAAGGGAACCCTCTTACACTGTTGGTGGGAATGTGAACTGGTGCAGCCACTCTGGAAAACTGTGTGGAGGTTCCTCAAAGAGTTAAAAATGGACCTGCCCTACGACCCAGCAATTGCACTGTTGGGGATTTACTCCAGAGATTCAGATGCAATGAAACGCCCGGACACCTGCACCCCGATGTTTCTAGCAGCAATGTCCACAATAGCCACACTGTGGAAGGAGCCTCGGTGTCCATCGAAAGATGAATGGATAAATAAGATGTGGTTTATGTACACAATGGAATATTACTCAGCCATTAGAAACGACAAATACCCACCATTTGCTTCAACGTGGATGGAACTGGAGGGTATTATGCTGAGTGAAGTAAGTCAATCGGAGAAGGACAAACATTATATGTTCTCATTCATTTGGGGAACATAAATAATAGTGAAAGGGAATAGAAGGGAAGGGAGAAGAAATGTGTGGGAAATATCAGAAAGGGAGACAGAACATAAAGACTCCTAACTCTGGGAAATGAACTAGGGGTGGTGGAAGGGGAGGAGGGCGGGGGGGGGGGTGTTGAGTGCATGACAGGCACTGAGGGGGACACTTGACGGGATGAGCACTGGGTGTTATTCTGTATGTTGGTAAATTGAACACCAATAAAAAATTAATTTATTAAAATAAAGCTCAGTTCTTTTTTTAAGATTTTTATTTATTTACTCATGAGAAACAGAGAGAGAGAGAGGCAGAGACACAGGCAGAGGGAGAAGCAGGCTCCATGCAGGGAGCCCGTCGTGGGACTTGATCCTGGGTCTTCAGTATCATGCCCTGGACCAAAGGCATCACTAAACCACTGAGCCACTCGGGCTGCCCCAAAAGCTCAGTTCTTAAGAATATCATTTTATCTCCCTGGCTGTCTTTAAATGAAGGAAGTCGTGGAAGATACTTTTAGAAATTGTCACAGTATTTGTTTTAGGTGTTGTGCAAAAAAAAAAAAATCTGGGAGCCAGCTCCCTCTTCCCTCTGTGAAAAAAATGCCAGCCTAGTATTTGGTATACACACTATACCACAAACAATCTGATCATGTCTAAGAAACTCTTTATGGAGGAACTATCAAGTAGCCACTATGTGTAAGGTTCTAGATGAAGAAAGAACACACAGAAAAGACAGACATGGTGTCCCTGAAGGAGCTCACAATTTATTAGGAAAATCAGATATGGAAACAACTATATTTCATATAATGCAGAAATGCCAGAACTAAAAGCTGGCCATGGTTATCCTGCATCCACATCAGTCTCTCAAATTAGTTCAGGAAGTTAATGAGGGGTTCTGTGTCCCTACATGCTCCCACAAACAATAGTAGCTTGAACTTTTCTGTAAAGATATTCTAGTCTACATAGAATACTGATCCCAAGACATCAGAGTACTTCTATTTCTCTTCCAATCAATCACCAAGGAAGAGAGGGTTTCAATTAGGAAAAAAACAGCAAGTCAATGAAGGAATCAGAGATGTATTGAGATAAAGCACTAGCAACCTAGCTTCACATGATTACTTTGGTGTTAGAATTTGTACATTGAAAAGAAATTTCCTCATTTCTGAAAGATGTTCAATTACTTCTGCTTAAATCCTTCCAAAAATAGGGCACTCTCCACATGTAAAAGCAGTAAATATTACTGGGCAGCTCAGCTAGTCTTTCTTTCTGCTAAACCTATATCTGCACCTATAAAGCACCCCTGAAGTTTACTGCTGATCCTATGTTTGCTCACACTTAGAACCTCAGAGAACATGGCTACTTCTTTTGCCCCCAAAAATTCCTTTAGGGATCTGAACTCAGGGGTCCTATCCTTTATGTCTCCTTATCTCAGGGAAAATAGTCCAACTCTTCCAATTATTTCTTTCAAGCTGGTATTTACCCAGTCCCTTCCTTAGCCTTGTATACCACACTTATGAAGTGGTCATGCAGCCTGATTACACATTGACAGTACCAAGGAATTCACAGGATGTCAGATGACTTCTTAGGAAAGTGTAATAGTATCCCAGTGTGATCAACATCTCTGAAGATCAGAAGCATCAAAAAACGAACTAGGGGTGGTGGAAGGGGAGGAGGGCAGGGGGTGGGGGTGAATGGGTGACGGGCACTGAGGGGGACACTTGACGGGATGAGCACTGGGTGTTATTCTGTATGTTGGCAAATTGAACACCAATAAAAAATAAATTTATTATTTAAAAAAATCATATCTACTTCAGCTTAGTTTGAACCAGTGGCCCATAGCTATTCATTATCTGAGGCCTTGTCCAAACATTATTAGCAGCCAGTAAATAAGCTATTATGATGCTAAAGATGAAAAAGGGAAAAATATTAGTAGAATTTTTTGTGGTAGTAATTTTATTGAAATAATTGTACATTCATATGCAGTTGTAAAAATTATACAAAGATCTCCTGTACACTTTACTGTTTCTGTGAAGACTATATAGTACAATATCACAAGTAGGATATTGACATTGATACAGTGTTATTCAGACTTGTAGTCATTTGTGTATATGTGTATATTTACTGTTATACAATTTTATCACATATGTCAATTCTTGTGTATACAACCACAGATAATATACAGAATAGTTCTGTCACACTAAGGATAACTTATGTTGCCTATTTTTTTCATGTTGCCTATTTTGAGCTCTTATATTTGAGCTTATTCTTCATTTAACTTTTAAAACACTACTATAGTTGAATATTAAAACAAAAACAATAGCAAGTAGTGAGCTACGATTATAGTCCTTCATTCATTCACTACTGCATATAAAATGCCAGCAGCAGTGTTATTCACTGGCCCCATTAAGAGGTCTGACACTGAACACCATCCCTAGGATGATGTTCATCATCCTCATATGCTTCCCCATTGTAATGGCACTGTCTTTTCTGATTGGGATCAAAGTCCACCAGTTCTACCTGGTCCATTTCATCAGTTTCTTCTACTTCCTTCCTCTCATGTAGGAGTTTTTCTAGCAAAGAAAGTTTATCAGGAGAGAGAAAGCCATTCTCAGGGAAGTTTACCTTAAATTCGATGATTAGGCGACCCTTCTCATATGGTCTATGACAAATTGGCATGCCTTCGTTTAGCACCCTTGCTTGATATCCCCATGCCTGACAATATGACCTGGATGAAAGGTGATGACGATGATTGGGTTGTCAAGAGTAGATATTTGCTTTTGAAAGCTACACAGGGCTTCAACCAGCTGTATATCCATACACATGAAAAGATCTTCTCGTCGAGTAAAAACAGCATGGTCCTTCTGATCTAAAACAATGATAATATCTCCTGGTTCCAGTCCTGGTTCTTGGTCTCCCTCACCATGGAATGTTATCTTCTGGACATCTTTCATGCCTTTGTCAATATGCACTTCTAGAATCTTCTTCTCTCAAACTATCTTCCTTCCATTGCAGTTTTTACATCTATCTTTAGGACTGATCTGTTCCCCATGGCCCTGGCACTCCATGCACACAGACTGAATTTGCTGAACCATTCCAGGTCCTATCTGATGCATTCCAGTACCTCTGCAATTGGAACAACATTTGACTGCTCCTTTCTTACTACCTCGGCCTTCACATTTATCGCAAATCACATTCTTTTGCAGAGATAGTTTTCTTGTTGCACCATTACATAAATCTTCTAAGGTTACTGAGAGCTGATGTACAACATTTTTACCTCTCCGTTTTCTCTGCATCCTGCCTCCTCCTCCAAAAAACATATCAAGGATGTCCATGAGGGAGCCAAAACCACCACCAGCTCCACCTTCTTTAATTGCCTGTTCTCCTCCTTCGTCATATAATTTCCTTTTCTTTGCATTAGAGAGTACTTCATAAGCTTGAGAAATTTGTTTAAACTTCTCTCCTTCATTTGGATTCTTATCAGGGTGGTACTTCAAGGCCAGTTTCCTGTAAGTCTTTTTCCATTCCTCCTGGGTGGCATTGGGTTTGACCCCCAAAACATCATAGTAAGTGGTTTCTTTCACCATTTTCTATAGCTGGTGAGAAGGCCGAGGCTGGTGTGACGAAGCGGGAAGGAGCACGTTGCTGAGCGCAGCTCGGGCAGCTGCCACTCCTCCGCGTCTCACCGAGCATTCTGGAAAGTTCCCTCATGTTGCCTTTTTATAGCCATATGAACTTCCTTCCCACTCTAACCACGTTGGTCCCTAACCCCTGGCACCCTCTGATCTGCTGTTCTCCATTTCTATAACTTTGTCGTTCAAACTTATATAAATGAAACCATACACTTTGGAACTCACTGTTTTTCATCTAGCATGCCCTTGAGATTCATCGAAGTTGCTGCATGTATCAAGTTTGTATTTGTTACTGAGTATGATTATGTAGTATGCATGTTTGTTTAACCACAGACTCTGTGAAGGACATTTAGGTTGTATCTAGTATTTGACTATTAAGAATAAAGCTTCTATGGACATTTCTGTACAGGTCTTGATCACAGTAGTTATATTGTAGGCTTTATTATTGGGAAGGGTGATTACTCCCATTTTACTTTTCCATGGCAAGATGGTTTCAGCTATGCTAGGGCCTGTACCTTTTAATATACATTTTAGAATA
This sequence comes from Canis lupus baileyi, assembly GCF_048164855.1. Classification (NCBI taxonomy): domain Eukaryota; kingdom Metazoa; phylum Chordata; class Mammalia; order Carnivora; family Canidae; genus Canis; species Canis lupus. Next base: position 75,488,446 of record NC_132876.1, on the reverse strand, counting down.
AACTTGTCTATGTCTATTAAAAAAAAAAAACCTTTGCTGAAGTTTTGGTAGGAACTGTGTTAAATCTATATATCAATTTGAGGAGAATTGACTGCCTTACTGTATTGTCTTCTAATCCATTCACATAGTGTGTTTTTACATTTATTTAAGTTCTCTTAATTTCTTTTCTTGGCATTTTGTAGTTTTCAGCATATAGATCATGTACATATTTTAAGTGTGTACCGAGTATTTCAATTTCTTCAGAGCAATTGTAAAAGTTATCAGGTTTTGATTTTGGTTTCCATGTGTTCATTGTTACTACGTACAATGTGATTGTTTCTTGCATGTTGATCTCATATCCTGCCACAGTGTTGAACTCACTAGTTCCAGGACTGTTTTTATTTTTTGTAAATTCCTTGGGAATTTTCTAAATAGTCAATCATGTCATCTGCAAATTGGGACAGCTATATTTCTTCCTTTCCAATCCGTATGTTTTATTTTCCTTCCTTAACTTGCTGCAGTGGCTAGAACTCCCAGAACTATGTTAAATAAGAGTGGTGAGAGTGGATGTGTCTTTTCTGAGTCCTGGGTGAAAGCATTTAATTTTTCACCATATAGTTAACAATGATGTTACCTTTAAGTTTTTCATATATGCCCTTTGTCTGGATTCATGAAGTTCCCTTCTATTCATACTTTGCTGAGAGTTTATTTTTTATTTTTTTTTTGAGAGTTTATTATCAGGAATGGATGTTGGATTTTTTTTCAATCCTTTTTCCACATTAATTGATGTGATCATATGATTTTTCTTCTTTAACCTGTTCATATAGTGGTTTATGTTCATTGACTTTCAAATGTTGAACGAGCCTTTCATCCTTGGAATAAGATTGACTTGGTAATGGTATATAATTCTTTTTATGCATTGTTGGATTAGGTTTGCTAATATGTTTTGTGAGGAATTTTGCATATAGGTTGATGAGAAATACTGGTTTTTAGATTTTTTTTTTCTTCTAAATTTGATTTTGGTACCAGGGTAATATTGGCCTCATAAAATGAGTTGGGAAATATTCTCCCCTGTTCTAATTCTGGATGAGATTGTATAAATTCATAAGATTGGTGTTAATTATTTAATGTTTGGTAGAATTCTCCAGTAAAGACATTTGGGCCTGAATATTTCCCTTTTGGAAGCTTTTACATAATGAAGAGCATTTCTTTAATGGATGTAGAACTACTCATATGTATTTCATCTCTATTAAAGTGTTAGTAGGGGTAGCCTGGGTGGCTCAGCGGTTTAGCACAGCCTTCGGCCTGGGTCTTGATCCTGGAGACCCGGGATTGAGTCCCAGATGAGTCCTGCATCGGGCTCACTGCATGGAGCCTGCTTCTCCCTCTGCCTGTGTCTCTACCTCTCTCTGTCTTTCTCCGTGTCTCTCATGAATAAATAAATAAAATCTTTTAGAAAAATAAAGTGCTAGTAGTTTGTTTTTGAAGAATTGGTCAGTTTCTTCTTAATTGTATTTATAAGTGCAAGGTTGTTCAAGGCATTCCCTTTTGTAATTATTTTATTATAGTAAAAATATATGTAACATAGAATGCAGCATTTTAATAATTATTTTTTTTGTTTTTTTAGGAGAAGTTTAGGTTTACAGGAAAAGTGAGAGGAAGGAACATGGATTTCTCATATACTTGCTGTTCCAGCACATGACTAGCTTCCCACATTATCAATATTCCCCAGGAGTGGGACATTTATAATAATTACTAAACCTAAATTGACACACAGTAATCAACCTAAGTCCCTACTTTTCATTAGGGCTCACTCTCAGTGTTGTACATTCTATGGGTTTGGACAAATGTATAATGATATGAATCCATCATTATAGTATGCAGTGTATTTTCTCTGCATCAAAAATCCTCTGGGCTTTACCTGTTCATTCTCTCACCACCTCAAGCCCAATCAAGCAGTGACCACTGACAGTACAAATACTGTCACCATGGTTTTGCCTTTTCTAGAATCATGCATAATCGGAATTATGCAGTATGTGGCTTTGTAGCTTTCTTAGATTATCTTTTCACTGAATAATGTGCATTTAAGTTTTTTCCGTGTATTTTCATGTCTTGATATCTCATTTTTTTCAATGCTTAAGCATATTTCATTGTTCAGATATACAAAGGCTTATTTATAATTTCGCCTACTGAAGGACATCTTTGTTGCTTCTAAGTTTGGGCAATTATGAGTAAGGCTGCTATAAACATCTGCATCATGCAGGTTTTGTGTGTATATAATTTGCAAACTACTCTGAGTGGGTCCCAAGAAGTATGATTGTTGGAATGCATGATTTAGTATTGTAATAAAATGCCAAACTGTTTTCCAAAGTGGTTGTACAATATTGTGTTCACACCAGCAATGAATGAGAACTTCTTTTGTTCCATATCCTCAGGATTTGGTGTCGGTATTAAAAATTTTGGCCATTTGGGCAGCCCGGGTGGCTCAGCGGTTTACACTGCCTTCAGCCCAGGACCTGATCCTGGAGACCTGGGATTGAGTGCCATGTCAGGGCTCCCTGCATGGAGCCTGCTTCTCCCTCTTCCTGTGTCTCTGCCTCTCTCTCTCTCTCTCTCTCTCTCTGTCACTCATGAATAAATAAATAAAATATTTTTAAAAATTTTTGGCCATTCTAATAGGTGTGTATTTCTCTCTCTCTCTCTCTCTCTCTCATTGATGGCATATGATTTGGAGAGACTTTTCATATGCTTAGTTGATATCTGTGTACATTCTTCAGGGAGGTGTCTGTTATGACCTTTGGCCTATAATTTAAAATTGATTTGTTTTCTTATTGTTGAATTTTATTTTTTTTACATTTTTTTTATTTATTATTTTTTGTACTTTTTTATTGGAGTTCGATTTGCCAACATATAGTATAACACCCAGTGCTCATCTCATCAAGTGCCCTCACCACTGCCGTCACCCTGTCACCAAATCCCCTCACCCACCTCCCCTTCCACTACCCCTTGTTCATTTCCCAGAGTTAGGAGTCTCTCATGTTTTGTCACCCTCTCTGATTTTTCCCATTCATTTTCTCTCCTTTCCCCTTTAATCCCTTTCACTATTTTTTATATTCCCCATACAAGTGAAACCATATGATGATTGTCCTTCTCCAATTGACTTACTTCACTCAGCATAATACCCTCCAGTTTAATCCCTGTCAAAGCAAATGGTGGGTATCCGTCATTTCTAATGGCTGGGTAATATTCCATTGTGTATTTATATATTTATATATATGTATATGCATATGTATACAAATTATCTATATACTATTACTATTACTATTATCTATATACTATACTATATACTATCTATATACTATTGTGTGTATATACAAATTCACATCTATCTATCTATCTATCTATCTATCTATCTATCTATCTATCTCACATCTTTTTTATCCATTCATCTGACAAAGGACATTGTGGCTCCTTTCACAGTTTGGCTATGATTTTGCCGCTATGAATATTGGCATGCAGGTGTCCCATTGTTTCACTACATCTGTATCTTTGGGGCAAATACCCAGTAGTGCAATTGCTAGGTCATAGAGCAGCACTATTTTTAACTTCTTGAGGAACGTCCACATTTTTTTCAAGGGTGGCTGCACCAGCTTGCATTCCCAACAAAACTGCAAGAAAATACCTCTTTCTCCACATCCTTGCCAAAATTTGCTCTTTCTTGTCTTGTTATTTTTAGCCATTTTCACAGGTGTAAAGTGGTACCTCATTGTGATTTTGATGTGTATTTCCCTGATCGCAAGTGATGTGAGGCATTTTTTTCATGTGCTTGCTGGGTATGTGTAGGTCGTCTTTGGAGAAATATCTGTTCATGTCTTCTGTCTATTTAATGACTGGATTGTTTGTTTCTTGCATGTTGAGTTTGATAAGTTCTTTGTAGCTCTTGGATACTAGCCCTGTATCTGATATGTCATTTGAAAATATCTTCTCCCACTCTGTAGGTTGTCTGTTAATGTTGTTGACTGCTTCTTTTGCTGTGCAGTAACTTTTTATCTTGATGAAGTCCCAATAATTCATTTTTGCTTTTGTTTCCCTTACCTTTATGGATGTATCTTGCAAGAAGTTGCTGTGGTCAAGTTCAAAAAGGGAGTTCCCTGTGTTCTTCTCTAGGATTTTGATGGAATCTTGTCTCACACTCAAATCTTTCATCCATTTTGAGTTTATCTTTGTGTATGGTGTAAGAGAATGGTCTGGTTTCATTCATCTGCATGTGGATGTCCAATTTTCCCAACACCAGGTATTGAAGACAGTGTCTTTTTTTCCAGTGGAAATTCTTGCCTGCTTTGTAAAAGTTGGTTGACCATAGAGTTGACAGTCAATTTCTGCATTATCTATTTTGTTCCACTGAACTGTGTGTCTGCTTTGTGCCAGTACCATACTGTCTTGATGATGACAACTTTGTAATACAGCTTAAATTTAGGCATTGTGATACAACCAGCTTTGGTTTTCTTTTTCAACATTCCTCTGGCTATTCAGGGTCTTTTCTGGTTCCATACAAATCTTAGAATTTTTTTGATTGGAGTTCAATTTGCCACCATATATCATAACACCCAGGGCTCATCATGCCAAGTTACCCCCTAGGTCCCCATCACCCAGTCACCCCAAACCCCCACCTACCTCCGCTTCCACCAACCCTTGTTCATTTTCCAGAGTTAGGTGTCTCTCATGTTTTGTCACCCTCACTGATATTTTCACTCATTTTCTCTCCTTTACTTTTATTCCATTTCATTAATATTTATATTCCCCAAGTGAATGAGACCATATAATGTTTGTCCTTCTCCGATTGACTTATATCACTCAGGATAATACCCTTCAGGTCCATCCACGTCCAAGCAAATAGTGGGTATTTATCATTCATAATGGCTGAATAATATTCCATTGTATATATGCAACATGTTCTTTGTCCATTCATCTTTCGATAGACACCGAGGCTCCGTCCATAGTTTGGCTATTGTGGACATTGCTGCTATGAACATCATTGCTGCTATGAACATAGCATAACATATGCTATGTTCCAGCATTTCACTGCATCTGTATAGTTGGAGTAAATCTGCAGCAGTGCCATTGTTGGATCCTAGGGCAGATGAATTTTTAACTCTTTGAGGAACCTCCACACAGTATTCCAGAGTGGCTACACCAGTTCACATTCCCACCAACAGTGCAAGACGGTACCCCTTCCTCCACATGCTCTCCAACATTTGTGGTTTCCTGCCTTGTTAATTTTCCCCATTCTCACTGGTGTGAGGAGGTATCTCATTGTGGTTTTGATTTGTATTTCCCTGATGGCCAGTGATGTGGAGCATTTTCACATGTGCTTGTTGGCCTAGTCTATGTCTTCCACTGTGAAATTTCTGTTCATGTCTTTTGCCCATTTCATGATTGGATTGTTTGTTTCTTTGCTGTGGAGTTTAATAAGTTCTTTATAGATCTTGGATACTAGCCCCTTATGTGACAGGTAATTTACAAATATCTTCTCCCATTCTGTACGTTGTCTTTTAGTTTTGTTAACTGTTTCTTTTGCTCTGCAGAGGCTTTTTATCTTGATGAAGTGCCAATCATTCATTTTTGCTTTTGTTTCTCTTGCCTTCATGGATGTATCTTGCAAGAAGTTGCTGTGGCCAAGTTCAAAAAGGATGTTGCCTGTGTTCTCTAGGATTTTGATGGAAATCTTGTCTCACATTTAGATCTTTCATCCATTTTGAGTTTATCTTTGTATATGTTGTAAGAGAATGGTCTACTTTCATTCTTCTGCATGTGTATGTCCAATATTCCTGGAAACATTTATTGAAAAAAGACTGTCTTTTTTCTAGTGGATAGTCTTCCTGCTTTCTTGAATATTAGCTGACCTTAAAGTTGAGGGTCCACTTCTGGATTCTCTATTCTGTTCCATTGATCTTTGTGTCTGTTTTTGTGCCAGTACCACTCTGCCTTAATGACAACAGCTTTGTAGTACAATCTGAAACCTGGCATTGTGATGACCGCAGCTATGGATTTCTTTTTTAAAATTCCCCTGGCTATTCAGGGCCTTTTCTGATGCCACACAAATCTTAAGATGATTTGTTCCAACTCTCTGAAGAAAGTCCATGGTATTTTGATAGGGATTGCATTCAATGTGTAAATTGCCCTGGGTAACATTGAAATTATCACAATATTAATTTTTCCAAACCATGAGCATGGAATATTTTTCCATCTCCTTGTGTCTTCCCCACTTTCTTTCCGAAGCGTTCTGTAGTTTTTAGGGTATAGATCCTGTACGTCTTTGGTTAAGTTTATTCCTAGGTATCTTATGCATTTAGGTGCAATGGGAAATGGGATTGACTCCTTAATTTCTCTTTCTTCAGTCTCATTGTTAGTGTATAGAAAAACCACTGATTTCTGGGCATTGATTTTGTATCCTGCCACACTGCCGAATTGCTGTATGAGTTCTAGCAATCTTAGGGTGGAGTCTTGGGTTTTCTATGGAAAGGATCATGTCATTGGTGAAGAGGGAGTGTTTGACTTCTTTTTTGCCAATTTGAGTGCTTTAATGTCTTTTTTTTGCCTGATTGCTGAGGCTAGGATTTTTAGTCCTTTGTTGAATAGCTGTGGTGAGAGTGGACATCCCTGTCTTGTTCCTGATCTTATGGGAAAGGCTCTCAGTGTGTCACTATTGAGAATGAGATTTTCTGTGGGCTTTTTGTAGATGGCTTTTAAGATGTCGAGGAATGTTCCCTCTATCCCTACACTCTGAAGAGTTTTGATCAGGAATGGATGCTGTATTTTGTCAAATGCTTTATCTGCATCTATTGAGAGGATCATATGGTTCTTGGTTTTTCTCTTGCTGATATGATGAATCACATTGATTGTTTTATGAGTGTTGAACCAGCCTTGCATCCAGGGGATAAGTCCCACTTGGTCATGGTGAATAATCTTCTTAATGTATTGCTGGAACCTACTGGCTCCTATCTTGTTGAGAATTTTTGCATCTGTATTCATCAGTGATATTGGTTTACAATTCTCTTTTTTGGTGCAGTCTTTTTCTGCTTTTGGAATTAAGGTGATACTGGCCTCATAGAATGAGATTGGAAGTACTCCATCTCTTTCTATTTTCTGAATAGCTTTAGTAGAATAGGTATGGTTTCTTCTTCTTTTTTTTTTTTTTTTTTGGTTTCTTCTTTAAACGTTTGATACAATCCCCTGGGAAGCCATCTGGCCCTGGACTTTTGTGTCTTGGGAAGTATGGATGACTGCTTCAATTTCCTCCCTGGTTATTGGCCTGTTCAGGTTTTCTATTTCTTCCTGTTCCAGTTTTGGTAGTTCGTGGTTTTCCAGGAATGCGTCCATTTCTTCTAGATTGCCTAATTTACTGGCGTATAGCTACTAATAATAACGTTTTAATATCATTTGTATTTCCTTGCTGTTTTTTTCCAGCTCCTTTAGGTGTAAGATTTGCTTTGGTTTTGAGTTCTTTCCCGTTTTTGGATGGATGCTTGTATTGCCATGTTTTCCTCCTCAGGACTGCTTTTGCTGTATCCCAAAGATTTTGAATGGTTGTATCTTCATTCTCATTAGTTTCCATGAATCTTTTTAATTCTTCCCCGATCTTCTGGTTAACCCTTTCGTCTTTGAGCAGGAGGGTCTTTAACCTCCAAGTGTTTGAAATCTTTCCAAACTTCTTTTTATGGTTTAGTTCTAGTTTCAAAGCATTTTTGTCTGAAAATATGCAGGGGACAATCCTAAACTTTTGGTATCGGTTAAGACCTGGTTTTTGACCCAGTATGTGGTTCATTCTGGAGAAAGTTCCATGTGCACTGGTGAAAAATGTGTATTCAGTTGCCTTTGGATGTAAAGTTCTGTAAATATCTGTGAAATCCATCTGGTCCAGTGTATTATTTAAAGCTTTTCTTTCGTTGGAGATGTTGTGCTTAGAAGATCTGTCGAATTATAGAAAGCGCTGTGTTGAAGTCTCCAAGTATAAGTGTATTATTATCTAAGTATGTCTTAACTTTGCTTATTAATTGATTGATATATTTCTCAGCTCCCACATTCGGGGCATGAATATTCAGATTGCTAGGTCCTTTTGTTGGATAGATCCTTTAAGTATGATACAGTGTCCCTCTTCATCTCTTACTACAGTCTTCGGGATAAACTTTAGTTTATCTGATATAAGGATGGCTACCTCTGCTTTCTTTTGAGGACCATTTGAATGGTAAATGGTTCTCCAACCTTTTATTTTCAGGATGTAGGTGTCCTTATGTCTAAAGTGAGTCTATTGTAGACAGCCTGGACAAGTCTTAACTTTTTTATCCAGTCTGAAACCCTGTGTTATTTAAATTTTTGGTAGAATTCCTCTGGCCCTGGACTTTTGTTTTTTGGGAGGTTTTTGTTGATTGCTTCAATTTTCTCACTGTTTATGGATCTTTTCAGGTTTTGTATTTATTCCGGATTCAGTTTTGGTAACATATAGCTTTCCAGGAATGCATCCATTCTTCTAGATTGCCTAATTTGTTGGCATGCAATTGTTCATAATATGTTTTTTAAATCATTTGTATTTCCTTGGTATTGGTTGTGATCTCTCCTTATTTCATGATTTTATTAATTTGAGTCCTTTCTTTTTCTGTTTAATAAGTCTGTCTTGGGGTTTATCTATCTTATTAATTCTTTCAAATAACTAGCTCTTCATTTTATTGATTTGTTCTACAGTTCTTCGGGTCTCTATTTCATTGCGTTCTGTTCTAAGCTTTATTATTTCTCTTCTCCTAATTGGTATAGCCTTCATTCACTCTTCTTTCTCCAGTTCCTTTAGGTGTAAGGTTAGCTTGTGTATTTGAGATTTTTCCGGTTTTGGGGGGAGGCTTGTGTCCAAATGTATTTCACTTAGGCCTGCCTTTGCTTTATCTCGAAGGTTTTGCATAGTTGCACTTTCATTTTTATCAGTTTGCATGAAAATTTTAAATTTTTCTCTAATTTCTGAGTTGACCCATTCACTTTTAGTAGGATGCTCTTTAACCTCCAAGTGTTTGAGTTCCTTCCAAATTTCTTCCTGTGAGTTAGTTCTAGTTTCAAAGCCTTCTGGTCTGAAAATATTCAGAGAATAATCCTAATCTTTTGGTATCAGTTAAGACCTGATTTGTGATCCAGTATGTGGTATATTCTAGAGAAAGATCCATGTGCACTTAGGAAGAATGTGTATTCTCTTGCATTAGGATGGAATGTTCTGTAGATATCTGTGAAATCCATTTGTTCCAGTGTGCCAGTCAAAGCCTTTGTTTCTTTGGTGATGTTCTGTTTAGAAGATCTGTCTTTTGCTGAGAATGCCATGTTGAAGTTTCCAACTATTAATATATTACTATCTGTGTGTCTTTTTTCTTGTTTATTAATTGGTTGATATAATTGGCTGCTCCCTTATTGGTTGCATAAATATTCATAATTGTTAGGTGTTCTTGTTTGATAGATCTTCAAGTATGATATAGTGTCCCTCTTCATCTCTTACTATAGTCTTAGGTTTAAAATCTAATTTATCTGGCATGAGGATCGCTACTCCAGCTTTATTTTGAGGACAATTTGCATGGCAAACAGTTCTTTAACCACTCATTTTTAGGCTGAAGGTGTTCTTGGGTCTAAAATTAGTCTCTGCTTTTTTATCCAGTCGGACACCCTGTGCCTTTTGACTGGATCATTTAACCCATTCAGGTTTAGAGTAACTATTGAAAGATATGAAATTAGTGTCAATGTATTACCTATACATTTCCTGCAAATTGCTTCTTTGGGATCCCTCTTTGCTTACAGGGTCCCCCTTAATATTTCTTGTGGAGTTGATTTGGTGGTCACATTTTCTTTCAGTTCTTGTCTGTCCTACAAGCTCTTACTCTCTCCTTCTATTCTGAATGACAGACTTGCTGGATAATGTATTCTTGGCTGCATGTTTTTCTCATCTATTACTTTGAATATATCATGCCAGCCTTTTCTGGCCTGTCAAGTCCCTTTGAAGAGGTCTGCTGTTAATCTGATATTTCTCCCTATATAATTTAGTAACCTCTTTTCTCAAGCTGATTTTAGGATTTTCTCTTTATCCCTGAAATTTGCAAGCTTTATATGTCAAGGTGTTGATCAGTTTTTGTGATTTTAAAAGGCGTCCTCTCTGTCTCTTGGATATGAATGCCTGTTTCCTTCCCCAAATTAGGGTAGTTCTCAGCTATTTTTGTTCAATTTCTGCTCATCTCTGTCTCTCCACAGCCTCTGGAATCCCAATAAAATGGATATTATTCTTTCTAAAACTATCATTTAAGTCTTGGAATCTCTCTTTGTGGGCACTTCGTTGTTTTTCTCATTTTTAATCAGCTTCATTCCTTTCTATCAACTTGTCTTCTATGTCACTCTGTCTCTCTTTTGCCTCACTTGCCTAGCTGTTAGAGCACACAGTTTAGAGTGCATCTAAGTTAGAGTATTTTTAATTTTGGCCTGATTAAGTCTCATTTCTGCAGCAAGAGATTCTCTAGAGTCTTTATGCTTTTTCCAAGAGCCATCAGTAATTTTATAATTGTAATCCTGAATTCTACCTCTGACATCTTACCTCAATCAATATCCATTATATCTGTGTCAGAGAGTATTACTTCTGGTTCTTTTTTTAGTGGTGAATTCTTGCTTCTAGTCATTTTTTCCAGTGCAGAATGGTTGTACAATTGAGCAGAGTTGAAAACATCAACCATGACCCAAACAAAATAAACCAGAGTGGACCAAGATATTGAACCCCTTGGTTCTGAGTGTATTTTTGTGTGTATTTATGTCCTAAATTCCACATTTATATAAAAAAGCAAAACTTATATAGAGAAACAACAGCAACAACAAAAATAAAAACAAAAAGATAAAAGAGAGGAGCTGATTGAGAAAGAAGAGAGAATATAATTTCAGAGTAGACCAACCCAGTGGTTCTTGGTTCTGAGTGTATGTTAGAAGGCACTAAATTCCAGAATTATAAAACAAAGCAAAACAAAACAAAAAACCCCTCAAAACATATATGTATATATACATATATATGAAAATTAAATTGAATATGTTGAAAGGAAGCCAAAAATGAAGAATATATCTATTGCACATAATTGTAAAAAATATGAAGGTCCAAAAGGAATAAACTTAAAAATGAAGAGTTGATAAAATATTGTAGTTAAGACAAGAAGAAAGAATATTGGAAATTTTTAACCCGAAAGATAAATGAATCATAAGGAAAAAACTTCAAGTTCTATATTCTCTCAGTCCTGTAGTTTTCTGTCCTGTTTGGTCAGTAAACTTGCTTTTCCCCTGTTCTTCTAGCTGGTCTTCTGTAGGAGGCACTTGCTGTGCTGATTCTCATGTGTCTATGACTGGGTGGAGATGCTCTGCCCCTTGCCAGGTTCCCTGGCTCTATGTAAGCTGTTTGCACTGTTAGGTCTTTGTTCTCTGGAGGCTGCACCTCTATTGAGAGTGAAAGAAAAAAAAAGTGGTGGTGGCCAGATCTCCAGCCCCAGGAGCCAAGAGCTCCCAGCATGTACGGAACTACAGCCTCTTAGTGCCCACTGACTCAGATCCTCTTGGGGGCAGGCCTGGGGGCACTGATTCATACAATCTGAAGGGTGCCATGCTGTGGGAGAGCTTTCACTGGCTTGTGTGATCACCGGCTCCACCCCTCCTAGAGGAAGTGGAGGATAGCTCGGTTCTGTCTGCTGCTGGCCCTGGGGTGGAGCGCATTCATCTGCTCCAGTGTGCACCTGCTCAATCACTCCCAGATGCAAGGGATTGTGGGGTTGATGTTGCTGCTTTCCAGTCTTTTCAGGGACCTAGAGCCTACAGAGGTCCCCCAATCCAACTCCAGTTTGCGGTTCATGGTACAAGTTGAGCTTTCTCCCAGGTTCACTGACTTAAACTCCAATGCTTGGGAACTGTGCCAGCTTAGGCACCCCTGTTCTTTCTGTGTCTCCATAAATATTGAGACTTCACTGCTCCTCCTATGATTCTGCCCTGTTTTACCACTGAACACTTTTCAGGCAGGGAAGACTCTCAGGATCATAATTCTAAAGGTCCCCATTGTGTGCCCCACTGCTGGATCACTTTCCTGCAGCCAGCTTACAAAGGCTCGTGCCCCCCATGTCCCAGCCACTGTTTATCTTCTGATATATCCCATCTGTTTCTCTTCTCCACACTCCTACCTTGCAAGAATTGGTCACTTTCCTATTTTTAGCACTCCAGTTGTTCTTTCTTTACATCTCAGGTTTAATTCATAGGTGTTCAGGATGGTTTGAAAGGTATCTAGCTAAATTTGGAGGACCAGATGAAATGAGGACCCCTACTCTTCCACCATCTTGAATCCTTCCTCCGATATAGGCCTATTCAGAGATGGTCTATTTCCTCTTGTGTGAATTTGGTAGAATTTGTCTTTCAAGGAATTGGTCTATTTCATACAGGTTATCAAATTTGTGATCATAGAATTTTTCATAATATTTCTTTATTAACTTTAATTTCAGTTAATGATTTGTGTCTTCTTTATCTTTTGCATAGTTGACATGGCTAGATGTCTAGCAACTTTAGTGATTCTTTCAGAGAAAGGAAGTTTTATTGATTTTGTTTTTGATTTCATAAATTTCTGCTCTCAGTTTTATTGATTTTTTTGATTTCATAAATTTCTTCTCTAATTTTCTTTCTTTTCTTCTCTTTTCTTTTGTTTTTTTAACTATTATATTATTTTTCACTCTAGTATAGTTAACATACAGTGCTATATTAGTTTGGGGGTGTACAATATAGTGTTTTAATTTTCTTTTCCTAGTTTTTTAAGGTAGAATTTAGATTATTTAATTTAGGTCTTTCTTCTTTTCTAATTAAATGACATAAATTTATCGCTAATATTACTTTCACTAAATCCCACAAATTTTTATATGTTGTATTTTAATTTTCACGTAGTTAGAAACAATTTAAAATTTCTTTTTTTAAAAATTTATTTATGATAGGCACACAGTGAGAGAGAGAGAGGCAGAGACACAGGCAGAGGGAGAAGCAGGCTCCATGCACCGGGAGCCCGATGTGGGATTCGATCCCGGGTCTCCAGGATCGCGCCCTGGGCCAAAGGCAGGTGCCAAACCGCTGCGCCACCCAGGGATCCCACAATTTAAAATTTCTCTTGAGAAATCTCCTTTGACCCATGTGTCATTTAGAAGTGTGTTGTTTATTCTTCTAGTATATTGTGCTTTTCCAATTACCTTTTGGTTATCAATTTATAGTTTAATTTTGTTGTGGTCTGAGAATATATTTTGATTTCTATTCTTTTATTTATTTTTCCTGCTTTATTTTTGTGTGATTGACATGTATCATTATTTAAGTTTAAAGTTTACAAAGTAATGTGATAATGTGATACCCATATATATTCTAAAATGTTTCCAAGTTAGGTTAGTTAAAACATTTTTAACCTCATATAAATTACCATTTGATACTGTTTGGATAAGAACACAAAGCTTTACTCTCATAATAAATTTCAAGTATAAAATACAGTATTGTTGACTGTAGTTAGCATATTGGACTTTAGATTCCGTAAATGTGTTCATAATTAAAAGTTTCTACATTTTGACCAACACCTCCTCATTTCCCCCACCCATTAGTCACTGGACACCACCATTCTCTTCTCTTTTTCTATAAGTTAGAAGTTTTTAGATTCGTTCAAGTTTTCTATTTCATCCTCATCCAGTTTTGGTAGTTTGTGGTTTCCAGAAATGCATCTGTTTCTTCTATTTCCTAATTTATTGGCGAAAAGCTGCTCATAATAAGTTTTAAAAATCGTTTGTATTACCTTGGTATTGGTGTTGATCTCTCCTTTCTCATTCATGATTTTATTAATTTCAGTCTTTTCTCTCTTCTTTTTAATAAGGCTGGCTAATGGTTTATTTATCTTATTAATTCTTTCAATGAACCAACTCCTGGTTTTGTTGATCTGTTCCACAGTTCTTCTGGTCTCGATTTCATGGAGTTTTGCTCAAATCTTTATTAATTGTCTTCTGCTGTCTGCTTCTTCTGCTTTTATTTGCTGTTGCTTCAGCACGTTAGGTGCAAGGTTAGCTTTTGTATTTGAGTTCTTTAGAGTTCTTGGAAGGATGCTTGTATTGCGATGTATTTCCCCCTCAGGACTGCTTTTGCTGTATCCCACAGATTTTGAACAGTTGTATCTTCAATCTCATTAGTATCCGTAAATCTTTTGAATTCTCTAATTTCCTGTTTGGCCCTTTCATCTTTCAGCAGGATGGTCCTTAACCTCCACATGTTTGAAATCCTTCGAAACTTCTTCTTGTGGTTTAGTTCTAATTTCAAAGCATTATGGTCTGAAAATACACAGGGGATGATCTTAATCTTTTGGTATCAGTTAAGACCTGATTTGTGACCCAGTATGTGGTCTATTCTGGAGAAAGTTCCATGTGCACTTGAGAAGAATGTGCATTCAATTGCATTTGGCTGTAAACTTCTGTAAATATCTGTGAAGTCCATCTGGTCCAGTGTATCATTTAAACCTCTTGTTTCTTTGGAGATGTTGTCCTTAGAATATCTATCAATTGTAGAAAGCACTGTGTTCAAGTCACCAAGTGTATTGTTATCTAAGTATGTCTTAACTGTAGTTATAATTGATATATTATCAATAAGTATATATATTATAATAAGTATATATATTATATACTTAGCAGCTCCCGTATTTGGGGCATAGATATTCATGATTGTTAGGTCTTCTTGTTTGATAGATCCTTTAAGTATGATATAGCATCCCTCTTCATTTCTTACTACAGTCTTTGGGATAAACTTTAATTAATCTGTTATGAGGATGGCTACCCCAACTTTCTTTTGAGGACGATCCGTGGGGTTTTTTTGTTTTGTTTTGTTTTTATAAATTTACGTTTATTTGTTTTTTTTAATAAATTTATTTTTTATTGGTGTTCAATTTGCCAATATACAGAATAACACCAGGGCTCATCCCCTCAAGTGCCCCCCTCAGTGCCCGTCACCCATTCACCCGCACCCCCCGCCCTCCTCCCCTTCCACCACCCCTAGTCCGTGTCCCAGAGTTAGGAGTCTCTATGTTCTGTCTCCCTTTCTGATATTTCCCACACGTTTCTTCTCCCTTCCCTTATATTCCCTTTCACTATTATTTATATTCCCCAAATGAATGAGAACATATAATGTTTGTCCTTCTCCGATTGACTTACTTCACTCAGCATAATACCCTCCAGTTCCATCCACGTTGAAGCAAATGGTGGGTATTTGTCGTTTCTAATGGCTGAGTAATATTCCATTGTGTACATAAACCACATGTTCTTTATCCATTCATCTTTCAATGGACACCGAGGCTCCTTCCACAGTTTGGCTATTGTTGACATTGCTGCTATGAACATCGGGGTGCAGGTGTCCCAGCGTTTCATTGTCTCGGAATCTTTGGGGTAAATCCCCAGCAGTGCAATTGGTGGGACATAGGGCAGGTCTATTTTTAACTCTTTGAGGACCCTCTTACACTGTTGGTGGGAATGTGAACTGGTGCAGCCACTCTGGAAATTTACGTTTATTGGTGTTCAATTTGGCAACATATAGAATAACACCCAGGGCTCAACCCATCAAGTGCCCACCTCAGTGCCCATCATCCAGTCACCCCACACCCCGCCCACCTTCCCTTCCAACACACCTAGTTCATTTCCCAGAGTTAGGAGTCTCTTATGTTCTGTCTCCCTCCCAGATATTTCCCATTTTTTCTCTTTTCCCCTTTATTCCCTTTCACTATTTTTTATATTCCCCAAATGAATTAGACCATATAATGTTTGTCCTTCTCCAATTGACTTCTTTCACTCCACATAATACCCTCCAGCTCCATCCACGTCAAAGCAAATGGTGGGTATTTGTCGTTTCTAATGGCTGAGTAATATTCCATTGTATACATAAACCACATCTTCTTTATCCATTCATCTTTCGATGGACACCGAGGCTCCTTCCACAGTTTGGCTATTGTGGACACTGCTGCTAGAAACATCAGGGTGCAGGTGTCCCGGTGTTTCATTGCATCTGTATCTTTGGGGTAAATCCCCAACAGTGCAATTGCTGGGTCGTAGGGCAGGTCTATTTTTAACTCTTTGAGGAACATCCACACAGTTTTGCAGAATGGATGCACCATTTCACACTCCCACCAACAGTGCAAGAGAGTTCCCCTTTCTCCACATCCTCTCCAACATTTGTGGTTTCTTGCTTTGTTAATTTTCCCCATTCTCACTGGTGTGAGGTGGTATCTCATTGTGGTTTTGATTAGTATTTCCCTGATGGCAAGTGATGTGGAGCATTTTCTCATGTGCTTGTTGGCCATGTCTATGTCTTCCTCTGTGACATTTCTGTTTATGTCTTTTGCCCATTTAATGATTGGATTATTTGTTTCTTTGCTGTTGAGTTTAATAAGTTCTTTATAGATCTTGGATACTAGCCCTTTATCTGATACGTCATTTGCAAATATCTTCTCCCATTCTGTAGGTTGTCTTTTAGTTTTGTTGACTGTATCGTTTGCTGTGCAAAAGCTTCTTATCTTGATGAAGTCCCAATAGTTCATTCTTGCTTTTGTTTCTTTTGCCTTCATGGATATATCTTGCAAGAAGTTACTGTGGCCGAGTTCAAAAAGGGTGTTGCCTGTGTTCTCCTCTAGGATTTTGATGGAATCTTGTCTCACATTTAGATCTTTCATCTATTTTGAGTTTATCTCTTTGTATGGTGCAAGAGAGTGGTGTAGTTTCATTCTTCTGCATGTGGATGTCCAATTTTCCCACCACCATTCATTGAAGAGACTTTGTTTCCAGTGGATAGTCTTTCCTCCTTTGTCAAATATTAGTTGACCATAAAGTTCAGGGTCCACTTCTGGATTCTCTTTTTGATCCATTGATTTATGTGTCTGTTTTTGTGCCAGTATCACACTGTCTTTCTTGATGACCACAGCTTTGTAGTACCACCTGAAATCTGGCATTGTGATGCCCGCAGCTATGGTTTTCTTTTTTAAAATTAACCTGGCTATTCGGGGCCTTTTTCGATTCCACACAAATATTAAAATAATTTGTTCCAACTCTCTGAAGAAAGTCCATGGTATTTTGATAGGGATTGCATTAAACGTGTAAGTTGCCCTGGGTAAATTGCTTCATTTATTGCATTGACATTGGCGAGCGACTTTCTGTCTGGGAAGATTGGTGAATCTCCTGCTTCTCCAGGACGGGGCTTTCCTGTCTTGGGGGCACTCCTCGCGGCCTTAGCCTGGCTACTTGTGGGGCCCCGCCCTCTTTGATGCTTTTTATTTATTTTCCCGTCTTCCTACATTGATAGAAGCACAAAGTCTTCGCACAGTAGCATTCCAGATGTTCTCTCTTTAAATCTCAAGCTGAATTCGTATATTTTCAGGATGATTTGAAAGTTATCTAGTTAATTTGGTGGGGAAAGGTGGCTTGAGGACCCTACTCTTCTGGCATCTTGCCCCGCCTCTTGAGGAGCATTTGAATTGCCAATGGTTCTTCAACCTTTCATTTTCAGGCTGTAGGTGTCCTTAGGTCTCCAATGAGTCTCTTGTAAACAGCAAATTGATGGGTGTTGCTTTTTTATCCAGTCTGAAACCCTGCACCTATCTGTATAAAATAGGTATACGATGAGAGACTCCTAACACTGGGAAATGAACAAGGGATGGTGGAAAGGGAGGTGGGCCGGTGTGGGGGTGACTGGGTGACGGGCACTGAGGGGAGCACTAGATTGGATGAGCACTGAGTGTTATGTTATATGTTGTTAAAATGAACTCCAATAAAAAATAAATAAAATGGAATATTACTCAGCCATCAGACACGAAAAATACCCACGTTTTGCTTTGACATGGATGGACCCAGAGGGTATATTGCTGAGTGAAATAAGTCAATCAGAAAAGGACCAATATTATATGGTCTCATTCATTTGGAGAATATAAAAATTAGTGAAAAGGAATAAAGGGAAATGAGAGAAAATGAGTGAAAATATGAGTGTGGTTGACAAAACATGAGAGACACCAAACTCTGGGAAATGAACAAGGGTGGTGGGGGAGGTGGGTGGGGAGTTGGGGTGACTGGGTGATGGACACTGAAGGGGGCACTTGGTGGGATGATCACTGGGTGTTATGCTATATGTTGGCAA
Source organism: Canis lupus baileyi (assembly GCF_048164855.1). Classification (NCBI taxonomy): domain Eukaryota; kingdom Metazoa; phylum Chordata; class Mammalia; order Carnivora; family Canidae; genus Canis; species Canis lupus. The sequence goes on along the minus strand of NC_132876.1, from coordinate 75,470,260 downwards.
ATAGAACTCTGATAAAAAACTAAAGAAAAAATAAAAAAGACCCCACCAAAAGAATTATATACCAATATCCATGATGAACACAAATTAAAACTTCTCAACAACATACTAGCCAATAGGATCCAATAATATATTAAGAAGATTATTCACCATGACCAAGTGGGATTTAACCGCAGGATGCAAGGCTGGTTCAACCATCATAAAGCAAACAATGTGATTGATCATATCAGGAAGAGAAAAAACAAGAACCATATGATCCTCTCAATAGATGCAGAGAAAGCATTTGGCAAAATACAGGTTTTTTTTTTTTTTTTTTTTTGCTTTTTCATTTCTGTTTGCTTCCCCCACCCTTTTTCCCTTTCTTTCTTTTTCCTTCTCTTTTTTCTTTTCTTTTTTTTCTTTTTCTCTTTTCTTTCCCTCTTTCTCTAGTCTCTTTCTCTCCTTTTCCCAATAAAATTGTTTTTGGCTACTCTGCACTGAGCAAAATGACTAGAAGTAAAACCTCACCTCAAAAGAAAGAATCAGAAACAACCTTCTCTTCCACAGAGTTACAAAATCTGGATTACTATTCAATGTCAAAAAGCCAATTCAGAAGCACTATTATAAGCTACTGGTGGTTCTCGAAAAAGCATAAAGGACTCAAGAGACTTCATGACTGCAGAATTTAGATCTAAACAGGCAGAAATTAAAAATCAATTGAATGAGATGCGATCCAAACTAGAAGTCCTAATGACAAGGGTTAACGAGGTGGAAGAACGAGTGAGTGACATAGAAGACAAGTTGATGGCAAAGAGGGAAACTGAGGAAAAAAGTGACAAACAATTAAAAGACCATGCGGATAGATTAAGGGAAACAAATGACAGCCTGAGGAAGAAAAACCTACGTTTAATTGGGGTTCCAGAGGGCGCCGAAAGGGCCAGAGGGCCAGAATATGTATTTGAACAAATCCTAGATGAAAACTTTCCTAATCTAGGAAGGGAAACAGGCATTCAGATCCAGGATAGAGGGATCCTCCCCTAAAATCAATAAAAACAACAAGAAGTTTGGAAGGATTTCAAACACGTGAAGCTTAAGGACCATCCCGCTAAAAGTTGAGAGGGTCAACCAGGAAATTAAGGAAGAATTAAAAAGATTCATGGAAACTAATGAGAATGAAGATACAACCGTTCAAAATCTTTGGGATGCAGCAAAAGCAGTACTAAGGAGGAAATACATCGCAATATAAGCATCCATTCAAAAACTGGAAAGAACTCAAATACAAAAGCTAACCTTACACCTAAAGGAGCTAGAGAAAAAACAGCAAATAGTTCCTAAACCCAGCAGAAGAAGAGACTTAATAAAGATTCGAGCAGAACACAAGGAAATCAAGACCAGAAGAACTGTGGAACAGATCAACAAAATCAGGAGTTGATTCTTTGAAGGAATCAATAAGATAGATAAACCATTAGCCAGCCTTATTAAAAAGAAGAGAGAGAAGACTCAAATTAATAAAATCATGAATGAGAAAGGAGAGATCACTACCAAAAGCAAGGAAATACACACTATTTTAAAAACATATTATGAACAGCTATACGCCAATAAATTAGGCAATCTAGAAGAAATGGACACATTCCTGGAAAGCCACAAACTACCAAAACTGGAACAGGAAGAAATAGAAAACCTGAACAGGCCAATAACCAGGGAGGAAATTGAAGCAGTCCTCAAAAACCTCCCAAGACACAAGAGTCCAGGGCCAGATGGCTTCCCAGGGGAATTCTATCAAACGTTTAAAGAATAAACCATACGTATTCTACTGAAGCTTTTTGGAAAGATAGAAAGAGATGGAGTACTTCCAAATTCGTTCTATGAGGCCAGCATCACCTTAATTCCAAAACCAGAGAAAGATCCCACCAAATAGGAGAATTATAGACCAACATCCCTGATGAACATGGATGCAAAAATTCTCAACAAGATACTGGCCAATAGGATCCAAAGTACATTAAGAAAATTATTCACCATGACCAAGTAGGATTTATCCCCGGGACAAAAGGCTGGTTCAACACTCGTAAAACAATCAATGTGATTCATCATATCAGCAAGAGAAAAACCAAGAACCATATGATCCTCTCAATAGATGCAGAGAAAGCATTTGGCAAAATAGAGCATCCATTCCTGATCAAAACTCTTCAGAGTGTACGGATAGAGGGAACATTACTCAACATCATAAAAGCCATCTATGAAAAGCCCACAGCAAATATCATTCTCAATGGGGAAGCACTGGGAGACTTTCCCCTAAGATCAGGAACAAGACAGGGATGTCCACTCTCACCACTGCTAGTCAACATAGTCCTGGAAGTCCTAACCTCAGCAATCAGACAACAAAAAGACATTAAAGGCATTCAAATTGGCAAAGAACAAGTCAACCTCTCCATCTTCGCCGATGACATGATACTCTACATAGAAAACCCAAAAGCCTCTACCCCAAGACTGCTAGAACTCATACAGCAATTTGGTAGCGTGGCAGGATACAAAATCAATGCCCAGAAATCAGTGTCATTTCTATACACTAACAATGAGACTGAAGAAAGAGATATTAAGGAGTCAACCCCATTTACAATTGCACCCAGAAGTATAAGATACCTAGGAATAAACCTAACCAAAGAGGTAAAGGATCTATACCCTAAAAACTATAGAACACTTCTGAAAGAAATTGAGGAAGACACAAAGAGATGGAAAAATATTCCATGCTCATGGATTGACAGAATTAATATTGTGAAAATGTCAATGTTACCCAGGGCAATTTACACGTTTAATGCAATCCCTATCGAAATACCATGGACTTTCTTCAGAGATTTAGAACAAATTATTTTAAGATTTGTGTGGAATCAGAAAAGACCCCGAATAGCCAGGGGAATTTTAAAAAAGAAAACCATAGCTGGGGGCATCAGAATGCCAGATTTCAGGTTGTACTACAATGCTGTGGTCATCAAGACACTGTGGTACTGGCACAAAAAGAGACACATAGATCAATGGAACAGAATAGAGAATCCCGTTGTGGATCCTCAACTTTATGGTCAACTAATATTCGACAAAGCCGGAAAGACTATCCACTGGGCAAAAGGCAGTCTCTTCAATAAATGGTGATGGGAAAATTGGACATCCACATGCAGAAGAATGAAAGTTGACCACTCTCTTTCACCATACACAAAGATAAACTCAAAATGGATGAAAGATCTAAATGTGAGACAAGAGTCCATCAAAATCCTAGAGGAGAACACAGGCAACACCCTTTTTGAACTCAGGCACAGTAACTTCTTGCAAGATACATCCACGAAGGCAAAAGAAACAAAAGCAAAAATGAACTATTGGGACTTCATCAAGATAAGAAGCATTTGCACAGCAAAGGATACTGTCAACAAATCTAAAAGACAACCTACAGAATGGGAGAAGATATTTTCAAATGACATATCAGATAAAGGGCTAGTATCCAACATCTATAAAGAACTTCTTAAACTCAATAGCAAAGAAACAAACAATCCAATCATGAAATGGGCAAAAGACATGAACAGAAATCTCACAGAGGAAGACGTAGATATGGCCAACAAGCACATGAGAAAATGGTGCACATCACTGGCCATCAGAGAACTACAAATCAAAACCACAATGTGCCTCACTAGTGAGAATGGTGAAAATTACCAAGACTCATCTCACTAGTGAGAATGGTGAAAATTAACAAGACAGGAAACAAGAAATGTTAGAGAGGATGTGGATAAAGGGGAATGCTCTTGCACTGTGGGTGGGAATGTGAACTGGTGCAGCCCCTCTGGAAAACTGTGTGTAGGTTGCTCAAAGAGTTAAAAATAAATCTGCCATACAACCCAGCAATTACACTGCTGGGTATTTACCACAAAGATACAGATGCAGTGAAATGCCGGGACACCTGCACCCTGATGTTCATAGCAACCATGTCCACGATAGCCAAACTGTGGAAGGAGCCTTGGTGTCCATCAAAAGATGGATGGTTTAAGAAGATGTGGTTTATGTATACAATGGAATATTACTCAGCCATTAGAAATGACAAATACCCACCATTTTCTTTGATTTGGATTGAACTGGAGGGTATTCTGCTAAGTGACATAAGTCAATCAGAAAAGGACAAACATCATATGGTCTCTTTTATTTGGAGAATATAAAAATTAGTGAAAGGGAAAAGGGAGAAAATTAGTGAAAATATCAGTGAGGGTTTCAAAACATGAGACACACCGAGCTCTGGGAATCCCACAAGGGGTAGTTGGGCACGGAGTCAGATCACTGTGTGATTGGCCCTGAGAGGGGCACTTGGTGGGTTGAGCCTGGGTGTTTTGTTATATGTTGGCAAATTGAACTCCAGTAAAAAAATTTAAGAAATGAAAGATATGAATTTAGCGTCATCATAATACTTATCAGTTCCTGTTTTTGTGGATTGTTTCCTTGGACTTCCTCTTTCTTTTTCAGAGTCCCACTTAATATTCCTTGCAGAACTGGCTTGGTGTCTACATATTCTTGTAGTTTCTGTCTATCTTGGAAGCTCTTTATCTCTTCTTCTATTCCGAATGAGAGCCTTGCAGGATAAAGTATTCTTGGCTGCAGGTTCTTCTCATTTAGGACCCTGAATATATCCTGCCAGCCCTTTCTGGGAGAAGTATTAGTCTCCCCATAAAGTTTATGGATCTCTTGTCTCTTACTTCTTTAAGTGTCTTATCTTTATCTTTGGAATTTGCAAGTTTCACTATTAAATGTCAAGTTGTTCAGCGGTTTTATTGATTTTAAAGGGGGATCTCTCTATCTCCCGGATCTGAATACCTGTTTCCCTTCCCACGTTAGGGAAGTTCTCAGCTATGTTTTGTTCATATACACTTTCTGGTCCTCCTTCTCTTTCGGCGCCCTCTAGAACCCCAATTGAACATAGATTTTTCCTTCTGAGGCTGTCATTTATTTCCCTTAACCTTTCCTCAATGTCTCTTAATTGCTTTTTTCTTTTTTCCTCAGCTTCCTTCCTTGCCATCAACTTGTCTTCTATGTCACTCACTCTTTCTTCTACCTCATTATCCCTCGTCGTTAGGACCTCCAGTTTGGATTGCATCTCATTTAATTGATTTTTAAATTTGGCCTGATTAGATCTAAATTCTGCAGTCATGAAGTCTCTTGAATCCTTTATGCTTTTTTCTAGAGCCACCAGTAGCTTTATAATTGTGCTTCTGAATTGGCTTTCTAACATTGAATTGTAATCCGAATTCTGTAACTCTGTGGGAGAGACTACTGTTTCTGATTCTTTCTTTTGTGGTGAGTTCTTCCTTCTAGTCGTTTTGCTAGGTGTGGAGTGGTTAAAAACAAGTTGTACTTGAAAAAAGGAGAAAAGGAGAAAAAAGGCGGGGTAAACAAACAAAAAACAGAAAACAAGGAGGGGTATCCTCTGATTGTATATACTGTAAGTCTCTAGACTTCCCCTTGTTAACTTTCCAGCACTGTTTGGGAAGAACAAGTTCTTCCAGCTGGTCCTTAAAGCTGGTCTTCTGGGGGAGGGGCCTGCTGTGCTGATTCTCAGGTGTGTGCCCCTGGGGGAGCTGCCCAGCCCCCTGCCTGGTGCACGGCTCTGTGAGAGCTGTTTTTCCTGTGAGGCCCCTGCTCCCTGGAGGCCCTGCTCAGTCCTAGGTACATGGTGACAACCAGGAGGAACAACAAAAGTGGCCGCAGCCAGCTCTCCAGCTCTGGAGTCCGCTCCAGCAGTAACTACTGCAGTCTTCCAGTCCGCAGGGGCCTGGATGTTCTGGGGGCAAGGGGCACTAATCTGCACAGCTCATGGACGCCTGGCAGCAGGAGCGTCCTTGCTGCCCTGTGTCCTCCTGGCCTCCACCTGTCCTGGGCGGAGCACCAGATCTTGGGCTGTGTCCCCCAGCGCCCTGGGCGCTGGGGCCTGTGCCACTGGAATTGTGCTCTTGGGGCCGTGCAACCCCCTCTGCACGGAGCCATTGCCTGAGCCACACTGCCTGAGCTGCTTCCAGGGCCCTGCCTGGCGAGGGCTCCAGCCCTTCGGGAGCTCGGTCTGTAGTGTGTTGTGTGCTCTCCCCTGGGGCACACTTCCTCTGTTATTGACTCTGGGAGCCTGAGGGCATCACTGCCCCTCCTGGGATCCTGCTGGAGTTCCCTTCGAGCACCTTTTGGTCCAGGAAGATGGGTAAGGTTCCTGCTTCTCAGGGACTGGGCTTTCCTGTCCTGGAGGCTCTCACCACTGGCCTTAGTCTGGCTCCTCGTGGGGGCCCCTCCCCCTTGGATGCTTTTTTATTTCTTTATTTGTTTCTGTCTTCCTACCTTGATAGACACGCAAACTCTTGTCACTAGCATTCCAGCTGTTCTCTCTTTAAATCCTCAGGCCAGATTCGTAGGTTTTCAGGATGAGTTGAAAGTTATCTAGGTAAGTTGGTGGGTACAGGTGACTTGGGGACCCTCCTCTTCTGCCATCTTGCCCCGCCTCCCTGTGTCCTGTGTTTTATAGCTTTTGCGGTCATTTTCTCTACTACAACCTTCTTTTGTGTTTAGTTGATTTTTTTGTAGTTACACATTTTGTTTCCCTTCTCATTGCCTTTGGTATATCTTCCATTGATATTCTCTTTGTGGTTACTTAACATAAGCATTACATAAAACATTTTAATGTCATAATACTCAATTTAAAGTTGATAGCAGTTTAACTTCAATTGTATATAGAAACTACCCTTTACAACTCTGCCTCCTTTACTTTGTTAGTAATGTCACAAAGTACATTTTTATACAACATGTACCCATTGACATAGATGTATAATTATTTTCAGATATTTGTTTTTTAAATCATGTGGAAAACAAATAGTTGAGTTACAATCCAAATTACAATAGTATTGGTTTTTATATTTGTCAATATATTTACCTTTCATGAAAAACTTTATTTTTTGTATGACTTGGACTCTCTAGCATCTTTTCATTTCAACTCAAAGGACTCTGTCTCTTGTAGGGCAGGTCTTGTAGTTTAAAAAAATGGCTAATTTAAATGCCACAATTCCCTTAAGAGTCTATCCCCAGCTTCTTGGGGACTTCTAGCTTTTATGTTTTATTCCTTTAACTGTATTTTCTTGTTCCCATTTTCTGTGACTCTGTAGTCCCCCCTGAAACTTTCATGAGCAATGTTCATTGCTTCCCATGTCTTTTCTTAGCTAGAGGTCTGAGTTCTATGTTAGACAACACAGAGACCAACCCTCTAGGCAACTCCCTGATAAGTTAAAACATTGAAAAATAGGTCCACTCTGCTTTCTGGTCCACTGCTTCTTTCAAACCACCCCAGCCTGGGAGGGAGTGGCTTGAGGGTGAGTAAAAATGACACAAAATTTCTTAGCTTTTTGAATGTGGTTATTCTATGATTGGGCACATAGTTGGGTGCTATAGATATTTGTATGTCTTCCAGAACTTGTATAAAGTCATTTATTCAGTCTCTAGTTGTTGTTCTTTTTAAATTTTTAAATGTATCTATGGGACAATGTAGGTTTGGATCATCCTAGGCCACCATTTTGCTTAAAATTTTATCTCCTTCACTTTTATATAATAATTTCACTGATAAAGAACTTTATATTGGTAGTTTTCTTCTTTTAATAGTTTATACACTTAACTCCGTGCTTGCATGGTTTTAAAGAGAACTTTGATGTAATTATTATCCATGCTATAAGTATGGCTGTTTTTCCCTTCACCCTCCAGTTCAAGATTTTCTATTTGATTTTATGCATTTTGTTTTATTTCTAAAGATTTTATTTATTTATTTGAGAAGCAAAGAGTTAGAGAGGGAGAGGGCACAAGCACCAGAGGGAGAAGTAGACTACACATGGAACAGGGAGCTCAATGCAGGGCTTGATTTCAGGACCCTGGGATCATGACATGAGCCAAAGGCAGACGCTTAACCCAGTGAGCTACCCAAGCACCCCAGATTTTATGCATTTTAAATATCATATGTGGGCAGCCCTGGTGGCTCAGCGGTTTAGCACTGCCTGCAGCCCAGGGTGTGATCCTGGAGACCCGGCATTGAGTCCCACGTCGGGCTTCCTGCATGGAGCCTGCTTCTTCCTCTGCCTGTGTGTCTGCCTATCTCTTTTTCTCTCAGTTTCTCTCTCTCTCTGAATAAACAAACAAACAAACAAACAAACAAATAAATAAATAAGATATACATAGATATAGATTTTTCTGACATTTAATCATTCTGTGAGATTTCTAGACCTGTGTTTTGGTGTCTATCATGTATTCTGGGAGATTCTCAATCGTTATTGCTTCAAATATTGCTTATTTCTCTCTTTATTCTCTTTCTGGTATTCCACTTTTACTTAGGTTATGGCTTTTGTGATTGTCCCACAGTTTTTGGTTATTTTATTATGTACTTTTTATTATTTTTGTCTCTTTGAACTTCAGTTTTGGAGATTTCTATTGATGTTTCTTCTGCTTATTTATTCTGTCCTTGGCTGTGTCCAGTTTAGTAATGAGCACACCAAAGGCGTTATTCATTTCTATCACATTATATTCCATTTCTAGCATTTCTATTTCATCTTTCCTTAGAGTTTACATTTCCCATCTGTTATTGCATGCTGTACACTTTTTTTCATTATCACCCTTTATATATTAATCATAGTTCTTTTAAATTCCAAGTCTGACAATTCCAACATCTTTGCCATATCTAGGTATAGTTCAGATGCTTGTTTTGTCTCTTCCAACTGTTGTTTTTAGTATGCATTGCAATTTTTTGTTGAAAGACAGACATGGCATGCTAGTTAAAGGGAACTAAGGCAAATAGTTCTTTGGTGTGAGGTTTTATATTTATCTTGCTAGGGATTAGACTATGTTTCTGGTTCCTGTAACTATAAGTGTCAGCAGGCCACATTTCCTCTCATTTTCTTGTTTTTGTCTTTTCTGTAGTTATTTGGGTCTTTCTAAAAACTTCTGAAGTAAAGTCTGTCATATTCAATACTTTCAATTATATTTCCATTATTATACAGGAGTCTGATGTGATACGATATGAGAGAGGGGTACAGAGAGTGTTCTACTTTCTTATGATTAGATCTCAGTGTTTTAATGTGCTTCTGCTCAAGGTCTGTGACTTTTAAAAGTGCCTCTCATTTTCCTTCTCACCTCTACTAGTTGTGATTGGAAGGTTAGGGGGGACTGGGTTTGGCTATTTCCCTTCTCCCAGCTTAGCTAGGTTCTAGGAAAAACCCAGTCAGTTAAGCTCTGGTGAACATTTCTTTTGAGGGAAGGCCTTCTTAAAAAGAATAAAAGTATCTGAGTATATTTCAAAATGGCTACTTTCCCCATTCCCCTGCAGGAAGCATGAGGAGTTTTCCTCCATTCTCTACAATGAGAAGCTGGTACGGCTCTATATAATAGTGGGGTTATTCCTAAGATTTGGTACACTTGGAGTTTTCTTCTCAACTCTTAAACTTGTCCACACAGAGTCTCAAGTAAGTCTTCAATTAAATTTTAAGTTTTCCTACCTGATACTGCTTTCCAGGGAGATTTTTGCTCATGAGTTTCTGCTCTGATAAACTGTGATTTCTCTTAATCTGCCTGTCCCTCCAATTTTGAAAGAAGTAGTTTGCCCTGTGATCTCAATTCTCTGATGGATGTAAAAAAAACTTGGACTTTCAGTTTGTTCAGCTCTTTTCTTGCTTATTGGATGGAAGTAATGGGTTTCAAGCTCCTGACGTGCTGGAACAGAAACAGAAATTCCTTCAGTGTGTTTTAAAATATCCTTCGAGACTTTCTGTTTGTTTCATGGGTTATTGAAAAGTGTACTTATTAATATCAAAGTGTTTAGATACTTTTACTGTTATTTTTCTATTATTGAGTTCTAGTTTCATTGCACTATTGTCAGAAAACACACTCTGTATGATTAAAAATCCTTATGTTTGTTGAGTTTGTTTTATGGCCCAGGATATAGTCTTTTTTGGTATATGTTCTTTCAGAGCTTAAAAAGAATATGTATTCTGCTGTTGTAGGATGGAGAGCTCAATATATGTCAATTAGATCCTCTTGATTGATTGCATTTTTCAGTCCTATATTCTTGCTGATTTTCTGTGTAGTAGTTTTATCAGTTGCTGAAAGGTGGAAATGCAGTTCCCAACTATTATTTTGATAGTTTGATAATCCTATAATCATTTTCTTTGCTATAAAGTATACTTAACTAGATGTTAATATAGCCAATGTTTGTTTCCATCCTTTTTTTCAATCTACCTAAGTTACTGAATTTGAAGTTTTTCTTAGTATATATGGTTGTTTTTTATTCCATTCTTCTAATCTCTGTCATTTGATTGATGTCTTTTTTTACAGCTTTTTAAAAAAGATTTATTTATTTATTTATGATAGACAGAGAGAGAGACGGGGGGGGCAGAGACACAGGAGGAGGGAGAAGTAGGCTCCATGCAGGAGCCTGACGTGGGACTTGATCCCAGGTCTCCAGGATCACGCCCTGGGCTGCAGGCGGCACTAAACCGCTGTGCTATCGGGGCTGCCCATGACTGATGTGTTAAGACCATGTACATTTAAGCTAATTTCTGAAATGTTAGGGCTTAAGTTAGCCATTTTATTGTTTCTCTGTGTTTCCTGTGGTTCGTATTCATGGCTTCTTATGGGTTACTTTGACATTTTTAAGATTCCATCTTGATTTATTTATAGTGCTTTCAAGTTTATTTTATTATATAGTTTTGTAGTGGTTGCTCTGGGTGTTAAAATATATCAATATGACTTGTCACAGACTATGAGGATTAACACTTTACCACCTCACTGTGAAGTATGGGAAACTTTGCTTCCATTTAAGTTATTTACCTTCATGGTTTTTAAATAGTATTGGCATATATCAGGTGGTGATATATATTTATATATTTATATATAAATATATATTTTTATATATTTATAATATATTATATATATATATTAGTGGGTTATTTGGGATATTTTTGGCCATTATTTATTCAAATACTCTTTTAGGCCCACTCTCTCTTTTCCTCCTCTGATTCCAGAGATGGGAATAATTTTTTTTTTATTCTTACACAGATGCCTGAGGCTCTGGTCATTTTTAAAAGTTAATTTTCTCTACTTTTCAGATTTGCTAAATTTTATTGATCTGTCCCTAAGTTCATGGGTTCTATATTCCGTTATCTCCAAACTACTGAGATCCCATTCCGAATGTTTTTGTTTTACTGTTTCTGTTATTGTGTTTCTTAGTTGTATAATTTCTATTTGCTTCTTTATTTAAGTAACATCTATTTCTTTGCTAAGAGGTTTTTTATTTGCTTTAAAATAATTTTAATTGCCTTTTCAGTAGTTTTTATTATGGCAGATTTAAAATCTTAGTCAGATAATTCCAATATTTGATAAATGTTGATGTGGATGTTAGTTGATTGTCTTTTATTATTCAGACTGTGACTTTCCTGGCTCTAGGTAATACGTGTGGTTTTCTGCTGTATCTCAGACATTTTGTTTAGTGTGTTAGAAGACTCTGGGCTCTACTTAAATATCTTTTTTGGAGGGAAGATGGTGGAAGAGAAAGAGATTCTTATTTCATCTGGTCCTTTGAATTTAACTAGGTATCTATCGAATCATTTGGAACACCTATAATTCAACTTGATATCTCAGAGTTATTGCAATTCTACAAATAGAAAAGCACCAATTTTTGTGATCAGTGTGGAAAGACTTCAGGGAACAAAAGCCACATAGAAGAACCCAAAACAGCTTACACTGAATCTGGCCCTATGAAAAGGGGTGGTCCAACTCTACCAAGGCAAAGACACTTGAAATTCAGGACAACTGGCCCCTCCCCCAAAATACCAGCGGGAACATCAAGCAAATACCAAGTTTATGGATTATGCAGAACTGAAAAACTCCTAAACTAGGGGAAAATAGTATATAGAATTCGAGTTTTTTTTTCTCATTATAATTTAGGGTTTAAGCTTAAATTTTTCTTTTTTAACATAAATATATTTCTTTTATTTAACCTTAAACAACATAAAAATTAATTAATTTTTTTATAATAAATTTATTTTTTATTGGTGTTCAATTTGCCAACATACAGAATAACACCCAGTGCTCATCCCGTCAAGTGCCCCCCTCAGTGCCCGTCACCCATTCACCCCACCCCCCCCACCCTCCTCCACTTCCACCACCCCTAGTTCATTTCCCAGAGTTAGGAGTCTTTATGTTCTGTCTCCTTTTCTGATATTTCCCACACATTTCTTCTCCCTTCCCTTATATTCCCTTTCACTATTATTTATATTCCCCAAATGAATGAGAACATATAATGTTTGTCCTTCTCCGATTGACTTATTTCACTCCGCATAATACCCTCCAGTTCCATCCACGTCGAAGAAAATGGTGGGTATTTGTCATTTCTAATGGCTGAGTAATATTCCATTGTATACATAAACCACATCTTCTTTATCCATTCATCTTTCGAGGGACACCAAGGCTCCTTCCACAGTTTGGCTATTGTGGACATTGCTGCTATAAACATCAGGGTGCAGGTGTCCTGGCATTTCATTGCATCTGAATCTTTGGGGTAGATCCCCATCAGTGCAATTGCTGGGTCGTAGGGCAGGTCTATTTTTAACTCTTTGAGGAACCTCCACACAGTTTTCCAGAGTGACTGCACCAGTTCACATTCCCAACAACAGTGTAAGAGGGTTCCCTTTTCTCCACATCCTCTCCAACATTTGTGGTTTCCTGCCTTGTTAATCATGAAAATTAATTTTATTTAATTTTTATAAATTTATTTTTATTGGAGTTCAGTTTGCCAAGATATAGAATAACACCCAGTGCTCATCCCATCAAGTGCCCCCCTCAGTGCCCATCACCCAATCACCCCCACCCACTACACACCTCCCTTTCCATAATCCCTAGTTCGTTTTGCAGTTACGAGCCTCTCATATTCTGTCTCCCTTTCTGATAATTCCCACTCATTTTTTCTCCTTTCCCCTTTTTTCTCATTCACTGTTTTTTATATTCCCCAAATGAATGAGAACATATAATGTTTGTCCTGCTCCAATTGACTTATTTCACTCAGCATAATACCCTCAGTTCCATCCACGTCGAAGAAAATGGTGGGTATTTGTCGTTTCTAATGGCTGAGTAATATTCCATTATATACATATACCACATCTTCTTTATCCATTCATCTTTTGGTGGATACCGAGGCTCCTTCCACAGTTTGGCTATTGTGGACATTGCTGCTAGAAACATCGGGGTGCAGGTCTCCTGGAATTTCATTGCATCTGTACCTTTGGGGTAAATCCCCAGCAGTGCAATTGCTGGGTCGAAGGGCAGATCTAGTTTTAACTTTTTGAGAAACGTCCACACGGTTTTCCAGAGTGGCTGCACCAGTTCACATTCCCACCAACAGTGTAAGAGGGTTCCCCTTATTCCACATCCTCTCCAGCATTTGTGGCTTCCTGCCTTGTTAATTTTCCCCATCCTCACTAGTGTGAGGTGGTATCTCATTGCAGTTTTGATTTGTAGTTCCCTGATGGCAAGTGATGCAGAGCATTTTCTCATGTGTGTGTTGGCCATGTCTATGTCTTCCTCTGTGAGATTTCTGTTCATGTCTTTGGCCCATTTAATGATTGGATTGTTTGTTTCTTTGGTGTTGAGTTTAATAAGTTCTTTATGGATCTTGGAAACTAACCCTTTATCTGTTACGTCATTTGCAAATATTTTCTCCCATTCTGTAGGTTGTCTTTTAGTTTTGTTGACTGTATCCTTTGCTGTGCAAAAGCTTCCTATCTTGATGAAGTCCCAATAGTTCATTTTTGCTTTTGTTTCTCTTGCCTTCATGGATGTATCTTACAAGAAGTTACTGTGGCAAAGTTCAAAAAAGGTGTTGCCTGTGTTCTTGAGGATTTTGATGGAATCTTGTCCCACATTTAGATCTTTCATCCATTTTGATTTTATCTTTGTGTATGGTGCAAGAGAGTGCTCTAGTTTCATTCTTCTGCATATGGATGTCCAATTTTCCCAGTACCATTTATTGAACAGACTGTCTTTTGGCCAGTGGATAGTCTTTCCTGCTTTGTCGAATATTAGTTGACCATAAAGTTGAGGGTCCACTTCTGGATTCTCTATTCTGTTCCATTGATCTATGTGTCTGTTTTTGTGCCAGTACCACACTGTCTTGATGACCACAGCTTTGTACTACAACCTGAAATCTGGCATTGTGATGCCCCCAGCTATGTTTTTTTTTTTAAATTCCTTTGGTTATTCGGGGTCTTTTCTGATTCCACACAAATCTTAAGATAATATGTTCCAACTCTGATGAAAGTCCATGGTATTTTGACAGGGATTGCATTGAATGCATAAATTGCCCTGTATAACATTGACATTTTCACAATATTAATTCTTCCAGTCCATGAGCATGGAATATTTTTCCATCTCTTTGTGTCTTCCTCAATTTCTTTCAGAAGTGTTCTGTAGTTTTTAGGGTATAGATCCTTACCTGTTTGGTTAGGTTTATTCCTAGGTATCTTATGCTTTTGGGTGCAATTGTAAATGGGATTGATTCCTTCATTTCTCTTTCTTCAGCCTCATTGTTAGTGTATAGAAATGCCTTTGACTTCTGGGCATTGCTTTTGTATCCTGCCACACTGTCAAATTTTGCTGTATGAGTTCTAGCAATCTTGGGGTGGAGACTTTTGGGTTTTCGATGTAGAGTATCATGTCATCTACGAAGAGGGAGAGTTTAAATTCTTCTTTGCCAATTTGAATGCCTTTTATTTCTTTTTGATTCCTGATTGCTGAGGCTAGGACTTCTAGTACTATGTTGACTAGCAGTGGTGAGAGTGGACATCCCTGATTGTTCCTGATCTTAGGGGAATGGCTCCCAGTGTTTCCCCATTGAGAAGGATATTTACTGTGGGTTTTTTGTAGATGGCTTTTAAGATGCTGAGTAATGTTCCCTCTATCCGTACACTCTGAAGAGTTTTGATCAGGAATGGATGCTCTATTTTGTCAAATGCTTTCTCTGCATCTAATGAGAGGATCATATGGTTCTTGGTTTTTCTCTTGCTGATATGATGAATCACATTGATTGTTTTATGAGTGTTGAACCAGCCTTGTGTCCCAGGGATAAATCCTATTTGGTCATTGTGAATAATTTTCTTAACGTACTGTTGTATCTTATTGACTAGTATCTTGGTGAAAATTTTGCATCCATGTTCACAGGGATATTGGTCTGTAATTCTCCTTTTTGGTGGGGTCTTTGCCTGGTTTTGGAATTAAGGTGACGCTGGCCTCATAGAACGAATTTGGAAGTACTCCATCTCTTTCCATGTTTCGAAACAGCTTTAGTAGAATAGGTATGGTTTCTTGTTTAAACGTTTGATAGAATTCCCCTGGGAAGCCATCTGGCCCTGGACTCTTGTGTCTTGGGAGGTTTTTGAGGACTGCTTCAATTTCCTCCCTGGTTATTGGCCTGCTCAGGTTTTCTATTTCTTCCTGTTCCAGTTTTGGTAGTTTGTGGCTTTCCAGAAATACGTCCATTTCTTGTAGATTGCCTAATTTATTGGCATATAGCTGTTCATAATATGTTTTTAAAATCGTTTGTATTCCCTTTGTGTTAGTAGTGATCTCTCCTTTCTCATTCATGATTTTATTAATTTGAGTCTTCTCTCTCTTCTTTTTAAAAGGCTGTCTAATGGTTTATCTATCTTATTAATTCTTTCAAAGAACAAACTCCTGGTTTTGTTGATCTGTTCCACAGTTCTTCTGGTCTCAATTTCATTGAGTTCTGCTCAAATCTTTATTAACTCTCTTCTTCTGCTCGGGATAGGATCTATTTGCTGTTTTTTCTCTAGCTCCTTTAGGTGTAAGGTTAGCTTTTGTATTTGAGTTCTTTCCAGTTTTTGAATGGATGCTTGTATTGCAATGTATTTCCCCCTTAGGACTGCTTTTGCTGAATCCCAAAGATTTTGAATGGTTGTATCTTCATTCTCATTAGTTTCCATGAATCTTTTTAATTCTTCCTTAATTTCCTGGTTGACCCTTTCATCTTTTAACAGGATGATCCTTAACCTCCACGTGTTTGAAATCCTTCCAAAGTTCTTGTTGTGATTTAGTTCTAATTTCAAGGCATTATGGTCTGAGGATAGGCAGGTGATGATCCCAGTCTTTTGGTATTGATTCAGACCCGATTTGTGACCCAGTATGTGATCTATTCTGGAGAAAGTTCCATGTGCACTTGAGAAGAATGTGTGTTCAGTTGAGTTTGGATGTAAAGTTCTGCAGATATCTGTGAAATCCATCTGGTCCAGTGTATCATTTAAAGCTCTCGTTTCTTTGGAGATGTTGTGCTTAGAAGACCTATCAAGGGTAGAAAGAGCTAGATTGAAGTCAACAAGTATAAGTGTATTATTATTTAAGTATTTCTTCACTTTGGTTATTAATTGGTTTAAATATTTGGCAGCTCCCACATTCGGGGCATATATATTGAGGATTGTTAAGTCCTCTTGTTGGATAGATAGATCCTTTAAGTATGAGATAGTGTCCCTCTTCATCTCTCACTACAGTCTTTGGGGTAAATTTTATTTTATCTGATATAAGGATGGCTACCCCTGCTTTCTTTTGAGGACCATTTGAATGGTAAATGGTTCTCCAACCTTTTATTTTCAGGCTGTAGGTGTCCTTCTGTCTAAAATGAGTCTCTTGTAGAGAGCAAATAGATGGGTCCTGCTTTTTTATCCAGTCTGACACCCTGTGCCTTTTGATGGGGTCATTAAGCCCATTCACATTCAGAGTTACTGTTGAAGGATATTAGTTAGTGTCATCATGATATCTATTCAGTCCTTGTTTTTGTGGATTGTTCCACTGGACTTCTTCTTAAAGGGGCATTTTGAGAGTCCCCCTTAAAATTTCTTGCAGAGCTGGTTTGGAGGTCACATATTCTTTCAGTTGCTGCCTGTCTTGGAAGCTCTTTATCTCTCCTTCTATTCTGAATGAGAGCCTTGCTGGATAAAGTATTCTTGGTTGCATTTTTTTCTCATTTAGGACCCTGAATATATCCTGCCAGCCCTTCCTGACCTGCCAGGTCTCTGTGGAGAGGTCTGCTGTTACCCTAATTCTCCTCCCCATAAAAGTCAGTGATTTCTTGTCTCTTGCTGCTTTAAGGATCTTCTCTTTATCTTTGGAATTTCCAAACTTATTTATTAAATGTCGAGGTGTTGAACGGTTTTTATTAATTTTAGGGGGGGATCTCTCTATTTCCTGGATATGAATGCCTGTTTTCCTTCTCAGATTAGGAAAGGTTTCAGCTATGATTTGTTCAAATACATATTCTGGCCCTCTGGCCCTTTCCACGCTCTCCAGAACCCCAATTAAACGTAGGTTTTTCTTCCTCAGGCTGTCATTTGTTTCCCTCAATCTATCCGCATGGTCCTTTAATTGTTTGTCTCTTTTTTCCTCAGTTTCCCTCTTTGCCATCAACTTGTCTTCTATGTCACTCACTCGTTCTTCCACCTCATTAACCCTTGTCATTAGGACTTCTAGTTTGGATTGCATCTCACTCAATTGATTTTTAATTTCTGCCTGATTAGATCTAAATTCTGCAGTCATGAAGTCTCTCGAGTCCTTTATGCTTTTTTCTAGAGCCACCAGTAGCTTTTTAATAGTGCTTCTGAATTTGTTTTCTGACATTGAATTGCAATCCAGATTTTGTATCTGTGGGAGAGAGGACTGTTTCTGGTTTTTTTTTTTTTTTTTTTTTTTTGAGGTGAGGTTTTCCTTCTAGACATTTTTCTCAGTGCAGAGTGGCCAAAAACAAGTTGTATTCAGAAAAGGAGAAAAAGGGAGGAGAGAAAGTAGGAAAGAAAAGAGAACAGTAAAAAAGGAAGAAAAAAAACGAGAAGAAAAAGTGAAAGAAAAAGAAAGAAATGAAAAAAGGGTGGGGGAAGCAAACAGAAATCAAAAAGCAAAGCAAAAAAAAAAAAAACACGGGAGAGTATCTTCTGATTCTGTACACTTAAATCTCTTGACTTCCCCTGGAACTTGTCTTTCTAGCTGGTATTCTGGGGGAAGGGCCTGTTGCACTGATTCAGGTGTTAGCACTTGGGGGAGCTGCTCAGCCCCCTGCCTGGTGCAGGGCTCATACCTGCACCCCGTGAGGCCCCAGGAGGAACAGCAACAGTGGCGGCGGCCAGCCCTGGAGCCCTGAATTCAGCTCCTGCCGTAACTATGGAGCTCTCCGTCTGCAGGGGCCTGGATGATCCGGGGCGGCCGCTGATCTGCTCAGCTCGGGGTAGGAGCATCCTTGCTGTCCTGGGCCCTCCTGGCCTCTGCCTGTCCCGGGGGAGGTCGGATCCTAGGCTGTGTCCCCCCATGTCCCGGGCTCCGGGGCCTGCGCTGTTGGATTTGTGCTCCTGGCCGCACAGCCGCCTCTCTGCGGAGACGCCACCCGAGCCCCTCCGAGCTGCTCCTGGGTCCAGCCGTGCAGGTGCTGCAGCCCTTTTATGGAGCTCGGCTGTGAGGTGGCGCACTCTCCCTGGGGCACAGGTGTCTGTTAGTGTCCCAGGGAGCTTGAGGACATCCCTGCCCTCCTGGGGTCCTACTCTAACCCTGTGAGTGCCTTTCCGCCTGGGAAGATTGGTGAAGCTTCTGCTTCTCTGGGACAGAGCTTTCCTGTCCTGGAGGCACTCACCCCAGCCTTAGACTGGCTCCTTGCGGGGCCCATCCCCCTTGGATGCCTTTTGTTTCTTTACTTCTCCCCGCCCCCGTCTTCCTACCTTGATAGAAGCGAGAACTCTTCTCACTGTAGCATTCCAGCTGTTCTCTCTTTAAATCTCAGGCCGAATTCATAGATTTTCAGGATGATTTGAAGGTTATCTAGGTAATTTGGTGGGGACAGGTGATTTGGGGACCCTACTCTTCTGCCATCTTGCCCCTCCTCTCTACGTGGAATTTGAGACACAGTACAAAGTAAAAAAAGAGAGAAAAGCCAAATAATCCAGACTCTTAACTATAGAGAACAAACTGATGGTTACCACAGGGGAGGTGGGTGGAGGTTATAGTTGAAATAGGTGAAGGGGTTTATGAGTACACTTATGATGAACAATGAATAATGTATAGAATTGTTGAATCACTATATTGTACACCTTAAAGTAATATAACACTGTATATTAACTATACTGGAATTTTAAAAAAGAAATACACTTATGATGAGCATTAATGTATAGAATTATTGAAATATTATATTGTATATTGAAATTAATATAATGCTGTATGTTAATTATGCTTGAATTTAAAAAATACAGTCATTTATACACACTGTTGTGCCTTGGTAAGTTCAGACTTGAACTGCTATGACATTATCATTATGTAAAACTGAGGTTAATGAAAAGTCAGGTTCTCTAAGAACCTATGCAACTTGGATTCTGACATATTTATCAGTTGCATGATGTCCATGCATGTATGTAGTTAACACATTACATATAACACTGGTCATAATATATTTGAATCTTACTTCTAAAACTACCTGATCAATACATCCTAAGGAAGAGGCCAATTTTTTCACTATCACTTTGGTTTGTATCTTTGGCTTAACATGTCATAAAGTCTTCATGGCATGTAGCTGACTAATATAAGTTGGAGGTCTAGCACAAAAGAGTTATTTATTCTTGGATAAATTTTCTTCATCTGAATGCCCAAATTACCTTTGAGGCCAGATACTATTACAGTTACAATAAGCACACATACAAATACTCTCACTATGAGTTACATTCAAAAAGCCTGGAACTATTACCTGTTCCTAAACCCAAGGCATTGTTAATTAGAATACAGAACATGCTCTGTTTCAGAATTTGGATTCATGCTCTTCATTCCTATCAGCATTTATGAAGTATAGAAACTACTCTGTATGAAAATGTGAGTGAGGGGGAGATGTGGAGATACTTTATGTAAATGGGTATAGCCAATTTCATGTGAGGTGGGATCAGAGATATGTCTTTAAACAGTGATCACCCAGAAACTTTGGTGTACATGTTCCCCACCTGACTGGTGAGGAGTCCAATGACGTTTCAGCTATAAAGAGGCAAAGAAGGGAGCTCAGGACTCATCTGCCTTGGAGACATATTAAGGAGAGAGAATACTGTTCACTATTCTTGACCCTTTAAAAGAAAAGAGAACCCAGCATTACATATCCTAGCAGAGAAAAATATTGACAAAAACATACAACTCAGAGCGTTCTTAAACAGTTTCAGCCAGTGTAAAAGCCTAAAAAAAAAACCAACATGTCAGCCACAGTACTGCATAGAAAATAGAATCTTTTCGGAACCTTTTTGGAGCATATGAAATCTTAAGTAACTGGAATACTGATTATCCTTGGCCAATATATATCACTTTTGTTTTACTGGCCAGGTGTATTTGTGTATTACCGTATCTTCCCTCTTGCCTTCCCTCTATCTTCTCCACAGCTGGGAATCTGTGAGGGCTTGTATAGGCTCTCTATAGAATCAGAGTATAAAAGCAAGAAAATGAAAGGCAACAACAAAGTGTTGGAAAAGAAAGAGACTTTTAGCTTACCCCCAAAGATTTTAAAAATACCAAGGGACAGAACACCAGACTTAACATGGAAACTACTGGTTTCACACTGGCCAAATTCTGAACATGTTTTTATTTAGTCACAGAAAAACACATAGATCCAGATTATCTGCCTTCAAAATGCACTTGCCTTTTTGAAGACAAGTCACAAATCACAGAGCATAAAACGTTTTACTTGTATTGACATCTATAGGAGACATGGGCCACTGTGATTGATGACAAAAGTAATACTTCCTATTTAAGGCAAAGGCACGGACTGTCAGTCTCATAGGCAGGGGAAAAATTGAAAATAACTTTTTTTTCTGCCTTGGAAAAGCTTCTATGTAACCATTCAAAGTCTTGAAAACAGAACTGCCTTTAAAAGGACAACAAATTAAGAGTCCTTTACAACCCCAAATCTTTTCCATTATCATTATGTCTGTTTGGTGTCACCTAAAAACTAAGCCACTTCTTCACATTATAGGAGGGAGGAGGGATGGAGTAATTGGGTGATAGGCATTAAGGAGGACACCTGATGTAATGAGCACTGGATGTGCAAGGATGAATCTCTAAATTCTACCCCTGAAACTAATACTATGCTATATGTTAACTAAATTGAATTTAGATAAAAAATAATTTAAAAAGCCAGCCAAACAAAATAAACTCACAGGAAGAAATTAAGCCTTAACCTATATCTATTTTTTGTTTTTAAATGTCTATATCAAATATCAGCTCCTAGAAAAAAGCAACCACATTTGGTTGGAATCCTATCTGCTTGTATCATACATAGAATTCTGGGAGAGAGATTTGTTACAACAGAGACTACTAAAGCATACACATTGGAAATCAAGAGAGAAAGTGAGAACAATCTTCCTAGGTTTAAACCATTCTGAAGGGATGCCTAGGTATCTCAGTGGTTGGGTGTCTGTCTTTGGCTCAGGGAATGATCCCAGATTCCTGAGATCGAGTCCCACATCTGGCTCCTTGCATGGATCCTGCTTCTCCTCCCTCTGCCTGTGTCTCTCCCTCTTTTTCTGTATCCTCGTGAATAAATAGATAAAATCTTTTTAAAAAATTCTGAAGTATATTTTTCTTAAAGGTAATTTACATTTTCTACACAACTATTTGGAAAAAGGCTACTTTATAAAATGCTCTCATAGAAGGATTTTTCCAGTGATGTATCAAAACTTCACAGCATCACTAAAAGTTATTATGTGTTTAATAAAAGCCAGAACAAAGATCTGACATAGTCACAAATTTCTTTTTCTGCTAAATTCAGGCTGAGCTTAAATATTTACTAATTTGGTTTGAAAAACACCTCTTAAAAAGATTCAGATTTATTCTGGTTGGAAGTGTTTAGTAAAAGATTTTACTTTCAGTGAAATGTGAGCTGTGTCTCAGACAAAGGTGTCTATGCATGTTTATAGGCAATAACAACTTGGTAGTAATTGAACACAATTTCTAAGGTCACTTTATAAAGATACCTGTGCCCAATATATGCACTATAAGCTTTACATTCTTGCCTTTTTAGTTCCAAATAGAGTTTCAGGTTGTATTTCATACAGCAAACCCTATCCCTGAATTTCTTCCTTAAGAAGTCAGACTACAAGCTGTTATTAGATTTGTTATTTAGGCTTGTTTTATTTATTACCATGAGAAACCTGACATTCTATAAACTAACTACATAATTAATTAACTTAAAAAAGTATCCAAACAGAGTCTGAGCTTGGCCCCAAGCAAAGGCACAGAACCTGCATGTTTAGAAAAGATAATCAGTGGCACCCAGGCCCATGATATTTGTGTAGGTGATAGGCAGAAGTCAGGTTAGTAGATGAGGCAGTGGCAGCTGGTTAAATGCCTTCTTACTTAAGGGGGGCAGTCACATGAGAATGGAATTTCTGTTCAGGGAACTTGAAGGGTAGGACAGTGTAAAAGGGAGTCACATTTCATTTACAATACAATTACTGTGTGAGAGTATGAAATGAAAATAATTAGTAGACCATCTTTTCTAGTACCCAGCAACTTTCCTTAGGAGTCTCCTCTCTTATTGCTAGGCTTCTAACTATTGGTTTTGCCAGTGCATAAATATTTAGATTCCACCAAACTTTTTCCTCTGTCAGATATTTCAAATCTAACTGTAAAATGTGGAGGTGTTTAGTGTTGAGAGCACATAGGGAATTTTCACAAGGTTTTCCTTAGTTCCATAGTTCCATGTCTGTTATATACAAATAATTAATAGGAAATGTTTGGGAATAAAAATAAAAGACCAAACAAATTGAGTACACAAATCTTTAGGCTGAAACTTCCAGCCTAGATCCATGGCCTTAGATCCTAAACAAAACAAAATAGTATTTTTTAATTTTATTTTTGCTTTTGAAATACCAGTGTTGCCTTTTACCACTTCTCAGTTTAAAACTGTATTAAAAAGACCCTTTCACTATCGATAAATTTTATTTTAGATCTAACAAATAAGGTTTGGTACTATGGTACTATGTACTGCCCTTGTATAGGTCGATAGAAATAAATTTGAGACTCTTTACTTTTTATAGGATTTGTAAAAACTACTACATCTTGCCATTTGTGTTTCTCCTTTCCCTGAATAAACCTTAATATGCTATCTGGAATATCATGCTAATTAATGGACTGTAAAATTCAGATTGAGATATGGAAGAAGGCCTCTGGTATAAAGCAAGAGAACCAGAATAAACTCACTTGTGTCAGGTATCAGTACAGTCATCCTCTTTGACAACTTCCTTCACAAAGTCAAGGTTAAGTGGATTCTCCAGACCAAAATGATTTGCACAAATCCAAATTTTTTCCAGAAGTAAAATGTGAAATGAAAACTGGCAACATCTGAAAATTTAGGTTATATAAGTCAAAAATCAAATTGTGCAAAGAGGAGGATCAGAGGAGATACAATAGCAAGTCACCTTGATATTTTAAAATTATAGGAATAAGGTAGAAAAATGGACCCTGTTTATAAATGAAAGAGACTCAAATGAGTTAGTTTTTTAAAAACACAGAATAAAGATAGCAACCAAAGAGGAGGTAAGTAGAAAAACTGGCCTTTATTTACATATGAAAAAAGACAACCAAAATTATTTGGAATTCTTCCTCTAAAGAAGAAAGTTGTTTAGGGTCCATAGTTTAGCTTGGAGTAAGAAATTAATAAGTCAGTGAAACAAGTCAATCAGAGAAAGACAATTATTATATAGTTTCACTCATACGAGGGATATAGGAAATAGTGAAAGGGATTATAAGGGAAAAGGGGGAAAATCAGTGGAAAAATTTAGAGAGGGTGACAAACATGAGAGACTCCTAACTCTGGGAAATGAACAAGGGATAGTGGAAGGAGAAGCAGGCTGGATATGGGGTGACTGGGTGATAGGCACTGAGGTGGGCACTTGACGGGATGAGCACTGGGTGTTATAGTATGTGTTGGCAAATCGAACTTCAATAAAATATATATATGTATATATATATTTGCATGCATGCACATACTGGAGATACATACATACATATATATACTGGATATATGTATATATTTTTATATGTTCATATATAAACATATTTATAATTTTTACATATACATATATATAAATTTATACATATATAAATAAATAAGCCATTCTTGCTCTTTCCTCCTACTTCTGACACTTGATTTAAATAACACTTTCTTACAGAGAAAAGTAACTAATGTGGCAATCCTTTAGAGATATCTATGTTTACAACTGGATATGGTAGTAACAGAGATGGAGATGGCTCTTTCACTAAGACATCTATTTTTGAGCTTAAACCAGATACAGAGTATTTGGAATAGACATCTTCGGTGAAGACCTGGATTCTCTTGACACTGGGAGCTCTGAAAATGCTGACAATGTATAGTACATGATCCAAACCTCATGAGGGCTACCCTACCCTGCATGTGGAACTGGATAAAGCATGACTGAATATTCAAGAGGAAAGTATACAGCAAGCATATAAACCTCAAAGGGAAAATCTGGTGTTTAATAGACAAATAAAACCCTTCCTCCAGGAGTATTTGGGCCTGCTCTTAGAACAGACTTTTTCAAAAGTATACATAACCACAAGAGATAAAATACCAGATTTTTGAAGTAGTGCCAAATGTATCTAAAAATCCATAAACTTGATGTGATGTTACAGAAGCAAAACCGCTGGTCTTCATAAAAAGACCTAGGATGAGGCCTATTTTAGGAAAACTCACGTGGACATATAAGCCATGTGTAAGCCAGGGTCTAAAGCACTGAGATTTTCAGTTGTGTCCCAAAATTATGTCAAGAATGCTATTAATCAGTATTATTAATTCAGATCCCACTAATTTGGAATTGATCATTTTAGAATGCAGCAGATTCAAGTTTATCTATGAAAAAGGAGGTGGCTGAGTATTATAAATAGATCTAACTGGGGTGTGGGTTGGGAAGAGCAAATGTTATAACCTATTTCTTTAATTTTTAAAAGGGACGCCTGGGTGGCTTAGCAGTTGGGCGTCTGCCTTTGGCTCAGGGTATGATCCCGGGGTCTGGGGGTCAAGTCCCACATTGGGCTCCCTGCGGAGGGCCTGCTTCTCCCTCTGTCTGTGTCTCTGCCTCTCTGTGTATGTCTCTCATGAAGGAATAAATAAATAAACTTCAAAAAACTAATAATATTTTATTTATTTGAGAGAGAGAGAGAGCACAAGCAGGGAGAGTGGCAGGAAGAGGGAGAGGGAGGCAGGAGAGGAAGCAGGCCCCCTGCTGAGCAGAGAGCCCAATGTGGGACTTGATCCCAGGACCCTGGAATCGTGACCTAGACCAAAGGCAGATGCTTAGCTGACCGAGCCACCCAGGCACCCCATTTACTTTTTTTTCTAAGCCACCAAGAACCCATGCACCCATGCTAATAATTAAGGATATTTCTCAGGCAAATGTTGGGGTCCCCATTGGGAATAACATTAGCTTATATCCTATAACTGACCATATATAAAGGTAAAATTTCCTTTTAAGTCATTCTGCAATTCAATTACCTGCTATACATCATCTCTACAGTCCCTCAACAGGGTCTTAATTCTCAACTGTGATAATATTTTCACTTTGTTCTCATCCTATAGCAGTGAGGGTGGAAAAGTTGGGGAGGTTGATCATTAAGGAAGATGGAATAATAGAACCAGACTAATATCTCAGCAGGAAAGGAACATTTCCTTAAATCCCATTCTAGAACAATAATATACTTTCTCTTGCCTATATTATGGGCTGCTTAACATGCATATACTGGTTGCTTAATCAGCAAAGGCCATAAATCACCCTCCAGACTCTTAAGTGGGAAGAGGGGTGCCCCAGATTCATCCAATTATTAAAGAAGCATAGCCTTCTTTGGACAAGGAGAACTGTGGGTGCTGGATGTACACCTGGCATGGCAACAGATGAGTAGCTCATTGCTGTTTAAAGCAGCCTGCCTCATTGGTGCTGCCCTTGGAGATACCTATGTCCCCAGAGATGCCCATGCTCCCAACAAAACTCATAGCCTCAGAGAGGCTGATGTCTCCAGAAGAGCCCATAGCCTCAGAGATGCTTGTGGCCTCATTGATGTCCCTAGACTCAGAGATACCCATGTTTCTAGAGAATCCCATATCCCAGAAATGTTTATGGCCTAAGGCTGCCTATGATCCCACAACAGTCGTGATGAAGGTCTGCACATTGGCTTTTCACTTTATCCATCTGAGCTCAGAGGTTTCCTTCCCTGGACAGGGTATCATTCTCCACCAAGGTGTTCAGGTCTCCATAAATACCCATAAAGCCAACAGGATTGGTCAAAGGACTTCCCAGATTCTGTGATAATAAATGTCCTAATTGAGAGCATGTACAGATTTCTGGTGGCTCATCATGGGCTTGTTGTTTCTGACATGAGAACAAGGAATGTTTGAAAAGAATTAGGAACAGAAGGAAAGCTAAATAAATAATACAATGACCTTCAGGGATCCTGCTGCTGTTACTAATATGGTAGACCATAAGTTTTTGCTCCATCCTTACACCCAAATATCTTTTCTTCATCACTTGACATAGTGCTTTACAATCCCTACCGCTAAAGATCCTCAGGGGTCTAGTATTGATATAAGTCTTCTTTTCTGATAAATACAATTTTATTACTGGAAGCAGGGAGGTCAAGGAAGAGGATCACTAAGATTTACTAAATACCTCTATGTGCTGGAGACTTTACATATAGTATTTCCTTTTATACTTATAAGAATCCTATTGATTAGGTATTAGCTATATTTTACAGATGAGAAAACTGAGGCTCAGAGAATTTAAGTAAGACTAAAATTCACACATTTAGGAAATGGCAGACCTGGGATCTGACCCTGCCTCTTAATGCCAATTTCAAAGACCTAACACCTCATCCTACCTCCAATGGATGTTTTCACTTTAAAGATAACAAAATGACTCAGTGATACTTTACAATGGTGATTCTTAGTTTTGGGAGTGGCGTCATAGACCACTTTGAAAATATGAATAAAATAATGAACTTTCTTCTCAGAAAGATGCATGCATGCATATATGTGTACATGAAACAGCACACACACACACATGCACACACAGTTTTATGTATAATGCCAGGGGCTTCATAGCTTCCCCCAAAGGGTATCTGTGGATACCTATGAGTTCACGGACTCCAGTTAAGAGCTCTCTTTATAGGGTATAAGCATCTTATTGTCTTTCTTTTTGGAAATCAGAAAATCACACACACAAAAAAACAAACAGTGATAACCTTTTCAAGAGAGGAAATGAATGGGTGGGTGGCTAAGGGAGTCTTATACCTTCCATTTTGTATGTTTTCATATTCTGCACATTCTTTTTTTATTGGAGTTTGATTTGCTAACATATAGTATAACACCCAGTGCTCATCCCATCAAGTGCCCCTTCAGTGCCCGTCACCCAGTTACCTCGTCCCCCCACCCACCTCCCCTTCCACTATCCCTTTTCATTTCCCAGAGTTAGGAGTCTCTCATGTTATGTCTTTATATTTGTACTACTCTTCTCAAAATCTCAACAGAGAAAAATTTCTGGGAAGATGGCAAAGCAGGAAGATCCTAACCTCACCTTGTTTCATGAACACACCAAGATAACAGCCACAGCCGTGCAACCAACCCAGAGGATGACTGAAAGACTGGTAGAACAGATTTTACACTGTTAATCATAGAGAAGACCCCACATTGGAAAGGGTAGGAGGGGCAGAGATGTTGTCCAGAACCAAATTCCTGGAAAGACTAAGTACAAACAACAGGGATGTCACAAGAACAGAGAAGAGAGAGGAGCAG
The DNA here is from genome assembly GCF_048164855.1 of Canis lupus baileyi. Classification (NCBI taxonomy): domain Eukaryota; kingdom Metazoa; phylum Chordata; class Mammalia; order Carnivora; family Canidae; genus Canis; species Canis lupus. The sequence continues at coordinate 75,442,383 of NC_132876.1, read as the reverse complement.
ACCCCACACCAGGCACTTCAGACATAGGGTCAGGAATTGGGAAGTGATACCCCCATAATATTTGACTTTGAAAACTAGTGGGGTTTAACATCTCAGGTATTTACAATCAGCAGGAATGAACTCCAGGTACTTAAAAATCAGCAGGCTTAGCTCTGGGAGAGCTGAATATGAACCAGAGTTCCTGTCCTTAAAGTTTGTTATATGCAGGATCCCTGGGTGGCACAGCGGTTTGGCACATGCCTTTGGCCCAAGGCGCGACCCTGGAGACCCGGGATCGAATCCCACATCGGGATCCCAGTGCATGGAGCCTGCTTCTCCCTCTGCCTGTGTCTCTGCCTCTCTCTCTCTCTCTCTCTCTCTCTCTCTCTCTCTCTCTCTGTGACTATCATAAATAAATAAAAATTTAAAAAATGTTATTAAAAAAAGTTTGTTATATGCTATAACAAACATAACAAAGAAGTTTGAAAAGTACCTGGAATATACATAAAAGAGGTTATTTACTAATCTCATAAAATGTGTCAGAGGGGCAGGGATCAGTAGGAGACATCTCCAAGAACAAAAGAGCTGGAAGGCACCATTTCTCTCTTCCCACCTCCTCTCACTCAGCACAGATAACAGGACACTTGCAGTAGCCAGCTAAAAAATCCTCCACTTGCCTTGCTAACACCATGTGCTCTGCCTCCACAACCACCCAACCTGCTCTGCAGGCATCCTTTAAATTTGCTCCTGCCAAAAAAAATTCTGTTTGTGGCCTTGGTTAAGACTGGTACCACTCCAAAGTGATTCCAGCTCAGGGGAGAGGGCATGATAACCACATACAACAATTCAAATGTAGGCCAAGCAGACACACTAGGGGTAGGCATTGTATTGGGCAGCTTGTCTGCTGACCAACAAAAACCTCTCAAGATACAAGGTAGGGAAAGTACCCTGCAAGTCGATGATAATGCAGCTCCAAAAGACAGGCTGTGGGCAGGCATCTGGTTGGACTTCAGACTCTTCCCAAAAATAAAAGTTTCTCAGGAGATGACCCTGAGGGTCAGTGAAGCTGCAGTCCCAGCAGAAGGGGTGAGGGTAGGCATCTAGTATGATTGCTGACACCAATCAACTGCAAATCCACGGTAGCCCCAGACTGGCTTCTTAACACCAATCCCTGCCCACAACTAGCAAAGTGGGCCATTGCAGCCAACTGTACTAAAGGCAAATGAAGATCAGCCACAACAGTAGGATGTACAAAACCCACATAAGAGATTACCCTGAAGAACTGGTTTTGGTGAATTATATTATACTACAGAGCACTATAGGTCTGCTTCTTCATAAGGACAGTACTTTCAAGGTTGGGAGATTCAGCTAAAATACATAGAAACAAACACAGAGAGTTACAAAAAATGAGGAGACAGAGGAATATGTCCCAAATAAAAGAACAGGACAAAACCATAGCAAAATAGCTAATTGAAATGGAAATAAACAATATGCCTAATAAAGAATTCAAAGTAAGGGTCATAAAGATACTCAATGGATTTCAGAAAAAAACTGAAAGATCCCAGTAAGAATTTCAAATAGATGGAAAATTTTTAAAAAGTGGTCATAGATAAAGAACTCTGTAAGTGAAATAAGTACACCAGAAGGAATTGATAGCAGATTAGAGGAAGCAGAAGAATGGATCAGTGAGCTGGAAGACAGAGCAATGCAAAGCAACCAAGCTGAAGAGCAAAAAAGGGAAACTTAATAATAAAAAATGAGAATAAGTTAAGGAAACTCAGTGACATCATCAAGTGTAATAACATTTGCATTTTATGGATCCCAGAAGAAGAGAAAAGAGGGCAGAGACTTTATCTGATGAAATAATACCTGAAAACTTTCCTAATCTAGGAAAGTAAATGAAAGGAAACAGATATCCAGATCTAGGAGGAGTGGAAAGCTCCAAACAAAATCAACCCCGGGAAGTCCACACCAAGACACATAATTAAAATGGCAAAAAGTAGTAATAGAATTTCAAAAGCAGCAAGAAAAAAGGAAAATAAAATATATGCAAGGAAAATCTCATAAGCCTATCAGCTTTTTCAATAGAAATGTTGCAGGCCAGAAGAAATAGTACGACATTATCAAAGTACTAAAAGGGGGAAAAAAACGATGACTTAGAAAACTCTATACTGCAAGGGTGTCATCCAGAATAAAAGGGGAGATACAGAGTTTCCAGGACAACAAAAGTTAAGGTGTTCATCACCCTAAACGAGCATTATAAGAAATGCTAAAGGAAATTCTTTGAATAGGAAGAAAAGGCCATAATCAACAGTAAGAAAGTTATGAAAGGAAAAAAATTTCACAGGTAAATGCAAACATAAAAAATAATGGATTAATCACTTATAAAATCAGCATGGATGTTACTGAACAGAAACAGTAAAATCAAATATATCTATAAAAATCAGTCAGGTATTCACAAAACAAAAGGATGCATAGTATGACATCATATACATAAAATGTGTATATGGATGAGTGAAACTTGAATTTCTTACATTAGTTCAAATTTAGGCTATCATCAACTTAATATAGACTGTAATATGCATAAAATGTTATGTATGAACCATTGGTAACTACAAATCAAAAATCTGTAATAGATTTAAAAAATAAAGAGAAAGGAATCCAAGCATATTATTAAAGAAGCCATCAAACCACAGGGGAAGAGAGTACAAAAAAATGGATGGAGAAGTACAGAACAACCATAAAACAAGCAACAAGTACTTACCTATCAATAATTACTGTAAATGTAAATAGAATAAATGCTCCAAGCAAAAGACATAGGGTAAATGAATGAATAAAAAATAAACACCCATATATATGCTGCCCAGAAGAGAATTCAGACCTGAAGACACATGGAGATTGAAACTAAATGGATGATAAAACATTTACTATGCAAATGGAAGCAAAGAGAAAGCTGGGGTGACAATATTTATATTGGACAAAATAGCCTTAAAAAGACTAATAACAGACAAGGAAGGACAATACATAATGATAAGGGGAAAAATCAAACAAGAGTATATATAAATTAAAAATATTTTTAGCTCAACATAGGAACATCTAAATACAAAAAGCAACAATTAAAAGACACAAAAGAAGAAATTGATAGTTCTACAATAATAGTAGGCTACTTTAGCACTATACTTAAATCAATAGAAAGATCATCCAGACAGAAAATTAATAAGGAAACTGACTTTGAAGGAGACAATATACCACATAGACCCAACAGATATATTCAGAACATTCCATCCTCAAACAGTGGAATACACATTCTTTTCGGGTACACATTGAAGAGTTTCCAGAATAGATTGCATGTAAGGTTACAAAACAAATTACAATAAATTAAAAAAAAAATATATATATATATATATATTTGAATATCATGCATCTTTTCCAATCACAATAATATGAAACAAGAAATAAATATGAAGAAAAATCTGGAAAAAAACACAAATACATAAAGACTACATCACATGCAACTAAACAATGAAAGGGGCTAACCAAGAAATCAAAGTAGAAATTAAAAGAAAATACATGGAGATAATTGAAAATGAAAAAGGAATGGTCCAAAATCATTGGGATACAGCAAAACCTGTTCTATAAGGGAAGAGTATAACAATACAGGCCTACCTCAAGATTCAAGAAAAATTTCCAATAAACAATCTGACCTTACATCCTAAAAAGCTAAAAAAGAAGAATAAAGCTCAAAACGAAGAAACAAAAAGGATTGTACTATGTTGAATAGCAGTGGTGAGAGTGGACATCCCTGTCTTGTTCCTGATCTTACGGGAAAGGCTCCCAGTGCTTCCCCATTGAGAATTATATTTGCTGTGGGTTTTTCCTAGATGGCTTTTAGGATGTTGAGGAATGTTCCCTCTATCCTTACACTCTGAAGAGTTTTGATCAGGAATGGATGCTGTATTTTGTCAAATGCTTTCTCTGCATCTATTGAGAGGATCATATGGTTCTTGGTTTTTCTCTTGCTGATATGATGAATCACATTGATTGTTTTACGAGTGTTGAACACAAGGCTTTGTGTCCCGGGAATAAATCCTACTTGGTCATGGTGAATAATTTTCTTAATGTATTGTTGGATACTATTGGCTAGTGTCTTGTTGAGACCAATATGGTCTGTAATTCTCCTTTTTGGTGGGGTCTTTGTCTGGTTTTGGAATTAAGGTGATGCTGGCCTCATAGAACGAATTTGGAAGTACTCCATCTCTTTATATCTTTCCAAACAGCTTTAGTAGAATAGGTATGGTTTCTTCTTTAAACGTTTGATAGAATTCCCCCAGGGAAGCCCTCTGGCCCTGGACTTTGGTGTCTTGGAAGGTTTTTGATGACTGCTTCAATTTCCTCCCTGGTTATTGGCCTGTTCAGGGTTTCTATTTCTTCCTGTTCTAGTTTTGGTAGTTTGTGGTTTTCCAGAAATGCGTCCATTTCTTCTAGATTGCCTAATTTATTGGCATATAGCTGTTCATAATATGTTTTTAAAATCGTTTGTATCTCCTTGGTGTTGGTAGTGATCTCTCCTTTCTCATTCATGATTTTATTAATTTGAGTCTTCTCCCTCTTCTTTTTAATAAGGCTGGCTAATGGTTTATCTATCTTATTAATTCTTTCAAAGAACCAATTCCTGGTTTTGTTGATCTGTTCCACAGTTCTTCTGGTCTCGATTTCGTTGAGTTCTGCTCGAATCTTTATTAACTCTCTTCTTCTGCTGCCTGTAGGATCTATTTGCTGTCTTTTCTCTAGATCCTTTATGTGTAAGGTTAGCTTTTGTATTTGAGTTCTTTTCAGTTTCTGGATGGATACTTGTATTGCGATGTATTTCCCCCTCAGGACTGCTTTTGCTGCATCCCAAAGATTTTGAACGGTTGTATCCTCATTCTCATTAGTTTCCATGAATCTTTTTAATTCTTCCTTAATTTCCTGGTTGACCCTTTCATCTTTTAGCAAGATGGTCCTTAACCTCCATGTGTTTGAAGTCCTTCCAAACATCTTGTTGTGATTTAGTTCTAATTTCAAGGCATTATGGTCTGAGAATACACAGGGGATGATCCCAATCTTTTGGTATCAGTTAAGACCTGATTTGTTACCCAGTATGTGGTCTATTCTGGAGAAAGTTCCATGTGCACTTGAGAAGAATGTGTAATCAGTTGAGTTTGGATGTAAAGTTCTGTAGATATCTGTGAAATCCATCTGGTCCAGTGTATCATTTAAAGCTCTCATTTCTTTGGAGATGTTGTGTTTAGAAGACCTATCGAGTGTAGAAAGCGCTAGATTGAAGTCACCAAGTGTAAGTGTATTATTATCTAAGTATGAAACGCCAGGACACCTGCACCCCGATGTTTATAGCAGCAATGTCCACAATCGCCAAACTGTGGAAGGAGCCCCGGTGTCCATCGAAAGATGAATGGATAAAGAAGATGTGGTTTATGTATACAATGGAATATTACTCAGCCATTAGAAATGACAAATACCCACCATTTGCTTCAATGTGGATGGAACTGGAGGGTATTATGCTGACTGAAATAAGTCAATTGGAGAAGGACAAACATTATATGGTCTCACTGATTTGGGGAATATAAATAATAGTGAAAGGGAGTAGAAGGGAAGGGAGAAGAAATGGGTAGGAAATATCAGAAAGGGAGACAGAACATGAAGACTCCTAACTCTGGGAAATGAACTAGGGGTGGTGGAAGGGGAGGAAGGCGGGGGGTGGGAGTGAATGGGTGACGGGCACTGAGGGGGGGGCACTTGACAGGATGAGCACTGGGTGTTATTCTGTATGTTGGCGAATTGAACACCAATAAAAAATAAATTTATTATTTAAAAAATGAATGTGAATAGGCTAAATGAACCCATGAAAAGAGGCAGGTTTCAGACTGGATAAAAAAGCAAGACCCATCTATTTGCTGTCTAAAGAGATTCATTTTAAGCCTAAGGACATCTCCAGCATGAAAATGAAAGGTTGGAGAACCATTTACCATTCAAGTCCCCCTCAGAAGAAAGCTGGCGTAGCAATCATCATATCAGATAAAGTTTATCCCAAATACTGTAGAAAGAGATTAAGAGGGACACTACATCACACCTAAAGTGTCTATCCAACAGAAGAACTAGCAATCATGAATATTTATGACCCTAATGTGGGAGCTGCCAAGTATATCAATCAATTAATAACCAAAAAGGTACTTAGATAATAACAAACTAATAGTAGGAGACTTCAACATGGCACTTTCTGCAAATGACAGGTATCCTAGGACAACATCACCAAAAAAAAAAAAAAAAAAGGGCTTTAAATGATACACTGGACCAGACAGATTTCACAGATATATAGAGAACTTTGCATCTGAATGCAACTGAATACACATTCTTCTCAAGTGCACATGGAACTTTCTCCAGAATAGACCACATATAGGGTCACAAATCAGGTCTTAACCTGTACCAAAAGATTGGGATTGGCCCCTGCATATTTTCAGACTATAATGCTTTGAGAGTAGAACTAAATCACAAGAAGAAATTTGGGAGAAACTCCCACACATTGAGGTTAAATAGCATCCTGGTAAAAGATGAATGGGTCAACCAGGAAATTAGAGAAGAATTAAAATCATTCATGGACACTAATGAAAATGTAGACACAATTATTCAAAATCTTTGGGATACAGCAAAAGCTGTCCTAAGAGTGAAATACTTTGCAATACAAGCATCCCTCAAGAAATTGGAAAAGAAACTCAAATACACAAGCTAACCTGGCACCTAAAGGAACTGGAGAAATAGAGCAAGTAAAACCTTCACCAAGCAGAAGAAGAGAGATAAGAAACATTTGAGCCGAACTCAATGAAAAGAGACTAGAAAAACTGTAGAAGAGGTCAATAAAACCAGGAGTTGGTTCTTTGAAAGAATTAATATGATAGATAAACCATTAGCCAGCCTTATTAAATAGAAAAGACTCAAATTAATAAATTTATGAAATAGGAGAGATCACAATCAATACCAATACAAATGATTTTAAAAACATATTATCAGCAGCCATACGCCAACAAATTAAGCAATCCACAAGACATAGATGCATTTCTGCAAAACCACAAATTACCAAAGCTGGAACAGGAAGAAATAGAAAACCTTAACAGGCCAATAACCAGCGAGGAAATTGAAGCAGTCATCCAATACTTCCCAAGACGCAAAAGTCCAGGGCCAGATGGCTTTCCAGGGGAATTCTGTCAAACGTTTGAAGAAGAAATAATGCCTATTCTACTAAAGCTGTTCCAAAGGTTAGAAAGGGAGAGAATACTTCCAAACTTGTTTAATGATGCAGCATCACCTTAATTTCAAAACCAGACATAGAATCCACCCAAAAGGATTATTATAGACCAATATCCCTGATGAACACAGATGTAAACATTCTCATCAAGATAGTAGTCAATAGCATCCAACAATACATTAAGAAGATTATTCACCATGACCAAGTGGTATTTATCCCCAGCATGCCAGCTTACTTCAACACTGTCAAAACAATCATCCTGATAGGTCACATCAACAAGAGAAAAAACAAGGAATCCTTTCAATAGATGCAGAGAAAACATTTGACAAAATACATCATGCATTCCAGATCAATACTCTTCAGAGTGTAGGGATAGAGGGAACAATCCTCAGCATCTTAAAAACCATCAATGAAAATCTCATAGCAAATATGATTCTCAATGGGGAAACACTTAGAGCCTCTTCCCTAAGATCAAGAACACGACAGGGATGTCCGCTCTCAAAATTGTTATTCAACATAGTACTAGAAGTCCTAGCCTCAGCAGACAACAAAATAAATAAAAGAAATAAATGGCATTCAAATTGACAAATAAGAAGTCAAACTCTCCCTATTTGCAGATGATGTGATACTGTATGTAGAAAACTCAAGAGTCCACCCCAAGATTGATAGAGATCTTACCACAATTCATCAGTGTGGCAGGATACAAAATCAATGCCCAGAAATCACTGATTTTTCTCTACACTAACAGTGAGCCTGAAGAAAGAGAAAATAAGGAGTTAATCCCATTTACAATTGTACCCAAAAGCATAAGATACTCAGGAATAAACCTAACCAAAGAGATAAAACATCTGTATCCTAAAAACTACAGAATACTACTGAAAGAAATTGAGGAAGACACAAAGAGTTGGAAAAATATCCCATGCTCATAGATTGGAAGAATTAATATTGTGAAAATGTCTATGCTACGTGGTGCCCAGGGAGTCTCAAATGAATCAGTGTGCCCTCTCATGGTCCTTGAGGAGTAGATCACATTGGGGCCTTCCCAGACCATGGCCACCATTGGGCTGGAGGGCATGTAGCTGATGAAGCCTGGGTAGAAGGCCTTCTTCAGAAGGCAATGGTCGTGCTCAGGAAGGACACTCGTTGGCACCTGGAACATCTTCATCCCCACCAGTTTGAAGCCTCTCTACTCAAAGTGCTGGATCACATCCCCAATAAGCCACCAGTGCAACCCATCCCCATCTGCAACCTTCTTCACCGCAAACAGGGTCCACTTCTAGGTCCTGAGTTGGGACATGTGACCAGTATCAGGCCACAGCCTGTGGGCCACTCAACAGCCCCGGCTGTGTGGGGTGCCCCAAAATGCTGCCCAGGACCCTCTGCCCATCAGCCGCTGGCTCTATATCATTGATTTCTGCGCTAATCTTTATTTTTCTTCTTCTGCTGGATGTAGGCTTTGTTTGCTGTTTTCTTCCAGCTCCTTTAGATTTATAGGTAGGTTCTGCATTTGAGACGTTTCTTGTTTCTTGTGGAAAGCCTGTATCACTATATGCTTCCCTTTTAGGACTCCCTGTGCTACATACCAAAGATTTTGAGCAGTAATGTTTTCTTTTTCTTAAGATTTTTATTATTTATTTGACACAGAGAGAGAAAACACAAGCAGATGGAACAGCAGGCAGAGGGAGAGAAAGAAGTCCGCTCCTTGCTGAGCAGAGAGACTGATGTGGGGCTCCAACTCAGGACCCTGGAATCACGACCTGAGCCGAAGGCAGATGCTTAACTGACTGAGCCACCCAGGTGCCCCAGATCTGTCATGTTTTTATTTTAATTTCCTTCCATGTATTTTTAAAATTCTTTTTAATTTCTTGGTTAAACCATTCATTAATTTTTTGTATATTATTTATTGGAGTTCGATTTGCCAACATATAGTATAACACCCAGAGCTTATGACATCAAGTGCCCCCCTCAGTGCCCATCATATAGTCACCCCATCCTCCAGCCCACTTCACTTTACACTACACCTTGTTCCTTTGCCGGACATAAGAGTCTCTCATGATCTGTCACCCTCTCTGATATTTCCCACTCATTTTCTCTTTAATCACGTTCACTATTTTTTACATTTCTCATATGAATGAAATCATATAACGTTTGTCATTCTCCTATTGACTTACTTCAATCGTCATAATACCCTCCAGTTCCATTCATGTTGAAGCAAATGCTGGGTATGCGTCACTTCTAATGGCTGACTAATATTACATTGTATATATACCGCATCTTCTTTATCCATTCATCTTTCGAGGGAAACTGAGGCTACTTCCACAGTTTGGCTTTGTGGACATTTTTGCTATAAAAATTGGCGTGAAGATGTCTTGATCTTTCACAGCATCTGTATCTTTCAGGTAAATCCCCAGCAGTGCAATTGCTAGGTCATAGGGTAGCTCTATTTTTAACTCTCTGAGGAACCTTCACAGAGTTTTCAAGAGTGGCTGTAACAGTTCACATTCCCACCAGCAGTGCAGGAGGGTTCCCCTTTCTCCACATCCTCTCCAACATTTGTTGTTTCCTGTCTTGTTAATTTTCCTCATTCTCACTGGTGTGAGGTGATATCTCATTGCGGTTTTGATTTGTAGTTCCTTGATGGCAAGGGATATGGAGCATTTTCTCATGTGCTTGTTGGCCATGTCTATGTCTTCCACTGTGAGATTTCTGTTCCTGTCTTTTGGAGGGAAGGCAAGATGGCGGAAGAGTAGGGTTCCCCAAGTAACCTGTCCCCACCAAATTACCTAGATAAGTTTCAAATCATCCTGAAAATCTACGAATTTGGCCTGAGATTTACAGACAGAACAGCTGGAATGCTACAGTAAGAAGAGTTCGTGATTCTATCAAGGTAGGAAGACAGAAAAAAAAGAAATAAAAAGCATCCAAGGGGGAGGGGCCCCATGAGGAGCCAGGCTAAGGCCACTAGGCGAGTGCCCCCAGGACAGGAAAGCCCTGTCCTGGAGAAGCAGGAGTTTCACCAATCTTCCTGGACGGAAAGGCACTGGAAGGGAGTTGGACCAGGATCCCAGGAAGGGCGGGGATGCACTCAGGCTCCCAGGGGCACGAACAGAGGACCGGCACCCCGGGAGAAAGCACATCACACCCCGCGGCCGAGCTCCCTAAAGGGCTGCAGCGCTTGCCCCGCGGGGCCGGGGAGCAGCTCAGGCAGCAGTTCGGGTGGCGGCTGCTGCCGGGAGGGGTCTGCACGCCCCGGGAGTGCAATTCCAGCAGTGGAGGGGTCACAGCCCAGGATCTGGCACTCCCCCCGGGACAGACAGACGCCAGGAGGGCACAGGACAGCCAGGACGCTCCTGCCGCTGGGCGGCCCGGAATGTGCAGATCAGCGCTGCCGCCCCCGGAGCATCCAGGCCCCTGCAGAAGGAGAGCTGCGGTAGTTACTGCAGAAGCTGACTCCAGGGCTGGAGAGCTGGCCAACGCCACTGTTTTTATTCCTCCTGGGGCCTCACAGGATAAACAACTCCCACTGAGGCTCACAGTGGCCTCACAGGATAAACAAGATAAACAACTCCCACTGAGCCGTGTACCAGGCGGGGGGGATGAACAGCTCCCCCAGGTGATCACACTTGAGAATCAATCAGCACAGCAGGCCCCTCCCCCAGAAGACCAGTGAGAAGGACAGGGGAAAAGCAAGTTACTGACCAAGCAGCGCTGGAAAGTTCCAAGGGAAGAGGAGGAATTTACAGTATATAGAATCAGACGATACTCCCCCGTGTTTTTTGTCTTCTGTTTCCTTCTCCCCTCTTTGCTTTCCCCTCCTGGGAAAACTGTGTGGAGGTTCCTCAAACAGTTAAAAATAGATCGGCCCTAGGACCCAGCAATTGCACTGCTGGGGATTTACCCCAAAGATACAGATGCAGTGAAATGCCGGGACACCTGCACCCCAATGCTTATAGCAGCAATGTCCACAATAGCCAAACTGTGGAAGGATCCTCAGTGTCCATCAAAAGATGAATGGATAAAGAAGATGTGGTATATGTATACAATGGAATATTACTCAGCCGTTAGAAACAACAAATACCCACCATTTGCTTCAATGTGGATGGAACTGGAGGGTATTATGCTGAGTGAAATAAGTCAATTGGAGAAGGACAAACATTATATTGTCTCATTCATTTGGGAAATATAAAAAATAGTGAAAGGTAATAAAAGGGAAAGGAGAAAAAATGAGTGGGAAATACCAGAAAGGGTGACAGAACATGAGAGACTCCTAAGTCTTGGAAACGAACAAGGGGTGGTGGAAAGGGAGGTGGGCAGGGGGTGGGGGTGACTGGGTGACGGGGACTGAGGGGGGCACTTGATGGGATGAGCACTGGGTGTTATTCTATATGTTGGCAAATTGAACTTCAATAAAAAATAAATAAAATAAAATAAAATAAAATAAAATAAAATAAAATAAAATAAAATAAAATAAAGCTCTTGTTTCTTTGGTGATGTTGTGCTTACAAAATCTGTCATTTGCACAAAGTGCCATGTTGAAGTCTCCTACTATTAGTGTTTTATTATCTAAGTATGTCTTTACTTTGATTATTAATTGATATTCTTGCCAGCTCCCACATTAGGGGCATAAATATTCAATATTGTTAAGTCTTCTTGTTGGATAGACCCTTTAATTATGATATACTGTCTCTCTTCACTTCTTACTACAGTCTTTGGGATAAACTTTCATTTATCTGATAGGAGGATTGCTACCCCAGATTTCTTTTGAGGACCATTTGAATGGTAAATGGTTCTCCAACTTTCATTTTCAGGCTGCAGGTGTCCTTTGGTCTAAAATGAGTCTCTTGTAGATTGCAAATAGATGGGCATTGCTTTCTTATCCAGACTAAAACCCTGTGTCTTTTTATGGGATTATTTACGCCATTCACATTCAGAGTAACTATTTAAAGATATGTATTTAGTGTCATCCTAGTACCTATCCAGTCCCTGTTTCTGTGGATTGTTTCTTTGGGCTTCTTCTTTCTTTAACAGGGTCCCCCTTCATATTTCTTGCAGAGTTGGTTTGGTGGTCACATATTCCCTCAGTTTCTGCCTATCTTGGAAGCTCTTTAACTCTTCTTCTATTCTCAATGTCAGCTTTGCTGGATATAGTATTCTTGGCTGCATGTTGTTCTCATTTAGGACCCTGAATATATCCTGCCAGCCATTTCTGGCCAGCCAGATCTCTGTGGAGAGGTCTTCTGTTAATGTAATATTTCCCCCCATGTAATTTAGGGATCTCTTGCTTTAAGGGTTTTCTCTTTATCTTTGGAATTTGTAAATTTCACTATTAAATGTTGAGGTGTTAAATGGTTTTTATTGATTTTGGGGGGGACCTCTCTATCTCCTGGATCTGAATACATGTTTCCCTCCCCAAATTAGAGAAGTTCTCAGCTATGATTTGTTCTAATATGCTTTCTGGCCCTCTGGCCCTCTTGGCACTCCTTTGAACCCCAATTATAGGTAGATTTTTTTCTTCCGAAGCTGTCGTTTATTTCCCTTAACCTTTCCTCATCATCTTTTAAATGTTTTTCTCTTTTTTTCTCAGCCTCCTTCCTTGCCATCAACTTGTCTTTTATGTCACTCACTCTTTCTTCTACCTCATTAACACTGATCATTAGGATCTTCAGTTTGGATGTCATGTCATTTAATTGATGTTTAATTTTGGCCTGATTAGATCTAAATTCTGCAGTCATGAAGTCTCTTGATTCCTTTGTGCTTTTTTTTCCAGAGCCACCAGTAGCTTTACAATTGTGCTTCTGAATTGTCTTTCTGACATCAAATTGTAATCCAAATTCTGTAATTCTGTGGCAGAGAGTACTGTTTCTGATTCTTTCTTTTGTGGTGAGTTCTTCCTTCTAGTAATTTTGCTCAGTGAAGAGTGGCTGTTTGAGTGGGCTGAGTCAAGAATGTCAACCATGGGAGAAGGGGCAAGATGGCGGAAGAGTAGGGTCCCCAAATCACCAGTCTCCACCAAATTACCTAGAAAACCTTCAAATTATCCTGAAAATCTATGAATTCGGCCTGAGAATTAAAGAGAGAACAGCTGGAATGCTACAGTGAGAAGAGTTTGCACTTCTATCAAGGTAGGAAGACGGGGAAAAAGAAATAAAGAAACAAAGGCATCCAAGGGGGAGGGGCCCCGCGAGGAGCGGGGCTGAGGCCGGGGCGAGCGTCCCGAGGACAGGAGAGCCCCGTCCCAGAGAAGCAGGAGCTGCACCAACCTTCCCGGGAGGAAAGGGGCTCCCAGGGAGTTGGAGCAGGACCCAGAAGGGCAAGGATGCCCTCGGGTTCCCTGGGACAGTAACAGAGTAACTGCGCACCCAGGAGAGTGCGCCGAGCTCCCTAAGGGCTGCAGTGTGCACGGCGGGACCCGGAGCAGCTCGGAGGGGCTCGGGCAGAGGAAGAGGCTCCGTGCGGAGGGGGCTGCGCGGTTCCAGGAGCAGCTCTGAAGGGCTCGGGCGGCGGCTCCGCGGAGGGGCTAAGCAGCCGGGAGCGCGAATCCATTAGCGCAGGCCCCGGAGCACAGGGCGCCGGGACACAGCCCAGGATCCGGCCTCCCCCGGGACAGGCAGAGGCCAGGAGGGCCCAGGACAGCAAGGACACTCCTGCCCCGAGCTGAGCAGATCAGCGGCCCCGCCCCGGAGCCTCCAGGCCCTGCAGACGGAGACGTCCGGAGTTCCTGCCGGAGCTGAATCCACGTTTCCAGAGCCAGCCCCGCCACTAGGGCTGTTGCTCCTGGGCCTCACGGGGTAAACAACCCCCACTGAGCCCTGCACCAGGCAGGGGCACAGCAGCTCCCGCAACTGCTAACACCTGAAAATCAGCACAACAGGCCCCTCCCCCAGAAGACCAGCTAGACTGACAACTTCCAGGGGAAGCCAAGGGACTTAAATAACACAGAATCAGAAGATACTCCCCCGTGATTCTTTTGTTTTGTTTTGTTTTGTTTTGCTTTTTGATTTGTTTCCTTCCGCCACCCCCTTTTTCTCCTTTCTTTCTTTTTCTTTCTCTTTTTCTTCTTTTTTTTCGTTTTTTTCTTCCTTTTTTTTCTCTTTCTCTTTTCTTTCCTTCTTTCTCTCCTCTCTTTTTCTCCTTTTCCCAATACAACTTGCTTTTGGCCACTCTGCACTGAGCAAAATGACTAGAAGGAAAACCTCACCTCAAAAGAAAGAATCAGAAACAGTCCTCTCTCCCACAGAGTTACAAAATCTGGATTACAATTCAATGTCAGAAAGCCAATTCAGAAGCACTATTATACAGCTACTGGTGGCTCTAGAAAAAAGCATAAAGGACTCAAGAGACTTCATGACTGCAGAATTTAGAGCTAATCAGGCAGAAATTAAAAATCAATTGAATGAGATGCAATCCAAACTAGAAGTCCTAACGACGAGGGTTAACGAGGTGGAAGAACGAGTGAGTGACATAGAACACAAGGTGATAGCAAAGAGGTAAACTGAGGGAAAAAGAGACAAACAATTAAAAGACCATGAAAATAGATTAAGGGAAATAAACGACAGCCTGAGGAAGAAAAACTTACGTTTAATTGGTGTTCCCGAGGGCGCCGAAAGGGACAGAGGGCCAGAATATGTATTTGAACAAATTCTAGCTGAAAACTTTCCTAATCTGGGAAGGGAAACAGGCATTCAGATCCAGGAAATAGAGAGATCCCCCCCTAAAATCAATAAAAACCGTTCAACACCTCGACATTTAACAGTGAAGCTTGCAAATTCCAAAGATAAAGAGAAGATCCTTAAAGCAGCAAGAGACAAGAAATCCCTGACTTTTATGGGGAGGAGTATTAGGGTAACAGCAGACCTCTCCACAGAGACCTGGCAGGCCAGAAAGGGCTGGCAGGATATCTTCACGGTCCTAAATGAGAAGAACATGCAACCAAGAATCCTTTATCCAGCAAGGCTCTCATTCAAAATGGAAGGAGAGATAAAGAGCTTCCAAGACAGGCAGGAACTGAAAGAATATGTGACCTCCAAACCAGCTCTGCAAGAAATTTTAAGGGGGACTCTTAAAATTCCCCTTTAAGAAGAAGTTCAGTGGAACATTCCACAAAAACAAGGACTGAATAGATATCATGATGACACTAAACTCATATCTCTCAATAGTAACTCTGAATATGAATGGGCTGAATGACCCCATCAAAAGGCACAGGGTTTCAGACTGGATAAAAAAAGCAGGACCCATCTATTTGCTGTCTACAAGAGACTCATTTTAGACAGAAGGACACCTACAGCCTGAAAATAAAAGGTTGGAGAACCATTTACCACTCGAATGGTCCTCAAAAGAAAGCAGGGGTAGCCATCCTTATATCAGATAAACTAAAATTTACCCCGAAGACTGTAGTGAGAGATGAAGAGGGACACTATATCATACTTAAAGGATCTATTCAACAAGAGGACTTAACAATCCTCAATATATATGCCCCGAATGTGGGAGCTGCCAAATATATCAATCAATTATTAACCAAAGTGAAGAAATACTTAGATAATAATACACTTACACTTGGTGACTTCAATCTAGCTCTTTCTATACTCAATAGGTCTTCTAAGCACAACATCTCCAAAGAAACGAGAGCTTTAAATGATACACTGGACCAGATGGATTTCACAGATATCTGCAGAACTTTACATCCAAACTCAACTGAATACACATTCTTCTCAAGTGCACATGGAACTTTCTCCAGAATAGACCACATATTGGGTCACAAATCGGGTCTGAACCGATACCAAAAGATTGGGATCGTCCCCTGCATATTCTCAGATCATAATGCCTTGAAATTAGAACTAAATCACAAGAAGAAGTTTGGAAGGACCTCAAACACGTGGAGGTTAAGGACCATCCTGCTAAAAGATGAAAGGGTCAACCAGGAAATTAAGGAAGAATTAAAAAGATTCATAGAAACTAATGAGAATGAAGATACAACCGTTCAAAATCTTTGGGATGCAGCAAAAGCAGTCCTGAGGGGGAAATACATCGCAATACAAGGATAAAAACATATTATGAACAGCTATATGCCAATAAATTAGGCAATCTAGAAGAAATGGACGCATTCCTGGAAAGCCACAAACTACCAAAACTGGAACAGGAAGAAATAGAAAACCTGAACAGGCCAATAACCAGGGAGGAAATTGAAGCAGTCATCAAAAACCTCCCAAGACACAAGAGTCCAGGGCCAGATGGCTTCCCAGGGGAATTCTATCAAACGTTTAAAGAAGAAACCATACCTATTCTCCTAAAGCTATTTGGAAAGATAGAAAGAGATGGGGTACTTCCAAATTCGTTCTATGAGGCCAGCATCACCTTAATTCCAAAACCAGACAAAGACCCCACCAAAAAGGAGAATTACAGACCAATATCCCTGATGAACATGGATGCAAAAATTCTCAACAAGATACTGGCCAATAGTATCCAACAGTACATTAAGAAAATTATTCATCATGACCAAGTAGGATTTATCCCTGGGACACAAGGCTGGTTCAACACCCGTAAAACAATCAATGTGATTCATCATATCAGCAAGAGAAAAACCAAGAACCATATGATCCTCTCATTAGATGCAGAGAAAGCATTTGACAAAGTACAGCATCCATTTCTGATCAAAACTCTTCAGAGTGTAGGATAGAGGGAACATTCCTCAACATCTTAAAAGCCATCTATGAAAAGCCCACAGCAAATATCATTCTCAATGGGGAAGCACTGGGAGACTTTCCCCTAAGATCAGGAACAAGACAGGGATGTCCACTCTCACCACTGCTATTCAACATAGCACTGGAAGTCCTAGCCTCAGCAATCAGACAACAAAAAGACATTAAAGGCATTCAAATTGGCAAAGAAGAAGTCAAACTCTCCCTCTTCGCCGATGACATGATACTCTACATAGAAAACCCAAAAGTCTCCACCCCAAGATTGCTAGAACTCATACAGCAATTCGGTAGCGTGGCAGGATACAAAATCAATGCCCAGAAATCAGTGGCATTTCTATACACTAACAATGAGACTGAAAAAAGAGAAATTAAGGAGTCAATCCCATTTACAATTGCACCCAAAACCATAAGATACCTAGGAATAAACCTAACCAAAGATGTAAAGGATCTATACCCTCAAAACTATAGAACACTTCTGAAAGAAATGAGGAAGACACAAAGAGATGGAAAAATATTCCATGCTCATGGATTGGCAGAATTAATATTGTGAAAATTTCAATGTTACCCAGGGCAATATACACGTTTAATGCAATCCCTTTCAAAATACCATGGACTTTCTTCAGAGAGTTAGAACAAATTATTTTAAGATTTGTGTGGAATCAGAAAAGACCCCGAATAGCCAGGGGAATTTTAAAAAAGAAAACAATATCTGGGGACATCAATGCCAGATTTCAGGTTGTACTACAAATCTGTGGTAATCAAGACAGTGTGGTACTGGCACAAAAACAGACACATAGATCAGTGGAACAGAATAGAGAACCCAGAAGTGGACCCTGAACTTTATGGTCAACTAATATTCGATAAAGGAGGAAAGACTATCCATTGGAAGAAAGACAGTCTCTTCAATAAATGGTGCTGGGAAAATTGGACATCCACATGCAGAAGAATGAAACTAGACCGCTCTCTTTCACCATACACAAAGATAAACTCAAAATGGATGAAAGATCTAAATGTGAGACAAGATTCCATCAAAATCCTAGAGAAGAACACAGGCAACACCCTTTTTGAACTCGGCCACAGTAACTTCTTGCAAGATAGATCCACGAAGGCAAAAGAAATAAAAGCAAAAATGAACTATTGGGACTTCATCAAGATAAGAAGCTTTTGCACAGCAAAGGATACAGTCAACAAAACTAAAAGACAACCTACAGAATGGGAGAAGATATTTGCAAATGACGTATCAGATAAAGGGCTAGTTTCCAAGATCTATAAAGAACTTTTTAAACTCAACACCAAAGAAACAAACAATCCAATCATGAAATGGGCGAAAGACATGAAGAGAAATCTCACAGAGGAAGACATAGACATGGCCAACACGCACATGAGAAAATGCTCTGCATCACTTGCCATCAGGGAAATACAAATCAAAACCACAATGAGATACCACCTCACACCAGTGAGAATGGGGCAAATTAACAAGGCAGGAAACAACAAATGTTGGAGAGGATGCGGAGAAAAGGGAACCCTCTTACACTGTTGGTGGGAATGTGAACTGGTGCAGCCACTCTGGAAAACTGTGTGGAGGTTCCTCAAACAGTTAAAAATATACCTGCCCTACGACCCAGCAATTGCACTGTTGGGGATTTACCCCAAAGATACAAATGCAATGAAATGCCGGGACACCTGCACCCCGATGTTTATAGCAGCAATGGCCACGATAGCCAAACTGTGGAAGGAGCCTCGGTGTCCCTCGAAAGATGAATGGATAAAGAAGCTGTGGCTTATGCATACAATGGAATATTACTCAGCTATTAGAAATGACAAATACCCACCATTTGCTTCAATGTGGATGGAACTGGAGGGTATTATGCTGAGTGAAGTAAGTCAGTCGGAGAAGGACAAACATTATATGTTCTCATTCATTTGGGGAATATAAATAATAGTGAAAGGGAATATAAGGGAAGGGAGAAGAAATGTGTGGGAAATATCAGAAAGGGAGACAGAACGTAAAGACTGCTAACTCTGGGAAACGAACTAGGGGTGGTAGAAGGGGAGGAGGGCGGGGGGTGGGAGTGAATGGGTGACGGGCACTGGGGGTTATTCTGTATGTTAGTAAATTGAACACCAATAAAAAATAAATTAAAAAAAAAGAATGTCAACCATGACCTAAATAAATTTCACCCTATATAATTCTGCTGAGGTCAGAGACCAGAAATTGAAAACAAAGATCAAAACTAAATAAGACAAAAGGACCTTTAATGTGAAAAACAAATTTTAAAACAAAGTTGAAAAAAGGGGGCAAGAATCCCAAAGTATAATAATAAAAAAAAGAATGAAAGAGAAATAAAAGAAGTGAAAAAAGCAAAGGTAAAAAGGAAATAAAAGGAGAAGAAAAAAATGGGAGGCGGGGGGTACTGGGAGATGGTTTTGGTGACGAAGTTGTAGAGGAGGTAGAATGTAGTCTACCTCAGGGGTCGTCGAGGGTGATCCTCTTCATTCTGAGTATATAAATTCTGTATGTTGAAAGATGCTCAGTCCCAGATTTATATAAACCAGTTATACTTGTAGAGAGCCCCAACATAGATCACCAAAATATAAATGAGATAAAAGAGGGTGGCTGAATGGTAAGGAGGAATCTCACAGAATAAATCATCATGGTATACTACTTGGTTCTGGGTGCCTGCTGGTCATGTTTTAGAAGATATTATCTTCTGTCATTGTAGAAAAAAATGAGGCAGATAAAACAAAAAAAACACAAAACAAACAAAAAAACACATTTCTTGTATATCTCCCAAAATTGAGTATTTTGAAGGGAATGTAGAAGTGGAACATATATTTAAGACCTATAATTGTAGAAATATGAAAGTCAAAAAGGAAGAAACTTACAAATGAAGAGGTGGTAAAATATTGTAGTTAAGGTTGGAAAAGAAGAAAAAATTAGATATTTACAGTCTGATATAAAAAAGAGTTGTACTAGAAAAAGGAAGAAAAAATAAGAGGGGTATCCTCTAGTTCTGTATACTGTAAATCCCTTGACTTACCCTGGAGCTTTTCAGTGTTGCTGTGTCAAGAACTTGCTCTTCCCCTGTTTTTACAGCTGTCTTCTTGGGGATGGGCCTGCTGTTTTGACTCTCTGGTGTGTGTACCTAGTGGAGCTGCCCTCCCTCTCCTGGGTGCCAGGCTCAGTGTGAACTGTTTACCCTGTGAGGCCTCTTTTTCCTGGCGGCCTTGCCTCTCCAGGCACGAGGTGACACAAGGAGGAACAACAATGTTGGCAGCCAGCTCTCCAGCTCTGCAGTCAGCTCCTGCAGTAACACAGTCTCCCAGCCTGCACTGGCCTAGATGCTCCCTATGCTGTGGGGGACACTGATCTGCACAGCTTGGGTGTGCCCGGCAGCAGGAGAGTCCTCGTTGTCCTGTGCCCTCCACACTTCTGCCTGTCCCAGGGGGAATGCAGGATCCAGGGCTGTGTCCGTTCAGTGCCCTGGGATCTGGGCCCCTGCACTGCTCCCATAGGGCTCCCAGGGCCACAGCTTAGTGAAGGCAGCAGGGCACAGACGCCTCCATCCAGACTCACCCGCCTGACTGGCTTCTCCCAGATACCCTGCTGGGTGGGCACTCCAGCCCTTTACCAAGATTGGCTCAGTCTGTGGCAGCTTTCCCATGGGGCGCACTTCCTGTTTAGGGAAACTGGAAGCTTCATTGCCCCTCCTGCGATTCCGTCTGATTTCCCTTCTAAGCACTTTTATGTCCAGGAAGAATCTGGTGTAGAGTTTTTAAAGTTTCCACTTCTCTGGGGCTGGGCTTTCCCGTCCCTGAGGCTCTCGTCATGGGCTTTAGTCCAGCTCCTCATGGTACCCCTTCCCTACTCAATTCTTTTTAATTTTTTTCCACCTTCCTACCTTGTTAGAAGCAAAAACCTTTCTTTTTTAAAATTAATTTATTTTTTATTGGTGTTCAATTTGCCAATATATAGAATAATACCCAGGGCTCATCCCATCAGGTGCCCCCCTCAGTGCCTGTCACCCAGTCACCCCCAACCCCTGCCCACCTCCCTTTCTAGCACCCTTTGTTAGTTTCCCAGAGTTAGGAGTCTCTCATGTTCTGTCTCCCTCTCTGATATTTCCCACTCATTTTTCCTCCTTTCCCCTTTATTCCCTTTCACTATTTTTTATATTCCCCAAATGAATGAGACCATATAATGTTTGTGCTTCTCTGATTGACTTATTTCACTCAGCATAATACCCTCCAGTTCCATGCACATCGAAGCAAATGGTGGGTATTTGTTGTTTCTTTTTTTTTTTTATTTGTCATTTCTAATGGCTGAGTAATATTCCATTGTATACATATACCACATCTTCTTTATCCATTCATCTTTTGATGGACACTGAGGCTCCTTCCACAGTTTGGCTATTGTGGACATGGCTGCTATAAACATCAGGATGCAGGTGTTCCGACGCTTCACTGCATCTGTGTCTTTGGGGTAAATCCCCAGTAGTGCAATTGCTGGGTCGTAGGGCAGATCTATTTTTAACTGTTTGAGGAACCTCCACAGTTTTCCAGAGTGGCTGCACCAGTTCACATTCCCACCAACAGTGCAAGAGGGTTGCCCTTTCTCCACATCCTCTCCAACATTTGTTGTTTCCTGCCTTGTTAAACCTTTCTCTCTGTAACAGTCCAACTGTTCTCTCTTTAAATCTCAGATTGAATTCGTGGGTGTTCAGAATGATTTTAAAGTTATCTAGGTAAGTTGGTGGGGCCAGATGAGTTGATGAGCCCTACTCCTCTGCCATCTTGCCCCGCCCCAACCCATTCTTTTTTTAATAGGATATTCTTTAACCTCTAATTATTTGTGTTCCTTTTAAATTTTCTTCTGGTAGTTGACTTCAAGTTTCAAAGCATTGTGGTGTGAAAATATGTATGGCATAATTTCAATCATTTTGTACTGGTTGAGACCTGATTTGTGATTCAGTATGGGATCTATTTTGGAGAATGTGCCATGTGCACTTGAAAAGAATGTGTATTCTGCTGTTTTAGAATGAATTGCTCTGAATATATCTGTTATGTCCATTTATTCCAGTGTGTCATGGAAAGCCATAGTTTCCTTATTCACCTTATGCTTAGATGATCTGTCCATAGCTGGAGTGGGGTGTTAAAGTATCCTACTATTATTGTATTTTTAACAATGAATTCGTATTAATTGGTTTGTATATTTGGTTGTTCCCAAATTAGGAGCATAAATATTTATAATTGATAGATCTTGTTGGATAGACACTTTTATAATGATCTAGTGTCCTCTATTACAGTCTTTAAAATCTTGTTGGATAGACACTTTTATAATGATCTAGTGTTCATCTATTACAGTCTGTAGTTTAAAATCTAGCTTATTTGATATAAGGATGACTAGCTATCTTTTGATTTCCATTGGCATGATAATGGTTCTCCAATCCCTCACTTTCAATATGGAGGTGCTTTTAAGGCTAAAATGAGTCTCTTTTAATGGGTCTTGTGTTTTATCTATTCTGATAGCCTGTGTCTTTTGATTGGAGCATTGAAGCCATTTACATTTAGAGTAATTATTGAAAGATGAATTTAGTGTCATTGTATTACTTATAATGTTCCTGATGATTGTCTCTATTTCTTTCTGGTCTTATTACTTTTAGGCTCTCTCTTTACTGAAAAGATCCCCTTTAATATATCTCATAGGGCTGGTTTACTGTTGACAAATTCCTTTTTTGTTTGTCCTGGAAACTATTTATCTCTCCTTCTATTCTGAATGACAGACTTGCTGGATAAAGTATTCTTGGCTGCACATTTCTCCCACTTAGCATGTTGAATATATCATGCCAGTCCTTTATGGCCTGTAAGGTCTCTGTGGACAGGCCTGCTGCCAGCCTTATGCATCTACCCTTGTAGGTTGAAAATCTCTTGTCCCAAGCTGCTTTCAAGATTTTCCCTCTACCTTTGAAATATGTAAGCTTCACTGTTATATGTGGAAGTGTTGACCTATTTTTATTTTAAGAGAGGTTCTCTGTGTCTCTTGGACAATCTATGTCTGCTTCCTTCCCCAGATAAGGGAAGTTCTCAGCTATAATTTGTTCATATAAACCCTCTGCCACTCTCTTCTGCTCTTCATCTTCTGGGACTCCCATTATCTGCATATTTTTGCTTTATGGAATCGCTGAGCTCTCTTAGTCTCCCTTTGTGATCTAATAGTTTTCTTTCTCTCTTTTTTACATCATTTTATCTTCTATGTCACTGACTCTCTCTTCTGCCTTGTTTACTTTCATTTTTCAGCCTCCATTTGGGACTGCATCTTTGCAATAGCGTTTTTCATTTCAGTATGACTAGATTTTAGTTTTTTATTTCCACAATAACAGATTCTGTAGTGGTTCTATGCTTTTTTCCAAGCCCAACAATTACCTTTATAATAGTTTTTTACATTCAAGGTCAGACATCTTACTTATATTCATATGAACTAAATCCCTGGCATTGAGTACTACCTCCTGTTCTTTCTTTTGGGGTCAATTTCTGTCTCATCATTCTGTCTAGAATAAAAAGGAAGAAATAAAAAAAAAAACAAGAAAAACAACATAACAACAACAACTTCAGAAAGTGTTTATGGTGTATGCTGTGTAAACCCTGCCTTCGCATTTTGGCTCCTCTTCCTACTAGTCCTTTCCCTACAGTGTTCTTCTTTGGTTATAGTAGGGAATGTTTGGAACTTTAAGTAGGTGTACTTTTATTTGCCAAGATAAGCCTATAAAAGCAAAAAGAAACAACAACCCCCAAAAAACAACAAAAAAAAAGCCTGATCCAAGAGAAAAGGAAAATAAATGCAAACAAACAAAAAACTGTATCAGCCTGATTCTAAAAAATAAGAGAGAAGCAAGCCTGGTTCTATTTCCACTGGAAGCTCATGTTTTGGAGCATTCTTCAATTAGTAGACTTGGTAGATGCTGGGGCCTGTGTTAGTCTTTTGAGGAAGAGGCCTGCTGGGCTGGCACACAAGCTGACTTGTCTTTGTAAAGATGTCCCTGCCAGCTGCAGGGGAATGGCGACTTGTGTAGGGGACTCCAGCCTCAACCGAAGGCACTTTTTCTCTTTGAAGTCCAACTGTGCTGGTGGGCAGAGAGGGAGACGTGGTGGAAGAGGAAGAATACAGTGTCATCCCACCCTCTTGTCCCCATGAAGGGGAATTCTGGGCCACTGCTATTTCGAGGCTCTTGCAGAACAGTGAACAATGTCCTGTGTCCTGAGTTTTCATCAGATCCCTGCCCTTAACTGGTCTGTGCCTATACTTTTGACATGCCTAGAGCTACAATTCTCCTGTATTTTATCTCTGGCCAGGATTTGAATTCAAAACTTCAAGTTTTAAAGGGCCTGGCAAGGTGCAAGCCAACTCCCTCCTCCAAAGCAGATACTTGTGGCATGTTCAGCACTGTCCCATTCCCAGGACTGTCTAGTCCCCAAAAGCAGTCACAGAGTGTGCATGCAGAGGCTAGAGTTTATTGTAGTGGTCAGTGAAAGTCTGGAACCAGGTTATCAGCCTTCTGTGTGCTACTCAGTCCCCTACTCTATTCTGTCCCAGGAAAGCAGTCACTGAGTGTTGAACCTATTTTGGCACACAGCAAAGAGCAGAGGCCAGGTTATTGGCAATCTGCTCCTGACTCTGCTCTCTGCTCAGTTCTGCTGCAGAAAAGCAGCTGTTCTGCATGCATACAGAGGTTTAAGCCTATTGTGTCTCACAGGGAAAAATTGTTAGGTATTCTGCCCTCTGAGCTCACTTCTGACCCTGTTGCTGGGCACCACTTAGTGGCTTTTTGCTGGCCTTTTGTCCTTGGAGAAGCAAAGTATGCTCTTTCAAATTGATTCCAGGAAAAGGAGTGATCTCTTTCTGTGCAACCCAAAGTATCTCCTCCCTAAGGCTACTTGTGAGATTCCTACCCACTGTGCTCCCTTTCACCTGCTCCCTATCCCTGACTTTGCTTGGCAAAAAGGGTTCCCTTGCCTTTGTGGCCACATGGCATAACTCTACCTCAATCCACAGCTCCAAGCCTGTCATATGCCATGTTCTCTCCCTCCAATAGTGCAGATTCTTTTCTTAATCCTCAGATTATATTCCTAGTTGTTCAAAATAGTTGGATGTTGACCTCACTGTGTTTGGAGGATAAGGCAATTTCAGGGTCCCCCTACTACACCACCATCTTAATCCCTTAGAGTGCATTTATCTGAACAATATGTAAAATTGTTGAATCATTCTACTGTACACCTGAAAGCAATATAACGCCATATGTTAAATATACTTCAATTAAAAATAGAAATAAAAACCTCAAAAAATCCATTGAGGCTAAAATGTTTTGAGTAAAGAACTGAGGAGTTAATAATTTTTATATTATAAGCCTCATTGAGAAGGCAGCAAAACCTACTGATCTATTTTTTTTAATTTTCATTCCAAAAGAATGGTTAGTAATTAGAGAAGCTAAGTCTAAAGACCAACAGATGGTATTGATATTCTTTCTCAAGATAGCACCAAATGACCATCCTATTAACCATTTTTATTGTTAAGTTTAGTTAAAAAGTTCACAGAAAATGAAAAGGAAAATTAGAAATACCTGGATACAAATGAAAGCAAAGGGATCCCTGGGTGGTGCAGCGGTTTAGCGCCTGCCTTTGGCCCAGGGCGCGATCCTGGAGACCCGGGATCAAATCCCACATCGGGCTCCTGGTACATGGAGCCTGCTTCTCCTCTGCCTATGTCTCTGCCTCTCTCTCTCTCTCTCTCTCTCTCTGTGACTATCATAAATAAATAAAAATTTTAAAAAAGAAAGCAAAAACACAAGCTATAAAAACTTATGCAGCAAAAGCAGTGCTTAGCAGTAATATATGAGGTGTAAATGCTTACATTATAAAAGAAGAAAGGTCTCAAATAAAAACTTTAACTTTTCACCTTAACAAAGTAAAATAAAAACAAACAAACTGGGCACCTGAGTGGCTCAGTTGGTTAAACATCTGCCTTTGGCTCAGGTTATGATCCCAAAGTCCTGGGATCAAGCCCCCAGCTTCTTCCTCTTCTCCCTACTCATGCTCTCACTATCTCTGTTGCTATCTTTCTCTATCTCTTTCTCTCTCTCTCCCTCAAATAAAAAATAAATCTTTAAAAAAAATAAGAAACCTAAAATAAAAGTAAGAAAATAATGATGTTTAGAGCAGAGTTAAACAAAATGGACTTATAACATAAAACAATAGGAAAAATTCAATGACACAAAGACAGTATTTGAACAGACCAAGAAAAATTTGTAGATCTTGAAGGCAGTCTGGACACTTGCAGAAGCTGAGCTCTGTTGCTTCATCCTCTTGATTATCCACCACAGTTTCAGAAGGAAGATCCCCATGTATAGCCATGATCAAACATGAAGAATTCATATACTGAACCAATCTATGGGAACCATCCTGCAGGTCCCTATCTGTGTCTACCAAGAACCATGAGATGTCAAAACCCAGGGAACTAGTTACAAGAGTCTGCCTGCCTATGAGTTAAGCATGGCCAGCTTATGTATACTTTGCTTTTCACCACAATTCCTACCTTCATGTTTCTAGCAACTTAAGGTGCCCACCTGTGGCCCCAATGAGCCTTCAAGCGTCCAAACCTTGGGAACCATCCAAGGGAAATTGCTTATATTTTCTTGGGGGAAAGAAGTTTAGGAGTTGATGAAAGATTTTTTTTTTTATACTTTATTTATTTATTTTTTTTATTGGTGTTCAATTTACTAACATACAGAATAACACCCAGTGCCCGTCACCCATTCACTCCCACCCCCCGCCCTCCTCCCCTTCTACCACCCCTAGTTCGTTTCCCAGAGTTAGCAGTCTTTACGTTCTGTCTCCCTTTCTGATATTTCCCACACATTTCTTCTCCCTTCCCTTATTTTCCCTTTCACTATTATTTATATTCCCCAAATGAATGAGAACATATAATGTTTGTCCTTCTCCAACTGACTTACTTCACTCAGCATAATACCCTCCAGTTCCATCCACGTTGAAGCAAATGGTGGGTATTTGTCATTTCTAATAGCTGAGTAATATTCCATTGTATACATAAACCACATCTTCTTTATCCATTCATCTTTCGTTGGACACCGAGGCTCCTTCCACAGTTTGGCTATAGTGGCCATTGCTGCTAGAAACATCGGGGTGCAGGTGTCCCGGCGTTTCATTGCATTTGTATCTTTGGGGTAAATCCCCAACAGTGCAATTGCTGGGTCGTAGGGCAGGTATATTTTTAACTGTTTGAGGAACCTCCACACAGTTTTCCAGAGTGGCTGCACCAGTTCACATTCCCACCAACAGTGTAAGAGGGTTCCCTTTTCTCCGCATCCTCTCCAACATTTGTTGTTTCCTGCCTTGTTAATTTTCCCCCTTCTCACTGGTGTGAGGTGGTATCTCATTGTAGTTTTGATTTGTATTTCCCTGATGGCAAGTGATGCAGAGCATTTTCTCATATGCATGTTGGCCATGTCTATGTCTTCCTCTGTGAGATTTCTGTTCATGTCTTTTGCCCATTTCATGATTGGATTGTTTGTTTCTTTGGTGTTGAGTTTAATAAGTTCTTTATAGATCTTGGAAACTAGCCCTTTATCTGATATGTCATTTGCAAATATCTTCTCCCATTCTGTAGGTTGTCTTTGAGTTTTGTTGACTGTATCCTTTGCTGTGCAAAAGCTTCTTATCTTGATGAAGTCCCAATAGTTCATTTTTGCTTTTGTTTCTTTTGCCTTCGTGGATGTATCTTGCAAGAAGTTACTATGGCCGAGTTCAAAAAGGGTGTTGCCTGTGTTCTTCTCTAGGATTTTGATGGAATCTTGTCTCACATTTA
Organism: Canis lupus baileyi; assembly: GCF_048164855.1. Taxonomy (NCBI): domain Eukaryota; kingdom Metazoa; phylum Chordata; class Mammalia; order Carnivora; family Canidae; genus Canis; species Canis lupus. The sequence goes on along the minus strand of NC_132876.1, from coordinate 75,414,533 downwards.
GATCTTTCATCCATTTTGAGTTTATCTTTGTGTATGGTGAAAGAGAGTGGTCTAGTTTCATTCTTCTGCATGTGGATGTCCAATTTTCCCAGCACCATTTATTGAAGAGACTGTCTTTCTTCCAATGGATAGTCTTTCCTCCTTTATCGAATATTAGTTGCCCATAAAGTTCAGGGTCCACTTCTGGATTCTCTATTCTGTTCCACTGATCTATGTGTCTGTTTTTGTGTCAGTACCACACTGTCTTGATGACCACAGCTTTGTAGTACAACCTGAAATCTGGCATTGTGATGCCCCCAGATATGGTTTTCTTTTTTAAAATTCCCCTGGCTATTCGGGGTCTTTTCTGATTCCACACAAATCTTAAAATAATTTGTTCTAACTCTCTGAAGAAAGTCCATGGTATTTTGATAGGGATTGCATTAAACGTGTATATTGCCCTGGGTAACATTGACATTTTCACAATATTAATTCTGCCAATCCATGAGCATGGAATATTTTTCCATCTCTTTGTGTCTTCCTCAATTTCTTTCAGAAGTGTTCTATAGTTTTGAGGGTATAGATCCTTTACATCTTTGGTTAGGTTTATTCCTAGGTATCTTATGCTTTTGGGTGCAATTGTAAATGGGATTGACTCCTTAATTTCTCTTTCTTCAGTCTCATTGTTAGTGTATAGAAATGCCACTGACTTCTGGACATTGATTTTGTATCCTGCCACGCTACCGAATTGCTGTATGAGTTCTAGCAATCTTGGGGTGGAGACTTTTGGGTTTTCTATGTAGAGTATCATGTCATCGGCGAAGAGAGAGAGTTTGACTTCTTCTTTGCCAATTTGAATGCCTTTAATGTCTTTTTGTTGTCTGATTGCTGAGGCTAGGACTTCCAGTACTATGTTGAATAGCAGTGGTGAGAGTGGACATCCCTGTCTTGTTCCTGATCTTAGGGGAAAGGCTCCCAGTGCTTCCCCATTGAGAATGATATTTGCTGTGGGCTTTTCATAGATGGCTTTTAAGATGTCGAGGAATGTTCCCTCTATCCCTACACTCTGAAGAGTTTTAATCAGGAATGGATGCTGTATTTTGTCAAATGCTTTCTCTGCATCCAATGAGAGGATCATATGGTTCTTGGTTTTTCTCTTGCTGATATGATGAATCACATTGATTGTTTTACGGGTGTTGAACCAGCCTTGTGTCCCAGGGATAAATCCTACTTGGTCATGGTGAATAATTTTCTTAATGTACTGTTGGATCCTATTGGCCAGTATCTTGTTGAGAATTTTTGCATCCATGTTCATCAGGGATATTGGTCTGTAATTCTCCTTTTTGGCGGGGTCTTTGTCTGGCTTTGGAATTAAGGTGATGCTGGCTTCATAGAACGAATTTGGAAGTACTCCATCTCTTTCTATCTTTCCAAACAGCTTTAGGAGAATAGTATGATTTCTTCTTTAAACGTTTGATAAAATTCTCCTGGGAAGCCATCTGGCCCTGGACTCTTGTGTCTTGGGAGGTTTTTGATGACTGCTTCAATTTCCTCCCTGGTTATTGGCCTGTTCAGGTTTTCTATTTCTTCCTGTTCCAGTTTTGGTAGTTTGTGGCTTTCCAGGAATGCGTCCATTTCTTCTAGATTGCCTAATTTATTGGCGTATAGCTGTTCATAATATGTTTTTAAAATCGTTTGTATTTCCTTGGTGTTGGTAGTGATCTCTCCTTTCTCATTCATGATTTTATTAATTTGAGTCTTCTCTCTCTTCTTTTTAATAAGGCTGGCTAATGGTTGATCTATCTTATTAATTCTTTCAAAGAACCAACTCTTGGTTCTGTTGATCTGTTCCACAGTTCTTCTGGTCTCGATTTCGTTGAGTTCTGCTCGAATCTTTATTAACTCCCTTCTTCTCTTGGGTGTAGGATCTATTTGCTGTTTTTTCTCTAGCTCCTTTATGTGTAAGGTTAGCTTTTGTATTTGAGTTCTTTCCAGTTTTTGAATGGATGCTTGCATTGCGATGTATTTCCCCCTTAGGACTGCTTTTGCTGCATCCCAAAGATTTTGAACGGTTGTATCTTCATTCTCATTAGTTTCCATGAATCTTTTTAATTCTTCCTTAATTTCCTGGTTGACCCTTTCATCTTTTAGCAGGATGGTCCTTAACCTCCATGTGTTTGAGGTCCTTCCAAACTTCTTGTTGTGATTTAGTTCTAATTTCAAGGCATTATGGTCCGAGAATATGCAGGGGACAATCCCAATCTTTTGGTATCGGTTCAGACCCGATTTGTGACCCAATATGTGGTCTATTCTGGAGAAAGTTCCATGTGCGCTTGAGAAGAATGTGTATTCAGTTGAGTTTGGATGTAAAGTTCTGTAGATATCTGTGAAATCCATCTGGTCCAGTGTATCATTTAAAGCTCTCGTTTCTTTGGAGATGTTTTGCTTAGAAGACCTATCGAGTATAGAAAGAGCTAGATTGAAGTCACCAAGTATAAGTGTATTATTATCTAAGTATTTCTTCACTTTGGTTAATAATTGATTGATATATTTGGCAGCTCCCACATTCGGAGCATATATATTGAGGATTGTTAAGTCCTCTTGTTGAATAGATCCTTTAAGTATGATATAGTGTCCCTCTTCATCTCTCACTACAGTCTTTGGGGTAAATTTTAGTTTATCTGATATAAGGATGGCTACCCCTGCTTTCTTTTGAGGACCATTCGAATGGTAAATGGTTCTCCAACCTTTTATTTTCAGGCTGTAGGTGTCCTTCTGTCTAAAATGAGTCTCTTGTAGACAGCAAATAGATGGGTCCTGCTTTTTTATCCAGTCTGAAACCCTGCGCCTTTTGATGGGGTCATTAAGCCCGTTCACATTCAGAGTTACTATTGAGAGATATGAGTTTAGTGTCATCATGATATCTATTCAGTCTTTGTTTTTGTGGACTGTTCCACTGAACTTCTTCTTAAAGGGGAATTTTAAGAGTCCCCCTTAAAATTTCTTGCAGAGCTGGTTTGGAGGTCACATATTCTTTTAGTTGCTGCCTGTCTTGGAAGCTCTTTATCTCTCCTTCCATTTTGAATGAGAGCCTTGCTGGATAAAGGATTCTTGGTTGCATGTTCTTCTCATTTAGGACCCTGAATATATCCTGCCAGCCCTTTCTGGCCTGCCAGGTCTCTGTGGAGAGGTCTGCTGTTACCCTAATACTCCTCCCCATAAAAGTCAGGGATTTCTTGTCTCTTGCTGCTTTAAGGATCTTCTCCTTATCTTTGGAATTTGCAAGCTTCACAATTAAATGTCGAGGTGTTGAACGGTTTTTATTGATTTTAGGGGGGGATCTCTCTATTTCCTGGATCTGAATGCCTGTTTCCCTTCCCAGATTAGGAAAGTTTTCAGCTAGAATTTGTTCAAATACATATTCTGGCCCTCTGTCCCTTTCGGCGCCCTCGGGAACCCCAATTAAACGTAGGTTTTTCTTCCTCAGGCTGTCGTTTATTTCCCTTAATCTATCTTCATGGTCTTTTAATTGTTTGTCTCTTTTTTCCTCAGTTTCCCTCTTTGCTATCAACTTGTCTTCTAGGTCACTCACTCGTTCTTCCACCTCGTTAACCCTCGTCGTTAGGACTTCTAGTTTGGATTGCATCTCATTCAATTGATTTTTAATTTCTGCCTGATTAGCTCTAAATTCTGCAGTCATGAAGTCTCTTGAGTCCTTTATGCTTTTTTCTAGAGCCACCAGTAGCTGTATAATAGTGCTTCTGAATTGGCTTTCTGACATTGAATTGTAATCCAGATTTTGTAACTCTGTGGGAGAGAGGACTGTTTCTGATTCTTTCTTTTGAGGTGATGTTTTCCTTCTAGTCATTTTGCTCAGTGCAGAGTGGCCAAAAGCAAGTTGTATTGGGAAAAAGAGAAAAAGAGAGGAGAGAAAGAAGGAAAGAAAAGAGAAAGAGAAAAAAAAAGGGAAGAAAAAGAAAAAAAAACGAAAAAAAAAAAAGAAGAAAAAGAGAAAGAAAAAGAAAGGAGAAAAAAAAGGGGGTGGGGAAGGAAACAAATCAAAAAGCAAAACAAAACAAAAACAAAAACAAAAACAAACAAACAAAAAAAGAACCACCGGGGAGTATCTTCTGATTCTGTGTACTTTAAGTCCCTTGGCTTCTCCTGGAAGTTGTCCGTCTAGCTGGTGTTCTGGGGGAGGGGCCTGTTGTGCTGATTTTCAGGTGTTAGCAGTTGGGGGAGCTGCTGTGCCCCTGCCTGGTGCAGGGCTCAGTGGGGGTTGTTTACCCCGTGAGGCCGCAGGAGGAACAGCCCCAGTGGCGGGGCAGCTCTGGAAACCTGGATTCAGCTCCGGCGGGAACTCCGTCTGCAGGGCCTGGAGGCTCCGAGGCGGGGCCGCTGATCTGCTCAGCTGGGGCAGGAGCGTCCTTGCTGTCCTGGGCCCTCCCGGCCTCTGCCTGTCCCGGGGGAGGCGGGATCCTGGGCTGTGTCCCGGCGCCCTGTGCTCCGGAGCCTGCGCTGTTGGATTCGCGCTCCCGGGCCGTGCAACCCCCTCCGCGGAGCCGCCGCCCGAGCCCCTCCGAGCTGCTCCTGGAACCGCGCAGCCCCCTCCGCACGGAGCCTCTTCCTCTGCCCGAGCCCCTCCGAGCTGCTCCCGGGGCCGCGCAGCCCCCTCCGCGGAGCCGCCGCCCGAGCCCCTTCAGCTGCTCCGGGTCCCGCCGGGTCCCGCCGTGCGCGCTGCAGCCCTTAGGGAGCTCGGCGCACTCTCCTGGGCGCGCAGTTGCTGTTACTGTCCCCGGGAGTCCGAGGGCATCCCCGCCCTCCCGGGTCCTGCTCCAACTCCCCGCGAGCCCCTTTCCGCCGGGAAGGTCGGTGCAGCTCCTGCGTCTCCGGGACGGGGCTCTCCTGTCCTGGGGACACTCGCCCCGGCCTCAGCCCGGCTCCTCGCGGGGCCCCTCCCCCTTGGAGGCCTTTGTTTCTTTACTTCTTTTTCCCCGTCTTCCTACCTTGTTAGAAGCGCGAACTCTTCTCACTGTCGCATTCCAGCTGGTCTCTCTTTAAATCTCAGGCCGAATTCATAGATTTTCAGGATAATTTGAAGGTTTTCTAGGTAGTTTGGTGGAGACAGGTGATTTGGAGACCCTACTCTTCCGCCATCTTGCTCCTCCCCCCAGTTGATGAAAGATTAAACAGCACAAGTAGGAGCAGACAAAACACAATAGTAGAGTGCACACTCTGAAACACCTCCTGAAGGACCAGGCCCAAGACATTATAAGATCTCTTCTTAATATAGCCATTACCCTCAGGGGCAGGGATAGAATAGGCTTTCCTAACAATCACACAAAAAAGCAGGGACTTATACAAAATGATAAGGTGGAAGAATTCACCCCAAAAGAAAGAACCTGAAGAAGTAATGGTCAGGGATTTGATCAAAACAGATATAAATAAGATGTTTGAACTAGAATTTTAAAACACCAATCATAAGGATACTAAATGCACCTGAGAATAACATAGAAGACAGTAGTGAATTCCTTAGAATTCACTAAGATGAGAATGCAGAGATGAGATAAATAAAAAGTAGGTCAAAATAAGAAATGCTATAACTTAGATGCAGAACTGACAGGATGCAATGACAACAAGGATAAATGAAGCAGAAAAACAAATCAATGATATAAAAGATAAAATTATAGTAAATAATGAAGCTGAAAAGAAGAGGGAAAGAAAAGTATTGGATCATGAATGTAGACTTAGGGAACTCAACGATTCCTTAAAGAGCAATAGCATTTGTATCATAGGAGTCCCAGAAGAAGAAGAGAGGGAAAGGGAAGTAGAAGATTTACTTGAGCAAATTATAGCTGAAAACTTCCCTAATTTAGGGAAGGAAACATACATTGAAATTTAAGATGCACAAAGAACCCCTACCAAATTGAACAAAAGCAACTAAACACCAATACTTATTGTAGTCAAAGCCACAAAATACACAGACAAGGAAAGAATCCTGAAAGAATCAAGGGAAAAACATCCTTAAGCAACAAGGGAAGACAAATCTGGTTTGCAGCAGATTTGTCCAGAGAAACTTGGCAGAACAGAAAGGAGTAGGATGATATATTCAATCTGAATGGGAAAAATATGAAGCCAAGAATACTTTATCCAGCAAGGCTGACATTCAGAATAGAAGGAGAGATAAAGAATTTCCCCCACAAAACTAAAGGAGTTAACTTAAACCACTAAACCAGCTATGCAAGAAATACTAAACAGGATTCTTTTAGTGGGAAGCAAAGACCAAAAGCAACAAAGACTTGAAAAGAACAGAGAAAATCTCAAGAAATACCAACCGAATAGGTAATACAATGGCACTAAATTCTTATCTATCAACAATCACATTGAATGTAAATGGACTCAATGCTTCAATCAAAAGACATAGACTATCAGAATCAAACACACACCCCCACACACACACACATATAGCCATCTATATGCTCCCTGCAAGAGACTTTAGACCTAAGACACATGCAGATTGAAAGTGAGGGAATGGATATCTATCTATCATGCTAATGATCATCAAAAGAAAGAGAGTAGTCATATGTATATGAGACAAACTAGATTTTATTTATTTTTTTTTGACAAACTAGATTTTAAACCAAAGACTGTAACAAGACATGAAGGGCACTATATTATAATTAAGGGATCTATCCATCAAGAATATCTATCAATTATAAATATTTATGCACCCAAATTTGTAGCACCCCAATATATAAATCAATTAATAAGAAATATAAAGAAACTAATTGATAATAATACAACAGTATGATATTTTAACACCTCACTTACAGCAATGTACAAATCTAAGCAGAAAAACAAGGCAACAATGGCTTTGAATGACACACTGGACCAGATAGATTTAACAGATATATTCAAATGATTTCATCCTAAAGCAGCGGAATACACATTCTTTTTGAGTGCACATGGCACATTCTCCACTGTAGATCACATACTGAGTTACAAATCAGGCTTCAATTGATACAAAATGATTGATATCATATCATACATATTTTGAGACCACAATACTATGAAACTTGAAGTCAAACACAAGAAAATATTTGGAAAGACCACAAATACATGGAGCTTAAAGAACATCTTACTAAAGAATGAATGGGTTGACCAGTAAATTAAAGAGGAAATAAAAAATGTACATGTAGGGAATCCCTGGGTGGCTCACCGGTTTGGCCCCTGCCTTCAGCCCAGGGTGTGATCTTGGAGTCTCGGGATCGAGTCCCACATCAGGCTCCCTGCATGGAGCCTGCTTCCCCCTCTGCCTGTGTCTCTGCCTCTGTGTGTGTGTGTGTGTGTGTGTGTGTGTGTGTCATGAATAAATAAATAAAATCTTTTAAAAAGTACATGTAAACAAATCAAAATGAAAACACAATAGACCAAAACCTAAGACAGTCCTAACAGGGAAGTAAGAAAAGTCTAAAATACAAAAAATAAACTTACACCTAATAGAAGTAGAAAAGGCCTAAATAAGGCCTAAAATCAGCAGAAAATGGTAATAATAAAAGTTAGAGAAGAAATGCCATAGAAACAAACAAAAACATAGTAGAACAGACCAATGAAACCAAGAGCTCGTTGTTTGAAAGAATTAATGAAATTGATAAACCCTTAGCCAGACTTATCAAAAAGAAAACAGAAAGGACTCAAATACATCGAAGCACAAATAAAAGAGCAGAGATCACAACCAACTCAACAGAAATACAAAAATCACAAGAGAATATTATGAAAGATTTACATGCCAAATATTTGGAAAACCTGGACAAAATGGATACATTCCTAGAAACATACAAATTACCAAAACTGAAATAAGAAGAAATAGAACATTTGAACAAACTCTTGACCAGCAAGGAAATGGAATCAGTACCAAAGCCTCCCAATAAATTAACATCCAGGGCTAAATTGCTTTGCAGAGGAATTCTACCAGACATTTAAAGAAGAATTAATATTATTCTTGAATGGTTTCAAAAATAGAAATGGAAGAAAAACTTCCAACTCCTTCTCAAAAGCCAGCATGACTTTGACTCCAAAAACCAAACAAAATCCCCCACTTAAAAGGAGAATTACAGGCTAATATTCCTGATGAACATGGATGCAAAAATTCTCAACAAGATACTAGCAAATCCAATCCAAAAGAATATTCAAAGATTTATTTACCACAATCAAGTGTGATTTATTACTGGTTTGCAAGGGTGGTTCAATGTTTGCAAATCAATCAACATGATACACCACATTAATTTAAAAAATGACAAGAACCATATAATCCTGTCTATAGGTGCAGAAAAAACATTTGACAAAATACAGCATCTATTGTTGATAGAAACCCTCAACGAAGTATAGATGGAACATATCTAAATATCATAAAAGCCATTTATGAAAGAAATACCCACAGCTAATACCATTCTTAATGGAGAAAACCAGAGCTTTTCCTCTATGGTCAGGAATAAGGCAGGGATGCCCATTCTCACCATTCTTATTTAACGTAATAGGAGAGGTCTTAGCCTCAGCAATCAGAAAACAAGAAATAAAAAGCATGTGGATTGGTAAGGAAGAAGTCAAACTTCGACTCTTCACATACGACATGGTACTCTATGTAGAAAACCTGAAAGACTTCACATAAAATTGCTAGAACTAATACATGAATTCCACAATATCACAGGATATAAAAGCAATGTACATAAATATGTTGTGGGGGGGGGGCCCAAGATGGCGGAAGAGTAGGGGTCCTCAACTCATCTGGTCCCACCAACTTACCTGGATAACTTTCAAATCATCCCGAATACCTATGAATTCGACCCGAGATTTAGAGAGAGAACAACCAAAATGCTAGAGAGAAGGGTTTTTGCTTCTAGCAAGGTAGGAAAGCAGAAAAAAAATTAAATAAAAAAAGAATCAAGTGGGAGAGGGACACCACGGGGAGCCTGGGTAAAGCTGGGCAGCGAAAGCCTCTGGGACAGGAAATCCCAGCCCCAGAGAAGTGGGAACCTTAAAAATCTGCACTAGATTCTTCCTAGATGATAAAGTGCTCAGCAGGGAAATCCTGCAGAATCACAGCAGGGGAAGTGAAGCCTCCAATTTCCCTGAGTCACTAATAGAGGAAGTGCACCTGGTAGAAAATGCACCACAAACTGTGGACCAATCTTGGTAAAGGGCTGGAGAACTCCTGGCAGGGCATCTGGGAGAAGCCAGTGGGTTAGGTGGGCTGGCTCCAGAAAGAGGTGTCTGTGCCCTGCTGCCTTGTGAGCCACGTGTCTCAGCAGGACAGGGCTCCTGATCTCAGGACATGGAATGGACACAGACTGCGATCCTGCAACCCCCCTGGGATGGGCAGAAGGGGGAAGGGCACAGGACAGCAAGAACTCTCCTGCCACTAGGCACCCCCAAGCTGTGCAGATCAGTGCACTTGAACCGGCCCCAGGAGCATCTAGGCCAGCATAGACTGGGCTATTGCATTAGTTACTACGGGGGGAGCTGACTCCAGAACTGGAATTCTGGCAGCGCCATTGTTGATTTTCCTCCTTGTTTCACCTTGGGCCTGGATGATGTGGGACCATCAGGGAACAAAAGCCCCACTGAGCCCAGCACCTGGCAGAGGGTGGGGCAGCTCCGCCCAGGCACACACACCTGAGAATCAGCACAGAGACCCTTCCCCAGAAGACCAGCTGGAATAAGAGGGGAAGGGCAAGTTCTTGACCAAGCAGTGCTGGAAAGCTCCAGGGGAAGTCAGAGGGATTTATAGTATATAGAACTAGAGGCTACTCCTCCCTCGCCCCCCCCTTTTTCCGGTACAGCTTGTTTTTGTATCAGACTAACCATTTCCAATATTTTTTTTCTCTCTCCTACCTTAACTACAGTATTTTACCACCTCTATATCTTTAAGTTTCTTCCTTTGTGACTTTCATGTTTCTACAATTCTAGGTCTTAGATATATTTTCCACTTTTGGATTCCTTCAAAATACTCAATTCAATTTTAGTAGATATAGAGATATGGGAAGGGGCAAGATGGCGGAAGAGTAGGGTCTCCAAATCACCTGTCTCCACCAAATTACCTAGAAAACCTTCAAATTATCCTGAAAATCTATGAATTCGGCCTGAGAATTAAAGAGAGAACACCTGAAATACTACAGTGAGAAGAGTTTGTGCTTCTATCAAGGTAGGAAGACGGGAAAAAGAAATAAAGAAACAAAGGCATCCAAGGGGGAGGGGACCCGCGAGGAGCCGGGCTGAGGCCGGGGCGAGTGTCCCTAGGACAGGAGAGCCCCGTCCCGGAGATTCAGGAGCTGCACCAACCTTCCCCGGCGGAAAGGGGATCGCAGGGAGTTGGAGCAGGACCCCAGGAGGGCGGGGATGCCCTCGGGCTCCCCGGGACAGTAACAGACACCTGCGCCCCGGGAGAGTGCGCTGAGCTCCCTAAGGGCTGCAGCGCGCACGGCGGGACCCGGCGGAACCCGGAGCAGCTCGGAGGGGCTCGGGCGGCGGCTCCGCGGAGGGGGCTGCGGGGCGGGCGCAGCTCGGAGGGGCTCGGGCAGAGGAAGAGGCTGCGTGAGGAGGGGGCTGCGCGGTTCCAGGAGCAGCTCGGGGAGGCTCGGGCGGCGGCTCCGCGGAGGGGGCTGCGCGGCCCGGGAGCGCGAATCCAACAGCGCAGGCCCCAGAGCACAGGGCGCCGGGACACAGCCCAGGATCCGGCCTCCCCCGGGACAGGCAGAGGCCGGGAGGGCCCAGGACAGCAAGGACGCTCCTGCCCGAGCTGAGCAGATCAGCGGCCCCGCCCCGGAGCCTCCAGGCCCTGCAGACGGAGAGCTCCGGAGTTCCTGTGGGGGCTGAATCCAGGTTTCCAGAGCTGGCCCCGCCACTAGGGCTGTTGCTCCTGGGGCCTCACGGGGTATACAACCCCCACTGAGCCCTGCACCAGGCAGGGGCACAGCAGCGCCCCCAACTGCTAACCTGAAAATCAGCACAGCAGGCCCCTCCCCCAGAAGACCAGCTAGACTGACTGACAACATCCAGGGGAAGCCAAGGGACTTAAAGTACACAGAATCAGAAGATACTCCCCCGTGATTCTTTTTTTTTTGTTTTTTTTTTTTTTGTTTTGCTTTTTTATTTGTTTCCTTCCGCCACCCCCCTTTTTTCTCCTTTCTTTCTTTTTCTTTCTCTTTTTCTTCTTTTTTTTCGTTTTTTTCTTCCCCCCTTTTTTTTTCTCTTGCTCTTTTCTTTCCTTCTTTCTCTCCTCTCTTTTTCTCCTTTTCCCAATACAATTTGCTTTTGGCCACTCTGCACTGAGCAAAATGACTAGAAGGAAAACCTCACCTCAAAAGAAAGAATCAGAAACAGTCCTCTCTCCCACAGAGTTACAAAATCTGGATGACAATTCAATGTCAGAAAGCCAATTCAGAAGCACTATTATACAGCTACTGGTGGCTCTAGAAAAAAGCATAAAGGACTCAAGAGACTTCATGACTGCAGAATTTAGAGCTAATCAGGCAGAAATTAAAAATCAATTGAATGAGATGCAATCCAAACTAGAAGTCCTAATGACGAGGGTTAACGAGGTGGAAGAACGAGTGAGTGACATAGAAGACAAGGTGATAGCAAAGAGGGAAACTGAGGAAAAAAGAGACAAACAATTAAAAGACCATGAAGATAGATTAAGGGAAATAAACGACAGCCTGAGGAAGAAAAACCTACGTTTAATTGGTGTTCCCGAGGGTGCCAAAAGGGACGGAGGGCCAGAATATGTATTTGAACAAATTCTAGCTGAAAACTTTCCTAATCTGGGAAGGGAAACAGGCATTCAGATCCAGGAAATACAGAGATTCCCCCCCTAAAATCAATAAAAACCGTTCAACACCTCGACATTTAATAGTGAAGCTTGCAAATTCCAAAGATAAAGAGAAGATCCTTAAGGCAGCAAGAGACAAGAAATCCCTGACTTTTATGGGGAGGAGTATTAGGGTAACAGCAGACCTCTCCACAGAGACCTGGCAGGCCAGAAAGGGCTGGCAGGATATCTTCACAGTCCTAAATGAGAAGAACATGCAACCAAGAATCCTTTATCCAGCAAGGCTCTCATTCAAAATGGAAGGAGAGATAAAGAGCTTCCAAGACAGGCAGCAACTAAAAGAATATGTGACCTCCAAACCAGCTCTGCAAGAAATTTTAAGGGGGACTCTTAAAATTCCCCTTTAAGAAGAAGTTCAGTGGAACATTCCACAAAAACAAGGACTGAATAGTTATCATGATGACACTAAATTCATATCTCTCAATAGTAACTCTGAATGTGAACGGGCTTAATGACCCCATCAAAAGGCGCAGGGTTTCAGACTGGATAAAAAAGCAGGACCCATCTATTTGCTGTGTACAAGAGACTCATTTTAGACAGAAGGACACCTACAGCCTGAAAATAAAAGGTTGGAGAACCATTTACCACTCGAATGGTCCTCAAAAGAAAGCAGGGGTAGCCATCCTTATATCAGATAAACTAAAATTTACCCCAAAGACTGTAGTGAGAGATGAAGAGGGACACTATATCATACTTCAACGATCTATTCAACAAGAGGACTTAACAATCCTCAATATATATGCCCCGAATGTGGGAGCTGCCAAATATATCAATCAATTATTAACCAAAGTGAAGAAATACTTAGATAATAATACACTTACACTTGGTGACTTCAATCTAGCTCTTTCTATACTCGATAGGTCTTCTAAGCACAACATCTCCAAAGAAACGAGAGCTTTAAATGATACACTGGACCAGATGGATTACACAGATATCTACAGAACTTTACATCCAAACTCAACTGAATACACATTCTTCTCAAGCGCACATGGAACTTTCTCCAGAATAGACCACATATTGGGTCACAAATCGGGTCTGAACCGATACCAAAAGATTGGGATTGTCCCCTGCATATTCTCAGACCATAATGCCTTGAAATTAGAACTAAATCACAAGAAGAAGTTTGGAAGGACCTCAAACACGTGGAGGTTAAGGACCATCCTGCTAAAAGATGAAAGGGTCAACCAGGAAATTAAGGAAGAATTAGAAAGATTCATGGAAACTAATGAGAATGAAGATACAACCATCCAAAATCTTTGGGATGCAGCAAAAGCAGTCCTAAGGGGGAAAGACATCGCAATACGTGCATCCATTCAAAAACTGGAAAGAACTCAAATACAAAAGCTAACCTTACACATAAAGGAGCTAGAGAAAAAACAGCAAATAGACCCTACACCCAGGAGAAGAAGGCAGTTAATAAAGATTCGAGCAGAACTCAACGAAATCGAGACCAGAAGATCTGTGGAACAGATCAACAGAACCAGGAGTTGGTTCTTTGAAAGAATTAATAAGATAGATCAACCATTAGCCAGCCTTATTAAAAAGAAGAGAGAGAAGACTCAAATTAATAAAATCATGAATGAGAAAGGAGAGATCACTACCAACACCAAGGAAATACAAACGATTTTAAAAACATATTATGAACAGCTATACGCCAATAAATTAGGCAATTTAGGAGAAATGGGCGCATTCCTGGAAAGCCACAAACTACCAAAACTGGAACAGGAAGAAATAGAAAACCTGAACAGGCCAATAACCAGGGAGAAAATTGAAGCAGTCCTCAAAAACCTCCCAAGACTCAAGAGTCCAGGGCCAGATGGCTTCCCAGGGGAATTTTATCAAACGTTTAAAGAAGAAACCATACCTATACTCCTAAAGCTGTTTGGAAAGATAGAAAGAGATGGAGTACTTCCAAATTCGTTCTATGAGGCCAGCATCACCTTAATTCCAAAACCAGACAAAGACCCCACCCAAAAGGAGAATTACAGACCAATATCCCTGATGAACATGGATGCAAAAATTCTCAACAAGATACTGGCCAATAGGATCCAATGGTACATTAAGAAAATTATTCACCATGACCAAGTAGGATTTATCCCTGGGACACAAGGCTGGTTCAACACCCGTAAAACAATCAATGTGATTCATCATATCAGCAAGAGAAAAACCAAGAACCATATGATCCTCTCATTAGATGCAGAGAAAGCATTTGACAAAATACAGCATCCATTTCTGATCAAAACTCTTCAGAGTGTAGGATAGAGGGAACATTCCTCGACATCTTAAAAGCCATCTATGAAAAGCCCACAGCAAATATCATTCTCAATGGGGAAGCACTGGGAGACTTTCCCCTAAGATCAGGAACAAGACAGGGATGTCCACTCTCACCACTGCTATTCAACATAGTACTGGAAGTCCTAGCCTCAGGAATCAGACAACAAAAAGACATTAAAGGCATTCAAATTGGCAAAGAAGAAGTCAAACTCTCCCTCTTCACCGATGACATGATACTCTACGTAGAAAACCCAAAAGTCTCCACCCCAAGATTGCTAGAACTCATACAGCAATTCGGTAGTGTGGCAGGATACAAAATCAATGCCCAGAAATCAGTGGCATTTCTATACACTAACAATGAGACTGAAGAAACAGAAATTAAGGAGTCAATCCCATTTACAATTGCACCCAAAAGCATAAGATACCTAGGAATAAACCTAACCAAAGATGTAAAGGATCTATACCCTAAAAACTATAGAACATTTCTGAAAGAAATTGAGGAAGACACAAAGAGATAGAAAAATTTTCCATGCTCATGGATTGGCAGAATTAATATTGTGAAAATGTCAATGTTACCCAGGGCAATCTACACGTTTAATGCAATCCCTATCAAAATACCATGGACTTTCTTCAGAGAGTTAGAACAAATTATTTTAAGATTTGTGTGGAATCGGAAAAGACCCCGAATAGCCAGGGGAATTTTAAAAAAGAAAACCATAGCTGGGGGCATCACAATGCCAGATTTCAGGTTGTACTACAAAGCTGTGGTCATCAAAACAGTGTGGTACTGGCACAAAAACAGACGCATAGATCAATAGAACAGAATAGAGAACCCAGAAGTAGACCCTGAACTTTGTGGTCAACTAATATTTGATAAAGGGGGAAAGACTGTCCACTGGAAGAAAGACAGTCTCTTCAATAAATGGTGCTGGGAAAATTGGACATCCACATGCAGAAGAATGAAACTAGACCACTCTCTTTCACCATACACAAAGATAAACTCAAAATGGATGAAAGATCTAAATGTGAGACAAGATTCCATCAAAATCCTAGAGAAGAACACAGGCAACACCCTTTATGAACTCGGCCACAGTAACTTCTTGCAAGATACATCCACGAAGGCAAAAGAAACAAAAGCAAAAATGAACTATTGGGACTTCATCAAGATAAGAAGCTTTTGCACAGCAAAGGATACAGTCAACAAATCTAAAAGACAACCTACAGAATGGGAGAAGATATTTGCAAATGACATATCAGATAAAGGGCTAGTGTCCAAGATCTATAAAGAACTTATTAAACTCAACACCAAAGAAACAAACAATCCAGTCATGAAATGGGCAAAAGACATGAACATAAAATCACAGAGGAAGACATAGACATGGCCAACATGCACATGAGAAAATGCTCTGCATCACTTGCCATCAGGGAAATACAAATCAAAACCACAATGCGATACCACCTCACACCAGTGAGAATGGGGCAAATTAACAAGGCAGGTAACCACAAATGTTGGAGAGGATGCGGAGAAAAGGGAACCCTCTTACACTGTTGGTGGGAATGTGAACTGGTGCAGCCACTCTGGAAAACTGTGTGGAGGTTCCTCAAACAGTTAAAAATATACCTACCCTACGACCCAGCAATTGCACTGTTGGGGATTTACCCCAAAGATACAAATGCAATGAAATGCCAGGACACCTGCACCCTGATGTTCATAGCAGCAATGGCCACGATAGCCAAACTGTGGAAGGAGCCTCAGTGTCCAACTAAAGATGAATGGATAAAGAAGATGTGGTTTATGTATACAATGGAATATTACTCAGCTATTAGAAATGACAAATACCCACCATTTGCTTCAACGTGGATGGAACTGGAGGGTATTATGCTGAGTGAAGTAAGTCAGTCGGAGAAGGACAAACATTATATGTTCTCATTCATTTGGGGAATATAAATAATGTGAAAGGGAATATAAGGGAAGGGAGAAGAAATGTGTGGGAAATATCAGAAAGGGAGACAGAACGTAAAGACTGCTAACTCTGGGAAACGAACTAGGGGTGGTAGAAGGGGAGGAGGGCGGGGGGTGGGAATGAATGGGTGACGGGCACTGGGGGTTATTCTGTATGTTAGTAAATTGAACACCAATCAAAAATAAATTAAAAAAAAGAAATGAAGAGCACAATATAATTGTGCCTATTGTTTTTTCATCCACTTTTTAAAATTAAACCAATATTTATGAGGTTTTACTGTCTATTCAATCTATCCCTCTTCTCCATCCTCACTGTCTTTGGTCTAATGAAATCAGTTTTAGGAAAGGAATACAGATGTTTACATACAGGAGCATGTATGTGAAAAGGAACAGTATGAAGAGTTCTTAGAACAGTGTGCTTGAAACAGCCAAGGGGGTCAGAGAGTAAACATTAAAAACATATTGCAATAAAAAATTTAGATAATGGGACCAGGATAGCAAAAAACATTGGGATTGGATATTTAAAGCAGTTATTTATACACACTCTTCAAGTCTCTTAAGTCAGAGACTATATATCTCTGGTAGCCTCCGCTGGAAAAAAAAATGACAGCAGAGTGATGAAAAATCATTCTTTCTTTTTCTTTTTTTTTTTCTTTTTCTTTCTTCTACCAAATAATAGGGGTGGAAAGAAGAGGGAGAATTCTCATGGAGGAATATATAAACAAAACCTAAAATGAGAAAATACACATTCCAACCTTTTTTTTTTTCATTACCTATTAAATGACGCAGAGGCCAGGATTCTGGAGGTCAGAAACTAAGTGAATCAGCATAAATGAGTGATGAAGCCTGCCCAGACTGTATTCAGAAGCAGACCTATCCAAAGAAGCCAGAAAGTTCTGCTTTATACTCAGAGCTCTAAAAACCCATAGATATACAAGCTCTGCCAATTTAATTTCCACTAAGTCTTACTTCCACTTAATACCTCAGGATCAAGTCAGAAATACTTCAGAAAGTATTTGAGGTGAAAGAACCATTAGATACTATCTAAGACTTTTACCTGAGGTCCAGGGTTCTGTAGACACTCTATGGGGCACCTGGCTGGCTCATTCAGTAGAGTGTGCAATTCTTGATTTCAGGATCATGAACTGGAGCCCTACATTGAGCATGGAGCTTACTTAAAATAAATGAAATGCTATTTATAAAAATAAAATCGTGGTCCCTTTCCTGAAATTAAAGTCCATAGCCATATGTATATTTACCAAGGGGGAAGGGTCAATCACATCCCCAAAGAGTTCTGTGGGTCCCCAAAATGTTATACCATTAGATTCTCATCCAACAACTTTATTTTACAGATGGAGAAACTCAAACTCAAAAGAGGGAGGAGATTTGCCAGGACATACAGTGAATTAGTGGTAAAGCTGAATCTAGAAACTAAGTTTCTTTCCTCTATTCTTTACACCATGATACATTTGCTATCTCAAGAGATCCCATAATTAAACTTAGTGCAAGTTTTTAATAATTATTACCTTTGCAATAATAACTCCAGAATCCATAATAGCTTTAATGTGTCTCAACCACCCTGAGCTCTCCAGGCAGCTAAGAAATTCACTCATTGTTGGGAGTTTTCAGTTCACAAACTAAGGTAGAGAAGGAAGCAGAGATTGAAATTCACAGTAACCTCAGTTTACTCAAGGGAACAAAGTGGATCCTCATTTTGTAAATGAGGAAGCTAAGGCATAGAGAGTTTAAATGATATGTTGGAAACCAAACAGTGAGTCAAGGACAAGACTAGGGCTAGAGTCTATCATAACCCACAGGTCAGGTATCTGGGGTTTTTTGAGTTGCTTAACCAACCCCCAAGCCCACAGAAATCTCTGGAGAGCTAGAAGACTGACTCAGCATTCATAAGAAAATATCAACATCCCCTCTTATTAGAAAATACATTTTATTCTCATCCTAATTCCACCCATTCATCCTACTCTGCAGGCTCTTTTTAAAATTTTATTTAAATTCAATTAATTAACATATAGTGTATTATTAGTTTCACTTACTCTGCAGGCCCTTAACATCTGTCTCTATTCTCACAATCCTACCTACTTTCTGTAGCTCTGTGCTATCTCAACAGGTTGAAAACAAATCCCCAATTTTCAGGCACTTTGCACTGATTACCTAGCAGAAGGCATTCTTTTGTCTCAAAAATCTGTGAAAAGTCCCTTTTACTCATACTTCTATAGAAATTCTGAGACAAAAAAGAAAGGAGGAATAACCCAAGAAGACAAACCCTAATATCCTAAAAATGATACAGATTGAGAGACAGGATCATATAAGAGTCATAAGGAAAAGTTCTGGTAGACAATATAAGTACAAAGTTGAAGAAAAGAGATGAAAAACAGAGTGCACTGAAGAAGACAGTTTTTCAAGATCTCTTCTTTACTGTATTATGGAATCCTGTGTAGTGGGTTTGGGAAAAATGTTCTAGACTCAAGAATCCTGGAAGGCCCCAATCTCACCTTGCCTCTTTTCTCATCCATTATTTTGCAGTAATGGCAAATGACCCCAAATGTCTCTCCTATCAATTCATCTCCTTCACCATCACATTGACGAAATCATTCTGACTCCTTAGAATAGATTAGATGTGGTTATGTTAGACGATGAAATAAATCCCAAATTCATTTATACTTATGTTGATCTACCCACTCCTAAACATCAGTCTCTGTAACTCTATAGAGAGAAATGATTTCTACAGCAACTGAACCCAGATGGACTCTACTAAGTTATGAAACTGAACATCTTAGTTCCTCTGCCAGACCAACACTGCCATAACTCAGTATTATGTAAACTGGATTCATATTATAATTAAAAAAACCCTTGTCATCTATTGACTCTGCTCACCTGTTGCTTTTACATTTCACCCCAAATCAGGCATGCTTTTTGTGTATATGATAATGTAAGACTATGGTCTCTGGACTAGCCGTGAAATCCCTGTACCTTCCAAGAGTTTCTGCAGGCTGCTCCATATGACATGGATGTTCTCAATGCCCATTAACCTGAAGTGAATGTTGGCATAGCTGTCTTCA
Organism: Canis lupus baileyi; assembly: GCF_048164855.1. Taxonomy (NCBI): domain Eukaryota; kingdom Metazoa; phylum Chordata; class Mammalia; order Carnivora; family Canidae; genus Canis; species Canis lupus. The sequence goes on along the minus strand of NC_132876.1, from coordinate 75,395,353 downwards.
TTTTCATACTCTTTCCAAGCTGCTTGGTTGACCATGGCACTCAACTGCAGTAGTTGAGGACATAATAGAGCAGATAGGGTAAATGATGAAAGAATAGGGTTCATCAATAATGTCTCATTCTAAACAGTTTTAAATCTTATCCATTTAAAAAGAAGTTAAATCATGGGCAGCCCAGGTGGCTCAGCAGTTTAGCACCACCTTCCACCCAGGGCATGATCCTGGGGACCTAGAGGGAGCCTGCTTCTCCCTCTGCCTGTGTCTCTGCCAATCTCCCTCTCTCTCTCTCTCTCTCTCTCTCTCTCTCTCTCTGTGTGTGTGTGTGTGTGTGTGTCTCATGAATAAATAAATAAAATCTTTAGAAAAAATAAAAAATTAAACTAAGTTAAATCAGACAGGACATATTCTGGAATGGAGAAAATATCGCTGAATTTTACATCAGCTATCTTAAGGAACAAAATAGTATAGGGAAAGAGAGGGAGACTTAGTGATTCCTGCTTACAAGATATGGCAGCTATGAGGATATCTGATCTGGAGAACTGAAATAATTTTGAACTTCATATCACAAACAATATTTTATTGGCTGAAAAGCCTTTATGCCAAGGAACATGTGGGAGTTCAAAAATCCTTACAGTTGGAAAGCTCTAGAAATAAATATAAGAGCTTCAGGGCCAATTAATATTAAATAGCTATTCTATAAAAATGTCTAATGCATTACTTCATCAGATAAATAACTCACTCACAGATGAAATTGAAATGGGATACCAAGAACTATTTTAACACTACACTGAGTTTCTGATAATCAGAATATTTCTAGGTTATATGAAGAGTGTTGGTCAGGGTAGAGGATAAAGGTGACTTTCAGATAAGAAATATTAATACATAGGGATCCCTGGGTGGTGCAGCGGTTTGGCGCCTGCCTTTGGCCCAGGGCGCGATCCTGGAGACCCGGGATCGGGTCCCACGTCGGGCTCCCGGTGCATGGAGCCTGCTTCTCCCTCTGCCTGTGTCTCTGCCTCTCTCTCTCTGTATGACTATCATAAATAAATAAATAAAATATTTTTTAAAAAAAGAAATATTAATACATAAACTAAAAAGCAGCCAAGATACATTCTATGGTGCTAACCATATTACTAATTAAATAATTTTCTGTTGTCTGGCCTATTTTCTCATTGCCCAGTACTATGCATTTCAGAAGGCAGGAAGAACATGTAAAATGGACAGGGTGTAGTTTTTGTAGTAATAGAAATGAATGCCATTAAAACCTCAAAAGCACAAACTACTCACCTTAACACATGCAAAGAAAAAGAGCCTGTGTGTCAACATACTGTTTTGAATGCAAGATACTTGTTAAAGGGAAAAATATAATCTAAGTTTGATCTCTTATCACACAGACAATGTCACTAAGCTTTCATTAAGTTAATGACAAATATTAAAGGATATCTGCAGAGGCACAAGTAGCAGCTACCTAGTAGCAAGGAGGTTTACTATGATTGATGGAAGCTTCAGCAAATAAAACAGTAATTACAGCAGTCTTTACCTACATCTGGGCAGCACTAGAAAGCCCAACTACTGCAGATAGCTACCTATATCATACCAGGATACACTCTTTGGGAAAATGTTTGGCAAATCTGAGGAACAGCTATCTATTAGCAGCCTAATGTTCAAGCAGTGAAGAGATCTAATATCTACTGAGCCACAAATATGTGCCAGACTCCGCTAGATCCTTTACATATATTATCTAATTTAATCCTCACTACAGCCCATCAAGATAGGTACTATTATCATTCACATAAAAAATAGGCTCAGGAGGGAGGCTGGGAATATGGCAGAGTAGGAAGAACCTAAGCTTCCCTCATTCCATGGGTATCACTAGGTAATACTCCGATCAACATAAGTAACTCAAAAAATGACGTGAAGACTGACAGAACAACCTCCACAACTAAAGGTAGAGAAGAGGCCACATTGAAGAAAGTAGGAAGGGTGGAGATGTGGTTTGGGGGCAAAATAGACCTTGGCTGTCTACAGTCCACAGGGAACCGGGGGCATGGTGAAGGGTGACAAACAGGCTATCACACCTTGAAGCCCACACGGAGAAGATGAACCCTTATAATATCTGGCTTTGAAAGTGAGGTGACAAATTTCATGACAACCACTGGGACTTAAAGCCTAGATTTTATAAATCAATAAGTTCCCCTCTGGGAGACACCAGAGGGCATTAGGAAGTGGAGTCCTCATGCTTAAAGACACAGCAAAACTAACACCCAGGAGAGCTACAGCATGGAAGTAGTAGCTTGAAAAATGCTGGGGCACTGGAGGGAGAATTATTTACACACTTCAGAGCATGGCCTGGAGAGGCAAGGATTGCAGGGAGCTCCATCCAGGAACAAAGGAGCTGGCAGATGCCATTTCACTTCCCTGCCCCTCGCCATAAACACATGGCCACCTGAGAGAACCAATGTGGCACCCACCCTCACTAACTAACTTGCTTACATCAAGCCCTGTGCCCCCACATTTTGGTGGATCCATCCTTTCTAGACACCTTTGCCTCAGTTCCTGAACTGTGAAGCACTTACCCTAGAAGACTCGCACAAATCCCACTAACACATCATTTCCCAAACTGCATGTTTTGTGGGACCTCAGTTCCAGGAGCAGAGGCATATATCATTTCACAAGAGATCAACATATAAATTGTTACAATGTGCCCCATGAGCTAGGTACCAAACACAGCTCACAATACGCATAGAGCCTCTGCAGACAACTGACCTGCAGGGAAAATGTAGCCAGCACTAAAATAGCAGAGCACACGAAACACATAAGAGACACTTCTTCATGCACCAGGTACTGGTGTACAGGGAACACTTCACTGTATGCCACTACAGGACCTCTTCCCCATAAGACCATTATCTTCAAGAACAAGAAACATAACTGAATTTCCTGAGACAAATAAACACAGAGAGAGTTAAATAAAATGACAAGACGGATAATTATGTTGCAAATCAAAGAACAGAAAAAAAAAACATCAAGAGACCTAAGCAAAACAGATATAAATAATATGCCAGGTAGAGAATTTAAAGTAATGGTCATAGAGAATTTCACTTGACTTGAGAACATAGTAGAGGACATCAGTGAGATGATTAACAATGAGATAAGAAAGAACCAAACAGATAAGAATACAATAAATGAAATAAAAAACACACTTGATGAAATAAATACCAGGCTAGAGGAAGCAGAAGAACAAATTAAGGACCTGGAAGAGAGAGTAATGGAAAATAAACAAGATAAATAAGAGAAATAGATTTTTGCAAAATGAGAAAAGGCCTTGGGAATTCAGTGACTCCCTGAAGCATAACATTCACATTAAAGGGATCTCAGATGAAGAGAGAACAAAAAATCCAGGAAGTGTAAGACTATGAGTGTATTTTTCACCAGAAGCTTGGCAGGCCAGAAGAGAGTGAAATGATATATTCAAAATGCTGAAAGGAAAAAAAATCTGCATCCAAGAATACTCTAACCAGTAAGGCTATCATTCAGACTAGAAGGATAGATAAAGAGTTTCTCAGACAAACAAAACTGAAGGAGTTCATAACCACTAAATCACCCCTAAAAGAAATACTAGAGGACTCTGGTTGGAAATCAAAGGCCATAAGTGACAGTATGAAAAGTTGGAAGCAAAAAAGCAGTAAAAATATCTGTATCTGTAAAGTCAGTCAAGGGATTCACAAAACGAAAGCATGTAAAATACAACATCATATACTTAAAACTTAGAGGGAGAAAAGTAGAGAATGGATTCAAACTGAAGCTACCAGTAACTTTAAATATAGACAGCTATATGCAGATGTTATATACAAACCTAATCATAACCATAAATCAAAAACCAGTAATTCATATACAAAGAATCAAAAGAAAGGAATCTACATATATCACTAAAAAAAGCCAAGAAACCATGAAAGAGAGCAGAAAAGGATCATAGAAAAACTATTAAAAAAACACAAAACAAGTAACAAAATGGCAGTATCTGTCAAAATATTAGTATCTGTCAGTAATTGTTTTCAGTGTGACGGGAATAAACACTCTAATAAAACATAGAATAAGAACGTGGATAAACACCATCTATATTCTGTCTACAAGAGTCTCATTTCAAATATAAAGACACCTGCAGATTGAAAGTGAGGGGATGGAGAAACATTTATCTTGAAAATGAATGTCAGAAGACAGTCAGGGTAGCAATACTTATACTAGACAAACTACACTTTAAAACAAAGACTGTAACAAGAGACAAAGAAGGACAGTATACAATAAGAGGACAATCAAACAAAAAGATATAAGTTATAGGGATCCCTGGGTGGCGCAGCAGTTTAGCGCCTGCCTTTGGCCCAGGGCGCGATCCTGGAGACCCGGGATCGAATCCCACGTCGGGCTCCCGGTGCATGGAGCCTGCTTCTCTCTCTGCCTCTCTCTCTCTCTCTCTGTGACTTACATAAATAAATTAAAAAAAAATAAAACTCTTAAAAAAAAAGATATAAGTTATAAATACTTGTGCGCCCAACATAGCAGAACATAAATACATAAAACAATTAATAACAAAAATAAAGGAACTAATCCACACTAATACAATAATAGCAGGAAATGTTTAAAACCCACCTAAATGAGTAGACCTATAATTCAAACAGAAAATCAAGTGTGCAATGGCTTAAATGACACGCTGGAATAGATGGATTTAACAGATAACATTAAAAATGTTCCTTCCTAAAACAGCACAATACAAATTCTTCTCTGGTGCACATGATACATTCTCAAGAATAGACAACATATTAGGCCACCAAAAAAGTCTCAACAAATTTAGAAAGATCAGAGTTATACCATGCATCTTTAATGACCACAACACTATGAAACTAGAAATCAACCACAAAAAGAAATCTGGAAAGAACACAAATACATGCAGGTTAAATAACATGCCACCAAACAATGAATGGGTCAACCAAGAAATAAAAGAAGTAATAAAAAATTACATGGAAACAAATGAAAATGAAAACAATATAATCAAAATCTTTGGGATACAGAAAAATCAGTCTAAGAGGGGAGTTTATAGCAATACAGGGCTACCTGAAGAAACAGGAAACATCTCAAACAAACAAGCTAACTTTACACCTAAAAGAGTTAGAAAAAGAACAAACAAAATCCGAAGATGGATATTTCATAGGAAGGAAATAATAAAGACTAAGGCAGAGACGGAACTAAGATGACAGAGTAATATGAGGACCTTAGGCTTGCCTCATCCCTCAATAACAGGGAGATGAGTATCAAATCATTCTGAATACCCAAGGAATCGATCTGAGGACTGATGGAACAAACTGCACAACTAGAGGGAAAGAGGAGGCCACATCATGGAAGGTAGGAGGTGAAGAGATGCAGTTTTGGGGAGAAACAGATCGTAGGTGCTGCAAAGGTGAGGGAACCCTGCTTGTGAAAAGAAATGAGAGAGAGAGATAGGAAGGCACAGAGTATCAAAAAAGAAAAATAATTCCCCAAAACCACTGACTGGGAAAATGAGAGGGGTTGATTTTTTTTAGTTTTTTCCAACCAGCGGGGCTCAAAAATTGAAAATTTAGAGGTCTGTGGTATGGCTAGTATAGAACCCCCAGAGCACTGCAGTACTCTTTAGGGAGGGAAGGTAAGTAACCTGGTGGCAGAGGGCATGATCTGTGAATTACCTGAGACACACTAGTAGAGACGGTTCTCCCTTCTTGGAGCACATCTCACAGTGGTGCAGTTGCCTCTCCAGGGACAAATGAGTCCCGGGATCGAGTCCCACATTGGGCTCCCTGCGTGGAGCCTGCTTCTCCCTCTGCCTGTGTCTCTGCCTCTCTGTCTCTCTCTGTCTCTCTCTCTCTTATTCATTATTCATGAGAGATACACAGAGAGACCCAAAGACATTTCCATATTGAAACTGAGGTGGTGGGAGCAATTTATCAAGCTGACATCAAAAGAAAGTTGGAGTAGTCATAATTAGGTCCTAGACTTTAAAACAAAGACTATATTGAGAGATGAAGAAGTGAATGACACTATATCATAATAAAAATGGGCACATGGACCCCAAAGTTTATACTAGTAATATCTACAATAACCAAAACATGGGAAAGAGCCCAGATGTCTTTTGGTAGATGAAGGGATAAAGAAATTGTGGTATATTTATATAATGGAATAATAGCCATCAAAAAGAATAACATCTTTCCATTTGCAATGACATGGATGGAACCATAGTGTGTTATGCTAAGTAAAATAAATCAGTCAGAGAAAGACAAATACCATATAATTTCACTCATATGAAACTTAAGAAACAAACAGGTGAACAAAGGGGGAAAATAAAGTGGCAAACTATTAAGCCAATTCAGTCTATAAAAAACAAACAGGAGAGGGGTTGCTGGAGAGGAGGTGGGGGATGGTTCAAATGGGTGATTAGTATTAAGGAAGGCACTGTCTGTGATGAGCACTAGGAGTTGTATGGAAGTGATGAATCACTAAATTCTATAGGTGAAATTAATATTACACTGTATGTTAACTCTAACTGGAATATAAATAAAAACATAAAAGAAAAAATAGACTAGAGTAAAAATAAATGATAGAGAAAGTAAATAAACAATAGAATATATCAATGAACCCAAAGGGTGGTTCTTTGAAAAGATCAACAAAATTGATAAACCTCTAGACAAACTCATAAAAAAGAAAACAAAAAAGAGGCTCCCAAATATACAAAATCACAAATGAGCAAGGAGAAATAACAACCAACATCAGAGAAATACAAATAATTGTAAGAGAATATTAGGCAAAATTATAGGTCAACAAATTGGACAACCTAGAAGAAATGGATCAATTCCTGGAAACACATAACTCACCAAAACGGAAGTGATATGAAATAGAAAATTTGAACATACTGATTACAATCAATGAAATTGTATTAGTAATCAAAAATTCCCAAAAAACAAGTCTAGGACCATGAGGCTGGACAGGAGAATTCTATTAAATGTTTAAAGAAGAGCTAATACCTATTTTTCTCTCAAACTTTTCCAGAATATAGAAGAAAAAAATACACAAATTCATTCTATGAGGCTGGTATTACTCTAGTATCAAACCAAGATAATGACACCACAGAAGAAGAGAACTACTGAACAACATCTCTGATGAACATAGATGCAAACATCTACAACAAAATACTAGCAAATGGATTCCAAAAATACAGTAAAAAAAAAAGACACACAGGTAAGATGGCGGAGGTCCTCAACTCATCTGCCCCCACAAACGTACCTAGATAACTTTCAAAACATCCTGAACACCTACGAGTTCGACCTGAGATTTAAAGAGAGAATAGTTGGAATGCTACAGAGAGTAAAGTTTTCACTTCTAACAAGGTAGGAAGGCGAAAAAACAAAAAATCAAAAAAGAATAAACTGGGGGAGGGGAATCGCGATTAGCAGGGCTAAATCAGAAAGGAAAAGCCTCTGGAGCAGGAAAGCCCAGCCCTAGAGAACCGGGAACTTTAAAAATCCACACCGGAGTTTTCACTGATAGAAAAGTGCTTGGTAGGGAAATTGGGAAGAATCTCAGGATGGGTGGTGAAGCCTCAAGATTCCTGAAGTCAGTATAAGAAGAGGGGCACCCAGGGGAAAGCTCATGGCAAATGCCAGTCCAATATTAGTAAAGGGCTGGAGGGCTACAGCCCTCCAGGGCATTTGGAAGAAGCCAGTCAGTTAGGCAGGCCAGCTCGGAAGCTCCGTTTACCCTAGAGCCTGGCTCCAGAGGGAGGTGACAGTACTCCATTCCCTTTAGGAGAGGTGGTCCCCAGAAGTGCAGATCAAGTGGCAGAGGGCCCCAGATCACAGAGCGCCCAAGTGGACAAAGCTGGCGATCTTTCGTTCCCCTTGGGACAGGTGGAAGTGGGGAGGGCACAGGACAGTGAGAACTCTCTTGCCTTTGGGCGCCCTGCAAGCTGTGCAGATCAGTGCACACATGCCTGCCCCCAGGAGCATCTAGGCCAGTGTGGACTGGGAGATTGCAGTTAGTTATTTGCGGAGAGCTTGACTCCAGAGCTAGAAATCTAGCTGCCAACATTTTTGGTTTTCCTCTTTGTTTCATCTTCTGCCTGGGAGAGGCAAGGCCTCACTGGGGAGTAAAGGCCTCACTGGATAAACAGCTCATACTGAACAAGCACCTGGCAAGGGGCGGGGCATCTCTGCCCAGGCACAGACACCTAAAAATCAGTACATGGGACCCCTCCCCGAGACTGCTGGAAGTACAAAGGAAAAGCAAGTTTACTGAACAAGCAGCATTTGAAAGCTCAAGGACTGAGGAAAAATAGTATATAGAACAAGAGGGTCTCTATCTTTTTTTTTTCTTTTTCCATTACGACTCATTTTTATATCAGACTAAAAAATATTTTTTCTCTTTTCCCACCTTAACTAAAATATTTTACCAGCTCTTCATTGTTATTTCTTTTTCTTTTTGACGTTCATATTTCTACAATAACATGTCTTAGATATATTTTTCACTTCTGCAATACCTTCAACATATTCAATTTAATTTTGATAAATATACCAGAGATGGGTTTTTGTCTTGTGAGGGTTTTTTGTTGTTCTTTCTGCCTCGTTTTGTTTTACAATGGTGGAATTTAATACCTTCTAAAACATGACCAACATGCACCCAGAACCAAGTGGAATACCGTGTTGGCTCATTCTGAGATTATACTCTCCTTTCCTTCCCAATCGGCCCCCTTCTTTTCTCTTGTTTATGTTTCCGTGGTTAATGTTGGGGCTTTATATAAGTATTTATGGTTTATATAAATTTGGAATGAGCATCTTGTAATATACAGAACAAAACGCACTCAGAACCAAGAGGATCAACTTTGAGGACCCCTCAGGTAGACTACATTCTCTCCCCAGTACCACTTCCTCACCACCACCAGTACCATTCTTTTATTTTCTCTTTTCTCTACTTTTTTCTTTTTCTTAATGCTTAGGTTTTAGTTTTTTTTAATTTTTCCTAATTTGTTTTTCACCTTAGTGGTCCTTTTGTTTTATTTTGCTCTGTTCTACTTTTTCCTTTATTTTTGGGCATCTGACTTCTTCAAAATCATCTAGGGTGTATTTTACTTAGGTCATCATTGATATTTTTGACTCAGCCCATTCATACAGCCACTCTGCACTGGACAAAATGACTAGAAAGAAGAATTCATCAAAAAAGAAAGAACCGGAAACAATATTCTGCCAGAGTTACAGAATTTGGATTTCAATACAATGTCAGAAAGTCAATTCAGAAGTACAATTATAAAGCTACTAGTGGCTCTGGAAAAAAGTGTAAAGGACTCTAGAGACTTCATTGCTGCAGAAATGAGCTCTAATCAGGCCGAAATTAAAAACATATTAAATGAGATGCAACCAAACAGGATGTTCTAACTTCTAGGGGTAATGAAGTGGAAGAGAGAGTGAGTAACATAGAAAAGTTGATGATAAGAAAGAAAGCTGAGGAAAAAAGAAAAACAAGCCCATGAGAAAAGGATTAGGGACATAAATGATAGCTTGAGAAGGAAAAATATACGTCAAATTGGGATTCTAGAAGAGGCTGAGAGAGAGAGAGAGAGAGAGGACCACAAAGAACATTTGAACAAATCATACATGAGACCTTCCCTAATTTGGAGAAGGAAACAGGCATTTAGATACAGGATATAGAGAGGACTCTCCTAGAGCAATAAAAACCATTCAACACCTAGACATTTAATAGTGAAATTTTCAAAGTTCAAAGATAAATTAAAAATTCTATTTAAAAAATATTTTATGCATTTATTCATGAGAGACACACACAGAGAGAGGTAGCGACACAGGCAGAGGGAGAAGCAGGCTCTATGCAGGGAGCCCGATGTGGGACTTGATCCCAGGACCCCAAGATCACACCCTAGGTGAAGGCAGACACTCAAGTGCTGAGCCACTCAGGTGTCCCAAACACAGTACATTTCCATTATGACTCCACAACTACTGTTGACATAAGTTCCTACTCCCTGATCTTAGAGACGTCTCAGAATATGCTTTCAAGAATCTCTTGTTTCTTTGAATTAAGTATATCACATGTCCCTCGATCATCCACACTTAATTTTGATGTGTGGTGTCACACGTTTATGTGAGAGGCCAGTGGAAAGCTGCATGCAAGGAATGCTTGTTTCTCACACTTAAGTGCATAGCATTTCCATCTCACCTCCACTCCTCTGTTGAGATAGCTTCTGCCTCCCCAATAGTGAAAGGCTATAAATGGTCCATAATTCTCCTTTATGGAGAATTTCTCCTTTTTGGTCTTTGGTTTTGGAATAAAGGTGATGTTAAAGCGCATCCTACTAAAAGATGAATGGGTCAACCAAGAAACTAGAGAAGAATTAAAAAGATTCATGGAAACTAGCGAAAATGAAGATACAAACATTCAAAATCTTTGGGATACAGTAAAAGTGGTCCTGAGAGGGAAATACTTCACAAAACAAGATTCCCTAAAAAAGTTGGAATAAAACTTAAATACACAATCTAACTTGGCACCTGAAGTAATTGGAGAAAGAACAGCAAGTAAAGCATACACCAAGGAGAAGAAGAGAGATAATAAAGGTTCGAGCATAACTCAATGAAATAGAAACCAGAAGAACTCTAGAATAGATCAAGAAAACAAGAACATGGTTGAAAGAATTAATAAAACAGATAAATCCCTAGGCAGCCTTATTAAAAAGAAAGGAGAAAAGATTCAAATTAATAAAATCATGAATGAAGGCGGAGAGATCACATTCCATACCAAGGAAATACAAATGATTTTAAAAACGTATTATGAGCATCTATAGGGAATGAATTAGGCAATCTAGAAGAAATGGATGCATTTCTGGAAAAACACAAACTACCAAAACTGGAACAGGAAGAAACAGAAAACCTTAACAGGCCAATAACCAGGGAGGAAATTGAAGCAGTCATCAAAAACCTCCCAAGACACAGAAGTTCAGGGCCAGATGGACTTGGATTGGGCAATCCACAGCTGTGAAGCTCCCTAATCGGGGGAAACACAAAAGCATTCAAACCCAGGAGGTACAGAGAACCCCCCCTCAAATTTAATAATAAACATCGGGGTGCAGGTGTCCTGGCGTTTCATTGCATTTGTATCTTTGGGGTAAATCCCCAACAGTGCAATTGCTGGGTTGTAGGGCAGGTCTATTTTTAACTCTTTGAGGAACCCTCCACACAGTTTTCCAGAGTGGCTGCACCAGTTCACATTCCCACCAACAGTGTAGGAGGGTTCCCTTTTCTCCTCATCCTCTCCAACATTTGTGGTTTCCTGCCTTGTTAATTTTCCCCATTCTCACTGGTGTGAGGTGGTATCTCATTGGGGTTTTGATTTGTATTTCCCTGATGGCAAGTGATGCAGAGCATTTTCTCATGTGCATGTTGGCCATGTCTATGTCTTCCTCTGTGAGAATTCTGTTCATGTCTTTTGCCCATTTCATGATTGGATTGTTTGTTTCTTTGCTGTTGTTGTTAATAAGTTCTTTATAGATCTTGGAAACTAGCCCTTTATCTAATACGTCATTTGCAAATATCTTCTCCCATTCTGTAGGTTGTCTTTTAGTTTTGTTGACTGTATCCTTTGCTGTGCAAAAGCTTCTTATCTTGATGAAGTCCCAATAGTTCATTTTTTATGGCAGCAATGTCCACAATAGCCAAACTGTGGAAGGAGCCTCATTGTCCATCGAAAGATGAATGGATAAAGAAGATGTGGTTTATGTATACAATGGAATATTACTCAGCCATTAGAAATGACAAATACCCACCATTTGCTTCAACATGGATGGAACTGGAGGGTATTATGCTGAGTGAAATAAGTCAATCGGAGAAGGACAAACAGTATATGTTCTCATTCATTTGGGGAATATAAATAATAGTGAAAGGGAATAAAAGGGAAGGGAGAAGAAATGGGTAGGAAATATCAGAAAGGGAGACAGAACATAAAGACTCCTAACTCTGGGAAATGAACTAGGGGTGATGGAAGGGGAGGAGGGCAGGGGGTTGGGGGGAATGGGTGACGGGCACTGAGGGGGGCACTTGACGGGATGAGCACTGGGTGTTATTCTTTATGTTGGCAAATTGGACCCCAATACAAAATAAATTTATTATTTTAAAAAATCTTGCAGTTAATCCTTTCATAAAGGAATAATTATATGATAAAAATAACCACCCATATATGATACATTTGTATTTTTAATATCATGTTTTATTAAAGCAGACCATTGAATATTAAAAAAATGTAATAATAAAAGATCAACACCATAACATATAATAGTGAAGCTTGGAAATTTCAAGAATAAAGAAAAATCCTGAAAAGAGCTCGAGAAAAGAGGTTAAGAACCTACAGAGGTAGAAACATTACACTGGCAGCAGCTCTATCCACAGTGAACTTGCAGGACAGAAAGGTCTGTGAGGCCAGAAAAGGCTGGCAGGATATATTCAGGGTTCTAAATGAGAAAAATATACAGCCAAGAGTACTTTATGCAGCAAGGCTTTCATTCAGAATGGAAGGAGAGATAAAGAGCTTCCAGGAAAACAATAAAAAAAGAACTTGTGATCAATAAACAAGCCCTGCAATATATATTAAGTGGCATCTTGTGCAAAGAGAGGCCCATAAGTAACACAGACCAGATTGAAACAGAGATAATCTACAGAAACAGGGATTTTACAGGTAATATAATGACACAAAATTCATACTTTTAAATAGTTACTCTGAATGTAAATAAGCTAAATGCTCCAATCAAAAGTTATATGGGATCAGATTGGATAAAAAAGCAAGACACATTCGTATGCTGTCTACAAGACTCTATTTTAGACCGAAAAACACCTCCAGATTAAAAGTGAGAGTGCAGAACCATTTATCATGCAAATGGACATTAAAAGAAAGCTGGGTCACAATCTTTGTAACAGACAAATTAGAGTTGTTTTTTTTTTTCAAATTAGAGTTTTAACCAAAGAATGTAGTAAAGGAAGTGGGACACTAAATAATTCTTAAAAGGGCCATCCAACAAGAAGATCTAAGAATTATAAATATTTTTGCTCCTAACATGAGAGCAGTCAATTATATAAATCAATTAATAACAAAATTAAAGAAATACTTTGATGATAATACAAGAGTAGGGGACTTCAACACCTCACGCACAGCAATGGACAGATAATCTAAGCAGAATATCAATAAGAAAACAAGGGCTTTGAGGGACACACTGGACCAAATGAACTTCACAGATACATGCAAAGCATTCCAACCTAGAGTAACAGAATGCCATTCTTCTCGAGTGCACATAGAACATTCCTCCAGAATAGATTACATACTGGGTTACAAATCAGGTTTCAAATATTATCAAGAGTTTGGGATTATTTCCAGCATATATGTAGTACACGATGCTTTAAAACTTGAACTAAATTACAACAGAAAATTTAGAAGAAATTCAAATTTAGAGGTTAAAGAATATCCTACTAAAGAGTGAATGAGTGAACCAGGAAATTAAAGAAGAATTTTAAAAATCCATGGAAAGTGGGCAGCCCCAGTGGCACAGCAGTTTAGAGCCACCTGCAGCCTAAGGCATGATCCTGGAGACCCTGCATCGAGTCCCACGTCAGGCTCTCTGTATGGTACCTGCTTCTCCCTCTGCCTGTGTCTCTGCCTCTCTCTCTCTCTGTTTGTCTCTATGAATAAATAAATAATCTTTTTAAAAAATTCATGGGAAGAAATGAAAATGAAAACACAACTATTTAAAACCTTTGGGATACAGCAAAGGCAGTTCTATGAGGGAAGTACATAGCAATACAAGCCTTTCTCAAAGAATTGGAAAAGTCTCAAAGACACAAACTAACCTTATGCCTGAAGGAGCTGGAGAAAGAGCAGCATATAAAGCATATGCCAAGCAAGACAGGAGAAATAATAAAGATTAGAGCAGAATATAATGAAACAGAAGCCAAAAGAACAGTAGAACAGATCAATGAAACTAGGAGCTGGTTCTTTGAAAGAATTAATAAGATCGATAAACCCCTAGCCAGACTTATCAAAAAGAAAAAAAACCCAAATAAATAAAATCCTGACTGAAAAAGGAGAGATCACAGTCAACACCAAGGAAATACAATTTTAACAACATATTATGAAAAAAAAAACATATTATGAAAAACTATATGCCAAAAAATTAGGCATTCTGGATGAAATCAATGCATTCCTGGAAACTTTAAACTACCAAAACTGAAACAGGAAGAAATAGTAAACCTGAACTGACCAATAAACAGCAAAGAAATTGAATCAGTCATCAAAAAATCTCCCAAGAAAAACAAATTCAGGGCTGGATGGCTTCCCAGGGGAATTCTAAAATATATTTAAAGTACTAAAATCAATTCTTCTGAAGCTGTTTTAAAAAATATAAATGGAAGTAAAACTTCCAATCTCATTCTATAAGTTCAACATTGCCTTGATCTCAAAACCAGACAAACCATACACATCAAAAAGGAGAATCACAAACCAATATCCCTGATAAACGTGGATGCCAAAATTCTCCCTACATTACTGACAAATTGGATTCAACAGTACATTAAAAGGATTATTCATCAGGCCACCTGGGTGGCTCAGTGGTTGAGCATCTGCCTTTGGCTCAGGTCGTGATCTGAAGGTCCTGGGATTAAGTTCCACATCACATTCCCTGTGGAGAGCCTGCTTCTCCCTCTGCCTATGTATCTGTGTGTCTGTGTGTCTCTCATGAATAAATAAGTAAATAATTTTTTTAAAATAAAGGATTATTCATCACGACCAAGTGGCATTTATTCCTGGGATGAACACTTGCAAATCATTCAGCATGACACATCACATTAATAAAAAGACAGATAAGAAATAATTATCCTCTCAATTGATACAGCAATAGCATTTGACAAAATACATCATCCTTTCTTAATTAAAACTTCCCATAGTGTAGGGATAGAGCAAACATAACTCAATATCCTAAAAACCATCTATGAAAAGCCCACAGCAAATATCATTCTCAATGGGGAAAAATTGAAAGCTAAGCTACTCTCCTAAGTTCTGGAACATGACAGGAGTACCCACTGTCACCACTGTTATTCAACATAGTACTAGAAGTCCCGGCCTCAGCAATCAGACAACAGAAAGAAATAAAATGTATTCAAATTGGCAAAGAAGAAGCCAAACTTACACTCTTCCCAGTTGACATGATATATTTTGTGGAAAACCCAAAAGACCACACCCAAAAATCGATAAAACTCATACACGAATTCAGCAACATAGCAAGATATAAAATCAATGCATAGACATCATTTGCCTTTATATACACTAACAATGAGACACAACAAAGAGGAATTAAGGTATTGATCCCATTTACAATTGCACCAAAAATCATAAGATACCTAAGAATAAACCTAACCAAAAGGTTAAAGGATCTATACTCTAAAAAAGTACCCAACCCTTATGAAAGAAATTGAGGAAGACACAAAGAAATGGAAAAACATTCCATGCTCATGGATTGGAAAAATAAATATCGTGAAAATGTCTATACTACCCAGAGCAATTTACACATTCAATGCAATTCCTAAAAAAATACCATCTACACTTTCTACAGAGCTGGAACAAAGAATCCGAAAATTTGTATGGAACCAGAAAAGACCCCAAATAGCTGAAGTAAAGTTTAAAAGGAAAACCAAATCTGGTGGCATCACAATGCTGGTATTTGAGGTATATTATAAAGTTGTAATCATCAAGACAGTGTGGTACTGGGACAAAAATATACATAGATCAATAAAACAGAGAACCTAGAAATAGACCCTCAATTCTATGGTCTACTAATCTTTAACAAAGCAGGAAAGAATATCCAATGGAAAAAAGACAGTCTCTTTAACAAATGGTGTTGGGAAAATTTGACAGCCACATGTAGAAGAATGACACTGCACCATTTTCTTATACCATACACAATATAAACTTAAAATGGATGAAAAACCTAAATGTGAGACAGGAATACATCAAAATCCTAGAGAACACAGGCAGCAACATTTTTGACAGCAGCCACAGCAACTTCTTGCTAGACATGTCTATAAACACAAGGGAAAGAAAAGCAAATATAAGCTTTTGGGACTTCATCAATATGAAAAGCTTTTGCATAGGAAGATAACATTCAAGAAAACTAACAGGCAACCTATGAAATTGGAAAAGATATTTGAAAATGACATATCAGATAAAGGGCTAGTATCCAAGATCTCTAAAGAACTTATCAAACTCAATACCCCTGAGAAAGAAAAATCAAGAAATAGAAGGCATGAGCAGATATTTCTCCAAAGAAGACATGGCCAACAGACACATGAAAAAATGCTCAACATCAATCACCATTTGATAAATACAAATCAAAACTACAATGAGATAACACCTCACACCAGTCAGAATGGCTAAAATTGACAAGATAAGATAAGAAACAACAAATGCTGGTGAGGATGGAGGGAAGGGGGAATGAACCCTCTTACACTGTTGGTGGTAATGGAAGCTAGTAGAGCCACTCTGGAAAACGATATGGAGGTTCTTCAAGAATTTAATAATAGAGCTACCCTATGACCCACAAATTGCACAAAAAAGTTATTTACCCCAAAGATAGAAATATAGTGATCTGAAGAAGCACATGAACCCTAATGTTCAGAGCAGCAATGTCCACAATATCCAAAATGTGGAAAGACCCAAGATATCTATCAACAGATGAATTGATAAAGATGATGTGGTGTATATATATATTATATACACATACATACACACACAATGGAATATTATGCAGCCATCAGAAGGGATGAATACTTACCATTTACATCAACATGGATGGAACTGGAGGGTATAATGGTGAGCGAAGTAAGTCAATCTGAGAAGACCATTATATGGTTTCACTCATGTGTGGAATATAAGTAACAGTGCAGAGCATCATAGGGGAAGGGATGGAAAACTGAATGGGAACCCATCAGAGAGGGAGAAAAAATATGAGACTCTTAACTATAGGAAACAAACTGAGGGCTTCTGGAAGGGAATGGGTAGGGCATTGGGCAATTTGGCATTAAGGAGGGCATGTGATGTGATGAGCACTGGGTGCAATACACAACTGATGAATTATTGAACTCCATATCTCAAAGTCATGATTTAAATAGCCCACATATATGTGGGCTAACTGAATTTAAATTTTTAAAATAATAAAATTTAAAATTATAAAAGATCTAAGAATTGTAAATATTTATGCTCCTTTATCTGGCAGTACCTGAATATATAATCAATTAATAATAAATATGAAGAAACTAATTGATAATGATACAATTATAGTAGGGGAAATTAACACCCCACTTACAGCAATGGAAAGATCATCTAAGCAAAAACTCAACAAGGAAACAATAGTTTCCAGTGACACACTGGACCAGATGGATTTAACAGATATATTTAGCACATTTCCTTTTAAAACAAAACAATACACATTCTTGTCAAGTGCACGTGAAACATTCTTTTAGAACAGATCACATAATGGGTCACAAATCAGGCCATAATCAGTACAAAAAGATCAATTTCCTTCCATGCTTATTTTCAGATCACAACACTATGAAACTTGAAGGCAATTATAAGAAAAAAAATTGGAAAGACCACAAGTATACAGAGGTTAATAACATCTAACTAAAGAATGAATGAGTTAACCAGGTAGTTAAAGAAAAAATTTAAAAATACATGGAAGCAAATGAAAATTAAAACAGAATAGACCAAAACCTTTGCAATGCATCAGTGGAAGACCTATGATGGAAATATATAACAATACAGGACTATCTCTAAAAGCAGGAAACTTCTCAAATACACAATCTAACCTTACACCTAAAGGAACTAGAAAAGGAACAGCAAATGAAGTGTAAAGCCAACAGAAGGGGAATAATAAAGACTAGAACAGAAATAAATAATACATAATATTTTTAAAAGCCAGTAGGATATCAATGAAACTAACAGCAGTTCTCCTAAAGAATTAATAAAATCGACAAACCTCTAGCCAGACTATGAAAAAGAAAAGAGAAAGGACCTAAATATATAAAATCACTAATGGAAGAGAATAGAACACAATCAACGCCACAGAAATACAAACAATTCTAAGAGAATAGTATGAAAAATTACATGGCAACAAATTGGGAAATCTGGAAGAAATGAACAAAACCCTGGAAACTTACAAATTACCAAAACTGCAATAGAAAGAAATAGAAAATTTGAACAGATGCATAACCAGCAAAGAAATTGTATCAGTAATCAAAAATCTCCCAATAAACAAAAGTCCAGAGCCATAAGGCTTCCCAGGGTAATACTACCAGACATTTAAAGAAGCATTAATACCTATTCTTCCCAAAATGTTTCAAAAAATAAAAATATAAGGAAAATTTCCAAACTCATTCTATGAATTCAGCATTACCTTGATTCTAAAACCAGACCAAGACCCCATTAAAATGGAGAATTACATGACAATATCCCTGATGGACTTGGATGCAAATAATTCTCAAGAAGATATTAGATAATCATATCCAACAGTACATTAAAAGTATTGTTCACCATGATCAAGTGGGATTTATTCCTGGACTGCAGAGTTGATTCAATGTTTGCAAATCAGTGAAAATAATACACCACATTAATAAAAGAAAAGATGAGAACTATATGACCCTGTCAATAGATGCAGAAAAAGCATTTGACAAAATACAGCAATCTGTTGATAAAAAACCCTCAACAAAGTAGGGATAGAGGGAACATACCTCAACATCCTAAAGGTAATATATGAAAGACCCACAACTAATATCATTTTCAATGGGGAAAATCTGAGAGCCTATCCCTTATGGTCAGGAACAAGACATGGTCGTCCACTTGCACCATTACTATTTAACATACTACTAGAAGTCTTAGCCTCAACAACCAGAAAACAAAAAGAAATAAAAGACTTCCAAATTGGCAAGGAAGAAGTTAAACTTTAACTATTTGCAGACAGCATGATACTCTATGTAGAAAACCTGAAAGAGTTCACCAAAAAAATTGATAGAATACTTGGATGCAATGAAGTCACAGGATATAAAAATCAACACACACAAATCTTTTGAATTTCTATACACCAATAAGGAATCTGCAGAAAAAGAAATCAAGGAATTGATCTCATTTTCAATTGTACTAAAACCAATAAAATAGCTAGGAACAAAGTTAAGTAAAAAGGTAAAAGATCCATTGTCTGAAAGCTATAGAACACTTATGAAAGAAATTGAAGAGGACATAAAGAAATGTAAAAGCATTCCACCCATGGATTGGAAGAACAAACATTGTGAAAATGTCTATAATACTTAAAGCAATCTACACATTTAATGCAATCCCTATCGACATACCACCAGCCTTGGGGCTACCGCATGGCTCAGTCAGTTAACCTATTCTTGATTTCAGCTCAGGTCATGATCTCAGGGCCCTGACTTCAAGCCTCCAAGTTGGGCTCTTTGTTTGACACAGTCTGTCCCTCTCCCTTCCCTTCTCGTGTGCGCTCTCTCTCTCTAAAATAAATAACTCTGGGAAACGAACAAGGGGTAGTATAAAGGGAGGTGGGCAGGGGGTTGGGGTGACTGGGTGATGGGCACTGAGGGGGGCACTTGGCGGGATGAGCACTGGGTGTTAATGCTATATGTTGGCAAATTGATATATTCACACAAGGAGGAACAGATAAATTAAATATGCCTACATCCATTAAAAAATAAAATAATTTTTTAAAAAAATTCCACCAGGATTGTCACAGAGGTAGAACAAACAATTCTGAAATTTGTATGGATCCAAAAAGACCCCAAACAGCCAAGTGATCCTTAAAAAGAAAAACAAAACTGGAGGCATCATGATTTTGGCTTTCAAACTATATTACAGGGATGCCTGGGTGGCTCAGCAGTTGACCATCGCCTTTGGCCCAGAGCATGATCCTGGAGTCCTGGGATTGGGTCCCACATTGGGCTCCCTGTGTGGATCCTGCTTATCTCTCTGCCTACGTCTCTGCCTCTCTCTGTGTGTGCCTCTCGTGAATAAATAAATAAAATATTTTAAAAGAAAGCTATATTACAAAGCTATAGTCATCAAGCCACTATGGTACTGACACAAAAACACATGTAGATCAATGGAACGGAACAGAAAACCCAGAAAGCAGGAAAGAATATCCAATGGGAAAAAAGATAGTCTTCAACAAATGATGTTGGAAAAACTAGACAGCAACAGGCACAAGAATGAAACTAGACTACTTTCTTACACCAGACACAAAAATAAATTCAAAATGGATGAAAGACCTCAATGTAAGACAGGAAACTATCAAAATTCTACAGCAATGTCTCTGACCTCAGCCACAGCAACTTGGTGCTAGACATGTCTCCAAAGGCAAGAGAAACAAAAGAAAAAAATGAACTACTGGTAGTTCATCAAGATAAAAAGCTTGTGCACAGCAAAAGAAACAATCGACAAAACTAAAAGGTAGCCTGTGGAATGGGAGAAGATATTTGCAAACTGATAAAAGATTGGCATCCAAAATCTATAAAGAACTTATCAAACTCAACATCCAAAAATACAAATAACCCAGTTAATGGGCAGAATCATGAATATAAAACTTTCCAAAGACATCCAAATACCTAACAGATACATCAAAAGATGCTCAACATCACTCATCATCATGAAAATGCAAATCAAAACCACAATGGGATTCCACCTCACACCTCTAAGAATGACTAAATTTAACAACACAAGAAACAACAGGTGTTGGCCAGTATGTGGAGAAAGGGGAGTCCTCTTGCAGAGTTGGTGGGGATGCAAACTGGTACAGCCACTCTGCAGAACAGTATGGAGGTTCCTGAAAAGGTTAAAAATAGAACTACCCTATGATCTACTAATTGCACTGGTAGTTATTTATTTACCCAAAGGGTACAAAAATACAGATTTGAAGGGGAAGACACAGCACAATGTTTACAGCAGCATTATTAACAATAGCCAAACTGTGGAGATAGCCCAAATATCTGTCAACTGGTGAATGGATAAGGAAGATGCACTATACACACACAATGTAAAATTATTCAACCATCAAAAAGAATGAAATCTTGCCATTTGCAGCAATGTGGATTGGGGTACAGCTTATTATGCTAAGCGAACTCAGTCAAGGACAAGTATCATATGATTTCATTCATATGTGGAATTTAAGAAAGAAAACAGATGAACATATGGGAAGGTGGGAAAAAAGGAGAGAAGGAAACAAACCATAAGAGACTCTAAATGATAGAGAACAAACTGAAGGTTGATAGAGGGAGGTGGGTGGTGGATGGACTAGATGAGTAATAGGTATTAAAGAGGATACTTGTGATGAGCACGGGGTGTTGTATATAACTGATGAATCATTGAATGTTCTGATACTAATATTATACTGTATATTAACTAACTAAAATTTAAGTATTTAAAATATACGTACATATGTATAAAGGAAATCACATATACTTGATAATGAAAAACAATTTACCCAGTTTTATCTTCATTTATTTTGACACTGCTTCTTTCCTAAGTGAATTTGAAGTGGTTTGTAGTAAAAAATATATATATTATAATATATGTTTATATTATATATTATATAATTAGGTCATTAGAACAGAAAAAGTCATAAAGAGGAAGAGGAAGCAATTATACCAATTGCAAGGGCTAATATAGTTAATATGATTGAACACTAAATCTGGTTATTAGTTTCCTGGCAGTCAAGCCAAAAAGTACCTTGTTTTAGGAAAATTTAATGTGAATCATAATGTTTGGAGCAGATAGGGTGGCTTGTAAAGCACTGTGTAAACAGTAGCGTACTATAAAGTATTACTACTACTACTACTACTACTACTACTACTACTACTACTACTACTATCATTTTCCAGAATGGTATTCTATACCCATCTGACACTTCCAATTATTTTGGCCGCTGTTTCAATGGCAATTTTACACAATTTATCACATTCTGAACCTGCCATACATACTAAAGAAGAAAAAAGACAATGCTGCTCTGCCACTAACTAGATGATTGACCTTGAACAAAAAACTTCAGCAATCTGGATCTCAGCTTCTGGATTTGTGACATGAGAGGTTTGGACTATCACTAGACAATCTTATTTTTTACCTATTCATGTTTATTTGTTAGCAGCTTTATTGAATTTGACATAAAATTCACTTCTTTTATATGTAAAATTCATTGATTTTTTAGTAAATTTACAGAGTTGTATACCATCACCACAATATAAAATTTTAGAACATTTACATCATGCCAAATAAAACCTGTATTTCCACTTCTCATTAAGATCATTTATTTTTGGGATCCCTGGGTGGTGCAGCGGTTTAGCGCCTGCCTTTGGCCCAGGGCGTGATCCTGGAGACCCGGGATCGAATCCCACGTCGGGCTCCCAGTGCATGGAGCCTGCTTCTCCCTCTGCCTGTGTCTCTGCCTCTCTCTCTCTCTCTCTCTCTGTGTGACTATCATAAATAAATAAAAACTTTTAAAAAAGTCTGTTTCTTATAAAAAAAAGATCATTTATTTTTTAAGATTTTATTTATTTATTCATGAGAGACTCACACAAAGAGAGAGAGAGAGAGAGAGGCAGACTCCATGCAGGCAGTCCCTCCAAGACGTGGGACTTGATCCTGGGTCTCCAGGATCAGGCCCTGAGCTGAAGGCAGGCACTAAACCTCTGAGCCACCCAGGCTGCCCTCATTAAGATCATTTAAAAGTCCCTTTCTGGGAAGACAGAACATGAAGACTCCTAACTCTGGGAAACGAACTAGGGGTGGTGGAAGGGGAGGAGGGCGGGGGGTGGGGGTGAATGGGTGACAGGCACTGAGGGGGGCACTTGACAGGATGAGCACTGGGTGTTATTCTGTATGTTGGCAAATTGAACACCAATAAAAAATAAATTTATTATAAAAAAAGAACAAAATAAAAAAAAAGTCAAAAAAAATAAAAAATAAAAGTTCCTTTCTGAATTTTATATTCTGTTTCTAGACTTGAAAAGCTTTAGCTGCTCTTTGCTACCTATACCGCTGACCATTGAACAACATTGGGGGTTAGGAGCACCAAACACCACACAACTTAAAATCTGCATAAAACCATTTACTCCCCCCAAACGTAACTGGAAGCCTTACCAATAATATAAACTGTTGATTAACACATATTCGGTATACTATATGTATTATATCCTGTATTGTTACCATAAAGTAAGCTAGAAAAAATACAATGTTGTTAAAAGTATCATAAAGAAGATAAAATACATTTATGGTACTGAATTTTGCGAAAAAAAATTGCATGTAAGTAGACCAATGCAGTTCAACCCCATGTTTGTTTAACTGTACAACCAAATTCAAATTCCTCAATATAACATTCAAGCCTCTACAATCTACAACATCTATCTCTCTGTTTCTCTCACTCTCTTGCCCTGATGAGTTATGGTCTTACAGTTCCCTTGGTAGGGAGTCCCTCTCACCTCCCCTATCTCTAAAGAGTAAAATCCTATCGATTATTCAGACTGAGTCTAACTGCCACTCTTCCATAAAAATTTCATTTCATACTCCTCACATTCATCTAGAACTAGACCTTATTTGCCTTTTAATCTCTGATAGTATTTCATTTGTCCCTGTTATGAAAGTTCTTTCTTTTGTGGATCTTAGGTCTAATACCTCCTCATCTTACTTGATCAAGATATCTTCGAAGACAGTTGCTATAACTAAGACAGCTATGTATTCTTAACAACTCCCAATGTTGCATTTTGTAAATAATAACAAGTAATCATGATGATGATGATAATAACTGGTAGCTAAATTAAACACCTACAATTGCCAGGCACTGTTCTAAGCACTTCTACAAATATTAACTCTTTCCATCCCTATAGCTATCCTGTGAGATAGGTACTATTATTATTACCACCATTTTCCATATAAAGAAACAGCACAGAGAAGTTACACTCTTGCCAAGATCATAAAGTCAAGTAGTTGGGTTGAGATTTGCATTCAGACAGCCTGGCTCTAAAACATACACTCTTAGCCACTATAGTACATTTCTAAGCCACCTGAAACTCAGTAAATGTTAACTGAAAGAATCCATTCTGGAAAGGAAAGGTAATTAAGAATTCTAAGTGCTGATACAGAAGTAAAAAGGACAAATTCTGATTTGGACAGGAGAGTCACTGAACTTTTGGGCAGGTGCTACAAAAACCATTGTTAAATTCTAAGGTTATAACTAAGATAGTTCCTCACTCATACATAGGTGGTGAGAGTGCAAAATTGGTATTTTCTATCCTAGATGAATATATGTGAATTCTATAATCCAGAAATTCCATTTCTGTGTATACCCAACAAAATCGCTTATGTGTATGCACCAAAAATGTTCTACTTGTAATAGAACTAGAAATCACTATCAACAAAAATTAGATAAATCACATGTGGCATGCTAACAAAATAAAACACTATATAGCAATGAGAATGATCTTTAACTACAAGGAATAATATGGATGAATATTTCAAACACAATGTTGAGCAAAGGAAGCCAGACACAAGGGTACTATGAATCCATGTGTAATATACTTTATATTAAGTATATAAAAAAACAGGCAAAAATAATCTATTCTGTTAGAAATCAAGATAATGGTCACCCTTGGGAAGAGTACTGACTAGAAATGTTCTGTTTCTTGATCTGGGTGCTGGTGTGTGCAGTTTGTGAACATCCATGGAGTATACATTTATAATAATAATTTATAATAGATTACATTATATAGACAAACTTTTTTCTATGTGTTTTACACCTCAATAGTTTTTTAAAAGTCTTTCCAAGAGAATAAAAAGAAAAAAAGAGCCAAAATAAAAGTCACCTCTGCACTTGACATACAGAACTAATGACTGACAAGCTCATGGTTATCTCTTTGTCCTGATAGACAAGACAGTGTCTCCCTTTTGTGGATACAGTGAGTTAACAAGAAAGGCCTCCTTAATCCCTAGCCATTAGTGCCACCCTAATCCTTCCCAGAAACTCATAATAATAAAAGAAAAAAACATAGACTTATAGTAGCATACCACTTGTGGACACTCAGCGCTACTGGACACCAAATGAAATGCCAATTTTATTTAAAGAACTAAGTTTTCATTTGTATTCCAAGAGTCACAATGTCATTATCCATGCAGTACAAATGGAGTCTGGCCATAATTTCAATTAAAGTTTTTCTTGAGCATTATTAACCCCATCCCCATAACAGTCTGAAACCTGAGGACTCCTATCTTTATTACACAACTCACTTCACCTCTATGGGTCTCAGTTTCTTCATCTATAACATATAAATAATAATAGTACCTCCCATATAGGTTGATGTAAGGGCTAAAGACCTATTTCATGCAAAGCATCTAACACAGTGCCTACCACATAGTTAAATATTTGATGTATTAGCTGCTAGTATTATTTTCATATACATGGGATAATGACATCTTCTCCCTTGCCATATAGTTAGCCCAGTTTATAGCTTTAATCTCCCAACCTGAGAATTTCAATATTTTAACACTAAAGCACAAGGGCAGTTCTGCCTCCCTGCTCTCTCCGAGGTCAAATGAGAAAAAGGGAGTAAATTTGTTTTTAACTTGTTTATTCATTTGGAGAGAAAGAGGACACAGGCACAAGGGGGAAGGGCAAAGGGTGAGAGAATCTCAAGCAGACTCCCCAGTGAACATGGAGCATGAAGCAGGGCTTTATTCCACGACCCCGGGATCATGACTAACTAGGGATTGTTGTAAGTAGGCGCCAATAGTCTGGCGATGCCACCTCTTGGGGTTTTCCTCCCAGCTGAATACTGCCAGGTCTACTGTGCTACACCTCCTTCCTTCACCCATAGCCCAGCTTGGGCTAGAGAGATGCTGTAGCCCCCAAACCCAAAACTACACTGAATCAGGGGCAGTGGTAGTGGTCTGGGCAATCGTCGTGGCAGGTTAGGGGCAGGGAGTCAAGAGGAGGGTAGGATATAGATGTATTCGAGAAAGGCGGTTACAAGCAAGGCGAGTGCATATTAGGAGCCTGGAGTAAGAGGGTGTGTGAGGTGACTGCTTGAATTCCAGAAGGAACTGAGGTCTGAGGGCAAAAGGGCAGGGAGGGATTTAGCAGGCACACACCCAGTGTTGCATGATGGGACAGTTCGCACAGACCACCTTTCCTCTGCACCACCACAGGAAGGCGGGTTCTGAGAAGAGTTCAATTTGGTTGAAAGGGGCTGTGAACCGTGGGGAGCACGGGTCCCAGAACAGGAAGAGGGCGTCAAAGAGCTCCCAGAAAAGGTTTGAGAGGGTGTGCCTGGGCTCTCGGTTGGATACCTGAAGAGAACTCCCCGCTCCCAGCCTCTCCAGTGCTTGGGCACTGGCCTCTCCTAACTTTCCTCCTTACCTAGAGCACAATCATTTGGTCCATGTTCCCGCCACCTGAAGCCCTCAGGGCTACTTGAGCTGTCACTGCCTTCACTGCTCCACCACTCCCGCTGCTGCCACCTACCCAGCTGCCAACTTGACCAACCTAAGCTACAGACCCATGGCCCCCCACTGTCCTGACACAAGCTCTAGTCACATGATCCTCCTGGAGGTTTCTATCGAAACATTTCATCTGTGGCCTCTCCTGCCATCTTGCTTCCTGGCAAGTGCACTTTGTGGTGGAGAGCTGAAGGTTTTCTTATTTGGGCTATAGGCTTGACCCAGGAGTTAAGTCCCAGACTCAAGTACTGCCTCTCTTCTCACACCCTTTAATGCTATAAGGGTTTTGGACCTCTATATAATTCCACTATTCTCTAATGTTAGCAGTGATGGCACTCTGCAGAGATAGCCCAGACAATTCCATTCTGGCAACTGGGTTTCTGAAAAGCTTCCTAACTGTGAGATCTTGGACAAATCACAGTAGAATACTTTTTGAAATGTTGTGTAAGCACATCCTCTCACTTCCCTATTTTACTAGTCTGCTAATAAATCATTAACCTAGCTATATCCTGGAAAATTGCAGTAGCTTCATAATTTGTCTTCAAAGATGTGAGGAAAGGACCAAAGACCCACCAAACCACCTCTCAAATGAAGTGCTGACAGGTGCAGTCATTCATTGGTACTCTCTAAATCAGACTTGCGGTGGAAAAAAGAACAGTCTGGGAGTTGGAAACCCTGATATACTATAAATGTCATTTATTATTTATCTCCTCATCTAGGATGTCAGCTTAAGCAGCAGGAACTTTTGTTCACTGCTAGATCTCCAAAGTCTAGAAAAGACCTGGCACACAGTAGATACTTAATAAATATTTGTTGCATAAATAAAATTTCAAAGCTCTCCCAGATTTTATCCACCATTAACTTTAGTCATCCCCCCCTAACATTTCTTCCTTAAGGCAAGTTATTGTCATTTCAGAGGAAATTAGGGACAGACAGTACCTTGCCAAAGGTTGAAGAAGAGTCAGAAGTCAATTTGGATCCCCACTATAGTAAAGAAAGCCTAGAGATAAGAGGAGAAATATAGGAAAATAAAGTATTAGACTAAAAATATCTTCAGTAAAAAGGATGCTATTATCATCTATTTATTCTTTGTCTCCCCCATTATGATGTCAATTTCATGAGGTTTCTCTGTTCACTACTATATTACAGTGCTTAGAAAAGTACTTGACACATAATGAATACTGAATGGCTAGATAGGAATAAATAAGTCTAAACTCACAGCTGGTGTGGGCCAGAAGATAAACTGAAAGGAACAAATATGGAGGCAGGGAAACCACGAGGAGGCTATTGTGGTTTTCCCAAAAGGAGCTGTAAACTGGTGAGTTTGTGGGATTTTCGACTTTGTACCTAGAGTTCATACCTCAGCAGGATTAGCCAACATCTGACATGCTAGTGGCTGCAGCAAATCTGTCCTATTTTGTAACCAAACCTCCAACTGACTATTTTTGTTCTACTTTGAGGGCTTTTCCACTGTTGGGAGTTGGTGTTCTGCGTATGGTGTCCTAGAGAAGTAGGTGTGCTTTGCCCCATTGTTTCAACAGCTAGAGGTACAGAAAGCTGCTGCCAAAGGTCACCCATGATGTGGTGGATGATGACTATTATAAAGTCACAAAGCCTTTGTGACCTCACTCCTGTTCAAGAGGTAGCTTGATAAATCACAGTAGAGGGCAGCTGGACCATATCTTCATACAAGTCACCAAGACCTGCTCTACTTTGCTGCTGGGGAGAGGCCATCAGAAACAGACTGTATTTTTAGGTTATTTCAGTCTCAGCTTATCAGTCATCCTAAGCCAACTGCTAACAAACTTATTTTGCAGACCAAATTACTAGAAAGCACTTTATTTTTCTTTTAGAGACCACTTATTTGAACCATGCAGTGCATAGGGGATATCAGCGAAGAGGTCTGGCAAGACTGCATCACCCTCTTCCTACAGACTGGGATGTGCTGTGATGCAGCGATTATCACCAATTCCCCACCATGGTTGTTAGCTTCTTACCCTGAAGGCAACTTGCTCCAGTTGACCCAGGAAGAAATTCAAATCTTGCTGGCGAGAGAGGGGAGAGAGAAGTTGTTTCTTCAAGGAATCACCCTTGCAGGGACCAAATGCTTATTGATTCGGGACAACCTTTACACTGAGGGCAACAATACCATGGACCTCCGCACCAAAGGCCAGAGTCGGGGCAGCCAGGCAGTTACTGTAGTTCAGATTGAATCTGTATACCTTGTGGTGATGGGACAAAAAGGAACAGAAGGAGGTCCTCTCAACCTTAAGGCTTTTGAGATGGCAGGATACATCAAAGAGGCCATTCATCAACACATGGCCCATTTCTAACCAAATAAAAAGGAATTGGTGTTTGACCTGGCATTTGAATTCAGTGTTATCTGTATTACATGCTAAATTAATCTGGTCTTATGGAAAAAAGAGAGATCCCATATCATGTTTGGAGTTGTCGTGTATCTGTGCGTGTGTGTGTGTGAGTGTGTATGTATATGTTCGTTGAGAGGGGGGCAGATTGATGCATTGTGTTAAAGCGTTAGGGCTTCTAGGCCTTTTTTACACCTAGAACATCATCCTTCCTCAGCACCCAGAGGAAAGAGTAATAGATTGGGAACTAGGAAATTTTGGTTCTAATCCCAACTTTTTCCTTACTTCTTATGAGATCTTTTTCTCTCTCTAAGTCTCAGTTTCTTATCTATATAATGATGAGCATACTATGTCTCTGTGGGCCCCTTAAACTCTGAAAATCTAGGATCTTGTAATGTCACACAGATCCTCCAATGTCCAGCTCAAGTACTCCCTCCTTTTTTTTAATAAAATAATTTTTTTTGGTGTTCAATTTACCAACATACAGAATAACACCCAGTGCTCATCCCGTCAAGTGTCCCCCTCAGTGCCCGATACCCATGCATCCCCACCCCCCATCCTCCTCCGCTTTCCACCACCCCTAGTTCGTTTCCCAGAGTAAGGAGTCTTTATGTTCTGTCTCCCTTTCTGACATTTCCCACACATTTCTTCTCCCTTCCCTTATATTCCCTTTCACTATTATTTATATTCCCCAAATGAATGAGAACATACACTGCTTGTCCTTCTCCGATTTACTTCACTCAGCATAATACCCTCCAGTTCCATCCACGTTGAAGCAAATGGTGGGTATTTGTCATTTCTAATGGCTGAGGAATATTCCATTGTATACATAAACCACATCTTCTTTATCCATTCATCTTTCGAGGGACACCGAGGCTCCTTCCACAGTGTGGCTATTGTGGACATTGCTGCTAGAAACATCGGGGTGCAGGTGTCCCGGTGATTCATTGCATCTGAATCTTTGGGGGAAATCCCCAACAGTGCAATTTCTGGGTCCTAGGGCCGGTCTATTTTTAACTCTTTGAGGAACCCTCCACACAGTTTTCCAGAGTGGCTGCACCAGTTCACATTCCCACCAACAGTGTAAGAGGGTTCCCTTTTCTTCTCATCCTCTCCAACATTTGTTGTTTCCTGCCTTGATAATTTTCGCCATTCTCACTGGTGTGAAGTGGTATCTCATTGTGGTTTTGATTTGTATTTCCCTGATGGCAAGTGATGCAGAGCATTTTCTCATGTGTGTGTTGGCCATGTCTATGTCTTCCTCTGTGAGATTTCTCTTCATGTCTTTTGCCCATTTCATGATTGGATTGTTTGTTTCTTTGCTGTTGAGTTTAAGAAGTTCTTTATAGATCTTGGAAACTAGCCCTTTATCTGATACGTCATTTGCAAATATCTTCTCCCATTCTGTAGGTTGTCTTTTAGTTTTGTTTACTGTATCCTTTGCTGTGCAAAAGCTTCTTACCCTGATGAAGCCCCAATAGTTCATTTTTGCTTTTGTTTCTTTTGCCTTCGTGGATGTATCTTGCAAGAAGTTACTGTGGCCGAGTTCAAAAAGGGTGTTGCATGTGTTCTCCTCTAGGATTTTGATGGAATCTTGTCTCACATTTAGATCTTTCATCCATTTTGAGTTTATCTTTGTGTATGGTGTAAGAGAATGGTCTAGTTCCATTCTTCTGCATGTGGATGTCCAATTTTCCCAGCACCATTTATTGAAGAGACTGTCTTTCTTCCAGTGGATAGTCCTTCCTCCTTTATCGAATATTAGTTGACCATAAAGTTCAGGGTCCACTTCTGGGTTCTCTATTCTGTTCCATTGATCTATGTGTCTCTTTTTGTGCCAGTACCCCACTGTCTTGATGACCAAAGCTTTGTAGTACAACTTGAAATCTGGCATTGTGATGCCCCCAGATATGGTTTTCTTTTTTAAAATTCCCCTGGCTATTCGGGGTCTTTTCTGATTCCACACAAATCTTAAAATAATTTGTTCTAACTCTCTGAAGAAAGTCCATGGTATTTTGATAGGGATTGCATTAAACATGTAAATTGCCCTGGGTAACATTGACATTTTCACAATAGTAATTCTGCCAATCCATGAGCATGGAATATTTTTCATCTCTTTGTGTCTTCCTCAATTTCATTCAGAAGTGTTCTATAGTTTTTAGGGTATATATCCTTTACCTCTTTGGTTAGGTTTATTCCTAGGTATCTTATGCTTTTGGGTGCAATTGTAAATGGGATTGACTCCTTAATTTCTTTTGGGTTTTCTACGTAGAGTATCATGTCATTGGTGAAGAGGGAGAGTTTGACTTCTTCTTTGCCAATTTGAATGCCTTTTATGTCTTTTTGTTGTCTGATTGCTGAGACTAGGACTTCCAGTACTATGTTGAATAGCAGTGGTGAGAGTGGACATCCCTGTCTTGTTCCTATTCTTAGGGGAAAGGTTCCCAGTGCTTCCCCATTGAGAATGATATTTGCTGTGGGCTTTTCGTTGATGGCTTTTAAGATGTCGAGGAAAGTTCCCTCTATCCCTACACTCTGAAGAGTTTTGATCAGGAATGGATGCTGTATTTTGTCAAATGCTTTCTCTACATCTAATGAGAGGATCATATGGTTCTTGGTTTTTCTCTTGCTGATATGATGAATCACAGTGATTGTTTTACGAGTGTTGAACCAGCCTTGTGTCCCGGGGATAAATCCTACTTGGTCATGGTGAATAATTTTCTTAATGTGTTGTTGGATCCTATTGGCTAGTATCTTGTTGAGAATTTTTGCATCCATGTTCATCAGGGATATTGGTCTGTAATTCTCCTTTTTGGAGGGGTCTTTGGTTTTGGAATTAAGGTGATGCTGGCCTCATAGAACGAATTTGGAAGTATTCCATCTCTGTCTATATTTTCAAACAGCTTTAGTAGAATAGGTATGATTTCTTCTTGAAACGTTTGATAGAATTCCCCTGGGAAGCCATCTGGCCCTGGACTCTTGTGTCTTGGGAGGTTTTTGATGACTGCTTCAATTTCCTCCCTGGTTATTGGCCTGTTCAGGTTTTCTATTTCTTCCTGTTCCAGTTTTGGTAGTTTGCGGCTTTCCAGGAATGCGTCCATTTCTTCTAGATTGACTAATTTATTGGCGTATAGCTGTTCATAATATGTTTTTAAAATAGTTTCTATTTCCTTGGTGTTGGTAGTGATCTCTCCTTCCTCATTCATGATTTTATTAATTTGAGTCTCCTCTCTCTTCTTTTTAATAAGGTTGGCTAATGGTTTATCTATCTTATTAATTCTTTCAAAGAACCAACTCCTGGTTCTGTTGATCTGTTCCACAGTTCTTCTGATCTCGATTTCGTCGAGTTCTGCTGGAATTTTAATTACCTCTCTTCTGCTGGGCGTGGGTCCATCTGCTGTTTTTTCTCTAGCTCCTTTATGTGTAAGGTTAGCTTTTGTATTTGAGTTCTTTCCAGTTTTTGAATGGATG
This sequence comes from Canis lupus baileyi, assembly GCF_048164855.1. Lineage (NCBI taxonomy): Eukaryota > Metazoa > Chordata > Mammalia > Carnivora > Canidae > Canis > Canis lupus. Next base: position 75,362,924 of record NC_132876.1, on the reverse strand, counting down.
CTTGTTTTTGATTGGATGCGATGTATTTCCCCCTTTGGACAGCTTTTGCTGCATCCCAACGATTTTGAATGGTTGTATCTTCATTCTCATTAGTTTCCATGAATCTTTTTAATTCTTCCTTAATTTCCTGGTTGACCCTTTCATCTTTTAACAGGATGGTCCTTAATCTCCACGTGTTTGAGGTCCTTCCAGACTTCTTGTTGTGATTTAGTTCTAATTTCAAGGCATTATGGTCTGAGAATATGCAGGGGATGATCCCAATCTTTTGGTATAACTTCAGACCCGATTTGTGACCCAGTATGTGGTCTATTCTGGAGAAAGTTCCATGTGCACTTGAGAAGAATGTGTATTCAGTTGAGTTTGGATGTAAAGTTCTGCAGATATCTGTGAAATCCATCTGGTGCAGTGTATCATTTAAAGCTCTCGTTTCTTTGGAGATGTTGTGCTTAGAAAACCTATCAAGGGTAGAAAGAGCTAGATTGAAGTCACCAAGTATAAGTGTATTATTATCTAAGTATTTCTTCACTTTGGTTATTAATTGGTTTAAATATTTGGCAGCTCCCACATTCGGGACATATATATTGAGGATTGTTAAGTCCTCTTGTTGGATAGATCCTTTAAGTATGAGATAGTGTCCCTCTTCATCTCTCACTACAGTCTTTGGGGTAAATTTTAGTTTATCTGATATAAGGATGGCTACCCCTGCTTTCTTTTGAGGACCATTTGAATGGTAAATGGTTCTCCAACCTTTTATTTTCAGATTGTATGTGTCTTTCTGTCTAAAATGAGTCTCTTGTAGACAGCAAATAGATGGGTCCTGCTTTTTTATCCAGTCTGATACCCTGCGCCTTTTGATGGGATCATTAAGCCCATTCACGTTCAGAGTTACTATTGACAGATATGAGTTTAGATATCATGATATCATCATATCTATTCAGTCCTTGTTTTTGTGGATTGTTCCACTGAACTTCTTCTTAAAGGGGAATTTTAAGAGTCCCCCTTAAAATTTCTTGCAGAGCTGGTTTGGAGGTCACATATTCTTTCAGTTCCTGCCTGTCTTGGAAGCTCTTTATCTCTTCTTCCATTTTGAATGAGAGCCTTGCTGGATAAAGTATTCTTGGTTGCATGTTCTTCTCATTTAGGACTGTGAAGATATCCTGCCAGCCCTTTCTGGCCTGCCAGGTCTCTGTGGAGAGGTCTGCTGTTACCCTAATACTCCTCCCCATAAAAGTCAGAGTTTTCTTGTCTCTTGCTGCTTTAAAGATCTTCTCTTTATCTTTGGAATTTGCAAGCTTCCCTATTAAATGTCGAGGTGTTGAACGGTTTTTATTGATTCTAGGGGGGATCTCTCTATTTCCTGGATCTGAATGCCTGTTTCCCTTCCCAGTTGAGGAAAGTTTTCAGCTTGGATTTGTTCAAATACATATTCTGGCCCTCTGGCCCTTTTGGCACCCTCGGGAACCCCAATTAAACATAGGTTTTTCTTCCTCAGGCCGTCGTTTATTTCCCTTAATCTGTCTTCATGGTCTTTTAATTGTCTGTCTCTTTTTTCCTCAGTTTCCCTCTTTGTCATCAATTTGTCTTCTATGTCACTCACTCCTTTTTCCACCTCGTTAACCCTCGTCGTTAGGACTTCTAGTTTGGATTGCATCTCATTCAATTGATTTTTAATTTCTGCCTGATTGGATCTAAATTCTGCAGTCACGAAGTCTCTTGAGTCCCTTATGCTTTTTTCTAGAGCCACCAGTAGCTGTATAATAGTGCTTCTGAATTGGCTTTCTGACATTGAATTGTAATCCAGACTTTGTAACTCTGTGGGAGAGAGGACTGTTTCTGATTCTTTCTTTTGAGGTGAGTCATTTTGCTCAGTGCAGAGTGGCCAAAAACAAGTTGTATTGGGAAAAGGAGAAAAAGAGAGAGAGAGAAGGAAAGAAAAGAGAAAAAGAAAAAAGAAAAAGAAGAAAAAAAGGAAAAAAGAGAAAGAAAGAAAAAGAAAGAAAGGTGAAAAAAAAGGGTGGGGGAAGCAATCAGAAATCAAAAAGAAAAAAAACACAGGGGAGTATCTCTGATTCTATATACTTTAAGTCCCTTGACTTCCCCTGGAACTTGTCCATCTAGCTGGTCTTTTGGGGGAGGGGCCCGTTGTGCTGATTTTCAGGTGTTAGCACTTGGGGGAGCTGCTCTGCCCCCTGCCTGGTGCAGGGCTCAATGGGGATTGTTTACCCCGTGAGGCCGCAGGAGGAACAACCCCAGTGGCTGCGGCAGCTATGGAAACCTGGATTCAGCTCCCGCAGTAACTACTCCCTCTGCAGGGGCCTGGAGGATCCGGGGGCGGGACCGCTGATCTGCTTAGCTTGGGGCAGGAGCGTCCTTGCTGTCCTGGGCCCTCCCGGCCTCTACCTGTCCCGGGGGGAGGCCGGATCTTGGGCTGTGTCCCAGCGCCCTGTGCTCCCGGTCTGCACTGTTGGATTCGAGCTTCCGGCCGCGCAGCCACCTCTCCGCTGAGCCGCCACCCGAGGCCCTCCGAGCTGCTTCCGGAGCCGTGCAGCCCCCTCCAAGGAGCCGACGCCTGAGCCCTTTGGAGCTGCTCTGGTCCAGCTGCAGCCCTTAGGGAGCTTGGCGCACTCTCCTGCGCACTCCACAGGTGTCTGTTCGTGTCCCAGGGAGCCTGAGGGTATCCCCGCCCTCCTGGGGTCCTGCTCTAACTCCCTGCGGGCGCCTTTCCGCCCGGGAAGATTGGTGCAGCTCCTGCTTCTCCGGGACAGAGCTCTCCTGTCCTGGGGGCACTCGCCCGGGCCTCAGCCCGGCTCCTCGCGGGTCCCCTCCACCTTGGATGCCTTTTGTTTCTTTATTTCTTTTCCCCCCGTCTTCCTACCTTGATAGAAGCACAAACTCTTCTCACTGTAGCGTTTCAGCTGTTCTCTCTTTAAATCTCAGGCTGAATTCGTAGATTTTCAGGTTGATTTGAAGGTTATCTTGGTAATTTGGTGGGGACAGGTGATTTGGGGACCCTACTCTTCTGCCATTTTGCCCCTCCTCCTCAAGTACTCCCTCCTTGAGGAAGCTTTCTCTACCTTCCTTGACCCTTGGGGTTGATACTGATTTGAATTTTTTTATTTATGATAGTCACAGAGAGAAAGAGAGAGGCAGAGACACAGGCAGAGGGAGAAGCAGGCTCCATGCACCAGGAGCCCAACATGGGATTCAATCCTGGGTCTCCAGGATCACCCCTGGGCCAAAGGCAGGCGCCAAACCGCTGCGCCACCCAGGGATCCCCCTGATTTGAATTCTTAAAACATTAACTATCTGGGTCATTTATTTGGCCCTTAATCACACTCTGCTGAAAATTTCTTGGATGACTGTTTTATGTTCTTGTTTAAATTTCCACACACGTAGGTTTTATATCCCAACTTTATTATAAACTCATCAAAGGGCAGATGATATGTCATCTACTTGGCTACTTACCTAGTGGGATAACCCAGCACTGAGCTCTGACAGGGGATTTGGTTATATGGTGAAAATTACTAATCTGGAAGAGAGAGACTTTCCAAAGTGGAGATTCTACTATGTGTAGATGATCCAGGGTGCTTGTGGCTAGATTTTCCTTTTGGAATTTGTAGCTCACCTTTGGACCATTTATTTGTTTATTGTTCTCACTGTCAGGATGGGTATGGATGAAGGTGAAAAGAGGTAAAAAATGCTAACCATTCAATCTGGCTTGTTGTTAGCAGCTCTGAGGAATCTGGGGTGAAATAAGGCAGGAATAAAAAAGACGAGGTGGAGTAATAAAACATAGTGCTTATTTGATCCAGTTCTTATTTAATCCTGCTGTCACAAGTACCCCAGGATCAGGGATTATGAAGAACCCTCTTCTGTGTTCATTACAAGGACCTACCTCTACAACACCCACAATATATACCCTTACAAGCTTATAAAGTTCAGGGTTTAAACATGGAGGTTGTCAAAATCTCTAGAGCAGTGCTATTCAATGCAAATATGCTAGTCACATATATAATTTAAAATTTTCCAGGCATCCCCGATGGCTCAGCGGTTTAGCACCGCCTTCAGCCCAGGGCATGATCCTTGGAGACCCAGGATCGAGTCCCATGTCGGGCTCCCTGTGTGGAGCCTGCTTCTCCCTCTGCCTGTGTCTCTGCCTCTCTCTCTCTCTCTCTCTGTGTCTTTCATGAATAAATAAATAAAATCTTTTTTAAAAAATAAAAATAAATAAAATTTTCCAGTAGCCACGTTAAAAAGAAGACAGTGAGTGTAATTTTAGGAATATATTTTATTGAACCCGGTACATCAAAATATTAGTATTTAAACATATATTCAATGAAAATATTGCTGATGAGATATTTTACATATTTTTATGGCAAGGCTTCAAAATCTGGTGTGTATTTTATATTTGCAAAACATCTCAATTCCGAAAAGCTTCATTTTAGGTGCTCCACAGTCACATGTATCTAGTGGCCATTGAATTGGTCAGAGTGGGTTTAGGCCAATCCCATCAAATGTTTGAAACCCCTCTGCAACATCCCTGGTAGTATACCCATCCATTTATTTTTTTATAATAAATTTATTTTTTATTGGTGTCCAATTTGCCAACATACAGAATAACACCCAGTGCTCATCCCGTCAAGTGCCCCCCTCAGTGCCCGTCACCCATTCACCCCCACCCCCCGCCCTCCTCCCCTTCCACCACCTCTAGCTCGTTTCCCAGAGTTAGGAGTCTTCCATGTTCTGTCTCCCTTTCTGATATTTCCCACACATTTCTTCTCCCTTCCCTTATATTCCCTTTCACTATTATTTATATTCCCCAAATGAATGAGAACATATAATATTTGTCCTTCTCCGACTGACTTACTTCACTCAGCATAATACCCTCCAGTTCCATCCACGTTGAAGCAAATGGTGGGTATTTGTCATTTCTAATGGCTGAGTAATATTCCATTGTATACATAAACCACATCTTCTTTATCCATTCATCTTTTGATGGACACTGAGGTTCCTTCCACAGTTTTGCTATTGTGGACATTGCTGCTAGAAACATTGGGGTGCAGGTGTCCAGGCGTTTCATTGCATTTTATATCCATCCATTTATCCAACACACCCCATGCCAGGCACTGCCTAGGTAATTAAATGTCAATAAAAAGAGGAAAAAGAGGTTTCTTAGATAAGATTCTAGTGGGCACAAGATAAATGAAAAGATTAATTATAGTACCATAAAGTAAATGCTATGAAAACTTTGTTTATTCAAATATGCATTGAGCTCCCATTATGTGTCAGGAACTGTTTTAGATATATCAATAGCCAAAATACACAAAAAAATGTATGTTTGTGGAGCTTATATTGTAATGGAAGAAACAGAGAATATGTATCAGGAGATGATAAATGTTATAAAGACAAACAAAGCAGTATAAAGGGAGAGAATGATTGAAGAAATGGTTTTAAGCAAGGAGGTCAGAGGCAGCCTCTCTGGAGAGAAGATATCCATGCAGAGGCCTAATGAAGTGGAGTGAGCCATGTCAAGAACTGGAGGAAGTTGTTTCAGGCAGAGAAGAACCCCTTAAAAGCCCTGAAAAGTGGAAACTGGGTGGCTCAGGTGTTAAGCATCTGCTTTTGGCTCAGGTCATGATCCCAGGGTCCTGGGATCAGTGCCATATCAGGCTCCCTGCAGGGAGCCTGCTTCTCCTTCTGCCTATGTTTCTGTCTCTCTCTCTGTGTCTCTCATGAATAAATAAATTTTTAAAAATCTTTAAAAAAATAAAATCCCTGAAGAAGGAATGTGCCAGGTCTGTTAGGGAACTATGAGGAGGCCAATGAGATTGCAGCCTCTCAGGACAATGGCCCTTTCCCTCTCTATCTGCAGCATCCTGAAGCAGAATGGTAAGGCAGCAGAAGCTTACTCCCAGGGTGAAACAGCAAAGCGGAGCAAAAGCCTTCATCATCCTCCTGAGGCTGGGCCTTCTCTAATGAAATTGCCTTAAATTTTTTTGGCAGCCACATCATACTGCTGACTTACATTGAGCATCTAGTTAACAAAACCCCCTAGGGGTTTTTCATACTGGCTGATGTTAAAAGAGCTTCATATATTGGCAAGTCAATAATCCAAGGGAAAAAAATCAAATGTAAGTGGTTTATAGAACCTCAATGTGGCATGATTTATATTACAGAAAGGAAAAGTGAGATAAAGGGTGAGGAAGGTGAATTCTTAAGATAATTGAGCCTTCTATATCACTATTTGCATCCTGGATTTCCCAAGCAAAGAGGTATGTTCAGGAAATAGAGCCACTGAGGAAAAATGGTTTTTCCAGGTAGAGATGCCCAGGCAAATCCTTCATTAGAGGACATGCTAAAGTACCCAGTTGCCCCATTGAAAAAGAAACTTAATTAAGTCTGTGGCTGACTGAGGCCCAGGGTGGTAAGCTGGGAAGGGAAAGAGAGTGCAGGTAGTTAGCCACCAAGCAAGGATCCTGTCCTTTCCAACCAGAGAAATGCACTTTACTGCTAGACAAGACCATAGCCGAAGCCTTTTGCTATGGTAAAGTCTTTCCTTAGAGACTGAATCTGCCTTGCATAAATAAGCTTGAACTGAATATGGACAGAAACTCATTCTAGCTGTCCTATTTCCAAAAGGCATTAAGGGAGACCATTACGGGGCGGGGGGTGCTCAAGGTTAGAACAAGGAAACTTGAACCTTGTTGTAAGGACTCATCTCCTTTTTCTATCCAACCTTTGTGCCCCTTCCTTGTGTTTTGGGTGCTCCCAGTGGAAATCAGAAGCTACCTTTAACATTTATTTTGCTGCCTTGGTGCCATTTTTCCTCTCTTGTACCCCACAGTCCAGCCACAGTGAACAACTCAAAGTTTTCAGGACATGCTTCACAATTTTCCCCATGGTGTTTTCAGAAACTACTACAACATGCCCTCCACATCTCATTGCCTAACAATCTCAAGTTCATAACCTACTCATTTTTCTAGGGCCAGCCACCAGGCCATTCCTATAAAGATATTTTACTTATTCCCCAGATTTGGAGGTATTTCTTAATGCCTTGAAATCTTCCACCTTGTCCCTTGCACCTTCCCAGGACACTTAACTCTTTCAAATTTTAGTTCTTGGGGATCCCTGGATGGCTAAGTGGTTTAGCACCTGCCTTCAGCTCAGGGTGTGATCCTGGTGTCCCAGGATCGAGTCCCACATCGGGTTCTCTGCCTGGAGCTGGCTTCTTTCCTCTGCCTATGTCTCTGCCCCCTTCTCTCTTTATCTGTTATGAATGAATGAATAAAATCTTTTTAAATTTTTCAGTTCTTACTTGCATGTACATATCTTCTCTCCCTTATTTGCCAGTAAGTTCCCGGAGAGATGACTATTTGGCTGTAAACTCCACTAGCAGCCTTTTGCACTTTGAATTTCTCAATGAATACACAACCTGCTGGGTAATTAAATGAATGACAGATATAACAAAAGAATAGATAAAGGAATGATTTTCCAGCCAAGCCCCTTCTATAGTTACCTATAGTTTAAATAAGTGGAGAATGAGGGGACGTTGTTGATGATTCCTCTTTGTCCCTCCTTTTCTCCACTCTCCAGTACCCTTGCCACTAGGCAGTGAAGCAGTTCATTTTGGGAAAATTTTAACTCTCACTTTGAGGCATTATTTCATCATTACATTACTTGTGTAGGATGAGCTCCATGCCAAATGAATGGTAGATACAATTAATGGTATAGGAATTGAGTGGAAAAATCCATTTGGGTGTTGTCCTTCCTCATTACTACATGGAATTGTGCATATTCTCTGCCAATAAAGAGTTATACATGTATTATATTCATTTATTCATATGTTCATTTATTTTCTTGTTGGATTGTTTATAAAGCCATTTACAATGAAATGAAAAGCCTTGAATTCTAAGAATCTGAATTCCAGCCATGGGCTAGGTATTAGGTATATGGTCTTTGGCTAATCCCTTACCTCTATGTGCCTCTGGTTCTTTACCTAGAAAATGGAGATGTTTATACTTGCAGGATTGGTGTGGATATCAAATGAAAAAAAAGTGCATAAAGTGACTTGGAAAGTATAAAATGCTTTAGGTGTCATATTAGCCATAGGAATGGATGTGGGGATTTAGAGTCCTCTGTCTTCAGGCAAGTACAGACAGCCCCTGCTTTTCAGTAAGGTACAGACAGCCCCTGCTTTTCAAAAGCTCCTGTTATGCCACTCACTTTTGTGAAAGACCTACATTAATACCTGTTTTAACTAACCAAAAGAAATCCAAACAGGAGTGTCACTTTTACCAAAAAAAGATGAAAAACAAAAGTAGTGTTCACCATTTGTTTTGCAGTGAGCCATTATAGATATAAGATGCAGCCTGTGCTGCAAAAGTGTCACCACCAAGCTCTTTCCCTGGAAACTACATTTAGCATCTCCATATCAAGATACCATAACTTTGAACTGTGTCTGTGCTTCATCTTGATTTATTTTGTTCATCTTTTAGCAAGATGTGTCCTAGGGTATCAGAAAAGTCTAAGAGATATTTTTTGGGGGCCTAGGAATGCTCAGGATATTTTCTGTATAAATTAATGGTATTTTATTCTATGTTTTATGTCATTAGGCTTATAAAAGGTTTCATAGTAATGTTATATGTTCAAATAGCAGAGGAAACCTGTACTTAGATGTGGGGGTCATAAGCTGAGCTCCTATGTGGTTGACAGTCTGAAAACTTTGGGTTTAAAGTGCCAGTTACAGCAGAGGCTTTAACTGATTTTGAAGTGGCCGGGGGTGAGAATTGGGGATAAGAATAAAGTGCTGTCTCTTGTGGAAAGGGTAGAGGCAGTTCTTAGGAAGCAAGCAGCTTCATTCTGTGGCCTAAAGGGGAACATGGCAGCCATTTCATAATAATGTAGCACTGAGAGCTTTATAATTTATAAAAGACTTTTGTATTTCATTCATTCATCAAATGTTTATTGAGTGCCTTCTATGTGCTTACTGTGAACAAGTAAATTATAATATAATATAGTAAGTGGTATTAGAGAACATATTCTTGTATTCATTCGAATATTTACTTAGTGCCCACTATGTTTCAAGCACTGTTCTAGGCATGGACAACAGTTAACAAAATATAGAAAACCCCATGCTTTCATGGAGCTTATATTCTAGTCTGGGAGACAGGTAATACTTAAATTGAATAAAATACATAGCGTGTCAGATAGTAATAAGGGCCAAGAAGGAAAAATAATAATAAATCTGACAGGGAGTCAGGAAATAATGGAAGTAGGGAGCTTCGTAATTTTAAGTACGATAGTTAAAGAGTGATGTCATAGTCCTGTTTGGACAACTTTAAAAAAACACCAAAGACTAGGTAGCTTATAAACAATAGACATGTATTTCTTACAGGTCTATAGTCAGGAAAATCCAAATCAAGGCAGCAACATGGTTGTGTCTTGGCATGAACCCTTTTCCAGGTTCATAGCCAGTATCTACTTGTTGTGTCCTCATATGGTGGAAGGTTCTAGGTAGTTTTGTGGGATCTCTTTTATGACAGCACTAATTCTATTCATGAGTGCTATACCCTCATGACCCAATCATCTCCTAAAGGCCAATCTGCTGAAAGGAGGAGCTAACATGGCAGCATAGTAGGAGGATCCTACACTCCTCTCTTCCCTCAAACAGAACTAGATAACCATGAAATCATTCTGAATATCCAAGAAACCAACATGAGGACTGACAGAACAAACTCCACAACTAGGAGGAGAGAAGAGGCCACATCAAGGAAAGTAGGAAGTCCAGAGACATGGCTTAGGAGAGAAATGGATTGCAGGTTGCTACACCAAGGAGGGAGCCATGGTCATGGAAGAGGATGAGAAAGAGGAGCACACAGGGGAACACGAAAGGAAAACACTTTTCCATATCCATTGCCTGCGAAGATGAGATAGGTTGATTTTCATGAGTTCTTGCAATCAGTGGAACTTAAAGACTGGAGTTTTATTTTTTTTAAGATTTTTTATTTGTTTATTCATAGAGACAGAGAGAGAGAGGGACAGAGACACAGGCAGAGGGAGAAGCAGGCATCATACAGAGAGCTTGACGTGGGACTCAATCCAGGGTCTCCAGGATCACGCCCTGGGCTGCAGGCAGTGCTAAACCACTGCGCCACCGGGGCTGCCCAAGACTGGAGTTTGGAAGGCCAGTGGGCTTAGCTGTGATAGAGTCCTAAGGATGCCACCCTATTCCTGGAGAGAAGGCAGGCAAACAACCCCAGAAGCAGACTGCACAATCTGAGGAATGGCTGGGACACACAAGGGGAGAGTTGTTTTTTTTTTTTTCACTTTTCTTGGAGCATGTCCCTGAGAAGTAGCTTTCATTGAGAAGCCTCTGGGGACAAAGGAGCCAGTAGGCACTATTTCCCTCCCCCACCCCCCACTCAACATACATCCAGGGCTACCTACAGAGGACAGCTCAGGCCCAACACTGACTGCATATCCTGCTAGTTCCAAACCTCATGACACTGCACTCTGGCACAACTTCCATTCTCAGTAAAACTTCCACTAGTCCCAGCATGGCAAGACCCTCTCCCAGAAGGTCAGAACAAGTCCCCACCCATACCATGCTCTTAAAGGCTAGAGTTTTAAGTCAGCAGGCTTGGCTGGGATAGAGCTTGGATGGCACTGTGCTACTCCTGGAAAGAAGACAGGCAGACAGCTGGGAAAGAGACAGCATGAAAACAGCAATCTAATAAATGCCTGGGACACACAGGGGAGAGGTTTTTTGCTCTTCTTGGAGTGCTTTTCTGAGAACAGCAAGCTTGGAGATCCCCTCCAGGGACAAGGAGCTAGCTGGTGCAATGCCCTTCCCCCATCCCTCAGCATAAACACAAAATTGGAAACAATTTTATCACCACAGAATCCATACTGGCTGCCTAAACGGCATACACCAGGTTCCACACCCTTTTGTTATGCCACTACTGCCTTTCACGGCCAGGTTAGCCTCAGTCCAAGCACAGTGGGCTCTTTCCTAGAATACTAGCAGAAATCCCTATCCACATCACAATTCCTGAACTGAGAGATCTGCAAGTCTTCATTTCTAATCAAAGTAGCATTAGGTTTCATTTAAAAATAAGACTAGAGCACACCTAGTTAAAACTTGCCACACTCTGGCTGAGGTCCAAAAACTGCCCACTTCAGGCAAGGAAAGCCTCTGCCGAAACTGGCCTGAAGGATAGAGCAGCCAAAATCTAACAGCAGGGTGCACACAGCACACATACCAGATGCATTCCCTGAAGCACCAGGCTCTGGACACTATATGACCTCTTCTTCATAAAGCCATTACTCTCAGGAGCAGAAAACATAACAGGTTTTTCTAACACAGAGAAAACAAAGTGCCAAATGGAGAAATGTATTCCCAAAGAAAGAACAAAAAGGTCACACCCAGAGATTTAATTGAAACAGATATAACTAACATGCCTGATCCATATGTTAAAGCCACAAACATAATGATACTCACAGGGCTTTAGAAAACATAGAGTACACCAGGTATTCCCTTACTGCAGAGATGAAAGACGTAGAAGTTAGTCAGGCTAAAAATAAAAATTTCTATAACCAAGATACAAAACCAACTGGATGTAATGACCACAGGGATGGAAGAAGCCAAGGATGATCAAGTGATATCGAAGATAAAATAATGTAAAATAATAAAGGTGAACAAAAGACAGAAAGAAAAATCATGCCACATGAGAACTAAGGGAATTCAGTGGCTCCATCAAATGTAATAATTTTCATATTATAATAGTCCAAAAAGAAGAGAGAGAAAAACAGCAGAAAATTTACTTGAGGAAATAATAGCTGCAAACATCCCTAATTTGGAGAAAGATATAGACATACAAATAGAGGAGGCACAGAGAATACCCATAAAAAAAGCTGGTTAATAAAAAAAGACATATTGTACTTAAATTTGCAAAATACAGCAATAAAGAAAAATCCTAAAAAAAACCTACAAGACAAAAGAAAACCCTAACTTACGAGGGAAGACCCATAAAACTAGCTGCAGATCTTTCCACAGACATTTGGCTAGCCAGAAGGCAGCGGCATGATATATTCAACATGCTGAAAAGGAAAAAAACTGCAGCCAAGAATACTCTATTCAGCAAGGCCTGCATCCAGAATAGGGAAGATAAAGAGCTTTACAGAAAAATGATAACTAAATAGTTTTTGAACACTAAACCAGCACTGCAACAAATATTAGAGGAGATTCTTTGAATGGAAAGGAAAGAACAAAAGTGACAAAGAAAAGAAAGGAACGGAAAAAAATCTCCAGAAACAATGACAAGTAATTAAATGGCAATAAATACATATGTCAAAATTTATGCTGAATATGAATGGGGAAAAAATGCTCCAATCAAAAGACACAGGGTGCAAATGGATTAAAAAAAAGACCAATCTATATGCTGCATCAAAGAGACTCATTTTATTTATCTTAATTTCTTGTGTTCTCTAATTTTTATTTTTAATTTTTAAAAATTTTCTTTATTGGAGCTCAATTTGCCAAAATATAGGATAACACCCAGTGCTCATCCCGCCAAGTCCCCCCCTCAGTGCCCATCGCCCAGTCACCCACCTCCCCTACTACTAACCCCTTGTTCATTTCCCAGAGTTAGGTGTCTCTAGTGTTTTGTCACACTCACTAATATTTTCACTCATTTTCTATCCTTTCCCTTTACTCCCTTTCACTGATTTTTATATTCCCCAAATGAATGAGACCATATAATGTTTGTTCAATCGGAAAGATTGACTTATTTCACTCAGCATAATACCCTCCAGGTCCATCCATGTCGAAGCAAAGGGTGGGTATTTGTCGTTTCTAATGGCTGAGTAATATTTCATTGTATACATAGACCACATCTTCTTTATCCATTCATCTTTCGATGGACACCAAGGCTCCTCCCACAGTTTGGCTATTGTGGACATTGCTACTATGAACATAGGTGTGGAGGTCTCTGGGTGTTTCACTGCATCTGTTTCTATGGGGTAAATCCCAGCAGTAAAATTTCTGGATCCAAGGGCAGTTCTATTTTTAACCCTGAGGAACCTCCACACAGTTTTCCAGAGTGGCTGCACCAGTTCATATTCCCACCAACAGTGCAAGAGGGTTCCCCTTTCTCCAAATCCTCTCCAACATTTGTTGTTTCCTGTCTTGTTAATTTTCACCATTTTGACTACTGTGAGGTGGTATCTCATTGTGGTTTTAATTTGTAGTCCCTAAAAGCCAGTGATGCAGAGCATTTTCTCATGTGCGTGTTGGCCACGTGTATGTCTTATTTGGTGAAATTTCTGTTCATGTCTTTTGCCCATTTCATGATTGGATTGTTAGTTTCTTCGGTGTTGAGTTTCATAAGTTCTTTATAGATCAAGGATACTAGCCCTTTATCTGATAGGTCATTTGCAAATATCTTTTCCCATTCTGTAGGTTGCTTTTAGTTTTGTTGACTGTCTCCTTTGCTGTGGTTCTTATCTTGATGAAGTCCCAATAGTTCATTTTTGCTTTTGTTTCTTTTGCCTTCGTGGATGTATCTTGCAAGAAGTTACTGTGCCTGAGTTAAAAAAGGGTGTTGCCTGTGTTCTCCTCAAGGATTTTGATGGAATCTTGTCTCACATTTAGATCTTTCATCCATTTTGAGTTTATCTTTGTGTATGGTGTAAGAGAATGGTCCAGTTTCATTCTTCTGCATGTAGATTCCAATTTCCCAGCAACATTTATTGAAGAGACTGTCTTTTTTTCCAGTGGATAGTCTTTCCTGCTTTGTCGAATATTAGTTGAACATAAAGTTCAGGGTCCACTTCTGGGTTCTCTATTCTGTTCCATTGATCTATGTGTCTGTTTTTGTGCCAGTACCACACTGTCTTGATGACAAAAGCTTTGTAGTGCAACCTGAAATCTGGCATTGTGATGCCCCCAGCTATGGTTTTCTTTTTTAATATTCCCCTGGCTATTCAGGGTCTTTTCTGAATCCACACAAATCTTAAGATGATTTGTTCCAGGGAGAGGGGCAAGATGGCGGAAGAGTAGGGTTCCCAAGTCACCTGTCCCCACCAAATTACCTACATAATCTTCAAATCATCCTGAAAATCTACGAATTCGGCCTGAGATTTAAAGAGAGAACAGCTGGAATGCTACAGTGGGAAGACTTCACGCTTCTATCAAGGTAGGAAGATGGGGAAGGGGATCCCTGGGTGGCGCAGCAGTTTAGCGCCTGCCTTTGGCCCAGGGCACGATCCTGGAGATCCGGGATCGAGTCCCACATCGGGCTTCCAGTGCATGGAGCCTGCTTCTCTCTCTGCCTGTGTCTCTGCCTCTCTCTTTCTCTCTCTGTGTGACTATCATAAATAAATAAAAAAAAAATTTAAAAAAAGGAACATGGGGAAAAAAGAAATAAAGAAACAAATGGCATCCAAGGGGAGGGGCCCTGCGAGGAGCCAGGCTAAGGCTGGGGCAAGTGTCCCCAGGACAGGAAACCACCATCCTGGAGAAGCAGGAGCTTCACCAATCTTCCTGGGTGGAAAGGCACTCGCAGGGACTTAGAGTAGGACCCCAGGAGGGGCAGGGATGCCCTTAGGGGAACGCTAACAGACACCTGCGCCCCGGGGAGAGTGCTCCGAGCCCCCAAAAGCGCAGCAGCGTGCACACGGCTGGAACCGGGAGCAGCTCATAGGGGCTTGGTTGGAGGCTCCGCAGAGAGGGGGCTGGCTGGCCGGGAGCACGAATCCAACAGCGCAGGCTCGAGAGCACAGGGCGCCGGGAACACAGCCCAGGATCCGGCCTCCCCCCAGGACAGGCAGAGGCCAGGAAGGCCCAGGACAGAAAGTATGCTCCTGCTCCAAGCTGAGCAGATCAGCGAGCCGGCCTCTGAAGCATCCAGGCCCCTGCAGACTGAGAGCTGAAGGTACTGCGGGAGCTGAATACAGGGCTCCAGAGCTGGCCGCCGCCACTGTTGCTGTTCCTCCTGGGGCCTCACAGGGTAAACAACCACCACTGAGCCCAGCACCAGGCAGGGGGCTGAACAGCGCCCCCAAGTGCTAACGCCTGAAAATCAGCACAACAGGCCCCTCCCCCAGGAGACCGGCTAGACGGACAGGGGAAAAACAAATTATTGACCAAGCAGCACTGGAAAGTTCCAGGGGAAGTCAAGGGACTTACAGTATACAGAATCAGAGGATACTCCCCCTTGTTTTTTTGTTTGGTTTTGTTTTTGTTTCTGCTTTTTGATGCCTGTTTGATTCCCCCACCCCTTTTTTTCCTTTCTTTATTTTTCTCTTTTTCTTCCCTTTTTTCTTTTTTCTTCCTTTTTTCTCTTTTTCTATTCTTTCCTTCTTTCTCACCTCTCTTTTTCTCCTTTTTCCCAATACAACTTGTTTTTGGCCACTCTGCACTGAGCAAAATGACTGGAAGTAAAACCTCACCTCAAAAGAAAGAATCAGAAACAGTCCTCTCTCCCACAGGGTTATAAAATTTGGATTACAATTCAATGTCAGAAAGCCAATTCAGAAACACTATTATAAAGCTACTGGTGGTTATAGAAAAAAGCATAAAGGACTCAGCAGACGTTATGACTGCAGAATTTAGATCTAATCAGGTAGAAATAAAAATCAATTGAATGAGATGCAATCCAAACTAGAAGTCCTAATGACGAGGGTTAACGAGGTGGAAGAAGGAGTGAGTGACATAGAAGACAAGTTGATGGCAAAGAGGGAAACTGAGGGAAAGAGACAAACAATTAAAAGACCATGAGGATAGATAAAGGGAAATAAATGACAGCCTGAAGAAGAAAAACCTACGTTTAATTGGGGTTCCCAAGGGCGCCGAAAGGGACAGAGGGCCACAATATGTATTTGAACAAATCCTATATGAAAACTTTCCTAATCTGGGAAGGGAAACAGGCATTCAGATCCAGGAAATAGAGAGAGCTCCCCATAAAATCAATAAAAACCGCTCAACAACTCGATATTTAATAGTGAACCTTGCAAATTCCAAAGATAAAGAGAAGATCCTTAAAGCAGCAAGAGACAAGAAACCCCTGACTTTTATGGGGATAAGTACTAGGGTAACAGCAGACCTCTCCACAGAGACCTGGCAGGCCAGAAAGGGCTGGCAGGATATATTCAGGGTCCTAAATGAGAAAAACATGGAACCAAGAATACCTTATCCAGCAAGGCTCTCATTCAGAATGGAAGAAGAGATAAAGAGCTTCCAAGACAGGCAGGAACTGAAAGAATATGTTACCTCCAAACCAGCTCTGCAGGAAATTTTAAGGGGGACTCTCAAAATTCCCCTTTAATAAGAAGTCCAATGGAACAATCCACAAAACCAGGGACTGAATAGATATCATGATGACACTAAACTCATATCTTTCCATTGTAACTCTGAACATGAATGGGCTTAAGGACCCCTACAAAGGCATAGGGTTTCAGACTGGATAAAAAAGGAGGACCCATCTATTTGCTGTCTACAAGAGACTCATTTTAGACAGAAGGACACGTACAACTTGAAAATAAAAGGTTGGAGAACCATGTACCATTAAAATGGTCCTCAAAAGAAAGCAGGGGTAGCCATCCTTATATCAGATAAACTAAATTTATCCAGAGACAGTAGTGAAAGATGAAGAGGGACACTATCTCATACTTAAAGGATCTATCCAACAAGAGGACATAAGAATCATCAATATATATGCCCCGAATGTGGGAGCTGCCAAATATATCAATCAATTAATGACCACATTTAGACATACTTAGATAATAATACGCTTATACTTGGTGACTTCAATCTAGCGCTTTCTACACGTGATAGGTCTACTAAACACAACATCTCCAAAAAACGAGAGCTTTAATTGATACATTGGACCAGATGGATTTCACAGACAACTACAGAACTTTACATCCAAACTCAACTGAATACACATTCTTCTCAAGTGCACATGGAACTTTCTCCGGAATAGACCACATACTGGACCACAAATGAGGTCTTAACCAATACCAAAAGATTGGGGTGTCTCTTGCATATTCTCAGATCATAATGCCTTGAAATTAGAACTAAATCACAACAAGAAGTTTGGAAGGACTTCAAACAAATGGAGGTTAAGGACCATCTTGCTAAAAGATGAAAGAGTGAATCAGGAAATTAAGGAAGAATTAAAAAGATTCATGGAAACTAATGAGAATGAAGACACAACCGTTCAAAATCTTTGGGATGCAGCAAAAGCAGTCCTGAGGGGGAAATACATCACAATACAAGCATCCACCCAAAAACTGGAAAGAACTCAAATACAAAAGCTAACCTTACACCTAAAAGAGCTAGACAAAAAAACAGAAAATAGATCCTACACCCAGCAGAAGAGAGTTAATAAAGATTTGAGCAGAACTCAATGAAATCGAGACCAGAAGAACTGTGGAACAGATCAACAAAACCAGGAATTGGTTCTTTGAAAGAATTAATAAGATAGATAAACCATTAGCCAGCCTTATTAAAAAGAAGAGAGAGAAGACTCAAATTAATAAAATCATGAATGAGAAAGGAGAGATCACTACCAACACCAAGGAAATACAAACGATTTTAAAAACATATTATGAACAGCTATACGCCAATAAATTAGGCAATCTATAAGATTTCCTTTCTGGAAAGGCACAAATTACCAAAACTGGAACAGGAAGAAATAGAAAACCTGAACAGGCCAATAACCAGGGAGGAAATTGAAGCAGTCATCAAAAACCTCCAAAGACACAAAAGCCCAGGGCCAGATGGCTTCCCTGGGGAATTCTGTCAAACATTTAAAGAAAAAACCATACCTATTCTACTAAAGCTGTTTGGAAAGACAGAAAGAGATGGAGTACTTCCAAATTCGTTCTATGAGACCAGCATCACCTTAATTCCAAACCAGACAAAGACCCCACCTAAAAGGAGAATTATAGACCAATCTCCCTGATTGACATGGATTCAAAAATTCTCAACAGGATACTAGCCAATAGGATCCAACATGTAGATTAAGAAGATTGTTCACCTTTACCAAGTGAGATTTTTCCCCAGGATGCAAGGCTGGTTCAACCCTCGTAAAACAATCAATGTTATTGATCACATCAGCAAGAGAAAAACCAAGAACCATATGATCCTCTCAATAGATTCAGAGAAAGCATTTGACAAAATACAGCATCCATTCCTGATCAAAACTCTTCAGAGTGTAGGTAGAGAAGGAACATTCCTCAACATCTTAAAAGCCATCTACAAAAAACCCACAACAAATATCATTCTCAATGGGGAAGCACTGGGAGCCTTTCCCCTAAGATCAGGAAAAAGACAGGGATGTCCACTCTCACCGCTGGTAGTCAACATAGTACTAGAAGTCCTAGCCTCAGCAATCAGACAACAGAAAGAAATAAAAGGCATTCAGATTGGCAAAGAAGAAGTCAAACTCTCTCTCTTTGCCGATGACATGATACTCTACATAGAAAACCCAAAAGACTCCACCCCAAGATTGCTAGAACTCATCCAGCAATTTGGCAGTGTGGCAGGATACAAAATCAATGCCCAGAAGTCAGTGGCATTTCTATACACTAACAATGAGACTGAAGAAAGAGAAATTAAGGAGTCAGTCCCATTTACAATCGCACCAAAAAGCATAAGATACCTGGGAATAAACCTAACCAACGAGGTAAAGTGTCTATACCCTAAAAATGATACAACACTTCTGAAAGAGATTGAGGAAGACACAAAGAGATGGAAAAATATTCCATGCTCATGGATTGGCAGAATTAATATTGTGAAAATGTCAATGTTACCCAGGGCAATCTACACGTTTAATGCAATCCCTATCAAAATACCATGGACTTTCTTCAGAGAGTTAGAACAAATTATTTTAAGATTTGTGTGGAATCAGAAAAGACCTCGAATAGCCAGGGGAATTTTAAAAAAGAAAACCATAGCTTGGGGCATCACAATGCCAGATTTCAGGTTGTACTACAAAGCTGTGGTCATCAAGACAGTGTGGTACTGGCATAAAAACAGACACCTAGGTCAATGGAACAGAATAGAGAACCCTGAAATTTGGACCCTGAAATTTATGGTCAACTAATATTGGACCCTGAAATTTATGGTCAACTAATATTCAACAAACGAGGAAAGACTATCCACTGGAAGAAAGACAGTCTCTTCAATAAATGGTGCTGGGAAAATTGGACATCCACATTCAGAAGAATGAAACACCACTTTCTTTCACCATTCACAAAGATAAACTCAAAATCGATGAAAGATCTAAATGTGAGACAAGAATCCATCAAAATCCTAGAGGAGCACACAGGCAAACCCTTTTTGAACTCAGCCACAGTAACTTCTTGCAAGAGACATCCATGAAGGCAAAAGAAACAAAAGCAAAAAATGAACTTTTGGGGCTTCATCAGGGTAAGAAGCTTTTGCACAGCAAAGGATACAGTCAACAAAACTAAAAGACAACCTACAGAATGGGATAAGATATTTGCAAATGACTTATTAGACAAAGGGCTAGTTTACAGGGCTAGTTTCCAAGCCCTATAAAGAACTTGTTAAATTCAACACCAAAGAAACAAGCAATCCAATCATGAAATGGGCAAAAGACATGAACAGAATTCTCACAGAGGAAGACATAGACATGACCAACATGCACATGAGAAAATGCTCTGCATCACTTGTCATCAGGGAAATACAAATCAAAACTACAATGAGATACCACCTCACACCAGTGAGAATGGGGGAAATTAAAAAGGCAGGAAACCAGAAATGTTGGAGAGGATGCAGAGAAAAGGGAACCCTCTTGCACTGTTGGTGGGAATGTGAACTGCTGTAGCCACTCTGGAAAACTGTGTGGAGGTTCCTCAAAGAGTTAAAAATAGACCTGCCCTACGACCCAGCAATGGCACTGCTGGGGATTTACCCCAAAGATACAGATGCAATGAAATGCTGGGACACCTGCACCCCGATGTTTATAGCAGCAATGTCCACAAGAGCCAAACTGTGGAAGGCGCCTTGGTGTCCATCGAAAGCTGAATGGATAAAGAAGATGTGGATTACATATACAATGTAATATTACCAGCCATTAGAAATGACAAATACCCACCATTTGCTTCAACGTGGATGGAACTGGAGGGTATTATGCTGAGTGAAATAAGTCAATCGGAGAAGGAGAAACATTATATGGTCTCATTCATTTGGGGAATATAAATAACAGTGAAAGGGAATAGAAGGGAAGGGAGAAGAAATAGGTAGGAAATATCAGAAAGGGAGACAGAACATGAAGACTTCTAACTCTGGGAAATGAACTAGTGGTGGTGGAAGGGGAGGAGGGTGGAGGGTGGTGGTGAATGGGTGACTTGCACTGAGCGGGGCACTTGACGGGATGAGCACTGGGTGTTATTCTGTATGTTGTCTATTGAACACCAATGAAAAATAAATTTCTTATTAAAAAAAAGATGATTTGTTCCAATTCTCTGAAGAAAGTCCATGGTATTTTGATAGAGATTGCATTAAACGTGTAAATTGTCCTGGGTAACATTGACATTTTCACAATATTAATTCTTCCAATCCATGAGCATGGAATATTTTTCTATCTCTTTGTGTCTTCCTCAATTTCTTTCAGAAGTGTTCTATAGTTTTTAGGGTATAGATCCTTGACCTCTTTGGTTAGGTTTATTCCTAGGTATCTTATGCTTTGGGGTGCAATTGTTAATGGGATTGACTCCTTAATTTCTCTTTCTTCAGTCTCATTGTTAGTGTATAGAAATGCTACTGACTTCTGGACATTGATTTTGTATCCTGCCACACTGCCAAATTGCTGGATGAGTTCTAGCAATCTTGGGGTGGAGTCTTTTGGGTTTTCTATGTAGAGTATCATGTCATCGGCAAAGAGAGAGAGTTTGACTTCTTCTTTGCCAATCTGAATGCCTTTTATTTCTTTCTGTTGTCTGATTGCTGAGGCTAGGACTTCTAGTACTATGTTGACTACCAGTGGTGAGAGTGGACATACCTGTCTTGTTCCTGATCTTAGGGGAAAGGCTCCCAGTGCTTCCCCATTGAGAATGATATTTGCTGTGGGCTTTTCATAGATGGCTTTTAAGATGCTGAGGAATGTTCCCTCTCTCCCTACACTCTGAAGACTTTTGATCAAGAAAGGATGCTGTATTTTGTCAAATTCTTTGCATCTATTGAAAGGATCATATGGTTCTTTTTTTTCTCTTGCTGATATGATGAATCACATTGATTGTTTTATGAGTGTTGAACCAGCCTTGCATCCTGGGGATAAATCTTACTTGGTCCTGGTGTATAATCTTCTTAATGTTCTGTTGTATCCTATTGGCTAGTATCTTGTTGAGAATTTTTGCATCCATGTTCATCAGGGATATTGGTATGTAATTCTCCTTTTTGGTGGGGTCTTTGTCTGGTTTTGGAATTAAGGTGATGCTGGCCTCCTAGAATGAGTTTGGAAGTACTCCATCTCTTTCTATCTTTCCAAACAGCTTTAGTAGAAGAGGTATGGTTTCTTCTTTAAACGTTTGGTAGAATTCCCCAGGGAAGCAATCTGGCCCTGGACTTTTGTGTCTTGGGAGGTTTTTCATGACTCCTTCAATTTCTTCCCTGGTTATTGGCCTGTTCAGGTTTTCCATTTCTTCCAGTTCCAGTTTTGGTAGTTGGTGGTTTTCCAGAAATGCGTCCATTTTTCTAGATTGCCTAATTTATTGGCTTATAGCTGTTCATAATATGTTTTTAAAATCGTTTGTATTTCCTTGGTGTTGGTAGTGATCTCTCCTTTCTCAGTCATGATTTTATTAATTTGAGTCTTTTCTCTCTTCTTTTTAATAAGGCTGGCTAATGGTTTATGTATCTTATTAATTCTTTCAAAGAACCAATTCCTGGTTTTGTTGACCTTTTCCACAGTTCTTCTGCTTTCAATTTCATTGAGTTCTGCTCAAGTCTTTATTTAAACTCTCTTCTTATCTGACAGAAATTGTAATTGCACCAAGCCAGTTAACAAATAGCCATTTATAATATTGTAATACTTCATTCTTTTTTAAAAAGATTTTATTTATTTATACATAAGAGACAGGGAGCGAAAGGCAGAGACACAGGCAGAGGTAGAAGCAGGCTCCATGAAGGCTCCATGCATAATAATTTTGTAATCCCAAATATTATCTTTTTCTGTATATTTTTAATTGGAGTTCAACTTGCCAACAAATAGCATAATACCCAGTGCCCATCCTGTTAAGTGCTCCCCTCAGTGCCCGTCACCCAGTAACCCCAAACCCCCACCCACCTCCCTTTCCATCACTGCTTGTTCATTTCCCAGAGTTAGGTGTCTCTCATGTCTGTCTTAAATGTGTTTATATTTAGCTCTTGCTCTATTAAATAAAAAACTGTGAAACATTGCAATTTTCAAGAGTTTTTTTGAGCACATATCCCTTTGAAATGGCAGTGCCAAATGGGCTTTAAAGTGATTCAAAGCACTCTGCCAACAGGAGTTAAAGAAGAGGCTTTCTAAAGAATAAACAGTAGGAAAGTAATAAAAATATTTTATTGACTATAGCTTATGCAGTTCCCTTATTTGGGAAAGTGTAGTTTTCTGTTAGCGATTAGTTGTTATTTAGTTTCATTTTCTTGGGTGTATTCAAATGTATTGCCCCTGAGTTAAGTTTTGGCTTCTTTACACTGGCAACCTAGCCATTAGAGCCACCCTTGTCTAATGGCTTCCTTTTTAAACTACATTAACAATTCAAACATTTCAGGAAAAGTTTAAAATGAAAAACAACAATTTCTCATCCTACCGTTTCGCATGATCTCTCCTATTCTTCAATTATAATCACATTTTCCCTTATCCTTTTATTTTACATTTTTAATAGTTTAATTTTTATTTTTATTTATTTATTTTATTTATTTATGAGAGAGAGAGAGACAGAGAGACAGAGAGAGAGAGAGAAGGGTGAGACATAGGCAGAGGGTGTAGCAGGCTCCATGCAGGAAGTCCAACACAGAACTCAATCCCAGGACTCCAGAATCACGACCTAGCCAAAGGCAGATGCTCAACCGCTGAGTCACCCAAGCATCCCGACATTTTTAATAGTTTTATTTAAGTAGTTAATACATGGAGATGGTAACTTATACTAACAATTCAAAAGAATATGAAAAACTCTCTGCTTGACAACCCATCACCATGCTCCATTAACTAATACCAGTTTCAACAGTATATTTCTGGAAAAATTGCAAGCATATAAAAAAAATGAGTATTTTTTACATGTTTTTACACAAATAATAGCATGTGTAATAAATCTTGCATTATAAACTTGCATTTTTATTCTCAATATATTTTCACACACAGTCCACATGAGCTCATATAGATCTCTCTCACTCTTTCTAGTGGTTTGATGGCTTTCTATGATCTGGATGTACCAGTTGACAGCATTTAGACTTTTCCTCCCTTTTGTTTTGCACAACCATTATGCAGTACATATTATCATAAATTGGCCTTAGGTTCCACTTATATTTCTTGTAGGATAAATTCTTACAAGTGAAATTTCAGGATAAATGCATTTAAAAATTACAACACTGTGAAATATCACTCCAAACAGTTTCTATAAGTTTAAACTATCACAGCTAATACATAAATTCTAGATGCAATAACCTTTCTTACTCTTTTTCAATTAAAAGCATTAGTCACATATTACATTTTCTCTGCTGTGTTGTAGGGTATTTCCAACAAACCATCTGTTTCTCTTTTCCTTATTTTTTTATTTTTTTAAGTTTTTAATTTTTTTTAAAGATTTTATGTATTCATGAGAGACACAGAGAGAGATAGAGAGAGAGAGAGAGAGGCAGAGACGCAGGCAGAGAGAGAAACAGACTCCATGCAGGAAGCACGATGTGGGACTCAATCTCAGGATTCCATGATCACACTTTGGGCTGAAGGCAGACACTAAACCACTGACCCACACAGGGATCCCCTATTTTTAAAAATTTTTAGAATTTTTTAAAATTTAATTTACCAGCATATAGTATAAGACCCAGTTTTCATCCCATCAAGTGTCCTCCTTAACGCCCATCACCCAGTTACCCCCTCCCCCAACCCTCCTCCCCTTCTGCAACTTTTTTTCCCAGAGTTAGGAGACTCTCATGGTTTGTCTTCCTCTCTAATTTTTCCCCATTCAGTTTCGCTCCTTTCCCTTATAGTCCCTTTCACCATTTCTTATATTCCACATATAAGTGAAACCATATGATAATTGTCTTTCTCTGATTGACTTATTTCACTCAGCATAATACCCCCCAATTCCATCCATGTTGAAGCAAATGGTAAGTGTTCATCCCTTTTTATGGCTGAGTAATATTCCATTGTATATATACACCACATCTTCTTCATCCATTCATGTCGACAAACATCCTGGTTTATTCCATAGTTAGGCTATTGTGGACATTGCTTCTCTAAACATTAGGGTACATGTGTCCTGTCATTTCACTACATCTGTATCATTGGGGTAAATACCCAGTACTGCAATTACTGAGTCGTAGGGTAGCTCTATTTTAACTCTTTGAGGAATCTCCACATATCTTTCCAGAGTAGTTGTACCAGTTTGCATTTCCACCAAGTTCGAGAGGGTTCTCCCTTCCAAACATACTCTCCAACATTTGTTGCTTCCTGTCTTGTTAATTTTCGCCATTCTCACTGGTGCAAGGTGAAATCTCATTGTGGTTTTGATGTGTATTTATTTCCCTGATGGCAAGTGATGCGGAGCATTTTCTCATGTGCTTGTTAGCCATGTCTATGTCTTCTTTGGAGAAATGTTCGTTCATGTCTTCTGTCCATTTCATGGCTGAATTGTTTGTTTCCTGTGTGTTGAGTTTGATAAGTTCTTTATAGATCTTGGATACTAACCCTTTATCTGATGTGTCATTTGCAAATATCTTCTCCCATTCTGTATGTTGTCTTTTAGTTTTGTTGACTGTTTCTTTTGCTGTGCAGAAGTTTTTTTTTATCAGAAATGGGTGCTGTATTTTCTCAAATGTTTTCTCTGCAGCTATTGAGAGGATCATCTATTTCTTGTCTTTTCTTTTATTAATGTGACCTATCGTGTTGATTTTTTTATGAATGTTGAACCTCCCTTGCATCCCAGGGATAAATCTCACTTGGTTGTGGGAAATAATCCACTTAATGAACCGTTGGACCCTACTGGCTAGAATCTTGGTGAGAATTTTTGCACCCATGTTCATCAGGGATATGGATCTTTAATTTTTCTTTTTGGTGGAGTCTTTATCTGGCTTGAGATCAAGGTAATTCTGACCTCAGAGAATGAGTTTGGAAGTATTCCCTAAATCTCCATCCTTTGAAACAGCTTTAGGAGAATAGGTAATATTTCTTCTGTAAATGTTTCTTAGAATTCCTTTGGGAAGACATCTGGCCCTGGATTTTTGTTTGCTGGGAGGTTTTGTTTTGTTTTGTTTTGCTTTGTTTATAATAAATTTATTTTTATTGGTGTTCAATTTGCCAACATACAGAATAACACCCAGTACTCATCCCGTCAAGTGCCCCCCTCAGTGACCGTCACCCATTCACCCCCACCCCCCGCCCTCCTCCCCTTCCACCACGTTCGTTTCCCAGAGTTAGGAGTCTTTATGTTCTGTCTCTGCTGGGAGGTTTTGATGACTGCTTCAATTTCCTTGCTGGTTTTTGACATTTTCAGGTTTTGTATTTCTTTTTGTTTAATTTTTGGTAATTTGTTGGTTTCCAGAATGCATCAATTTCTTCCAGAAGGCCTAATTTGTTGACACATATTTGCTCATAATATGTTATATATATTCGATATATATATCAAATATTTGGAGTTGGAGTTGGAGTTCAATTTGCCAACATATAGTATAACATCCCGTGCTCATCCCATCAAGTGCCCCCCCACACTGTCATCATCCAGTCATCCCATCCCCCCGCCAACCTCCCCTTCCATTACCTCTTATTGGTTTCCAGGAGTTAGGAGTTTCTCATGTTTTGTCACCATCTCTAGTTTTTCCCACTCATTTTCTCTCCTTTCCCCTATAATCTTATCTTAAAATGTTTTGTATTTCCTTGGTATTGGTTGTGATCTCTCCTCTTTCATTCATGGTTTTATTAGAGTCTTTTTTCTTTTTAATATGTTGGCTAGGCTTTTCTCTATCTTATTAATTATTTCAAAGAACCAGCTCTTGGTTTTGTTGATCTGTTCTACAGTTCGTCTCATCTGTATGTCATTTAGTTCTGCTCTAATCTTTATAATCTCACTTCTGCTTGGTTTAGGCTTTATTGGCTATTCTTTCTCCAGTTCCTTTAGGTTCAAGGTTAGCTTGTGTATTTGAGATTTTTACAATTTTTTGAGGGAGGCATGTATTGCGATGTATTTCCCTCTTAGGACCAACTTACTGTATACCAAAGATTTTGAACAGTTTTACTTTCATTTCTGTTACCTACCATGAATCTTTTTAATTCTTCTTAATTTCCTGGTTGACCCATTCATCTTTTAGTAGGATACTCTTTAACCTCTAAGTGTTTGAGTTTCATCCGAATTTCTTCTTGTAGTTGATTTCTAGTTTCAAAGCACTGTGGTCTGAAAATATGCAAGGGATAATCCAAATCTTTTGGTAATTGTTGAGACCTGATTCATGACCCAGTATGTGGTCTATTCTGGAGAAAGTTCCATGTACGCTTGAGAAGACTGTGTATTCAGTTGCATTAGGATGCATATATCTGTGAAATTCATTTAGTCCAGTGTGTCGTTCAAGTCCCTTGTTTCTTTGGTGATGTTCTGCTTAGAACATCTGTCCTTTGCTGAGACTGCTGTGTTGAAGTCTCCTACAATAATTGTATTGTTATCTAAGTATCACTTTTCTTTGGTTATTGATTGATTGGTATACTTGTCTCCTTCTGCATTAGGGGCATAAATATTCATAATTGTTAAATCTTCTTGTTGGATAGATCCTTTAAGTATGATATAGTGTCCCTCTTCATCTCTTATTACCATCTTGGTTTAAAATCTAATTTATTTGATATGAAGATTGTTACCCCAGCTTACTTTTGAGAAATATCTGAAAGGTAAGTGGATCTCCACCCCTTCATTTTCAGGCTGGAGGTGTCCTTAGGTTTAAAATGAATCTCTTATAGACAGAATAGATGGGTCTTGCTATTTTGTCCAGTCTGATACTCTGTCTTTTGATTCAATCATTTAGCCCATTCACATTCAAAGTAACTATTGAGATATATGAATTTAGTGACATAGTATTACCTATACAGTCACTGTTTCTGTGGATTATTTCTTTGGGCTCCCTCTTTGATTTCAGGATTTCCCCTTGTATTTTTTTTTTTTTTTTTGCAGTTGTGGTTTGGTACTTACATATTCTCTCAGTTTCTATCCTGGAAGCTCTTCATCTCTCCTATTCTGAATGACAGGCTTGCTGGATAAAGTATTCTTAGCTTTATGTTTTTCTCGTTTAGTACCCTAAATATACCATGCCAGCCCTTTTTGGCCTTCCCAGATCTCTGGATATATATGCTGTTAATCTGATATTTCTCCCCTTATATATTAGGAATCTCTTGTCTTGAGCTGCTTTTAGGATTTTCTCTTTATGTCTGAAATTTGCAAGCTTCACTATTTAATCCAACTCTCTGTTTCTAAAGTTTTATCTAATTTAGTATTGTTCATTGTTTTTAGAATTCATAAAGAAACAACAGAAATTATTGAAGGAATATAAAAAAAACCTATGAGGATAGGCTACATGTATTGGGATAATTAATCTACAAGATTTTCAAATTCATGAACAATTATTAGTAGAAATTAATTGAATATTTGATAGTGTCTACTATTTCTCATCAGGGAATAACTTAGGAAAATAAAATAGGAAATGTAGTATAATTATGAAAAAGCACCTAAGAATTTTAATATATTGGAATAGAAGATTGAAAATAACAGGATGCACATGGACAGGGCCAATCATGTCCTTCTTATATTGGAAGGATGGGGTTATTGTTTGGTGTTACAGAATCCTTAGTTCAAATGCTAGTTACTTGAAAGGTCTATGTATAAGATAATTGAGTTTTCCATTTCATTTTTGTCATCTTCAATTTCTTCCATAAGTGTTCTGTAGACTTCAGACTACTGATCTTTTACATCTTTGGTTATTTTTATTCTTAGACATCTTATGGGTTTTGGTACAATTATAAATGGGATTGATTAATTGTTTTCTTTTTCTGCTCCTTCATTTTTGATGTATAGAAATGAAACAGCTTTCTGTACATTGATTTTATATCCTGAGATTTTGCTGAATTCCTGCATCATTTCTAACATTTTTTATTTTATTTTTTTTTAATTTTTTTTAATTTTTTAAACATTTTTAAAATATTTTTTTTATTCATGACAGTCACAGAGAGAGAGGCAGAGACATAGGCAGAGGGAGAATCTACCTCCTCACAGGGAACCTGATGTGAGACTCAATCCCCAGACCTCAGGATCATGCCCTGAGCTGAAGGCAGATGCACAACTGCTGAGCTACCCAGGGGTCCCATTTATAGCAATTTTTTGGTAGATTCTTTTGGGTTTTCTACATAGAGTATCATGTCATCTATGAAAAGTGAAAGTTTGACTTCTTCCTTACTGACTTGGATGCCTTTTATTTCTTTTTGTTGTCTGATTACTGAGGCAAGAACTTTCAGGACTATATTAAGTAACAATGATTAGAGTGGACATCCCTGTCTTTTTCCTCACTCTAGAGGAAAAGATTTGTTTTTCTCCATTGAGTTTGATATCAGCTTTGGATCTTTTGATATAAGGCCTTTATGATGTTTAGGTAAGTTCCCTCTATCCTACTTTGTTGAGTGTTTTTTATCAAGAAAGAATACTGTATTTTGTCAAATCCTGTTTCTGCATCTATTGAGAAGATCATATGGTTCTTATCCTTTCTTTCATTAATGTCATGTTGATTGATTAGCAAATATTGAATGATTCCTGCAGCCCAAATAGAGTGTATTGTCCTAAGTGAAATAAGTCAGTCAGAGAAAGACAAATACCGTATGATTTTACTCATATGTGGAACTTAAGAAACAAAATAAACATAGTGGAAAGTGAAAAAAAGAGGAGGCAAACCAAAGAGACTCTTAACTATAGAGAACAAACTGAGGGTTGATAGAGGGAGGTGGATGGGCGATGAGCTAATGGGTGATAGGTATGAAGGAGGGTACTTTTGATGAGCCCTGGGTGGTATATATAAGTGATGAATCACTAAATTCTACTCCTGTACTAATATTACCCTATATGTTAACTAACTAGTTTTTTTTAAAGATTTTATTTATTTATTCATAAGAGACACACAGAGAGTGAGAGGCAGACACAGGCAGAGGGAGAAGCAGGCTTTATGAAGGGAGCCCAATGTGGGACTCGATCCTGGGATTCCAGGATCACACCCTGGGCAGAAGGCATGCACTAAACCCTGAGCCTCCCAGGAGTCCCAACTAACAAGAATTTATTTTTTTAAAAAAGACACATTTATTCAGCGTAATGATAAGACTATTACATTTAGCAAACAACAACATGGGTGCAAAAAAAATCTACATTAAAACCCTTCGTTGGAATGCTTTACACTTTCCACAGAACAGAAACTAAAATAACCTGTTATACAATTAGTCACAAATACAGTCCTTGAGTTTTTTGCCCATACAAATGAGTAATTGTCTAAAACATGTCTTCTTTGTAGCAGCTAGGCCCTGCCACCACTGTGCTTGGCTGAGTTCACAAATCTATTGTAACCTGTAGCTTCCCTGTAACTTCTCTGGCTCTCCTCTCCTGCTAAGCTTGGCTTCCTGGCAGTAATTAAAACCTTCTGCCACTGCCATAACTGCTGCTGCTGCTAGAACTGCCATAGCCACCTTGGTTTCATGGTTTGGCAAAGTATTGGCCTCCACCACCATAGGGGACAAAGCTTCTGCCTCCAAAACTTCCTCCTTTCATGGGTCCAAAATTTGAGGATTGATTGTTGTAATTGCCAAAATCGTTATAGCTTCCTCCACCTCCAAAGTTGCTTCCATCATTACCGTTATAGCCTTCCACACTGTCACTGTATCCACCACCACCTCGACTGCCACCAAAGCCACCTCAACCACTGAAGTTCCCTCCATGACCAAAGTTGTCATTCCCACCAAAACCACCTCCAAGACCAGCACCAAAGTTTCCAGAACCACTTCGGCCTCTATGGCTGGACTAAGCACCAGCCATCTCTTGCTTCAACAGGGCTTTCCTTACTTCACAGTTGTGGCCATTCACAGTATGGTATTTTTGAATGACAATCTTATATACAGAGTCATGGTCATCAAAGTTCACAAAAGCAAAACCTCTCTTTTTGTCACTGCCTCGGTCAGTCATGATCTCAATCACTTCAATTTTCCCATACTGTTCAAAATAATCTCTTGGATGATGTTCTTCAGTGTCTTCTTTAATGCCACCAACAAAAATATTTTTCACAGTTAAGTGAAACCAGGTCTTTGAGACTCTTCTCAGGAGACAGCCCTCTTTGGTTCCACGACTCTTCTGTCCGCCTTGTGCGGCAGAGAGTTCATGGCTGCATCCACCTCCTCCGTGGTGGTGTACATGATGAACCCAAAGCCTCTGGAGCACTTGGTGTTGGGGTCGCTCATTACCACACAGTCCGTAAGTGTCCCCCATTGCTCAAAATGGCTCCTCAGAATCTCATCGGTTGTTTCAAAGCTCAAACCTCCCATGAAGAGCTTCCGCAGATGCTTAGGCTCTTTGGTAGACTCTGACTTAGACATGATGGCGGTGGTAGGAGAGACTTTTAACGATGCTTACTCGGTAGCGTGCAGGGGCAGAAAGGCCTAACTAGAATTTAAATAAAATATTGGAATGAAAATAAAAAGAAGAGTTTCAATTTGAATGGAATTTGAGCTGGCCACCTGAGGACAAGGTTGCTTTCTCATTCAAAGTCCAACTATGTCAACAAGCACATGAGAAAATGCTCCACATCACTTGCCATCAGGGAAATACAAATCAAAACCACAATGAGATACCACCTCACACCAGTGAGAATGGGGAAAATTAACAAGGCAGGAAACCACAAATGTTGGAGAGGATGTGGAGAAAGGGAACCCTCTTGCACTGTTGGTGGGAATGTGAACTGGTGCAGCCACTCTGGAAAACTGTGTGGAGGTTCCTCAAACAGTTAAAAATAGATCTGCCCTACGACCCAGCAATTGCACTGCTGGGGATTTACCCCAAAGATACAGATGCAGTGAAATGCTAGAACACCTGCACCCCGATGTTTCTAGCAGCCATGTCCACAATAGCCAAACTGTGGAAGGAGTCTCGGTGTCCATTGAAAGATGAATGGATAAAAAAGATGTGGTCTATGTATACAATGGAATATTACTCAGCCATTAGAAACGACAAATACCCCCCATTTGCTTCGACATAGATGGAACTGGAGGGTATTATGCTGAGTGAAATAAGTCAATTGGAGAAGGACAAACATTATATGATTTCATTCATTTGGGGAATATAAAAAATAGTGAAAGGTAATAAAGAGGAAAGGAGAGAAAGTGAATGGGAAATATCAGAGAAGGAGACAGAACATGAGAGACTCCTAACTTTGGGAAATGAGCAAGGGGTGGTGGAAAGGGAGGTGGGTGGGGGGGTGGGGGTCATTGGGTGATGGGCACTGAGGGGGGCACTTGATGGGATGAGCACTGGGTGTTATGCTATATGTTGGCAAATTGAACTCAATAAAATAAAATAAAATACAAATAAAGTGATTTGAAGACCATCAAAAAAAAGTTTAACTGTGATTGATGTTTCTGTTAGGCCCAGAAGCTTTTAAAGGGGTTTAGGGTAGTTAATAAATAAAGGGAGGGGCAGCCCCAGTGACTTAGTGGTTTAGCGCCACCTTCAGCTTGGGGTGTGATCCTGGAGACCCAGGATCGAGTCCCACATCAGGCTCCCTGCATGTAGCCTGCTTCTCCCTCTGCCTGTGTCTCTGCCTCTCTCTCTGTATCCGTGACTCTCATGAATAAATAAATAAAATCTTTTTAAAAATCAATAAAGGGAGTACACTGGTCTGTAAAATTTCTGGATTTTGTGCAAACTCAATGGTAGCAGCTTTAGATGTTATCTCAGTTTTCAGGGGTTGTGCAAGGGAATCTGGCCCTTTAGTGCCTGAGGGTTGTATAAGGGAGCCTGGTTTGTGTTTCATGATGTGCATATATCCTCTGTTCTTTCTAGAAAAGAATACGTTATCTATACATATACAAAGAAAGATTAATCAATCACATGGGCTAAGGCTGTTTGCTACAGATTAAGACTACTGGGTTGGCTAGAGGGTCTGAGGCAGCCTCAATAGAAGTAATGAGGAGTGATATCAGGTATCCTTTGAAGTTTTATTTAGCTTTATAATTCTTTTATATACTTTAGTTACCTAAATGTAGTTCTGGTTTTTACTAATTAGGTGACTTTGTTTATTTGTTTAGTTTTCCTCGTTTTAAAAAAATGAGTGTAATAAACTCTCACACATTACTGTGATCATTAAATGAGCTAATATATGTAAAAAGAGAGCAAATAGCCAGGCATAGAAAATGTATTCAGTAAATTGTCGCTTCTGTTGTTATTTAGATTTATCCTTCTTCTCTATTAACCCCTCTATCCAGGT
Organism: Canis lupus baileyi; assembly: GCF_048164855.1. Lineage (NCBI taxonomy): Eukaryota > Metazoa > Chordata > Mammalia > Carnivora > Canidae > Canis > Canis lupus. The sequence goes on along the minus strand of NC_132876.1, from coordinate 75,330,208 downwards.
TGTTTCTTAAATCAAGAAAGAAGTTCCCTGGAGGCGGGGCAAGATGCAGAAGAGTAGGGTCCCCAAGTCACCTGTCCCCACCACCTTCCTAGATAATTTTCACATCATCCTGAAAACATATGAATTCAGCCTGAGATTTAAAGAGAGAACAGCTGGAATGCTACAGTGAGACGAGCTTGTGCATCTAACAAGGTAGGAAGATGGAAAACAAATAAAGAAATAAAAAAGCATCTAAGGGGGAGGGGTCCCCGTGAGCAGCCGGGATAAGGCCAGGCAACCAGTGCCCTCAGGACAGGAAAGCCCAGTCCCGGAGAAGCAGAAACTACCAATCTTCCCGGATGGAAAGGCACTCGCAGGGAACTCGGGCAGGATCCCAGGAGGGGCAGGGAAGCCCTCAGAGTCCCAGGGGCACTAACAGAGGAACTACACCCCAGGGATGAGCGCACCACACACTGCGGGCCGAGCTCCGTACAGGGCTGGAGTTCCCGCCCTGCGGGGCCCTGGTAGCAGATCAGGTGGCGGCTCTGGCAGCAGCTCCACGCACAGGGGACTGCACAGCACAAGGAACAACTGAGGTGGCAACTCAGGCAGTGGCTCCACACGGAAGAGGCTGCATGGCCCAGGAGCAGCTCGGGCGGGGGCTCAAGCAGTGGCTCCACGAGGAGGGGGCTGTGCAGCCCGGGGAGTGCAATTCCAGCAGTGCAGGCCCTGGAGCCCAAGGCGTCGAGGGACACAGCCCAGGATCCAGCGTTCCCCCCAGGACATGCGGAGGCCGGGAGGACACAGGCAGCAAGGATGCTCCTGCCACCGGCTGGCCCTAAGATGTGCAGATTGGAGCCCCTGCCCCCGGAGCACCCAGGCCCCCTGTGCCCTGGGACTCTGTGGTAGTTACTGCTGGAGCTGACTCCAGAGCTGGAGAGCTGGCGGCCGCCACTGTTGTTGTTCCCCCTGGTGTCAACTTGTACCTGGAATTGAGCAGGGCTGACAGGGAGCAGAGGCCTCACAGGATAAACAGCTCCCACTGAGCTATGTAACTGACAGGGGGCTGGGCAGCTCCGCCAGGTACAAAAACCTGATATTCAGCACAGAAGGCCCCTCCCACAGAAGGCCGGTGGGAAGGACAGGGGAAGAGCAAGTTCTTGACCAGGCATCCCTGGAAAGTGCCAGGGGAAGTCTAGGGAGTTACATTACATACAATCAGAGGATACCCCTCCTTGTTTTTTGTTTTCTATTTGTTTCCCCCCCTTATCTCTCTTTTTCTCCTTTTTCTACTACAACTTGTTTTTAGTCACTCTGCACTGAGCAAAATGACTAGAAGGAAAAACTCACCACAAAAGGAAGAATCCGAAACATACCTCTCTCCCACAGAGTTATAGAATTTGGATTACAATTCAAAGTCAGAAAGCCAATTCAGAAGCACAATTATAAAGCTACTGGGGGCTCTACAAAAAAAAAGCATAAAAGATTCAAGACACATCATGACTGCAGAATTTAGATCTAATCAGGCTGAAATTAAAAATCAATTAAATGAGATGTAATCCAAACTGGAGGTCCTAACAACAAGGGTTAAAGAGGTAGAAGAATGAGTGAGTGACATAGAAGACAAGTTGATAGCAAGGAAGGAAGCTGAGGGAAAAAGAGAAAAACAATTAAAACATCATAAATAATAGTGAAAGGGAATATAAGGGAAGGGAGAAGAAATGTGTGGGAAATATCAGAAAGGGAGACAGAATGTAAAGACTGCTAACTCTGGGAAACGAACTAGGGGTGGTAGAAGGGGAGGAGGGCAGGGGGTGGGAGTGAATGGGTGACGGGCACTGGGTGTTATTCTGTATGTTAGTAAATTGAACACCAATAAAAAAAATAAAATAAAATAAATAAAAAAAAACCATCATGAAGAAAGGTTAAGGGAAATAAATGACTGCCTCAGAAGGAAAAATCTACGTTCAGTTGGGGTTCTAGAGGGCACCAAAAGAGACAGAGGACCAGAAAGTGTATTTCAACAAATCATAGCTGAGAACTTCCTGAACTTGAGAAGGGGAACAGGCATTCGGATCCAGGAGATAGAGAGGTCCCTCCCTTTAATCAATAAAAACCGTTAAACACCCCAACATTTAATAGTGAAACTTCAAAATTCCAAAGATAAAGAGAAGATTCTTAAAGCAACAAGAGACAAAAGATACCTAAGAGGGAGAGGGGAGAGGTATTAGGGGAGAGGTATTAGGTTAACAGCAGACCTCTCCACAGAGACCTGGCAGGCCAGAAAGGGCTGGCAGAATATATTCAGGGTCTTAAATGAGAAAAACATGATGCCACAAATACTCTATCCAGCAAGGTTCCCATTCAGAATATCAGGAGAGATAAAGAGCTTCCAAGATAAGCAGAAACTGAAATAGTATGTGACCACCAAACCAACTCTGCAAGAAATATTAAGGGGGACGCTGTAAAAGAAAGAGGAAGTCCAAGGAAACAATCCACAAAACAGGGACGGAATAGGTTTCATGGTGACACTAAATTCATATCTTTCAATAGTAACTCTGAACGTGAACGGGCTTAATGATCCCATCAAAAGGCGCAGGGTTTCAGACTGGATAAAAAAGCAGGACCCATCTATTTGCTATCTGCAAGACACTCATTTAGACATAAGGACACCTACAGCCTGAAAATAAAAGGTTGGAGAACCATTTACCATTCAAGTGGTCCTCAAAAGAAAGCAGGGATAGCCACCCTCATATCAGATAAATTAAAGTGTATCCCAAAGACTAGTAAGAGATGAAGAGGGACACTATATCATACTTCAAGGATTTATCCAACAAGAGGACCTAACAATCATGAATATTTATGCCCTGAATGTGGGAGCTGCAAAGTATACCAATCAATTAATAACCAAAGTTAAGACATACTTAGATAATAATATACTTATACCTGGAGACTGGAATATGGCATTTTGTACAGTTGAAAGATCTTCTAAGCACAACATTTCCAAAGAAACAAGAGCTTTAAATGATACACTGGAACAGATGGATTTCACAGATATTTACAGAATTTTACATCCAAATGCAACTGAATACATATTCTTCTTAAGTGCACATGGAACTTTCTCCAGAATAGATCACATACTGGGTCACATATCAGGTTTTAATCGATAGCAAAAGATTGCGATTGTCCCCTGCATATTTTAAGACCATAATGCTGTGAAACTAGAACTAAATAACAAAAAGAAGTTTGGAAGGATTTCAAACACATGGAGGCTAAGGACCATGCTGTTCAAAGATGAAAGAGTCAACCATGAAATTAGAGAAGAATTAAAAATACTCATGGAAACTAATGAGAAAGAAGATACAACCGTTCAAAATCTTTAGGATACAACAAAAGCAGTCTTGAAGGGGAATTACATCGCAATACAAGCATCCATCCAAAAACTGAAAAGAACACAAATACAAAAGCTAGCCTTGCACCTAATGGAGCTGGAGAAAAAACAGCAAATGAAACCTTTACCCAGCAGAAGAAGACAATAAAGATTCGAGGATAACTCAAGGAAATAGAGACCAGAAGAACTGTGGAACAGATCTACAAAACCAGGAGTTGGTTCTTTGAAAGAATTAATAAGATAGATAAACCATTAACCAGCCTTATTAAAAAGAAGAGAGAAAAGACTCAAATTAATAAAATCAAGAATGAGAAAGGAGGTATCACCACCAATACCAAGGAAATACAAACGATTTAAAAAACATATTATGAGCCAATATATACAAAGAAATTAGGCAATCTACAAGAAATGGAAGCATTTCTGGAAAAACACAAACTACCAAACCTGGAACAGGACGAAATAGAAAACCTGAACAGGCCAATAACCAGGGAGGAAATTGAAGCAGTCATCAAAAACCTCCCAAGACACGAAAGTCCAGGGCCAGATGGGTTCCCAGGGGAATTCTATCAAACATTTAAAAAAGAAACCATACTTAATCTAAGAAAGCTGTTTGGAAAGATAGAAAGAGATGGAGTACTTCCAAACTCGTTCTAAAAATCCAGCATCACCTTAATTCCAAAACCTAAGACCCCACAAAAAAGGAGAAATATAGACCAATCTCCCTGATGAACACAGATGCAAAAATTCTCAACAAGAGACTAGCCAATAGGATCCAACATGTAGATAAAGAAGATTATTCACCATGACCAAGTGGGATTTATCCCCAGGGTGCAAAGCTGGTTCAAACTTGTAAAACAATCAATGTTATTGATCATATCAACAAGAGAAAAAACAAGAACCATATGATCCTGTAAATAGATGCACAGAAAGCATTTGACAAAATACAGCATCCATTCCTGATCAAAACTCTTCAGAGTGTAGGGATAGAGGGAACTTTCCTCGACATCTTAAAAGCCATCTACGAAAAGCCCACAGCAAATATCATTCTCAATGGGGAAGTACTGGGAGCCTTTCCCTTAAGATCAGGAACAAGACAGGGATGTCCACTTTCACCACTGCTATTCAATATAGTACTGGAAGTCCTAGCCTCAGCCATCAGACAACAAAAAGACATTAAAGACATTCAAATTGGCAAAGAAGAAGTCAAACTCTCCCTCTTCACCGATGACATGATACTCTACATAGAAAACCCAAAAGTCTCCACCCCAAGATTGCTAGAACTCATACAGCAATTTGGTAGCGTGGCAGGATACAAAATCGATGCCCAGAAATCAGTGGCATTTCTATACACTAACAATGAGACTGAAGAAAGAGAAATTAAGGAGTCAATTCCATTGACAATTGCACCCAAAAGCATAAGATACCTAGGAATAAACCTAACCAAAGAAGTAAAGGATGTATACCCTAAAAACTATAGAACACTTCTGAAAGAAATTGAGGAAGACACAAAGAGATGGAAAAATATTCCATGCTCATGGATTGGCAGAATTAATATTGCCAAAATGTCAATGTTACCCAGGGCAATTTACATGTTTAGTGCAATCCCTATCAAAATACCATGGACTTTCTTCAGAGAGTTAGAACAAATTATTTTAAGATTTGTGTGGAATCAGAAAAGACCCCGAATAGCCAGGGGAATTTTAAAAAAGAAAACCATATCTGGAGGCATCACAATGCCAGATTTCAGGTTGTACTACAAAGCTGTGGTCATCAAGACACTGTGGTACTGGCACAAAAACAGACACATAGATCAATGGAACAGAATAGAGAACCCAGAAGTGGACCCTGAAATTTATGGTCAACTAATATTCGATAAAGGAGGAAAGACTATCCATTGGAAGAAAGACAGTCTCTTCAATAAATGGTGCTGGGAAAATTGGACATCCACATGCAGAAGAATGAAACTAGACCACTCTCTTTCACCATACACAAAGATAAACTCAAAATGGATGAAAGATCTAAATGTGAGACAAGATTCCATCAAAATCCTAGAGAAGACCACAGGCAACACCCTTTTCGAACTCGGCCATAGTAACTTCTTGCAAGATACATCCACGAAGGCAAAAGAAACAAAAGCAAAAATGAACTATTGGGACTTCATCAAGATAAGAAGCTTTTGCACAGCAAAGGATACAGTCAACAAAACTCAAAGACAACCTACAGAATGGGAGAAGATATTTGCAAATGACATATCAGATAAAGGGCTAGTTTCCAAGATCTCTTAGAACTTCTTAAACTCAACACCAAAGAAACAAACAATCCAATCATGAAATGGGCAAAAGACATGAACAGAAATCTCACAGAGGAAGACATAGACATGGCCAACATGCATATGAGAAAATGCTCTGCATCACTTGCCATCAGGGAAATACAAATCAAAACTACAATGAGATACCACCTCACACCAGTGAGAATGGGGAAAATTAACAAGGCAGGAAACAACAAATGTTGGAGAGGATGCGGAGAAAAGGGAACCCTCTTACACTGTTGGTGGGAATGTGAACTGGTGCAGCCACTCTGGAAAACTGTGTGGAGGTTCCTCAAACAGTTAAAAATATACCTGCCCTACGACCCAGCAATTGCACTGTTGGGGATTTACCCCAAACATACAAATGCAATGAAACGCCGGGACACCTGCACCCCGATGTTTATAGCAGCAATGGCCACGATAGCCAAACTGTGGAAGGAGCCTCGGTGTCCAACGAAAGATGAATGGATCAAGAAGATGTGGTTTATGTATACAATGGAATATTACTCAGCTATTAAAAATGACAAATACCCACCATTTGCTTCTACGTGGATGGAACTGGAGGGTATTATGCTGAGTGAAGTAAGTCAGTCGGAGAAGGACAAACATTATATGTTCTCATTCATTTGGGGAATATAAATAATAATGAAAGGGAATATAAGGGAAGGGAGAAGAAATGTGTGGGAAATATCAGAAAGGGAGACAGAACGTAAAGACTGCTAACTCTGGGAAACAAACTAGGGGTGGTAGAAGGGGAGGAGGGCGGGGGGTGGGAGTGAATGGGTGACGGGCACTGGGTGTTATTCTGTATGTTAGTAAATTGAACACCAATAAAAAATAAATTAAAAAAAAAGAAGTAAAGGATGTATACCCTAAAAACTATAGAACACTTCTGAAAGAAATTGAGGAAGACACAAAGAGATGGAAAAATATTCCATGCTCATGGATTGGCAGAATTAATATTGCCAAAATGTCAATGTTACCCAGGGCAATTTACATGTTTAGTGCAATCCCTATCAAAATACCATGGACTTTCTTCAGAGAGTTAGAACAAATTATTTTAAGATTTGTGTGGAATCAGAAAAGACCCCGAATAGCCAGGGGAATTTTAAAAAAGAAAACCATATCTGGGGGCATCACAATGCCAGATTTCAGGTTGTACTACAAAGCTGTGGTCATCAAGACACTGTGGTACTGGCACAAAAACAGACACATAGATCAATGGAACAGAATAGAGAACCCAGAAGTGGACCCTGAAATTTATGGTTAACTAATATTCAATAAAGGAGGAAAGACTATCCACTGGAAGAAAGACAGTCTCTTCAATAAATGGTGCTGGGAAAATTGGACATCCACATGCAGAAGAATGAAACTAGACCACTCTCTTTCACCATACACAAAGATAAACTCAAAATGGATGAAATATCTACATGTGAGACAAGATTCCATCAAAATCCTAGAGGAGAACACAGGCAACACCTTTTTTGAACTCAGCCACAGTAACTTCTTGCAAGATACATCCAGGAAGGCAAAAGAAACAAAAGCAAAAATGAACTATTGGGACTTCATCAAGATAAGAAGCTTTTGCACAGCAAAGGATACAGTCAACAAAACTCAAAGACAACCTACAGAATGGGATAAGATATTTGCAAATGACTTATCAGATAAAGGGCTAGTTTCCAAGCTCTATAAAGAACTTATTAAACTCAACACCAAAGAAACAATCCAATCATGAAATGGGCAAAATACATGAAGAGAAATCTCACAGAGGAAGACATAGACATGGCCAACACGCACATGAGAAAATGCTCTGCATCACTTGCCATCGACATCTTAAAAGCCATCTATGAAAAGCCCACAGCAAATATCATTCTCAATGGGGAAGCACTGGGAGCCTTTCCCCTAACATCAGGAACAAGACAGGTATATTCACTCTCACCACTGCTCTTCAACTAGTACTAGACGTCCTTGCCTCAGCAATCAGGCAACAACAACAAGAAAAAGAAGTGTTTGAAACTAGAATTTGGGTTTGTATTCTTTGAAAGGGCCCTTTCTGTATTGACCAGGTCCCAGAGCATACTTCACATGTATGAACCTTTGGTTTTTCAGAATGAAGTCAATAGGTCAATAGGGATGAGAGGCAAGCTGGTTGCCCATCACCAACTTTGACACAGCTGGATAATCAGCAAGCATTCAGGACAAGAAAGCCAGGTTTTTTTGGAGGGGTGGGAAGATATTAGACATTGATTAACTTGGTTAGCCTAGGCCCTATGGGGAACTCACCAGCAATCACTGAGAGCTGGCTCTCTGAGTCAGAGCCCCATTGACATGGACTATAAAACAAGAACTTGTTAGAAATATAGCAAGGTGATGGGAATGTCCACATGAGAACCAAAGTTCTACATTTTGAACAAGAATGGGATAAATCTGGGAATGAGATGTCTAAATTTGTTTCTACTTCCCCAAAAATGAGACCAGAGCCCTCCTAAAACCTATTGCTCAGTCTAAATATAAATGTGCTCTATTGGGCACCTTCAAATGCCCTAGACCTCCCAAAGTCCATATAGTTCTAGAACCAAACTTTTAGGGGCCCAGTGTCCATATCTACCCCACAAGCCCAAACACTCTGCTAATCTTCCTAGTTTAATGCAGATGAAATTAAAAAAGAGGAAAAGGGTGGAAGGGATCCCTGGTTGGCGCAGCGGTTTAGCACCTGCCTTTGGCCCAGGGCGCGATCCTGGAGACCCGGGATCGAATCCCACATCAGGCTCCCGGTGCATGGAGCCTGCTTCTCCTTCTGCCTATGTCTCTGCCTCTCTCTCTCTCTCTGTGACTATCATAAATAAATAAAAATTTTTAAAAATGTTAAAAAAAAGGGGGTGGAAAGGAGTACATAAAATGGCAAATTTCTCATGAGATGAAATCAGAAAAGAACCCAAATAGCCAGGGGAATATTGGAAAAGAAAACCAGAGCTGGGGGCATCACAATGCCAGATTTCAGGTTGTACTACAAAGCTGTAATCATCATGACATATGGTACTGCCACAAAAACAGACACATAATCAATGGACCAGAATAGAGAACCCAGAAATGGGCCCTCAACTATATGGTCAACTAATATTCGACAAAAAAGAAAAGATAATCCACTGGAAAAAGGACAACCTCCTCAATATATGATGGTGGGAAAATTGACAGCCACGTGCAGAAGACTGAAACTAGACCATTCTCTTATACCATATACAATGATAAACTCAAAATGGATGAAAGATCTAAATGGGAGACAAGATTCTATCAAAATCCTAGAGGAGAACACAGACAACACCTTTTTTGAATATGGCCACAGCAACTTCCTGCAAGATACGTCTTGAAGGTAAGGGAAACAAAAGCAAAAATGAACTATTGGGATTTCATCAAGATAAAAAGCTTCTGCACAGCAAAAGAAACAGTCAACAAAACTAAGGACGACATACAGAATGGGAGAAGATATTTGCAAATGACATATCAGATAAAGGGCTAGTATCCAAGATCTATGAAGGACTTATTAAACTCAACAGCAAAGAAACAAACAATCCAATCATAAAATGGGCAAAGGACATGAACAGAAATTTCACCAAAGAAGACATACACATGGCCAACAAGCACATGAGAAAATGCTCCACATCACCTGCCATCAGGGAAATACAAATCCTAACTCTGGGAAATGAACTAGGGGTGGTGGAAGGGGAGGAGGGTGGGGGGTGGGGGTGAATGGGTGATGGGCAATGAGGGGGGCACTTGACGGGATGAGCACTGGGAGTTATTTTGTATGTTGGCAAATTGAACACCAATAAAAAATAAATTTATTATTAAAAAAATAAATAAAAAGAGGAAATATGTCATACTGTAAAAAAAAATCAAAACCACAATGAGATACCACCTCACACTAGTGAGAATGGTGAAAATCAACAAGACAGGAAACAACAAATGTTGGAGAGGATGTGGAGAAAGAGAAACCCTCTTGCACTGTTAGTGGGAATGTGAACTGGTCCAGCCACTCTGGAAAACTCTGTGGAGGTTCCTCAAAGAGTTAAACATAGAACTGCTCTACAACCCAGCAATTGCACTGCTGGGGATTTACCCCAAAGATATAGATGCAGTGAAATGCTGAAACACCTGCACCAAATGTTTATAGCAGCAATGTCCATAATAGCAAAACTGTGGAAGGAGCCTCAGTGTCCATTGAAAGATGAATGGATAAAGAAGATGTGGTCTTTGTATACAATGGAATATTACTCAGACATTAGAAAGGACAAATACCCATCCTTGACTTCGATGTGGATGGAACTGGAGGGTATTATGCTGAGTGAAATAAGTCAATTGGAAAAGGACAAACATTATATGGTCTCATTGATTTGGGGAATAGAAAAAATAATGAAAGGGATTAAAGGGGAAAGGAGAGAAAATGAGTGGGAACTATCAGAGAGGGTGACAGAACATGAACGACTCCTAACACTGGGAAATGAACAAGCTAGTGGAAGGGCAGGTGGGTGGGGTGTTGGGGTGGCTGGGTGATGGGCATCAAGGGGGGCACTAGACGGAATGAGCACTGGGTGACATGCTATATGTTGGCAAATTGAACTCTCATTAAAAAAAAAGATACTGATGCAGTGAAAGACCGAGACATCTGCACCCCAATTTTTATAACAGCAATGTGCACAATAGCCGAACTGTGGAAGGAGCCTTGGTGTCCATCGAAGGAAGATGTGAAATTGGGGGGCAGGGAATGATGGCGGAGTAGGGTCTCCAGTCACCTGTCCCCAACCTACCTAGATAACTTTCAAATCCTCCTGAGAATCTATTAATTTGACCTGAAATTTAAAGAGAGAACAGCTGGGGGATCCCTGGGTGGCGCAGCGGTTTAGCGCCTGCCTTTGGCCCAGGGCGCGATCCTGGAGACCCGGGATCGAATCCCACATCGGGCTCCCGGTGCATGGAGCCTGCTTCTCCCTCGGCCTATGTCTCTGCCTCTCTCTCTCTCTCCCTCTCTCTCTCTGTGACTATCATAAATAAATAAAAATTGAAAAAAAATATTAAAAAAAAGAGAGAGAACAGCTGGAATGCTACAGAGAGAACAGTTTGCACGTTTAACAAGGTAGGAAGACGGAAAAAAATAAAATAAAAAAGAATCAAGTGGGGAGGGGCCCCCGTGAGGAGCAAGGCTAAGGCCGGCAACTGAAAGCGCCCCGGGACAGGAAAGCCCTGTCCAGGAGAAGCAGGAAGTTTAAAATTCCGCACCAGATTCTTCCCAGAGGGAAAGATGCTTAGCAAGGAACTCGGGCAGAACCACAGGGGGGCAGTGGAGCCACAGTTTCCCAGAGTCACTAACAGAGGAAATGCGCCTTGGGGAGAGAGCCCCATGAGCGTCAAGCCAAGCTCGGTAAAGGGCTGGAGCAAACGCCAGGTGGGGTCTCAGGCAGAAGCTCAGGTGGTGGCTGCAGGCAGAGGGGGGCTGCGCCCTGATGCCTTCGGGAGCCATAGCCCCAGTGGCATGACTCTAGCAGCACAAGCTCCGGATCCCAGGGTGCCAAGGGACACAGCCCAGGAACCTTCACTCCCTCCGGGTCAGGCAGAGGCGGGGAGGGCACAGGACAGAGAGGCCGCTCCTGTCGCCAAGAGCCCCCAAGCTCTGCAGTTCAGTGCCCCACGCCACTGGAGCAACCAGGCAAGTGAGGACTGGGAGCTGCCTTAGTTACTGCAGGAGCTGACTCCAGAGCTGGAGAGCTAGGTGCCGCCAGTGGTGTTGTCCCTCCTGGTGTCACCCTGTGCCTGACAGGGGCCACCACAGAACAGGGGCCTATGGGGTAAACAGCTCCTCCCACTGGGCCCTGCACCTGGCAGGAGGTGAGGCAGCAACCCCAGATATACACAACCAGAGAATCAGCACAGCAGATCCTCCCCCAGAAGACCAGATGGAAAGACAGAGGAAGAGCAAGTTCTTGACCAAGCAGCATTGGAAAGCTCCAGGGGAATTCGAGGGACTTACAGTATATAGAACCAGAGGATACCCCCTCCTTGTTTTGTTGTTTTGGTTTGTTTTCTTTTTTTTTTCTTCTTTTTCCAGTACAACACGTTTTTAGCCACTCTGCAATGAGCAAAATGACTAGAAAGAAGAACTCACCACAAAAGAAAAAATCAGAAACAATACAGACTGCCACAAAGTTACAAAATTTGGATTACAATTCAAGGTCAGAAAACCAATTCAGAAGCACAATTATGAAGCTACTGGTGGCTCCAGAAAAAAAGCATAAAGGATTCAAGAGACTTCATGACTGCAGATTTAGGTCTAATCAGGCCAAAATTAAAAATCAATTAAATGAGATGCAATTCAAACAGGAGGTCCTAACGATGAGAGTTAATGAGGTAGAAGAAAGATTGAGTGACATAGAAGACAAGTTGATGGGAAAGAAGGAAGCTGAGGAAGAAAGAGAACAACAATTAAAAGACCATGAGGAAAGGTTAAGGGTAATAAATGAGCACCTTTGAAGGAAAAAAATCTACGTTTAATTGGGGTTCCAGAGGGCACCGAAAAGGACAGAGGATCAGAAAGTGTACTTGAACAAATCATAGCTGAGAACTTGGGGAGGGAAACAGGCATTCAGATCCAGGAGATAGAGAGGTCCCCCCTAAAATCAATAAAAACCATTCAACACCTTGATATTTAATAGTGAAACTTGCAAACTCCAAAGATAAAGAGAAAATCCTTAAAGCAGCAAGACACAAGAGATCCCAAACTTGTATCAGGAAAAATATTAGATTAACAGCATACCTTTCCACAGTGACCTGGCACACCAGAAAGGGCTGGCAGTATATATTCCTGGTCCTAAATGACAAGATCCTGCAGACAAGAATATCCAGCAAGGCTCTTGTTGAGAATAGGAGAGATAAAGAGCTTCCAAGCAAGGCAGAAACTGAAAGAATATGTAACCACAGGGGATCCTTGGGTAGCTCAGCAGTTTAGCATCTGCCTTCGGCCCAGGTGTGACCCTGAAGTCCCAGGATCAAGGCCCACATTGGGGTCCCTGAATGGAGCCTGCATCTCCCTCTGCCTGTGTCTCTGCCTCTCTCTCTCTTTCTCTATGAATAAATAAATAAAATATTTTAAAACAGAATATGTGGTCACCAAACCAGCTCTGCAAGAAATACTAAGGGGGACCCTGAAAAAGAAAGAGGAAGCCCAAAGAAATAAGCCATAAAAACAGGGACTGGAGAGGTATTATGATGACACTAAATTCATATCTTTCAATAGTAACTCTGAACGTGAATGGGCTAAATGATCCCATCAAAAGGCACAGGGTTTAAGACTGGATAGAAAAAGCAATACCCATCTATTTCCTGTCTACAAGAGACTCACTTTAGACCTAAGGACACTTAGCCTGAAAATGAAAGGTTGGAGAACCATTTATGATTCAAATGGCCCTCAAAAGAAAGCACGGGTAGCAGTCCTTATATCAGATAAATTAAAGCTATCCCAAAGACTGTAGTAAGAGATGAAGAGGGACACTATATCATACTTAAAGGATCTATCCAACAAGAGGACCTAAGAATCATGAATATTTATGCCCTGAATATGGGAGCTGCCAAGTATATCAATCAATTAATAACCAAAGTTAAGGCATACTTAGATAATAATACACTTATCCTGAGAGCCGGCGCCTCCTGCAAATGACAGATCTTCTAGGCACAACATCTCCAAAGAAACAGGAGCTTTAAATGTTACACTGGACCACAGGGGTTTCACAGTAATTTACATAAGTTTACATCTGAACCTAACTGAATACATTCTACTCAAATGCACATGGAACTTTTGCCAGAATAGACCACATCCTGGTTCACAACTCAGGTCTTAACTGATACCAAAGGATTGGGTTTGTCCCCTGTATATATTCAGACCATAATGCTTTGAAATTTGAATTCAATCACCAGAAGAAATTTGCAAGAAATTCAAACACACGGAGGTTAAAGACCATCCTGCTCAAAGATGAAAGGGTCAACCAGGAAATTAAGGAAGAATTAAAAAGATTCATGGAAACTAATGAGAATGATGATACAACCATTCAAAATCTTTGGGATACAGCAAAAGCAGGTCTGAGGGGGAAATACATCGCAATACAACCATCCATCCAAAAACTGGAAAGAACTCAAATACAAAAGCTAACCTTGCACCTAAAGAAGCTGGGGAAAAAACAGCAAATAGGTCCTACACCCAGCAGAAGAAGAGAGTTAATAAAGATTCGAGCAGACTCAATGAAATAGAGACCAGAAGAACTGTGGAAAAGATCAACAAAACCAGAAGTTGGTTCTTTGAAAGAATTAATAGGATAGATAAACCATTAGCTAGGATTATGAAACACAAAAGAGAAAAGACTCTAATAAAAGCACGAATGAAAAAGGAGAGATCACAACCAATTTCAAGGAAATAGACATGATTTTAAAAATGTATTATTAGCAGATATATACAAAGAAATTAGGCAATCTAGAAGAACTGGAGGCATTTCTGAAAAACACAAACTACCAAAACTGGAAGAGGAAGAAATATAAAACCTGAACAGACTGATTACCAGGGAGGAAATTGAAGCAGTCATCAAAAACCTCCCAAGACACAAAAGTCCAGGGCCAGATAGCTTCCCAGGGGAATTCTATCAAACGTTTAAAGAAGAAACCATACCGATTCTACTAAAGGGGTTCAAAAAGATAAAAAGAGACGGAGTACTTCCAAACTCGTTCGATGAGGCCAGCATCACCTTCATTCCAAAACCAGACAAAGACCCCACCAAAAAGGAGATTTATAGACCAATCTCCCTGATGAACTCAGATGCGAAAATTCTCAACAAGATACTGGCCAATTGGATCCAAAAATATGTTAAGAAGATTATTTGCCATGACCAAGTGGGATTTATCCCCAGGATGCAAGGCTAGTTCAACACTCATAAAGCAATCAATGTGATTTATCATATCAATAAGAGAAAAAAACAAGAACCATAGGATCCTCTCAATAGATGCAGAGAAAGCATTTGACAAAATAGAGCATCCATCCATTCCTGATCAAAACTCTTGAGAGAGTAGGGATAGAGGGAACATTCCTCAGCATCTTAAAAGCCATCTATGAATAGCCCACAGCAAGTATCATTCTCAATGGTGAAGCACTTGGAGCCTTTCCCCTAAGATCAGGAACAAGACAGGATGTCCATTCTCACCACTGCTATTCAACAGAGTACTAGAAGTCCTAGCCTCAACAATCAGGCAACAAAAAGAAATAAAAGGCATTCAAATTGGCAAAGAAGAAGTAAAACTCTCCCTCTTCGCAAATGACATATTTTCATAGAAAACCCAAAAGACTTCACCCCAAGGTTGCTACAACTCAAACAGCAATTATGCAGTGTGGCAGGATACAAAATCAATGCCCAGAAGTCAGTGGCATCTCTATACACTCACAATGAGACTGACGAAAGAAAAATGAGGGAGTCAATCCCATTTACAATTGCACCCAGGGATCCCTGGGTGGCGCAGCGGTTTGGCACCTGCCTTTGGCCCAGGGCGCGATCCTGGAGACCTGGGATCGAATCCCACGTCGGGATCCCGGTGCATGGAGCTGCTTCTCCCTCTGCCTGTGTCTCTGCCTCTCTCTCTCTCTGTGACTATCATAAATAAATAAATTTAAAAAAAAATACAATTGCACCCAAAAGCCGAAGATATCTAGGAATAAACCTAACCAAAGATGTAAAGGATCTATAGCCTAAAACCTACAGAATACTTCTGAAAGAAATTGAGGAAGACACAAAGAGATGGAAAAATATTCCACGCTCATGGATTGGAAGTATTAAGATTGTGAAAATGTCAATGTTATCCAGGGCAATTTACACATTTCATGCAATCCCTATAAAAATACCATGAATTTACTTCAGAGAGTTGGAACAAATCATCTTAAGAGTTGTGTGGAATCAGAAAAGACCCTGAATAGCCAGGGGCATATTAAAAAAGAAAACCATACCTGGGAGCATCACAATGGCAGATTTCAGGTTGTACTACAAAGCTGTAGTCATCAAGACCGTGTGGTTCTGGCACAAAAACAGACACATAGACCATGGAACAGAATAGAGAATCCAGAAGTTGACCTTCAACTTTATGGTCAACTAATATTCGACAAAGGAGGAAAGACTATCCACTGGAAAAAAGACAGTCTCTTTAATAAATGGTGCTGGGAAAATTGGACATCCACATCCAGAAAAATGAATCTAGACCATTGTCTTACACCATACACAAAGAGAAACTCAAAATGGATTAAAGATCTAAATATGAGACAAGATTCCATCAAAAATCATAGAGGAGAACACAGGCAACACCCTTTTTGAACTCATCCACAGCAACTTCTTGCAAGATACATCCATGAAGGCAAGAGAAAAAAAGCAAAAATGAATTATTGGGACTTCATCAAGATAAAAAGCTTCTTCACAGCAAAGAAACAGTCAACAAAACTAAAAGACAACCTACAGAATGGGAGAAGATATTTGCAAATGACATATCACATAAAGGGCTAGTATCCAAGTTCTATAAAGAATTTATTAAACTGAACAGCAAAGACCAAACAACCCAATTATGAAATGGGCAAAATACATCAAGAGAAAGTTCACAGAGGAAGAGATAGAGATGGCCAACAAGCACGTGAGAAAATGCTCCACATCACTGACCATCAGGGAAATACAAATGAAAAATACAATGAGATACCACCTCACACCAGTGATAATGGGGAAAATTAACAAGACAGGTAACAAAAAAATTGGAGACAATGTGGAGAAAGGGAAACCCTCCTGTACTGTTGGTGGGAGTGTTAAATGGTACAGCGACTCTGGAAAACTGTGGAGGTTCCTCAAACAGTTAAAACTTGATCTGCCCTACAACCCAGCAATTGCAATGTTGGGGATTTACCCCCAAGATACAGATGCAGTGAAACGCTGGGACACCTGCACTCTGATGTTTTTAGTAGCCATGTCTACAATAGTCAAACTGTGGAAGGAGCCTCGGTGTCCATCAAAAGATGAATGGTTAAAGAAGATGTGGTATATGTATACAATGGAATATTACTCAGCTGTTTGAAATGACAAATACCCACCTTTGCTTCTATTTGGATGGAACTGGAGGTTGTTATGCTGAGTGAAATAAGCCAATCAGAAAAGGACAAACATTATATGGTCTCATTCATTTGGGGAATGTAAAAATTAGTGAAAGGGAATAAAGGGAAAGAGAGAGGATGAGTGAAAATAGGGTGACAGAGCATGAGAGACATCTAACTCTGGGAAACGAACAGGGGGTAGAGGAAGGAGAGGTGGACGGGGGGTTGGGCTGACTGGGTGATGGGCACTTAGGGGGGCACTTGTCCGGTTGAGCACTTGGTGTTATGCTAAATGTTGGCAAATTGAACTCCAATTAAAATAAAAAGAAGCGATAAAAGATTTAAATGTGAGACAATAATCTATCAAAATCCTAGAGTAAACCACAAGCAACACCATTTTTGAACTTGGCCACAGCAACTTCTTTTTTAAGATTTTATTTATTTATTCATGTGAGACACAGAGACAAAGAGAGAGAGAGGGAGAAAGAGAGAGAAAATAGAGAGAGGCAGAGACACAAGCAGAGGGAGAAGCAGGCTCCATGCAGGAAGCCCGATGGGGGACTCGATCCAGGGTCTCCAGAATCATGCCCTGGGCTGAAAGCAGTGCTGAATCGCTGAGCCACCCAGGCTCCCCAGCCACAGAAAATTCTTGCAAGACACATCTATGAAGGCAAGGGAAACAAAAGGAAAAATGAACTATTGGGACTTAAGATCAAAAGCTTCTGCACAGCAAAAGAAACAGTCAACAAAACTAAAAGACAACATACAGAATGGGAGAAGATAATTGTAAATGACATATTACATAAAGGGCTAGTATCCAAATCTATAAAGAACTTATTAAACTCAACAGCAAAAACAAAACAAAACAAAACAATCCAATCATGAAATGGACTGAGGACATGAACAGAAATTTCACAGAGGAAGACAGAGACATGGCCAAAAAGCAATGAGAAAATGCTGTGCATCACTTGCCACCAGGGAAATACAAATCAAAACCACAATGAGATACCACCTCACACCCGTGAGAATGGTGAAAATTAACAAGACAGGAAATAACAAATGTTGGAGAGGTTGTGGAGAAAGGGGAACCCTCCTGCAGTGTTGGTGGGAATGCGAACAGGTACATCCACTCTGGAAAACTGTATGAAGGTTTCTCAAAGAGTTAAAGCACTGGGTGTTATACTATATGTAGGCAAATTGAACTCGAAAAAAATACCAAAAAAAAAAGATGTGGTATATATAAACAATTGAATATTACTCAGCGATTAGAAACAATGAATACCCACATTTGCTTCAATGTGGATAGAACTGGAGGGTATTATGCTGAGTGAAGTAAGTCAATTGGAGAAGGACAAATAGTGCTGTATCGTTAATGCGGGGAATGTAAAACATAGGGAAGGGGATTATAAGAAAAGAAGAGAAAATGAGCGGGAAATATCAGATAGGTTGTCAAAACATGTGAGACTCCTAACTCTGGGAAACGAACAAGGGTTAGTGGAAGAGGAGGTGGGCGGGGGGATGGGGTGCCTAGTTGATGGGCACTGAGGGGGGCACTTGATGGGATGAGCACTGGGTGTCATACCATATTTTGGCAAATCAAACTCCAATAAAAAATATACCAAAAAAGACACCAATTATGCTCAGTACAGAGACAAAGTGAAAACTTCTCAAAATCTTCAGATTTTGGCTGAGTACAGAGACAAAGTGAAAACTTCTCAAAATCTTCAGATTTTGGCAATATGAGTGAGAGTCTCATCACTCTCATCACATCTTTGCTCTGAATGTGAGCAGAGATCTATTTAGAAATACGAAGAATATGGGAATATCTAGTAAAAGGATCAACATTCTACATTTCAAACAGTAATGAGGAAAGATCTGGAAAGGAGAGAACTAATTTTGTTTCCCTTTGCCCCAGGAATGAGGCCATATCGCTCCTAAACCCTATAATTCAGCCCACACAAACATTTTCTGTTGAGCACCTTCAAATGCCCTAAGATTAAAAATGTCCAAATTTTGAGTGTCCCTTTGGTGCAATATATTGCACAGTCCTAAGAACTCTGCCAGACTCACTTTAAATGAGAGGATACTGCTCTTAAGCACTGTCCCTGAATGGACTCTTGGGTTAATCTAGTTTCAAATAAAAATAAAAGGGTGAGCTCAGCGGTTTGTGTCTGTATCTTGACCGATCTATGGTCAACTGTGAGTCACAAGTCTTCCTTTATTGGAGCTTCTGACTAGACTCTCATGTCAAGCCATTCCGACATAGGTGAAAGTACGGGAGGACACTCAACGGAAATGGGACCTGGGTAACTCTGACGGGAAAAAAAGCCTTGCTGGAAAGCAGCGACTCACAGCCCTCTTAAAAGGCAAGAGAAACTCATGTCAACAGTAAGTGTGGAAGCTCATTTACCCTACCCTGAGTTTAACTCTCTGAGGCAAACAGCCTTTGAATGTAGCTTTCAGCTAGTTCTGCTCTTGCGGGATTTAGTTACAACTAACTAAGGGATAGAGGGAACATTCCTCAGGATCTTAAAAGCTATCTATGAAAATCCCACAAGAAATATCATTCTCAGTGGGGAAGCACTCGGAGCCTTCCCCCTAAGATCAGGAACAAGACAGGGATATCCACTCTCACCACTGCTATTCAACATAGTATTGGAAGTCCTAACCTCAGCAATCAGTCAACAAAAATACATTAAAGGCATTCAAATTTGCAAGGAAGAAGTCAAGATCCAGATGCTTTTATTATGAAGAGCAGATATTCCATGCATGTATAGGATGATCCAGGACATGGTTTG
Source organism: Canis lupus baileyi (assembly GCF_048164855.1). Classification (NCBI taxonomy): domain Eukaryota; kingdom Metazoa; phylum Chordata; class Mammalia; order Carnivora; family Canidae; genus Canis; species Canis lupus. Next base: position 75,310,586 of record NC_132876.1, on the reverse strand, counting down.
TGCAGAAAATGCCATTTCAAGGCATCCTGCACCAAAGCCCCATTCTAAACGCTTGAACATCAGCAGTAAGGCCCCACATGCTATTGTTGAACCTCTGCTATCTGTATCCACTAGTGGGAAGGGCAGGAAAAACAGCCAAATCCAGAAGATTTCCCTCCCTTTTTGAAGGTATAATGTAGGTCTCTCACAGGGTCGCCATGTATAGACAATGGAGATTTGTTTTTGCCCAAGTTCACAGCTGTTAGCTATTCTGGAGGTGGCCCGCTTGCTATGAGGCTGTGCTACTACTCTTAAAAAAGATTTTATTTATTGATTCATGAGAGACACACACACACAGACGCAGAGACACAGGTATAGGTAGAAGCAGGCTCCATGCAGGGAGACCGATGCAGGACTCGATCCTGGGACTCCAGGATCATGCTCCGAGCCCAAGGCAGGCTCTCAACCACTGAGCCACCCAGGAGTCCCTCCTTTCTCAATATTATCCAGTTCTCAACTCTCAAAAGAAGTTTAAACTTCTGGGTATTCATTTATAACATTTTATTTTTTTATTTAAGTTTTATTTATTTATTTATTTGAGAGAGGGAGACAAGTTGGGAGAAAATCTTCAAGTGGACTCCTCCCTGAAAACAGAGCCTGATATGAGGTTCGATCCGACAACCCATAAGATCATAACATCAGCTTGACCTCCACACCTCCCAGTGTTAGTGTCTACCAGCACCAAAGAGATGGCCCTCGACAGCTGCAATGCAGGAGAGCTTGGATTTCTGACCTAGGTATAGCGCATTTCCACGGCATGTCCTCACTTCGAGTTGGGCTAGGTTCTAACTCCCCAGTGAGAGATGCTAGCTGAAAGCTGCATTCAAGGAATGCTTTCTGCTCAGACCTAAGCATAGTACATTTTCCCTGGGTCCCATCACCTGCACCGAAGCAGTTTCTAACTCCTTTCCTAGGAAGGCATGTTAGAGGCTGCCTTCAAGGATCTCTTGTGCCTCAGAGTTCAGAAGGGACACTGCCCACGAGTCTCCAACCCTCTCTGGACTATGTTCCCATGCCGGTATTGACGAGGGTACTGGAATGCACTCAAAGAACAACGCTTCTGTCTCACGGTGAAGAATAGAGCATTTCAGTGAACCAGGTGGCATTTCCATTGCAACTCGGCGGGGTGTGTAGGTAGCTTCTTCCTCCCTGCTGTGATGGGCTGGAGGGAAGTTGCACTGCACGACTGCATGGTTCTCTGAGTGAAGAAGAGCACATCTCCACGGCACCCCGTAAACTAACCTGGACCTAGGTTCTGACTCGCTCATGCGCCAGGCTGGTTGAAATGTGCATTGCAGGAATGCTTCTCTCGGAGCAGTCAGTACAGTGTATTTCCGTGCGTCTGCACAGATTCTGGGGTCATAAGTTCCTACTGCCTCCTATCTGCAGTTTTCAGGACCTGCCCCACGGAGCACTTGCATCTCAGCGGGAAGTAGATCACATGTCCCTCGATACTCCCCACTTACCTTTGTTAGCTATTGTCATGGGTTTCCGGAAGAGGGTTTGGATGGGGCCTCGGAAGGAACCTTTGTTTCTCACACGTCCGGGTATAGACTTTCCATTTCACGTTCACTCCTCTGTTGCGATTACTTCTGCCACCCCAGATTTCTTGAAAGCCCAGTTGAAAGCTGCCGAGGAGGAGTGCTTGTGCCTGCCCGTGGCACCCGCTCGTCGAACTGTCAGCTGGCCTCTAACTCCCATATGCGAGAGGCGGGTGGGGAGCTGCAGTCCAGGGATGCTTGTATCGGAGACTCTAGCACAGTGCATTTCGTTGGGGCCTCTGCACCTGAAGTATTTATGCGCTCCGATTCCGTTCATTGAGTGGCTTCCCAGAAGCTACCTTCAAGGAACGCTAGTGACTGGGATTCACTTGGACTGCACATCCCTCGAGCCGCCAGGCTTATTTTTATATGATTTCCTGTACCTCTTCTTTTGCGTTTTGCCCGCGAAGTTTAAAACTCTACTCCAGGAGCGCTTCTTTCTCACCGGAGCTCTCAAGTGCTTTCGTGGCCCTGCTACTCTTCTGTGCAGGGAACCTCGCCCATCCTATCAGTGAGGTTGCGTTGAAAACGGCCGGGCAGCACAGCTGCCCCATCTCAGCGTTAAGTACGTGCATTTCCAAGGCACCTCCTCAGAACAGATCTAACGGCTAGGTTGTAAGGAACTCCCGTAAGAGCAGGGCTAGCTGAAAGCTGCATTCAAGGGCTGTTTGCCTCGGAGAGTGAAGCCCAGGGCAGGGTAACTGAGCTTCCGCACCTACAGTTGACATGAGTTCATGTTGCCTTTTCAGAGGCCTGTGAGTCGCTGCTTTCCGGCAAAGCTTTTCTCCCGTCAGTTACATTGGTCCCATTTCCCTGGAGTGTCCCGCCGCACTTTCACCTATGTCGGCACGGCTTGACGTGAGCGTCTGGTCAGACGCTCCAATGAAGGAAGACTTGCGTCTCACACTTGACCATAGATGGGTTCCATCGCACCTCCACACCTCCCCGGTGTTAGTGTCTACCAGCACCAAAGAGACGCCCCTCGACAGCTGCAATGCGGGAGAGCTTGGATTTCTGACCTAGGTATAGCGCATTTCCACGGCATGTCCTCACTTCGAGTTGAGCTAGGTTCTAAGTCCCCAGCGAGAGATGCTAGCTGAAAGCTGCATTCAAGGAATGCTTTCTGCTCAGACCTAAGCATAGTACATTTTCCCTGGGTCCCATCACCTGCACCGAAGCAGTTTCTAACTCCTTTCCTAGGAAGGCATGTTAGAGGCTGCCTTCAAGGATCACTTGTGCCTCAGAGTTCGGAAGGGACACTGCCCACGAGTCTCCAACCCTCTCTGGTCTATGTTCCCATGCCGGTTTTGACGAGGGTACTGGAATGCACTCAAAGAACAACGCTTCTGTCTCACGGTGAAGAATAGAGCATTTCAGTGAACCAGGTGGCATTTCCATTGCAACTCGGCGGGGTGTGTAGGTAGCTTCTTCCTCCCTGCTGTGATGGGCTGGAGGGAAGTTGCACTGCACGACTGCATGGTTCTCTGAGTGAAGAAGAGCACATCTCCACGGCACCCCGTAAACTAACCTGGACCTAGGTTCTGACTCGCTCATGCGCCAGGCTGGTTGAAATGTGCATGGCAGGAATGCTTCTCTCGGAGCAGTCAGTACAGTGTATTTCCGTGCGTCTGCACAGATTCTGGGGTCATAAGTTCCTACTGCCTCCTATCTGCGGTTTTCAGGACCTGCCCCACGGAGCACTTGCATCTCAGCGGGAAGTAGATCACATGTCCCTCGATACTCCCCACTTACCTTTGTTAGCTATTGTCATGGGTTTCCGGAGGAGGGTTTGGATGGGGCCTCGGAAGGAACCTTTGTTTCTCACACGTCCGGGTATAGACTTTCCATTTCACGTTCACTCCTCTGTTGCGATTACTTCTGCCACCCCAGATTTCTTGAAAGCCCAGTTGAAAGCTGCCGAGGAGGAGTGCTTGTGCCTGCCCGTGGCACCCGCTCGTCGAACTGTCAGCTGGCCTCTAACTCCCATATGCGAGAGGCGGGTGGGGAGCTGCAGTCCAGGGATGCTTGTATCGGAGACTCTAGCACAGTGCATTTCGTTGGGGCCTCTGCACCTGAAGTATTTATGCGCTCCGATTCCGTTCATTGAGTGGCTTCCCAGAAGCTACCTTCAAGGAACGCTAGTGACTGGGATTCACTTGGACTGCACATGCCTCGAGCCGCCAGGCTTATTTTTATATGATTTCCTGTACCTCTTCTTTTGCGTTTTGCCCGCGAAGTTTAAAGCTCTACTCCAGGAGCGCTTCTTTCTCACCGGAGCTCTCAAGTGCTTTCGTGGCCCTGCTACTCTTCTGTGCAGGGAACCTCGCCCATCCTATCAGTGAGGTTGCGTTGAAAACGGCCGGGCAGCACAGCTGCCCCATCTCAGCGTTAAGTACGTGCATTTCCAAGGCACCTCCTCAGAACAGATCTAACGGCTAGGTTGTAAGGAACTCCCGTAAGAGCAGGGCTAGCTGAAAGCTGCATTCAAGGGCTGTTTGCCTCGGAGAGTGAAGCCCAGGGCAGGGTAACTGAGCTTCCGCACCTACAGTTGACATGAGTTCATGTTGCCTTTTCAGAGGCCTGTGAGTCGCTGTTTTCCGGCAAAGCTTTTCTCCCGTCAGTTACATTGGTCCCATTTCCCTGGAGTGTCCCGCCGCACTTTCACCTATGTCGGCACGGCTTGACGTGAGCGTCTGGTCAGACGCTCCAATGAAGGAAGACTTGCGTCTCACACTTGACCATAGATGGGTTCCATCGCACCTCCACACCTCCCCGGTGTTAGTGTCTACCAGCACCAAAGAGACGCCCCTCGACAGCTGCAATGCGGGAGAGCTTGGATTTCTGACCTAGGTATAGCGCATTTCCACGGCATGTCCTCACTTCGAGTTGAGCTAGGTTCTAAGTCCCCAGCGAGAGATGCTAGCTGAAAGCTGCATTCAAGGAATGCTTTCTGCTCAGACCTAAGCATAGTACATTTTCCCTGGGTCCCATCACCTGCACCGAAGCAGTTTCTAACTCCTTTCCTAGGAAGGCATGTTAGAGGCTGCCTTCAAGGATCACTTGTGCCTCAGAGTTCGGAAGGGACACTGCCCACGAGTCTCCAACCCTCTCTGGTCTATGTTCCCATGCCGGTTTTGACGAGGGTACTGGAATGCACTCAAAGAACAACGCTTCTGTCTCACGGTGAAGAATAGAGCATTTCAGTGAACCAGGTGGCGTTTCCATTGCAACTCGGCGGGGTGTGTAGGTAGCTTCTTCCTCCCTGCTGTGATGGGCTGGAGGGAAGTTGCACTGCACGACTGCATGGTTCTCTGAGTGAAGAAGAGCACATCTCCACGGCACCCCGTAAACTAACCTGGACCTAGGTTCTGACTCGCTCATGCGCCAGGCTGGTTGAAATGTGCATTGCAGGAATGCTTCTCTCGGAGCAGTCAGTACAGTGTATTTCCGTGCGTCTGCACAGATTCTGGGGTCATAAGTTCCTACTGCCTCCTATCTGCGGTTTTCAGGACCTGCCCCACGGAGCACTTGCATCTCAGCGGGAAGTAGATCACATGTCCCTCGATACTCCCCACTTACCTTTGTTAGCTATTGTCATGGGTTTCCGGAGGAGGGTTTGGATGGGGCCTCGGAAGGAACCTTTGTTTCTCACACGTCCGGGTATAGACTTTCCATTTCACGTTCACTCCTCTGTTGCGATTACTTCTGCCACCCCAGATTTCTTGAAAGCCCAGTTGAAAGCTGCCGAGGAGGAGTGCTTGTGCCTGCCCGTGGCACCCGCTCGTCGAACTGTCAGCTGGCCTCTAACTCCCATATGCGAGAGGCGGGTGGGGAGCTGCAGTCCAGGGATGCTTGTATCGGAGACTCTAGCACAGTGCATTTCGTTGGGGCCTCTGCACCTGAAGTATTTATGCGCTCCGATTCCGTTCATTGAGTGGCTTCCCAGAAGCTACCTTCAAGGAACGCTAGTGACTGGGATTCACTTGGACTGCACATGCCTCGAGCCGCCAGGCTTATTTTTATATGATTTCCTGTACCTCTTCTTTTGCGTTTTGCCCGCGAAGTTTAAAGCTCTACTCCAGGAGCGCTTCTTTCTCACCGGAGCTCTCAAGTGCTTTCGTGGCCCTGCTACTCTTCTGTGCAGGGAACCTCGCCCATCCTATCAGTGAGGTTGCGTTGAAAACGGCCGGGCAGCACAGCTGCCCCATCTCAGCGTTAAGTACGTGCATTTCCAAGGCACCTCCTCAGAACAGATCTAACGGCTAGGTTGTAAGGAACTCCCGTAAGAGCAGGGCTAGCTGAAAGCTGCATTCAAGGGCTGTTTGCCTCGGAGAGTGAAGCCCAGGGCAGGGTAACTGAGCTTCCGCACCTACAGTTGACATGAGTTCATGTTGCCTTTTCAGAGGCCTGTGAGTCGCTGCTTTCCGGCAAAGCTTTTCTCCCGTCAGTTACATTGGTCCCATTTCCCTGGAGTGTCCCGCCGCACTTTCACCTATGTCGGCACGGCTTGACGTGAGCGTCTGGTCAGACGCTCCAATGAAGGAAGACTTGCGTCTCACACTTGACCATAGATGGGTTCCATCGCACCTCCACACCTCCCCGGTGTTAGTGTCTACCAGCACCAAAGAGACGCCCCTCGACAGCTGCAATGCGGGAGAGCTTGGATTTCTGACCTAGGTATAGCGCATTTCCACGGCATGTCCTCACTTCGAGTTGAGCTAGGTTCTAAGTCCCCAGCGAGAGATGCTAGCTGAAAGCTGCATTCAAGGAATGCTTTCTGCTCAGACCTAAGCATAGTACATTTTCCCTGGGTCCCATCACCTGCACCGAAGCAGTTTCTAACTCCTTTCCTAGGAAGGCATGTTAGAGGCTGCCTTCAAGGATCACTTGTGCCTCAGAGTTCGGAAGGGACACTGCCCACGAGTCTCCAACCCTCTCTGGTCTATGTTCCCATGCCGGTTTTGACTAGCGTACTGGAATGCACTCAAAGAACAACGCTTCTGTCTCACGGTGAAGAATAGAGCATTTCAGTGAACCAGGTGGCGTTTCCATTGCAACTCGGCGGGGTGTGTAGGTAGCTTCTTCCTCCCTGCTGTGATGGGCTGGAGGGAAGTTGCACTGCACGACTGCATGGTTCTCTGAGTGAAGAAGAGCACATCTCCACGGCACCCCGTAAACTAACCTGGACCTAGGTTCTGACTCGCTCATGCGCCAGGCTGGTTGAAATGTGCATTGCAGGAATGCTTCTCTCGGAGCAGTCAGTACAGTGTATTTCCGTGCGTCTGCACAGATTCTGGGGTCATAAGTTCCTACTGCCTCCTATCTGCGGTTTTCAGGACCTGCCCCACGGAGCACTTGCATCTCAGCGGGAAGTAGATCACATGTCCCTCGATACTCCCCACTTACCTTTGTTAGCTATTGTCATGGGTTTCCGGAGGAGGGTTTGGATGGGGCCTCGGAAGGAACCTTTGTTTCTCACACGTCCGGGTATAGACTTTCCATTTCACGTTCACTCCTCTGTTGCGATTACTTCTGCCACCCCAGATTTCTTGAAAGCCCAGTTGAAAGCTGCCGAGGAGGAGTGCTTGTGCCTGCCCGTGGCACCCGCTCGTCGAACTGTCAGCTGGCCTCTAACTCCCATATGCGAGAGGCGGGTGGGGAGCTGCAGTCCAGGGATGCTTGTATCGGAGACTCTAGCACAGTGCATTTCGTTGGGGCCTCTGCACCTGAAGTATTTATGCGCTCCGATTCCGTTCATTGAGTGGCTTCCCAGAAGCTACCTTCAAGGAACGCTAGTGACTGGGATTCACTTGGACTGCACATCCCTCGAGCCGCCAGGCTTATTTTTATATGATTTCCTGTACCTCTTCTTTTGCGTTTTGCCCGCGAAGTTTAAAGCTCTACTCCAGGAGCGCTTCTTTCTCACCGGAGCTCTCAAGTGCTTTCGTGGCCCTGCTACTCTTCTGTGCAGGGAACCTCGCCCATCCTATCAGTGAGGTTGCGTTGAAAACGGCCGGGCAGCACAGCTGTCCCATCTCAGCGTTAAGTACGTGCATTTCCAAGGCACCTCCTCAGAACAGATCTAACGGCTAGGTTGTAAGGAACTCCCGTAAGAGCAGGGCTAGCTGAAAGCTGCATTCAAGGGCTGTTTGCCTCGGAGAGTGAAGCCCAGGGCAGGGTAACTGAGCTTCCGCACCTACAGTTGACATGAGTTCATGTTGCCTTTTCAGAGGCCTGTGAGTCGCTGCTTTCCGGCAAAGCTTTTCTCCCGTCAGTTACATTGGTCCCATTTCCCTGGAGTGTCCCGCCGCACTTTCACCTATGTCGGCACGGCTTGACGTGAGCGTCTGGTCAGACGCTCCAATGAAGGAAGACTTGCGTCTCACACTTGACCATAGATGGGTTCCATCGCACCTCCACACCTCCCCGGTGTTAGTGTCTACCAGCACCAAAGAGACGCCCCTCGACAGCTGCAATGCGGGAGAGCTTGGATTTCTGACCTAGGTATAGCGCATTTCCACGGCATGTCCTCACTTCGAGTTGAGCTAGGTTCTAAGTCCCCAGCGAGAGATGCTAGCTGAAAGCTGCATTCAAGGAATGCTTTCTGCTCAGACCTAAGCATAGTACATTTTCCCTGGGTCCCATCACCTGCACCGAAGCAGTTTCTAACTCCTTTCCTAGGAAGGCATGTTAGAGGCTGCCTTCAAGGATCACTTGTGCCTCAGAGTTCGGAAGGGACACTGCCCACGAGTCTCCAACCCTCTCTGGTCTATGTTCCCATGCCGGTTTTGACGAGCGTACTGGAATGCACTCAAAGAACAACGCTTCTGTCTCACGGTGAAGAATAGAGCATTTCAGTGAACCAGGTGGCATTTCCATTGCAACTCGGCGGGGTGTGTAGGTAGCTTCTTCCTCCCTGCTGTGATGGGCTGGAGGGAAGTTGCACTGCACGACTGCATGGTTCTCTGAGTGAAGAAGAGCACATCTCCACGGCACCCCGTAAACTAACCTGGACCTAGGTTCTGACTCGCTCATGCGCCAGGCTGGTTGAAATGTGCATTGCAGGAATGCTTCTCTCGGAGCAGTCAGTACAGTGTATTTCCGTGCGTCTGCACAGATTCTGGGGTCATAAGTTCCTACTGCCTCCTATCTGCGGTTTTCAGGACCTGCCCCACGGAGCACTTGCATCTCAGCGGGAAGTAGATCACATGTCCCTCGATACTCCCCACTTACCTTTGTTAGCTATTGTCATGGGTTTCCGGAGGAGGGTTTGGATGGGGCCTCGGAAGGAACCTTTGTTTCTCACACGTCCGGGTATAGACTTTCCATTTCACGTTCACTCCTCTGTTGCGATTACTTCTGCCACCCCAGATTTCTTGAAAGCCCAGTTGAAAGCTGCCGAGGTCCTTCTTGTGTCCTGCTTGTGCCTGCCCGTGGCACCCGCTCGTCGAACTGTCAGCTGGCCTCTAACTCCCATATGCGAGAGGCGGGTGGGGAGCTGCAGTCCAGGGATGCTTGTATCGGAGACTCTAGCACAGTGCATTTCGTTGGGGCCTCTGCACCTGAAGTATTTATGCGCTCCGATTCCGTTCATTGAGTGGCTTCCCAGAAGCTACCTTCAAGGAACGCTAGTGACTGGGATTCACTTGGACTGCACATCCCTCGAGCCGCCAGGCTTATTTTTATATGATTTCCTGTACCTCTTCTTTTGCGTTTTGCCCGGGAAGTTTAAAGCTCTACTCCAGGAGCGCTTCTTTCTCACCGGAGCTCTCAAGTGCTTTCGTGGCCCTGCTACTCTTCTGTGCAGGGAACCTCGCCCATCCTATCAGTGAGGTTGCGTTGAAAACGGCCGGGCAGCACAGCTGCCCCATCTCAGCGTTAAGTACGTGCATTTCCAAGGCACCTCCTCAGAACAGATCTAACGGCTAGGTTGTAAGGAACTCCCGTAAGAGCAGGGCTAGCTGAAAGCTGCATTCAAGGGCTGTTTGCCTCGGAGAGTGAAGCCCAGGGCAGGGTAACTGAGCTTCCGCACCTACAGTTGACATGAGTTCATGTTGCCTTTTCAGAGGCCTGTGAGTCGCTGCTTTCCGGCAAAGCTTTTCTCCCGTCAGTTACATTGGTCCCATTTCCCTGGAGTGTCCCGCCGCACTTTCACCTATGTCGGCACGGCTTGACGTGAGCGTCTGGTCAGACGCTCCAATGAAGGAAGACTTGCGTCTCACACTTGACCATAGATGGGTTCCATCGCACCTCCACACCTCCCCGGTGTTAGTGTCTACCAGCACCAAAGAGACGCCCCTCGACAGCTGCAATGCGGGAGAGCTTGGATTTCTGACCTAGGTATAGCGCATTTCCACGGCATGTCCTCACTTCGAGTTGAGCTAGGTTCTAAGTCCCCAGCGAGAGATGCTAGCTGAAAGCTGCATTCAAGGAATGCTTTCTGCTCAGACCTAAGCATAGTACATTTTCCCTGGGTCCCATCACCTGCACCGAAGCAGTTTCTAACTCCTTTCCTAGGAAGGCATGTTAGAGGCTGCCTTCAAGGATCACTTGTGCCTCAGAGTTCGGAAGGGACACTGCCCACGAGTCTCCAACCCTCTCTGGTCTATGTTCCCATGCCGGTTTTGACGAGCGTACTGGAATGCACTCAAAGAACAACGCTTCTGTCTCACGGTGAAGAATAGAGCATTTCAGTGAACCAGGTGGCGTTTCCATTGCAACTCGGCGGGGTGTGTAGGTAGCTTCTTCCTCCCTGCTGTGATGGGCTGGAGGGAAGTTGCACTGCACGACTGCATGGTTCTCTGAGTGAAGAAGAGCACATCTCCACGGCACCCCGTAAACTAACCTGGACCTAGGTTCTGACTCGCTCATGCGCCAGGCTGGTTGAAATGTGCATTGCAGGAATGCTTCTCTCGGAGCAGTCAGTACAGTGTATTTCCGTGCGTCTGCACAGATTCTGCGGTCATAAGTTCCTACTGCCTCCTATCTGCGGTTTTCAGGACCTGCCCCACGGAGCACTTGCATCTCAGCGGGAAGTAGATCACATGTCCCTCGATACTCCCCACTTACCTTTGTTAGCTATTGTCATGGGTTTCCGGAGGAGGGTTTGGATGGGGCCTCGGAAGGAACCTTTGTTTCTCACACGTCCGGGTATAGACTTTCCATTTCACGTTCACTCCTCTGTTGCGATTACTTCTGCCACCCCAGATTTCTTGAAAGCCCAGTTGAAAGCTGCCGAGGAGGAGTGCTTGTGCCTGCCCGTGGCACCCGCTCGTCGAACTGTCAGCTGGCCTCTAACTCCCATATGCGAGAGGCGGGTGGGGAGCTGCAGTCCAGGGATGCTTGTATCGGAGACTCTAGCACAGTGCATTTCGTTGGGGCCTCTGCACCTGAAGTATTTATGCGCTCCGATTCCGTTCATTGAGTGGCTTCCCAGAAGCTACCTTCAAGGAACGCTAGTGACTGGGATTCACTTGGACTGCACATCCCTCGAGCCGCCAGGCTTATTTTTATATGATTTCCTGTACCTCTTCTTTTGCGTTTTGCCCGGGAAGTTTAAAGCTCTACTCCAGGAGCGCTTCTTTCTCACCGGAGCTCTCAAGTGCTTTCGTGGCCCTGCTACTCTTCTGTGCAGGGAACCTCGCCCATCCTATCAGTGAGGTTGCGTTGAAAACGGCCGGGCAGCACAGCTGCCCCATCTCAGCGTTAAGTACGTGCATTTCCAAGGCACCTCCTCAGAACAGATCTAACGGCTAGGTTGTAAGGAACTCCCGTAAGAGCAGGGCTAGCTGAAAGCTGCATTCAAGGGCTGTTTGCCTCGGAGAGTGAAGCCCAGGGCAGGGTAACTGAGCTTCCGCACCTACAGTTGACATGAGTTCATGTTGCCTTTTCAGAGGCCTGTGAGTCGCTGCTTTCCGGCAAAGCTTTTCTCCCGTCAGTTACATTGGTCCCATTTCCCTGGAGTGTCCCGCCGCACTTTCACCTATGTCGGCACGGCTTGACGTGAGCGTCTGGTCAGACGCTCCAATGAAGGAAGACTTGCGTCTCACACTTGACCACAGATGGGTTCCATCGCACCTCCACACCTCCCCGGTGTTAGTGTCTACCAGCACCAAAGAGACGCCCCTCGACAGCTGCAATGCGGGAGAGCTTGGATTTCTGACCTAGGTATAGCGCATTTCCACGGCATGTCCTCACTTCGAGTTGAGCTAGGTTCTAAGTCCCCAGCGAGAGATGCTAGCTGAAAGCTGCATTCAAGGAATGCTTTCTGCTCAGACCTAAGCATAGTACATTTTCCCTGGGTCCCATCACCTGCACCGAAGCAGTTTCTAACTCCTTTCCTAGGAAGGTATGTTAGAGGCTGCCTTCAAGGATCACTTGTGCCTCAGAGTTCGGAAGGGACACTGCCCACGAGTCTCCAACCCTCTCTGGTCTATGTTCCCATGCCGGTTTTGACGAGGGTACTGGAATGCACTCAAAGAACAACGCTTCTGTCTCACGGTGAAGAATAGAGCATTTCAGTGAACCAGGTGGCGTTTCCATTGCAACTCGGCGGGGTGTGTAGGTAGCTTCTTCCTCCCTGCTGTGATGGGCTGGAGGGAAGTTGCACTGCACGACTGCATGGTTCTCTGAGTGAAGAAGAGCACATCTCCACGGCACCCCGTAAACTAACCTGGACCTAGGTTCTGACTCGCTCATGCGCCAGGCTGGTTGAAATGTGCATTGCAGGAATGCTTCTCTCGGAGCAGTCAGTACAGTGTATTTCCGTGCGTCTGCACAGATTCTGCGGTCATAAGTTCCTACTGCCTCCTATCTGCGGTTTTCAGGACCTGCCCCACGGAGCACTTGCATCTCAGCGGGAAGTAGATCACATGTCCCTCGATACTCCCCACTTACCTTTGTTAGCTATTGTCATGGGTTTCCGGAGGAGGGTTTGGATGGGGCCTCGGAAGGAACCTTTGTTTCTCACACGTCCGGGTATAGACTTTCCATTTCACGTTCACTCCTCTGTTGCGATTACTTCTGCCACCCCAGATTTCTTGAAAGCCCAGTTGAAAGCTGCCGAGGTCCTTCTTGTGTCCTGCTTGTGCCTGCCCGTGGCACCCGCTCGTCGAACTGTCAGCTGGCCTCTAACTCCCATATGCGAGAGGCGGGTGGGGAGCTGCAGTCCAGGGATGCTTGTATCGGAGACTCTAGCACAGTGCATTTCGTTGGGGCCTCTGCACCTGAAGTATTTATGCGCTCCGATTCCGTTCATTGAGTGGCTTCCCAGAAGCTACCTTCAAGGAACGCTAGTGACTGGGATTCACTTGGACTGCACATCCCTCGAGCCGCCAGGCTTATTTTTATATGATTTCCTGTACCTCTTCTTTTGCGTTTTGCCCGCGAAGTTTAAAGCTCTACTCCAAGAGCGCTTCTTTCTCACCGGAGCTCTCAAGTGCTTTCGTGGCCCTGCTACTCTTCTGTGCAGGGAACCTCGCCCATCCTATCAGTGAGGTTGCGTTGAAAACGGCCGGGCAGCACAGCTGCCCCATCTCAGCGTTAAGTACGTGCATTTCCAAGGCACCTCCTCAGAACAGATCTAACGGCTAGGTTGTAAGGAACTCCCGTAAGAGCAGGGCTAGCTGAAAGCTGCATTCAAGGGCTGTTTGCCTCGGAGAGTGAAGCCCAGGGCAGGGTAACTGAGCTTCCGCACCTACAGTTGACATGAGTTCATGTTGCCTTTTCAGAGGCCTGTGAGTCGCTGCTTTCCGGCAAAGCTTTTCTCCCGTCAGTTACATTGGTCCCATTTCCCTGGAGTGTCCCGCCGCACTTTCACCTATGTCGGCACGGCTTGACGTGAGCGTCTGGTCAGACGCTCCAATGAAGGAAGACTTGCGTCTCACACTTGACCATAGATGGGTTCCATCGCACCTCCACACCTCCCCGGTGTTAGTGTCTACCAGCACCAAAGAGACGCCCCTCGACAGCTGCAATGCGGGAGAGCTTGGATTTCTGACCTAGGTATAGCGCATTTCCACGGCATGTCCTCACTTCGAGTTGAGCTAGGTTCTAAGTCCCCAGCGAGAGATGCTAGCTGAAAGCTGCATTCAAGGAATGCTTTCTGCTCAGACCTAAGCATAGTACATTTTCCCTGGGTCCCATCACCTGCACCGAAGCAGTTTCTAACTCCTTTCCTAGGAAGGCATGTTAGAGGCTGCCTTCAAGGATCACTTGTGCCTCAGAGTTCGGAAGGGACACTGCCCACGAGTCTCCAACCCTCTCTGGTCTATGTTCCCATGCCGGTTTTGACGAGCGTACTGGAATGCACTCAAAGAACAACGCTTCTGTCTCACGGTGAAGAATAGAGCATTTCAGTGAACCAGGTGGCGTTTCCATTGCAACTCGGCGGGGTGTGTAGGTAGCTTCTTCCTCCCTGCTGTGATGGGCTGGAGGGAAGTTGCACTGCACGACTGCATGGTTCTCTGAGTGAAGAAGAGCACATCTCCACGGCACCCCGTAAACTAACCTGGACCTAGGTTCTGACTCGCTCATGCGCCAGGCTGGTTGAAATGTGCATTGCAGGAATGCTTCTCTCGGAGCAGTCAGTACAGTGTATTTCCGTGCGTCTGCACAGATTCTGCGGTCATAAGTTCCTACTGCCTCCTATCTGCGGTTTTCAGGACCTGCCCCACGGAGCACTTGCATCTCAGCGGGAAGTAGATCACATGTCCCTCGATACTCCCCACTTACCTTTGTTAGCTATTGTCATGGGTTTCCGGAGGAGGGTTTGGATGGGGCCTCGGAAGGAACCTTTGTTTCTCACACGTCCGGGTATAGACTTTCCATTTCACGTTCACTCCTCTGTTGCGATTACTTCTGCCACCCCAGATTTCTTGAAAGCCCAGTTGAAAGCTGCCGAGGTCCTTCTTGTGTCCTGCTTGTGCCTGCCCGTGGCACCCGCTCGTCGAACTGTCAGCTGGCCTCTAACTCCCATATGCGAGAGGCGGGTGGGGAGCTGCAGTCCAGGGATGCTTGTATCGGAGACTCTAGCACAGTGCATTTCGTTGGGGCCTCTGCACCTGAAGTATTTATGCGCTCCGATTCCGTTCATTGAGTGGCTTCCCAGAAGCTACCTTCAAGGAACGCTAGTGACTGGGATTCACTTGGACTGCACATCCCTCGAGCCGCCAGGCTTATTTTTATATGATTTCCTGTACCTCTTCTTTTGCGTTTTGCCCGCGAAGTTTAAAGCTCTACTCCAAGAGCGCTTCTTTCTCACCGGAGCTCTCAAGTGCTTTCGTGGCCCTGCTACTCTTCTGTGCAGGGAACCTCGCCCATCCTATCAGTGAGGTTGCGTTGAAAACGGCCGGGCAGCACAGCTGCCCCATCTCAGCGTTAAGTACGTGCATTTCCAAGGCACCTCCTCAGAACAGATCTAACGGCTAGGTTGTAAGGAACTCCCGTAAGAGCAGGGCTAGCTGAAAGCTGCATTCAAGGGCTGTTTGCCTCGGAGAGTGAAGCCCAGGGCAGGGTAACTGAGCTTCCGCACCTACAGTTGACATGAGTTCATGTTGCCTTTTCAGAGGCCTGTGAGTCGCTGCTTTCCGGCAAAGCTTTTCTCCCGTCAGTTACATTGGTCCCATTTCCCTGGAGTGTCCCGCCGCACTTTCACCTATGTCGGCACGGCTTGACGTGAGCGTCTGGTCAGACGCTCCAATGAAGGAAGACTTGCGTCTCACACTTGACCATAGATGGGTTCCATCGCACCTCCACACCTCCCCGGTGTTAGTGTCTACCAGCACCAAAGAGACGCCCCTCGACAGCTGCAATGCGGGAGAGCTTGGATTTCTGACCTAGGTATAGCGCATTTCCACGGCATGTCCTCACTTCGAGTTGAGCTAGGTTCTAAGTCCCCAGCGAGAGATGCTAGCTGAAAGCTGCATTCAAGGAATGCTTTCTGCTCAGACCTAAGCATAGTACATTTTCCCTGGGTCCCATCACCTGCACCGAAGCAGTTTCTAACTCCTTTCCTAGGAAGGCATGTTAGAGGCTGCCTTCAAGGATCACTTGTGCCTCAGAGTTCGGAAGGGACACTGCCCACGAGTCTCCAACCCTCTCTGGTCTATGTTCCCATGCCGGTTTTGACGAGGGTACTGGAATGCACTCAAAGAACAACGCTTCTGTCTCACGGTGAAGAATAGAGCATTTCAGTGAACCAGGTGGCGTTTCCATTGCAACTCGGCGGGGTGTGTAGGTAGCTTCTTCCTCCCTGCTGTGATGGGCTGGAGGGAAGTTGCACTGCACGACTGCATGGTTCTCTGAGTGAAGAAGAGCACATCTCCACGGCACCCCGTAAACTAACCTGGACCTAGGTTCTGACTCGCTCATGCGCCAGGCTGGTTGAAATGTGCATTGCAGGAATGCTTCTCTCGGAGCAGTCAGTACAGTGTATTTCCGTGCGTCTGCACAGATTCTGGGGTCATAAGTTCCTACTGCCTCCTATCTGCGGTTTTCAGGACCTGCCCCACGGAGCACTTGCATCTCAGCGGGAAGTAGATCACATGTCCCTCGATACTCCCCACTTACCTTTGTTAGCTATTGTCATGGGTTTCCGGAGGAGGGTTTGGATGGGGCCTCGGAAGGAACCTTTGTTTCTCACACGTCCGGGTATAGACTTTCCATTTCACGTTCACTCCTCTGTTGCGATTACTTCTGCCACCCCAGATTTCTTGAAAGCCCAGTTGAAAGCTGCCGAGGTCCTTCTTGTGTCCTGCTTGTGCCTGCCCGTGGCACCCGCTCGTCGAACTGTCAGCTGGCCTCTAACTCCCATATGCGAGAGGCGGGTGGGGAGCTGCAGTCCAGGGATGCTTGTATCGGAGACTCTAGCACAGTGCATTTCGTTGGGGCCTCTGCACCTGAAGTATTTATGCGCTCCGATTCCGTTCATTGAGTGGCTTCCCAGAAGCTACCTTCAAGGAACGCTAGTGACTGGGATTCACTTGGACTGCACATCCCTCGAGCCGCCAGGCTTATTTTTATATGATTTCCTGTACCTCTTCTTTTGCGTTTTGCCCGCGAAGTTTAAAGCTCTACTCCAGGAGCGCTTCTTTCTCACCGGAGCTCTCAAGTGCTTTCGTGGCCCTGCTACTCTTCTGTGCAGGGAACCTCGCCCATCCTATCAGTGAGGTTGCGTTGAAAACGGCCGGGCAGCACAGCTGCCCCATCTCAGCGTTAAGTACGTGCATTTCCAAGGCACCTCCTCAGAACAGATCTAACGGCTAGGTTGTAAGGAACTCCCGTAAGAGCAGGGCTAGCTGAAAGCTGCATTCAAGGGCTGTTTGCCTCGGAGAGTGAAGCCCAGGGCAGGGTAACTGAGCTTCCGCACCTACAGTTGACATGAGTTCATGTTGCCTTTTCAGAGGCCTGTGAGTCGCTGCTTTCCGGCAAAGCTTTTCTCCCGTCAGTTACATTGGTCCCATTTCCCTGGAGTGTCCCGCCGCACTTTCACCTATGTCGGCACGGCTTGACGTGAGCGTCTGGTCAGACGCTCCAATGAAGGAAGACTTGCGTCTCACACTTGACCATAGATGGGTTCCATCGCACCTCCACACCTCCCCGGTGTTAGTGTCTACCAGCACCAAAGAGACGCCCCTCGACAGCTGCAATGCGGGAGAGCTTGGATTTCTGACCTAGGTATAGCGCATTTCCACGGCATGTCCTCACTTCGAGTTGAGCTAGGTTCTAAGTCCCCAGCGAGAGATGCTAGCTGAAAGCTGCATTCAAGGAATGCTTTCTGCTCAGACCTAAGCATAGTACATTTTCCCTGGGTCCCATCACCTGCACCGAAGCAGTTTCTAACTCCTTTCCTAGGAAGGCATGTTAGAGGCTGCCTTCAAGGATCACTTGTGCCTCAGAGTTCGGAAGGGACACTGCCCACGAGTCTGCAACCCTCTCTGGTCTATGTTCCCATGCCGGTTTTGACGAGCGTACTGGAATGCACTCAAAGAACAACGCTTCTGTCTCACGGTGAAGAATAGAGCATTTCAGTGAACCAGGTGGCGTTTCCATTGCAACTCGGCGGGGTGTGTAGGTAGCTTCTTCCTCCCTGCTGTGATGGGCTGGAGGGAAGTTGCACTGCACGACTGCATGGTTCTCTGAGTGAAGAAGAGCACATCTCCACGGCACCCCGTAAACTAACCTGGACCTAGGTTCTGACTCGCTCATGCGCCAGGCTGGTTGAAATGTGCATTGCAGGAATGCTTCTCTCGGAGCAGTCAGTACAGTGTATTTCCGTGCGTCTGCACAGATTCTGCGGTCATAAGTTCCTACTGCCTCCTATCTGCGGTTTTCAGGACCTGCCCCACGGAGCACTTGCATCTCAGCGGGAAGTAGATCACATGTCCCTCGGTACTCCCCACTTACCTTTGTTAGCTATTGTCATGGGTTTCCGGAGGAGGGTTTGGATGGGGCCTCGGAAGGAACCTTTGTTTCTCACACGTCCGGGTATAGACTTTCCATTTCACGTTCACTCCTCTGTTGCGATTACTTCTGCCACCCCAGATTTCTTGAAAGCCCAGTTGAAAGCTGCCGAGGAGGAGTGCTTGTGCCTGCCCGTGGCACCCGCTCGTCGAACTGTCAGCTGGCCTCTAACTCCCATATGCGAGAGGCGGGTGGGGAGCTGCAGTCCAGGGATGCTTGTATCGGAGACTCTAGCACAGTGCATTTCGTTGGGGCCTCTGCACCTGAAGTATTTATGCGCTCCGATTCCGTTCATTGAGTGGCTTCCCAGAAGCTACCTTCAAGGAACGCTAGTGACTGGGATTCACTTGGACTGCACATCCCTCGAGCCGCCAGGCTTATTTTTATATGATTTCCTGTACCTCTTCTTTTGCGTTTTGCCCGCGAAGTTTAAAGCTCTACTCCAAGAGCGCTTCTTTCTCACCGGAGCTCTCAAGTGCTTTCGTGGCCCTGCTACTCTTCTGTGCAGGGAACCTCGCCCATCCTATCAGTGAGGTTGCGTTGAAAACGGCCGGGCAGCACAGCTGCCCCATCTCAGCGTTAAGTACGTGCATTTCCAAGGCACCTCCTCAGAACAGATCTAACGGCTAGGTTGTAAGGAACTCCCGTAAGAGCAGGGCTAGCTGAAAGCTGCATTCAAGGGCTGTTTGCCTCGGAGAGTGAAGCCCAGGGCAGGGTAACTGAGCTTCCGCACCTACAGTTGACATGAGTTCATGTTGCCTTTTCAGAGGCCTGTGAGTCGCTGCTTTCCGGCAAAGCTTTTCTCCCGTCAGTTACATTGGTCCCATTTCCCTGGAGTGTCCCGCCGCACTTTCACCTATGTCGGCACGGCTTGACGTGAGCGTCTGGTCAGACGCTCCAATGAAGGAAGACTTGCGTCTCACACTTGACCATAGATGGGTTCCATCGCACCTCCACACCTCCCCGGTGTTAGTGTCTACCAGCACCAAAGAGACGCCCCTCGACAGCTGCAATGCGGGAGAGCTTGGATTTCTGACCTAGGTATAGCGCATTTCCACGGCATGTCCTCACTTCGAGTTGAGCTAGGTTCTAAGTCCCCAGCGAGAGATGCTAGCTGAAAGCTGCATTCAAGGAATGCTTTCTGCTCAGACCTAAGCATAGTACATTTTCCCTGGGTCCCATCACCTGCACCGAAGCAGTTTCTAACTCCTTTCCTAGGAAGGCATGTTAGAGGCTGCCTTCAAGGATCACTTGTGCCTCAGAGTTCGGAAGGGACACTGCCCACGAGTCTCCAACCCTCTCTGGTCTATGTTCCCATGCCGGTTTTGACGAGCGTACTGGAATGCACTCAAAGAACAACGCTTCTGTCTCACGGTGAAGAATAGAGCATTTCAGTGAACCAGGTGGCGTTTCCATTGCAACTCGGCGGGGTGTGTAGGTAGCTTCTTCCTCCCTGCTGTGATGGGCTGGAGGGAAGTTGCACTGCACGACTGCATGGTTCTCTGAGTGAAGAAGAGCACATCTCCACGGCACCCCGTAAACTAACCTGGACCTAGGTTCTGACTCGCTCATGCGCCAGGCTGGTTGAAATGTGCATTGCAGGAATGCTTCTCTCGGAGCAGTCAGTACAGTGTATTTCCGTGCGTCTGCACAGATTCTGCGGTCATAAGTTCCTACTGCCTCCTATCTGCGGTTTTCAGGACCTGCCCCACGGAGCACTTGCATCTCAGCGGGAAGTAGATCACATGTCCCTCGATACTCCCCACTTACCTTTGTTAGCTATTGTCATGGGTTTCCGGAGGAGGGTTTGGATGGGGCCTCGGAAGGAACCTTTGTTTCTCACACGTCCGGGTATAGACTTTCCATTTCACGTTCACTCCTCTGTTGCGATTACTTCTGCCACCCCAGATTTCTTGAAAGCCCAGTTGAAAGCTGCCGAGGAGGAGTGCTTGTGCCTGCCCGTGGCACCCGCTCGTCGAACTGTCAGCTGGCCTCTAACTCCCATATGCGAGAGGCGGGTGGGGAGCTGCAGTCCAGGGATGCTTGTATCGGAGACTCTAGCACAGTGCATTTCGTTGGGGCCTCTGCACCTGAAGTATTTATGCGCTCCGATTCCGTTCATTGAGTGGCTTCCCAGAAGCTACCTTCAAGGAACGCTAGTGACTGGGATTCACTTGGACTGCACATCCCTCGAGCCGCCAGGCTTATTTTTATATGATTTCCTGTACCTCTTCTTTTGCGTTTTGCCCGCGAAGTTTAAAGCTCTACTCCAGGAGCGCTTCTTTCTCACCGGAGCTCTCAAGTGCTTTCGTGGCCCTGCTACTCTTCTGTGCAGGGAACCTCGCCCATCCTATCAGTGAGGTTGCGTTGAAAACGGCCGGGCAGCACAGCTGCCCCATCTCAGCGTTAAGTACGTGCATTTCCAAGGCACCTCCTCAGAACAGATCTAACGGCTAGGTTGTAAGGAACTCCCGTAAGAGCAGGGCTAGCTGAAAGCTGCATTCAAGGGCTGTTTGCCTCGGAGAGTGAAGCCCAGGGCAGGGTAACTGAGCTTCCGCACCTACAGTTGACATGAGTTCATGTTGCCTTTTCAGAGGCCTGTGAGTCGCTGCTTTCCGGCAAAGCTTTTCTCCCGTCAGTTACATTGGTCCCATTTCCCTGGAGTGTCCCGCCGCACTTTCACCTATGTCGGCACGGCTTGACGTGAGCGTCTGGTCAGACGCTCCAATGAAGGAAGACTTGCGTCTCACACTTGACCATAGATGGGTTCCATCGCACCTCCACACCTCCCCGGTGTTAGTGTCTACCAGCACCAAAGAGACGCCCCTCGACAGCTGCAATGCGGGAGAGCTTGGATTTCTGACCTAGGTATAGCGCATTTCCACGGCATGTCCTCACTTCGAGTTGAGCTAGGTTCTAAGTCCCCAGCGAGAGATGCTAGCTGAAAGCTGCATTCAAGGAATGCTTTCTGCTCAGACCTAAGCATAGTACATTTTCCCTGGGTCCCATCACCTGCACCGAAGCAGTTTCTAACTCCTTTCCTAGGAAGGCATGTTAGAGGCTGCCTTCAAGGATCACTTGTGCCTCAGAGTTCGGAAGGGACACTGCCCACGAGTCTGCAACCCTCTCTGGTCTATGTTCCCATGCCGGTTTTGACGAGGGTACTGGAATGCACTCAAAGAACAACGCTTCTGTCTCACGGTGAAGAATAGAGCATTTCAGTGAACCAGGTGGCATTTCCATTGCAACTCGGCGGGGTGTGTAGGTAGCTTCTTCCTCCCTGCTGTGATCTGCTGGAGGGAAGTTGTACTGCACGACTGCATGGTTCTCTGAGTGAAGAAGAGCACATCTCCACGGCACCCCGTAAACTAACCTGGACCTAGGTTCTGACTCGCTCATGCGCCAGGCTGGTTGAAATGTGCATTGCAGGAATGCTTCTCTCGGAGCAGTCAGTACAGTGTATTTCCGTGCGTCTGCACAGATTCTGCGGTCATAAGTTCCTACTGCCTCCTATCTGCGGTTTTCAGGACCTGCCCCACGGAGCACTTGCATCTCAGCGGGAAGTAGATCACATGTCCCTCGGTACTCCCCACTTACCTTTGTTAGCTATTGTCATGGGTTTCCGGAGGAGGGTTTGGATGGGGCCTCGGAAGGAACCTTTGTTTCTCACACGTCCGGGTATAGACTTTCCATTTCACGTTCACTCCTCTGTTGCGATTACTTCTGCCACCCCAGATTTCTTGAAAGCCCAGTTGAAAGCTGCCGAGGAGGAGTGCTTGTGCCTGCCCGTGGCACCCGCTCGTCGAACTGTCAGCTGGCCTCTAACTCCCATATGCGAGAGGCGGGTGGGGAGCTGCAGTCCAGGGATGCTTGTATCGGAGACTCTAGCACAGTGCATTTCGTTGGGGCCTCTGCACCTGAAGTATTTATGCGCTCCGATTCCGTTCATTGAGTGGCTTCCCAGAAGCTACCTTCAAGGAACGCTAGTGACTGGGATTCACTTGGACTGCACATCCCTCGAGCCGCCAGGCTTATTTTTATATGATTTCCTGTACCTCTTCTTTTGCGTTTTGCCCGCGAAGTTTAAAGCTCTACTCCAAGAGCGCTTCTTTCTCACCGGAGCTCTCAAGTGCTTTCGTGGCCCTGCTACTCTTCTGTGCAGGGAACCTCGCCCATCCTATCAGTGAGGTTGCGTTGAAAACGGCCGGGCAGCACAGCTGCCCCATCTCAGCGTTAAGTACGTGCATTTCCAAGGCACCTCCTCAGAACAGATCTAACGGCTAGGTTGTAAGGAACTCCCGTAAGAGCAGGGCTAGCTGAAAGCTGCATTCAAGGGCTGTTTGCCTCGGAGAGTGAAGCCCAGGGCAGGGTAACTGAGCTTCCGCACCTACAGTTGACATGAGTTCATGTTGCCTTTTCAGAGGCCTGTGAGTCGCTGCTTTCCGGCAAAGCTTTTCTCCCGTCAGTTACATTGGTCCCATTTCCCTGGAGTGTCCCGCCGCACTTTCACCTATGTCGGCACGGCTTGACGTGAGCGTCTGGTCAGACGCTCCAATGAAGGAAGACTTGCGTCTCACACTTGACCATAGATGGGTTCCATCGCACCTCCACACCTCCCCGGTGTTAGTGTCTACCAGCACCAAAGAGACGCCCCTCGACAGCTGCAATGCGGGAGAGCTTGGATTTCTGACCTAGGTATAGCGCATTTCCACGGCATGTCCTCACTTCGAGTTGAGCTAGGTTCTAAGTCCCCAGCGAGAGATGCTAGCTGAAAGCTGCATTCAAGGAATGCTTTCTGCTCAGACCTAAGCATAGTACATTTTCCCTGGGTCCCATCACCTGCACCGAAGCAGTTTCTAACTCCTTTCCTAGGAAGGCATGTTAGAGGCTGCCTTCAAGGATCACTTGTGCCTCAGAGTTCGGAAGGGACACTGCCCACGAGTCTCCAACCCTCTCTGGTCTATGTTCCCATGCCGGTTTTGACGAGCGTACTGGAATGCACTCAAAGAACAACGCTTCTGTCTCACGGTGAAGAATAGAGCATTTCAGTGAACCAGGTGGCGTTTCCATTGCAACTCGGCGGGGTGTGTAGGTAGCTTCTTCCTCCCTGCTGTGATGGGCTGGAGGGAAGTTGCACTGCACGACTGCATGGTTCTCTGAGTGAAGAAGAGCACATCTCCACGGCACCCCGTAAACTAACCTGGACCTAGGTTCTGACTCGCTCATGCGCCAGGCTGGTTGAAATGTGCATTGCAGGAATGCTTCTCTCGGAGCAGTCAGTACAGTGTATTTCCGTGCGTCTGCACAGATTCTGCGGTCATAAGTTCCTACTGCCTCCTATCTGCGGTTTTCAGGACCTGCCCCACGGAGCACTTGCATCTCAGCGGGAAGTAGATCACATGTCCCTCGATACTCCCCACTTACCTTTGTTAGCTATTGTCATGGGTTTCCGGAGGAGGGTTTGGATGGGGCCTCGGAAGGAACCTTTGTTTCTCACACGTCCGGGTATAGACTTTCCATTTCACGTTCACTCCTCTGTTGCGATTACTTCTGCCACCCCAGATTTCTTGAAAGCCCAGTTGAAAGCTGCCGAGGAGGAGTGCTTGTGCCTGCCCGTGGCACCCGCTCGTCGAACTGTCAGCTGGCCTCTAACTCCCATATGCGAGAGGCGGGTGGGGAGCTGCAGTCCAGGGATGCTTGTATCGGAGACTCTAGCACAGTGCATTTCGTTGGGGCCTCTGCACCTGAAGTATTTATGCGCTCCGATTCCGTTCATTGAGTGGCTTCCCAGAAGCTACCTTCAAGGAACGCTAGTGACTGGGATTCACTTGGACTGCACATGCCTCGAGCCGCCAGGCTTATTTTTATATGATTTCCTGTACCTCTTCTTTTGCGTTTTGCCCGCGAAGTTTAAAGCTCTACTCCAGGAGCGCTTCTTTCTCACCGGAGCTCTCAAGTGCTTTCGTGGCCCTGCTACTCTTCTGTGCAGGGAACCTCGCCCATCCTATCAGTGAGGTTGCGTTGAAAACGGCCGGGCAGCACAGCTGCCCCATCTCAGCGTTAAGTACGTGCATTTCCAAGGCACCTCCTCAGAACAGATCTAACGGCTAGGTTGTAAGGAACTCCCGTAAGAGCAGGGCTAGCTGAAAGCTGCATTCAAGGGCTGTTTGCCTCGGAGAGTGAAGCCCAGGGCAGGGTAACTGAGCTTCCGCACCTACAGTTGACATGAGTTCATGTTGCCTTTTCAGAGGCCTGTGAGTTGCTGCTTTCCGGCAAAGCTTTTCTCCCGTCAGTTACATTGGTCCCATTTCCCTGGAGTGTCCCGCCGCACTTTCACCTATGTCGGCACGGCTTGACGTGAGCGTCTGGTCAGACGCTCCAATGAAGGAAGACTTGCGTCTCACACTTGACCATAGATGGGTTCCATCGCACCTCCACACCTCCCCGGTGTTAGTGTCTACCAGCACCAAAGAGACGCCCCTCGACAGCTGCAATGCGGGAGAGCTTGGATTTCTGACCTAGGTATAGCGCATTTCCACGGCATGTCCTCACTTCGAGTTGAGCTAGGTTCTAAGTCCCCAGCGAGAGATGCTAGCTGAAAGCTGCATTCAAGGAATGCTTTCTGCTCAGACCTAAGCATAGTACATTTTCCCTGGGTCCCATCACCTGCACCGAAGCAGTTTCTAACTCCTTTCCTAGGAAGGCATGTTAGAGGCTGCCTTCAAGGATCACTTGTGCCTCAGAGTTCGGAAGGGACACTGCCCACGAGTCTGCAACCCTCTCTGGTCTATGTTCCCATGCCGGTTTTGACGAGGGTACTGGAATGCACTCAAAGAACAACGCTTCTGTCTCACGGTGAAGAATAGAGCATTTCAGTGAACCAGGTGGCGTTTCCATTGCAACTCGGCGGGGTGTGTAGGTAGCTTCTTCCTCCCTGCTGTGATCTGCTGGAGGGAAGTTGTACTGCACGACTGCATGGTTCTCTGAGTGAAGAAGAGCACATCTCCACGGCACCCCGTAAACTAACCTGGACCTAGGTTCTGACTCGCTCATGCGCCAGGCTGGTTGAAATGTGCATTGCAGGAATGCTTCTCTCGGAGCAGTCAGTACAGTGTATTTCCGTGCGTCTGCACAGATTCTGCGGTCATAAGTTCCTACTGCCTCCTATCTGCGGTTTTCAGGACCTGCCCCACGGAGCACTTGCATCTCAGCGGGAAGTAGATCACATGTCCCTCGGTACTCCCCACTTACCTTTGTTAGCTATTGTCATGGGTTTCCGGAGGAGGGTTTGGATGGGGCCTCGGAAGGAACCTTTGTTTCTCACACGTCCGGGTATAGACTTTCCATTTCACGTTCACTCCTCTGTTGCGATTACTTCTGCCACCCCAGATTTCTTGAAAGCCCAGTTGAAAGCTGCCGAGGAGGAGTGCTTGTGCCTGCCCGTGGCACCCGCTCGTCGAACTGTCAGCTGGCCTCTAACTCCCATATGCGAGAGGCGGGTGGGGAGCTGCAGTCCAGGGATGCTTGTATCGGAGACTCTAGCACAGTGCATTTCGTTGGGGCCTCTGCACCTGAAGTATTTATGCGCTCCGATTCCGTTCATTGAGTGGCTTCCCAGAAGCTACCTTCAAGGAACGCTAGTGACTGGGATTCACTTGGACTGCACATCCCTCGAGCCGCCAGGCTTATTTTTATATGATTTCCTGTACCTCTTCTTTTGCGTTTTGCCCGCGAAGTTTAAAGCTCTACTCCAGGAGCGCTTCTTTCTCACCGGAGCTCTCAAGTGCTTTCGTGGCCCTGCTACTCTTCTGTGCAGGGAACCTCGCCCATCCTATCAGTGAGGTTGCGTTGAAAACGGCCGGGCAGCACAGCTGCCCCATCTCAGCGTTAAGTACGTGCATTTCCAAGGCACCTCCTCAGAACAGATCTAACGGCTAGGTTGTAAGGAACTCCCGTAAGAGCAGGGCTAGCTGAAAGCTGCATTCAAGGGCTGTTTGCCTCGGAGAGTGAAGCCCAGGGCAGGGTAACTGAGCTTCCGCACCTACAGTTGACATGAGTTCATGTTGCCTTTTCAGAGGCCTGTGAGTTGCTGCTTTCCGGCAAAGCTTTTCTCCCGTCAGTTACATTGGTCCCATTTCCCTGGAGTGTCCCGCCGCACTTTCACCTATGTCGGCACGGCTTGACGTGAGCGTCTGGTCAGACGCTCCAATGAAGGAAGACTTGCGTCTCACACTTGACCATAGATGGGTTCCATCGCACCTCCACACCTCCCCGGTGTTAGTGTCTACCAGCACCAAAGAGACGCCCCTCGACAGCTGCAATGCGGGAGAGCTTGGATTTCTGACCTAGGTATAGCGCATTTCCACGGCATGTCCTCACTTCGAGTTGAGCTAGGTTCTAAGTCCCCAGCGAGAGATGCTAGCTGAAAGCTGCATTCAAGGAATGCTTTCTGCTCAGACCTAAGCATAGTACATTTTCCCTGGGTCCCATCACCTGCACCGAAGCAGTTTCTAACTCCTTTCCTAGGAAGGCATGTTAGAGGCTGCCTTCAAGGATCACTTGTGCCTCAGAGTTCGGAAGGGACACTGCCCACGAGTCTCCAACCCTCTCTGGTCTATGTTCCCATGCCGGTTTTGACGAGCGTACTGGAATGCACTCAAAGAACAACGCTTCTGTCTCACGGTGAAGAATAGAGCATTTCAGTGAACCAGGTGGCGTTTCCATTGCAACTCGGCGGGGTGTGTAGGTAGCTTCTTCCTCCCTGCTGTGATGGGCTGGAGGGAAGTTGCACTGCACGACTGCATGGTTCTCTGAGTGAAGAAGAGCACATCTCCACGGCACCCCGTAAACTAACCTGGACCTAGGTTCTGACTCGCTCATGCGCCAGGCTGGTTGAAATGTGCATTGCAGGAATGCTTCTCTCGGAGCAGTCAGTACAGTGTATTTCCGTGCGTCTGCACAGATTCTGGGGTCATAAGTTCCTACTGCCTCCTATCTGCGGTTTTCAGGACCTGCCCCACGGAGCACTTGCATCTCAGCGGGAAGTAGATCACATGTCCCTCGATACTCCCCACTTACCTTTGTTAGCTATTGTCATGGGTTTCCGGAGGAGGGTTTGGATGGGGCCTCGGAAGGAACCTTTGTTTCTCACACGTCCGGGTATAGACTTTCCATTTCACGTTCACTCCTCTGTTGCGATTACTTCTGCCACCCCAGATTTCTTGAAAGCCCAGTTGAAAGCTGCCGAGGTCCTTCTTGTGTCCTGCTTGTGCCTGCCCGTGGCACCCGCTCGTCGAACTGTCAGCTGGCCTCTAACTCCCATATGCGAGAGGCGGGTGGGGAGCTGCAGTCCAGGGATGCTTGTATCGGAGACTCTAGCACAGTGCATTTCGTTGGGGCCTCTGCACCTGAAGTATTTATGCGCTCCGATTCCGTTCATTGAGTGGCTTCCCAGAAGCTACCTTCAAGGAACGCTAGTGACTGGGATTCACTTGGACTGCACATCCCTCGAGCCGCCAGGCTTATTTTTATATGATTTCCTGTACCTCTTCCTTTGCGTTTTGCCCGGGAAGTTTAAAGCTCTACTCCAGGAGCGCTTCTTTCTCACCGGAGCTCTCAAGTGCTTTCGTGGCCCTGCTACTCTTCTGTGCAGGGAACCTCGCCCATCCTATCAGTGAGGTTGCGTTGAAAACGGCCGGGCAGCACAGCTGCCCCATCTCAGCGTTAAGTACGTGCATTTCCAAGGCACCTCCTCAGAACAGATCTAACGGCTAGGTTGTAAGGAACTCCCGTAAGAGCAGGGCTAGCTGAAAGCTGCATTCAAGGGCTGTTTGCCTCGGAGAGTGAAGCCCAGGGCAGGGTAACTGAGCTTCCGCACCTACAGTTGACATGAGTTCATGTTGCCTTTTCAGAGGCCTGTGAGTCGCTGCTTTCCGGCAAAGCTTTTTTCCCGTCAGTTACATTGGTCCCATTTCTCTGGAGTGTCCCGCCGCACTTTCACCTATGTCGGCACGGCTTGACGTGAGCGTCTGGTCAGACGCTCCAATGAAGGAAGACTTGCGTCTCACACTTGACCATAGATGGGTTCCATCGCACCTCCACACCTCCCCGGTGTTAGTGTCTACCAGCACCAAAGAGACGCCCCTCGACAGCTGCAATGCGGGAGAGCTTGGATTTCTGACCTAGGTATAGCGCATTTCCACGGCATGTCCTCACTTCGAGTTGAGCTAGGTTCTAAGTCCCCAGCGAGAGATGCTAGCTGAAAGCTGCATTCAAGGAATGCTTTCTGCTCAGACCTAAGCATAGTACATTTTCCCTGGGTCCCATCACCTGCACCGAAGCAGTTTCTAACTCCTTTCCTAGGAAGGCATGTTAGAGGCTGCCTTCAAGGATCACTTGTGCCTCAGAGTTCGGAAGGGACACTGCCCACGAGTCTCCAACCCTCTCTGGTCTATGTTCCCATGCCGGTTTTGACGAGGGTACTGGAATGCACTCAAAGAACAACGCTTCTGTCTCACGGTGAAGAATAGAGCATTTCAGTGAACCAGGTGGCATTTCCATTGCAACTCGGCGGGGTGTGTAGGTAGCTTCTTCCTCCCTGCTGTGATGGGCTGGAGGGAAGTTGCACTGCACGACTGCATGGTTCTCTGAGTGAAGAAGAGCACATCTCCACGGCACCCCGTAAACTAACCTGGACCTAGGTTCTGACTCGCTCATGCGCCAGGCTGGTTGAAATGTGCATTGCAGGAATGCTTCTCTCGGAGCAGTCAGTACAGCGTATTTCCGTGCGTCTGTACAGATTCTGCGGTCATAAGTTCCTACTGCCTCCTATCTGCGGTTTTCAGGACCTGCCCCACGGAGCACTTGCATCTCAGCGGGAAGTAGATCACATGTCCCTCGATACTCCCCACTTACCTTTGTTAGCTATTGTCATGGGTTTCCGGAGGAGGGTTTGGATGGGGCCTCGGAAGGAACCTTTGTTTCTCACACGTCCGGGTATAGACTTTCCATTTCACGTTCACTCCTCTGTTGCGATTACTTCTGCCACCCCAGATTTCTTGAAAGCCCAGTTGAAAGCTGCCGAGGAGGAGTGCTTGTGCCTGCCCGTGGCACCCGCTCGTCGAACTGTCAGCTGGCCTCTAACTCCCATATGCGAGAGGCGGGTGGGGAGCTGCAGTCCAGGGATGCTTGTATCGGAGACTCTAGCACAGTGCATTTCGTTGGGGCCTCTGCACCTGAAGTATTTATGCGCTCCGATTCCGTTCATTGAGTGGCTTCCCAGAAGCTACCTTCAAGGAACGCTAGTGACTGGGATTCACTTGGACTGCACATCCCTCGAGCCGCCAGGCTTATTTTTATATGATTTCCTGTACCTCTTCCTTTGCGTTTTGCCCGGGAAGTTTAAAGCTCTACTCCAGGAGCGCTTCTTTCTCACCGGAGCTCTCAAGTGCTTTCGTGGCCCTGCTACTCTTCTGTGCAGGGAACCTCGCCCATCCTATCAGTGAGGTTGCGTTGAAAACGGCCGGGCAGCACAGCTGCCCCATCTCAGCGTTAAGTACGTGCATTTCCAAGGCACCTCCTCAGAACAGATCTAACGGCTAGGTTGTAAGGAACTCCCGTAAGAGCAGGGCTAGCTGAAAGCTGCATTCAAGGGCTGTTTGCCTCGGAGAGTGAAGCCCAGGGCAGGGTAACTGAGCTTCCGCACCTACAGTTGACATGAGTTCATGTTGCCTTTTCAGAGGCCTGTGAGTCGCTGCTTTCCGGCAAAGCTTTTCTCCCGTCAGTTACATTGGTCCCATTTCCCTGGAGTGTCCCGCCGCACTTTCACCTATGTCGGCACGGCTTGACGTGAGCGTCTGGTCAGACGCTCCAATGAAGGAAGACTTGCGTCTCACACTTGACCATAGATGGGTTCCATCGCACCTCCACACCTCCCCGGTGTTAGTGTCTACCAGCACCAAAGAGACGCCCCTCGACAGCTGCAATGCGGGAGAGCTTGGATTTCTGACCTAGGTATAGCGCATTTCCACGGCATGTCCTCACTTCGAGTTGAGCTAGGTTCTAAGTCCCCAGCGAGAGATGCTAGCTGAAAGCTGCATTCAAGGAATGCTTTCTGCTCAGACCTAAGCATAGTACATTTTCCCTGGGTCCCATCACCTGCACCGAAGCAGTTTCTAACTCCTTTCCTAGGAAGGCATGTTAGAGGCTGCCTTCAAGGATCACTTGTGCCTCAGAGTTCGGAAGGGACACTGCCCACGAGTCTCCAACCCTCTCTGGTCTATGTTCCCATGCCGGTTTTGACGAGGGTACTGGAATGCACTCAAAGAACAACGCTTCTGTCTCACGGTGAAGAATAGAGCATTTCAGTGAACCAGGTGGCGTTTCCATTGCAACTCGGCGGGGTGTGTAGGTAGCTTCTTCCTCCCTGCTGTGATGGGCTGGAGGGAAGTTGCACTGCACGACTGCATGGTTCTCTGAGTGAAGAAGAGCACATCTCCACGGCACCCCGTAAACTAACCTGGACCTAGGTTCTGACTCGCTCATGCGCCAGGCTGGTTGAAATGTGCATTGCAGGAATGCTTCTCTCGGAGCAGTCAGTACAGTGTATTTCCGTGCGTCTGCACAGATTCTGCGGTCATAAGTTCCTACTGCCTCCTATCTGCGGTTTTCAGGACCTGCCCCACGGAGCACTTGCATCTCAGCGGGAAGTAGATCACATGTCCCTCGATACTCCCCACTTACCTTTGTTAGCTATTGTCATGGGTTTCCGGAGGAGGGTTTGGATGGGGCCTCGGAAGGAACCTTTGTTTCTCACACGTCCGGGTATAGACTTTCCATTTCACGTTCACTCCTCTGTTGCGATTACTTCTGCCACCCCAGATTTCTTGAAAGCCCAGTTGAAAGCTGCCGAGGTCCTTCTTGTGTCCTGCTTGTGCCTGCCCGTGGCACCCGCTCGTCGAACTGTCAGCTGGCCTCTAACTCCCATATGCGAGAGGCGGGTGGGGAGCTGCAGTCCAGGGATGCTTGTATCGGAGACTCTAGCACAGTGCATTTCGTTGGGGCCTCTGCACCTGAAGTATTTATGCGCTCCGATTCCGTTCATTGAGTGGCTTCCCAGAAGCTACCTTCAAGGAACGCTAGTGACTGGGATTCACTTGGACTGCACATCCCTCGAGCCGCCAGGCTTATTTTTATATGATTTCCTGTACCTCTTCTTTTGCGTTTTGCCCGGGAAGTTTAAAGCTCTACTCCAGGAGCGCTTCTTTCTCACCGGAGCTCTCAAGTGCTTTCGTGGCCCTGCTACTCTTCTGTGCAGGGAACCTCGCCCATCCTATCAGTGAGGTTGCGTTGAAAACGGCCGGGCAGCACAGCTGCCCCATCTCAGCGTTAAGTACGTGCATTTCCAAGGCACCTCCTCAGAACAGATCTAACGGCTAGGTTGTAAGGAACTCCCGTAAGAGCAGGGCTAGCTGAAAGCTGCATTCAAGGGCTGTTTGCCTCGGAGAGTGAAGCCCAGGGCAGGGTAACTGAGCTTCCGCACCTACAGTTGACATGAGTTCATGTTGCCTTTTCAGAGGCCTGTGAGTCGCTGCTTTCCGGCAAAGCTTTTCTCCCGTCAGTTACATTGGTCCCATTTCCCTGGAGTGTCCCGCCGCACTTTCACCTATGTCGGCACGGCTTGACGTGAGCGTCTGGTCAGACGCTCCAATGAAGGAAGACTTGCGTCTCACACTTGACCATAGATGGGTTCCATCGCACCTCCACACCTCCCCGGTGTTAGTGTCTACCAGCACCAAAGAGACGCCCCTCGACAGCTGCAATGCGGGAGAGCTTGGATTTCTGACCTAGGTATAGCGCATTTCCACGGCATGTCCTCACTTCGAGTTGAGCTAGGTTCTAAGTCCCCAGCGAGAGATGCTAGCTGAAAGCTGCATTCAAGGAATGCTTTCTGCTCAGACCTAAGCATAGTACATTTTCCCTGGGTCCCATCACCTGCACCGAAGCAGTTTCTAACTCCTTTCCTAGGAAGGCATGTTAGAGGCTGCCTTCAAGGATCACTTGTGCCTCAGAGTTCGGAAGGGACACTGCCCACGAGTCTCCAACCCTCTCTGGTCTATGTTCCCATGCCGGTTTTGACGAGGGTACTGGAATGCACTCAAAGAACAACGCTTCTGTCTCACGGTGAAGAATAGAGCATTTCAGTGAACCAGGTGGCGTTTCCATTGCAACTCGGCGGGGTGTGTAGGTAGCTTCTTCCTCCCTGCTGTGATGGGCTGGAGGGAAGTTGCACTGCACGACTGCATGGTTCTCTGAGTGAAGAAGAGCACATCTCCACGGCACCCCGTAAACTAACCTGGACCTAGGTTCTGACTCGCTCATGCGCCAGGCTGGTTGAAATGTGCATTGCAGGAATGCTTCTCTCGGAGCAGTCAGTACAGTGTATTTCCGTGCGTCTGCACAGATTCTGCGGTCATAAGTTCCTACTGCCTCCTATCTGCGGTTTTCAGGACCTGCCCCACGGAGCACTTGCATCTCAGCGGGAAGTAGATCACATGTCCCTCGATACTCCCCACTTACCTTTGTTAGCTATTGTCATGGGTTTCCGGAGGAGGGTTTGGATGGGGCCTCGGAAGGAACCTTTGTTTCTCACACGTCCGGGTATAGACTTTCCATTTCACGTTCACTCCTCTGTTGCGATTACTTCTGCCACCCCAGATTTCTTGAAAGCCCAGTTGAAAGCTGCCGAGGAGGAGTGCTTGTGCCTGCCCGTGGCACCCGCTCGTCGAACTGTCAGCTGGCCTCTAACTCCCATATGCGAGAGGCGGGTGGGGAGCTGCAGTCCAGGGATGCTTGTATCGGAGACTCTAGCACAGTGCATTTCGTTGGGGCCTCTGCACCTGAAGTATTTATGCGCTCCGATTCCGTTCATTGAGTGGCTTCCCAGAAGCTACCTTCAAGGAACGCTAGTGACTGGGATTCACTTGGACTGCACATCCCTCGAGCCGCCAGGCTTATTTTTATATGATTTCCTGTACCTCTTCTTTTGCGTTTTGCCCGGGAAGTTTAAAGCTCTACTCCAGGAGCGCTTCTTTCTCACCGGAGCTCTCAAGTGCTTTCGTGGCCCTGCTACTCTTCTGTGCAGGGAACCTCGCCCATCCTATCAGTGAGGTTGCGTTGAAAACGGCCGGGCAGCACAGCTGCCCCATCTCAGCGTTAAGTACGTGCATTTCCAAGGCACCTCCTCAGAACAGATCTAACGGCTAGGTTGTAAGGAACTCCCGTAAGAGCAGGGCTAGCTGAAAGCTGCATTCAAGGGCTGTTTGCCTCGGAGAGTGAAGCCCAGGGCAGGGTAACTGAGCTTCCGCACCTACAGTTGACATGAGTTCATGTTGCCTTTTCAGAGGCCTGTGAGTCGCTGCTTTCCGGCAAAGCTTTTCTCCCGTCAGTTACATTGGTCCCATTTCCCTGGAGTGTCCCGCCGCACTTTCACCTATGTCGGCACGGCTTGACGTGAGCGTCTGGTCAGACGCTCCAATGAAGGAAGACTTGCGTCTCACACTTGACCATAGATGGGTTCCATCGCACCTCCACACCTCCCCGGTGTTAGTGTCTACCAGCACCAAAGAGACGCCCCTCGACAGCTGCAATGCGGGAGAGCTTGGATTTCTGACCTAGGTATAGCGCATTTCCACGGCATGTCCTCACTTCGAGTTGAGCTAGGTTCTAAGTCCCCAGCGAGAGATGCTAGCTGAAAGCTGCATTCAAGGAATGCTTTCTGCTCAGACCTAAGCATAGTACATTTTCCCTGGGTCCCATCACCTGCACCGAAGCAGTTTCTAACTCCTTTCCTAGGAAGGCATGTTAGAGGCTGCCTTCAAGGATCACTTGTGCCTCAGAGTTCGGAAGGGACACTGCCCACGAGTCTCCAACCCTCTCTGGTCTATGTTCCCATGCCGGTTTTGACGAGGGTACTGGAATGCACTCAAAGAACAACGCTTCTGTCTCACGGTGAAGAATAGAGCATTTCAGTGAACCAGGTGGCGTTTCCATTGCAACTCGGCGGGGTGTGTAGGTAGCTTCTTCCTCCCTGCTGTGATGGGCTGGAGGGAAGTTGCACTGCACGACTGCATGGTTCTCTGAGTGAAGAAGAGCACATCTCCACGGCACCCCGTAAACTAACCTGGACCTAGGTTCTGACTCGCTCATGCGCCAGGCTGGTTGAAATGTGCATTGCAGGAATGCTTCTCTCGGAGCAGTCAGTACAGTGTATTTCCGTGCGTCTGCACAGATTCTGCGGTCATAAGTTCCTACTGCCTCCTATCTGCGGTTTTCAGGACCTGCCCCACGGAGCACTTGCATCTCAGCGGGAAGTAGATCACATGTCCCTCGATACTCCCCACTTACCTTTGTTAGCTATTGTCATGGGTTTCCGGAGGAGGGTTTGGATGGGGCCTCGGAAGGAACCTTTGTTTCTCACACGTCCGGGTATAGACTTTCCATTTCACGTTCACTCCTCTGTTGCGATTACTTCTGCCACCCCAGATTTCTTGAAAGCCCAGTTGAAAGCTGCCGAGGTCCTTCTTGTGTCCTGCTTGTGCCTGCCCGTGGCACCCGCTCGTCGAACTGTCAGCTGGCCTCTAACTCCCATATGCGAGAGGCGGGTGGGGAGCTGCAGTCCAGGGATGCTTGTATCGGAGACTCTAGCACAGTGCATTTCGTTGGGGCCTCTGCACCTGAAGTATTTATGCGCTCCGATTCCGTTCATTGAGTGGCTTCCCAGAAGCTACCTTCAAGGAACGCTAGTGACTGGGATTCACTTGGACTGCACATCCCTCGAGCCGCCAGGCTTATTTTTATATGATTTCCTGTACCTCTTCTTTTGCGTTTTGCCCGCGAAGTTTAAAGCTCTACTCCAGGAGCGCTTCTTTCTCACCGGAGCTCTCAAGTGCTTTCGTGGCCCTGCTACTCTTCTGTGCAGGGAACCTCGCCCATCCTATCAGTGAGGTTGCGTTGAAAACGGCCGGGCAGCACAGCTGCCCCATCTCAGCGTTAAGTACGTGCATTTCCAAGGCACCTCCTCAGAACAGATCTAACGGCTAGGTTGTAAGGAACTCCCGTAAGAGCAGGGCTAGCTGAAAGCTGCATTCAAGGGCTGTTTGCCTCGGAGAGTGAAGCCCAGGGCAGGGTAACTGAGCTTCCGCACCTACAGTTGACATGAGTTCATGTTGCCTTTTCAGAGGCCTGTGAGTCGCTGCTTTCCGGCAAAGCTTTTCTCCCGTCAGTTACATTGGTCCCATTTCCCTGGAGTGTCCCGCCGCACTTTCACCTATGTCGGCACGGCTTGACGTGAGCGTCTGGTCAGACGCTCCAATGAAGGAAGACTTGCGTCTCACACTTGACCATAGATGGGTTCCATCGCACCTCCACACCTCCCCGGTGTTAGTGTCTACCAGCACCAAAGAGACGCCCCTCGACAGCTGCAATGCGGGAGAGCTTGGATTTCTGACCTAGGTATAGCGCATTTCCACGGCATGTCCTCACTTCGAGTTGAGCTAGGTTCTAAGTCCCCAGCGAGAGATGCTAGCTGAAAGCTGCATTCAAGGAATGCTTTCTGCTCAGACCTAAGCATAGTACATTTTCCCTGGGTCCCATCACCTGCACCGAAGCAGTTTCTAACTCCTTTCCTAGGAAGGCATGTTAGAGGCTGCCTTCAAGGATCACTTGTGCCTCAGAGTTCGGAAGGGACACTGCCCACGAGTCTCCAACCCTCTCTGGTCTATGTTCCCATGCCGGTTTTGACGAGGGTACTGGAATGCACTCAAAGAACAACGCTTCTGTCTCACGGTGAAGAATAGAGCATTTCAGTGAACCAGGTGGCGTTTCCATTGCAACTCGGCGGGGTGTGTAGGTAGCTTCTTCCTCCCTGCTGTGATGGGCTGGAGGGAAGTTGCACTGCACGACTGCATGGTTCTCTGAGTGAAGAAGAGCACATCTCCACGGCACCCCGTAAACTAACCTGGACCTAGGTTCTGACTCGCTCATGCGCCAGGCTGGTTGAAATGTGCATTGCAGGAATGCTTCTCTCGGAGCAGTCAGTACAGTGTATTTCCGTGCGTCTGCACAGATTCTGCGGTCATAAGTTCCTACTGCCTCCTATCTGCGGTTTTCAGGACCTGCCCCACGGAGCACTTGCATCTCAGCGGGAAGTAGATCACATGTCCCTCGATACTCCCCACTTACCTTTGTTAGCTATTGTCATGGGTTTCCGGAGGAGGGTTTGGATGGGGCCTCGGAAGGAACCTTTGTTTCTCACACGTCCGGGTATAGACTTTCCATTTCACGTTCACTCCTCTGTTGCGATTACTTCTGCCACCCCAGATTTCTTGAAAGCCCAGTTGAAAGCTGCCGAGGAGGAGTGCTTGTGCCTGCCCGTGGCACCCGCTCGTCGAACTGTCAGCTGGCCTCTAACTCCCATATGCGAGAGGCGGGTGGGGAGCTGCAGTCCAGGGATGCTTGTATCGGAGACTCTAGCACAGTGCATTTCGTTGGGGCCTCTGCACCTGAAGTATTTATGCGCTCCGATTCCGTTCATTGAGTGGCTTCCCAGAAGCTACCTTCAAGGAACGCTAGTGACTGGGATTCACTTGGACTGCACATCCCTCGAGCCGCCAGGCTTATTTTTATATGATTTCCTGTACCTCTTCCTTTGCGTTTTGCCCGGGAAGTTTAAAGCTCTACTCCAGGAGCGCTTCTTTCTCACCGGAGCTCTCAAGTGCTTTCGTGGCCCTGCTACTCTTCTGTGCAGGGAACCTCGCCCATCCTATCAGTGAGGTTGCGTTGAAAACGGCCGGGCAGCACAGCTGCCCCATCTCAGCGTTAAGTACGTGCATTTCCAAGGCACCTCCTCAGAACAGATCTAACGGCTAGGTTGTAAGGAACTCCCGTAAGAGCAGGGCTAGCTGAAAGCTGCATTCAAGGGCTGTTTGCCTCGGAGAGTGAAGCCCAGGGCAGGGTAACTGAGCTTCCGCACCTACAGTTGACATGAGTTCATGTTGCCTTTTCAGAGGCCTGTGAGTCGCTGCTTTCCGGCAAAGCTTTTCTCCCGTCAGTTACATTGGTCCCATTTCCCTGGAGTGTCCCGCCGCACTTTCACCTATGTCGGCACGGCTTGACGTGAGCGTCTGGTCAGACGCTCCAATGAAGGAAGACTTGCGTCTCACACTTGACCATAGATGGGTTCCATCGCACCTCCACACCTCCCCGGTGTTAGTGTCTACCAGCACCAAAGAGACGCCCCTCGACAGCTGCAATGCGGGAGAGCTTGGATTTCTGACCTAGGTATAGCGCATTTCCACGGCATGTCCTCACTTCGAGTTGAGCTAGGTTCTAAGTCCCCAGCGAGAGATGCTAGCTGAAAGCTGCATTCAAGGAATGCTTTCTGCTCAGACCTAAGCATAGTACATTTTCCCTGGGTCCCATCACCTGCACCGAAGCAGTTTCTAACTCCTTTCCTAGGAAGGCATGTTAGAGGCTGCCTTCAAGGATCACTTGTGCCTCAGAGTTCGGAAGGGACACTGCCCACGAGTCTCCAACCCTCTCTGGTCTATGTTCCCATGCCGGTTTTGACGAGGGTACTGGAATGCACTCAAAGAACAACGCTTCTGTCTCACGGTGAAGAATAGAGCATTTCAGTGAACCAGGTGGCGTTTCCATTGCAACTCGGCGGGGTGTGTAGGTAGCTTCTTCCTCCCTGCTGTGATGGGCTGGAGGGAAGTTGCACTGCACGACTGCATGGTTCTCTGAGTGAAGAAGAGCACATCTCCACGGCACCCCGTAAACTAACCTGGACCTAGGTTCTGACTCGCTCATGCGCCAGGCTGGTTGAAATGTGCATTGCAGGAATGCTTCTCTCGGAGCAGTCAGTACAGTGTATTTCCGTGCGTCTGCACAGATTCTGCGGTCATAAGTTCCTACTGCCTCCTATCTGCGGTTTTCAGGACCTGCCCCACGGAGCACTTGCATCTCAGCGGGAAGTAGATCACATGTCCCTCGATACTCCCCACTTACCTTTGTTAGCTATTGTCATGGGTTTCCGGAGGAGGGTTTGGATGGGGCCTCGGAAGGAACCTTTGTTTCTCACACGTCCGGGTATAGACTTTCCATTTCACGTTCACTCCTCTGTTGCGATTACTTCTGCCACCCCAGATTTCTTGAAAGCCCAGTTGAAAGCTGCCGAGGAGGAGTGCTTGTGCCTGCCCGTGGCACCCGCTCGTCGAACTGTCAGCTGGCCTCTAACTCCCATATGCGAGAGGCGGGTGGGGAGCTGCAGTCCAGGGATGCTTGTATCGGAGACTCTAGCACAGTGCATTTCGTTGGGGCCTCTGCACCTGAAGTATTTATGCGCTCCGATTCCGTTCATTGAGTGGCTTCCCAGAAGCTACCTTCAAGGAACGCTAGTGACTGGGATTCACTTGGACTGCACATCCCTCGAGCCGCCAGGCTTATTTTTATATGATTTCCTGTACCTCTTCTTTTGCGTTTTGCCCGGGAAGTTTAAAGCTCTACTCCAGGAGCGCTTCTTTCTCACCGGAGCTCTCAAGTGCTTTCGTGGCCCTGCTACTCTTCTGTGCAGGGAACCTCGCCCATCCTATCAGTGAGGTTGCGTTGAAAACGGCCGGGCAGCACAGCTGCCCCATCTCAGCGTTAAGTACGTGCATTTCCAAGGCACCTCCTCAGAACAGATCTAACGGCTAGGTTGTAAGGAACTCCCGTAAGAGCAGGGCTAGCTGAAAGCTGCATTCAAGGGCTGTTTGCCTCGGAGAGTGAAGCCCAGGGCAGGGTAACTGAGCTTCCGCACCTACAGTTGACATGAGTTCATGTTGCCTTTTCAGAGGCCTGTGAGTCGCTGCTTTCCGGCAAAGCTTTTCTCCCGTCAGTTACATTGGTCCCATTTCCCTGGAGTGTCCCGCCGCACTTTCACCTATGTCGGCACGGCTTGACGTGAGCGTCTGGTCAGACGCTCCAATGAAGGAAGACTTGCGTCTCACACTTGACCATAGATGGGTTCCATCGCACCTCCACACCTCCCCGGTGTTAGTGTCTACCAGCACCAAAGAGACGCCCCTCGACAGCTGCAATGCGGGAGAGCTTGGATTTCTGACCTAGGTATAGCGCATTTCCACGGCATGTCCTCACTTCGAGTTGAGCTAGGTTCTAAGTCCCCAGCGAGAGATGCTAGCTGAAAGCTGCATTCAAGGAATGCTTTCTGCTCAGACCTAAGCATAGTACATTTTCCCTGGGTCCCATCACCTGCACCGAAGCAGTTTCTAACTCCTTTCCTAGGAAGGCATGTTAGAGGCTGCCTTCAAGGATCACTTGTGCCTCAGAGTTCGGAAGGGACACTGCCCACGAGTCTCCAACCCTCTCTGGTCTATGTTCCCATGCCGGTTTTGACGAGGGTACTGGAATGCACTCAAAGAACAACGCTTCTGTCTCACGGTGAAGAATAGAGCATTTCAGTGAACCAGGTGGCGTTTCCATTGCAACTCGGCGGGGTGTGTAGGTAGCTTCTTCCTCCCTGCTGTGATGGGCTGGAGGGAAGTTGCACTGCACGACTGCATGGTTCTCTGAGTGAAGAAGAGCACATCTCCACGGCACCCCGTAAACTAACCTGGACCTAGGTTCTGACTCGCTCATGCGCCAGGCTGGTTGAAATGTGCATTGCAGGAATGCTTCTCTCGGAGCAGTCAGTACAGTGTATTTCCGTGCGTCTGCACAGATTCTGCGGTCATAAGTTCCTACTGCCTCCTATCTGCGGTTTTCAGGACCTGCCCCACGGAGCACTTGCATCTCAGCGGGAAGTAGATCACATGTCCCTCGATACTCCCCACTTACCTTTGTTAGCTATTGTCATGGGTTTCCGGAGGAGGGTTTGGATGGGGCCTCGGAAGGAACCTTTGTTTCTCACACGTCCGGGTATAGACTTTCCATTTCACGTTCACTCCTCTGTTGCGATTACTTCTGCCACCCCAGATTTCTTGAAAGCCCAGTTGAAAGCTGCCGAGGTCCTTCTTGTGTCCTGCTTGTGCCTGCCCGTGGCACCCGCTCGTCGAACTGTCAGCTGGCCTCTAACTCCCATATGCGAGAGGCGGGTGGGGAGCTGCAGTCCAGGGATGCTTGTATCGGAGACTCTAGCACAGTGCATTTCGTTGGGGCCTCTGCACCTGAAGTATTTATGCGCTCCGATTCCGTTCATTGAGTGGCTTCCCAGAAGCTACCTTCAAGGAACGCTAGTGACTGGGATTCACTTGGACTGCACATCCCTCGAGCCGCCAGGCTTATTTTTATATGATTTCCTGTACCTCTTCTTTTGCGTTTTGCCCGCGAAGTTTAAAGCTCTACTCCAGGAGCGCTTCTTTCTCACCGGAGCTCTCAAGTGCTTTCGTGGCCCTGCTACTCTTCTGTGCAGGGAACCTCGCCCATCCTATCAGTGAGGTTGCGTTGAAAACGGCCGGGCAGCACAGCTGCCCCATCTCAGCGTTAAGTACGTGCATTTCCAAGGCACCTCCTCAGAACAGATCTAACGGCTAGGTTGTAAGGAACTCCCGTAAGAGCAGGGCTAGCTGAAAGCTGCATTCAAGGGCTGTTTGCCTCGGAGAGTGAAGCCCAGGGCAGGGTAACTGAGCTTCCGCACCTACAGTTGACATGAGTTCATGTTGCCTTTTCAGAGGCCTGTGAGTCGCTGCTTTCCGGCAAAGCTTTTCTCCCGTCAGTTACATTGGTCCCATTTCCCTGGAGTGTCCCGCCGCACTTTCACCTATGTCGGCACGGCTTGACGTGAGCGTCTGGTCAGACGCTCCAATGAAGGAAGACTTGCGTCTCACACTTGACCATAGATGGGTTCCATCGCACCTCCACACCTCCCCGGTGTTAGTGTCTACCAGCACCAAAGAGACGCCCCTCGACAGCTGCAATGCGGGAGAGCTTGGATTTCTGACCTAGGTATAGCGCATTTCCACGGCATGTCCTCACTTCGAGTTGAGCTAGGTTCTAAGTCCCCAGCGAGAGATGCTAGCTGAAAGCTGCATTCAAGGAATGCTTTCTGCTCAGACCTAAGCATAGTACATTTTCCCTGGGTCCCATCACCTGCACCGAAGCAGTTTCTAACTCCTTTCCTAGGAAGGCATGTTAGAGGCTGCCTTCAAGGATCACTTGTGCCTCAGAGTTCGGAAGGGACACTGCCCACGAGTCTCCAACCCTCTCTGGTCTATGTTCCCATGCCGGTTTTGACGAGGGTACTGGAATGCACTCAAAGAACAACGCTTCTGTCTCACGGTGAAGAATAGAGCATTTCAGTGAACCAGGTGGCGTTTCCATTGCAACTCGGCGGGGTGTGTAGGTAGCTTCTTCCTCCCTGCTGTGATGGGCTGGAGGGAAGTTGCACTGCACGACTGCATGGTTCTCTGAGTGAAGAAGAGCACATCTCCACGGCACCCCGTAAACTAACCTGGACCTAGGTTCTGACTCGCTCATGCGCCAGGCTGGTTGAAATGTGCATTGCAGGAATGCTTCTCTCGGAGCAGTCAGTACAGTGTATTTCCGTGCGTCTGCACAGATTCTGCGGTCATAAGTTCCTACTGCCTCCTATCTGCGGTTTTCAGGACCTGCCCCACGGAGCACTTGCATCTCAGCGGGAAGTAGATCACATGTCCCTCGATACTCCCCACTTACCTTTG
The DNA here is from genome assembly GCF_048164855.1 of Canis lupus baileyi. NCBI lineage: Eukaryota > Metazoa > Chordata > Mammalia > Carnivora > Canidae > Canis > Canis lupus. The sequence continues at coordinate 75,268,810 of NC_132876.1, read as the reverse complement.
TTAGCTATTGTCATGGGTTTCCGGAGGAGGGTTTGGATGGGGCCTCGGAAGGAACCTTTGTTTCTCACACGTCCGGGTATAGACTTTCCATTTCACGTTCACTCCTCTGTTGCGATTACTTCTGCCACCCCAGATTTCTTGAAAGCCCAGTTGAAAGCTGCCGAGGAGGAGTGCTTGTGCCTGCCCGTGGCACCCGCTCGTCGAACTGTCAGCTGGCCTCTAACTCCCATATGCGAGAGGCGGGTGGGGAGCTGCAGTCCAGGGATGCTTGTATCGGAGACTCTAGCACAGTGCATTTCGTTGGGGCCTCTGCACCTGAAGTATTTATGCGCTCCGATTCCGTTCATTGAGTGGCTTCCCAGAAGCTACCTTCAAGGAACGCTAGTGACTGGGATTCACTTGGACTGCACATCCCTCGAGCCGCCAGGCTTATTTTTATATGATTTCCTGTACCTCTTCTTTTGCGTTTTGCCCGCGAAGTTTAAAGCTCTACTCCAGGAGCGCTTCTTTCTCACCGGAGCTCTCAAGTGCTTTCGTGGCCCTGCTACTCTTCTGTGCAGGGAACCTCGCCCATCCTATCAGTGAGGTTGCGTTGAAAACGGCCGGGCAGCACAGCTGCCCCATCTCAGCGTTAAGTACGTGCATTTCCAAGGCACCTCCTCAGAACAGATCTAACGGCTAGGTTGTAAGGAACTCCCGTAAGAGCAGGGCTAGCTGAAAGCTGCATTCAAGGGCTGTTTGCCTCGGAGAGTGAAGCCCAGGGCAGGGTAACTGAGCTTCCGCACCTACAGTTGACATGAGTTCATGTTGCCTTTTCAGAGGCCTGTGAGTCGCTGCTTTCCGGCAAAGCTTTTCTCCCGTCAGTTACATTGGTCCCATTTCCCTGGAGTGTCCCGCCGCACTTTCACCTATGTCGGCACGGCTTGACGTGAGCGTCTGGTCAGACGCTCCAATGAAGGAAGACTTGCGTCTCACACTTGACCATAGATGGGTTCCATCGCACCTCCACACCTCCCCGGTGTTAGTGTCTACCAGCACCAAAGAGACGCCCCTCGACAGCTGCAATGCGGGAGAGCTTGGATTTCTGACCTAGGTATAGCGCATTTCCACGGCATGTCCTCACTTCGAGTTGAGCTAGGTTCTAAGTCCCCAGCGAGAGATGCTAGCTGAAAGCTGCATTCAAGGAATGCTTTCTGCTCAGACCTAAGCATAGTACATTTTCCCTGGGTCCCATCACCTGCACCGAAGCAGTTTCTAACTCCTTTCCTAGGAAGGCATGTTAGAGGCTGCCTTCAAGGATCACTTGTGCCTCAGAGTTCGGAAGGGACACTGCCCACGAGTCTCCAACCCTCTCTGGTCTATGTTCCCATGCCGGTTTTGACGAGGGTACTGGAATGCACTCAAAGAACAACGCTTCTGTCTCACGGTGAAGAATAGAGCATTTCAGTGAACCAGGTGGCGTTTCCATTGCAACTCGGCGGGGTGTGTAGGTAGCTTCTTCCTCCCTGCTGTGATGGGCTGGAGGGAAGTTGCACTGCACGACTGCATGGTTCTCTGAGTGAAGAAGAGCACATCTCCACGGCACCCCGTAAACTAACCTGGACCTAGGTTCTGACTCGCTCATGCGCCAGGCTGGTTGAAATGTGCATTGCAGGAATGCTTCTCTCGGAGCAGTCAGTACAGTGTATTTCCGTGCGTCTGCACAGATTCTGCGGTCATAAGTTCCTACTGCCTCCTATCTGCGGTTTTCAGGACCTGCCCCACGGAGCACTTGCATCTCAGCGGGAAGTAGATCACATGTCCCTCGATACTCCCCACTTACCTTTGTTAGCTATTGTCATGGGTTTCCGGAGGAGGGTTTGGATGGGGCCTCGGAAGGAACCTTTGTTTCTCACACGTCCGGGTATAGACTTTCCATTTCACGTTCACTCCTCTGTTGCGATTACTTCTGCCACCCCAGATTTCTTGAAAGCCCAGTTGAAAGCTGCCGAGGAGGAGTGCTTGTGCCTGCCCGTGGCACCCGCTCGTCGAACTGTCAGCTGGCCTCTAACTCCCATATGCGAGAGGCGGGTGGGGAGCTGCAGTCCAGGGATGCTTGTATCGGAGACTCTAGCACAGTGCATTTCGTTGGGGCCTCTGCACCTGAAGTATTTATGCGCTCCGATTCCGTTCATTGAGTGGCTTCCCAGAAGCTACCTTCAAGGAACGCTAGTGACTGGGATTCACTTGGACTGCACATCCCTCGAGCCGCCAGGCTTATTTTTATATGATTTCCTGTACCTCTTCCTTTGCGTTTTGCCCGGGAAGTTTAAAGCTCTACTCCAGGAGCGCTTCTTTCTCACCGGAGCTCTCAAGTGCTTTCGTGGCCCTGCTACTCTTCTGTGCAGGGAACCTCGCCCATCCTATCAGTGAGGTTGCGTTGAAAACGGCCGGGCAGCACAGCTGCCCCATCTCAGCGTTAAGTACGTGCATTTCCAAGGCACCTCCTCAGAACAGATCTAACGGCTAGGTTGTAAGGAACTCCCGTAAGAGCAGGGCTAGCTGAAAGCTGCATTCAAGGGCTGTTTGCCTCGGAGAGTGAAGCCCAGGGCAGGGTAACTGAGCTTCCGCACCTACAGTTGACATGAGTTCATGTTGCCTTTTCAGAGGCCTGTGAGTCGCTGCTTTCCGGCAAAGCTTTTCTCCCGTCAGTTACATTGGTCCCATTTCCCTGGAGTGTCCCGCCGCACTTTCACCTATGTCGGCACGGCTTGACGTGAGCGTCTGGTCAGACGCTCCAATGAAGGAAGACTTGCGTCTCACACTTGACCATAGATGGGTTCCATCGCACCTCCACACCTCCCCGGTGTTAGTGTCTACCAGCACCAAAGAGACGCCCCTCGACAGCTGCAATGCGGGAGAGCTTGGATTTCTGACCTAGGTATAGCGCATTTCCACGGCATGTCCTCACTTCGAGTTGAGCTAGGTTCTAAGTCCCCAGCGAGAGATGCTAGCTGAAAGCTGCATTCAAGGAATGCTTTCTGCTCAGACCTAAGCATAGTACATTTTCCCTGGGTCCCATCACCTGCACCGAAGCAGTTTCTAACTCCTTTCCTAGGAAGGCATGTTAGAGGCTGCCTTCAAGGATCACTTGTGCCTCAGAGTTCGGAAGGGACACTGCCCACGAGTCTCCAACCCTCTCTGGTCTATGTTCCCATGCCGGTTTTGACGAGGGTACTGGAATGCACTCAAAGAACAACGCTTCTGTCTCACGGTGAAGAATAGAGCATTTCAGTGAACCAGGTGGCGTTTCCATTGCAACTCGGCGGGGTGTGTAGGTAGCTTCTTCCTCCCTGCTGTGATGGGCTGGAGGGAAGTTGCACTGCACGACTGCATGGTTCTCTGAGTGAAGAAGAGCACATCTCCACGGCACCCCGTAAACTAACCTGGACCTAGGTTCTGACTCGCTCATGCGCCAGGCTGGTTGAAATGTGCATTGCAGGAATGCTTCTCTCGGAGCAGTCAGTACAGTGTATTTCCGTGCGTCTGCACAGATTCTGCGGTCATAAGTTCCTACTGCCTCCTATCTGCGGTTTTCAGGACCTGCCCCACGGAGCACTTGCATCTCAGCGGGAAGTAGATCACATGTCCCTCGATACTCCCCACTTACCTTTGTTAGCTATTGTCATGGGTTTCCGGAGGAGGGTTTGGATGGGGCCTCGGAAGGAACCTTTGTTTCTCACACGTCCGGGTATAGACTTTCCATTTCACGTTCACTCCTCTGTTGCGATTACTTCTGCCACCCCAGATTTCTTGAAAGCCCAGTTGAAAGCTGCCGAGGAGGAGTGCTTGTGCCTGCCCGTGGCACCCGCTCGTCGAACTGTCAGCTGGCCTCTAACTCCCATATGCGAGAGGCGGGTGGGGAGCTGCAGTCCAGGGATGCTTGTATCGGAGACTCTAGCACAGTGCATTTCGTTGGGGCCTCTGCACCTGAAGTATTTATGCGCTCCGATTCCGTTCATTGAGTGGCTTCCCAGAAGCTACCTTCAAGGAACGCTAGTGACTGGGATTCACTTGGACTGCACATCCCTCGAGCCGCCAGGCTTATTTTTATATGATTTCCTGTACCTCTTCTTTTGCGTTTTGCCCGGGAAGTTTAAAGCTCTACTCCAGGAGCGCTTCTTTCTCACCGGAGCTCTCAAGTGCTTTCGTGGCCCTGCTACTCTTCTGTGCAGGGAACCTCGCCCATCCTATCAGTGAGGTTGCGTTGAAAACGGCCGGGCAGCACAGCTGCCCCATCTCAGCGTTAAGTACGTGCATTTCCAAGGCACCTCCTCAGAACAGATCTAACGGCTAGGTTGTAAGGAACTCCCGTAAGAGCAGGGCTAGCTGAAAGCTGCATTCAAGGGCTGTTTGCCTCGGAGAGTGAAGCCCAGGGCAGGGTAACTGAGCTTCCGCACCTACAGTTGACATGAGTTCATGTTGCCTTTTCAGAGGCCTGTGAGTCGCTGCTTTCCGGCAAAGCTTTTCTCCCGTCAGTTACATTGGTCCCATTTCCCTGGAGTGTCCCGCCGCACTTTCACCTATGTCGGCACGGCTTGACGTGAGCGTCTGGTCAGACGCTCCAATGAAGGAAGACTTGCGTCTCACACTTGACCATAGATGGGTTCCATCGCACCTCCACACCTCCCCGGTGTTAGTGTCTACCAGCACCAAAGAGACGCCCCTCGACAGCTGCAATGCGGGAGAGCTTGGATTTCTGACCTAGGTATAGCGCATTTCCACGGCATGTCCTCACTTCGAGTTGAGCTAGGTTCTAAGTCCCCAGCGAGAGATGCTAGCTGAAAGCTGCATTCAAGGAATGCTTTCTGCTCAGACCTAAGCATAGTACATTTTCCCTGGGTCCCATCACCTGCACCGAAGCAGTTTCTAACTCCTTTCCTAGGAAGGCATGTTAGAGGCTGCCTTCAAGGATCACTTGTGCCTCAGAGTTCGGAAGGGACACTGCCCACGAGTCTCCAACCCTCTCTGGTCTATGTTCCCATGCCGGTTTTGACGAGGGTACTGGAATGCACTCAAAGAACAACGCTTCTGTCTCACGGTGAAGAATAGAGCATTTCAGTGAACCAGGTGGCATTTCCATTGCAACTCGGCGGGGTGTGTAGGTAGCTTCTTCCTCCCTGCTGTGATGGGCTGGAGGGAAGTTGCACTGCACGACTGCATGGTTCTCTGAGTGAAGAAGAGCACATCTCCACGGCACCCCGTAAACTAACCTGGACCTAGGTTCTGACTCGCTCATGCGCCAGGCTGGTTGAAATGTGCATTGCAGGAATGCTTCTCTCGGAGCAGTCAGTACAGCGTATTTCCGTGCGTCTGCACAGATTCTGCGGTCATAAGTTCCTACTGCCTCCTATCTGCGGTTTTCAGGACCTGCCCCACGGAGCACTTGCATCTCAGCGGGAAGTAGATCACATGTCCCTCGATACTCCCCACTTACCTTTGTTAGCTATTGTCATGGGTTTCCGGAGGAGGGTTTGGATGGGGCCTCGGAAGGAACCTTTGTTTCTCACACGTCCGGGTATAGACTTTCCATTTCACGTTCACTCCTCTGTTGCGATTACTTCTGCCACCCCAGATTTCTTGAAAGCCCAGTTGAAAGCTGCCGAGGAGGAGTGCTTGTGCCTGCCCGTGGCACCCGCTCGTCGAACTGTCAGCTGGCCTCTAACTCCCATATGCGAGAGGCGGGTGGGGAGCTGCAGTCCAGGGATGCTTGTATCGGAGACTCTAGCACAGTGCATTTCGTTGGGGCCTCTGCACCTGAAGTATTTATGCGCTCCGATTCCGTTCATTGAGTGGCTTCCCAGAAGCTACCTTCAAGGAACGCTAGTGACTGGGATTCACTTGGACTGCACATCCCTCGAGCCGCCAGGCTTATTTTTATATGATTTCCTGTACCTCTTCTTTTGCGTTTTGCCCGCGAAGTTTAAAGCTCTACTCCAGGAGCGCTTCTTTCTCACCGGAGCTCTCAAGTGCTTTCGTGGCCCTGCTACTCTTCTGTGCAGGGAACCTCGCCCATCCTATCAGTGAGGTTGCGTTGAAAACGGCCGGGCAGCACAGCTGCCCCATCTCAGCGTTAAGTACGTGCATTTCCAAGGCACCTCCTCAGAACAGATCTAACGGCTAGGTTGTAAGGAACTCCCGTAAGAGCAGGGCTAGCTGAAAGCTGCATTCAAGGGCTGTTTGCCTCGGAGAGTGAAGCCCAGGGCAGGGTAACTGAGCTTCCGCACCTACAGTTGACATGAGTTCATGTTGCCTTTTCAGAGGCCTGTGAGTCGCTGCTTTCCGGCAAAGCTTTTCTCCCGTCAGTTACATTGGTCCCATTTCCCTGGAGTGTCCCGCCGCACTTTCACCTATGTCGGCACGGCTTGACGTGAGCGTCTGGTCAGACGCTCCAATGAAGGAAGACTTGCGTCTCACACTTGACCATAGATGGGTTCCATCGCACCTCCACACCTCCCCGGTGTTAGTGTCTACCAGCACCAAAGAGACGCCCCTCGACAGCTGCAATGCGGGAGAGCTTGGATTTCTGACCTAGGTATAGCGCATTTCCACGGCATGTCCTCACTTCGAGTTGAGCTAGGTTCTAAGTCCCCAGCGAGAGATGCTAGCTGAAAGCTGCATTCAAGGAATGCTTTCTGCTCAGACCTAAGCATAGTACATTTTCCCTGGGTCCCATCACCTGCACCGAAGCAGTTTCTAACTCCTTTCCTAGGAAGGCATGTTAGAGGCTGCCTTCAAGGATCACTTGTGCCTCAGAGTTCGGAAGGGACACTGCCCACGAGTCTCCAACCCTCTCTGGTCTATGTTCCCATGCCGGTTTTGACGAGGGTACTGGAATGCACTCAAAGAACAACGCTTCTGTCTCACGGTGAAGAATAGAGCATTTCAGTGAACCAGGTGGCATTTCCATTGCAACTCGGCGGGGTGTGTAGGTAGCTTCTTCCTCCCTGCTGTGATGGGCTGGAGGGAAGTTGCACTGCACGACTGCATGGTTCTCTGAGTGAAGAAGAGCACATCTCCACGGCACCCCGTAAACTAACCTGGACCTAGGTTCTGACTCGCTCATGCGCCAGGCTGGTTGAAATGTGCATGGCAGGAATGCTTCTCTCGGAGCAGTCAGTACAGTGTATTTCCGTGCGTCTGCACAGATTCTGCGGTCATAAGTTCCTACTGCCTCCTATCTGCGGTTTTCAGGACCTGCCCCACGGAGCACTTGCATCTCAGCGGGAAGTAGATCACATGTCCCTCGATACTCCCCACTTACCTTTGTTAGCTATTGTCATGGGTTTCCGGAGGAGGGTTTGGATGGGGCCTCGGAAGGAACCTTTGTTTCTCACACGTCCGGGTATAGACTTTCCATTTCACGTTCACTCCTCTGTTGCGATTACTTCTGCCACCCCAGATTTCTTGAAAGCCCAGTTGAAAGCTGCCGAGGAGGAGTGCTTGTGCCTGCCCGTGGCACCCGCTCGTCGAACTGTCAGCTGGCCTCTAACTCCCATATGCGAGAGGCGGGTGGGGAGCTGCAGTCCAGGGATGCTTGTATCGGAGACTCTAGCACAGTGCATTTCGTTGGGGCCTCTGCACCTGAAGTATTTATGCGCTCCGATTCCGTTCATTGAGTGGCTTCCCAGAAGCTACCTTCAAGGAACGCTAGTGACTGGGATTCACTTGGACTGCACATCCCTCGAGCCGCCAGGCTTATTTTTATATGATTTCCTGTACCTCTTCTTTTGCGTTTTGCCCGGGAAGTTTAAAGCTCTACTCCAGGAGCGCTTCTTTCTCACCGGAGCTCTCAAGTGCTTTCGTGGCCCTGCTACTCTTCTGTGCAGGGAACCTCGCCCATCCTATCAGTGAGGTTGCGTTGAAAACGGCCGGGCAGCACAGCTGCCCCATCTCAGCGTTAAGTACGTGCATTTCCAAGGCACCTCCTCAGAACAGATCTAACGGCTAGGTTGTAAGGAACTCCCGTAAGAGCAGGGCTAGCTGAAAGCTGCATTCAAGGGCTGTTTGCCTCGGAGAGTGAAGCCCAGGGCAGGGTAACTGAGCTTCCGCACCTACAGTTGACATGAGTTCATGTTGCCTTTTCAGAGGCCTGTGAGTCGCTGCTTTCCGGCAAAGCTTTTCTCCCGTCAGTTACATTGGTCCCATTTCCCTGGAGTGTCCCGCCGCACTTTCACCTATGTCGGCACGGCTTGACGTGAGCGTCTGGTCAGACGCTCCAATGAAGGAAGACTTGCGTCTCACACTTGACCATAGATGGGTTCCATCGCACCTCCACACCTCCCCGGTGTTAGTGTCTACCAGCACCAAAGAGACGCCCCTCGACAGCTGCAATGCGGGAGAGCTTGGATTTCTGACCTAGGTATAGCGCATTTCCACGGCATGTCCTCACTTCGAGTTGAGCTAGGTTCTAAGTCCCCAGCGAGAGATGCTAGCTGAAAGCTGCATTCAAGGAATGCTTTCTGCTCAGACCTAAGCATAGTACATTTTCCCTGGGTCCCATCACCTGCACCGAAGCAGTTTCTAACTCCTTTCCTAGGAAGGCATGTTAGAGGCTGCCTTCAAGGATCACTTGTGCCTCAGAGTTCGGAAGGGACACTGCCCACGAGTCTCCAACCCTCTCTGGTCTATGTTCCCATGCCGGTTTTGACGAGGGTACTGGAATGCACTCAAAGAACAACGCTTCTGTCTCACGGTGAAGAATAGAGCATTTCAGTGAACCAGGTGGCGTTTCCATTGCAACTCGGCGGGGTGTGTAGGTAGCTTCTTCCTCCCTGCTGTGATGGGCTGGAGGGAAGTTACACTGCACGACTGCATGGTTCTCTGAGTGAAGAAGAGCACATCTCCACGGCACCCCGTAAACTAACCTGGACCTAGGTTCTGACTCGCTCATGCGCCAGGCTGGTTGAAATGTGCATTGCAGGAATGCTTCTCTCGGAGCAGTCAGTACAGTGTATTTCCGTGCGTCTGCACAGATTCTGCGGTCATAAGTTCCTACTGCCTCCTATCTGCGGTTTTCAGGACCTGCCCCACGGAGCACTTGCATCTCAGCGGGAAGTAGATCACATGTCCCTCGATACTCCCCACTTACCTTTGTTAGCTATTGTCATGGGTTTCCGGAGGAGGGTTTGGATGGGGCCTCGGAAGGAACCTTTGTTTCTCACACGTCCGGGTATAGACTTTCCATTTCACGTTCACTCCTCTGTTGCGATTACTTCTGCCACCCCAGATTTCTTGAAAGCCCAGTTGAAAGCTGCCGAGGAGGAGTGCTTGTGCCTGCCCGTGGCACCCGCTCGTCGAACTGTCAGCTGGCCTCTAACTCCCATATGCGAGAGGCGGGTGGGGAGCTGCAGTCCAGGGATGCTTGTATCGGAGACTCTAGCACAGTGCATTTCGTTGGGGCCTCTGCACCTGAAGTATTTATGCGCTCCGATTCCGTTCATTGAGTGGCTTCCCAGAAGCTACCTTCAAGGAACGCTAGTGACTGGGATTCACTTGGACTGCACATCCCTCGAGCCGCCAGGCTTATTTTTATATGATTTCCTGTACCTCTTCCTTTGCGTTTTGCCCGGGAAGTTTAAAGCTCTACTCCAGGAGCGCTTCTTTCTCACCGGAGCTCTCAAGTGCTTTCGTGGCCCTGCTACTCTTCTGTGCAGGGAACCTCGCCCATCCTATCAGTGAGGTTGCGTTGAAAACGGCCGGGCAGCACAGCTGCCCCATCTCAGCGTTAAGTACGTGCATTTCCAAGGCACCTCCTCAGAACAGATCTAACGGCTAGGTTGTAAGGAACTCCCGTAAGAGCAGGGCTAGCTGAAAGCTGCATTCAAGGGCTGTTTGCCTCGGAGAGTGAAGCCCAGGGCAGGGTAACTGAGCTTCCGCACCTACAGTTGACATGAGTTCATGTTGCCTTTTCAGAGGCCTGTGAGTCGCTGCTTTCCGGCAAAGCTTTTCTCCCGTCAGTTACATTGGTCCCATTTCCCTGGAGTGTCCCGCCGCACTTTCACCTATGTCGGCACGGCTTGACGTGAGCGTCTGGTCAGACGCTCCAATGAAGGAAGACTTGCGTCTCACACTTGACCATAGATGGGTTCCATCGCACCTCCACACCTCCCCGGTGTTAGTGTCTACCAGCACCAAAGAGACGCCCCTCGACAGCTGCAATGCGGGAGAGCTTGGATTTCTGACCTAGGTATAGCGCATTTCCACGGCATGTCCTCACTTCGAGTTGAGCTAGGTTCTAAGTCCCCAGCGAGAGATGCTAGCTGAAAGCTGCATTCAAGGAATGCTTTCTGCTCAGACCTAAGCATAGTACATTTTCCCTGGGTCCCATCACCTGCACCGAAGCAGTTTCTAACTCCTTTCCTAGGAAGGCATGTTAGAGGCTGCCTTCAAGGATCACTTGTGCCTCAGAGTTCGGAAGGGACACTGCCCACGAGTCTCCAACCCTCTCTGGTCTATGTTCCCATGCCGGTTTTGACGAGGGTACTGGAATGCACTCAAAGAACAACGCTTCTGTCTCACGGTGAAGAATAGAGCATTTCAGTGAACCAGGTGGCGTTTCCATTGCAACTCGGCGGGGTGTGTAGGTAGCTTCTTCCTCCCTGCTGTGATGGGCTGGAGGGAAGTTGCACTGCACGACTGCATGGTTCTCTGAGTGAAGAAGAGCACATCTCCACGGCACCCCGTAAACTAACCTGGACCTAGGTTCTGACTCGCTCATGCGCCAGGCTGGTTGAAATGTGCATTGCAGGAATGCTTCTCTCGGAGCAGTCAGTACAGTGTATTTCCGTGCGTCTGCACAGATTCTGCGGTCATAAGTTCCTACTGCCTCCTATCTGCGGTTTTCAGGACCTGCCCCACGGAGCACTTGCATCTCAGCGGGAAGTAGATCACATGTCCCTCGATACTCCCCACTTACCTTTGTTAGCTATTGTCATGGGTTTCCGGAGGAGGGTTTGGATGGGGCCTCGGAAGGAACCTTTGTTTCTCACACGTCCGGGTATAGACTTTCCATTTCACGTTCACTCCTCTGTTGCGATTACTTCTGCCACCCCAGATTTCTTGAAAGCCCAGTTGAAAGCTGCCGAGGAGGAGTGCTTGTGCCTGCCCGTGGCACCCGCTCGTCGAACTGTCAGCTGGCCTCTAACTCCCATATGCGAGAGGCGGGTGGGGAGCTGCAGTCCAGGGATGCTTGTATCGGAGACTCTAGCACAGTGCATTTCGTTGGGGCCTCTGCACCTGAAGTATTTATGCGCTCCGATTCCGTTCATTGAGTGGCTTCCCAGAAGCTACCTTCAAGGAACGCTAGTGACTGGGATTCACTTGGACTGCACATCCCTCGAGCCGCCAGGCTTATTTTTATATGATTTCCTGTACCTCTTCTTTTGCGTTTTGCCCGGGAAGTTTAAAGCTCTACTCCAGGAGCGCTTCTTTCTCACCGGAGCTCTCAAGTGCTTTCGTGGCCCTGCTACTCTTCTGTGCAGGGAACCTCGCCCATCCTATCAGTGAGGTTGCGTTGAAAACGGCCGGGCAGCACAGCTGCCCCATCTCAGCGTTAAGTACGTGCATTTCCAAGGCACCTCCTCAGAACAGATCTAACGGCTAGGTTGTAAGGAACTCCCGTAAGAGCAGGGCTAGCTGAAAGCTGCATTCAAGGGCTGTTTGCCTCGGAGAGTGAAGCCCAGGGCAGGGTAACTGAGCTTCCGCACCTACAGTTGACATGAGTTCATGTTGCCTTTTCAGAGGCCTGTGAGTCGCTGCTTTCCGGCAAAGCTTTTCTCCCGTCAGTTACATTGGTCCCATTTCCCTGGAGTGTCCCGCCGCACTTTCACCTATGTCGGCACGGCTTGACGTGAGCGTCTGGTCAGACGCTCCAATGAAGGAAGACTTGCGTCTCACACTTGACCATAGATGGGTTCCATCGCACCTCCACACCTCCCCGGTGTTAGTGTCTACCAGCACCAAAGAGACGCCCCTCGACAGCTGCAATGCGGGAGAGCTTGGATTTCTGACCTAGGTATAGCGCATTTCCACGGCATGTCCTCACTTCGAGTTGAGCTAGGTTCTAAGTCCCCAGCGAGAGATGCTAGCTGAAAGCTGCATTCAAGGAATGCTTTCTGCTCAGACCTAAGCATAGTACATTTTCCCTGGGTCCCATCACCTGCACCGAAGCAGTTTCTAACTCCTTTCCTAGGAAGGCATGTTAGAGGCTGCCTTCAAGGATCACTTGTGCCTCAGAGTTCGGAAGGGACACTGCCCACGAGTCTCCAACCCTCTCTGGTCTATGTTCCCATGCCGGTTTTGACGAGGGTACTGGAATGCACTCAAAGAACAACGCTTCTGTCTCACGGTGAAGAATAGAGCATTTCAGTGAACCAGGTGGCATTTCCATTGCAACTCGGCGGGGTGTGTAGGTAGCTTCTTCCTCCCTGCTGTGATGGGCTGGAGGGAAGTTGCACTGCACGACTGCATGGTTCTCTGAGTGAAGAAGAGCACATCTCCACGGCACCCCGTAAACTAACCTGGACCTAGGTTCTGACTCGCTCATGCGCCAGGCTGGTTGAAATGTGCATTGCAGGAATGCTTCTCTCGGAGCAGTCAGTACAGCGTATTTCCGTGCGTCTGCACAGATTCTGCGGTCATAAGTTCCTACTGCCTCCTATCTGCGGTTTTCAGGACCTGCCCCACGGAGCACTTGCATCTCAGCGGGAAGTAGATCACATGTCCCTCGATACTCCCCACTTACCTTTGTTAGCTATTGTCATGGGTTTCCGGAGGAGGGTTTGGATGGGGCCTCGGAAGGAACCTTTGTTTCTCACACGTCCGGGTATAGACTTTCCATTTCACGTTCACTCCTCTGTTGCGATTACTTCTGCCACCCCAGATTTCTTGAAAGCCCAGTTGAAAGCTGCCGAGGAGGAGTGCTTGTGCCTGCCCGTGGCACCCGCTCGTCGAACTGTCAGCTGGCCTCTAACTCCCATATGCGAGAGGCGGGTGGGGAGCTGCAGTCCAGGGATGCTTGTATCGGAGACTCTAGCACAGTGCATTTCGTTGGGGCCTCTGCACCTGAAGTATTTATGCGCTCCGATTCCGTTCATTGAGTGGCTTCCCAGAAGCTACCTTCAAGGAACGCTAGTGACTGGGATTCACTTGGACTGCACATCCCTCGAGCCGCCAGGCTTATTTTTATATGATTTCCTGTACCTCTTCTTTTGCGTTTTGCCCGCGAAGTTTAAAGCTCTACTCCAGGAGCGCTTCTTTCTCACCGGAGCTCTCAAGTGCTTTCGTGGCCCTGCTACTCTTCTGTGCAGGGAACCTCGCCCATCCTATCAGTGAGGTTGCGTTGAAAACGGCCGGGCAGCACAGCTGCCCCATCTCAGCGTTAAGTACGTGCATTTCCAAGGCACCTCCTCAGAACAGATCTAACGGCTAGGTTGTAAGGAACTCCCGTAAGAGCAGGGCTAGCTGAAAGCTGCATTCAAGGGCTGTTTGCCTCGGAGAGTGAAGCCCAGGGCAGGGTAACTGAGCTTCCGCACCTACAGTTGACATGAGTTCATGTTGCCTTTTCAGAGGCCTGTGAGTCGCTGCTTTCCGGCAAAGCTTTTCTCCCGTCAGTTACATTGGTCCCATTTCCCTGGAGTGTCCCGCCGCACTTTCACCTATGTCGGCACGGCTTGACGTGAGCGTCTGGTCAGACGCTCCAATGAAGGAAGACTTGCGTCTCACACTTGACCATAGATGGGTTCCATCGCACCTCCACACCTCCCCGGTGTTAGTGTCTACCAGCACCAAAGAGACGCCCCTCGACAGCTGCAATGCGGGAGAGCTTGGATTTCTGACCTAGGTATAGCGCATTTCCACGGCATGTCCTCACTTCGAGTTGAGCTAGGTTCTAAGTCCCCAGCGAGAGATGCTAGCTGAAAGCTGCATTCAAGGAATGCTTTCTGCTCAGACCTAAGCATAGTACATTTTCCCTGGGTCCCATCACCTGCACCGAAGCAGTTTCTAACTCCTTTCCTAGGAAGGCATGTTAGAGGCTGCCTTCAAGGATCACTTGTGCCTCAGAGTTCGGAAGGGACACTGCCCACGAGTCTCCAACCCTCTCTGGTCTATGTTCCCATGCCGGTTTTGACGAGGGTACTGGAATGCACTCAAAGAACAACGCTTCTGTCTCACGGTGAAGAATAGAGCATTTCAGTGAACCAGGTGGCGTTTCCATTGCAACTCGGCGGGGTGTGTAGGTAGCTTCTTCCTCCCTGCTGTGATGGGCTGGAGGGAAGTTGCACTGCACGACTGCATGGTTCTCTGAGTGAAGAAGAGCACATCTCCACGGCACCCCGTAAACTAACCTGGACCTAGGTTCTGACTCGCTCATGCGCCAGGCTGGTTGAAATGTGCATTGCAGGAATGCTTCTCTCGGAGCAGTCAGTACAGCGTATTTCCGTGCGTCTGCACAGATTCTGCGGTCATAAGTTCCTACTGCCTCCTATCTGCGGTTTTCAGGACCTGCCCCACGGAGCACTTGCATCTCAGCGGGAAGTAGATCACATGTCCCTCGATACTCCCCACTTACCTTTGTTAGCTATTGTCATGGGTTTCCGGAGGAGGGTTTGGATGGGGCCTCGGAAGGAACCTTTGTTTCTCACACGTCCGGGTATAGACTTTCCATTTCACGTTCACTCCTCTGTTGCGATTACTTCTGCCACCCCAGATTTCTTGAAAGCCCAGTTGAAAGCTGCCGAGGAGGAGTGCTTGTGCCTGCCCGTGGCACCCGCTCGTCGAACTGTCAGCTGGCCTCTAACTCCCATATGCGAGAGGCGGGTGGGGAGCTGCAGTCCAGGGATGCTTGTATCGGAGACTCTAGCACAGTGCATTTCGTTGGGGCCTCTGCACCTGAAGTATTTATGCGCTCCGATTCCGTTCATTGAGTGGCTTCCCAGAAGCTACCTTCAAGGAACGCTAGTGACTGGGATTCACTTGGACTGCACATCCCTCGAGCCGCCAGGCTTATTTTTATATGATTTCCTGTACCTCTTCTTTTGCGTTTTGCCCGGGAAGTTTAAAGCTCTACTCCAGGAGCGCTTCTTTCTCACCGGAGCTCTCAAGTGCTTTCGTGGCCCTGCTACTCTTCTGTGCAGGGAACCTCGCCCATCCTATCAGTGAGGTTGCGTTGAAAACGGCCGGGCAGCACAGCTGCCCCATCTCAGCGTTAAGTACGTGCATTTCCAAGGCACCTCCTCAGAACAGATCTAACGGCTAGGTTGTAAGGAACTCCCGTAAGAGCAGGGCTAGCTGAAAGCTGCATTCAAGGGCTGTTTGCCTCGGAGAGTGAAGCCCAGGGCAGGGTAACTGAGCTTCCGCACCTACAGTTGACATGAGTTCATGTTGCCTTTTCAGAGGCCTGTGAGTCGCTGCTTTCCGGCAAAGCTTTTCTCCCGTCAGTTACATTGGTCCCATTTCCCTGGAGTGTCCCGCCGCACTTTCACCTATGTCGGCACGGCTTGACGTGAGCGTCTGGTCAGACGCTCCAATGAAGGAAGACTTGCGTCTCACACTTGACCATAGATGGGTTCCATCGCACCTCCACACCTCCCCGGTGTTAGTGTCTACCAGCACCAAAGAGACGCCCCTCGACAGCTGCAATGCGGGAGAGCTTGGATTTCTGACCTAGGTATAGCGCATTTCCACGGCATGTCCTCACTTCGAGTTGAGCTAGGTTCTAAGTCCCCAGCGAGAGATGCTAGCTGAAAGCTGCATTCAAGGAATGCTTTCTGCTCAGACCTAAGCATAGTACATTTTCCCTGGGTCCCATCACCTGCACCGAAGCAGTTTCTAACTCCTTTCCTAGGAAGGCATGTTAGAGGCTGCCTTCAAGGATCACTTGTGCCTCAGAGTTCGGAAGGGACACTGCCCACGAGTCTCCAACCCTCTCTGGTCTATGTTCCCATGCCGGTTTTGACGAGGGTACTGGAATGCACTCAAAGAACAACGCTTCTGTCTCACGGTGAAGAATAGAGCATTTCAGTGAACCAGGTGGCGTTTCCATTGCAACTCGGCGGGGTGTGTAGGTAGCTTCTTCCTCCCTGCTGTGATGGGCTGGAGGGAAGTTACACTGCACGACTGCATGGTTCTCTGAGTGAAGAAGAGCACATCTCCACGGCACCCCGTAAACTAACCTGGACCTAGGTTCTGACTCGCTCATGCGCCAGGCTGGTTGAAATGTGCATTGCAGGAATGCTTCTCTCGGAGCAGTCAGTACAGTGTATTTCCGTGCGTCTGCACAGATTCTGCGGTCATAAGTTCCTACTGCCTCCTATCTGCGGTTTTCAGGACCTGCCCCACGGAGCACTTGCATCTCAGCGGGAAGTAGATCACATGTCCCTCGATACTCCCCACTTACCTTTGTTAGCTATTGTCATGGGTTTCCGGAGGAGGGTTTGGATGGGGCCTCGGAAGGAACCTTTGTTTCTCACACGTCCGGGTATAGACTTTCCATTTCACGTTCACTCCTCTGTTGCGATTACTTCTGCCACCCCAGATTTCTTGAAAGCCCAGTTGAAAGCTGCCGAGGAGGAGTGCTTGTGCCTGCCCGTGGCACCCGCTCGTCGAACTGTCAGCTGGCCTCTAACTCCCATATGCGAGAGGCGGGTGGGGAGCTGCAGTCCAGGGATGCTTGTATCGGAGACTCTAGCACAGTGCATTTCGTTGGGGCCTCTGCACCTGAAGTATTTATGCGCTCCGATTCCGTTCATTGAGTGGCTTCCCAGAAGCTACCTTCAAGGAACGCTAGTGACTGGGATTCACTTGGACTGCACATCCCTCGAGCCGCCAGGCTTATTTTTATATGATTTCCTGTACCTCTTCCTTTGCGTTTTGCCCGGGAAGTTTAAAGCTCTACTCCAGGAGCGCTTCTTTCTCACCGGAGCTCTCAAGTGCTTTCGTGGCCCTGCTACTCTTCTGTGCAGGGAACCTCGCCCATCCTATCAGTGAGGTTGCGTTGAAAACGGCCGGGCAGCACAGCTGCCCCATCTCAGCGTTAAGTACGTGCATTTCCAAGGCACCTCCTCAGAACAGATCTAACGGCTAGGTTGTAAGGAACTCCCGTAAGAGCAGGGCTAGCTGAAAGCTGCATTCAAGGGCTGTTTGCCTCGGAGAGTGAAGCCCAGGGCAGGGTAACTGAGCTTCCGCACCTACAGTTGACATGAGTTCATGTTGCCTTTTCAGAGGCCTGTGAGTCGCTGCTTTCCGGCAAAGCTTTTCTCCCGTCAGTTACATTGGTCCCATTTCCCTGGAGTGTCCCGCCGCACTTTCACCTATGTCGGCACGGCTTGACGTGAGCGTCTGGTCAGACGCTCCAATGAAGGAAGACTTGCGTCTCACACTTGACCATAGATGGGTTCCATCGCACCTCCACACCTCCCCGGTGTTAGTGTCTACCAGCACCAAAGAGACGCCCCTCGACAGCTGCAATGCGGGAGAGCTTGGATTTCTGACCTAGGTATAGCGCATTTCCACGGCATGTCCTCACTTCGAGTTGAGCTAGGTTCTAAGTCCCCAGCGAGAGATGCTAGCTGAAAGCTGCATTCAAGGAATGCTTTCTGCTCAGACCTAAGCATAGTACATTTTCCCTGGGTCCCATCACCTGCACCGAAGCAGTTTCTAACTCCTTTCCTAGGAAGGCATGTTAGAGGCTGCCTTCAAGGATCACTTGTGCCTCAGAGTTCGGAAGGGACACTGCCCACGAGTCTCCAACCCTCTCTGGTCTATGTTCCCATGCCGGTTTTGACGAGGGTACTGGAATGCACTCAAAGAACAACGCTTCTGTCTCACGGTGAAGAATAGAGCATTTCAGTGAACCAGGTGGCGTTTCCATTGCAACTCGGCGGGGTGTGTAGGTAGCTTCTTCCTCCCTGCTGTGATGGGCTGGAGGGAAGTTGCACTGCACGACTGCATGGTTCTCTGAGTGAAGAAGAGCACATCTCCACGGCACCCCGTAAACTAACCTGGACCTAGGTTCTGACTCGCTCATGCGCCAGGCTGGTTGAAATGTGCATGGCAGGAATGCTTCTCTCGGAGCAGTCAGTACAGTGTATTTCCGTGCGTCTGCACAGATTCTGCGGTCATAAGTTCCTACTGCCTCCTATCTGCGGTTTTCAGGACCTGCCCCACGGAGCACTTGCATCTCAGCGGGAAGTAGATCACATGTCCCTCGATACTCCCCACTTACCTTTGTTAGCTATTGTCATGGGTTTCCGGAGGAGGGTTTGGATGGGGCCTCGGAAGGAACCTTTGTTTCTCACACGTCCGGGTATAGACTTTCCATTTCACGTTCACTCCTCTGTTGCGATTACTTCTGCCACCCCAGATTTCTTGAAAGCCCAGTTGAAAGCTGCCGAGGAGGAGTGCTTGTGCCTGCCCGTGGCACCCGCTCGTCGAACTGTCAGCTGGCCTCTAACTCCCATATGCGAGAGGCGGGTGGGGAGCTGCAGTCCAGGGATGCTTGTATCGGAGACTCTAGCACAGTGCATTTCGTTGGGGCCTCTGCACCTGAAGTATTTATGCGCTCCGATTCCGTTCATTGAGTGGCTTCCCAGAAGCTACCTTCAAGGAACGCTAGTGACTGGGATTCACTTGGACTGCACATCCCTCGAGCCGCCAGGCTTATTTTTATATGATTTCCTGTACCTCTTCTTTTGCGTTTTGCCCGGGAAGTTTAAAGCTCTACTCCAGGAGCGCTTCTTTCTCACCGGAGCTCTCAAGTGCTTTCGTGGCCCTGCTACTCTTCTGTGCAGGGAACCTCGCCCATCCTATCAGTGAGGTTGCGTTGAAAACGGCCGGGCAGCACAGCTGCCCCATCTCAGCGTTAAGTACGTGCATTTCCAAGGCACCTCCTCAGAACAGATCTAACGGCTAGGTTGTAAGGAACTCCCGTAAGAGCAGGGCTAGCTGAAAGCTGCATTCAAGGGCTGTTTGCCTCGGAGAGTGAAGCCCAGGGCAGGGTAACTGAGCTTCCGCACCTACAGTTGACATGAGTTCATGTTGCCTTTTCAGAGGCCTGTGAGTCGCTGCTTTCCGGCAAAGCTTTTCTCCCGTCAGTTACATTGGTCCCATTTCCCTGGAGTGTCCCGCCGCACTTTCACCTATGTCGGCACGGCTTGACGTGAGCGTCTGGTCAGACGCTCCAATGAAGGAAGACTTGCGTCTCACACTTGACCATAGATGGGTTCCATCGCACCTCCACACCTCCCCGGTGTTAGTGTCTACCAGCACCAAAGAGACGCCCCTCGACAGCTGCAATGCGGGAGAGCTTGGATTTCTGACCTAGGTATAGCGCATTTCCACGGCATGTCCTCACTTCGAGTTGAGCTAGGTTCTAAGTCCCCAGCGAGAGATGCTAGCTGAAAGCTGCATTCAAGGAATGCTTTCTGCTCAGACCTAAGCATAGTACATTTTCCCTGGGTCCCATCACCTGCACCGAAGCAGTTTCTAACTCCTTTCCTAGGAAGGCATGTTAGAGGCTGCCTTCAAGGATCACTTGTGCCTCAGAGTTCGGAAGGGACACTGCCCACGAGTCTCCAACCCTCTCTGGTCTATGTTCCCATGCCGGTTTTGACGAGGGTACTGGAATGCACTCAAAGAACAACGCTTCTGTCTCACGGTGAAGAATAGAGCATTTCAGTGAACCAGGTGGCATTTCCATTGCAACTCGGCGGGGTGTGTAGGTAGCTTCTTCCTCCCTGCTGTGATGGGCTGGAGGGAAGTTGCACTGCACGACTGCATGGTTCTCTGAGTGAAGAAGAGCACATCTCCACGGCACCCCGTAAACTAACCTGGACCTAGGTTCTGACTCGCTCATGCGCCAGGCTGGTTGAAATGTGCATTGCAGGAATGCTTCTCTCGGAGCAGTCAGTACAGCGTATTTCCGTGCGTCTGCACAGATTCTGCGGTCATAAGTTCCTACTGCCTCCTATCTGCGGTTTTCAGGACCTGCCCCACGGAGCACTTGCATCTCAGCGGGAAGTAGATCACATGTCCCTCGATACTCCCCACTTACCTTTGTTAGCTATTGTCATGGGTTTCCGGAGGAGGGTTTGGATGGGGCCTCGGAAGGAACCTTTGTTTCTCACACGTCCGGGTATAGACTTTCCATTTCACGTTCACTCCTCTGTTGCGATTACTTCTGCCACCCCAGATTTCTTGAAAGCCCAGTTGAAAGCTGCCGAGGAGGAGTGCTTGTGCCTGCCCGTGGCACCCGCTCGTCGAACTGTCAGCTGGCCTCTAACTCCCATATGCGAGAGGCGGGTGGGGAGCTGCAGTCCAGGGATGCTTGTATCGGAGACTCTAGCACAGTGCATTTCGTTGGGGCCTCTGCACCTGAAGTATTTATGCGCTCCGATTCCGTTCATTGAGTGGCTTCCCAGAAGCTACCTTCAAGGAACGCTAGTGACTGGGATTCACTTGGACTGCACATCCCTCGAGCCGCCAGGCTTATTTTTATATGATTTCCTGTACCTCTTCTTTTGCGTTTTGCCCGCGAAGTTTAAAGCTCTACTCCAGGAGCGCTTCTTTCTCACCGGAGCTCTCAAGTGCTTTCGTGGCCCTGCTACTCTTCTGTGCAGGGAACCTCGCCCATCCTATCAGTGAGGTTGCGTTGAAAACGGCCGGGCAGCACAGCTGCCCCATCTCAGCGTTAAGTACGTGCATTTCCAAGGCACCTCCTCAGAACAGATCTAACGGCTAGGTTGTAAGGAACTCCCGTAAGAGCAGGGCTAGCTGAAAGCTGCATTCAAGGGCTGTTTGCCTCGGAGAGTGAAGCCCAGGGCAGGGTAACTGAGCTTCCGCACCTACAGTTGACATGAGTTCATGTTGCCTTTTCAGAGGCCTGTGAGTCGCTGCTTTCCGGCAAAGCTTTTCTCCCGTCAGTTACATTGGTCCCATTTCCCTGGAGTGTCCCGCCGCACTTTCACCTATGTCGGCACGGCTTGACGTGAGCGTCTGGTCAGACGCTCCAATGAAGGAAGACTTGCGTCTCACACTTGACCATAGATGGGTTCCATCGCACCTCCACACCTCCCCGGTGTTAGTGTCTACCAGCACCAAAGAGACGCCCCTCGACAGCTGCAATGCGGGAGAGCTTGGATTTCTGACCTAGGTATAGCGCATTTCCACGGCATGTCCTCACTTCGAGTTGAGCTAGGTTCTAAGTCCCCAGCGAGAGATGCTAGCTGAAAGCTGCATTCAAGGAATGCTTTCTGCTCAGACCTAAGCATAGTACATTTTCCCTGGGTCCCATCACCTGCACCGAAGCAGTTTCTAACTCCTTTCCTAGGAAGGCATGTTAGAGGCTGCCTTCAAGGATCACTTGTGCCTCAGAGTTCGGAAGGGACACTGCCCACGAGTCTCCAACCCTCTCTGGTCTATGTTCCCATGCCGGTTTTGACGAGGGTACTGGAATGCACTCAAAGAACAACGCTTCTGTCTCACGGTGAAGAATAGAGCATTTCAGTGAACCAGGTGGCGTTTCCATTGCAACTCGGCGGGGTGTGTAGGTAGCTTCTTCCTCCCTGCTGTGATGGGCTGGAGGGAAGTTGCACTGCACGACTGCATGGTTCTCTGAGTGAAGAAGAGCACATCTCCACGGCACCCCGTAAACTAACCTGGACCTAGGTTCTGACTCGCTCATGCGCCAGGCTGGTTGAAATGTGCATTGCAGGAATGCTTCTCTCGGAGCAGTCAGTACAGCGTATTTCCGTGCGTCTGCACAGATTCTGCGGTCATAAGTTCCTACTGCCTCCTATCTGCGGTTTTCAGGACCTGCCCCACGGAGCACTTGCATCTCAGCGGGAAGTAGATCACATGTCCCTCGATACTCCCCACTTACCTTTGTTAGCTATTGTCATGGGTTTCCGGAGGAGGGTTTGGATGGGGCCTCGGAAGGAACCTTTGTTTCTCACACGTCCGGGTATAGACTTTCCATTTCACGTTCACTCCTCTGTTGCGATTACTTCTGCCACCCCAGATTTCTTGAAAGCCCAGTTGAAAGCTGCCGAGGAGGAGTGCTTGTGCCTGCCCGTGGCACCCGCTCGTCGAACTGTCAGCTGGCCTCTAACTCCCATATGCGAGAGGCGGGTGGGGAGCTGCAGTCCAGGGATGCTTGTATCGGAGACTCTAGCACAGTGCATTTCGTTGGGGCCTCTGCACCTGAAGTATTTATGCGCTCCGATTCCGTTCATTGAGTGGCTTCCCAGAAGCTACCTTCAAGGAACGCTAGTGACTGGGATTCACTTGGACTGCACATCCCTCGAGCCGCCAGGCTTATTTTTATATGATTTCCTGTACCTCTTCTTTTGCGTTTTGCCCGGGAAGTTTAAAGCTCTACTCCAGGAGCGCTTCTTTCTCACCGGAGCTCTCAAGTGCTTTCGTGGCCCTGCTACTCTTCTGTGCAGGGAACCTCGCCCATCCTATCAGTGAGGTTGCGTTGAAAACGGCCGGGCAGCACAGCTGCCCCATCTCAGCGTTAAGTACGTGCATTTCCAAGGCACCTCCTCAGAACAGATCTAACGGCTAGGTTGTAAGGAACTCCCGTAAGAGCAGGGCTAGCTGAAAGCTGCATTCAAGGGCTGTTTGCCTCGGAGAGTGAAGCCCAGGGCAGGGTAACTGAGCTTCCGCACCTACAGTTGACATGAGTTCATGTTGCCTTTTCAGAGGCCTGTGAGTCGCTGCTTTCCGGCAAAGCTTTTCTCCCGTCAGTTACATTGGTCCCATTTCCCTGGAGTGTCCCGCCGCACTTTCACCTATGTCGGCACGGCTTGACGTGAGCGTCTGGTCAGACACTCCAATGAAGGAAGACTTGCGTCTCACACTTGACCATAGATGGGTTCCATCGCACCTCCACACCTCCCCGGTGTTAGTGTCTACCAGCACCAAAGAGACGCCCCTCGACAGCTGCAATGCGGGAGAGCTTGGATTTCTGACCTAGGTATAGCGCATTTCCACGGCATGTCCTCACTTCGAGTTGAGCTAGGTTCTAAGTCCCCAGCGAGAGATGCTAGCTGAAAGCTGCATTCAAGGAATGCTTTCTGCTCAGACCTAAGCATAGTACATTTTCCCTGGGTCCCATCACCTGCACCGAAGCAGTTTCTAACTCCTTTCCTAGGAAGGCATGTTAGAGGCTGCCTTCAAGGATCACTTGTGCCTCAGAGTTCGGAAGGGACACTGCCCACGAGTCTCCAACCCTCTCTGGTCTATGTTCCCATGCCGGTTTTGACGAGGGTACTGGAATGCACTCAAAGAACAACGCTTCTGTCTCACGGTGAAGAATAGAGCATTTCAGTGAACCAGGTGGCATTTCCATTGCAACTCGGCGGGGTGTGTAGGTAGCTTCTTCCTCCCTGCTGTGATGGGCTGGAGGGAAGTTGCACTGCACGACTGCATGGTTCTCTGAGTGAAGAAGAGCACATCTCCACGGCACCCCGTAAACTAACCTGGACCTAGGTTCTGACTCGCTCATGCGCCAGGCTGGTTGAAATGTGCATTGCAGGAATGCTTCTCTCGGAGCAGTCAGTACAGCGTATTTCCGTGCGTCTGCACAGATTCTGCGGTCATAAGTTCCTACTGCCTCCTATCTGCGGTTTTCAGGACCTGCCCCACGGAGCACTTGCATCTCAGCGGGAAGTAGATCACATGTCCCTCGATACTCCCCACTTACCTTTGTTAGCTATTGTCATGGGTTTCCGGAGGAGGGTTTGGATGGGGCCTCGGAAGGAACCTTTGTTTCTCACACGTCCGGGTATAGACTTTCCATTTCACGTTCACTCCTCTGTTGCGATTACTTCTGCCACCCCAGATTTCTTGAAAGCCCAGTTGAAAGCTGCCGAGGAGGAGTGCTTGTGCCTGCCCGTGGCACCCGCTCGTCGAACTGTCAGCTGGCCTCTAACTCCCATATGCGAGAGGCGGGTGGGGAGCTGCAGTCCAGGGATGCTTGTATCGGAGACTCTAGCACAGTGCATTTCGTTGGGGCCTCTGCACCTGAAGTATTTATGCGCTCCGATTCCGTTCATTGAGTGGCTTCCCAGAAGCTACCTTCAAGGAACGCTAGTGACTGGGATTCACTTGGACTGCACATCCCTCGAGCCGCCAGGCTTATTTTTATATGATTTCCTGTACCTCTTCTTTTGCGTTTTGCCCGGGAAGTTTAAAGCTCTACTCCAGGAGCGCTTCTTTCTCACCGGAGCTCTCAAGTGCTTTCGTGGCCCTGCTACTCTTCTGTGCAGGGAACCTCGCCCATCCTATCAGTGAGGTTGCGTTGAAAACGGCCGGGCAGCACAGCTGCCCCATCTCAGCGTTAAGTACGTGCATTTCCAAGGCACCTCCTCAGAACAGATCTAACGGCTAGGTTGTAAGGAACTCCCGTAAGAGCAGGGCTAGCTGAAAGCTGCATTCAAGGGCTGTTTGCCTCGGAGAGTGAAGCCCAGGGCAGGGTAACTGAGCTTCCGCACCTACAGTTGACATGAGTTCATGTTGCCTTTTCAGAGGCCTGTGAGTCGCTGCTTTCCGGCAAAGCTTTTCTCCCGTCAGTTACATTGGTCCCATTTCCCTGGAGTGTCCCGCCGCACTTTCACCTATGTCGGCACGGCTTGACGTGAGCGTCTGGTCAGACGCTCCAATGAAGGAAGACTTGCGTCTCACACTTGACCATAGATGGGTTCCATCGCACCTCCACACCTCCCCGGTGTTAGTGTCTACCAGCACCAAAGAGACGCCCCTCGACAGCTGCAATGCGGGAGAGCTTGGATTTCTGACCTAGGTATAGCGCATTTCCACGGCATGTCCTCACTTCGAGTTGAGCTAGGTTCTAAGTCCCCAGCGAGAGATGCTAGCTGAAAGCTGCATTCAAGGAATGCTTTCTGCTCAGACCTAAGCATAGTACATTTTCCCTGGGTCCCATCACCTGCACCGAAGCAGTTTCTAACTCCTTTCCTAGGAAGGCATGTTAGAGGCTGCCTTCAAGGATCACTTGTGCCTCAGAGTTCGGAAGGGACACTGCCCACGAGTCTCCAACCCTCTCTGGTCTATGTTCCCATGCCGGTTTTGACGAGGGTACTGGAATGCACTCAAAGAACAACGCTTCTGTCTCACGGTGAAGAATAGAGCATTTCAGTGAACCAGGTGGCATTTCCATTGCAACTCGGCGGGGTGTGTAGGTAGCTTCTTCCTCCCTGCTGTGATGGGCTGGAGGGAAGTTGCACTGCACGACTGCATGGTTCTCTGAGTGAAGAAGAGCACATCTCCACGGCACCCCGTAAACTAACCTGGACCTAGGTTCTGACTCGCTCATGCGCCAGGCTGGTTGAAATGTGCATGGCAGGAATGCTTCTCTCGGAGCAGTCAGTACAGCGTATTTCCGTGCGTCTGCACAGATTCTGCGGTCATAAGTTCCTACTGCCTCCTATCTGCGGTTTTCAGGACCTGCCCCACGGAGCACTTGCATCTCAGCGGGAAGTAGATCACATGTCCCTCGATACTCCCCACTTACCTTTGTTAGCTATTGTCATGGGTTTCCGGAGGAGGGTTTGGATGGGGCCTCGGAAGGAACCTTTGTTTCTCACACGTCCGGGTATAGACTTTCCATTTCACGTTCACTCCTCTGTTGCGATTACTTCTGCCACCCCAGATTTCTTGAAAGCCCAGTTGAAAGCTGCCGAGGAGGAGTGCTTGTGCCTGCCCGTGGCACCCGCTCGTCGAACTGTCAGCTGGCCTCTAACTCCCATATGCGAGAGGCGGGTGGGGAGCTGCAGTCCAGGGATGCTTGTATCGGAGACTCTAGCACAGTGCATTTCGTTGGGGCCTCTGCACCTGAAGTATTTATGCGCTCCGATTCCGTTCATTGAGTGGCTTCCCAGAAGCTACCTTCAAGGAACGCTAGTGACTGGGATTCACTTGGACTGCACATCCCTCGAGCCGCCAGGCTTATTTTTATATGATTTCCTGTACCTCTTCTTTTGCGTTTTGCCCGCGAAGTTTAAAGCTCTACTCCAGGAGCGCTTCTTTCTCACCGGAGCTCTCAAGTGCTTTCGTGGCCCTGCTACTCTTCTGTGCAGGGAACCTCGCCCATCCTATCAGTGAGGTTGCGTTGAAAACGGCCGGGCAGCACAGCTGCCCCATCTCAGCGTTAAGTACGTGCATTTCCAAGGCACCTCCTCAGAACAGATCTAACGGCTAGGTTGTAAGGAACTCCCGTAAGAGCAGGGCTAGCTGAAAGCTGCATTCAAGGGCTGTTTGCCTCGGAGAGTGAAGCCCAGGGCAGGGTAACTGAGCTTCCGCACCTACAGTTGACATGAGTTCATGTTGCCTTTTCAGAGGCCTGTGAGTCGCTGCTTTCCGGCAAAGCTTTTCTCCCGTCAGTTACATTGGTCCCATTTCCCTGGAGTGTCCCGCCGCACTTTCACCTATGTCGGCACGGCTTGACGTGAGCGTCTGGTCAGACGCTCCAATGAAGGAAGACTTGCGTCTCACACTTGACCATAGATGGGTTCCATCGCACCTCCACACCTCCCCGGTGTTAGTGTCTACCAGCACCAAAGAGACGCCCCTCGACAGCTGCAATGCGGGAGAGCTTGGATTTCTGACCTAGGTATAGCGCATTTCCACGGCATGTCCTCACTTCGAGTTGAGCTAGGTTCTAAGTCCCCAGCGAGAGATGCTAGCTGAAAGCTGCATTCAAGGAATGCTTTCTGCTCAGACCTAAGCATAGTACATTTTCCCTGGGTCCCATCACCTGCACCGAAGCAGTTTCTAACTCCTTTCCTAGGAAGGCATGTTAGAGGCTGCCTTCAAGGATCACTTGTGCCTCAGAGTTCGGAAGGGACACTGCCCACGAGTCTCCAACCCTCTCTGGTCTATGTTCCCATGCCGGTTTTGACGAGGGTACTGGAATGCACTCAAAGAACAACGCTTCTGTCTCACGGTGAAGAATAGAGCATTTCAGTGAACCAGGTGGCATTTCCATTGCAACTCGGCGGGGTGTGTAGGTAGCTTCTTCCTCCCTGCTGTGATGGGCTGGAGGGAAGTTGCACTGCACGACTGCATGGTTCTCTGAGTGAAGAAGAGCACATCTCCACGGCACCCCGTAAACTAACCTGGACCTAGGTTCTGACTCGCTCATGCGCCAGGCTGGTTGAAATGTGCATTGCAGGAATGCTTCTCTCGGAGCAGTCAGTACAGCGTATTTCCGTGCGTCTGCACAGATTCTGCGGTCATAAGTTCCTACTGCCTCCTATCTGCGGTTTTCAGGACCTGCCCCACGGAGCACTTGCATCTCAGCGGGAAGTAGATCACATGTCCCTCGATACTCCCCACTTACCTTTGTTAGCTATTGTCATGGGTTTCCGGAGGAGGGTTTGGATGGGGCCTCGGAAGGAACCTTTGTTTCTCACACGTCCGGGTATAGACTTTCCATTTCACGTTCACTCCTCTGTTGCGATTACTTCTGCCACCCCAGATTTCTTGAAAGCCCAGTTGAAAGCTGCCGAGGAGGAGTGCTTGTGCCTGCCCGTGGCACCCGCTCGTCGAACTGTCAGCTGGCCTCTAACTCCCATATGCGAGAGGCGGGTGGGGAGCTGCAGTCCAGGGATGCTTGTATCGGAGACTCTAGCACAGTGCATTTCGTTGGGGCCTCTGCACCTGAAGTATTTATGCGCTCCGATTCCGTTCATTGAGTGGCTTCCCAGAAGCTACCTTCAAGGAACGCTAGTGACTGGGATTCACTTGGACTGCACATCCCTCGAGCCGCCAGGCTTATTTTTATATGATTTCCTGTACCTCTTCTTTTGCGTTTTGCCCGGGAAGTTTAAAGCTCTACTCCAGGAGCGCTTCTTTCTCACCGGAGCTCTCAAGTGCTTTCGTGGCCCTGCTACTCTTCTGTGCAGGGAACCTCGCCCATCCTATCAGTGAGGTTGCGTTGAAAACGGCCGGGCAGCACAGCTGCCCCATCTCAGCGTTAAGTACGTGCATTTCCAAGGCACCTCCTCAGAACAGATCTAACGGCTAGGTTGTAAGGAACTCCCGTAAGAGCAGGGCTAGCTGAAAGCTGCATTCAAGGGCTGTTTGCCTCGGAGAGTGAAGCCCAGGGCAGGGTAACTGAGCTTCCGCACCTACAGTTGACATGAGTTCATGTTGCCTTTTCAGAGGCCTGTGAGTCGCTGCTTTCCGGCAAAGCTTTTCTCCCGTCAGTTACATTGGTCCCATTTCCCTGGAGTGTCCCGCCGCACTTTCACCTATGTCGGCACGGCTTGACGTGAGCGTCTGGTCAGACACTCCAATGAAGGAAGACTTGCGTCTCACACTTGACCATAGATGGGTTCCATCGCACCTCCACACCTCCCCGGTGTTAGTGTCTACCAGCACCAAAGAGACGCCCCTCGACAGCTGCAATGCGGGAGAGCTTGGATTTCTGACCTAGGTATAGCGCATTTCCACGGCATGTCCTCACTTCGAGTTGAGCTAGGTTCTAAGTCCCCAGCGAGAGATGCTAGCTGAAAGCTGCATTCAAGGAATGCTTTCTGCTCAGACCTAAGCATAGTACATTTTCCCTGGGTCCCATCACCTGCACCGAAGCAGTTTCTAACTCCTTTCCTAGGAAGGCATGTTAGAGGCTGCCTTCAAGGATCACTTGTGCCTCAGAGTTCGGAAGGGACACTGCCCACGAGTCTCCAACCCTCTCTGGTCTATGTTCCCATGCCGGTTTTGACGAGGGTACTGGAATGCACTCAAAGAACAACGCTTCTGTCTCACGGTGAAGAATAGAGCATTTCAGTGAACCAGGTGGCATTTCCATTGCAACTCGGCGGGGTGTGTAGGTAGCTTCTTCCTCCCTGCTGTGATGGGCTGGAGGGAAGTTGCACTGCACGACTGCATGGTTCTCTGAGTGAAGAAGAGCACATCTCCACGGCACCCCGTAAACTAACCTGGACCTAGGTTCTGACTCGCTCATGCGCCAGGCTGGTTGAAATGTGCATTGCAGGAATGCTTCTCTCGGAGCAGTCAGTACAGCGTATTTCCGTGCGTCTGCACAGATTCTGCGGTCATAAGTTCCTACTGCCTCCTATCTGCGGTTTTCAGGACCTGCCCCACGGAGCACTTGCATCTCAGCGGGAAGTAGATCACATGTCCCTCGATACTCCCCACTTACCTTTGTTAGCTATTGTCATGGGTTTCCGGAGGAGGGTTTGGATGGGGCCTCGGAAGGAACCTTTGTTTCTCACACGTCCGGGTATAGACTTTCCATTTCACGTTCACTCCTCTGTTGCGATTACTTCTGCCACCCCAGATTTCTTGAAAGCCCAGTTGAAAGCTGCCGAGGAGGAGTGCTTGTGCCTGCCCGTGGCACCCGCTCGTCGAACTGTCAGCTGGCCTCTAACTCCCATATGCGAGAGGCGGGTGGGGAGCTGCAGTCCAGGGATGCTTGTATCGGAGACTCTAGCACAGTGCATTTCGTTGGGGCCTCTGCACCTGAAGTATTTATGCGCTCCGATTCCGTTCATTGAGTGGCTTCCCAGAAGCTACCTTCAAGGAACGCTAGTGACTGGGATTCACTTGGACTGCACATCCCTCGAGCCGCCAGGCTTATTTTTATATGATTTCCTGTACCTCTTCTTTTGCGTTTTGCCCGGGAAGTTTAAAGCTCTACTCCAGGAGCGCTTCTTTCTCACCGGAGCTCTCAAGTGCTTTCGTGGCCCTGCTACTCTTCTGTGCAGGGAACCTCGCCCATCCTATCAGTGAGGTTGCGTTGAAAACGGCCGGGCAGCACAGCTGCCCCATCTCAGCGTTAAGTACGTGCATTTCCAAGGCACCTCCTCAGAACAGATCTAACGGCTAGGTTGTAAGGAACTCCCGTAAGAGCAGGGCTAGCTGAAAGCTGCATTCAAGGGCTGTTTGCCTCGGAGAGTGAAGCCCAGGGCAGGGTAACTGAGCTTCCGCACCTACAGTTGACATGAGTTCATGTTGCCTTTTCAGAGGCCTGTGAGTCGCTGCTTTCCGGCAAAGCTTTTCTCCCGTCAGTTACATTGGTCCCATTTCCCTGGAGTGTCCCGCCGCACTTTCACCTATGTCGGCACGGCTTGACGTGAGCGTCTGGTCAGACGCTCCAATGAAGGAAGACTTGCGTCTCACACTTGACCATAGATGGGTTCCATCGCACCTCCACACCTCCCCGGTGTTAGTGTCTACCAGCACCAAAGAGACGCCCCTCGACAGCTGCAATGCGGGAGAGCTTGGATTTCTGACCTAGGTATAGCGCATTTCCACGGCATGTCCTCACTTCGAGTTGAGCTAGGTTCTAAGTCCCCAGCGAGAGATGCTAGCTGAAAGCTGCATTCAAGGAATGCTTTCTGCTCAGACCTAAGCATAGTACATTTTCCCTGGGTCCCATCACCTGCACCGAAGCAGTTTCTAACTCCTTTCCTAGGAAGGCATGTTAGAGGCTGCCTTCAAGGATCACTTGTGCCTCAGAGTTCGGAAGGGACACTGCCCACGAGTCTCCAACCCTCTCTGGTCTATGTTCCCATGCCGGTTTTGACGAGGGTACTGGAATGCACTCAAAGAACAACGCTTCTGTCTCACGGTGAAGAATAGAGCATTTCAGTGAACCAGGTGGCATTTCCATTGCAACTCGGCGGGGTGTGTAGGTAGCTTCTTCCTCCCTGCTGTGATGGGCTGGAGGGAAGTTGCACTGCACGACTGCATGGTTCTCTGAGTGAAGAAGAGCACATCTCCACGGCACCCCGTAAACTAACCTGGACCTAGGTTCTGACTCGCTCATGCGCCAGGCTGGTTGAAATGTGCATGGCAGGAATGCTTCTCTCGGAGCAGTCAGTACAGCGTATTTCCGTGCGTCTGCACAGATTCTGCGGTCATAAGTTCCTACTGCCTCCTATCTGCGGTTTTCAGGACCTGCCCCACGGAGCACTTGCATCTCAGCGGGAAGTAGATCACATGTCCCTCGATACTCCCCACTTACCTTTGTTAGCTATTGTCATGGGTTTCCGGAGGAGGGTTTGGATGGGGCCTCGGAAGGAACCTTTGTTTCTCACACGTCCGGGTATAGACTTTCCATTTCACGTTCACTCCTCTGTTGCGATTACTTCTGCCACCCCAGATTTCTTGAAAGCCCAGTTGAAAGCTGCCGAGGAGGAGTGCTTGTGCCTGCCCGTGGCACCCGCTCGTCGAACTGTCAGCTGGCCTCTAACTCCCATATGCGAGAGGCGGGTGGGGAGCTGCAGTCCAGGGATGCTTGTATCGGAGACTCTAGCACAGTGCATTTCGTTGGGGCCTCTGCACCTGAAGTATTTATGCGCTCCGATTCCGTTCATTGAGTGGCTTCCCAGAAGCTACCTTCAAGGAACGCTAGTGACTGGGATTCACTTGGACTGCACATCCCTCGAGCCGCCAGGCTTATTTTTATATGATTTCCTGTACCTCTTCTTTTGCGTTTTGCCCGCGAAGTTTAAAGCTCTACTCCAGGAGCGCTTCTTTCTCACCGGAGCTCTCAAGTGCTTTCGTGGCCCTGCTACTCTTCTGTGCAGGGAACCTCGCCCATCCTATCAGTGAGGTTGCGTTGAAAACGGCCGGGCAGCACAGCTGCCCCATCTCAGCGTTAAGTACGTGCATTTCCAAGGCACCTCCTCAGAACAGATCTAACGGCTAGGTTGTAAGGAACTCCCGTAAGAGCAGGGCTAGCTGAAAGCTGCATTCAAGGGCTGTTTGCCTCGGAGAGTGAAGCCCAGGGCAGGGTAACTGAGCTTCCGCACCTACAGTTGACATGAGTTCATGTTGCCTTTTCAGAGGCCTGTGAGTCGCTGCTTTCCGGCAAAGCTTTTCTCCCGTCAGTTACATTGGTCCCATTTCCCTGGAGTGTCCCGCCGCACTTTCACCTATGTCGGCACGGCTTGACGTGAGCGTCTGGTCAGACGCTCCAATGAAGGAAGACTTGCGTCTCACACTTGACCATAGATGGGTTCCATCGCACCTCCACACCTCCCCGGTGTTAGTGTCTACCAGCACCAAAGAGACGCCCCTCGACAGCTGCAATGCGGGAGAGCTTGGATTTCTGACCTAGGTATAGCGCATTTCCACGGCATGTCCTCACTTCGAGTTGAGCTAGGTTCTAAGTCCCCAGCGAGAGATGCTAGCTGAAAGCTGCATTCAAGGAATGCTTTCTGCTCAGACCTAAGCATAGTACATTTTCCCTGGGTCCCATCACCTGCACCGAAGCAGTTTCTAACTCCTTTCCTAGGAAGGCATGTTAGAGGCTGCCTTCAAGGATCACTTGTGCCTCAGAGTTCGGAAGGGACACTGCCCACGAGTCTCCAACCCTCTCTGGTCTATGTTCCCATGCCGGTTTTGACGAGGGTACTGGAATGCACTCAAAGAACAACGCTTCTGTCTCACGGTGAAGAATAGAGCATTTCAGTGAACCAGGTGGCATTTCCATTGCAACTCGGCGGGGTGTGTAGGTAGCTTCTTCCTCCCTGCTGTGATGGGCTGGAGGGAAGTTGCACTGCACGACTGCATGGTTCTCTGAGTGAAGAAGAGCACATCTCCACGGCACCCCGTAAACTAACCTGGACCTAGGTTCTGACTCGCTCATGCGCCAGGCTGGTTGAAATGTGCATGGCAGGAATGCTTCTCTCGGAGCAGTCAGTACAGTGTATTTCCGTGCGTCTGCACAGATTCTGCGGTCATAAGTTCCTACTGCCTCCTATCTGCGGTTTTCAGGACCTGCCCCACGGAGCACTTGCATCTCAGCGGGAAGTAGATCACATGTCCCTCGATACTCCCCACTTACCTTTGTTAGCTATTGTCTTGGGTTTCCGGAGGAGGGTTTGGATGGGGCCTCGGAAGGAACCTTTGTTTCTCACACGTCCGGGTATAGACTTTCCATTTCACGTTCACTCCTCTGTTGCGATTACTTCTGCCACCCCAGATTTCTTGAAAGCCCAGTTGAAAGCTGCCGAGGAGGAGTGCTTGTGCCTGCCCGTGGCACCCGCTCGTCGAACTGTCAGCTGGCCTCTAACTCCCATATGCGAGAGGCGGGTGGGGAGCTGCAGTCCAGGGATGCTTGTATCGGAGACTCTAGCACAGTGCATTTCGTTGGGGCCTCTGCACCTGAAGTATTTATGCGCTCCGATTCCGTTCATTGAGTGGCTTCCCAGAAGCTACCTTCAAGGAACGCTAGTGACTGGGATTCACTTGGACTGCACATCCCTCG
The DNA here is from genome assembly GCF_048164855.1 of Canis lupus baileyi. Taxonomy (NCBI): domain Eukaryota; kingdom Metazoa; phylum Chordata; class Mammalia; order Carnivora; family Canidae; genus Canis; species Canis lupus. The sequence goes on along the minus strand of NC_132876.1, from coordinate 75,235,506 downwards.
AGCCGCCAGGCTTATTTTTATATGATTTCCTGTACCTCTTCTTTTGCGTTTTGCCCGCGAAGTTTAAAGCTCTACTCCAGGAGCGCTTCTTTCTCACCGGAGCTCTCAAGTGCTTTCGTGGCCCTGCTACTCTTCTGTGCAGGGAACCTCGCCCATCCTATCAGTGAGGTTGCGTTGAAAACGGCCGGGCAGCACAGCTGCCCCATCTCAGCGTTAAGTACGTGCATTTCCAAGGCACCTCCTCAGAACAGATCTAACGGCTAGGTTGTAAGGAACTCCCGTAAGAGCAGGGCTAGCTGAAAGCTGCATTCAAGGGCTGTTTGCCTCGGAGAGTGAAGCCCAGGGCAGGGTAACTGAGCTTCCGCACCTACAGTTGACATGAGTTCATGTTGCCTTTTCAGAGGCCTGTGAGTCGCTGCTTTCCGGCAAAGCTTTTCTCCCGTCAGTTACATTGGTCCCATTTCCCTGGAGTGTCCCGCCGCACTTTCACCTATGTCGGCACGGCTTGACGTGAGCGTCTGGTCAGACGCTCCAATGAAGGAAGACTTGCGTCTCACACTTGACCATAGATGGGTTCCATCGCACCTCCACACCTCCCCGGTGTTAGTGTCTACCAGCACCAAAGAGACGCCCCTCGACAGCTGCAATGCGGGAGAGCTTGGATTTCTGACCTAGGTATAGCGCATTTCCACGGCATGTCCTCACTTCGAGTTGAGCTAGGTTCTAAGTCCCCAGCGAGAGATGCTAGCTGAAAGCTGCATTCAAGGAATGCTTTCTGCTCAGACCTAAGCATAGTACATTTTCCCTGGGTCCCATCACCTGCACCGAAGCAGTTTCTAACTCCTTTCCTAGGAAGGCATGTTAGAGGCTGCCTTCAAGGATCACTTGTGCCTCAGAGTTCGGAAGGGACACTGCCCACGAGTCTCCAACCCTCTCTGGTCTATGTTCCCATGCCGGTTTTGACGAGGGTACTGGAATGCACTCAAAGAACAACGCTTCTGTCTCACGGTGAAGAATAGAGCATTTCAGTGAACCAGGTGGCATTTCCATTGCAACTCGGCGGGGTGTGTAGGTAGCTTCTTCCTCCCTGCTGTGATGGGCTGGAGGGAAGTTGCACTGCACGACTGCATGGTTCTCTGAGTGAAGAAGAGCACATCTCCACGGCACCCCGTAAACTAACCTGGACCTAGGTTCTGACTCGCTCATGCGCCAGGCTGGTTGAAATGTGCATTGCAGGAATGCTTCTCTCGGAGCAGTCAGTACAGCGTATTTCCGTGCGTCTGCACAGATTCTGCGGTCATAAGTTCCTACTGCCTCCTATCTGCGGTTTTCAGGACCTGCCCCACGGAGCACTTGCATCTCAGCGGGAAGTAGATCACATGTCCCTCGATACTCCCCACTTACCTTTGTTAGCTATTGTCATGGGTTTCCGGAGGAGGGTTTGGATGGGGCCTCGGAAGGAACCTTTGTTTCTCACACGTCCGGGTATAGACTTTCCATTTCACGTTCACTCCTCTGTTGCGATTACTTCTGCCACCCCAGATTTCTTGAAAGCCCAGTTGAAAGCTGCCGAGGTCCTTCTTGTGTCCTGCTTGTGCCTGCCCGTGGCACCCGCTCGTCGAACTGTCAGCTGGCCTCTAACTCCCATATGCGAGAGGCGGGTGGGGAGCTGCAGTCCAGGGATGCTTGTATCGGAGACTCTAGCACAGTGCATTTCGTTGGGGCCTCTGCACCTGAAGTATTTATGCGCTCCGATTCCGTTCATTGAGTGGCTTCCCAGAAGCTACCTTCAAGGAACGCTAGTGACTGGGATTCACTTGGACTGCACATCCCTCGAGCCGCCAGGCTTATTTTTATATGATTTCCTGTACCTCTTCTTTTGCGTTTTGCCCGGGAAGTTTAAAGCTCTACTCCAGGAGCGCTTCTTTCTCACCGGAGCTCTCAAGTGCTTTCGTGGCCCTGCTACTCTTCTGTGCAGGGAACCTCGCCCATCCTATCAGTGAGGTTGCGTTGAAAACGGCCGGGCAGCACAGCTGCCCCATCTCAGCGTTAAGTACGTGCATTTCCAAGGCACCTCCTCAGAACAGATCTAACGGCTAGGTTGTAAGGAACTCCCGTAAGAGCAGGGCTAGCTGAAAGCTGCATTCAAGGGCTGTTTGCCTCGGAGAGTGAAGCCCAGGGCAGGGTAACTGAGCTTCCGCACCTACAGTTGACATGAGTTCATGTTGCCTTTTCAGAGGCCTGTGAGTCGCTGCTTTCCGGCAAAGCTTTTTTCCCGTCAGTTACATTGGTCCCATTTCCCTGGAGTGTCCCGCCGCACTTTCACCTATGTCGGCACGGCTTGACGTGAGCGTCTGGTCAGACGCTCCAATGAAGGAAGACTTGCGTCTCACACTTGACCATAGATGGGTTCCATCGCACCTCCACACCTCCCCGGTGTTAGTGTCTACCAGCACCAAAGAGACGCCCCTCGACAGCTGCAATGCGGGAGAGCTTGGATTTCTGACCTAGGTATAGCGCATTTCCACGGCATGTCCTCACTTCGAGTTGAGCTAGGTTCTAAGTCCCCAGCGAGAGATGCTAGCTGAAAGCTGCATTCAAGGAATGCTTTCTGCTCAGACCTAAGCATAGTACATTTTCCCTGGGTCCCATCACCTGCACCGAAGCAGTTTCTAACTCCTTTCCTAGGAAGGCATGTTAGAGGCTGCCTTCAAGGATCACTTGTGCCTCAGAGTTCGGAAGGGACACTGCCCACGAGTCTCCAACCCTCTCTGGTCTATGTTCCCATGCCGGTTTTGACGAGGGTACTGGAATGCACTCAAAGAACAACGCTTCTGTCTCACGGTGAAGAATAGAGCATTTCAGTGAACCAGATGGCGTTTCCATTGCAACTCGGCGGGGTGTGTAGGTAGCTTCTTCCTCCCTGCTGTGATGGGCTGGAGGGAAGTTGCACTGCACGACTGCATGGTTCTCTGAGTGAAGAAGAGCACATCTCCACGGCACCCCGTAAACTAACCTGGACCTAGGTTCTGACTCGCTCATGCGCCAGGCTGGTTGAAATGTGCATTGCAGGAATGCTTCTCTCGGAGCAGTCAGTACAGTGTATTTCCGTGCGTCTGCACAGATTCTGCGGTCATAAGTTCCTACTGCCTCCTATCTGCGGTTTTCAGGACCTGCCCCACGGAGCACTTGCATCTCAGCGGGAAGTAGATCACATGTCCCTCGATACTCCCCACTTACCTTTGTTAGCTATTGTCATGGGTTTCCGGAGGAGGGTTTGGATGGGGCCTCGGAAGGAACCTTTGTTTCTCACACGTCCGGGTATAGACTTTCCATTTCACGTTCACTCCTCTGTTGCGATTACTTCTGCCACCCCAGATTTCTTGAAAGCCCAGTTGAAAGCTGCCGAGGAGGAGTGCTTGTGCCTGCCCGTGGCACCCGCTCGTCGAACTGTCAGCTGGCCTCTAACTCCCATATGCGAGAGGCGGGTGGGGAGCTGCAGTCCAGGGATGCTTGTATCGGAGACTCTAGCACAGTGCATTTCGTTGGGGCCTCTGCACCTGAAGTATTTATGCGCTCCGATTCCGTTCATTGAGTGGCTTCCCAGAAGCTACCTTCAAGGAACGCTAGTGACTGGGATTCACTTGGACTGCACATCCCTCGAGCCGCCAGGCTTATTTTTATATGATTTCCTGTACCTCTTCTTTTGCGTTTTGCCCGGGAAGTTTAAAGCTCTACTCCAGGAGCGCTTCTTTCTCACCGGAGCTCTCAAGTGCTTTCGTGGCCCTGCTACTCTTCTGTGCAGGGAACCTCGCCCATCCTATCAGTGAGGTTGCGTTGAAAACGGCCGGGCAGCACAGCTGCCCCATCTCAGCGTTAAGTACGTGCATTTCCAAGGCACCTCCTCAGAACAGATCTAACGGCTAGGTTGTAAGGAACTCCCGTAAGAGCAGGGCTAGCTGAAAGCTGCATTCAAGGGCTGTTTGCCTCGGAGAGTGAAGCCCAGGGCAGGGTAACTGAGCTTCCGCACCTACAGTTGACATGAGTTCATGTTGCCTTTTCAGAGGCCTGTGAGTCGCTGCTTTCCGGCAAAGCTTTTTTCCCGTCAGTTACATTGGTCCCATTTCCCTGGAGTGTCCCGCCGCACTTTCACCTATGTCGGCACGGCTTGACGTGAGCGTCTGGTCAGACGCTCCAATGAAGGAAGACTTGCGTCTCACACTTGACCATAGATGGGTTCCATCGCACCTCCACACCTCCCCGGTGTTAGTGTCTACCAGCACCAAAGAGACGCCCCTCGACAGCTGCAATGCGGGAGAGCTTGGATTTCTGACCTAGGTATAGCGCATTTCCACGGCATGTCCTCACTTCGAGTTGAGCTAGGTTCTAAGTCCCCAGCGAGAGATGCTAGCTGAAAGCTGCATTCAAGGAATGCTTTCTGCTCAGACCTAAGCATAGTACATTTTCCCTGGGTCCCATCACCTGCACCGAAGCAGTTTCTAACTCCTTTCCTAGGAAGGCATGTTAGAGGCTGCCTTCAAGGATCACTTGTGCCTCAGAGTTCGGAAGGGACACTGCCCACGAGTCTCCAACCCTCTCTGGTCTATGTTCCCATGCCGGTTTTGACGAGGGTACTGGAATGCACTCAAAGAACAACGCTTCTGTCTCACGGTGAAGAATAGAGCATTTCAGTGAACCAGGTGGCGTTTCCATTGCAACTCGGCGGGGTGCGTAGGTAGCTTCTTCCTCCCTGCTGTGATGGGCTGGAGGGAAGTTGTACTGCACGACTGCATGGTTCTCTGAGTGAAGAAGAGCACATCTCCACGGCACCCCGTAAACTAACCTGGACCTAGGTTCTGACTCGCTCATGCGCCAGGCTGGTTGAAATGTGCATTGCAGGAATGCTTCTCTCGGAGCAGTCAGTACAGTGTATTTCCGTGCGTCTGCACAGATTCTGCGGTCATAAGTTCCTACTGCCTCCTATCTGCGGTTTTCAGGACCTGCCCCACGGAGCACTTGCATCTCAGCGGGAAGTAGATCACATGTCCCTCGATACTCCCCACTTACCTTTGTTAGCTATTGTCATGGGTTTCCGGAGGAGGGTTTGGATGGGGCCTCGGAAGGAACCTTTGTTTCTCACACGTCCGGGTATAGACTTTCCATTTCACGTTCACTCCTCTGTTGCGATTACTTCTGCCACCCCAGATTTCTTGAAAGCCCAGTTGAAAGCTGCCGAGGAGGAGTGCTTGTGCCTGCCCGTGGCACCCGCTCGTCGAACTGTCAGCTGGCCTCTAACTCCCATATGCGAGAGGCGGGTGGGGAGCTGCAGTCCAGGGATGCTTGTATCGGAGACTCTAGCACAGTGCATTTCGTTGGGGCCTCTGCACCTGAAGTATTTATGCGCTCCGATTCCGTTCATTGAGTGGCTTCCCAGAAGCTACCTTCAAGGAACGCTAGTGACTGGGATTCACTTGGACTGCACATCCCTCGAGCCGCCAGGCTTATTTTTATATGATTTCCTGTACCTCTTCCTTTGCGTTTTGCCCGGGAAGTTTAAAGCTCTACTCCAGGAGCGCTTCTTTCTCACCGGAGCTCTCAAGTGCTTTCGTGGCCCTGCTACTCTTCTGTGCAGGGAACCTCGCCCATCCTATCAGTGAGGTTGCGTTGAAAACGGCCGGGCAGCACAGCTGCCCCATCTCAGCGTTAAGTACGTGCATTTCCAAGGCACCTCCTCAGAACAGATCTAACGGCTAGGTTGTAAGGAACTCCCGTAAGAGCAGGGCTAGCTGAAAGCTGCATTCAAGGGCTGTTTGCCTCGGAGAGTGAAGCCCAGGGCAGGGTAACTGAGCTTCCGCACCTACAGTTGACATGAGTTCATGTTGCCTTTTCAGAGGCCTGTGAGTCGCTGCTTTCCGGCAAAGCTTTTTTCCCGTCAGTTACATTGGTCCCATTTCCCTGGAGTGTCCCGCCGCACTTTCACCTATGTCGGCACGGCTTGACGTGAGCGTCTGGTCAGACGCTCCAATGAAGGAAGACTTGCGTCTCACACTTGACCATAGATGGGTTCCATCGCACCTCCACACCTCCCCGGTGTTAGTGTCTACCAGCACCAAAGAGACGCCCCTCGACAGCTGCAATGCGGGAGAGCTTGGATTTCTGACCTAGGTATAGCGCATTTCCACGGCATGTCCTCACTTCGAGTTGAGCTAGGTTCTAAGTCCCCAGCGAGAGATGCTAGCTGAAAGCTGCATTCAAGGAATGCTTTCTGCTCAGACCTAAGCATAGTACATTTTCCCTGGGTCCCATCACCTGCACCGAAGCAGTTTCTAACTCCTTTCCTAGGAAGGCATGTTAGAGGCTGCCTTCAAGGATCACTTGTGCCTCAGAGTTCGGAAGGGACACTGCCCACGAGTCTCCAACCCTCTCTGGTCTATGTTCCCATGCCGGTTTTGACGAGGGTACTGGAATGCACTCAAAGAACAACGCTTCTGTCTCACGGTGAAGAATAGAGCATTTCAGTGAACCAGGTGGCGTTTCCATTGCAACTCGGCGGGGTGTGTAGGTAGCTTCTTCCTCCCTGCTGTGATGGGCTGGAGGGAAGTTGCACTGCACGACTGCATGGTTCTCTGAGTGAAGAAGAGCACATCTCCACGGCACCCCGTAAACTAACCTGGACCTAGGTTCTGACTCGCTCATGCGCCAGGCTGGTTGAAATGTGCATTGCAGGAATGCTTCTCTCGGAGCAGTCAGTACAGTGTATTTCCGTGCGTCTGCACAGATTCTGCGGTCATAAGTTCCTACTGCCTCCTATCTGCGGTTTTCAGGACCTGCCCCACGGAGCACTTGCATCTCAGCGGGAAGTAGATCACATGTCCCTCGATACTCCCCACTTACCTTTGTTAGCTATTGTCATGGTTTCCGGAGGAGGGTTTGGATGGGGCCTCGGAAGGAACCTTTGTTTCTCACACGTCCGGGTATAGACTTTCCATTTCACGTTCACTCCTCTGTTGCGATTACTTCTGCCACCCCAGATTTCTTGAAAGCCCAGTTGAAAGCTGCCGAGGTCCTTCTTGTGTCCTGCTTGTGCCTGCCCGTGGCACCCGCTCGTCGAACTGTCAGCTGGCCTCTAACTCCCATATGCGAGAGGCGGGTGGGGAGCTGCAGTCCAGGGATGCTTGTATCGGAGACTCTAGCACAGTGCATTTCGTTGGGGCCTCTGCACCTGAAGTATTTATGCGCTCCGATTCCGTTCATTGAGTGGCTTCCCAGAAGCTACCTTCAAGGAACGCTAGTGACTGGGATTCACTTGGACTGCACATCCCTCGAGCCGCCAGGCTTATTTTTATATGATTTCCTGTACCTCTTCTTTTGCGTTTTGCCCGGGAAGTTTAAAGCTCTACTCCAGGAGCGCTTCTTTCTCACCGGAGCTCTCAAGTGCTTTCGTGGCCCTGCTACTCTTCTGTGCAGGGAACCTCGCCCATCCTATCAGTGAGGTTGCGTTGAAAACGGCCGGGCAGCACAGCTGCCCCATCTCAGCGTTAAGTACGTGCATTTCCAAGGCACCTCCTCAGAACAGATCTAACGGCTAGGTTGTAAGGAACTCCCGTAAGAGCAGGGCTAGCTGAAAGCTGCATTCAAGGGCTGTTTGCCTCGGAGAGTGAAGCCCAGGGCAGGGTAACTGAGCTTCCGCACCTACAGTTGACATGAGTTCATGTTGCCTTTTCAGAGGCCTGTGAGTCGCTGCTTTCCGGCAAAGCTTTTCTCCCGTCAGTTACATTGGTCCCATTTCCCTGGAGTGTCCCGCCGCACTTTCACCTATGTCGGCACGGCTTGACGTGAGCGTCTGGTCAGACGCTCCAATGAAGGAAGACTTGCGTCTCACACTTGACCACAGATGGGTTCCATCGCACCTCCACACCTCCCCGGTGTTAGTGTCTACCAGCACCAAAGAGACGCCCCTCGACAGCTGCAATGCGGGAGAGCTTGGATTTCTGACCTAGGTATAGCGCATTTCCACGGCATGTCCTCACTTCGAGTTGAGCTAGGTTCTAAGTCCCCAGCGAGAGATGCTAGCTGAAAGCTGCATTCAAGGAATGCTTTCTGCTCAGACCTAAGCATAGTACATTTTCCCTGGGTCCCATCACCTGCACCGAAGCAGTTTCTAACTCCTTTCCTAGGAAGGCATGTTAGAGGCTGCCTTCAAGGATCACTTGTGCCTCAGAGTTCGGAAGGGACACTGCCCACGAGTCTCCAACCCTCTCTGGTCTATGTTCCCATGCCGGTTTTGACGAGCGTACTGGAATGAACTCAAAGAACAACGCTTCTGTCTCACGGTGAAGAATAGAGCATTTCAGTGAACCAGGTGGCGTTTCCATTGCAACTCGGCGGGGTGCGTAGGTAGCTTCTTCCTCCCTGCTGTGATGGGCTGGAGGGAAGTTGCACTGCACGACTGCATGGTTCTCTGAGTGAAGAAGAGCACATCTCCACGGCACCCCGTAAACTAACCTGGACCTAGGTTCTGACTCGCTCATGCGCCAGGCTGGTTGAAATGTGCATTGCAGGAATGCTTCTCTCGGAGCAGTCAGTACAGTGTATTTCCGTGCGTCTGCACAGATTCTGCGGTCATAAGTTCCTACTGCCTCCTATCTGCGGTTTTCAGGACCTGCCCCACGGAGCACTTGCATCTCAGCGGGAAGTAGATCACATGTCCCTCGATACTCCCCACTTACCTTTGTTAGCTATTGTCATGGGTTTCCGGAGGAGGGTTTGGATGGGGCCTCGGAAGGAACCTTTGTTTCTCACACGTCCGGGTATAGACTTTCCATTTCACGTTCACTCCTCTGTTGCGATTACTTCTGCCACCCCAGATTTCTTGAAAGCCCAGTTGAAAGCTGCCGAGGAGGAGTGCTTGTGCCTGCCCGTGGCACCCGCTCGTCGAACTGTCAGCTGGCCTCTAACTCCCATATGCGAGAGGCGGGTGGGGAGCTGCAGTCCAGGGATGCTTGTATCGGAGACTCTAGCACAGTGCATTTCGTTGGGGCCTCTGCACCTGAAGTATTTATGCGCTCCGATTCCGTTCATTGAGTGGCTTCCCAGAAGCTACCTTCAAGGAACGCTAGTGACTGGGATTCACTTGGACTGCACATCCCTCGAGCCGCCAGGCTTATTTTTATATGATTTCCTGTACCTCTTCTTTTGCGTTTTGCCCGGGAAGTTTAAAGCTCTACTCCAGGAGCGCTTCTTTCTCACCGGAGCTCTCAAGTGCTTTCGTGGCCCTGCTACTCTTCTGTGCAGGGAACCTCGCCCATCCTATCAGTGAGGTTGCGTTGAAAACGGCCGGGCAGCACAGCTGCCCCATCTCAGCGTTAAGTACGTGCATTTCCAAGGCACCTCCTCAGAACAGATCTAACGGCTAGGTTGTAAGGAACTCCCGTAAGAGCAGGGCTAGCTGAAAGCTGCATTCAAGGGCTGTTTGCCTCGGAGAGTGAAGCCCAGGGCAGGGTAACTGAGCTTCCGCACCTACAGTTGACATGAGTTCATGTTGCCTTTTCAGAGGCCTGTGAGTCGCTGCTTTCCGGCAAAGCTTTTCTCCCGTCAGTTACATTGGTCCCATTTCCCTGGAGTGTCCCGCCGCACTTTCACCTATGTCGGCACGGCTTGACGTGAGCGTCTGGTCAGACGCTCCAATGAAGGAAGACTTGCGTCTCACACTTGACCATAGATGGGTTCCATCGCACCTCCACACCTCCCCGGTGTTAGTGTCTACCAGCACCAAAGAGACGCCCCTCGACAGCTGCAATGCGGGAGAGCTTGGATTTCTGACCTAGGTATAGCGCATTTCCACGGCATGTCCTCACTTCGAGTTGAGCTAGGTTCTAAGTCCCCAGCGAGAGATGCTAGCTGAAAGCTGCATTCAAGGAATGCTTTCTGCTCAGACCTAAGCATAGTACATTTTCCCTGGGTCCCATCACCTGCACCGAAGCAGTTTCTAACTCCTTTCCTAGGAAGGCATGTTAGAGGCTGCCTTCAAGGATCACTTGTGCCTCAGAGTTCGGAAGGGACACTGCCCACGAGTCTCCAACCCTCTCTGGTCTATGTTCCCATGCCGGTTTTGACGAGGGTACTGGAATGCACTCAAAGAACAACGCTTCTGTCTCACGGTGAAGAATAGAGCATTTCAGTGAACCAGGTGGCGTTTCCATTGCAACTCGGCGGGGTGTGTAGGTAGCTTCTTCCTCCCTGCTGTGATGGGCTGGAGGGAAGTTGCACTGCACGACTGCATGGTTCTCTGAGTGAAGAAGAGCACATCTCCACGGCACCCCGTAAACTAACCTGGACCTAGGTTCTGACTCGCTCATGCGCCAGGCTGGTTGAAATGTGCATTGCAGGAATGCTTCTCTCGGAGCAGTCAGTACAGTGTATTTCCGTGCGTCTGCACAGATTCTGCGGTCATAAGTTCCTACTGCCTCCTATCTGCGGTTTTCAGGACCTGCCCCACGGAGCACTTGCATCTCAGCGGGAAGTAGATCACATGTCCCTCGATACTCCCCACTTACCTTTGTTAGCTATTGTCATGGGTTTCCGGAGGAGGGTTTGGATGGGGCCTCGGAAGGAACCTTTGTTTCTCACACGTCCGGGTATAGACTTTCCATTTCACGTTCACTCCTCTGTTGCGATTACTTCTGCCACCCCAGATTTCTTGAAAGCCCAGTTGAAAGCTGCCGAGGAGGAGTGCTTGTGCCTGCCCGTGGCACCCGCTCGTCGAACTGTCAGCTGGCCTCTAACTCCCATATGCGAGAGGCGGGTGGGGAGCTGCAGTCCAGGGATGCTTGTATCGGAGACTCTAGCACAGTGCATTTCGTTGGGGCCTCTGCACCTGAAGTATTTATGCGCTCCGATTCCGTTCATTGAGTGGCTTCCCAGAAGCTACCTTCAAGGAACGCTAGTGACAGGGATTCACTTGGACTGCACATCCCTCGAGCCGCCAGGCTTATTTTTATATGATTTCCTGTACCTCTTCTTTTGCGTTTTGCCCGCGAAGTTTAAAGCTCTACTCCAGGAGCGCTTCTTTCTCACCGGAGCTCTCAAGTGCTTTCGTGGCCCTGCTACTCTTCTGTGCAGGGAACCTCGCCCATCCTATCAGTGAGGTTGCGTTGAAAACGGCCGGGCAGCACAGCTGCCCCATCTCAGCGTTAAGTACGTGCATTTCCAAGGCACCTCCTCAGAACAGATCTAACGGCTAGGTTGTAAGGAACTCCCGTAAGAGCAGGGCTAGCTGAAAGCTGCATTCAAGGGCTGTTTGCCTCGGAGAGTGAAGCCCAGGGCAGGGTAACTGAGCTTCCGCACCTACAGTTGACATGAGTTCATGTTGCCTTTTCAGAGGCCTGTGAGTCGCTGCTTTCCGGCAAAGCTTTTCTCCCGTCAGTTACATTGGTCCCATTTCCCTGGAGTGTCCCGCCGCACTTTCACCTATGTCGGCACGGCTTGACGTGAGCGTCTGGTCAGACGCTCCAATGAAGGAAGACTTGCGTCTCACACTTGACCATAGATGGGTTCCATCGCACCTCCACACCTCCCCGGTGTTAGTGTCTACCAGCACCAAAGAGACGCCCCTCGACAGCTGCAATGCGGGAGAGCTTGGATTTCTGACCTAGGTATAGCGCATTTCCACGGCATGTCCTCACTTCGAGTTGAGCTAGGTTCTAAGTCCCCAGCGAGAGATGCTAGCTGAAAGCTGCATTCAAGGAATGCTTTCTGCTCAGACCTAAGCATAGTACATTTTCCCTGGGTCCCATCACCTGCACCGAAGCAGTTTCTAACTCCTTTCCTAGGAAGGCATGTTAGAGGCTGCCTTCAAGGATCACTTGTGCCTCAGAGTTCGGAAGGGACACTGCCCACGAGTCTCCAACCCTCTCTGGTCTATGTTCCCATGCCGGTTTTGACGAGGGTACTGGAATGCACTCAAAGAACAACGCTTCTGTCTCACGGTGAAGAATAGAGCATTTCAGTGAACCAGGTGGCGTTTCCATTGCAACTCGGCGGGGTGTGTAGGTAGCTTCTTCCTCCCTGCTGTGATGGGCTGGAGGGAAGTTGCACTGCACGACTGCATGGTTCTCTGAGTGAAGAAGAGCACATCTCCACGGCACCCCGTAAACTAACCTGGACCTAGGTTCTGACTCGCTCATGCGCCAGGCTGGTTGAAATGTGCATTGCAGGAATGCTTCTCTCGGAGCAGTCAGTACAGTGTATTTCCGTGCGTCTGCACAGATTCTGCGGTCATAAGTTCCTACTGCCTCCTATCTGCGGTTTTCAGGACCTGCCCCACGGAGCACTTGCATCTCAGCGGGAAGTAGATCACATGTCCCTCGATACTCCCCACTTACCTTTGTTAGCTATTGTCATGGGTTTCCGGAGGAGGGTTTGGATGGGGCCTCGGAAGGAACCTTTGTTTCTCACACGTCCGGGTATAGACTTTCCATTTCACGTTCACTCCTCTGTTGCGATTACTTCTGCCACCCCAGATTTCTTGAAAGCCCAGTTGAAAGCTGCCGAGGAGGAGTGCTTGTGCCTGCCCGTGGCACCCGCTCGTCGAACTGTCAGCTGGCCTCTAACTCCCATATGCGAGAGGCGGGTGGGGAGCTGCAGTCCAGGGATGCTTGTATCGGAGACTCTAGCACAGTGCATTTCGTTGGGGCCTCTGCACCTGAAGTATTTATGCGCTCCGATTCCGTTCATTGAGTGGCTTCCCAGAAGCTACCTTCAAGGAACGCTAGTGACAGGGATTCACTTGGACTGCACATCCCTCGAGCCGCCAGGCTTATTTTTATATGATTTCCTGTACCTCTTCTTTTGCGTTTTGCCCGCGAAGTTTAAAGCTCTACTCCAGGAGCGCTTCTTTCTCACCGGAGCTCTCAAGTGCTTTCGTGGCCCTGCTACTCTTCTGTGCAGGGAACCTCGCCCATCCTATCAGTGAGGTTGCGTTGAAAACGGCCGGGCAGCACAGCTGCCCCATCTCAGCGTTAAGTACGTGCATTTCCAAGGCACCTCCTCAGAACAGATCTAACGGCTAGGTTGTAAGGAACTCCCGTAAGAGCAGGGCTAGCTGAAAGCTGCATTCAAGGGCTGTTTGCCTCGGAGAGTGAAGCCCAGGGCAGGGTAACTGAGCTTCCGCACCTACAGTTGACATGAGTTCATGTTGCCTTTTCAGAGGCCTGTGAGTCGCTGCTTTCCGGCAAAGCTTTTCTCCCGTCAGTTACATTGGTCCCATTTCCCTGGAGTGTCCCGCCGCACTTTCACCTATGTCGGCACGGCTTGACGTGAGCGTCTGGTCAGACGCTCCAATGAAGGAAGACTTGCGTCTCACACTTGACCATAGATGGGTTCCATCGCACCTCCACACCTCCCCGGTGTTAGTGTCTACCAGCACCAAAGAGACGCCCCTCGACAGCTGCAATGCGGGAGAGCTTGGATTTCTGACCTAGGTATAGCGCATTTCCACGGCATGTCCTCACTTCGAGTTGAGCTAGGTTCTAAGTCCCCAGCGAGAGATGCTAGCTGAAAGCTGCATTCAAGGAATGCTTTCTGCTCAGACCTAAGCATAGTACATTTTCCCTGGGTCCCATCACCTGCACCGAAGCAGTTTCTAACTCCTTTCCTAGGAAGGCATGTTAGAGGCTGCCTTCAAGGATCACTTGTGCCTCAGAGTTCGGAAGGGACACTGCCCACGAGTCTCCAACCCTCTCTGGTCTATGTTCCCATGCCGGTTTTGACGAGCGTACTGGAATGCACTCAAAGAACAACGCTTCTGTCTCACGGTGAAGAATAGAGCATTTCAGTGAACCAGGTGGCGTTTCCATTGCAACTCGGCGGGGTGTGTAGGTAGCTTCTTCCTCCCTGCTGTGATGGGCTGGAGGGAAGTTGCACTGCACGACTGCATGGTTCTCTGAGTGAAGAAGAGCACATCTCCACGGCACCCCGTAAACTAACCTGGACCTAGGTTCTGACTCGCTCATGCGCCAGGCTGGTTGAAATGTGCATTGCAGGAATGCTTCTCTCGGAGCAGTCAGTACAGTGTATTTCCGTGCGTCTGCACAGATTCTGGGGTCATAAGTTCCTACTGCCTCCTATCTGCGGTTTTCAGGACCTGCTCCACGGAGCACTTGCATCTCAGCGGGAAGTAGATCACATGTCCCTCGATACTCCCCACTTACCTTTGTTAGCTATTGTCATGGGTTTCCGGAGGAGGGTTTGGATGGGGCCTCGGAAGGAACCTTTGTTTCTCACACGTCCGGGTATAGACTTTCCATTTCACGTTCACTCCTCTGTTGCGATTACTTCTGCCACCCCAGATTTCTTGAAAGCCCAGTTGAAAGCTGCCGAGGAGGAGTGCTTGTGCCTGCCCGTGGCACCCGCTCGTCGAACTGTCAGCTGGCCTCTAACTCCCATATGCGAGAGGCGGGTGGGGAGCTGCAGTCCAGGGATGCTTGTATCGGAGACTCTAGCACAGTGCATTTCGTTGGGGCCTCTGCACCTGAAGTATTTATGCGCTCCGATTCCGTTCATTGAGTGGCTTCCCAGAAGCTACCTTCAAGGAACGCTAGTGACTGGGATTCACTTGGACTGCACATCCCTCGAGCCGCCAGGCTTATTTTTATATGATTTCCTGTACCTCTTCTTTTGCGTTTTGCCCGCGAAGTTTAAAGCTCTACTCCAGGAGCGCTTCTTTCTCACCGGAGCTCTCAAGTGCTTTCGTGGCCCTGCTACTCTTCTGTGCAGGGAACCTCGCCCATCCTATCAGTGAGGTTGCGTTGAAAACGGCCGGGCAGCACAGCTGCCCCATCTCAGCGTTAAGTACGTGCATTTCCAAGGCACCTCCTCAGAACAGATCTAACGGCTAGGTTGTAAGGAACTCCCGTAAGAGCAGGGCTAGCTGAAAGCTGCATTCAAGGGCTGTTTGCCTCGGAGAGTGAAGCCCAGGGCAGGGTAACTGAGCTTCCGCACCTACAGTTGACATGAGTTCATGTTGCCTTTTCAGAGGCCTGTGAGTCGCTGCTTTCCGGCAAAGCTTTTCTCCCGTCCGTTACATTGGTCCCATTTCCCTGGAGTGTCCCGCCGCACTTTCACCTATGTCGGCACGGCTTGACGTGAGCGTCTGGTCAGACGCTCCAATGAAGGAAGACTTGCGTCTCACACTTGACCATAGATGGGTTCCATCGCACCTCCACACCTCCCCGGTGTTAGTGTCTACCAGCACCAAAGAGACGCCCCTCGACAGCTGCAATGCGGGAGAGCTTGGATTTCTGACCTAGGTATAGCGCATTTCCACGGCATGTCCTCACTTCGAGTTGAGCTAGGTTCTAAGTCCCCAGCGAGAGATGCTAGCTGAAAGCTGCATTCAAGGAATGCTTTCTGCTCAGACCTAAGCATAGTACATTTTCCCTGGGTCCCATCACCTGCACCGAAGCAGTTTCTAACTCCTTTCCTAGGAAGGCATGTTAGAGGCTGCCTTCAAGGATCACTTGTGCCTCAGAGTTCGGAAGGGACACTGCCCACGAGTCTCCAACCCTCTCTGGTCTATGTTCCCATGCCGGTTTTGACGAGGGTACTGGAATGCACTCAAAGAACAACGCTTCTGTCTCACGGTGAAGAATAGAGCATTTCAGTGAACCAGGTGGCGTTTCCATTGCAACTCGGCGGGGTGTGTAGGTAGCTTCTTCCTCCCTGCTGTGATGGGCTGGAGGGAAGTTGCACTGCACGACTGCATGGTTCTCTGAGTGAAGAAGAGCACATCTCCACGGCACCCCGTAAACTAACCTGGACCTAGGTTCTGACTCGCTCATGCGCCAGGCTGGTTGAAATGTGCATTGCAGGAATGCTTCTCTCGGAGCAGTCAGTACAGTGTATTTCCGTGCGTCTGCACAGATTCTGGGGTCATAAGTTCCTACTGCCTCCTATCTGCGGTTTTCAGGACCTGCCCCACGGAGCACTTGCATCTCAGCGGGAAGTAGATCACATGTCCCTCGATACTCCCCACTTACCTTTGTTAGCTATTGTCATGGGTTTCCGGAGGAGGGTTTGGATGGGGCCTCGGAAGGAACCTTTGTTTCTCACACGTCCGGGTATAGACTTTCCATTTCACGTTCACTCCTCTGTTGCGATTACTTCTGCCACCCCAGATTTCTTGAAAGCCCAGTTGAAAGCTGCCGAGGAGGAGTGCTTGTGCCTGCCCGTGGCACCCGCTCGTCGAACTGTCAGCTGGCCTCTAACTCCCATATGCGAGAGGCGGGTGGGGAGCTGCAGTCCAGGGATGCTTGTATCGGAGACTCTAGCACAGTGCATTTCGTTGGGGCCTCTGCACCTGAAGTATTTATGCGCTCCGATTCCGTTCATTGAGTGGCTTCCCAGAAGCTACCTTCCAGGAACGCTAGTGACTGGGATTCACTTGGACTGCACATACCTCGAGCCGCCAGGCTTATTTTTATATCATTTCCTGTACCTCTTCCTTTGCGTTTTGCCCGGGAAGTTTAAAGCTCTACTCCAGGAGCGCTTCTTTCTCACCGGAGCTCTCAAGTGCTTTCGTGGCCCTGCTACTCTTCTGTGCAGGGAACCTCGCCCATCCTATCAGTGAGGTTGCGTTGAAAACGGCCGGGCAGCACAGCTGCCCCATCTCAGCGTTAAGTACGTGCATTTCCAAGGCACCTCCTCAGAACAGATCTAACGGCTACGTTGTAAGGAACTCCCGTAAGAGCAGGGCTAGCTGAAAGCTGCATTCAAGGGCTGTTTGCCTCGGAGAGTGAAGCCCAGGGCAGGGTAACTGAGCTTCCGCACCTACAGTTGACATGAGTTCATGTTGCCTTTTCAGAGGCCTGTGAGTCGCTGCTTTCCGGCAAAGCTTTTTTCCCGTCAGTTACATTGGTCCCATTTCTCTGGAGTGTCCCGCCGCACTTTCACCTATGTCGGCACGGCTTGACGTGAGCGTCTGGTCAGACGCTCCAATGAAGGAAGACTTGCGTCTCACACTTGACCATAGATGGGTTCCATCGCACCTCCACACCTCCCCGGTGTTAGTGTCTACCAGCACCAAAGAGACGCCCCTCGACAGCTGCAATGCGGGAGACCTTGGATTTCTGACCTAGGTATAGCGCATTTCCACGGCATGTCCTCACTTCGAGTTGAGCTAGGTTCTAAGTCCCCAGCGAGAGATGCTAGCTGAAAGCTGCATTCAAGGAATGCTTTCTGCTCAGACCTAAGCATAGTACATTTTCCCTGGGTCCCATCACCTGCACCGAAGCAGTTTCTAACTCCTTTCCTAGGAAGGCATGTTAGAGGCTGCCTTCAAGGATCACTTGTGCCTCAGAGTTCGGAAGGGACACTGCCCACGAGTCTCCAACCCTCTCTGGTCTATGTTCCCATGCCGGTTTTGACGAGGGTACTGGAATGCACTCAAAGAACAACGCTTCTGTCTCACGGTGAAGAATAGAGCATTTCAGTGAACCAGGTGGCGTTTCCATTGCAACTCGGCGGGGTGTGTAGGTAGCTTCTTCCTCCCTGCTGTGATGGGCTGGAGGGAAGTTGCACTGCACGACTGCATGGTTCTCTGAGTGAAGAAGAGCACATCTCCACGGCACCCCGTAAACTAACCTGGACCTAGGTTCTGACTCGCTCATGCGCCAGGCTGGTTGAAATGTGCATTGCAGGAATGCTTCTCTCGGAGCAGTCAGTACAGCGTATTTCCGTGCGTCTGCACAGATTCTGCGGTCATAAGTTCCTACTGCCTCCTATCTGCGGTTTTCAGGACCTGCCCCACGGAGCACTTGCATCTCAGCGGGAAGTAGATCACATGTCCCTCGATACTCCCCACTTACCTTTGTTAGCTATTGTCATGGGTTTCCGGAGGAGGGTTTGGATGGGGCCTCGGAAGGAACCTTTGTTTCTCACACGTCCGGGTATAGACTTTCCATTTCACGTTCACTCCTCTGTTGCGATTACTTCTGCCACCCCAGATTTCTTGAAAGCCCAGTTGAAAGCTGCCGAGGAGGAGTGCTTGTGCCTGCCCGTGGCACCCGCTCGTCGAACTGTCAGCTGGCCTCTAACTCCCATATGCGAGAGGCGGGTGGGGAGCTGCAGTCCAGGGATGCTTGTATCGGAGACTCTAGCACAGTGCATTTCGTTGGGGCCTCTGCACCTGAAGTATTTATGCGCTCCGATTCCGTTCATTGAGTGGCTTCCCAGAAGCTACCTTCAAGGAACGCTAGTGACTGGGATTCACTTGGACTGCACATCCCTCGAGCCGCCAGGCTTATTTTTATATGATTTCCTGTACCTCTTCTTTTGCGTTTTGCCCGCGAAGTTTAAAGCTCTACTCCAGGAGCGCTTCTTTCTCACCGGAGCTCTCAAGTGCTTTCGTGGCCCTGCTACTCTTCTGTGCAGGGAACCTCGCCCATCCTATCAGTGAGGTTGCGTTGAAAACGGCCGGGCAGCACAGCTGCCCCATCTCAGCGTTAAGTACGTGCATTTCCAAGGCACCTCCTCAGAACAGATCTAACGGCTAGGTTGTAAGGAACTCCCGTAAGAGCAGGGCTAGCTGAAAGCTGCATTCAAGGGCTGTTTGCCTCGGAGAGTGAAGCCCAGGGCAGGGTAACTGAGCTTCCGCACCTACAGTTGACATGAGTTCATGTTGCCTTTTCAGAGGCCTGTGAGTCGCTGCTTTCCGGCAAAGCTTTTCTCCCGTCAGTTACATTGGTCCCATTTCCCTGGAGTGTCCCGCCCACTTTCACCTATGTCGGCACGGCTTGACGTGAGCGTCTGGTCAGACGCTCCAATGAAGGAAGACTTGCGTCTCACACTTGACCATAGATGGGTTCCATCGCACCTCCACACCTCCCCGGTGTTAGTGTCTACCAGCACCAAAGAGACGCCCCTCGACAGCTGCAATGCGGGAGAGCTTGGATTTCTGACCTAGGTATAGCGCATTTCCACGGCATGTCCTCACTTCGAGTTGAGCTAGGTTCTAAGTCCCCAGCGAGAGATGCTAGCTGAAAGCTGCATTCAAGGAATGCTTTCTGCTCAGACCTAAGCATAGTACATTTTCCCTGGGTCCCATCACCTGCACCGAAGCAGTTTCTAACTCCTTTCCTAGGAAGGCATGTTAGAGGCTGCCTTCAAGGATCACTTGTGCCTCAGAGTTCGGAAGGGACACTGCCCACGAGTCTCCAACCCTCTCTGGTCTATGTTCCCATGCCGGTTTTGACGAGGGTACTGGAATGCACTCAAAGAACAACGCTTCTGTCTCACGGTGAAGAATAGAGCATTTCAGTGAACCAGGTGGCGTTTCCATTGCAACTCGGCGGGGTGTGTAGGTAGCTTCTTCCTCCCTGCTGTGATGGGCTGGAGGGAAGTTGCACTGCACGACTGCATGGTTCTCTGAGTGAAGAAGAGCACATCTCCACGGCACCCCGTAAACTAACCTGGACCTAGGTTCTGACTCGCTCATGCGCCAGGCTGGTTGAAATGTGCATTGCAGGAATGCTTCTCTCGGAGCAGTCAGTACAGTGTATTTCCGTGCGTCTGCACAGATTCTGGGGTCATAAGTTCCTACTGCCTCCTATCTGCGGTTTTCAGGACCTGCCCCACGGAGCACTTGCATCTCAGCGGGAAGTAGATCACATGTCCCTCGATACTCCCCACTTACCTTTGTTAGCTATTGTCATGGGTTTCCGGAGGAGGGTTTGGATGGGGCCTCGGAAGGAACCTTTGTTTCTCACACGTCCGGGTATAGACTTTCCATTTCACGTTCACTCCTCTGTTGCGATTACTTCTGCCACCCCAGATTTCTTGAAAGCCCAGTTGAAAGCTGCCGAGGAGGAGTGCTTGTGCCTGCCCGTGGCACCCGCTCGTCGAACTGTCAGCTGGCCTCTAACTCCCATATGCGAGAGGCGGGTGGGGAGCTGCAGTCCAGGGATGCTTGTATCGGAGACTCTAGCACAGTGCATTTCGTTGGGGCCTCTGCACCTGAAGTATTTATGCGCTCCGATTCCGTTCATTGAGTGGCTTCCCAGAAGCTACCTTCCAGGAACGCTAGTGACTGGGATTCACTTGGACTGCACATACCTCGAGCCGCCAGGCTTATTTTTATATCATTTCCTGTACCTCTTCCTTTGCGTTTTGCCCGGGAAGTTTAAAGCTCTACTCCAGGAGCGCTTCTTTCTCACCGGAGCTCTCAAGTGCTTTCGTGGCCCTGCTACTCTTCTGTGCAGGGAACCTCGCCCATCCTATCAGTGAGGTTGCGTTGAAAACGGCCGGGCAGCACAGCTGCCCCATCTCAGCGTTAAGTACGTGCATTTCCAAGGCACCTCCTCAGAACAGATCTAACGGCTACGTTGTAAGGAACTCCCGTAAGAGCAGGGCTAGCTGAAAGCTGCATTCAAGGGCTGTTTGCCTCGGAGAGTGAAGCCCAGGGCAGGGTAACTGAGCTTCCGCACCTACAGTTGACATGAGTTCATGTTGCCTTTTCAGAGGCCTGTGAGTCGCTGCTTTCCGGCAAAGCTTTTTTCCCGTCAGTTACATTGGTCCCATTTCTCTGGAGTGTCCCGCCGCACTTTCACCTATGTCGGCACGGCTTGACGTGAGCGTCTGGTCAGACGCTCCAATGAAGGAAGACTTGCGTCTCACACTTGACCATAGATGGGTTCCATCGCACCTCCACACCTCCCCGGTGTTAGTGTCTACCAGCACCAAAGAGACGCCCCTCGACAGCTGCAATGCGGGAGACCTTGGATTTCTGACCTAGGTATAGCGCATTTCCACGGCATGTCCTCACTTCGAGTTGAGCTAGGTTCTAAGTCCCCAGCGAGAGATGCTAGCTGAAAGCTGCATTCAAGGAATGCTTTCTGCTCAGACCTAAGCATAGTACATTTTCCCTGGGTCCCATCACCTGCACCGAAGCAGTTTCTAACTCCTTTCCTAGGAAGGCATGTTAGAGGCTGCCTTCAAGGATCACTTGTGCCTCAGAGTTCGGAAGGGACACTGCCCACGAGTCTCCAACCCTCTCTGGTCTATGTTCCCATGCCGGTTTTGACGAGGGTACTGGAATGCACTCAAAGAACAACGCTTCTGTCTCACGGTGAAGAATAGAGCATTTCAGTGAACCAGGTGGCGTTTCCATTGCAACTCGGCGGGGTGTGTAGGTAGCTTCTTCCTCCCTGCTGTGATGGGCTGGAGGGAAGTTGCACTGCACGACTGCATGGTTCTCTGAGTGAAGAAGAGCACATCTCCACGGCACCCCGTAAACTAACCTGGACCTAGGTTCTGACTCGCTCATGCGCCAGGCTGGTTGAAATGTGCATTGCAGGAATGCTTCTCTCGGAGCAGTCAGTACAGCGTATTTCCGTGCGTCTGCACAGATTCTGCGGTCATAAGTTCCTACTGCCTCCTATCTGCGGTTTTCAGGACCTGCCCCACGGAGCACTTGCATCTCAGCGGGAAGTAGATCACATGTCCCTCGATACTCCCCACTTACCTTTGTTAGCTATTGTCATGGGTTTCCGGAGGAGGGTTTGGATGGGGCCTCGGAAGGAACCTTTGTTTCTCACACGTCCGGGTATAGACTTTCCATTTCACGTTCACTCCTCTGTTGCGATTACTTCTGCCACCCCAGATTTCTTGAAAGCCCAGTTGAAAGCTGCCGAGGAGGAGTGCTTGTGCCTGCCCGTGGCACCCGCTCGTCGAACTGTCAGCTGGCCTCTAACTCCCATATGCGAGAGGCGGGTGGGGAGCTGCAGTCCAGGGATGCTTGTATCGGAGACTCTAGCACAGTGCATTTCGTTGGGGCCTCTGCACCTGAAGTATTTATGCGCTCCGATTCCGTTCATTGAGTGGCTTCCCAGAAGCTACCTTCAAGGAACGCTAGTGACTGGGATTCACTTGGACTGCACATCCCTCGAGCCGCCAGGCTTATTTTTATATGATTTCCTGTACCTCTTCTTTTGCGTTTTGCCCGCGAAGTTTAAAGCTCTACTCCAGGAGCGCTTCTTTCTCACCGGAGCTCTCAAGTGCTTTCGTGGCCCTGCTACTCTTCTGTGCAGGGAACCTCGCCCATCCTATCAGTGAGGTTGCGTTGAAAACGGCCGGGCAGCACAGCTGCCCCATCTCAGCGTTAAGTACGTGCATTTCCAAGGCACCTCCTCAGAACAGATCTAACGGCTAGGTTGTAAGGAACTCCCGTAAGAGCAGGGCTAGCTGAAAGCTGCATTCAAGGGCTGTTTGCCTCGGAGAGTGAAGCCCAGGGCAGGGTAACTGAGCTTCCGCACCTACAGTTGACATGAGTTCATGTTGCCTTTTCAGAGGCCTGTGAGTCGCTGCTTTCCGGCAAAGCTTTTCTCCCGTCAGTTACATTGGTCCCATTTCCCTGGAGTGTCCCGCCCACTTTCACCTATGTCGGCACGGCTTGACGTGAGCGTCTGGTCAGACGCTCCAATGAAGGAAGACTTGCGTCTCACACTTGACCATAGATGGGTTCCATCGCACCTCCACACCTCCCCGGTGTTAGTGTCTACCAGCACCAAAGAGACGCCCCTCGACAGCTGCAATGCGGGAGAGCTTGGATTTCTGACCTAGGTATAGCGCATTTCCACGGCATGTCCTCACTTCGAGTTGAGCTAGGTTCTAAGTCCCCAGCGAGAGATGCTAGCTGAAAGCTGCATTCAAGGAATGCTTTCTGCTCAGACCTAAGCATAGTACATTTTCCCTGGGTCCCATCACCTGCACCGAAGCAGTTTCTAACTCCTTTCCTAGGAAGGCATGTTAGAGGCTGCCTTCAAGGATCACTTGTGCCTCAGAGTTCGGAAGGGACACTGCCCACGAGTCTCCAACCCTCTCTGGTCTATGTTCCCATGCCGGTTTTGACGAGGGTACTGGAATGCACTCAAAGAACAACGCTTCTGTCTCACGGTGAAGAATAGAGCATTTCAGTGAACCAGGTGGCGTTTCCATTGCAACTCGGCGGGGTGTGTAGGTAGCTTCTTCCTCCCTGCTGTGATGGGCTGGAGGGAAGTTGCACTGCACGACTGCATGGTTCTCTGAGTGAAGAAGAGCACATCTCCACGGCACCCCGTAAACTAACCTGGACCTAGGTTCTGACTCGCTCATGCGCCAGGCTGGTTGAAATGTGCATTGCAGGAATGCTTCTCTCGGAGCAGTCAGTACAGTGTATTTCCGTGCGTCTGCACAGATTCTGCGGTCATAAGTTCCTACTGCCTCCTATCTGCGGTTTTCAGGACCTGCCCCACGGAGCACTTGCATCTCAGCGGGAAGTAGATCACATGTCCCTCGATACTCCCCACTTACCTTTGTTAGCTATTGTCATGGGTTTCCGGAGGAGGGTTTGGATGGGGCCTCGGAAGGAACCTTTGTTTCTCACACGTCCGGGTATAGACTTTCCATTTCACGTTCACTCCTCTGTTGCGATTACTTCTGCCACCCCAGATTTCTTGAAAGCCCAGTTGAAAGCTGCCGAGGAGGAGTGCTTGTGCCTGCCCGTGGCACCCGCTCGTCGAACTGTCAGCTGGCCTCTAACTCCCATATGCGAGAGGCGGGTGGGGAGCTGCAGTCCAGGGATGCTTGTATCGGAGACTCTAGCACAGTGCATTTCGTTGGGGCCTCTGCACCTGAAGTATTTATGCGCTCCGATTCCGTTCATTGAGTGGCTTCCCAGAAGCTACCTTCAAGGAACGCTAGTGACAGGGATTCACTTGGACTGCACATCCCTCGAGCCGCCAGGCTTATTTTTATATGATTTCCTGTACCTCTTCTTTTGCGTTTTGCCCGCGAAGTTTAAAGCTCTACTCCAGGAGCGCTTCTTTCTCACCGGAGCTCTCAAGTGCTTTCGTGGCCCTGCTACTCTTCTGTGCAGGGAACCTCGCCCATCCTATCAGTGAGGTTGCGTTGAAAACGGCCGGGCAGCACAGCTGCCCCATCTCAGCGTTAAGTACGTGCATTTCCAAGGCACCTCCTCAGAACAGATCTAACGGCTAGGTTGTAAGGAACTCCCGTAAGAGCAGGGCTAGCTGAAAGCTGCATTCAAGGGCTGTTTGCCTCGGAGAGTGAAGCCCAGGGCAGGGTAACTGAGCTTCCGCACCTACAGTTGACATGAGTTCATGTTGCCTTTTCAGAGGCCTGTGAGTCGCTGCTTTCCGGCAAAGCTTTTCTCCCGTCAGTTACATTGGTCCCATTTCCCTGGAGTGTCCCGCCGCACTTTCACCTATGTCGGCACGGCTTGACGTGAGCGTCTGGTCAGACGCTCCAATGAAGGAAGACTTGCGTCTCACACTTGACCATAGATGGGTTCCATCGCACCTCCACACCTCCCCGGTGTTAGTGTCTACCAGCACCAAAGAGACGCCCCTCGACAGCTGCAATGCGGGAGAGCTTGGATTTCTGACCTAGGTATAGCGCATTTCCACGGCATGTCCTCACTTCGAGTTGAGCTAGGTTCTAAGTCCCCAGCGAGAGATGCTAGCTGAAAGCTGCATTCAAGGAATGCTTTCTGCTCAGACCTAAGCATAGTACATTTTCCCTGGGTCCCATCACCTGCACCGAAGCAGTTTCTAACTCCTTTCCTAGGAAGGCATGTTAGAGGCTGCCTTCAAGGATCACTTGTGCCTCAGAGTTCGGAAGGGACACTGCCCACGAGTCTCCAACCCTCTCTGGTCTATGTTCCCATGCCGGTTTTGACGAGCGTACTGGAATGCACTCAAAGAACAACGCTTCTGTCTCACGGTGAAGAATAGAGCATTTCAGTGAACCAGGTGGCGTTTCCATTGCAACTCGGCGGGGTGTGTAGGTAGCTTCTTCCTCCCTGCTGTGATGGGCTGGAGGGAAGTTGCACTGCACGACTGCATGGTTCTCTGAGTGAAGAAGAGCACATCTCCACGGCACCCCGTAAACTAACCTGGACCTAGGTTCTGACTCGCTCATGCGCCAGGCTGGTTGAAATGTGCATTGCAGGAATGCTTCTCTCGGAGCAGTCAGTACAGTGTATTTCCGTGCGTCTGCACAGATTCTGGGGTCATAAGTTCCTACTGCCTCCTATCTGCGGTTTTCAGGACCTGCTCCACGGAGCACTTGCATCTCAGCGGGAAGTAGATCACATGTCCCTCGATACTCCCCACTTACCTTTGTTAGCTATTGTCATGGGTTTCCGGAGGAGGGTTTGGATGGGGCCTCGGAAGGAACCTTTGTTTCTCACACGTCCGGGTATAGACTTTCCATTTCACGTTCACTCCTCTGTTGCGATTACTTCTGCCACCCCAGATTTCTTGAAAGCCCAGTTGAAAGCTGCCGAGGAGGAGTGCTTGTGCCTGCCCGTGGCACCCGCTCGTCGAACTGTCAGCTGGCCTCTAACTCCCATATGCGAGAGGCGGGTGGGGAGCTGCAGTCCAGGGATGCTTGTATCGGAGACTCTAGCACAGTGCATTTCGTTGGGGCCTCTGCACCTGAAGTATTTATGCGCTCCGATTCCGTTCATTGAGTGGCTTCCCAGAAGCTACCTTCAAGGAACGCTAGTGACTGGGATTCACTTGGACTGCACATCCCTCGAGCCGCCAGGCTTATTTTTATATGATTTCCTGTACCTCTTCTTTTGCGTTTTGCCCGCGAAGTTTAAAGCTCTACTCCAGGAGCGCTTCTTTCTCACCGGAGCTCTCAAGTGCTTTCGTGGCCCTGCTACTCTTCTGTGCAGGGAACCTCGCCCATCCTATCAGTGAGGTTGCGTTGAAAACGGCCGGGCAGCACAGCTGCCCCATCTCAGCGTTAAGTACGTGCATTTCCAAGGCACCTCCTCAGAACAGATCTAACGGCTAGGTTGTAAGGAACTCCCGTAAGAGCAGGGCTAGCTGAAAGCTGCATTCAAGGGCTGTTTGCCTCGGAGAGTGAAGCCCAGGGCAGGGTAACTGAGCTTCCGCACCTACAGTTGACATGAGTTCATGTTGCCTTTTCAGAGGCCTGTGAGTCGCTGCTTTCCGGCAAAGCTTTTCTCCCGTCCGTTACATTGGTCCCATTTCCCTGGAGTGTCCCGCCGCACTTTCACCTATGTCGGCACGGCTTGACGTGAGCGTCTGGTCAGACGCTCCAATGAAGGAAGACTTGCGTCTCACACTTGACCATAGATGGGTTCCATCGCACCTCCACACCTCCCCGGTGTTAGTGTCTACCAGC
Source organism: Canis lupus baileyi (assembly GCF_048164855.1). Classification (NCBI taxonomy): domain Eukaryota; kingdom Metazoa; phylum Chordata; class Mammalia; order Carnivora; family Canidae; genus Canis; species Canis lupus. The sequence goes on along the minus strand of NC_132876.1, from coordinate 75,209,295 downwards.
ACCAAAGAGACGCCCCTCGACAGCTGCAATGCGGGAGAGCTTGGATTTCTGACCTAGGTATAGCGCATTTCCACGGCATGTCCTCACTTCGAGTTGAGCTAGGTTCTAAGTCCCCAGCGAGAGATGCTAGCTGAAAGCTGCATTCAAGGAATGCTTTCTGCTCAGACCTAAGCATAGTACATTTTCCCTGGGTCCCATCACCTGCACCGAAGCAGTTTCTAACTCCTTTCCTAGGAAGGCATGTTAGAGGCTGCCTTCAAGGATCACTTGTGCCTCAGAGTTCGGAAGGGACACTGCCCACGAGTCTCCAACCCTCTCTGGTCTATGTTCCCATGCCGGTTTTGACGAGGGTACTGGAATGCACTCAAAGAACAACGCTTCTGTCTCACGGTGAAGAATAGAGCATTTCAGTGAACCAGGTGGCGTTTCCATTGCAACTCGGCGGGGTGTGTAGGTAGCTTCTTCCTCCCTGCTGTGATGGGCTGGAGGGAAGTTGCACTGCACGACTGCATGGTTCTCTGAGTGAAGAAGAGCACATCTCCACGGCACCCCGTAAACTAACCTGGACCTAGGTTCTGACTCGCTCATGCGCCAGGCTGGTTGAAATGTGCATTGCAGGAATGCTTCTCTCGGAGCAGTCAGTACAGTGTATTTCCGTGCGTCTGCACAGATTCTGGGGTCATAAGTTCCTACTGCCTCCTATCTGCGGTTTTCAGGACCTGCCCCACGGAGCACTTGCATCTCAGCGGGAAGTAGATCACATGTCCCTCGATACTCCCCACTTACCTTTGTTAGCTATTGTCATGGGTTTCCGGAGGAGGGTTTGGATGGGGCCTCGGAAGGAACCTTTGTTTCTCACACGTCCGGGTATAGACTTTCCATTTCACGTTCACTCCTCTGTTGCGATTACTTCTGCCACCCCAGATTTCTTGAAAGCCCAGTTGAAAGCTGCCGAGGAGGAGTGCTTGTGCCTGCCCGTGGCACCCGCTCGTCGAACTGTCAGCTGGCCTCTAACTCCCATATGCGAGAGGCGGGTGGGGAGCTGCAGTCCAGGGATGCTTGTATCGGAGACTCTAGCACAGTGCATTTCGTTGGGGCCTCTGCACCTGAAGTATTTATGCGCTCCGATTCCGTTCATTGAGTGGCTTCCCAGAAGCTACCTTCCAGGAACGCTAGTGACTGGGATTCACTTGGACTGCACATACCTCGAGCCGCCAGGCTTATTTTTATATCATTTCCTGTACCTCTTCCTTTGCGTTTTGCCCGGGAAGTTTAAAGCTCTACTCCAGGAGCGCTTCTTTCTCACCGGAGCTCTCAAGTGCTTTCGTGGCCCTGCTACTCTTCTGTGCAGGGAACCTCGCCCATCCTATCAGTGAGGTTGCGTTGAAAACGGCCGGGCAGCACAGCTGCCCCATCTCAGCGTTAAGTACGTGCATTTCCAAGGCACCTCCTCAGAACAGATCTAACGGCTACGTTGTAAGGAACTCCCGTAAGAGCAGGGCTAGCTGAAAGCTGCATTCAAGGGCTGTTTGCCTCGGAGAGTGAAGCCCAGGGCAGGGTAACTGAGCTTCCGCACCTACAGTTGACATGAGTTCATGTTGCCTTTTCAGAGGCCTGTGAGTCGCTGCTTTCCGGCAAAGCTTTTTTCCCGTCAGTTACATTGGTCCCATTTCTCTGGAGTGTCCCGCCGCACTTTCACCTATGTCGGCACGGCTTGACGTGAGCGTCTGGTCAGACGCTCCAATGAAGGAAGACTTGCGTCTCACACTTGACCATAGATGGGTTCCATCGCACCTCCACACCTCCCCGGTGTTAGTGTCTACCAGCACCAAAGAGACGCCCCTCGACAGCTGCAATGCGGGAGACCTTGGATTTCTGACCTAGGTATAGCGCATTTCCACGGCATGTCCTCACTTCGAGTTGAGCTAGGTTCTAAGTCCCCAGCGAGAGATGCTAGCTGAAAGCTGCATTCAAGGAATGCTTTCTGCTCAGACCTAAGCATAGTACATTTTCCCTGGGTCCCATCACCTGCACCGAAGCAGTTTCTAACTCCTTTCCTAGGAAGGCATGTTAGAGGCTGCCTTCAAGGATCACTTGTGCCTCAGAGTTCGGAAGGGACACTGCCCACGAGTCTCCAACCCTCTCTGGTCTATGTTCCCATGCCGGTTTTGACGAGGGTACTGGAATGCACTCAAAGAACAACGCTTCTGTCTCACGGTGAAGAATAGAGCATTTCAGTGAACCAGGTGGCGTTTCCATTGCAACTCGGCGGGGTGTGTAGGTAGCTTCTTCCTCCCTGCTGTGATGGGCTGGAGGGAAGTTGCACTGCACGACTGCATGGTTCTCTGAGTGAAGAAGAGCACATCTCCACGGCACCCCGTAAACTAACCTGGACCTAGGTTCTGACTCGCTCATGCGCCAGGCTGGTTGAAATGTGCATTGCAGGAATGCTTCTCTCGGAGCAGTCAGTACAGCGTATTTCCGTGCGTCTGCACAGATTCTGCGGTCATAAGTTCCTACTGCCTCCTATCTGCGGTTTTCAGGACCTGCCCCACGGAGCACTTGCATCTCAGCGGGAAGTAGATCACATGTCCCTCGATACTCCCCACTTACCTTTGTTAGCTATTGTCATGGGTTTCCGGAGGAGGGTTTGGATGGGGCCTCGGAAGGAACCTTTGTTTCTCACACGTCCGGGTATAGACTTTCCATTTCACGTTCACTCCTCTGTTGCGATTACTTCTGCCACCCCAGATTTCTTGAAAGCCCAGTTGAAAGCTGCCGAGGAGGAGTGCTTGTGCCTGCCCGTGGCACCCGCTCGTCGAACTGTCAGCTGGCCTCTAACTCCCATATGCGAGAGGCGGGTGGGGAGCTGCAGTCCAGGGATGCTTGTATCGGAGACTCTAGCACAGTGCATTTCGTTGGGGCCTCTGCACCTGAAGTATTTATGCGCTCCGATTCCGTTCATTGAGTGGCTTCCCAGAAGCTACCTTCAAGGAACGCTAGTGACTGGGATTCACTTGGACTGCACATCCCTCGAGCCGCCAGGCTTATTTTTATATGATTTCCTGTACCTCTTCTTTTGCGTTTTGCCCGCGAAGTTTAAAGCTCTACTCCAGGAGCGCTTCTTTCTCACCGGAGCTCTCAAGTGCTTTCGTGGCCCTGCTACTCTTCTGTGCAGGGAACCTCGCCCATCCTATCAGTGAGGTTGCGTTGAAAACGGCCGGGCAGCACAGCTGCCCCATCTCAGCGTTAAGTACGTGCATTTCCAAGGCACCTCCTCAGAACAGATCTAACGGCTAGGTTGTAAGGAACTCCCGTAAGAGCAGGGCTAGCTGAAAGCTGCATTCAAGGGCTGTTTGCCTCGGAGAGTGAAGCCCAGGGCAGGGTAACTGAGCTTCCGCACCTACAGTTGACATGAGTTCATGTTGCCTTTTCAGAGGCCTGTGAGTCGCTGCTTTCCGGCAAAGCTTTTCTCCCGTCAGTTACATTGGTCCCATTTCCCTGGAGTGTCCCGCCCACTTTCACCTATGTCGGCACGGCTTGACGTGAGCGTCTGGTCAGACGCTCCAATGAAGGAAGACTTGCGTCTCACACTTGACCATAGATGGGTTCCATCGCACCTCCACACCTCCCCGGTGTTAGTGTCTACCAGCACCAAAGAGACGCCCCTCGACAGCTGCAATGCGGGAGAGCTTGGATTTCTGACCTAGGTATAGCGCATTTCCACGGCATGTCCTCACTTCGAGTTGAGCTAGGTTCTAAGTCCCCAGCGAGAGATGCTAGCTGAAAGCTGCATTCAAGGAATGCTTTCTGCTCAGACCTAAGCATAGTACATTTTCCCTGGGTCCCATCACCTGCACCGAAGCAGTTTCTAACTCCTTTCCTAGGAAGGCATGTTAGAGGCTGCCTTCAAGGATCACTTGTGCCTCAGAGTTCGGAAGGGACACTGCCCACGAGTCTCCAACCCTCTCTGGTCTATGTTCCCATGCCGGTTTTGACGAGGGTACTGGAATGCACTCAAAGAACAACGCTTCTGTCTCACGGTGAAGAATAGAGCATTTCAGTGAACCAGGTGGCGTTTCCATTGCAACTCGGCGGGGTGTGTAGGTAGCTTCTTCCTCCCTGCTGTGATGGGCTGGAGGGAAGTTGCACTGCACGACTGCATGGTTCTCTGAGTGAAGAAGAGCACATCTCCACGGCACCCCGTAAACTAACCTGGACCTAGGTTCTGACTCGCTCATGCGCCAGGCTGGTTGAAATGTGCATTGCAGGAATGCTTCTCTCGGAGCAGTCAGTACAGTGTATTTCCGTGCGTCTGCACAGATTCTGGGGTCATAAGTTCCTACTGCCTCCTATCTGCGGTTTTCAGGACCTGCCCCACGGAGCACTTGCATCTCAGCGGGAAGTAGATCACATGTCCCTCGATACTCCCCACTTACCTTTGTTAGCTATTGTCATGGGTTTCCGGAGGAGGGTTTGGATGGGGCCTCGGAAGGAACCTTTGTTTCTCACACGTCCGGGTATAGACTTTCCATTTCACGTTCACTCCTCTGTTGCGATTACTTCTGCCACCCCAGATTTCTTGAAAGCCCAGTTGAAAGCTGCCGAGGAGGAGTGCTTGTGCCTGCCCGTGGCACCCGCTCGTCGAACTGTCAGCTGGCCTCTAACTCCCATATGCGAGAGGCGGGTGGGGAGCTGCAGTCCAGGGATGCTTGTATCGGAGACTCTAGCACAGTGCATTTCGTTGGGGCCTCTGCACCTGAAGTATTTATGCGCTCCGATTCCGTTCATTGAGTGGCTTCCCAGAAGCTACCTTCCAGGAACGCTAGTGACTGGGATTCACTTGGACTGCACATACCTCGAGCCGCCAGGCTTATTTTTATATCATTTCCTGTACCTCTTCCTTTGCGTTTTGCCCGGGAAGTTTAAAGCTCTACTCCAGGAGCGCTTCTTTCTCACCGGAGCTCTCAAGTGCTTTCGTGGCCCTGCTACTCTTCTGTGCAGGGAACCTCGCCCATCCTATCAGTGAGGTTGCGTTGAAAACGGCCGGGCAGCACAGCTGCCCCATCTCAGCGTTAAGTACGTGCATTTCCAAGGCACCTCCTCAGAACAGATCTAACGGCTACGTTGTAAGGAACTCCCGTAAGAGCAGGGCTAGCTGAAAGCTGCATTCAAGGGCTGTTTGCCTCGGAGAGTGAAGCCCAGGGCAGGGTAACTGAGCTTCCGCACCTACAGTTGACATGAGTTCATGTTGCCTTTTCAGAGGCCTGTGAGTCGCTGCTTTCCGGCAAAGCTTTTTTCCCGTCAGTTACATTGGTCCCATTTCTCTGGAGTGTCCCGCCGCACTTTCACCTATGTCGGCACGGCTTGACGTGAGCGTCTGGTCAGACGCTCCAATGAAGGAAGACTTGCGTCTCACACTTGACCATAGATGGGTTCCATCGCACCTCCACACCTCCCCGGTGTTAGTGTCTACCAGCACCAAAGAGACGCCCCTCGACAGCTGCAATGCGGGAGACCTTGGATTTCTGACCTAGGTATAGCGCATTTCCACGGCATGTCCTCACTTCGAGTTGAGCTAGGTTCTAAGTCCCCAGCGAGAGATGCTAGCTGAAAGCTGCATTCAAGGAATGCTTTCTGCTCAGACCTAAGCATAGTACATTTTCCCTGGGTCCCATCACCTGCACCGAAGCAGTTTCTAACTCCTTTCCTAGGAAGGCATGTTAGAGGCTGCCTTCAAGGATCACTTGTGCCTCAGAGTTCGGAAGGGACACTGCCCACGAGTCTCCAACCCTCTCTGGTCTATGTTCCCATGCCGGTTTTGACGAGGGTACTGGAATGCACTCAAAGAACAACGCTTCTGTCTCACGGTGAAGAATAGAGCATTTCAGTGAACCAGGTGGCGTTTCCATTGCAACTCGGCGGGGTGTGTAGGTAGCTTCTTCCTCCCTGCTGTGATGGGCTGGAGGGAAGTTGCACTGCACCACTGCATGGTTCTCTGAGTGAAGAAGAGCACATCTCCACGGCACCCCGTAAACTAACCTGGACCTAGGTTCTGACTCGCTCATGCGCCAGGCTGGTTGAAATGTGCATTGCAGGAATGCTTCTCTCGGAGCAGTCAGTACAGCGTATTTCCGTGCGTCTGCACAGATTCTGCGGTCATAAGTTCCTACTGCCTCCTATCTGCGGTTTTCAGGACCTGCCCCACGGAGCACTTGCATCTCAGCGGGAAGTAGATCACATGTCCCTCGATACTCCCCACTTACCTTTGTTAGCTATTGTCATGGGTTTCCGGAGGAGGGTTTGGATGGGGCCTCGGAAGGAACCTTTGTTTCTCACACGTCCGGGTATAGACTTTCCATTTCACGTTCACTCCTCTGTTGCGATTACTTCTGCCACCCCAGATTTCTTGAAAGCCCAGTTGAAAGCTGCCGAGGAGGAGTGCTTGTGCCTGCCCGTGGCACCCGCTCGTCGAACTGTCAGCTGGCCTCTAACTCCCATATGCGAGAGGCGGGTGGGGAGCTGCAGTCCAGGGATGCTTGTATCGGAGACTCTAGCACAGTGCATTTCGTTGGGGCCTCTGCACCTGAAGTATTTATGCGCTCCGATTCCGTTCATTGAGTGGCTTCCCAGAAGCTACCTTCAAGGAACGCTAGTGACTGGGATTCACTTGGACTGCACATCCCTCGAGCCGCCAGGCTTATTTTTATATGATTTCCTGTACCTCTTCTTTTGCGTTTTGCCCGCGAAGTTTAAAGCTCTACTCCAGGAGCGCTTCTTTCTCACCGGAGCTCTCAAGTGCTTTCGTGGCCCTGCTACTCTTCTGTGCAGGGAACCTCGCCCATCCTATCAGTGAGGTTGCGTTGAAAACGGCCGGGCAGCACAGCTGCCCCATCTCAGCGTTAAGTACGTGCATTTCCAAGGCACCTCCTCAGAACAGATCTAACGGCTAGGTTGTAAGGAACTCCCGTAAGAGCAGGGCTAGCTGAAAGCTGCATTCAAGGGCTGTTTGCCTCGGAGAGTGAAGCCCAGGGCAGGGTAACTGAGCTTCCGCACCTACAGTTGACATGAGTTCATGTTGCCTTTTCAGAGGCCTGTGAGTCGCTGCTTTCCGGCAAAGCTTTTCTCCCGTCAGTTACATTGGTCCCATTTCCCTGGAGTGTCCCGCCCACTTTCACCTATGTCGGCACGGCTTGACGTGAGCGTCTGGTCAGACGCTCCAATGAAGGAAGACTTGCGTCTCACACTTGACCATAGATGGGTTCCATCGCACCTCCACACCTCCCCGGTGTTAGTGTCTACCAGCACCAAAGAGACGCCCCTCGACAGCTGCAATGCGGGAGAGCTTGGATTTCTGACCTAGGTATAGCGCATTTCCACGGCATGTCCTCACTTCGAGTTGAGCTAGGTTCTAAGTCCCCAGCGAGAGATGCTAGCTGAAAGCTGCATTCAAGGAATGCTTTCTGCTCAGACCTAAGCATAGTACATTTTCCCTGGGTCCCATCACCTGCACCGAAGCAGTTTCTAACTCCTTTCCTAGGAAGGCATGTTAGAGGCTGCCTTCAAGGATCACTTGTGCCTCAGAGTTCGGAAGGGACACTGCCCACGAGTCTCCAACCCTCTCTGGTCTATGTTCCCATGCCGGTTTTGACGAGGGTACTGGAATGCACTCAAAGAACAACGCTTCTGTCTCACGGTGAAGAATAGAGCATTTCAGTGAACCAGGTGGCGTTTCCATTGCAACTCGGCGGGGTGTGTAGGTAGCTTCTTCCTCCCTGCTGTGATGGGCTGGAGGGAAGTTGCACTGCACGACTGCATGGTTCTCTGAGTGAAGAAGAGCACATCTCCACGGCACCCCGTAAACTAACCTGGACCTAGGTTCTGACTCGCTCATGCGCCAGGCTGGTTGAAATGTGCATTGCAGGAATGCTTCTCTCGGAGCAGTCAGTACAGTGTATTTCCGTGCGTCTGCACAGATTCTGGGGTCATAAGTTCCTACTGCCTCCTATCTGCGGTTTTCAGGACCTGCCCCACGGAGCACTTGCATCTCAGCGGGAAGTAGATCACATGTCCCTCGATACTCCCCACTTACCTTTGTTAGCTATTGTCATGGGTTTCCGGAGGAGGGTTTGGATGGGGCCTCGGAAGGAACCTTTGTTTCTCACACGTCCGGGTATAGACTTTCCATTTCACGTTCACTCCTCTGTTGCGATTACTTCTGCCACCCCAGATTTCTTGAAAGCCCAGTTGAAAGCTGCCGAGGTCCTTCTTGTGTCCTGCTTGTGCCTGCCCGTGGCACCCGCTCGTCGAACTGTCAGCTGGCCTCTAACTCCCATATGCGAGAGGCGGGTGGGGAGCTGCAGTCCAGGGATGCTTGTATCGGAGACTCTAGCACAGTGCATTTCGTTGGGGCCTCTGCACCTGAAGTATTTATGCGCTCCGATTCCGTTCATTGAGTGGCTTCCCAGAAGCTACCTTCAAGGAACGCTAGTGACTGGGATTCACTTGGACTGCACATCCCTCGAGCCGCCAGGCTTATTTTTATATGATTTCCTGTACCTCTTCCTTTGCGTTTTGCCCGCGAAGTTTAAAGCTCTACTCCAGGAGCGCTTCTTTCTCACCGGAGCTCTCAAGTGCTTTCGTGGCCCTGCTACTCTTCTGTGCAGGGAACCTCGCCCATCCTATCAGTGAGGTTGCGTTGAAAACGGCCGGGCAGCACAGCTGCCCCATCTCAGCGTTAAGTACGTGCATTTCCAAGGCACCTCCTCAGAACAGATCTAACGGCTAGGTTGTAAGGAACTCCCGTAAGAGCAGGGCTAGCTGAAAGCTGCATTCAAGGGCTGTTTGCCTCGGAGAGTGAAGCCCAGGGCAGGGTAACTGAGCTTCCGCACCTACAGTTGACATGAGTTCATGTTGCCTTTTCAGAGGCCTGTGAGTCGCTGCTTTCCGGCAAAGCTTTTCTCCCGTCAGTTACATTGGTCCCATTTCCCTGGAGTGTCCCGCCGCACTTTCACCTATGTCGGCACGGCTTGACGTGAGCGTCTGGTCAGACGCTCCAATGAAGGAAGACTTGCGTCTCACACTTGACCACAGATGGGTTCCATCGCACCTCCACACCTCCCCGGTGTTAGTGTCTACCAGCACCAAAGAGACGCCCCTCGACAGCTGCAATGCGGGAGAGCTTGGATTTCTGACCTAGGTATAGCGCATTTCCACGGCATGTCCTCACTTCGAGTTGAGCTAGGTTCTAAGTCCCCAGCGAGAGATGCTAGCTGAAAGCTGCATTCAAGGAATGCTTTCTGCTCAGACCTAAGCATAGTACATTTTCCCTGGGTCCCATCACCTGCACCGAAGCAGTTTCTAACTCCTTTCCTAGGAAGGCATGTTAGAGGCTGCCTTCAAGGATCACTTGTGCCTCAGAGTTCGGAAGGGACACTGCCCACGAGTCTCCAACCCTCTCTGGTCTATGTTCCCATGCCGGTTTTGACGAGCGTACTGGAATGCACTCAAAGAACAACGCTTCTGTCTCACGGTGAAGAATAGAGCATTTCAGTGAACCAGGTGGCGTTTCCATTGCAACTCGGCGGGGTGTGTAGGTAGCTTCTTCCTCCCTGCTGTGATGGGCTGGAGGGAAGTTGCACTGCACGACTGCATGGTTCTCTGAGTGAAGAAGAGCACATCTCCACGGCACCCCGTAAACTAACCTGGACCTAGGTTCTGACTCGCTCATGCGCCAGGCTGGTTGAAATGTGCATTGCAGGAATGCTTCTCTCGGAGCAGTCAGTACAGTGTATTTCCGTGCGTCTGCACAGATTCTGCGGTCATAAGTTCCTACTGCCTCCTATCTGCGGTTTTCAGGACCTGCCCCACGGAGCACTTGCATCTCAGCGGGAAGTAGATCACATGTCCCTCGATACTCCCCACTTACCTTTGTTAGCTATTGTCATGGGTTTCCGGAGGAGGGTTTGGATGGGGCCTCGGAAGGAACCTTTGTTTCTCACACGTCCGGGTATAGACTTTCCATTTCACGTTCACTCCTCTGTTGCGATTACTTCTGCCACCCCAGATTTCTTGAAAGCCCAGTTGAAAGCTGCCGAGGAGGAGTGCTTGTGCCTGCCCGTGGCACCCGCTCGTCGAACTGTCAGCTGGCCTCTAACTCCCATATGCGAGAGGCGGGTGGGGAGCTGCAGTCCAGGGATGCTTGTATCGGAGACTCTAGCACAGTGCATTTCGTTGGGGCCTCTGCACCTGAAGTATTTATGCGCTCCGATTCCGTTCATTGAGTGGCTTCCCAGAAGCTACCTTCAAGGAACGCTAGTGACTGGGATTCACTTGGACTGCACATCCCTCGAGCCGCCAGGCTTATTTTTATATGATTTCCTGTACCTCTTCTTTTGCGTTTTGCCCGGGAAGTTTAAAGCTCTACTCCAGGAGCGCTTCTTTCTCACCGGAGCTCTCAAGTGCTTTCGTGGCCCTGCTACTCTTCTGTGCAGGGAACCTCGCCCATCCTATCAGTGAGGTTGCGTTGAAAACGGCCGGGCAGCACAGCTGCCCCATCTCAGCGTTAAGTACGTGCATTTCCAAGGCACCTCCTCAGAACAGATCTAACGGCTAGGTTGTAAGGAACTCCCGTAAGAGCAGGGCTAGCTGAAAGCTGCATTCAAGGGCTGTTTGCCTCGGAGAGTGAAGCCCAGGGCAGGGTAACTGAGCTTCCGCACCTACAGTTGACATGAGTTCATGTTGCCTTTTCAGAGGCCTGTGAGTCGCTGCTTTCCGGCAAAGCTTTTCTCCCGTCAGTTACATTGGTCCCATTTCCCTGGAGTGTCCCGCCGCACTTTCACCTATGTCGGCACGGCTTGACGTGAGCGTCTGGTCAGACGCTCCAATGAAGGAAGACTTGCGTCTCACACTTGACCATAGATGGGTTCCATCGCACCTCCACACCTCCCCGGTGTTAGTGTCTACCAGCACCAAAGAGACGCCCCTCGACAGCTGCAATGCGGGAGAGCTTGGATTTCTGACCTAGGTATAGCGCATTTCCACGGCATGTCCTCACTTCGAGTTGAGCTAGGTTCTAAGTCCCCAGCGAGAGATGCTAGCTGAAAGCTGCATTCAAGGAATGCTTTCTGCTCAGACCTAAGCATAGTACATTTTCCCTGGGTCCCATCACCTGCACCGAAGCAGTTTCTAACTCCTTTCCTAGGAAGGCATGTTAGAGGCTGCCTTCAAGGATCACTTGTGCCTCAGAGTTCGGAAGGGACACTGCCCACGAGTCTCCAACCCTCTCTGGTCTATGTTCCCATGCCGGTTTTGACGAGGGTACTGGAATGCACTCAAAGAACAACGCTTCTGTCTCACGGTGAAGAATAGAGCATTTCAGTGAACCAGGTGGCGTTTCCATTGCAACTCGGCGGGGTGTGTAGGTAGCTTCTTCCTCCCTGCTGTGATGGGCTGGAGGGAAGTTGCACTGCACGACTGCATGGTTCTCTGAGTGAAGAAGAGCACATCTCCACGGCACCCCGTAAACTAACCTGGACCTAGGTTCTGACTCGCTCATGCGCCAGGCTGGTTGAAATGTGCATGGCAGGAATGCTTCTCTCGGAGCAGTCAGTACAGTGTATTTCCGTGCGTCTGCACAGATTCTGGGGTCATAAGTTCCTACTGCCTCCTATCTGCGGTTTTCAGGACCTGCCCCACGGAGCACTTGCATCTCAGCGGGAAGTAGATCACATGTCCCTCGATACTCCCCACTTACCTTTGTTAGCTATTGTCATGGGTTTCCGGAGGAGGGTTTGGATGGGGCCTCGGAAGGAACCTTTGTTTCTCACACGTCCGGGTATAGACTTTCCATTTCACGTTCACTCCTCTGTTGCGATTACTTCTGCCACCCCAGATTTCTTGAAAGCCCAGTTGAAAGCTGCCGAGGAGGAGTGCTTGTGCCTGCCCGTGGCACCCGCTCGTCGAACTGTCAGCTGGCCTCTAACTCCCATATGCGAGAGGCGGGTGGGGAGCTGCAGTCCAGGGATGCTTGTATCGGAGACTCTAGCACAGTGCATTTCGTTGGGGCCTCTGCACCTGAAGTATTTATGCGCTCCGATTCCGTTCATTGAGTGGCTTCCCAGAAGCTACCTTCAAGGAACGCTAGTGACTGGGATTCACTTGGACTGCACATCCCTCGAGCCGCCAGGCTTATTTTTATATGATTTCCTGTACCTCTTCTTTTGCGTTTTGCCCGGGAAGTTTAAAGCTCTACTCCAGGAGCGCTTCTTTCTCACCGGAGCTCTCAAGTGCTTTCGTGGCCCTGCTACTCTTCTGTGCAGGGAACCTCGCCCATCCTATCAGTGAGGTTGCGTTGAAAACGGCCGGGCAGCACAGCTGCCCCATCTCAGCGTTAAGTACGTGCATTTCCAAGGCACCTCCTCAGAACAGATCTAACGGCTAGGTTGTAAGGAACTCCCGTAAGAGCAGGGCTAGCTGAAAGCTGCATTCAAGGGCTGTTTGCCTCGGAGAGTGAAGCCCAGGGCAGGGTAACTGAGCTTCCGCACCTACAGTTGACATGAGTTCATGTTGCCTTTTCAGAGGCCTGTGAGTCGCTGCTTTCCGGCAAAGCTTTTCTCCCGTCAGTTACATTGGTCCCATTTCCCTGGAGTGTCCCGCCGCACTTTCACCTATGTCGGCACGGCTTGACGTGAGCGTCTGGTCAGACGCTCCAATGAAGGAAGACTTGCGTCTCACACTTGACCACAGATGGGTTCCATCGCACCTCCACACCTCCCCGGTGTTAGTGTCTACCAGCACCAAAGAGACGCCCCTCGACAGCTGCAATGCGGGAGAGCTTGGATTTCTGACCTAGGTATAGCGCATTTCCACGGCATGTCCTCACTTCGAGTTGAGCTAGGTTCTAAGTCCCCAGCGAGAGATGCTAGCTGAAAGCTGCATTCAAGGAATGCTTTCTGCTCAGACCTAAGCATAGTACATTTTCCCTGGGTCCCATCACCTGCACCGAAGCAGTTTCTAACTCCTTTCCTAGGAAGGCATGTTAGAGGCTGCCTTCAAGGATCACTTGTGCCTCAGAGTTCGGAAGGGACACTGCCCACGAGTCTCCAACCCTCTCTGGTCTATGTTCCCATGCCGGTTTTGACGAGGGTACTGGAATGCACTCAAAGAACAACGCTTCTGTCTCACGGTGAAGAATAGAGCATTTCAGTGAACCAGGTGGCGTTTCCATTGCAACTCGGCGGGGTGTGTAGGTAGCTTCTTCCTCCCTGCTGTGATGGGCTGGAGGGAAGTTGCACTGCACGACTGCATGGTTCTCTGAGTGAAGAAGAGCACATCTCCACGGCACCCCGTAAACTAACCTGGACCTAGGTTCTGACTCGCTCATGCGCCAGGCTGGTTGAAATGTGCATTGCAGGAATGCTTCTCTCGGAGCAGTCAGTACAGTGTATTTCCGTGCGTCTGCACAGATTCTGGGGTCATAAGTTCCTACTGCCTCCTATCTGCGGTTTTCAGGACCTGCCCCACGGAGCACTTGCATCTCAGCGGGAAGTAGATCACATGTCCCTCGATACTCCCCACTTACCTTTGTTAGCTATTGTCATGGGTTTCCGGAGGAGGGTTTGGATGGGGCCTCGGAAGGAACCTTTGTTTCTCACACGTCCGGGTATAGACTTTCCATTTCACGTTCACTCCTCTGTTGCGATTACTTCTGCCACCCCAGATTTCTTGAAAGCCCAGTTGAAAGCTGCCGAGGTCCTTCTTGTGTCCTGCTTGTGCCTGCCCGTGGCACCCGCTCGTCGAACTGTCAGCTGGCCTCTAACTCCCATATGCGAGAGGCGGGTGGGGAGCTGCAGTCCAGGGATGCTTGTATCGGAGACTCTAGCACAGTGCATTTCGTTGGGGCCTCTGCACCTGAAGTATTTATGCGCTCCGATTCCGTTCATTGAGTGGCTTCCCAGAAGCTACCTTCAAGGAACGCTAGTGACAGGGATTCACTTGGACTGCACATCCCTCGAGCCGCCAGGCTTATTTTTATATGATTTCCTGTACCTCTTCTTTTGCGTTTTGCCCGCGAAGTTTAAAGCTCTACTCCAGGAGCGCTTCTTTCTCACCGGAGCTCTCAAGTGCTTTCGTGGCCCTGCTACTCTTCTGTGCAGGGAACCTCGCCCATCCTATCAGTGAGGTTGCGTTGAAAACGGCCGGGCAGCACAGCTGCCCCATCTCAGCGTTAAGTACGTGCATTTCCAAGGCACCTCCTCAGAACAGATCTAACGGCTAGGTTGTAAGGAACTCCCGTAAGAGCAGGGCTAGCTGAAAGCTGCATTCAAGGGCTGTTTGCCTCGGAGAGTGAAGCCCAGGGCAGGGTAACTGAGCTTCCGCACCTACAGTTGACATGAGTTCATGTTGCCTTTTCAGAGGCCTGTGAGTCGCTGCTTTCCGGCAAAGCTTTTCTCCCGTCAGTTACATTGGTCCCATTTCCCTGGAGTGTCCCGCCGCACTTTCACCTATGTCGGCACGGCTTGACGTGAGCGTCTGGTCAGACGCTCCAATGAAGGAAGACTTGCGTCTCACACTTGACCATAGATGGGTTCCATCGCACCTCCACACCTCCCCGGTGTTAGTGTCTACCAGCACCAAAGAGACGCCCCTCGACAGCTGCAATGCGGGAGAGCTTGGATTTCTGACCTAGGTATAGCGCATTTCCACGGCATGTCCTCACTTCGAGTTGAGCTAGGTTCTAAGTCCCCAGCGAGAGATGCTAGCTGAAAGCTGCATTCAAGGAATGCTTTCTGCTCAGACCTAAGCATAGTACATTTTCCCTGGGTCCCATCACCTGCACCGAAGCAGTTTCTAACTCCTTTCCTAGGAAGGCATGTTAGAGGCTGCCTTCAAGGATCACTTGTGCCTCAGAGTTCGGAAGGGACACTGCCCACGAGTCTCCAACCCTCTCTGGTCTATGTTCCCATGCCGGTTTTGACGAGCGTACTGGAATGCACTCAAAGAACAACGCTTCTGTCTCACGGTGAAGAATAGAGCATTTCAGTGAACCAGGTGGCGTTTCCATTGCAACTCGGCGGGGTGTGTAGGTAGCTTCTTCCTCCCTGCTGTGATGGGCTGGAGGGAAGTTGCACTGCACGACTGCATGGTTCTCTGAGTGAAGAAGAGCACATCTCCACGGCACCCCGTAAACTAACCTGGACCTAGGTTCTGACTCGCTCATGCGCCAGGCTGGTTGAAATGTGCATTGCAGGAATGCTTCTCTCGGAGCAGTCAGTACAGTGTATTTCCGTGCGTCTGCACAGATTCTGCGGTCATAAGTTCCTACTGCCTCCTATCTGCGGTTTTCAGGACCTGCCCCACGGAGCACTTGCATCTCAGCGGGAAGTAGATCACATGTCCCTCGATACTCCCCACTTACCTTTGTTAGCTATTGTCATGGGTTTCCGGAGGAGGGTTTGGATGGGGCCTCGGAAGGAACCTTTGTTTCTCACACGTCCGGGTATAGACTTTCCATTTCACGTTCACTCCTCTGTTGCGATTACTTCTGCCACCCCAGATTTCTTGAAAGCCCAGTTGAAAGCTGCCGAGGAGGAGTGCTTGTGCCTGCCCGTGGCACCCGCTCGTCGAACTGTCAGCTGGCCTCTAACTCCCATATGCGAGAGGCGGGTGGGGAGCTGCAGTCCAGGGATGCTTGTATCGGAGACTCTAGCACAGTGCATTTCGTTGGGGCCTCTGCACCTGAAGTATTTATGCGCTCCGATTCCGTTCATTGAGTGGCTTCCCAGAAGCTACCTTCAAGGAACGCTAGTGACTGGGATTCACTTGGACTGCACATCCCTCGAGCCGCCAGGCTTATTTTTATATGATTTCCTGTACCTCTTCTTTTGCGTTTTGCCCGCGAAGTTTAAAGCTCTACTCCAGGAGCGCTTCTTTCTCACCGGAGCTCTCAAGTGCTTTCGTGGCCCTGCTACTCTTCTGTGCAGGGAACCTCGCCCATCCTATCAGTGAGGTTGCGTTGAAAACGGCCGGGCAGCACAGCTGCCCCATCTCAGCGTTAAGTACGTGCATTTCCAAGGCACCTCCTCAGAACAGATCTAACGGCTAGGTTGTAAGGAACTCCCGTAAGAGCAGGGCTAGCTGAAAGCTGCATTCAAGGGCTGTTTGCCTCGGAGAGTGAAGCCCAGGGCAGGGTAACTGAGCTTCCGCACCTACAGTTGACATGAGTTCATGTTGCCTTTTCAGAGGCCTGTGAGTCGCTGCTTTCCGGCAAAGCTTTTCTCCCGTCAGTTACATTGGTCCCATTTCCCTGGAGTGTCCCGCCGCACTTTCACCTATGTCGGCACGGCTTGACGTGAGCGTCTGGTCAGACGCTCCAATGAAGGAAGACTTGCGTCTCACACTTGACCATAGATGGGTTCCATCGCACCTCCACACCTCCCCGGTGTTAGTGTCTACCAGCACCAAAGAGACGCCCCTCGACAGCTGCAATGCGGGAGAGCTTGGATTTCTGACCTAGGTATAGCGCATTTCCACGGCATGTCCTCACTTCGAGTTGAGCTAGGTTCTAAGTCCCCAGCGAGAGATGCTAGCTGAAAGCTGCATTCAAGGAATGCTTTCTGCTCAGACCTAAGCATAGTACATTTTCCCTGGGTCCCATCACCTGCACCGAAGCAGTTTCTAACTCCTTTCCTAGGAAGGCATGTTAGAGGCTGCCTTCAAGGATCACTTGTGCCTCAGAGTTCGGAAGGGACACTGCCCACGAGTCTCCAACCCTCTCTGGTCTATGTTCCCATGCCGGTTTTGACGAGGGTACTGGAATGCACTCAAAGAACAACGCTTCTGTCTCACGGTGAAGAATAGAGCATTTCAGTGAACCAGGTGGCATTTCCATTGCAACTCGGCGGGGTGTGTAGGTAGCTTCTTCCTCCCTGCTGTGATGGGCTGGAGGGAAGTTGCACTGCACGACTGCATGGTTCTCTGAGTGAAGAAGAGCACATCTCCACGGCACCCCGTAAACTAACCTGGACCTAGGTTCTGACTCGCTCATGCGCCAGGCTGGTTGAAATGTGCATTGCAGGAATGCTTCTCTCGGAGCAGTCAGTACAGTGTATTTCCGTGCGTCTGCACAGATTCTGGGGTCATAAGTTCCTACTGCCTCCTATCTGCGGTTTTCAGGACCTGCCCCACGGAGCACTTGCATCTCAGCGGGAAGTAGATCACATGTCCCTCGATACTCCCCACTTACCTTTGTTAGCTATTGTCATGGGTTTCCGGAGGAGGGTTTGGATGGGGCCTCGGAAGGAACCTTTGTTTCTCACACGTCCGGGTATAGACTTTCCATTTCACGTTCACTCCTCTGTTGCGATTACTTCTGCCACCCCAGATTTCTTGAAAGCCCAGTTGAAAGCTGCCGAGGAGGAGTGCTTGTGCCTGCCCGTGGCACCCGCTCGTCGAACTGTCAGCTGGCCTCTAACTCCCATATGCGAGAGGCGGGTGGGGAGCTGCAGTCCAGGGATGCTTGTATCGGAGACTCTAGCACAGTGCATTTCGTTGGGGCCTCTGCACCTGAAGTATTTATGCGCTCCGATTCCGTTCATTGAGTGGCTTCCCAGAAGCTACCTTCAAGGAACGCTAGTGACTGGGATTCACTTGGACTGCACATCCCTCGAGCCGCCAGGCTTATTTTTATATGATTTCCTGTACCTCTTCTTTTGCGTTTTGCCCGGGAAGTTTAAAGCTCTACTCCAGGAGCGCTTCTTTCTCACCGGAGCTCTCAAGTGCTTTCGTGGCCCTGCTACTCTTCTGTGCAGGGAACCTCGCCCATCCTATCAGTGAGGTTGCGTTGAAAACGGCCGGGCAGCACAGCTGCCCCATCTCAGCGTTAAGTACGTGCATTTCCAAGGCACCTCCTCAGAACAGATCTAACGGCTAGGTTGTAAGGAACTCCCGTAAGAGCAGGGCTAGCTGAAAGCTGCATTCAAGGGCTGTTTGCCTCGGAGAGTGAAGCCCAGGGCAGGGTAACTGAGCTTCCGCACCTACAGTTGACATGAGTTCATGTTGCCTTTTCAGAGGCCTGTGAGTCGCTGCTTTCCGGCAAAGCTTTTCTCCCGTCAGTTACATTGGTCCCATTTCCCTGGAGTGTCCCGCCGCACTTTCACCTATGTCGGCACGGCTTGACGTGAGCGTCTGGTCAGACGCTCCAATGAAGGAAGACTTGCGTCTCACACTTGACCATAGATGGGTTCCATCGCACCTCCACACCTCCCCGGTGTTAGTGTCTACCAGCACCAAAGAGACGCCCCTCGACAGCTGCAATGCGGGAGAGCTTGGATTTCTGACCTAGGTATAGCGCATTTCCACGGCATGTCCTCACTTCGAGTTGAGCTAGGTTCTAAGTCCCCAGCGAGAGATGCTAGCTGAAAGCTGCATTCAAGGAATGCTTTCTGCTCAGACCTAAGCATAGTACATTTTCCCTGGGTCCCATCACCTGCACCGAAGCAGTTTCTAACTCCTTTCCTAGGAAGGCATGTTAGAGGCTGCCTTCAAGGATCACTTGTGCCTCAGAGTTCGGAAGGGACACTGCCCACGAGTCTCCAACCCTCTCTGGTCTATGTTCCCATGCCGGTTTTGACGAGGGTACTGGAATGCACTCAAAGAACAACGCTTCTGTCTCACGGTGAAGAATAGAGCATTTCAGTGAACCAGGTGGCGTTTCCATTGCAACTCGGCGGGGTGTGTAGGTAGCTTCTTCCTCCCTGCTGTGATGGGCTGGAGGGAAGTTGCACTGCACGACTGCATGGTTCTCTGAGTGAAGAAGAGCACATCTCCACGGCACCCCGTAAACTAACCTGGACCTAGGTTCTGACTCGCTCATGCGCCAGGCTGGTTGAAATGTGCATTGCAGGAATGCTTCTCTCGGAGCAGTCAGTACAGTGTATTTCCGTGCGTCTGCACAGATTCTGCGGTCATAAGTTCCTACTGCCTCCTATCTGCGGTTTTCAGGACCTGCCCCACGGAGCACTTGCATCTCAGCGGGAAGTAGATCACATGTCCCTCGATACTCCCCACTTACCTTTGTTAGCTATTGTCATGGGTTTCCGGAGGAGGGTTTGGATGGGGCCTCGGAAGGAACCTTTGTTTCTCACACGTCCGGGTATAGACTTTCCATTTCACGTTCACTCCTCTGTTGCGATTACTTCTGCCACCCCAGATTTCTTGAAAGCCCAGTTGAAAGCTGCCGAGGAGGAGTGCTTGTGCCTGCCCGTGGCACCCGCTCGTCGAACTGTCAGCTGGCCTCTAACTCCCATATGCGAGAGGCGGGTGGGGAGCTGCAGTCCAGGGATGCTTGTATCGGAGACTCTAGCACAGTGCATTTCGTTGGGGCCTCTGCACCTGAAGTATTTATGCGCTCCGATTCCGTTCATTGAGTGGCTTCCCAGAAGCTACCTTCAAGGAACGCTAGTGACTGGGATTCACTTGGACTGCACATCCCTCGAGCCGCCAGGCTTATTTTTATATGATTTCCTGTACCTCTTCTTTTGCGTTTTGCCCGGGAAGTTTAAAGCTCTACTCCAGGAGCGCTTCTTTCTCACCGGAGCTCTCAAGTGCTTTCGTGGCCCTGCTACTCTTCTGTGCAGGGAACCTCGCCCATCCTATCAGTGAGGTTGCGTTGAAAACGGCCGGGCAGCACAGCTGCCCCATCTCAGCGTTAAGTACGTGCATTTCCAAGGCACCTCCTCAGAACAGATCTAACGGCTAGGTTGTAAGGAACTCCCGTAAGAGCAGGGCTAGCTGAAAGCTGCATTCAAGGGCTGTTTGCCTCGGAGAGTGAAGCCCAGGGCAGGGTAACTGAGCTTCCGCACCTACAGTTGACATGAGTTCATGTTGCCTTTTCAGAGGCCTGTGAGTCGCTGCTTTCCGGCAAAGCTTTTCTCCCGTCAGTTACATTGGTCCCATTTCCCTGGAGTGTCCCGCCGCACTTTCACCTATGTCGGCACGGCTTGACGTGAGCGTCTGGTCAGACGCTCCAATGAAGGAAGACTTGCGTCTCACACTTGACCACAGATGGGTTCCATCGCACCTCCACACCTCCCCGGTGTTAGTGTCTACCAGCACCAAAGAGACGCCCCTCGACAGCTGCAATGCGGGAGAGCTTGGATTTCTGACCTAGGTATAGCGCATTTCCACGGCATGTCCTCACTTCGAGTTGAGCTAGGTTCTAAGTCCCCAGCGAGAGATGCTAGCTGAAAGCTGCATTCAAGGAATGCTTTCTGCTCAGACCTAAGCATAGTACATTTTCCCTGGGTCCCATCACCTGCACCGAAGCAGTTTCTAACTCCTTTCCTAGGAAGGCATGTTAGAGGCTGCCTTCAAGGATCACTTGTGCCTCAGAGTTCGGAAGGGACACTGCCCACGAGTCTCCAACCCTCTCTGGTCTATGTTCCCATGCCGGTTTTGACGAGCGTACTGGAATGCACTCAAAGAACAACGCTTCTGTCTCACGGTGAAGAATAGAGCATTTCAGTGAACCAGGTGGCGTTTCCATTGCAACTCGGCGGGGTGTGTAGGTAGCTTCTTCCTCCCTGCTGTGATGGGCTGGAGGGAAGTTGCACTGCACGACTGCATGGTTCTCTGAGTGAAGAAGAGCACATCTCCACGGCACCCCGTAAACTAACCTGGACCTAGGTTCTGACTCGCTCATGCGCCAGGCTGGTTGAAATGTGCATTGCAGGAATGCTTCTCTCGGAGCAGTCAGTACAGTGTATTTCCGTGCGTCTGCACAGATTCTGGGGTCATAAGTTCCTACTGCCTCCTATCTGCGGTTTTCAGGACCTGCCCCACGGAGCACTTGCATCTCAGCGGGAAGTAGATCACATGTCCCTCGATACTCCCCACTTACCTTTGTTAGCTATTGTCATGGGTTTCCGGAGGAGGGTTTGGATGGGGCCTCGGAAGGAACCTTTGTTTCTCACACGTCCGGGTATAGACTTTCCATTTCACGTTCACTCCTCTGTTGCGATTACTTCTGCCACCCCAGATTTCTTGAAAGCCCAGTTGAAAGCTGCCGAGGAGGAGTGCTTGTGCCTGCCCGTGGCACCCGCTCGTCGAACTGTCAGCTGGCCTCTAACTCCCATATGCGAGAGGCGGGTGGGGAGCTGCAGTCCAGGGATGCTTGTATCGGAGACTCTAGCACAGTGCATTTCGTTGGGGCCTCTGCACCTGAAGTATTTATGCGCTCCGATTCCGTTCATTGAGTGGCTTCCCAGAAGCTACCTTCAAGGAACGCTAGTGACTGGGATTCACTTGGACTGCACATCCCTCGAGCCGCCAGGCTGATTTTTATATGATTTCCTGTACCTCTTCTTTTGCGTTTTGCCCGGGAAGTTTAAAGCTCTACTCCAGGAGCGCTTCTTTCTCACCGGAGCTCTCAAGTGCTTTCGTGGCCCTGCTACTCTTCTGTGCAGGGAACCTCGCCCATCCTATCAGTGAGGTTGCGTTGAAAACGGCCGGGCAGCACAGCTGCCCCATCTCAGCGTTAAGTACGTGCATTTCCAAGGCACCTCCTCAGAACAGATCTAACGGCTAGGTTGTAAGGAACTCCCGTAAGAGCAGGGCTAGCTGAAAGCTGCATTCAAGGGCTGTTTGCCTCGGAGAGTGAAGCCCAGGGCAGGGTAACTGAGCTTCCGCACCTACAGTTGACATGAGTTCATGTTGCCTTTTCAGAGGCCTGTGAGTCGCTGCTTTCCGGCAAAGCTTTTCTCCCGTCAGTTACATTGGTCCCATTTCCCTGGAGTGTCCCGCCGCACTTTCACCTATGTCGGCACGGCTTGACGTGAGCGTCTGGTCAGACGCTCCAATGAAGGAAGACTTGCGTCTCACACTTGACCATAGATGGGTTCCATCGCACCTCCACACCTCCCCGGTGTTAGTGTCTACCAGCACCAAAGAGACGCCCCTCGACAGCTGCAATGCGGGAGAGCTTGGATTTCTGACCTAGGTATAGCGCATTTCCACGGCATGTCCTCACTTCGAGTTGAGCTAGGTTCTAAGTCCCCAGCGAGAGATGCTAGCTGAAAGCTGCATTCAAGGAATGCTTTCTGCTCAGACCTAAGCATAGTACATTTTCCCTGGGTCCCATCACCTGCACCGAAGCAGTTTCTAACTCCTTTCCTAGGAAGGCATGTTAGAGGCTGCCTTCAAGGATCACTTGTGCCTCAGAGTTCGGAAGGGACACTGCCCACGAGTCTCCAACCCTCTCTGGTCTATGTTCCCATGCCGGTTTTGACGAGGGTACTGGAATGCACTCAAAGAACAACGCTTCTGTCTCACGGTGAAGAATAGAGCATTTCAGTGAACCAGGTGGCGTTTCCATTGCAACTCGGCGGGGTGTGTAGGTAGCTTCTTCCTCCCTGCTGTGATGGGCTGGAGGGAAGTTGCACTGCACGACTGCATGGTTCTCTGAGTGAAGAAGAGCACATCTCCACGGCACCCCGTAAACTAACCTGGACCTAGGTTCTGACTCGCTCATGCGCCAGGCTGGTTGAAATGTGCATTGCAGGAATGCTTCTCTCGGAGCAGTCAGTACAGTGTATTTCCGTGCGTCTGCACAGATTCTGGGGTCATAAGTTCCTACTGCCTCCTATCTGCGGTTTTCAGGACCTGCCCCACGGAGCACTTGCATCTCAGCGGGAAGTAGATCACATGTCCCTCGATACTCCCCACTTACCTTTGTTAGCTATTGTCATGGGTTTCCGGAGGAGGGTTTGGATGGGGCCTCGGAAGGAACCTTTGTTTCTCACACGTCCGGGTATAGACTTTCCATTTCACGTTCACTCCTCTGTTGCGATTACTTCTGCCACCCCAGATTTCTTGAAAGCCCAGTTGAAAGCTGCCGAGGAGGAGTGCTTGTGCCTGCCCGTGGCACCCGCTCGTCGAACTGTCAGCTGGCCTCTAACTCCCATATGCGAGAGGCGGGTGGGGAGCTGCAGTCCAGGGATGCTTGTATCGGAGACTCTAGCACAGTGCATTTCGTTGGGGCCTCTGCACCTGAAGTATTTATGCGCTCCGATTCCGTTCATTGAGTGGCTTCCCAGAAGCTACCTTCCAGGAACGCTAGTGACTGGGATTCACTTGGACTGCACATACCTCGAGCCGCCAGGCTTATTTTTATATCATTTCCTGTACCTCTTCCTTTGCGTTTTGCCCGGGAAGTTTAAAGCTCTACTCCAGGAGCGCTTCTTTCTCACCGGAGCTCTCAAGTGCTTTCGTGGCCCTGCTACTCTTCTGTGCAGGGAACCTCGCCCATCCTATCAGTGAGGTTGCGTTGAAAACGGCCGGGCAGCACAGCTGCCCCATCTCAGCGTTAAGTACGTGCATTTCCAAGGCACCTCCTCAGAACAGATCTAACGGCTACGTTGTAAGGAACTCCCGTAAGAGCAGGGCTAGCTGAAAGCTGCATTCAAGGGCTGTTTGCCTCGGAGAGTGAAGCCCAGGGCAGGGTAACTGAGCTTCCGCACCTACAGTTGACATGAGTTCATGTTGCCTTTTCAGAGGCCTGTGAGTCGCTGCTTTCCGGCAAAGCTTTTTTCCCGTCAGTTACATTGGTCCCATTTCTCTGGAGTGTCCCGCCGCACTTTCACCTATGTCGGCACGGCTTGACGTGAGCGTCTGGTCAGACGCTCCAATGAAGGAAGACTTGCGTCTCACACTTGACCATAGATGGGTTCCATCGCACCTCCACACCTCCCCGGTGTTAGTGTCTACCAGCACCAAAGAGACGCCCCTCGACAGCTGCAATGCGGGAGACCTTGGATTTCTGACCTAGGTATAGCGCATTTCCACGGCATGTCCTCACTTCGAGTTGAGCTAGGTTCTAAGTCCCCAGCGAGAGATGCTAGCTGAAAGCTGCATTCAAGGAATGCTTTCTGCTCAGACCTAAGCATAGTACATTTTCCCTGGGTCCCATCACCTGCACCGAAGCAGTTTCTAACTCCTTTCCTAGGAAGGCATGTTAGAGGCTGCCTTCAAGGATCACTTGTGCCTCAGAGTTCGGAAGGGACACTGCCCACGAGTCTCCAACCCTCTCTGGTCTATGTTCCCATGCCGGTTTTGACGAGGGTACTGGAATGCACTCAAAGAACAACGCTTCTGTCTCACGGTGAAGAATAGAGCATTTCAGTGAACCAGGTGGCGTTTCCATTGCAACTCGGCGGGGTGTGTAGGTAGCTTCTTCCTCCCTGCTGTGATGGGCTGGAGGGAAGTTGCACTGCACGACTGCATGGTTCTCTGAGTGAAGAAGAGCACATCTCCACGGCACCCCGTAAACTAACCTGGACCTAGGTTCTGACTCGCTCATGCGCCAGGCTGGTTGAAATGTGCATTGCAGGAATGCTTCTCTCGGAGCAGTCAGTACAGCGTATTTCCGTGCGTCTGCACAGATTCTGCGGTCATAAGTTCCTACTGCCTCCTATCTGCGGTTTTCAGGACCTGCCCCACGGAGCACTTGCATCTCAGCGGGAAGTAGATCACATGTCCCTCGATACTCCCCACTTACCTTTGTTAGCTATTGTCATGGGTTTCCGGAGGAGGGTTTGGATGGGGCCTCGGAAGGAACCTTTGTTTCTCACACGTCCGGGTATAGACTTTCCATTTCACGTTCACTCCTCTGTTGCGATTACTTCTGCCACCCCAGATTTCTTGAAAGCCCAGTTGAAAGCTGCCGAGGAGGAGTGCTTGTGCCTGCCCGTGGCACCCGCTCGTCGAACTGTCAGCTGGCCTCTAACTCCCATATGCGAGAGGCGGGTGGGGAGCTGCAGTCCAGGGATGCTTGTATCGGAGACTCTAGCACAGTGCATTTCGTTGGGGCCTCTGCACCTGAAGTATTTATGCGCTCCGATTCCGTTCATTGAGTGGCTTCCCAGAAGCTACCTTCAAGGAACGCTAGTGACTGGGATTCACTTGGACTGCACATCCCTCGAGCCGCCAGGCTTATTTTTATATGATTTCCTGTACCTCTTCTTTTGCGTTTTGCCCGCGAAGTTTAAAGCTCTACTCCAGGAGCGCTTCTTTCTCACCGGAGCTCTCAAGTGCTTTCGTGGCCCTGCTACTCTTCTGTGCAGGGAACCTCGCCCATCCTATCAGTGAGGTTGCGTTGAAAACGGCCGGGCAGCACAGCTGCCCCATCTCAGCGTTAAGTACGTGCATTTCCAAGGCACCTCCTCAGAACAGATCTAACGGCTAGGTTGTAAGGAACTCCCGTAAGAGCAGGGCTAGCTGAAAGCTGCATTCAAGGGCTGTTTGCCTCGGAGAGTGAAGCCCAGGGCAGGGTAACTGAGCTTCCGCACCTACAGTTGACATGAGTTCATGTTGCCTTTTCAGAGGCCTGTGAGTCGCTGCTTTCCGGCAAAGCTTTTCTCCCGTCAGTTACATTGGTCCCATTTCCCTGGAGTGTCCCGCCCACTTTCACCTATGTCGGCACGGCTTGACGTGAGCGTCTGGTCAGACGCTCCAATGAAGGAAGACTTGCGTCTCACACTTGACCATAGATGGGTTCCATCGCACCTCCACACCTCCCCGGTGTTAGTGTCTACCAGCACCAAAGAGACGCCCCTCGACAGCTGCAATGCGGGAGAGCTTGGATTTCTGACCTAGGTATAGCGCATTTCCACGGCATGTCCTCACTTCGAGTTGAGCTAGGTTCTAAGTCCCCAGCGAGAGATGCTAGCTGAAAGCTGCATTCAAGGAATGCTTTCTGCTCAGACCTAAGCATAGTACATTTTCCCTGGGTCCCATCACCTGCACCGAAGCAGTTTCTAACTCCTTTCCTAGGAAGGCATGTTAGAGGCTGCCTTCAAGGATCACTTGTGCCTCAGAGTTCGGAAGGGACACTGCCCACGAGTCTCCAACCCTCTCTGGTCTATGTTCCCATGCCGGTTTTGACGAGGGTACTGGAATGCACTCAAAGAACAACGCTTCTGTCTCACGGTGAAGAATAGAGCATTTCAGTGAACCAGGTGGCGTTTCCATTGCAACTCGGCGGGGTGTGTAGGTAGCTTCTTCCTCCCTGCTGTGATGGGCTGGAGGGAAGTTGCACTGCACGACTGCATGGTTCTCTGAGTGAAGAAGAGCACATCTCCACGGCACCCCGTAAACTAACCTGGACCTAGGTTCTGACTCGCTCATGCGCCAGGCTGGTTGAAATGTGCATTGCAGGAATGCTTCTCTCGGAGCAGTCAGTACAGTGTATTTCCGTGCGTCTGCACAGATTCTGGGGTCATAAGTTCCTACTGCCTCCTATCTGCGGTTTTCAGGACCTGCCCCACGGAGCACTTGCATCTCAGCGGGAAGTAGATCACATGTCCCTCGATACTCCCCACTTACCTTTGTTAGCTATTGTCATGGGTTTCCGGAGGAGGGTTTGGATGGGGCCTCGGAAGGAACCTTTGTTTCTCACACGTCCGGGTATAGACTTTCCATTTCACGTTCACTCCTCTGTTGCGATTACTTCTGCCACCCCAGATTTCTTGAAAGCCCAGTTGAAAGCTGCCGAGGTCCTTCTTGTGTCCTGCTTGTGCCTGCCCGTGGCACCCGCTCGTCGAACTGTCAGCTGGCCTCTAACTCCCATATGCGAGAGGCGGGTGGGGAGCTGCAGTCCAGGGATGCTTGTATCGGAGACTCTAGCACAGTGCATTTCGTTGGGGCCTCTGCACCTGAAGTATTTATGCGCTCCGATTCCGTTCATTGAGTGGCTTCCCAGAAGCTACCTTCAAGGAACGCTAGTGACTGGGATTCACTTGGACTGCACATCCCTCGAGCCGCCAGGCTTATTTTTATATGATTTCCTGTACCTCTTCCTTTGCGTTTTGCCCGCGAAGTTTAAAGCTCTACTCCAGGAGCGCTTCTTTCTCACCGGAGCTCTCAAGTGCTTTCGTGGCCCTGCTACTCTTCTGTGCAGGGAACCTCGCCCATCCTATCAGTGAGGTTGCGTTGAAAACGGCCGGGCAGCACAGCTGCCCCATCTCAGCGTTAAGTACGTGCATTTCCAAGGCACCTCCTCAGAACAGATCTAACGGCTAGGTTGTAAGGAACTCCCGTAAGAGCAGGGCTAGCTGAAAGCTGCATTCAAGGGCTGTTTGCCTCGGAGAGTGAAGCCCAGGGCAGGGTAACTGAGCTTCCGCACCTACAGTTGACATGAGTTCATGTTGCCTTTTCAGAGGCCTGTGAGTCGCTGCTTTCCGGCAAAGCTTTTCTCCCGTCAGTTACATTGGTCCCATTTCCCTGGAGTGTCCCGCCGCACTTTCACCTATGTCGGCACGGCTTGACGTGAGCGTCTGGTCAGACGCTCCAATGAAGGAAGACTTGCGTCTCACACTTGACCACAGATGGGTTCCATCGCACCTCCACACCTCCCCGGTGTTAGTGTCTACCAGCACCAAAGAGACGCCCCTCGACAGCTGCAATGCGGGAGAGCTTGGATTTCTGACCTAGGTATAGCGCATTTCCACGGCATGTCCTCACTTCGAGTTGAGCTAGGTTCTAAGTCCCCAGCGAGAGATGCTAGCTGAAAGCTGCATTCAAGGAATGCTTTCTGCTCAGACCTAAGCATAGTACATTTTCCCTGGGTCCCATCACCTGCACCGAAGCAGTTTCTAACTCCTTTCCTAGGAAGGCATGTTAGAGGCTGCCTTCAAGGATCACTTGTGCCTCAGAGTTCGGAAGGGACACTGCCCACGAGTCTCCAACCCTCTCTGGTCTATGTTCCCATGCCGGTTTTGACGAGCGTACTGGAATGCACTCAAAGAACAACGCTTCTGTCTCACGGTGAAGAATAGAGCATTTCAGTGAACCAGGTGGCGTTTCCATTGCAACTCGGCGGGGTGTGTAGGTAGCTTCTTCCTCCCTGCTGTGATGGGCTGGAGGGAAGTTGCACTGCACGACTGCATGGTTCTCTGAGTGAAGAAGAGCACATCTCCACGGCACCCCGTAAACTAACCTGGACCTAGGTTCTGACTCGCTCATGCGCCAGGCTGGTTGAAATGTGCATTGCAGGAATGCTTCTCTCGGAGCAGTCAGTACAGTGTATTTCCGTGCGTCTGCACAGATTCTGCGGTCATAAGTTCCTACTGCCTCCTATCTGCGGTTTTCAGGACCTGCCCCACGGAGCACTTGCATCTCAGCGGGAAGTAGATCACATGTCCCTCGATACTCCCCACTTACCTTTGTTAGCTATTGTCATGGGTTTCCGGAGGAGGGTTTGGATGGGGCCTCGGAAGGAACCTTTGTTTCTCACACGTCCGGGTATAGACTTTCCATTTCACGTTCACTCCTCTGTTGCGATTACTTCTGCCACCCCAGATTTCTTGAAAGCCCAGTTGAAAGCTGCCGAGGAGGAGTGCTTGTGCCTGCCCGTGGCACCCGCTCGTCGAACTGTCAGCTGGCCTCTAACTCCCATATGCGAGAGGCGGGTGGGGAGCTGCAGTCCAGGGATGCTTGTATCGGAGACTCTAGCACAGTGCATTTCGTTGGGGCCTCTGCACCTGAAGTATTTATGCGCTCCGATTCCGTTCATTGAGTGGCTTCCCAGAAGCTACCTTCAAGGAACGCTAGTGACTGGGATTCACTTGGACTGCACATCCCTCGAGCCGCCAGGCTTATTTTTATATGATTTCCTGTACCTCTTCTTTTGCGTTTTGCCCGGGAAGTTTAAAGCTCTACTCCAGGAGCGCTTCTTTCTCACCGGAGCTCTCAAGTGCTTTCGTGGCCCTGCTACTCTTCTGTGCAGGGAACCTCGCCCATCCTATCAGTGAGGTTGCGTTGAAAACGGCCGGGCAGCACAGCTGCCCCATCTCAGCGTTAAGTACGTGCATTTCCAAGGCACCTCCTCAGAACAGATCTAACGGCTAGGTTGTAAGGAACTCCCGTAAGAGCAGGGCTAGCTGAAAGCTGCATTCAAGGGCTGTTTGCCTCGGAGAGTGAAGCCCAGGGCAGGGTAACTGAGCTTCCGCACCTACAGTTGACATGAGTTCATGTTGCCTTTTCAGAGGCCTGTGAGTCGCTGCTTTCCGGCAAAGCTTTTCTCCCGTCAGTTACATTGGTCCCATTTCCCTGGAGTGTCCCGCCGCACTTTCACCTATGTCGGCACGGCTTGACGTGAGCGTCTGGTCAGACGCTCCAATGAAGGAAGACTTGCGTCTCACACTTGACCATAGATGGGTTCCATCGCACCTCCACACCTCCCCGGTGTTAGTGTCTACCAGCACCAAAGAGACGCCCCTCGACAGCTGCAATGCGGGAGAGCTTGGATTTCTGACCTAGGTATAGCGCATTTCCACGGCATGTCCTCACTTCGAGTTGAGCTAGGTTCTAAGTCCCCAGCGAGAGATGCTAGCTGAAAGCTGCATTCAAGGAATGCTTTCTGCTCAGACCTAAGCATAGTACATTTTCCCTGGGTCCCATCACCTGCACCGAAGCAGTTTCTAACTCCTTTCCTAGGAAGGCATGTTAGAGGCTGCCTTCAAGGATCACTTGTGCCTCAGAGTTCGGAAGGGACACTGCCCACGAGTCTCCAACCCTCTCTGGTCTATGTTCCCATGCCGGTTTTGACGAGGGTACTGGAATGCACTCAAAGAACAACGCTTCTGTCTCACGGTGAAGAATAGAGCATTTCAGTGAACCAGGTGGCGTTTCCATTGCAACTCGGCGGGGTGTGTAGGTAGCTTCTTCCTCCCTGCTGTGATGGGCTGGAGGGAAGTTGCACTGCACGACTGCATGGTTCTCTGAGTGAAGAAGAGCACATCTCCACGGCACCCCGTAAACTAACCTGGACCTAGGTTCTGACTCGCTCATGCGCCAGGCTGGTTGAAATGTGCATTGCAGGAATGCTTCTCTCGGAGCAGTCAGTACAGTGTATTTCCGTGCGTCTGCACAGATTCTGCGGTCATAAGTTCCTACTGCCTCCTATCTGCGGTTTTCAGGACCTGCCCCACGGAGCACTTGCATCTCAGCGGGAAGTAGATCACATGTCCCTCGATACTCCCCACTTACCTTTGTTAGCTATTGTCATGGGTTTCCGGAGGAGGGTTTGGATGGGGCCTCGGAAGGAACCTTTGTTTCTCACACGTCCGGGTATAGACTTTCCATTTCACGTTCACTCCTCTGTTGCGATTACTTCTGCCACCCCAGATTTCTTGAAAGCCCAGTTGAAAGCTGCCGAGGAGGAGTGCTTGTGCCTGCCCGTGGCACCCGCTCGTCGAACTGTCAGCTGGCCTCTAACTCCCATATGCGAGAGGCGGGTGGGGAGCTGCAGTCCAGGGATGCTTGTATCGGAGACTCTAGCACAGTGCATTTCGTTGGGGCCTCTGCACCTGAAGTATTTATGCGCTCCGATTCCGTTCATTGAGTGGCTTCCCAGAAGCTACCTTCAAGGAACGCTAGTGACTGGGATTCACTTGGACTGCACATCCCTCGAGCCGCCAGGCTTATTTTTATATGATTTCCTGTACCTCTTCTTTTGCGTTTTGCCCGGGAAGTTTAAAGCTCTACTCCAGGAGTGCTTCTTTCTCACCGGAGCTCTCAAGTGCTTTCGTGGCCCTGCTACTCTTCTGTGCAGGGAACCTCGCCCATCCTATCAGTGAGGTTGCGTTGAAAACGGCCGGGCAGCACAGCTGCCCCATCTCAGCGTTAAGTACGTGCATTTCCAAGGCACCTCCTCAGAACAGATCTAACGGCTAGGTTGTAAGGAACTCCCGTAAGAGCAGGGCTAGCTGAAAGCTGCATTCAAGGGCTGTTTGCCTCGGAGAGTGAAGCCCAGGGCAGGGTAACTGAGCTTCCGCACCTACAGTTGACATGAGTTCATGTTGCCTTTTCAGAGGCCTGTGAGTCGCTGCTTTCCGGCAAAGCTTTTCTCCCGTCAGTTACATTGGTCCCATTTCCCTGGAGTGTCCTGCCGCACTTTCACCTATGTCGGCACGGCTTGACGTGAGCGTCTGGTCAGACGCTCCAATGAAGGAAGACTTGCGTCTCACACTTGACCATAGATGGGTTCCATCGCACCTCCACACCTCCCCGGTGTTAGTGTCTACCAGCACCAAAGAGACGCCCCTCGACAGCTGCAATGCGGGAGAGCTTGGATTTCTGACCTAGGTATAGCGCATTTCCACGGCATGTCCTCACTTCGAGTTGAGCTAGGTTCTAAGTCCCCAGCGAGAGATGCTAGCTGAAAGCTGCATTCAAGGAATGCTTTCTGCTCAGACCTAAGCATAGTACATTTTCCCTGGGTCCCATCACCTGCACCGAAGCAGTTTCTAACTCCTTTCCTAGGAAGGCATGTTAGAGGCTGCCTTCAAGGATCACTTGTGCCTCAGAGTTCGGAAGGGACACTGCCCACGAGTCTCCAACCCTCTCTGGTCTATGTTCCCATGCCGGTTTTGACGAGGGTACTGGAATGCACTCAAAGAACAACGCTTCTGTCTCACGGTGAAGAATAGAGCATTTCAGTGAACCAGGTGGCGTTTCCATTGCAACTCGGCGGGGTGTGTAGGTAGCTTCTTCCTCCCTGCTGTGATGGGCTGGAGGGAAGTTGCACTGCACGACTGCATGGTTCTCTGAGTGAAGAAGAGCACATCTCCACGGCACCCCGTAAACTAACCTGGACCTAGGTTCTGACTCGCTCATGCGCCAGGCTGGTTGAAATGTGCATTGCAGGAATGCTTCTCTCGGAGCAGTCAGTACAGTGTATTTCCGTGCGTCTGCACAGATTCTGCGGTCATAAGTTCCTACTGCCTCCTATCTGCGGTTTTCAGGACCTGCCCCACGGAGCACTTGCATCTCAGCGGGAAGTAGATCACATGTCCCTCGATACTCCCCACTTACCTTTGTTAGCTATTGTCATGGGTTTCCGGAGGAGGGTTTGGATGGGGCCTCGGAAGGAACCTTTGTTTCTCACACGTCCGGGTATAGACTTTCCATTTCACGTTCACTCCTCTGTTGCGATTACTTCTGCCACCCCAGATTTCTTGAAAGCCCAGTTGAAAGCTGCCGAGGAGGAGTGCTTGTGCCTGCCCGTGGCACCCGCTCGTCGAACTGTCAGCTGGCCTCTAACTCCCATATGCGAGAGGCGGGTGGGGAGCTGCAGTCCAGGGATGCTTGTATCGGAGACTCTAGCACAGTGCATTTCGTTGGGGCCTCTGCACCTGAAGTATTTATGCGCTCCGATTCCGTTCATTGAGTGGCTTCCCAGAAGCTACCTTCAAGGAACGCTAGTGACTGGGATTCACTTGGACTGCACATCCCTCGAGCCGCCAGGCTTATTTTTATATGATTTCCTGTACCTCTTCTTTTGCGTTTTGCCCGGGAAGTTTAAAGCTCTACTCCAGGAGCGCTTCTTTCTCACCGGAGCTCTCAAGTGCTTTCGTGGCCCTGCTACTCTTCTGTGCAGGGAACCTCGCCCATCCTATCAGTGAGGTTGCGTTGAAAACGGCCGGGCAGCACAGCTGCCCCATCTCAGCGTTAAGTACGTGCATTTCCAAGGCACCTCCTCAGAACAGATCTAACGGCTAGGTTGTAAGGAACTCCCGTAAGAGCAGGGCTAGCTGAAAGCTGCATTCAAGGGCTGTTTGCCTCGGAGAGTGAAGCCCAGGGCAGGGTAACTGAGCTTCCGCACCTACAGTTGACATGAGTTCATGTTGCCTTTTCAGAGGCCTGTGAGTCGCTGCTTTCCGGCAAAGCTTTTCTCCCGTCAGTTACATTGGTCCCATTTCCCTGGAGTGTCCCGCCGCACTTTCACCTATGTCGGCACGGCTTGACGTGAGCGTCTGGTCAGACGCTCCAATGAAGGAAGACTTGCGTCTCACACTTGACCATAGATGGGTTC
Source organism: Canis lupus baileyi (assembly GCF_048164855.1). NCBI lineage: Eukaryota > Metazoa > Chordata > Mammalia > Carnivora > Canidae > Canis > Canis lupus. The sequence goes on along the minus strand of NC_132876.1, from coordinate 75,176,426 downwards.
CATCGCACCTCCACACCTCCCCGGTGTTAGTGTCTACCAGCACCAAAGAGACGCCCCTCGACAGCTGCAATGCGGGAGAGCTTGGATTTCTGACCTAGGTATAGCGCATTTCCACGGCATGTCCTCACTTCGAGTTGAGCTAGGTTCTAAGTCCCCAGCGAGAGATGCTAGCTGAAAGCTGCATTCAAGGAATGCTTTCTGCTCAGACCTAAGCATAGTACATTTTCCCTGGGTCCCATCACCTGCACCGAAGCAGTTTCTAACTCCTTTCCTAGGAAGGCATGTTAGAGGCTGCCTTCAAGGATCACTTGTGCCTCAGAGTTCGGAAGGGACACTGCCCACGAGTCTCCAACCCTCTCTGGTCTATGTTCCCATGCCGGTTTTGACGAGGGTACTGGAATGCACTCAAAGAACAACGCTTCTGTCTCACGGTGAAGAATAGAGCATTTCAGTGAACCAGGTGGCGTTTCCATTGCAACTCGGCGGGGTGTGTAGGTAGCTTCTTCCTCCCTGCTGTGATGGGCTGGAGGGAAGTTGCACTGCACGACTGCATGGTTCTCTGAGTGAAGAAGAGCACATCTCCACGGCACCCCGTAAACTAACCTGGACCTAGGTTCTGACTCGCTCATGCGCCAGGCTGGTTGAAATGTGCATTGCAGGAATGCTTCTCTCGGAGCAGTCAGTACAGTGTATTTCCGTGCGTCTGCACAGATTCTGCGGTCATAAGTTCCTACTGCCTCCTATCTGCGGTTTTCAGGACCTGCCCCACGGAGCACTTGCATCTCAGCGGGAAGTAGATCACATGTCCCTCGATACTCCCCACTTACCTTTGTTAGCTATTGTCATGGGTTTCCGGAGGAGGGTTTGGATGGGGCCTCGGAAGGAACCTTTGTTTCTCACACGTCCGGGTATAGACTTTCCATTTCACGTTCACTCCTCTGTTGCGATTACTTCTGCCACCCCAGATTTCTTGAAAGCCCAGTTGAAAGCTGCCGAGGAGGAGTGCTTGTGCCTGCCCGTGGCACCCGCTCGTCGAACTGTCAGCTGGCCTATAACTCCCATATGCGAGAGGCGGGTGGGGAGCTGCAGTCCAGGGATGCTTGTATCGGAGACTCTAGCACAGTGCATTTCGTTGGGGCCTCTGCACCTGAAGTATTTATGCGCTCCGATTCCGTTCATTGAGTGGCTTCCCAGAAGCTACCTTCAAGGAACGCTAGTGACTGGGATTCACTTGGACTGCACATCCCTCGAGCCGCCAGGCTTATTTTTATATGATTTCCTGTACCTCTTCTTTTGCGTTTTGCCCGCGAAGTTTAAAGCTCTACTCCAGGAGCGCTTCTTTCTCACCGGAGCTCTCAAGTGCTTTCGTGGCCCTGCTACTCTTCTGTGCAGGGAACCTCGCCCATCCTATCAGTGAGGTTGCGTTGAAAACGGCCGGGCAGCACAGCTGCCCCATCTCAGCGTTAAGTACGTGCATTTCCAAGGCACCTCCTCAGAACAGATCTAACGGCTAGGTTGTAAGGAACTCCCGTAAGAGCAGGGCTAGCTGAAAGCTGCATTCAAGGGCTGTTTGCCTCGGAGAGTGAAGCCCAGGGCAGGGTAACTGAGCTTCCGCACCTACAGTTGACATGAGTTCATGTTGCCTTTTCAGAGGCCTGTGAGTCGCTGCTTTCCGGCAAAGCTTTTCTCCCGTCAGTTACATTGGTCCCATTTCCCTGGAGTGTCCCGCCGCACTTTCACCTATGTCGGCACGGCTTGACGTGAGCGTCTGGTCAGACGCTCCAATGAAGGAAGACTTGCGTCTCACACTTGACCATAGATGGGTTCCATCGCACCTCCACACCTCCCCGGTGTTAGTGTCTACCAGCACCAAAGAGACGCCCCTCGACAGCTGCAATGCGGGAGAGCTTGGATTTCTGACCTAGGTATAGCGCATTTCCACGGCATGTCCTCACTTCGAGTTGAGCTAGGTTCTAAGTCCCCAGCGAGAGATGCTAGCTGAAAGCTGCATTCAAGGAATGCTTTCTGCTCAGACCTAAGCATAGTACATTTTCCCTGGGTCCCATCACCTGCACCGAAGCAGTTTCTAACTCCTTTCCTAGGAAGGCATGTTAGAGGCTGCCTTCAAGGATCACTTGTGCCTCAGAGTTCGGAAGGGACACTGCCCACGAGTCTCCAACCCTCTCTGGTCTATGTTCCCATGCCGGTTTTGACGAGGGTACTGGAATGCACTCAAAGAACAACGCTTCTGTCTCACGGTGAAGAATAGAGCATTTCAGTGAACCAGGTGGCGTTTCCATTGCAACTCGGCGGGGTGTGTAGGTAGCTTCTTCCTCCCTGCTGTGATGGGCTGGAGGGAAGTTGCACTGCACGACTGCATGGTTCTCTGAGTGAAGAAGAGCACATCTCCACGGCACCCCGTAAACTAACCTGGACCTAGGTTCTGACTCGCTCATGCGCCAGGCTGGTTGAAATGTGCATTGCAGGAATGCTTCTCTCGGAGCAGTCAGTACAGTGTATTTCCGTGCGTCTGCACAGATTCTGCGGTCATAAGTTCCTACTGCCTCCTATCTGCGGTTTTCAGGACCTGCCCCACGGAGCACTTGCATCTCAGCGGGAAGTAGATCACATGTCCCTCGGTACTCCCCACTTACCTTTGTTAGCTATTGTCATGGGTTTCCGGAGGAGGGTTTGGATGGGGCCTCGGAAGGAACCTTTGTTTCTCACACGTCCGGGTATAGACTTTCCATTTCACGTTCACTCCTCTGTTGCGATTACTTCTGCCACCCCAGATTTCTTGAAAGCCCAGTTGAAAGCTGCCGAGGAGGAGTGCTTGTGCCTGCCCGTGGCACCCGCTCGTCGAACTGTCAGCTGGCCTCTAACTCCCATATGCGAGAGGCGGGTGGGGAGCTGCAGTCCAGGGATGCTTGTATCGGAGACTCTAGCACAGTGCATTTCGTTGGGGCCTCTGCACCTGAAGTATTTATGCGCTCCGATTCCGTTCATTGAGTGGCTTCCCAGAAGCTACCTTCAAGGAACGCTAGTGACTGGGATTCACTTGGACTGCACATCCCTCGAGCCGCCAGGCTTATTTTTATATGATTTCCTGTACCTCTTCTTTTGCGTTTTGCCCGGGAAGTTTAAAGCTCTACTCCAGGAGCGCTTCTTTCTCACCGGAGCTCTCAAGTGCTTTCGTGGCCCTGCTACTCTTCTGTGCAGGGAACCTCGCCCATCCTATCAGTGAGGTTGCGTTGAAAACGGCCGGGCAGCACAGCTGCCCCATCTCAGCGTTAAGTACGTGCATTTCCAAGGCACCTCCTCAGAACAGATCTAACGGCTAGGTTGTAAGGAACTCCCGTAAGAGCAGGGCTAGCTGAAAGCTGCATTCAAGGGCTGTTTGCCTCGGAGAGTGAAGCCCAGGGCAGGGTAACTGAGCTTCCGCACCTACAGTTGACATGAGTTCATGTTGCCTTTTCAGAGGCCTGTGAGTCGCTGCTTTCCGGCAAAGCTTTTCTCCCGTCAGTTACATTGGTCCCATTTCCCTGGAGTGTCCCGCCGCACTTTCACCTATGTCGGCACGGCTTGACGTGAGCGTCTGGTCAGACGCTCCAATGAAGGAAGACTTGCGTCTCACACTTGACCATAGATGGGTTCCATCGCACCTCCACACCTCCCCGGTGTTAGTGTCTACCAGCACCAAAGAGACGCCCCTCGACAGCTGCAATGCGGGAGAGCTTGGATTTCTGACCTAGGTATAGCGCATTTCCACGGCATGTCCTCACTTCGAGTTGAGCTAGGTTCTAAGTCCCCAGCGAGAGATGCTAGCTGAAAGCTGCATTCAAGGAATGCTTTCTGCTCAGACCTAAGCATAGTACATTTTCCCTGGGTCCCATCACCTGCACCGAAGCAGTTTCTAACTCCTTTCCTAGGAAGGCATGTTAGAGGCTGCCTTCAAGGATCACTTGTGCCTCAGAGTTCGGAAGGGACACTGCCCACGAGTCTCCAACCCTCTCTGGTCTATGTTCCCATGCCGGTTTTGACGAGGGTACTGGAATGCACTCAAAGAACAACGCTTCTGTCTCACGGTGAAGAATAGAGCATTTCAGTGAACCAGGTGGCGTTTCCATTGCAACTCGGCGGGGTGTGTAGGTAGCTTCTTCCTCCCTGCTGTGATGGGCTGGAGGGAAGTTGCACTGCACGACTGCATGGTTCTCTGAGTGAAGAAGAGCACATCTCCACGGCACCCCGTAAACTAACCTGGACCTAGGTTCTGACTCGCTCATGCGCCAGGCTGGTTGAAATGTGCATTGCAGGAATGCTTCTCTCGGAGCAGTCAGTACAGTGTATTTCCGTGCGTCTGCACAGATTCTGCGGTCATAAGTTCCTACTGCCTCCTATCTGCGGTTTTCAGGACCTGCCCCACGGAGCACTTGCATCTCAGCGGGAAGTAGATCACATGTCCCTCGGTACTCCCCACTTACCTTTGTTAGCTATTGTCATGGGTTTCCGGAGGAGGGTTTGGATGGGGCCTCGGAAGGAACCTTTGTTTCTCACACGTCCGGGTATAGACTTTCCATTTCACGTTCACTCCTCTGTTGCGATTACTTCTGCCACCCCAGATTTCTTGAAAGCCCAGTTGAAAGCTGCCGAGGAGGAGTGCTTGTGCCTGCCCGTGGCACCCGCTCGTCGAACTGTCAGCTGGCCTCTAACTCCCATATGCGAGAGGCGGGTGGGGAGCTGCAGTCCAGGGATGCTTGTATCGGAGACTCTAGCACAGTGCATTTCGTTGGGGCCTCTGCACCTGAAGTATTTATGCGCTCCGATTCCGTTCATTGAGTGGCTTCCCAGAAGCTACCTTCAAGGAACGCTAGTGACTGGGATTCACTTGGACTGCACATCCCTCGAGCCGCCAGGCTTATTTTTATATGATTTCCTGTACCTCTTCTTTTGCGTTTTGCCCGGGAAGTTTAAAGCTCTACTCCAGGAGCGCTTCTTTCTCACCGGAGCTCTCAAGTGCTTTCGTGGCCCTGCTACTCTTCTGTGCAGGGAACCTCGCCCATCCTATCAGTGAGGTTGCGTTGAAAACGGCCGGGCAGCACAGCTGCCCCATCTCAGCGTTAAGTACGTGCATTTCCAAGGCACCTCCTCAGAACAGATCTAACGGCTAGGTTGTAAGGAACTCCCGTAAGAGCAGGGCTAGCTGAAAGCTGCATTCAAGGGCTGTTTGCCTCGGAGAGTGAAGCCCAGGGCAGGGTAACTGAGCTTCCGCACCTACAGTTGACATGAGTTCATGTTGCCTTTTCAGAGGCCTGTGAGTCGCTGCTTTCCGGCAAAGCTTTTCTCCCGTCAGTTACATTGGTCCCATTTCCCTGGAGTGTCCCGCCGCACTTTCACCTATGTCGGCACGGCTTGACGTGAGCGTCTGGTCAGACGCTCCAATGAAGGAAGACTTGCGTCTCACACTTGACCATAGATGGGTTCCATCGCACCTCCACACCTCCCCGGTGTTAGTGTCTACCAGCACCAAAGAGACGCCCCTCGACAGCTGCAATGCGGGAGAGCTTGGATTTCTGACCTAGGTATAGCGCATTTCCACGGCATGTCCTCACTTCGAGTTGAGCTAGGTTCTAAGTCCCCAGCGAGAGATGCTAGCTGAAAGCTGCATTCAAGGAATGCTTTCTGCTCAGACCTAAGCATAGTACATTTTCCCTGGGTCCCATCACCTGCACCGAAGCAGTTTCTAACTCCTTTCCTAGGAAGGCATGTTAGAGGCTGCCTTCAAGGATCACTTGTGCCTCAGAGTTCGGAAGGGACACTGCCCACGAGTCTCCAACCCTCTCTGGTCTATGTTCCCATGCCGGTTTTGACGAGGGTACTGGAATGCACTCAAAGAACAACGCTTCTGTCTCACGGTGAAGAATAGAGCATTTCAGTGAACCAGGTGGCGTTTCCATTGCAACTCGGCGGGGTGTGTAGGTAGCTTCTTCCTCCCTGCTGTGATGGGCTGGAGGGAAGTTGCACTGCACGACTGCATGGTTCTCTGAGTGAAGAAGAGCACATCTCCACGGCACCCCGTAAACTAACCTGGACCTAGGTTCTGACTCGCTCATGCGCCAGGCTGGTTGAAATGTGCATTGCAGGAATGCTTCTCTCGGAGCAGTCAGTACAGTGTATTTCCGTGCGTCTGCACAGATTCTGCGGTCATAAGTTCCTACTGCCTCCTATCTGCGGTTTTCAGGACCTGCCCCACGGAGCACTTGCATCTCAGCGGGAAGTAGATCACATGTCCCTCGATACTCCCCACTTACCTTTGTTAGCTATTGTCATGGGTTTCCGGAGGAGGGTTTGGATGGGGCCTCGGAAGGAACCTTTGTTTCTCACACGTCCGGGTATAGACTTTCCATTTCACGTTCACTCCTCTGTTGCGATTACTTCTGCCACCCCAGATTTCTTGAAAGCCCAGTTGAAAGCTGCCGAGGAGGAGTGCTTGTGCCTGCCCGTGGCACCCGCTCGTCGAACTGTCAGCTGGCCTCTAACTCCCATATGCGAGAGGCGGGTGGGGAGCTGCAGTCCAGGGATGCTTGTATCGGAGACTCTAGCACAGTGCATTTCGTTGGGGCCTCTGCACCTGAAGTATTTATGCGCTCCGATTCCGTTCATTGAGTGGCTTCCCAGAAGCTACCTTCAAGGAACGCTAGTGACTGGGATTCACTTGGACTGCACATCCCTCGAGCCGCCAGGCTTATTTTTATATGATTTCCTGTACCTCTTCTTTTGCGTTTTGCCCGGGAAGTTTAAAGCTCTACTCCAGGAGCGCTTCTTTCTCACCGGAGCTCTCAAGTGCTTTCGTGGCCCTGCTACTCTTCTGTGCAGGGAACCTCGCCCATCCTATCAGTGAGGTTGCGTTGAAAACGGCCGGGCAGCACAGCTGTCCCATCTCAGCGTTAAGTACGTGCATTTCCAAAGCACCTCCTCAGAACAGATCTAACGGCTAGGTTGTAAGGAACTCCCGTAAGAGCAGGGCTAGCTGAAAGCTGCATTCAAGGGCTGTTTGCCTCGGAGAGTGAAGCCCAGGGCAGGGTAACTGAGCTTCCGCACCTACAGTTGACATGAGTTCATGTTGCCTTTTCAGAGGCCTGTGAGTCGCTGCTTTCCGGCAAAGCTTTTCTCCCGTCAGTTACATTGGTCCCATTTCCCTGGAGTGTCCCGCCGCACTTTCACCTATGTCGGCACGGCTTGACGTGAGCGTCTGGTCAGACGCTCCAATGAAGGAAGACTTGCGTCTCACACTTGACCATAGATGGGTTCCATCGCACCTCCACACCTCCCCGGTGTTAGTGTCTACCAGCACCAAAGAGACGCCCCTCGACAGCTGCAATGCGGGAGAGCTTGGATTTCTGACCTAGGTATAGCGCATTTCCACGGCATGTCCTCACTTCGAGTTGAGCTAGGTTCTAAGTCCCCAGCGAGAGATGCTAGCTGAAAGCTGCATTCAAGGAATGCTTTCTGCTCAGACCTAAGCATAGTACATTTTCCCTGGGTCCCATCACCTGCACTGAAGCAGTTTCTAACTCCTTTCCTAGGAAGGCATGTTAGAGGCTGCCTTCAAGGATCACTTGTGCCTCAGAGTTCGGAAGGGACACTGCCCACGAGTCTCCAACCCTCTCTGGTCTATGTTCCCATGCCGGTTTTGACGAGGGTACTGGAATGCACTCAAAGAACAACGCTTCTGTCTCACGGTGAAGAATAGAGCATTTCAGTGAACCAGGTGGCGTTTCCATTGCAACTCGGCGGGGTGTGTAGGTAGCTTCTTCCTCCCTGCTGTGATGGGCTGGAGGGAAGTTGCACTGCACGACTGCATGGTTCTCTGAGTGAAGAAGAGCACATCTCCACGGCACCCCGTAAACTAACCTGGACCTAGGTTCTGACTCGCTCATGCGCCAGGCTGGTTGAAATGTGCATTGCAGGAATGCTTCTCTCGGAGCAGTCAGTACAGTGTATTTCCGTGCGTCTGCACAGATTCTGCGGTCATAAGTTCCTACTGCCTCCTATCTGCGGTTTTCAGGACCTGCCCCACGGAGCACTTGCATCTCAGCGGGAAGTAGATCACATGTCCCTCGATACTCCCCACTTACCTTTGTTAGCTATTGTCATGGGTTTCCGGAGGAGGGTTTGGATGGGGCCTCGGAAGGAACCTTTGTTTCTCACACGTCCGGGTATAGACTTTCCATTTCACGTTCACTCCTCTGTTGCGATTACTTCTGCCACCCCAGATTTCTTGAAAGCCCAGTTGAAAGCTGCCGAGGAGGAGTGCTTGTGCCTGCCCGTGGCACCCGCTCGTCGAACTGTCAGCTGGCCTCTAACTCCCATATGCGAGAGGCGGGTGGGGAGCTGCAGTCCAGGGATGCTTGTATCGGAGACTCTAGCACAGTGCATTTCGTTGGGGCCTCTGCACCTGAAGTATTTATGCGCTCCGATTCCGTTCATTGAGTGGCTTCCCAGAAGCTACCTTCAAGGAACGCTAGTGACTGGGATTCACTTGGACTGCACATCCCTCGAGCCGCCAGGCTTATTTTTATATGATTTCCTGTACCTCTTCTTTTGCGTTTTGCCCGGGAAGTTTAAAGCTCTACTCCAGGAGCGCTTCTTTCTCACCGGAGCTCTCAAGTGCTTTCGTGGCCCTGCTACTCTTCTGTGCAGGGAACCTCGCCCATCCTATCAGTGAGGTTGCGTTGAAAACGGCCGGGCAGCACAGCTGCCCCATCTCAGCTTTAAGTACGTGCATTTCCAAGGCACCTCCTCAGAACAGATCTAACGGCTAGGTTGTAAGGAACTCCCGTAAGAGCAGGGCTAGCTGAAAGCTGCATTCAAGGGCTGTTTGCCTCGGAGAGTGAAGCCCAGGGCAGGGTAACTGAGCTTCCGCACCTACAGTTGACATGAGTTCATGTTGCCTTTTCAGAGGCCTGTGAGTCGCTGCTTTCCGGCAAAGCTTTTCTCCCGTCAGTTACATTGGTCCCATTTCCCTGGAGTGTCCCGCCGCACTTTCACCTATGTCGGCACGGCTTGACGTGAGCGTCTGGTCAGACGCTCCAATGAAGGAAGACTTGCGTCTCACACTTGACCATAGATGGGTTCCATCGCACCTCCACACCTCCCCGGTGTTAGTGTCTACCAGCACCAAAGAGACGCCCCTCGACAGCTGCAATGCGGGAGAGCTTGGATTTCTGACCTAGGTATAGCGCATTTCCACGGCATGTCCTCACTTCGAGTTGAGCTAGGTTCTAAGTCCCCAGCGAGAGATGCTAGCTGAAAGCTGCATTCAAGGAATGCTTTCTGCTCAGACCTAAGCATAGTACATTTTCCCTGGGTCCCATCACCTGCACCGAAGCAGTTTCTAACTCCTTTCCTAGGAAGGCATGTTAGAGGCTGCCTTCAAGGATCACTTGTGCCTCAGAGTTCGGAAGGGACACTGCCCACGAGTCTCCAACCCTCTCTGGTCTATGTTCCCATGCCGGTTTTGACGAGGGTACTGGAATGCACTCAAAGAACAACGCTTCTGTCTCACGGTGAAGAATAGAGCATTTCAGTGAACCAGGTGGCATTTCCATTGCAACTCGGCGGGGTGTGTAGGTAGCTTCTTCCTCCCTGCTGTGATGGGCTGGAGGGAAGTTGCACTGCACCACTGCATGGTTCTCTGAGTGAAGAAGAGCACATCTCCACGGCACCCCGTAAACTAACCTGGACCTAGGTTCTGACTCGCTCATGCGCCAGGCTGGTTGAAATGTGCATTGCAGGAATGCTTCTCTCGGAGCAGTCAGTACAGTGTATTTCCGTGCGTCTGCACAGATTCTGCGGTCATAAGTTCCTACTGCCTCCTATCTGCGGTTTTCAGGACCTGCCCCACGGAGCACTTGCATCTCAGCGGGAAGTAGATCACATGTCCCTCGGTACTCCCCACTTACCTTTGTTAGCTATTGTCATGGGTTTCCGGAGGAGGGTTTGGATGGGGCCTCGGAAGGAACCTTTGTTTCTCACACGTCCGGGTATAGACTTTCCATTTCACGTTCACTCCTCTGTTGCGATTACATCTGCCACCCCAGATTTCTTGAAAGCCCAGTTGAAAGCTGCCGAGGTCCTTCTTGTGTCCTGCTTGTGCCTGCCCGTGGCACCCGCTCGTCGAACTGTCAGCTGGCCTCTAACTCCCATATGCGAGAGGCGGGTGGGGAGCTGCAGTCCAGGGATGCTTGTATCGGAGACTCTAGCACAGTGCATTTCGTTGGGGCCTCTGCACCTGAAGTATTTATGCGCTCCGATTCCGTTCATTGAGTGGCTTCCCAGAAGCTACCTTCAAGGAACGCTAGTGACTGGGATTCACTTGGACTGCACATCCCTCGAGCCGCCAGGCTTATTTTTATATGATTTCCTGTACCTCTTCTTTTGCGTTTTGCCCGGGAAGTTTAAAGCTCTACTCCAGGAGCGCTTCTTTCTCACCGGAGCTCTCAAGTGCTTTCGTGGCCCTGCTACTCTTCTGTGCAGGGAACCTCGCCCATCCTATCAGTGAGGTTGCGTTGAAAACGGCCGGGCAGCACAGCTGCCCCATCTCAGCGTTAAGTACGTGCATTTCCAAGGCACCTCCTCAGAACAGATCTAACGGCTAGGTTGTAAGGAACTCCCGTAAGAGCAGGGCTAGCTGAAAGCTGCATTCAAGGGCTGTTTGCCTCGGAGAGTGAAGCCCAGGGCAGGGTAACTGAGCTTCCGCACCTACAGTTGACATGAGTTCATGTTGCCTTTTCAGAGGCCTGTGAGTCGCTGCTTTCCGGCAAAGCTTTTTTCCCGTCAGTTACATTGGTCCCATTTCCCTGGAGTGTCCCGCCGCACTTTCACCTATGTCGGCACGGCTTGACGTGAGCGTCTGGTCAGACGCTCCAATGAAGGAAGACTTGCGTCTCACACTTGACCATAGATGGGTTCCATCGCACCTCCACACCTCCCCGGTGTTAGTGTCTACCAGCACCAAAGAGACGCCCCTCGACAGCTGCAATGCGGGAGAGCTTGGATTTCTGACCTAGGTATAGCGCATTTCCACGGCATGCCCTCACTTCGAGTTGAGCTAGGTTCTAAGTCCCCAGCGAGAGATGCTAGCTGAAAGCTGCATTCAAGGAATGCTTTCTGCTCAGACCTAAGCATAGTACATTTTCCCTGGGTCCCATCACCTGCACCGAAGCAGTTTCTAACTCCTTTCCTAGGAAGGCATGTTAGAGGCTGCCTTCAAGGATCACTTGTGCCTCAGAGTTCGGAAGGGACACTGCCCACGAGTCTCCAACCCTCTCTGGTCTATGTTCCCATGCCGGTTTTGACGAGGGTACTGGAATGCACTCAAAGAACAACGCTTCTGTCTCACGGTGAAGAATAGAGCATTTCAGTGAACCAGGTGGCGTTTCCATTGCAACTCGGCGGGGTGTGTAGGTAGCTTCTTCCTCCCTGCTGTGATGGGCTGGAGGGAAGTTGCACTGCACGACTGCATGGTTCTCTGAGTGAAGAAGAGCACATCTCCACGGCACCCCGTAAACTAACCTGGACCTAGGTTCTGACTCGCTCATGCGCCAGGCTGGTTGAAATGTGCATTGCAGGAATGCTTCTCTCGGAGCAGTCAGTACAGTGTATTTCCGTGCGTCTGCACAGATTCTGGGGTCATAAGTTCCTACTGCCTCCTATCTGCGGTTTTCAGGACCTGCCCCACGGAGCACTTGCATCTCAGCGGGAAGTAGATCACATGTCCCTCGATACTCCCCACTTACCTTTGTTAGCTATTGTCATGGGTTTCCGGAGGAGGGTTTGGATGGGGCCTCGGAAGGAACCTTTGTTTCTCACACGTCCGGGTATAGACTTTCCATTTCACGTTCACTCCTCTGTTGCGATTACTTCTGCCACCCCAGATTTCTTGAAAGCCCAGTTGAAAGCTGCCGAGGTCCTTCTTGTGTCCTGCTTGTGCCTGCCCGTGGCACCCGCTCGTCGAACTGTCAGCTGGCCTCTAACTCCCATATGCGAGAGGCGGGTGGGGAGCTGCAGTCCAGGGATGCTTGTATCGGAGACTCTAGCACAGTGCATTTCGTTGGGGCCTCTGCACCTGAAGTATTTATGCGCTCCGATTCCGTTCATTGAGTGGCTTCCCAGAAGCTACCTTCAAGGAACGCTAGTGACTGGGATTCACTTGGACTGCACATCCCTCGAGCCGCCAGGCTTATTTTTATATGATTTCCTGTACCTCTTCTTTTGCGTTTTGCCCGCGAAGTTTAAAGCTCTACTCCAGGAGGGCTTCTTTCTCACCGGAGCTCTCAAGTGCTTTCGTGGCCCTGCTACTCTTCTGTGCAGGCAACCTCGCCCATCCTATCAGTGAGGTTGCGTTGAAAACGGCCGGGCAGCACAGCTGCCCCATCTCAGCGTTAAGTACGTGCATTTCCAAGGCACCTCCTCAGAACAGATCTAACGGCTAGGTTGTAAGGAACTCCCGTAAGAGCAGGGCTAGCTGAAAGCTGCATTCAAGGGCTGTTTGCCTCGGAGAGTGAAGCCCAGGGCAGGGTAACTGAGCTTCCGCACCTACAGTTGACATGAGTTCATGTTGCCTTTTCAGAGGCCTGTGAGTCGCTGCTTTCCGGCAAAGCCTTTTTCCCGTCAGTTACATTGGTCCCATTTCCCTGGAGTGTCCCGCCGCACTTTCACCTATGTCGGCACGGCTTGACGTGAGCGTCTGGTCAGACGCTCCAATGAAGGAAGACTTGCGTCTCACACTTGACCATAGATGGGTTCCATCGCACCTCCACACCTCCCCGGTGTTAGTGTCTACCAGCACCAAAGAGACGCCCCTCGACAGCTGCAATGCGGGAGAGCTTGGATTTCTGACCTAGGTATAGCGCATTTCCACGGCATGTCCTCACTTCGAGTTGAGCTAGGTTCTAAGTCCCCAGCGAGAGATGCTAGCTGAAAGCTGCATTCAAGGAATGCTTTCTGCTCAGACCTAAGCATAGTACATTTTCCCTGGGTCCCATCACCTGCACCGAAGCAGTTTCTAACTCCTTTCCTAGGAAGGCATGTTAGAGGCTGCCTTCAAGGATCACTTGTGCCTCAGAGTTCGGAAGGGACACTGCCCACGAGTCTCCAACCCTCTCTGGTCTATGTTCCCATGCCGGTTTTGACGAGGGTACTGGAATGCACTCAAAGAACAACGCTTCTGTCTCACGGTGAAGAATAGAGCATTTCAGTGAACCAGGTGGCGTTTCCATTGCAACTCGGCGGGGTGTGTAGGTAGCTTCTTCCTCCCTGCTGTGATGGGCTGGAGGGAAGTTGCACTGCACGACTGCATGGTTCTCTGAGTGAAGAAGAGCACATCTCCACGGCACCCCGTAAACTAACCTGGACCTAGGTTCTGACTCGCTCATGCGCCAGGCTGGTTGAAATGTGCATGGCAGGAATGCTTCTCTCGGAGCAGTCAGTACAGTGTATTTCCGTGCGTCTGCACAGATTCTGGGGTCATAAGTTCCTACTGCCTCCTATCTGCGGTTTTCAGGACCTGCCCCACGGAGCACTTGCATCTCAGCGGGAAGTAGATCACATGTCCCTCGATACTCCCCACTTACCTTTGTTAGCTATTGTCATGGGTTTCCGGAGGAGGGTTTGGATGGGGCCTCGGAAGGAACCTTTGTTTCTCACACGTCCGGGTATAGACTTTCCATTTCACGTTCACTCCTCTGTTGCGATTACTTCTGCCACCCCAGATTTCTTGAAAGCCCAGTTGAAAGCTGCCGAGGAGGAGTGCTTGTGCCTGCCCGTGGCACCCGCTCGTCGAACTGTCAGCTGGCCTCTAACTCCCATATGCGAGAGGCGGGTGGGGAGCTGCAGTCCAGGGATGCTTGTATCGGAGACTCTAGCACAGTGCATTTCGTTGGGGCCTCTGCACCTGAAGTATTTATGCACTCCGATTCCGTTCATTGAGTGGCTTCCCAGAAGCTACCTTCAAGGAACGCTAGTGACTGGGATTCACTTGGACTGCACATCCCTCGAGCCGCCAGGCTTATTTTTATATGATTTCCTGTACCTCTTCTTTTGCGTTTTGCCCGGGAAGTTTAAAGCTCTACTCCAGGAGCGCTTCTTTCTCACCGGAGCTCTCAAGTGCTTTCGTGGCCCTGCTACTCTTCTGTGCAGGGAACCTCGCCCATCCTATCAGTGAGGTTGCGTTGAAAACGGCCGGGCAGCACAGCTGCCCCATCTCAGCGTTAAGTACGTGCATTTCCAAGGCACCTCCTCAGAACAGATCTAACGGCTAGGTTGTAAGGAACTCCCGTAAGAGCAGGGCTAGCTGAAAGCTGCATTCAAGGGCTGTTTGCCTCGGAGAGTGAAGCCCAGGGCAGGGTAACTGAGCTTCCGCACCTACAGTTGACATGAGTTCATGTTGCCTTTTCAGAGGCCTGTGAGTCGCTGCTTTCCGGCAAAGCTTTTCTCCCGTCAGTTACATTGGTCCCATTTCCCTGGAGTGTCCCGCCGCACTTTCACCTATGTCGGCACGGCTTGACGTGAGCGTCTGGTCAGACGCTCCAATGAAGGAAGACTTGCGTCTCACACTTGACCATAGATGGGTTCCATCGCACCTCCACACCTCCCCGGTGTTAGTGTCTACCAGCACCAAAGAGACGCCCCTCGACAGCTGCAATGCGGGAGAGCTTGGATTTCTGACCTAGGTATAGCGCATTTCCACGGCATGTCCTCACTTCGAGTTGAGCTAGGTTCTAAGTCCCCAGCGAGAGATGCTAGCTGAAAGCTGCATTCAAGGAATGCTTTCTGCTCAGACCTAAGCATAGTACATTTTCCCTGGGTCCCATCACCTGCACCGAAGCAGTTTCTAACTCCTTTCCTAGGAAGGCATGTTAGAGGCTGCCTTCAAGGATCACTTGTGCCTCAGAGTTCGGAAGGGACACTGCCCACGAGTCTCCAACCCTCTCTGGTCTATGTTCCCATGCCGGTTTTGACGAGGGTACTGGAATGCACTCAAAGAACAACGCTTCTGTCTCACGGTGAAGAATAGAGCATTTCAGTGAACCAGGTGGCGTTTCCATTGCAACTCGGCGGGGTGTGTAGGTAGCTTCTTCCTCCCTGCTGTGATGGGCTGGAGGGAAGTTGCACTGCACGACTGCATGGTTCTCTGAGTGAAGAAGAGCACATCTCCACGGCACCCCGTAAACTAACCTGGACCTAGGTTCTGACTCGCTCATGCGCCAGGCTGGTTGAAATGTGCATTGCAGGAATGCTTCTCTCGGAGCAGTCAGTACAGTGTATTTCCGTGCGTCTGCACAGATTCTGGGGTCATAAGTTCCTACTGCCTCCTATCTGCGGTTTTCAGGACCTGCCCCACGGAGCACTTGCATCTCAGCGGGAAGTAGATCACATGTCCCTCGATACTCCCCACTTACCTTTGTTAGCTATTGTCATGGGTTTCCGGAGGAGGGTTTGGATGGGGCCTCGGAAGGAACCTTTGTTTCTCACACGTCCGGGTATAGACTTTCCATTTCACGTTCACTCCTCTGTTGCGATTACTTCTGCCACCCCAGATTTCTTGAAAGCCCAGTTGAAAGCTGCCGAGGAGGAGTGCTTGTGCCTGCCCGTGGCACCCGCTCGTCGAACTGTCAGCTGGCCTCTAACTCCCATATGCGAGAGGCGGGTGGGGAGCTGCAGTCCAGGGATGCTTGTATCGGAGACTCTAGCACAGTGCATTTCGTTGGGGCCTCTGCACCTGAAGTATTTATGCGCTCCGATTCCGTTCATTGAGTGGCTTCCCAGAAGCTACCTTCAAGGAACGCTAGTGACTGGGATTCACTTGGACTGCACATCCCTCGAGCCGCCAGGCTTATTTTTATATGATTTCCTGTACCTCTTCTTTTGCGTTTTGCCCGGGAAGTTTAAAGCTCTACTCCAGGAGCGCTTCTTTCTCACCGGAGCTCTCAAGTGCTTTCGTGGCCCTGCTACTCTTCTGTGCAGGGAACCTCGCCCATCCTATCAGTGAGGTTGCGTTGAAAACGGCCGGGCAGCACAGCTGCCCCATCTCAGCGTTAAGTACGTGCATTTCCAAGGCACCTCCTCAGAACAGATCTAACGGCTAGGTTGTAAGGAACTCCCGTAAGAGCAGGGCTAGCTGAAAGCTGCATTCAAGGGCTGTTTGCCTCGGAGAGTGAAGCCCAGGGCAGGGTAACTGAGCTTCCGCACCTACAGTTGACATGAGTTCATGTTGCCTTTTCAGAGGCCTGTGAGTCGCTGCTTTCCGGCAAAGCTTTTCTCCCGTCAGTTACATTGGTCCCATTTCCCTGGAGTGTCCCGCCGCACTTTCACCTATGTCGGCACGGCTTGACGTGAGCGTCTGGTCAGACGCTCCAATGAAGGAAGACTTGCGTCTCACACTTGACCATAGATGGGTTCCATCGCACCTCCACACCTCCCCGGTGTTAGTGTCTACCAGCACCAAAGAGACGCCCCTCGACAGCTGCAATGCGGGAGAGCTTGGATTTCTGACCTAGGTATAGCGCATTTCCACGGCATGTCCTCACTTCGAGTTGAGCTAGGTTCTAAGTCCCCAGCGAGAGATGCTAGCTGAAAGCTGCATTCAAGGAATGCTTTCTGCTCAGACCTAAGCATAGTACATTTTCCCTGGGTCCCATCACCTGCACCGAAGCAGTTTCTAACTCCTTTCCTAGGAAGGCATGTTAGAGGCTGCCTTCAAGGATCACTTGTGCCTCAGAGTTCGGAAGGGACACTGCCCACGAGTCTCCAACCCTCTCTGGTCTATGTTCCCATGCCGGTTTTGACGAGGGTACTGGAATGCACTCAAAGAACAACGCTTCTGTCTCACGGTGAAGAATAGAGCATTTCAGTGAACCAGGTGGCGTTTCCATTGCAACTCGGCGGGGTGTGTAGGTAGCTTCTTCCTCCCTGCTGTGATGGGCTGGAGGGAAGTTGCACTGCACGACTGCATGGTTCTCTGAGTGAAGAAGAGCACATCTCCACGGCACCCCGTAAACTAACCTGGACCTAGGTTCTGACTCGCTCATGCGCCAGGCTGGTTGAAATGTGCATTGCAGGAATGCTTCTCTCGGAGCAGTCAGTACAGTGTATTTCCGTGCGTCTGCACAGATTCTGGGGTCATAAGTTCCTACTGCCTCCTATCTGCGGTTTTCAGGACCTGCCCCACGGAGCACTTGCATCTCAGCGGGAAGTAGATCACATGTCCCTCGATACTCCCCACTTACCTTTGTTAGCTATTGTCATGGGTTTCCGGAGGAGGGTTTGGATGGGGCCTCGGAAGGAACCTTTGTTTCTCACACGTCCGGGTATAGACTTTCCATTTCACGTTCACTCCTCTGTTGCGATTACTTCTGCCACCCCAGATTTCTTGAAAGCCCAGTTGAAAGCTGCCGAGGAGGAGTGCTTGTGCCTGCCCGTGGCACCCGCTCGTCGAACTGTCAGCTGGCCTCTAACTCCCATATGCGAGAGGCGGGTGGGGAGCTGCAGTCCAGGGATGCTTGTATCGGAGACTCTAGCACAGTGCATTTCGTTGGGGCCTCTGCACCTGAAGTATTTATGCGCTCCGATTCCGTTCATTGAGTGGCTTCCCAGAAGCTACCTTCAAGGAACGCTAGTGACTGGGATTCACTTGGACTGCACATCCCTCGAGCCGCCAGGCTGATTTTTATATGATTTCCTGTACCTCTTCTTTTGCGTTTTGCCCGGGAAGTTTAAAGCTCTACTCCAGGAGCGCTTCTTTCTCACCGGAGCTCTCAAGTGCTTTCGTGGCCCTGCTACTCTTCTGTGCAGGGAACCTCGCCCATCCTATCAGTGAGGTTGCGTTGAAAACGGCCGGGCAGCACAGCTGCCCCATCTCAGCGTTAAGTACGTGCATTTCCAAGGCACCTCCTCAGAACAGATCTAACGGCTAGGTTGTAAGGAACTCCCGTAAGAGCAGGGCTAGCTGAAAGCTGCATTCAAGGGCTGTTTGCCTCGGAGAGTGAAGCCCAGGGCAGGGTAACTGAGCTTCCGCACCTACAGTTGACATGAGTTCATGTTGCCTTTTCAGAGGCCTGTGAGTCGCTGCTTTCCGGCAAAGCTTTTCTCCCGTCAGTTACATTGGTCCCATTTCCCTGGAGTGTCCCGCCGCACTTTCACCTATGTCGGCACGGCTTGACGTGAGCGTCTGGTCAGACGCTCCAATGAAGGAAGACTTGCGTCTCACACTTGACCATAGATGGGTTCCATCGCACCTCCACACCTCCCCGGTGTTAGTGTCTACCAGCACCAAAGAGACGCCCCTCGACAGCTGCAATGCGGGAGAGCTTGGATTTCTGACCTAGGTATAGCGCATTTCCACGGCATGTCCTCACTTCGAGTTGAGCTAGGTTCTAAGTCCCCAGCGAGAGATGCTAGCTGAAAGCTGCATTCAAGGAATGCTTTCTGCTCAGACCTAAGCATAGTACATTTTCCCTGGGTCCCATCACCTGCACCGAAGCAGTTTCTAACTCCTTTCCTAGGAAGGCATGTTAGAGGCTGCCTTCAAGGATCACTTGTGCCTCAGAGTTCGGAAGGGACACTGCCCACGAGTCTCCAACCCTCTCTGGTCTATGTTCCCATGCCGGTTTTGACGAGGGTACTGGAATGCACTCAAAGAACAACGCTTCTGTCTCACGGTGAAGAATAGAGCATTTCAGTGAACCAGGTGGCGTTTCCATTGCAACTCGGCGGGGTGTGTAGGTAGCTTCTTCCTCCCTGCTGTGATGGGCTGGAGGGAAGTTGCACTGCACGACTGCATGGTTCTCTGAGTGAAGAAGAGCACATCTCCACGGCACCCCGTAAACTAACCTGGACCTAGGTTCTGACTCGCTCATGCGCCAGGCTGGTTGAAATGTGCATTGCAGGAATGCTTCTCTCGGAGCAGTCAGTACAGTGTATTTCCGTGCGTCTGCACAGATTCTGCGGTCATAAGTTCCTACTGCCTCCTATCTGCGGTTTTCAGGACCTGCCCCACGGAGCACTTGCATCTCAGCGGGAAGTAGATCACATGTCCCTCGATACTCCCCACTTACCTTTGTTAGCTATTGTCATGGGTTTCCGGAGGAGGGTTTGGATGGGGCCTCGGAAGGAACCTTTGTTTCTCACACGTCCGGGTATAGACTTTCCATTTCACGTTCACTCCTCTGTTGCGATTACTTCTGCCACCCCAGATTTCTTGAAAGCCCAGTTGAAAGCTGCCGAGGAGGAGTGCTTGTGCCTGCCCGTGGCACCCGCTCGTCGAACTGTCAGCTGGCCTCTAACTCCCATATGCGAGAGGCGGGTGGGGTGCTGCAGTCCAGGGATGCTTGTATCGGAGACTCTAGCACAGTGCATTTCGTTGGGGCCTCTGCACCTGAAGTATTTATGCGCTCCGATTCCGTTCATTGAGTGGCTTCCCAGAAGCTACCTTCAAGGAACGCTAGTGACTGGGATTCACTTGGACTGCACATCCCTCGAGCCGCCAGGCTTATTTTTATATGATTTCCTGTACCTCTTCTTTTGCGTTTTGCCCGGGAAGTTTAAAGCTCTACTCCAGGAGTGCTTCTTTCTCACCGGAGCTCTCAAGTGCTTTCGTGGCCCTGCTACTCTTCTGTGCAGGGAACCTCGCCCATCCTATCAGTGAGGTTGCGTTGAAAACGGCCGGGCAGCACAGCTGCCCCATCTCAGCGTTAAGTACGTGCATTTCCAAGGCACCTCCTCAGAACAGATCTAACGGCTAGGTTGTAAGGAACTCCCGTAAGAGCAGGGCTAGCTGAAAGCTGCATTCAAGGGCTGTTTGCCTCGGAGAGTGAAGCCCAGGGCAGGGTAACTGAGCTTCCGCACCTACAGTTGACATGAGTTCATGTTGCCTTTTCAGAGGCCTGTGAGTCGCTGCTTTCCGGCAAAGCTTTTCTCCCGTCAGTTACATTGGTCCCATTTCCCTGGAGTGTCCCGCCGCACTTTCACCTATGTCGGCACGGCTTGACGTGAGCGTCTGGTCAGACGCTCCAATGAAGGAAGACTTGCGTCTCACACTTGACCATAGATGGGTTCCATCGCACCTCCACACCTCCCCGGTGTTAGTGTCTACCAGCACCAAAGAGACGCCCCTCGACAGCTGCAATGCGGGAGAGCTTGGATTTCTGACCTAGGTATAGCGCATTTCCACGGCATGTCCTCACTTCGAGTTGAGCTAGGTTCTAAGTCCCCAGCGAGAGATGCTAGCTGAAAGCTGCATTCAAGGAATGCTTTCTGCTCAGACCTAAGCATAGTACATTTTCCCTGGGTCCCATCACCTGCACCGAAGCAGTTTCTAACTCCTTTCCTAGGAAGGCATGTTAGAGGCTGCCTTCAAGGATCACTTGTGCCTCAGAGTTCGGAAGGGACACTGCCCACGAGTCTCCAACCCTCTCTGGTCTATGTTCCCATGCCGGTTTTGACGAGGGTACTGGAATGCACTCAAAGAACAACGCTTCTGTCTCACGGTGAAGAATAGAGCATTTCAGTGAACCAGGTGGCGTTTCCATTGCAACTCGGCGGGGTGTGTAGGTAGCTTCTTCCTCCCTGCTGTGATGGGCTGGAGGGAAGTTGCACTGCACGACTGCATGGTTCTCTGAGTGAAGAAGAGCACATCTCCACGGCACCCCGTAAACTAACCTGGACCTAGGTTCTGACTCGCTCATGCGCCAGGCTGGTTGAAATGTGCATTGCAGGAATGCTTCTCTCGGAGCAGTCAGTACAGTGTATTTCCGTGCGTCTGCACAGATTCTGCGGTCATAAGTTCCTACTGCCTCCTATCTGCGGTTTTCAGGACCTGCCCCACGGAGCACTTGCATCTCAGCGGGAAGTAGATCACATGTCCCTCGATACTCCCCACTTACCTTTGTTAGCTATTGTCATGGGTTTCCGGAGGAGGGTTTGGATGGGGCCTCGGAAGGAACCTTTGTTTCTCACACGTCCGGGTATAGACTTTCCATTTCACGTTCACTCCTCTGTTGCGATTACTTCTGCCACCCCAGATTTCTTGAAAGCCCAGTTGAAAGCTGCCGAGGAGGAGTGCTTGTGCCTGCCCGTGGCACCCGCTCGTCGAACTGTCAGCTGGCCTCTAACTCCCATATGCGAGAGGCGGGTGGGGAGCTGCAGTCCAGGGATGCTTGTATCGGAGACTCTAGCACAGTGCATTTCGTTGGGGCCTCTGCACCTGAAGTATTTATGCGCTCCGATTCCGTTCATTGAGTGGCTTCCCAGAAGCTACCTTCAAGGAACGCTAGTGACTGGGATTCACTTGGACTGCACATCCCTCGAGCCGCCAGGCTGATTTTTATATGATTTCCTGTACCTCTTCTTTTGCGTTTTGCCCGGGAAGTTTAAAGCTCTACTCCAGGAGCGCTTCTTTCTCACCGGAGCTCTCAAGTGCTTTCGTGGCCCTGCTACTCTTCTGTGCAGGGAACCTCGCCCATCCTATCAGTGAGGTTGCGTTGAAAACGGCCGGGCAGCACAGCTGCCCCATCTCAGCGTTAAGTACGTGCATTTCCAAAGCACCTCCTCAGAACAGATCTAACGGCTAGGTTGTAAGGAACTCCCGTAAGAGCAGGGCTAGCTGAAAGCTGCATTCAAGGGCTGTTTGCCTCGGAGAGTGAAGCCCAGGGCAGGGTAACTGAGCTTCCGCACCTACAGTTGACATGAGTTCATGTTGCCTTTTCAGAGGCCTGTGAGTCGCTGCTTTCCGGCAAAGCTTTTCTCCCGTCAGTTACATTGGTCCCATTTCCCTGGAGTGTCCCGCCGCACTTTCACCTATGTCGGCACGGCTTGACGTGAGCGTCTGGTCAGACGCTCCAATGAAGGAAGACTTGCGTCTCACACTTGACCATAGATGGGTTCCATCGCACCTCCACACCTCCCCGGTGTTAGTGTCTACCAGCACCAAAGAGACGCCCCTCGACAGCTGCAATGCGGGAGAGCTTGGATTTCTGACCTAGGTATAGCGCATTTCCACGGCATGTCCTCACTTCGAGTTGAGCTAGGTTCTAAGTCCCCAGCGAGAGATGCTAGCTGAAAGCTGCATTCAAGGAATGCTTTCTGCTCAGACCTAAGCATAGTACATTTTCCCTGGGTCCCATCACCTGCACCGAAGCAGTTTCTAACTCCTTTCCTAGGAAGGCATGTTAGAGGCTGCCTTCAAGGATCACTTGTGCCTCAGAGTTCGGAAGGGACACTGCCCACGAGTCTCCAACCCTCTCTGGTCTATGTTCCCATGCCGGTTTTGACGAGGGTACTGGAATGCACTCAAAGAACAACGCTTCTGTCTCACGGTGAAGAATAGAGCATTTCAGTGAACCAGGTGGCGTTTCCATTGCAACTCGGCGGGGTGTGTAGGTAGCTTCTTCCTCCCTGCTGTGATGGGCTGGAGGGAAGTTGCACTGCACGACTGCATGGTTCTCTGAGTGAAGAAGAGCACATCTCCACGGCACCCCGTAAACTAACCTGGACCTAGGTTCTGACTCGCTCATGCGCCAGGCTGGTTGAAATGTGCATTGCAGGAATGCTTCTCTCGGAGCAGTCAGTACAGTGTATTTCCGTGCGTCTGCACAGATTCTGGGGTCATAAGTTCCTACTGCCTCCTATCTGCGGTTTTCAGGACCTGCCCCACGGAGCACTTGCATCTCAGCGGGAAGTAGATCACATGTCCCTCGATACTCCCCACTTACCTTTGTTAGCTATTGTCATGGGTTTCCGGAGGAGGGTTTGGATGGGGCCTCGGAAGGAACCTTTGTTTCTCACACGTCCGGGTATAGACTTTCCATTTCACGTTCACTCCTCTGTTGCGATTACTTCTGCCACCCCAGATTTCTTGAAAGCCCAGTTGAAAGCTGCCGAGGAGGAGTGCTTGTGCCTGCCCGTGGCACCCGCTCGTCGAACTGTCAGCTGGCCTCTAACTCCCATATGCGAGAGGCGGGTGGGGTGCTGCAGTCCAGGGATGCTTGTATCGGAGACTCTAGCACAGTGCATTTCGTTGGGGCCTCTGCACCTGAAGTATTTATGCGCTCCGATTCCGTTCATTGAGTGGCTTCCCAGAAGCTACCTTCAAGGAACGCTAGTGACTGGGATTCACTTGGACTGCACATCCCTCGAGCCGCCAGGCTTATTTTTATATGATTTCCTGTACCTCTTCTTTTGCGTTTTGCCCGGGAAGTTTAAAGCTCTACTCCAGGAGTGCTTCTTTCTCACCGGAGCTCTCAAGTGCTTTCGTGGCCCTGCTACTCTTCTGTGCAGGGAACCTCGCCCATCCTATCAGTGAGGTTGCGTTGAAAACGGCCGGGCAGCACAGCTGCCCCATCTCAGCGTTAAGTACGTGCATTTCCAAGGCACCTCCTCAGAACAGATCTAACGGCTAGGTTGTAAGGAACTCCCGTAAGAGCAGGGCTAGCTGAAAGCTGCATTCAAGGGCTGTTTGCCTCGGAGAGTGAAGCCCAGGGCAGGGTAACTGAGCTTCCGCACCTACAGTTGACATGAGTTCATGTTGCCTTTTCAGAGGCCTGTGAGTCGCTGCTTTCCGGCAAAGCTTTTCTCCCGTCAGTTACATTGGTCCCATTTCCCTGGAGTGTCCCGCCGCACTTTCACCTATGTCGGCACGGCTTGACGTGAGCGTCTGGTCAGACGCTCCAATGAAGGAAGACTTGCGTCTCACACTTGACCATAGATGGGTTCCATCGCACCTCCACACCTCCCCGGTGTTAGTGTCTACCAGCACCAAAGAGACGCCCCTCGACAGCTGCAATGCGGGAGAGCTTGGATTTCTGACCTAGGTATAGCGCATTTCCACGGCATGTCCTCACTTCGAGTTGAGCTAGGTTCTAAGTCCCCAGCGAGAGATGCTAGCTGAAAGCTGCATTCAAGGAATGCTTTCTGCTCAGACCTAAGCATAGTACATTTTCCCTGGGTCCCATCACCTGCACCGAAGCAGTTTCTAACTCCTTTCCTAGGAAGGCATGTTAGAGGCTGCCTTCAAGGATCACTTGTGCCTCAGAGTTCGGAAGGGACACTGCCCACGAGTCTCCAACCCTCTCTGGTCTATGTTCCCATGCCGGTTTTGACGAGGGTACTGGAATGCACTCAAAGAACAACGCTTCTGTCTCACGGTGAAGAATAGAGCATTTCAGTGAACCAGGTGGCGTTTCCATTGCAACTCGGCGGGGTGTGTAGGTAGCTTCTTCCTCCCTGCTGTGATGGGCTGGAGGGAAGTTGCACTGCACGACTGCATGGTTCTCTGAGTGAAGAAGAGCACATCTCCACGGCACCCCGTAAACTAACCTGGACCTAGGTTCTGACTCGCTCATGCGCCAGGCTGGTTGAAATGTGCATTGCAGGAATGCTTCTCTCGGAGCAGTCAGTACAGTGTATTTCCGTGCGTCTGCACAGATTCTGCGGTCATAAGTTCCTACTGCCTCCTATCTGCGGTTTTCAGGACCTGCCCCACGGAGCACTTGCATCTCAGCGGGAAGTAGATCACATGTCCCTCGATACTCCCCACTTACCTTTGTTAGCTATTGTCATGGGTTTCCGGAGGAGGGTTTGGATGGGGCCTCGGAAGGAACCTTTGTTTCTCACACGTCCGGGTATAGACTTTCCATTTCACGTTCACTCCTCTGTTGCGATTACTTCTGCCACCCCAGATTTCTTGAAAGCCCAGTTGAAAGCTGCCGAGGAGGAGTGCTTGTGCCTGCCCGTGGCACCCGCTCGTCGAACTGTCAGCTGGCCTCTAACTCCCATATGCGAGAGGCGGGTGGGGAGCTGCAGTCCAGGGATGCTTGTATCGGAGACTCTAGCACAGTGCATTTCGTTGGGGCCTCTGCACCTGAAGTATTTATGCGCTCCGATTCCGTTCATTGAGTGGCTTCCCAGAAGCTACCTTCAAGGAACGCTAGTGACTGGGATTCACTTGGACTGCACATCCCTCGAGCCGCCAGGCTGATTTTTATATGATTTCCTGTACCTCTTCTTTTGCGTTTTGCCCGGGAAGTTTAAAGCTCTACTCCAGGAGCGCTTCTTTCTCACCGGAGCTCTCAAGTGCTTTCGTGGCCCTGCTACTCTTCTGTGCAGGGAACCTCGCCCATCCTATCAGTGAGGTTGCGTTGAAAACGGCCGGGCAGCACAGCTGCCCCATCTCAGCGTTAAGTACGTGCATTTCCAAAGCACCTCCTCAGAACAGATCTAACGGCTAGGTTGTAAGGAACTCCCGTAAGAGCAGGGCTAGCTGAAAGCTGCATTCAAGGGCTGTTTGCCTCGGAGAGTGAAGCCCAGGGCAGGGTAACTGAGCTTCCGCACCTACAGTTGACATGAGTTCATGTTGCCTTTTCAGAGGCCTGTGAGTCGCTGCTTTCCGGCAAAGCTTTTCTCCCGTCAGTTACATTGGTCCCATTTCCCTGGAGTGTCCCGCCGCACTTTCACCTATGTCGGCACGGCTTGACGTGAGCGTCTGGTCAGACGCTCCAATGAAGGAAGACTTGCGTCTCACACTTGACCATAGATGGGTTCCATCGCACCTCCACACCTCCCCGGTGTTAGTGTCTACCAGCACCAAAGAGACGCCCCTCGACAGCTGCAATGCGGGAGAGCTTGGATTTCTGACCTAGGTATAGCGCATTTCCACGGCATGTCCTCACTTCGAGTTGAGCTAGGTTCTAAGTCCCCAGCGAGAGATGCTAGCTGAAAGCTGCATTCAAGGAATGCTTTCTGCTCAGACCTAAGCATAGTACATTTTCCCTGGGTCCCATCACCTGCACCGAAGCAGTTTCTAACTCCTTTCCTAGGAAGGCATGTTAGAGGCTGCCTTCAAGGATCACTTGTGCCTCAGAGTTCGGAAGGGACACTGCCCACGAGTCTCCAACCCTCTCTGGTCTATGTTCCCATGCCGGTTTTGACGAGGGTACTGGAATGCACTCAAAGAACAACGCTTCTGTCTCACGGTGAAGAATAGAGCATTTCAGTGAACCAGGTGGCGTTTCCATTGCAACTCGGCGGGGTGTGTAGGTAGCTTCTTCCTCCCTGCTGTGATGGGCTGGAGGGAAGTTGCACTGCACGACTGCATGGTTCTCTGAGTGAAGAAGAGCACATCTCCACGGCACCCCGTAAACTAACCTGGACCTAGGTTCTGACTCGCTCATGCGCCAGGCTGGTTGAAATGTGCATTGCAGGAATGCTTCTCTCGGAGCAGTCAGTACAGTGTATTTCCGTGCGTCTGCACAGATTCTGCGGTCATAAGTTCCTACTGCCTCCTATCTGCGGTTTTCAGGACCTGCCCCACGGAGCACTTGCATCTCAGCGGGAAGTAGATCACATGTCCCTCGATACTCCCCACTTACCTTTGTTAGCTATTGTCATGGGTTTCCGGAGGAGGGTTTGGATGGGGCCTCGGAAGGAACCTTTGTTTCTCACACGTCCGGGTATAGACTTTCCATTTCACGTTCACTCCTCTGTTGCGATTACTTCTGCCACCCCAGATTTCTTGAAAGCCCAGTTGAAAGCTGCCGAGGAGGAGTGCTTGTGCCTGCCCGTGGCACCCGCTCGTCGAACTGTCAGCTGGCCTCTAACTCCCATATGCGAGAGGCGGGTGGGGAGCTGCAGTCCAGGGATGCTTGTATCGGAGACTCTAGCACAGTGCATTTCGTTGGGGCCTCTGCACCTGAAGTATTTATGCGCTCCGATTCCGTTCATTGAGTGGCTTCCCAGAAGCTACCTTCAAGGAACGCTAGTGACTGGGATTCACTTGGACTGCACATCCCTCGAGCCGCCAGGCTTATTTTTATATGATTTCCTGTACCTCTTCTTTTGCGTTTTGCCCGGGAAGTTTAAAGCTCTACTCCAGGAGTGCTTCTTTCTCACCGGAGCTCTCAAGTGCTTTCGTGGCCCTGCTACTCTTCTGTGCAGGGAACCTCGCCCATCCTATCAGTGAGGTTGCGTTGAAAACGGCCGGGCAGCACAGCTGCCCCATCTCAGCGTTAAGTACGTGCATTTCCAAGGCACCTCCTCAGAACAGATCTAACGGCTAGGTTGTAAGGAACTCCCGTAAGAGCAGGGCTAGCTGAAAGCTGCATTCAAGGGCTGTTTGCCTCGGAGAGTGAAGCCCAGGGCAGGGTAACTGAGCTTCCGCACCTACAGTTGACATGAGTTCATGTTGCCTTTTCAGAGGCCTGTGAGTCGCTGCTTTCCGGCAAAGCTTTTCTCCCGTCAGTTACATTGGTCCCATTTCCCTGGAGTGTCCCGCCGCACTTTCACCTATGTCGGCACGGCTTGACGTGAGCGTCTGGTCAGACGCTCCAATGAAGGAAGACTTGCGTCTCACACTTGACCATAGATGGGTTCCATCGCACCTCCACACCTCCCCGGTGTTAGTGTCTACCAGCACCAAAGAGACGCCCCTCGACAGCTGCAATGCGGGAGAGCTTGGATTTCTGACCTAGGTATAGCGCATTTCCACGGCATGTCCTCACTTCGAGTTGAGCTAGGTTCTAAGTCCCCAGCGAGAGATGCTAGCTGAAAGCTGCATTCAAGGAATGCTTTCTGCTCAGACCTAAGCATAGTACATTTTCCCTGGGTCCCATCACCTGCACCGAAGCAGTTTCTAACTCCTTTCCTAGGAAGGCATGTTAGAGGCTGCCTTCAAGGATCACTTGTGCCTCAGAGTTCGGAAGGGACACTGCCCACGAGTCTCCAACCCTCTCTGGTCTATGTTCCCATGCCGGTTTTGACGAGGGTACTGGAATGCACTCAAAGAACAACGCTTCTGTCTCACGGTGAAGAATAGAGCATTTCAGTGAACCAGGTGGCGTTTCCATTGCAACTCGGCGGGGTGTGTAGGTAGCTTCTTCCTCCCTGCTGTGATGGGCTGGAGGGAAGTTGCACTGCACGACTGCATGGTTCTCTGAGTGAAGAAGAGCACATCTCCACGGCACCCCGTAAACTAACCTGGACCTAGGTTCTGACTCGCTCATGCGCCAGGCTGGTTGAAATGTGCATTGCAGGAATGCTTCTCTCGGAGCAGTCAGTACAGTGTATTTCCGTGCGTCTGCACAGATTCTGCGGTCATAAGTTCCTACTGCCTCCTATCTGCGGTTTTCAGGACCTGCCCCACGGAGCACTTGCATCTCAGCGGGAAGTAGATCACATGTCCCTCGATACTCCCCACTTACCTTTGTTAGCTATTGTCATGGGTTTCCGGAGGAGGGTTTGGATGGGGCCTCGGAAGGAACCTTTGTTTCTCACACGTCCGGGTATAGACTTTCCATTTCACGTTCACTCCTCTGTTGCGATTACTTCTGCCACCCCAGATTTCTTGAAAGCCCAGTTGAAAGCTGCCGAGGAGGAGTG
This sequence comes from Canis lupus baileyi, assembly GCF_048164855.1. NCBI lineage: Eukaryota > Metazoa > Chordata > Mammalia > Carnivora > Canidae > Canis > Canis lupus. Next base: position 75,147,998 of record NC_132876.1, on the reverse strand, counting down.
CTTGTGCCTGCCCGTGGCACCCGCTCGTCGAACTGTCAGCTGGCCTCTAACTCCCATATGCGAGAGGCGGGTGGGGAGCTGCAGTCCAGGGATGCTTGTATCGGAGACTCTAGCACAGTGCATTTCGTTGGGGCCTCTGCACCTGAAGTATTTATGCGCTCCGATTCCGTTCATTGAGTGGCTTCCCAGAAGCTACCTTCAAGGAACGCTAGTGACTGGGATTCACTTGGACTGCACATCCCTCGAGCCGCCAGGCTTATTTTTATATGATTTCCTGTACCTCTTCCTTTGCGTTTTGCCCGGGAAGTTTAAAGCTCTACTCCAGGAGCGCTTCTTTCTCACCGGAGCTCTCAAGTGCTTTCGTGGCCCTGCTACTCTTCTGTGCAGGGAACCTCGCCCATCCTATCAGTGAGGTTGCGTTGAAAACGGCCGGGCAGCACAGCTGCCCCATCTCAGCGTTAAGTACGTGCATTTCCAAGGCACCTCCTCAGAACAGATCTAACGGCTAGGTTGTAAGGAACTCCCGTAAGAGCAGGGCTAGCTGAAAGCTGCATTCAAGGGCTGTTTGCCTCGGAGAGTGAAGCCCAGGGCAGGGTAACTGAGCTTCCGCACCTACAGTTGACATGAGTTCATGTTGCCTTTTCAGAGGCCTGTGAGTCGCTGCTTTCCGGCAAAGCTTTTCTCCCGTCAGTTACATTGGTCCCATTTCCCTGGAGTGTCCCGCCGCACTTTCACCTATGTCGGCACGGCTTGACGTGAGCGTCTGGTCAGACGCTCCAATGAAGGAAGACTTGCGTCTCACACTTGACCATAGATGGGTTCCATCGCACCTCCACACCTCCCCGGTGTTAGTGTCTACCAGCACCAAAGAGACGCCCCTCGACAGCTGCAATGCGGGAGAGCTTGGATTTCTGACCTAGGTATAGCGCATTTCCACGGCATGTCCTCACTTCGAGTTGAGCTAGGTTCTAAGTCCCCAGCGAGAGATGCTAGCTGAAAGCTGCATTCAAGGAATGCTTTCTGCTCAGACCTAAGCATAGTACATTTTCCCTGGGTCCCATCACCTGCACCGAAGCAGTTTCTAACTCCTTTCCTAGGAAGGCATGTTAGAGGCTGCCTTCAAGGATCACTTGTGCCTCAGAGTTCGGAAGGGACACTGCCCACGAGTCTCCAACCCTCTCTGGTCTATGTTCCCATGCCGGTTTTGACGAGGGTACTGGAATGCACTCAAAGAACAACGCTTCTGTCTCACGGTGAAGAATAGAGCATTTCAGTGAACCAGGTGGCGTTTCCATTGCAACTCGGCGGGGTGTGTAGGTAGCTTCTTCCTCCCTGCTGTGATGGGCTGGAGGGAAGTTGCACTGCACGACTGCATGGTTCTCTGAGTGAAGAAGAGCACATCTCCACGGCACCCCGTAAACTAACCTGGACCTAGGTTCTGACTCGCTCATGCGCCAGGCTGGTTGAAATGTGCATTGCAGGAATGCTTCTCTCGGAGCAGTCAGTACAGTGTATTTCCGTGCGTCTGCACAGATTCTGCGGTCATAAGTTCCTACTGCCTCCTATCTGCGGTTTTCAGGACCTGCCCCACGGAGCACTTGCATCTCAGCGGGAAGTAGATCACATGTCCCTCGATACTCCCCACTTACCTTTGTTAGCTATTGTCATGGGTTTCCGGAGGAGGGTTTGGATGGGGCCTCGGAAGGAACCTTTGTTTCTCACACGTCCGGGTATAGACTTTCCATTTCACGTTCACTCCTCTGTTGCGATTACTTCTGCCACCCCAGATTTCTTGAAAGCCCAGTTGAAAGCTGCCGAGGAGGAGTGCTTGTGCCTGCCCGTGGCACCCGCTCGTCGAACTGTCAGCTGGCCTCTAACTCCCATATGCGAGAGGCGGGTGGGGAGCTGCAGTCCAGGGATGCTTGTATCGGAGACTCTAGCACAGTGCATTTCGTTGGGGCCTCTGCACCTGAAGTATTTATGCGCTCCGATTCCGTTCATTGAGTGGCTTCCCAGAAGCTACCTTCAAGGAACGCTAGTGACTGGGATTCACTTGGACTGCACATCCCTCGAGCCGCCAGGCTTATTTTTATATGATTTCCTGTACCTCTTCTTTTGCGTTTTGCCCGGGAAGTTTAAAGCTCTACTCCAGGAGCGCTTCTTTCTCACCGGAGCTCTCAAGTGCTTTCGTGGCCCTGCTACTCTTCTGTGCAGGGAACCTCGCCCATCCTATCAGTGAGGTTGCGTTGAAAACGGCCGGGCAGCACAGCTGCCCCATCTCAGCGTTAAGTACGTGCATTTCCAAGGCACCTCCTCAGAACAGATCTAACGGCTAGGTTGTAAGGAACTCCCGTAAGAGCAGGGCTAGCTGAAAGCTGCATTCAAGGGCTGTTTGCCTCGGAGAGTGAAGCCCAGGGCAGGGTAACTGAGCTTCCGCACCTACAGTTGACATGAGTTCATGTTGCCTTTTCAGAGGCCTGTGAGTCGCTGCTTTCCGGCAAAGCTTTTCTCCCGTCAGTTACATTGGTCCCATTTCCCTGGAGTGTCCCGCCGCACTTTCACCTATGTCGGCACGGCTTGACGTGAGCGTCTGGTCAGACGCTCCAATGAAGGAAGACTTGCGTCTCACACTTGACCATAGATGGGTTCCATCGCACCTCCACACCTCCCCGGTGTTAGTGTCTACCAGCACCAAAGAGACGCCCCTCGACAGCTGCAATGCGGGAGAGCTTGGATTTCTGACCTAGGTATAGCGCATTTCCACGGCATGTCCTCACTTCGAGTTGAGCTAGGTTCTAAGTCCCCAGCGAGAGATGCTAGCTGAAAGCTGCATTCAAGGAATGCTTTCTGCTCAGACCTAAGCATAGTACATTTTCCCTGGGTCCCATCACCTGCACCGAAGCAGTTTCTAACTCCTTTCCTAGGAAGGCATGTTAGAGGCTGCCTTCAAGGATCACTTGTGCCTCAGAGTTCGGAAGGGACACTGCCCACGAGTCTCCAACCCTCTCTGGTCTATGTTCCCATGCCGGTTTTGACGAGGGTACTGGAATGCACTCAAAGAACAACGCTTCTGTCTCACGGTGAAGAATAGAGCATTTCAGTGAACCAGGTGGCGTTTCTATTGCAACTCGGCGGGGTGTGTAGGTAGCTTCTTCCTCCCTGCTGTGATGGGCTGGAGGGAAGTTGCACTGCACGACTGCATGGTTCTCTGAGTGAAGAAGAGCACATCTCCACGGCACCCCGTAAACTAACCTGGACCTAGGTTCTGACTCGCTCATGCGCCAGGCTGGTTGAAATGTGCATTGCAGGAATGCTTCTCTCGGAGCAGTCAGTACAGTGTATTTCCGTGCGTCTGCACAGATTCTGCGGTCATAAGTTCCTACTGCCTCCTATCTGCGGTTTTCAGGACCTGCCCCACGGAGCACTTGCATCTCAGCGGGAAGTAGATCACATGTCCCTCGATACTCCCCACTTACCTTTGTTAGCTATTGTCATGGTTTCCGGAGGAGGGTTTGGATGGGGCCTCGGAAGGAACCTTTGTTTCTCACACGTCCGGGTATAGACTTTCCATTTCACGTTCACTCCTCTGTTGCGATTACTTCTGCCACCCCAGATTTCTTGAAAGCCCAGTTGAAAGCTGCCGAGGAGGAGTGCTTGTGCCTGCCCGTGGCACCCGCTCGTCGAACTGTCAGCTGGCCTCTAACTCCCATATGCGAGAGGCGGGTGGGGAGCTGCAGTCCAGGGATGCTTGTATCGGAGACTCTAGCACAGTGCATTTCGTTGGGGCCTCTGCACCTGAAGTATTTATGCGCTCCGATTCCGTTCATTGAGTGGCTTCCCAGAAGCTACCTTCAAGGAACGCTAGTGACTGGGATTCACTTGGACTGCACATCCCTCGAGCCGCCAGGCTTATTTTTATATGATTTCCTGTACCTCTTCTTTTGCGTTTTGCCCGGGAAGTTTAAAGCTCTACTCCAGGAGCGCTTCTTTCTCACCGGAGCTCTCAAGTGCTTTCGTGGCCCTGCTACTCTTCTGTGCAGGGAACCTCGCCCATCCTATCAGTGAGGTTGCGTTGAAAACGGCCGGGCAGCACAGCTGCCCCATCTCAGCGTTAAGTACGTGCATTTCCAAGGCACCTCCTCAGAACAGATCTAACGGCTAGGTTGTAAGGAACTCCCGTAAGAGCAGGGCTAGCTGAAAGCTGCATTCAAGGGCTGTTTGCCTCGGAGAGTGAAGCCCAGGGCAGGGTAACTGAGCTTCCGCACCTACAGTTGACATGAGTTCATGTTGCCTTTTCAGAGGCCTGTGAGTCGCTGCTTTCCGGCAAAGCTTTTCTCCCGTCAGTTACATTGGTCCCATTTCCCTGGAGTGTCCCGCCGCACTTTCACCTATGTCGGCACGGCTTGACGTGAGCGTCTGGTCAGACGCTCCAATGAAGGAAGACTTGCGTCTCACACTTGACCATAGATGGGTTCCATCGCACCTCCACACCTCCCCGGTGTTAGTGTCTACCAGCACCAAAGAGACGCCCCTCGACAGCTGCAATGCGGGAGAGCTTGGATTTCTGACCTAGGTATAGCGCATTTCCACGGCATGTCCTCACTTCGAGTTGAGCTAGGTTCTAAGTCCCCAGCGAGAGATGCTAGCTGAAAGCTGCATTCAAGGAATGCTTTCTGCTCAGACCTAAGCATAGTACATTTTCCCTGGGTCCCATCACCTGCACCGAAGCAGTTTCTAACTCCTTTCCTAGGAAGGCATGTTAGAGGCTGCCTTCAAGGATCACTTGTGCCTCAGAGTTCGGAAGGGACACTGCCCACGAGTCTCCAACCCTCTCTGGTCTATGTTCCCATGCCGGTTTTGACGAGGGTACTGGAATGCACTCAAAGAACAACGCTTCTGTCTCACGGTGAAGAATAGAGCATTTCAGTGAACCAGGTGGCGTTTCCATTGCAACTCGGCGGGGTGTGTAGGTAGCTTCTTCCTCCCTGCTGTGATGGGCTGGAGGGAAGTTGCACTGCACGACTGCATGGTTCTCTGAGTGAAGAAGAGCACATCTCCACGGCACCCCGTAAACTAACCTGGACCTAGGTTCTGACTCGCTCATGCGCCAGGCTGGTTGAAATGTGCATTGCAGGAATGCTTCTCTCGGAGCAGTCAGTACAGTGTATTTCCGTGCGTCTGCACAGATTCTGCGGTCATAAGTTCCTACTGCCTCCTATCTGCGGTTTTCAGGACCTGCCCCACGGAGCACTTGCATCTCAGCGGGAAGTAGATCACATGTCCCTCGATACTCCCCACTTACCTTTGTTAGCTATTGTCATGGGTTTCCGGAGGAGGGTTTGGATGGGGCCTCGGAAGGAACCTTTGTTTCTCACACGTCCGGGTATAGACTTTCCATTTCACGTTCACTCCTCTGTTGCGATTACTTCTGCCACCCCAGATTTCTTGAAAGCCCAGTTGAAAGCTGCCGAGGAGGAGTGCTTGTGCCTGCCCGTGGCACCCGCTCGTCGAACTGTCAGCTGGCCTCTAACTCCCATATGCGAGAGGCGGGTGGGGAGCTGCAGTCCAGGGATGCTTGTATCGGAGACTCTAGCACAGTGCATTTCGTTGGGGCCTCTGCACCTGAAGTATTTATGCGCTCCGATTCCGTTCATTGAGTGGCTTCCCAGAAGCTACCTTCAAGGAACGCTAGTGACTGGGATTCACTTGGACTGCACATCCCTCGAGCCGCCAGGCTTATTTTTATATGATTTCCTGTACCTCTTCTTTTGCGTTTTGCCCGGGAAGTTTAAAGCTCTACTCCAGGAGCGCTTCTTTCTCACCGGAGCTCTCAAGTGCTTTCGTGGCCCTGCTACTCTTCTGTGCAGGGAACCTCGCCCATCCTATCAGTGAGGTTGCGTTGAAAACGGCCGGGCAGCACAGCTGCCCCATCTCAGCGTTAAGTACGTGCATTTCCAAGGCACCTCCTCAGAACAGATCTAACGGCTAGGTTGTAAGGAACTCCCGTAAGAGCAGGGCTAGCTGAAAGCTGCATTCAAGGGCTGTTTGCCTCGGAGAGTGAAGCCCAGGGCAGGGTAACTGAGCTTCCGCACCTACAGTTGACATGAGTTCATGTTGCCTTTTCAGAGGCCTGTGAGTCGCTGCTTTCCGGCAAAGCTTTTCTCCCGTCAGTTACATTGGTCCCATTTCCCTGGAGTGTCCCGCCGCACTTTCACCTATGTCGGCACGGCTTGACGTGAGCGTCTGGTCAGACGCTCCAATGAAGGAAGACTTGCGTCTCACACTTGACCATAGATGGGTTCCATCGCACCTCCACACCTCCCCGGTGTTAGTGTCTACCAGCACCAAAGAGACGCCCCTCGACAGCTGCAATGCGGGAGAGCTTGGATTTCTGACCTAGGTATAGCGCATTTCCACGGCATGTCCTCACTTCGAGTTGAGCTAGGTTCTAAGTCCCCAGCGAGAGATGCTAGCTGAAAGCTGCATTCAAGGAATGCTTTCTGCTCAGACCTAAGCATAGTACATTTTCCCTGGGTCCCATCACCTGCACCGAAGCAGTTTCTAACTCCTTTCCTAGGAAGGCATGTTAGAGGCTGCCTTCAAGGATCACTTGTGCCTCAGAGTTCGGAAGGGACACTGCCCACGAGTCTCCAACCCTCTCTGGTCTATGTTCCCATGCCGGTTTTGACGAGGGTACTGGAATGCACTCAAAGAACAACGCTTCTGTCTCACGGTGAAGAATAGAGCATTTCAGTGAACCAGGTGGCGTTTCCATTGCAACTCGGCGGGGTGTGTAGGTAGCTTCTTCCTCCCTGCTGTGATGGGCTGGAGGGAAGTTGCACTGCACGACTGCATGGTTCTCTGAGTGAAGAAGAGCACATCTCCACGGCACCCCGTAAACTAACCTGGACCTAGGTTCTGACTCGCTCATGCGCCAGGCTGGTTGAAATGTGCATTGCAGGAATGCTTCTCTCGGAGCAGTCAGTACAGCGTATTTCCGTGCGTCTGCACAGATTCTGCGGTCATAAGTTCCTACTGCCTCCTATCTGCGGTTTTCAGGACCTGCCCCACGGAGCACTTGCATCTCAGCGGGAAGTAGATCACATGTCCCTCGATACTCCCCACTTACCTTTGTTAGCTATTGTCATGGGTTTCCGGAGGAGGGTTTGGATGGGGCCTCGGAAGGAACCTTTGTTTCTCACACGTCCGGGTATAGACTTTCCATTTCACGTTCACTCCTCTGTTGCGATTACTTCTGCCACCCCAGATTTCTTGAAAGCCCAGTTGAAAGCTGCCGAGGAGGAGTGCTTGTGCCTGCCCGTGGCACCCGCTCGTCGAACTGTCAGCTGGCCTCTAACTCCCATATGCGAGAGGCGGGTGGGGAGCTGCAGTCCAGGGATGCTTGTATCGGAGACTCTAGCACAGTGCATTTCGTTGGGGCCTCTGCACCTGAAGTATTTATGCGCTCCGATTCCGTTCATTGAGTGGCTTCCCAGAAGCTACCTTCAAGGAACGCTAGTGACTGGGATTCACTTGGACTGCACATCCCTCGAGCCGCCAGGCTTATTTTTATATGATTTCCTGTACCTCTTCTTTTGCGTTTTGCCCGGGAAGTTTAAAGCTCTACTCCAGGAGCGCTTCTTTCTCACCGGAGCTCTCAAGTGCTTTCGTGGCCCTGCTACTCTTCTGTGCAGGGAACCTCGCCCATCCTATCAGTGAGGTTGCGTTGAAAACGGCCGGGCAGCACAGCTGCCCCATCTCAGCGTTAAGTACGTGCATTTCCAAGGCACCTCCTCAGAACAGATCTAACGGCTAGGTTGTAAGGAACTCCCGTAAGAGCAGGGCTAGCTGAAAGCTGCATTCAAGGGCTGTTTGCCTCGGAGAGTGAAGCCCAGGGCAGGGTAACTGAGCTTCCGCACCTACAGTTGACATGAGTTCATGTTGCCTTTTCAGAGGCCTGTGAGTCGCTGCTTTCCGGCAAAGCTTTTCTCCCGTCAGTTACATTGGTCCCATTTCCCTGGAGTGTCCCGCCGCACTTTCACCTATGTCGGCACGGCTTGACGTGAGCGTCTGGTCAGACACTCCAATGAAGGAAGACTTGCGTCTCACACTTGACCATAGATGGGTTCCATCGCACCTCCACACCTCCCCGGTGTTAGTGTCTACCAGCACCAAAGAGACGCCCCTCGACAGCTGCAATGCGGGAGAGCTTGGATTTCTGACCTAGGTATAGCGCATTTCCACGGCATGTCCTCACTTCGAGTTGAGCTAGGTTCTAAGTCCCCAGCGAGAGATGCTAGCTGAAAGCTGCATTCAAGGAATGCTTTCTGCTCAGACCTAAGCATAGTACATTTTCCCTGGGTCCCATCACCTGCACCGAAGCAGTTTCTAACTCCTTTCCTAGGAAGGCATGTTAGAGGCTGCCTTCAAGGATCACTTGTGCCTCAGAGTTCGGAAGGGACACTGCCCACGAGTCTCCAACCCTCTCTGGTCTATGTTCCCATGCCGGTTTTGACGAGGGTACTGGAATGCACTCAAAGAACAACGCTTCTGTCTCACGGTGAAGAATAGAGCATTTCAGTGAACCAGGTGGCGTTTCCATTGCAACTCGGCGGGGTGTGTAGGTAGCTTCTTCCTCCCTGCTGTGATGGGCTGGAGGGAAGTTGCACTGCACGACTGCATGGTTCTCTGAGTGAAGAAGAGCACATCTCCACGGCACCCCGTAAACTAACCTGGACCTAGGTTCTGACTCGCTCATGCGCCAGGCTGGTTGAAATGTGCATTGCAGGAATGCTTCTCTCGGAGCAGTCAGTACAGCGTATTTCCGTGCGTCTGCACAGATTCTGCGGTCATAAGTTCCTACTGCCTCCTATCTGCGGTTTTCAGGACCTGCCCCACGGAGCACTTGCATCTCAGCGGGAAGTAGATCACATGTCCCTCGATACTCCCCACTTACCTTTGTTAGCTATTGTCATGGGTTTCCGGAGGAGGGTTTGGATGGGGCCTCGGAAGGAACCTTTGTTTCTCACACGTCCGGGTATAGACTTTCCATTTCACGTTCACTCCTCTGTTGCGATTACTTCTGCCACCCCAGATTTCTTGAAAGCCCAGTTGAAAGCTGCCGAGGAGGAGTGCTTGTGCCTGCCCGTGGCACCCGCTCGTCGAACTGTCAGCTGGCCTCTAACTCCCATATGCGAGAGGCGGGTGGGGAGCTGCAGTCCAGGGATGCTTGTATCGGAGACTCTAGCACAGTGCATTTCGTTGGGGCCTCTGCACCTGAAGTATTTATGCGCTCCGATTCCGTTCATTGAGTGGCTTCCCAGAAGCTACCTTCAAGGAACGCTAGTGACTGGGATTCACTTGGACTGCACATCCCTCGAGCCGCCAGGCTTATTTTTATATGATTTCCTGTACCTCTTCTTTTGCGTTTTGCCCGCGAAGTTTAAAGCTCTACTCCAGGAGCGCTTCTTTCTCACCGGAGCTCTCAAGTGCTTTCGTGGCCCTGCTACTCTTCTGTGCAGGGAACCTCGCCCATCCTATCAGTGAGGTTGCGTTGAAAACGGCCGGGCAGCACAGCTGCCCCATCTCAGCGTTAAGTACGTGCATTTCCAAGGCACCTCCTCAGAACAGATCTAACGGCTAGGTTGTAAGGAACTCCCGTAAGAGCAGGGCTAGCTGAAAGCTGCATTCAAGGGCTGTTTGCCTCGGAGAGTGAAGCCCAGGGCAGGGTAACTGAGCTTCCGCACCTACAGTTGACATGAGTTCATGTTGCCTTTTCAGAGGCCTGTGAGTCGCTGCTTTCCGGCAAAGCTTTTCTCCCGTCAGTTACATTGGTCCCATTTCCCTGGAGTGTCCCGCCGCACTTTCACCTATGTCGGCACGGCTTGACGTGAGCGTCTGGTCAGACGCTCCAATGAAGGAAGACTTGCGTCTCACACTTGACCATAGATGGGTTCCATCGCACCTCCACACCTCCCCGGTGTTAGTGTCTACCAGCACCAAAGAGACGCCCCTCGACAGCTGCAATGCGGGAGAGCTTGGATTTCTGACCTAGGTATAGCGCATTTCCACGGCATGTCCTCACTTCGAGTTGAGCTAGGTTCTAAGTCCCCAGCGAGAGATGCTAGCTGAAAGCTGCATTCAAGGAATGCTTTCTGCTCAGACCTAAGCATAGTACATTTTCCCTGGGTCCCATCACCTGCACCGAAGCAGTTTCTAACTCCTTTCCTAGGAAGGCATGTTAGAGGCTGCCTTCAAGGATCACTTGTGCCTCAGAGTTCGGAAGGGACACTGCCCACGAGTCTCCAACCCTCTCTGGTCTATGTTCCCATGCCGGTTTTGACGAGGGTACTGGAATGCACTCAAAGAACAACGCTTCTGTCTCACGGTGAAGAATAGAGCATTTCAGTGAACCAGGTGGCATTTCCATTGCAACTCGGCGGGGTGTGTAGGTAGCTTCTTCCTCCCTGCTGTGATGGGCTGGAGGGAAGTTGCACTGCACGACTGCATGGTTCTCTGAGTGAAGAAGAGCACATCTCCACGGCACCCCGTAAACTAACCTGGACCTAGGTTCTGACTCGCTCATGCGCCAGGCTGGTTGAAATGTGCATGGCAGGAATGCTTCTCTCGGAGCAGTCAGTACAGCGTATTTCCGTGCGTCTGCACAGATTCTGCGGTCATAAGTTCCTACTGCCTCCTATCTGCGGTTTTCAGGACCTGCCCCACGGAGCACTTGCATCTCAGCGGGAAGTAGATCACATGTCCCTCGATACTCCCCACTTACCTTTGTTAGCTATTGTCATGGGTTTCCGGAGGAGGGTTTGGATGGGGCCTCGGAAGGAACCTTTGTTTCTCACACGTCCGGGTATAGACTTTCCATTTCACGTTCACTCCTCTGTTGCGATTACTTCTGCCACCCCAGATTTCTTGAAAGCCCAGTTGAAAGCTGCCGAGGAGGAGTGCTTGTGCCTGCCCGTGGCACCCGCTCGTCGAACTGTCAGCTGGCCTCTAACTCCCATATGCGAGAGGCGGGTGGGGAGCTGCAGTCCAGGGATGCTTGTATCGGAGACTCTAGCACAGTGCATTTCGTTGGGGCCTCTGCACCTGAAGTATTTATGCGCTCCGATTCCGTTCATTGAGTGGCTTCCCAGAAGCTACCTTCAAGGAACGCTAGTGACTGGGATTCACTTGGACTGCACATCCCTCGAGCCGCCAGGCTTATTTTTATATGATTTCCTGTACCTCTTCTTTTGCGTTTTGCCCGCGAAGTTTAAAGCTCTACTCCAGGAGCGCTTCTTTCTCACCGGAGCTCTCAAGTGCTTTCGTGGCCCTGCTACTCTTCTGTGCAGGGAACCTCGCCCATCCTATCAGTGAGGTTGCGTTGAAAACGGCCGGGCAGCACAGCTGCCCCATCTCAGCGTTAAGTACGTGCATTTCCAAGGCACCTCCTCAGAACAGATCTAACGGCTAGGTTGTAAGGAACTCCCGTAAGAGCAGGGCTAGCTGAAAGCTGCATTCAAGGGCTGTTTGCCTCGGAGAGTGAAGCCCAGGGCAGGGTAACTGAGCTTCCGCACCTACAGTTGACATGAGTTCATGTTGCCTTTTCAGAGGCCTGTGAGTCGCTGCTTTCCGGCAAAGCTTTTCTCCCGTCAGTTACATTGGTCCCATTTCCCTGGAGTGTCCCGCCGCACTTTCACCTATGTCGGCACGGCTTGACGTGAGCGTCTGGTCAGACGCTCCAATGAAGGAAGACTTGCGTCTCACACTTGACCATAGATGGGTTCCATCGCACCTCCACACCTCCCCGGTGTTAGTGTCTACCAGCACCAAAGAGACGCCCCTCGACAGCTGCAATGCGGGAGAGCTTGGATTTCTGACCTAGGTATAGCGCATTTCCACGGCATGTCCTCACTTCGAGTTGAGCTAGGTTCTAAGTCCCCAGCGAGAGATGCTAGCTGAAAGCTGCATTCAAGGAATGCTTTCTGCTCAGACCTAAGCATAGTACATTTTCCCTGGGTCCCATCACCTGCACCGAAGCAGTTTCTAACTCCTTTCCTAGGAAGGCATGTTAGAGGCTGCCTTCAAGGATCACTTGTGCCTCAGAGTTCGGAAGGGACACTGCCCACGAGTCTCCAACCCTCTCTGGTCTATGTTCCCATGCCGGTTTTGACGAGGGTACTGGAATGCACTCAAAGAACAACGCTTCTGTCTCACGGTGAAGAATAGAGCATTTCAGTGAACCAGGTGGCATTTCCATTGCAACTCGGCGGGGTGTGTAGGTAGCTTCTTCCTCCCTGCTGTGATGGGCTGGAGGGAAGTTGCACTGCACGACTGCATGGTTCTCTGAGTGAAGAAGAGCACATCTCCACGGCACCCCGTAAACTAACCTGGACCTAGGTTCTGACTCGCTCATGCGCCAGGCTGGTTGAAATGTGCATGGCAGGAATGCTTCTCTCGGAGCAGTCAGTACAGTGTATTTCCGTGCGTCTGCACAGATTCTGCGGTCATAAGTTCCTACTGCCTCCTATCTGCGGTTTTCAGGACCTGCCCCACGGAGCACTTGCATCTCAGCGGGAAGTAGATCACATGTCCCTCGATACTCCCCACTTACCTTTGTTAGCTATTGTCTTGGGTTTCCGGAGGAGGGTTTGGATGGGGCCTCGGAAGGAACCTTTGTTTCTCACACGTCCGGGTATAGACTTTCCATTTCACGTTCACTCCTCTGTTGCGATTACTTCTGCCACCCCAGATTTCTTGAAAGCCCAGTTGAAAGCTGCCGAGGAGGAGTGCTTGTGCCTGCCCGTGGCACCCGCTCGTCGAACTGTCAGCTGGCCTCTAACTCCCATATGCGAGAGGCGGGTGGGGAGCTGCAGTCCAGGGATGCTTGTATCGGAGACTCTAGCACAGTGCATTTCGTTGGGGCCTCTGCACCTGAAGTATTTATGCGCTCCGATTCCGTTCATTGAGTGGCTTCCCAGAAGCTACCTTCAAGGAACGCTAGTGACTGGGATTCACTTGGACTGCACATCCCTCGAGCCGCCAGGCTTATTTTTATATGATTTCCTGTACCTCTTCTTTTGCGTTTTGCCCGCGAAGTTTAAAGCTCTACTCCAGGAGCGCTTCTTTCTCACCGGAGCTCTCAAGTGCTTTCGTGGCCCTGCTACTCTTCTGTGCAGGGAACCTCGCCCATCCTATCAGTGAGGTTGCGTTGAAAACGGCCGGGCAGCACAGCTGCCCCATCTCAGCGTTAAGTACGTGCATTTCCAAGGCACCTCCTCAGAACAGATCTAACGGCTAGGTTGTAAGGAACTCCCGTAAGAGCAGGGCTAGCTGAAAGCTGCATTCAAGGGCTGTTTGCCTCGGAGAGTGAAGCCCAGGGCAGGGTAACTGAGCTTCCGCACCTACAGTTGACATGAGTTCATGTTGCCTTTTCAGAGGCCTGTGAGTCGCTGCTTTCCGGCAAAGCTTTTCTCCCGTCAGTTACATTGGTCCCATTTCCCTGGAGTGTCCCGCCGCACTTTCACCTATGTCGGCACGGCTTGACGTGAGCGTCTGGTCAGACGCTCCAATGAAGGAAGACTTGCGTCTCACACTTGACCATAGATGGGTTCCATCGCACCTCCACACCTCCCCGGTGTTAGTGTCTACCAGCACCAAAGAGACGCCCCTCGACAGCTGCAATGCGGGAGAGCTTGGATTTCTGACCTAGGTATAGCGCATTTCCACGGCATGTCCTCACTTCGAGTTGAGCTAGGTTCTAAGTCCCCAGCGAGAGATGCTAGCTGAAAGCTGCATTCAAGGAATGCTTTCTGCTCAGACCTAAGCATAGTACATTTTCCCTGGGTCCCATCACCTGCACCGAAGCAGTTTCTAACTCCTTTCCTAGGAAGGCATGTTAGAGGCTGCCTTCAAGGATCACTTGTGCCTCAGAGTTCGGAAGGGACACTGCCCACGAGTCTCCAACCCTCTCTGGTCTATGTTCCCATGCCGGTTTTGACGAGGGTACTGGAATGCACTCAAAGAACAACGCTTCTGTCTCACGGTGAAGAATAGAGCATTTCAGTGAACCAGGTGGCATTTCCATTGCAACTCGGCGGGGTGTGTAGGTAGCTTCTTCCTCCCTGCTGTGATGGGCTGGAGGGAAGTTGCACTGCACGACTGCATGGTTCTCTGAGTGAAGAAGAGCACATCTCCACGGCACCCCGTAAACTAACCTGGACCTAGGTTCTGACTCGCTCATGCGCCAGGCTGGTTGAAATGTGCATTGCAGGAATGCTTCTCTCGGAGCAGTCAGTACAGCGTATTTCCGTGCGTCTGCACAGATTCTGCGGTCATAAGTTCCTACTGCCTCCTATCTGCGGTTTTCAGGACCTGCCCCACGGAGCACTTGCATCTCAGCGGGAAGTAGATCACATGTCCCTCGATACTCCCCACTTACCTTTGTTAGCTATTGTCATGGGTTTCCGGAGGAGGGTTTGGATGGGGCCTCGGAAGGAACCTTTGTTTCTCACACGTCCGGGTATAGACTTTCCATTTCACGTTCACTCCTCTGTTGCGATTACTTCTGCCACCCCAGATTTCTTGAAAGCCCAGTTGAAAGCTGCCGAGGTCCTTCTTGTGTCCTGCTTGTGCCTGCCCGTGGCACCCGCTCGTCGAACTGTCAGCTGGCCTCTAACTCCCATATGCGAGAGGCGGGTGGGGAGCTGCAGTCCAGGGATGCTTGTATCGGAGACTCTAGCACAGTGCATTTCGTTGGGGCCTCTGCACCTGAAGTATTTATGCGCTCCGATTCCGTTCATTGAGTGGCTTCCCAGAAGCTACCTTCAAGGAACGCTAGTGACTGGGATTCACTTGGACTGCACATCCCTCGAGCCGCCAGGCTTATTTTTATATGATTTCCTGTACCTCTTCTTTTGCGTTTTGCCCGGGAAGTTTAAAGCTCTACTCCAGGAGCGCTTCTTTCTCACCGGAGCTCTCAAGTGCTTTCGTGGCCCTGCTACTCTTCTGTGCAGGGAACCTCGCCCATCCTATCAGTGAGGTTGCGTTGAAAACGGCCGGGCAGCACAGCTGCCCCATCTCAGCGTTAAGTACGTGCATTTCCAAGGCACCTCCTCAGAACAGATCTAACGGCTAGGTTGTAAGGAACTCCCGTAAGAGCAGGGCTAGCTGAAAGCTGCATTCAAGGGCTGTTTGCCTCGGAGAGTGAAGCCCAGGGCAGGGTAACTGAGCTTCCGCACCTACAGTTGACATGAGTTCATGTTGCCTTTTCAGAGGCCTGTGAGTCGCTGCTTTCCGGCAAAGCTTTTTTCCCGTCAGTTACATTGGTCCCATTTCCCTGGAGTGTCCCGCCGCACTTTCACCTATGTCGGCACGGCTTGACGTGAGCGTCTGGTCAGACGCTCCAATGAAGGAAGACTTGCGTCTCACACTTGACCATAGATGGGTTCCATCGCACCTCCACACCTCCCCGGTGTTAGTGTCTACCAGCACCAAAGAGACGCCCCTCGACAGCTGCAATGCGGGAGAGCTTGGATTTCTGACCTAGGTATAGCGCATTTCCACGGCATGTCCTCACTTCGAGTTGAGCTAGGTTCTAAGTCCCCAGCGAGAGATGCTAGCTGAAAGCTGCATTCAAGGAATGCTTTCTGCTCAGACCTAAGCATAGTACATTTTCCCTGGGTCCCATCACCTGCACCGAAGCAGTTTCTAACTCCTTTCCTAGGAAGGCATGTTAGAGGCTGCCTTCAAGGATCACTTGTGCCTCAGAGTTCGGAAGGGACACTGCCCACGAGTCTCCAACCCTCTCTGGTCTATGTTCCCATGCCGGTTTTGACGAGGGTACTGGAATGCACTCAAAGAACAACGCTTCTGTCTCACGGTGAAGAATAGAGCATTTCAGTGAACCAGGTGGCGTTTCCATTGCAACTCGGCGGGGTGTGTAGGTAGCTTCTTCCTCCCTGCTGTGATGGGCTGGAGGGAAGTTGCACTGCACGACTGCATGGTTCTCTGAGTGAAGAAGAGCACATCTCCACGGCACCCCGTAAACTAACCTGGACCTAGGTTCTGACTCGCTCATGCGCCAGGCTGGTTGAAATGTGCATTGCAGGAATGCTTCTCTCGGAGCAGTCAGTACAGTGTATTTCCGTGCGTCTGCACAGATTCTGCGGTCATAAGTTCCTACTGCCTCCTATCTGCGGTTTTCAGGACCTGCCCCACGGAGCACTTGCATCTCAGCGGGAAGTAGATCACATGTCCCTCGATACTCCCCACTTACCTTTGTTAGCTATTGTCATGGGTTTCCGGAGGAGGGTTTGGATGGGGCCTCGGAAGGAACCTTTGTTTCTCACACGTCCGGGTATAGACTTTCCATTTCACGTTCACTCCTCTGTTGCGATTACTTCTGCCACCCCAGATTTCTTGAAAGCCCAGTTGAAAGCTGCCGAGGAGGAGTGCTTGTGCCTGCCCGTGGCACCCGCTCGTCGAACTGTCAGCTGGCCTCTAACTCCCATATGCGAGAGGCGGGTGGGGAGCTGCAGTCCAGGGATGCTTGTATCGGAGACTCTAGCACAGTGCATTTCGTTGGGGCCTCTGCACCTGAAGTATTTATGCGCTCCGATTCCGTTCATTGAGTGGCTTCCCAGAAGCTACCTTCAAGGAACGCTAGTGACTGGGATTCACTTGGACTGCACATCCCTCGAGCCGCCAGGCTTATTTTTATATGATTTCCTGTACCTCTTCTTTTGCGTTTTGCCCGGGAAGTTTAAAGCTCTACTCCAGGAGCGCTTCTTTCTCACCGGAGCTCTCAAGTGCTTTCGTGGCCCTGCTACTCTTCTGTGCAGGGAACCTCGCCCATCCTATCAGTGAGGTTGCGTTGAAAACGGCCGGGCAGCACAGCTGCCCCATCTCAGCGTTAAGTACGTGCATTTCCAAGGCACCTCCTCAGAACAGATCTAACGGCTAGGTTGTAAGGAACTCCCGTAAGAGCAGGGCTAGCTGAAAGCTGCATTCAAGGGCTGTTTGCCTCGGAGAGTGAAGCCCAGGGCAGGGTAACTGAGCTTCCGCACCTACAGTTGACATGAGTTCATGTTGCCTTTTCAGAGGCCTGTGAGTCGCTGCTTTCCGGCAAAGCTTTTTTCCCGTCAGTTACATTGGTCCCATTTCCCTGGAGTGTCCCGCCGCACTTTCACCTATGTCGGCACGGCTTGACGTGAGCGTCTGGTCAGACGCTCCAATGAAGGAAGACTTGCGTCTCACACTTGACCATAGATGGGTTCCATCGCACCTCCACACCTCCCCGGTGTTAGTGTCTACCAGCACCAAAGAGACGCCCCTCGACAGCTGCAATGCGGGAGAGCTTGGATTTCTGACCTAGGTATAGCGCATTTCCACGGCATGTCCTCACTTCGAGTTGAGCTAGGTTCTAAGTCCCCAGCGAGAGATGCTAGCTGAAAGCTGCATTCAAGGAATGCTTTCTGCTCAGACCTAAGCATAGTACATTTTCCCTGGGTCCCATCACCTGCACCGAAGCAGTTTCTAACTCCTTTCCTAGGAAGGCATGTTAGAGGCTGCCTTCAAGGATCACTTGTGCCTCAGAGTTCGGAAGGGACACTGCCCACGAGTCTCCAACCCTCTCTGGTCTATGTTCCCATGCCGGTTTTGACGAGGGTACTGGAATGCACTCAAAGAACAACGCTTCTGTCTCACGGTGAAGAATAGAGCATTTCAGTGAACCAGGTGGCGTTTCCATTGCAACTCGGCGGGGTGTGTAGGTAGCTTCTTCCTCCCTGCTGTGATGGGCTGGAGGGAAGTTGCACTGCACGACTGCATGGTTCTCTGAGTGAAGAAGAGCACATCTCCACGGCACCCCGTAAACTAACCTGGACCTAGGTTCTGACTCGCTCATGCGCCAGGCTGGTTGAAATGTGCATTGCAGGAATGCTTCTCTCGGAGCAGTCAGTACAGTGTATTTCCGTGCGTCTGCACAGATTCTGCGGTCATAAGTTCCTACTGCCTCCTATCTGCGGTTTTCAGGACCTGCCCCACGGAGCACTTGCATCTCAGCGGGAAGTAGATCACATGTCCCTCGATACTCCCCACTTACCTTTGTTAGCTATTGTCATGGGTTTCCGGAGGAGGGTTTGGATGGGGCCTCGGAAGGAACCTTTGTTTCTCACACGTCCGGGTATAGACTTTCCATTTCACGTTCACTCCTCTGTTGCGATTACTTCTGCCACCCCAGATTTCTTGAAAGCCCAGTTGAAAGCTGCCGAGGAGGAGTGCTTGTGCCTGCCCGTGGCACCCGCTCGTCGAACTGTCAGCTGGCCTCTAACTCCCATATGCGAGAGGCGGGTGGGGAGCTGCAGTCCAGGGATGCTTGTATCGGAGACTCTAGCACAGTGCATTTCGTTGGGGCCTCTGCACCTGAAGTATTTATGCGCTCCGATTCCGTTCATTGAGTGGCTTCCCAGAAGCTACCTTCAAGGAACGCTAGTGACTGGGATTCACTTGGACTGCACATCCCTCGAGCCGCCAGGCTTATTTTTATATGATTTCCTGTACCTCTTCTTTTGCGTTTTGCCCGGGAAGTTTAAAGCTCTACTCCAGGAGCGCTTCTTTCTCACCGGAGCTCTCAAGTGCTTTCGTGGCCCTGCTACTCTTCTGTGCAGGGAACCTCGCCCATCCTATCAGTGAGGTTGCGTTGAAAACGGCCGGGCAGCACAGCTGCCCCATCTCAGCGTTAAGTACGTGCATTTCCAAGGCACCTCCTCAGAACAGATCTAACGGCTAGGTTGTAAGGAACTCCCGTAAGAGCAGGGCTAGCTGAAAGCTGCATTCAAGGGCTGTTTGCCTCGGAGAGTGAAGCCCAGGGCAGGGTAACTGAGCTTCCGCACCTACAGTTGACATGAGTTCATGTTGCCTTTTCAGAGGCCTGTGAGTCGCTGCTTTCCGGCAAAGCTTTTTTCCCGTCAGTTACATTGGTCCCATTTCCCTGGAGTGTCCCGCCGCACTTTCACCTATGTCGGCACGGCTTGACGTGAGCGTCTGGTCAGACGCTCCAATGAAGGAAGACTTGCGTCTCACACTTGACCATAGATGGGTTCCATCGCACCTCCACACCTCCCCGGTGTTAGTGTCTACCAGCACCAAAGAGACGCCCCTCGACAGCTGCAATGCGGGAGAGCTTGGATTTCTGACCTAGGTATAGCGCATTTCCACGGCATGTCCTCACTTCGAGTTGAGCTAGGTTCTAAGTCCCCAGCGAGAGATGCTAGCTGAAAGCTGCATTCAAGGAATGCTTTCTGCTCAGACCTAAGCATAGTACATTTTCCCTGGGTCCCATCACCTGCACCGAAGCAGTTTCTAACTCCTTTCCTAGGAAGGCATGTTAGAGGCTGCCTTCAAGGATCACTTGTGCCTCAGAGTTCGGAAGGGACACTGCCCACGAGTCTCCAACCCTCTCTGGTCTATGTTCCCATGCCGGTTTTGACGAGGGTACTGGAATGCACTCAAAGAACAACGCTTCTGTCTCACGGTGAAGAATAGAGCATTTCAGTGAACCAGGTGGCGTTTCCATTGCAACTCGGCGGGGTGCGTAGGTAGCTTCTTCCTCCCTGCTGTGATGGGCTGGAGGGAAGTTGTACTGCACGACTGCATGGTTCTCTGAGTGAAGAAGAGCACATCTCCACGGCACCCCGTAAACTAACCTGGACCTAGGTTCTGACTCGCTCATGCGCCAGGCTGGTTGAAATGTGCATTGCAGGAATGCTTCTCTCGGAGCAGTCAGTACAGTGTATTTCCGTGCGTCTGCACAGATTCTGCGGTCATAAGTTCCTACTGCCTCCTATCTGCGGTTTTCAGGACCTGCCCCACGGAGCACTTGCATCTCAGCGGGAAGTAGATCACATGTCCCTCGATACTCCCCACTTACCTTTGTTAGCTATTGTCATGGGTTTCCGGAGGAGGGTTTGGATGGGGCCTCGGAAGGAACCTTTGTTTCTCACACGTCCGGGTATAGACTTTCCATTTCACGTTCACTCCTCTGTTGCGATTACTTCTGCCACCCCAGATTTCTTGAAAGCCCAGTTGAAAGCTGCCGAGGAGGAGTGCTTGTGCCTGCCCGTGGCACCCGCTCGTCGAACTGTCAGCTGGCCTCTAACTCCCATATGCGAGAGGCGGGTGGGGAGCTGCAGTCCAGGGATGCTTGTATCGGAGACTCTAGCACAGTGCATTTCGTTGGGGCCTCTGCACCTGAAGTATTTATGCGCTCCGATTCCGTTCATTGAGTGGCTTCCCAGAAGCTACCTTCAAGGAACGCTAGTGACTGGGATTCACTTGGACTGCACATCCCTCGAGCCGCCAGGCTTATTTTTATATGATTTCCTGTACCTCTTCCTTTGCGTTTTGCCCGGGAAGTTTAAAGCTCTACTCCAGGAGCGCTTCTTTCTCACCGGAGCTCTCAAGTGCTTTCGTGGCCCTGCTACTCTTCTGTGCAGGGAACCTCGCCCATCCTATCAGTGAGGTTGCGTTGAAAACGGCCGGGCAGCACAGCTGCCCCATCTCAGCGTTAAGTACGTGCATTTCCAAGGCACCTCCTCAGAACAGATCTAACGGCTAGGTTGTAAGGAACTCCCGTAAGAGCAGGGCTAGCTGAAAGCTGCATTCAAGGGCTGTTTGCCTCGGAGAGTGAAGCCCAGGGCAGGGTAACTGAGCTTCCGCACCTACAGTTGACATGAGTTCATGTTGCCTTTTCAGAGGCCTGTGAGTCGCTGCTTTCCGGCAAAGCTTTTTTCCCGTCAGTTACATTGGTCCCATTTCCCTGGAGTGTCCCGCCGCACTTTCACCTATGTCGGCACGGCTTGACGTGAGCGTCTGGTCAGACGCTCCAATGAAGGAAGACTTGCGTCTCACACTTGACCATAGATGGGTTCCATCGCACCTCCACACCTCCCCGGTGTTAGTGTCTACCAGCACCAAAGAGACGCCCCTCGACAGCTGCAATGCGGGAGAGCTTGGATTTCTGACCTAGGTATAGCGCATTTCCACGGCATGTCCTCACTTCGAGTTGAGCTAGGTTCTAAGTCCCCAGCGAGAGATGCTAGCTGAAAGCTGCATTCAAGGAATGCTTTCTGCTCAGACCTAAGCATAGTACATTTTCCCTGGGTCCCATCACCTGCACCGAAGCAGTTTCTAACTCCTTTCCTAGGAAGGCATGTTAGAGGCTGCCTTCAAGGATCACTTGTGCCTCAGAGTTCGGAAGGGACACTG
This sequence comes from Canis lupus baileyi, assembly GCF_048164855.1. Lineage (NCBI taxonomy): Eukaryota > Metazoa > Chordata > Mammalia > Carnivora > Canidae > Canis > Canis lupus. The sequence goes on along the minus strand of NC_132876.1, from coordinate 75,126,734 downwards.
CCCACGAGTCTCCAACCCTCTCTGGTCTATGTTCCCATGCCGGTTTTGACGAGGGTACTGGAATGCACTCAAAGAACAACGCTTCTGTCTCACGGTGAAGAATAGAGCATTTCAGTGAACCAGGTGGCGTTTCCATTGCAACTCGGCGGGGTGTGTAGGTAGCTTCTTCCTCCCTGCTGTGATGGGCTGGAGGGAAGTTGCACTGCACGACTGCATGGTTCTCTGAGTGAAGAAGAGCACATCTCCACGGCACCCCGTAAACTAACCTGGACCTAGGTTCTGACTCGCTCATGCGCCAGGCTGGTTGAAATGTGCATTGCAGGAATGCTTCTCTCGGAGCAGTCAGTACAGTGTATTTCCGTGCGTCTGCACAGATTCTGCGGTCATAAGTTCCTACTGCCTCCTATCTGCGGTTTTCAGGACCTGCCCCACGGAGCACTTGCATCTCAGCGGGAAGTAGATCACATGTCCCTCGATACTCCCCACTTACCTTTGTTAGCTATTGTCATGGTTTCCGGAGGAGGGTTTGGATGGGGCCTCGGAAGGAACCTTTGTTTCTCACACGTCCGGGTATAGACTTTCCATTTCACGTTCACTCCTCTGTTGCGATTACTTCTGCCACCCCAGATTTCTTGAAAGCCCAGTTGAAAGCTGCCGAGGAGGAGTGCTTGTGCCTGCCCGTGGCACCCGCTCGTCGAACTGTCAGCTGGCCTCTAACTCCCATATGCGAGAGGCGGGTGGGGAGCTGCAGTCCAGGGATGCTTGTATCGGAGACTCTAGCACAGTGCATTTCGTTGGGGCCTCTGCACCTGAAGTATTTATGCGCTCCGATTCCGTTCATTGAGTGGCTTCCCAGAAGCTACCTTCAAGGAACGCTAGTGACTGGGATTCACTTGGACTGCACATCCCTCGAGCCGCCAGGCTTATTTTTATATGATTTCCTGTACCTCTTCTTTTGCGTTTTGCCCGGGAAGTTTAAAGCTCTACTCCAGGAGCGCTTCTTTCTCACCGGAGCTCTCAAGTGCTTTCGTGGCCCTGCTACTCTTCTGTGCAGGGAACCTCGCCCATCCTATCAGTGAGGTTGCGTTGAAAACGGCCGGGCAGCACAGCTGCCCCATCTCAGCGTTAAGTACGTGCATTTCCAAGGCACCTCCTCAGAACAGATCTAACGGCTAGGTTGTAAGGAACTCCCGTAAGAGCAGGGCTAGCTGAAAGCTGCATTCAAGGGCTGTTTGCCTCGGAGAGTGAAGCCCAGGGCAGGGTAACTGAGCTTCCGCACCTACAGTTGACATGAGTTCATGTTGCCTTTTCAGAGGCCTGTGAGTCGCTGCTTTCCGGCAAAGCTTTTCTCCCGTCAGTTACATTGGTCCCATTTCCCTGGAGTGTCCCGCCGCACTTTCACCTATGTCGGCACGGCTTGACGTGAGCGTCTGGTCAGACGCTCCAATGAAGGAAGACTTGCGTCTCACACTTGACCACAGATGGGTTCCATCGCACCTCCACACCTCCCCGGTGTTAGTGTCTACCAGCACCAAAGAGACGCCCCTCGACAGCTGCAATGCGGGAGAGCTTGGATTTCTGACCTAGGTATAGCGCATTTCCACGGCATGTCCTCACTTCGAGTTGAGCTAGGTTCTAAGTCCCCAGCGAGAGATGCTAGCTGAAAGCTGCATTCAAGGAATGCTTTCTGCTCAGACCTAAGCATAGTACATTTTCCCTGGGTCCCATCACCTGCACCGAAGCAGTTTCTAACTCCTTTCCTAGGAAGGCATGTTAGAGGCTGCCTTCAAGGATCACTTGTGCCTCAGAGTTCAGAAGGGACACTGCCCACGAGTCTCCAACCCTCTCTGGTCTATGTTCCCATGCCGGTTTTGACGAGCGTACTGGAATGAACTCAAAGAACAACGCTTCTGTCTCACGGTGAAGAATAGAGCATTTCAGTGAACCAGGTGGCGTTTCCATTGCAACTCGGCGGGGTGCGTAGGTAGCTTCTTCCTCCCTGCTGTGATGGGCTGGAGGGAAGTTGCACTGCACGACTGCATGGTTCTCTGAGTGAAGAAGAGCACATCTCCACGGCACCCCGTAAACTAACCTGGACCTAGGTTCTGACTCGCTCATGCGCCAGGCTGGTTGAAATGTGCATTGCAGGAATGCTTCTCTCGGAGCAGTCAGTACAGTGTATTTCCGTGCGTCTGCACAGATTCTGCGGTCATAAGTTCCTACTGCCTCCTATCTGCGGTTTTCAGGACCTGCCCCACGGAGCACTTGCATCTCAGCGGGAAGTAGATCACATGTCCCTCGATACTCCCCACTTACCTTTGTTAGCTATTGTCATGGGTTTCCGGAGGAGGGTTTGGATGGGGCCTCGGAAGGAACCTTTGTTTCTCACACGTCCGGGTATAGACTTTCCATTTCACGTTCACTCCTCTGTTGCGATTACTTCTGCCACCCCAGATTTCTTGAAAGCCCAGTTGAAAGCTGCCGAGGAGGAGTGCTTGTGCCTGCCCGTGGCACCCGCTCGTCGAACTGTCAGCTGGCCTCTAACTCCCATATGCGAGAGGCGGGTGGGGAGCTGCAGTCCAGGGATGCTTGTATCGGAGACTCTAGCACAGTGCATTTCGTTGGGGCCTCTGCACCTGAAGTATTTATGCGCTCCGATTCCGTTCATTGAGTGGCTTCCCAGAAGCTACCTTCAAGGAACGCTAGTGACTGGGATTCACTTGGACTGCACATCCCTCGAGCCGCCAGGCTTATTTTTATATGATTTCCTGTACCTCTTCTTTTGCGTTTTGCCCGGGAAGTTTAAAGCTCTACTCCAGGAGCGCTTCTTTCTCACCGGAGCTCTCAAGTGCTTTCGTGGCCCTGCTACTCTTCTGTGCAGGGAACCTCGCCCATCCTATCAGTGAGGTTGCGTTGAAAACGGCCGGGCAGCACAGCTGCCCCATCTCAGCGTTAAGTACGTGCATTTCCAAGGCACCTCCTCAGAACAGATCTAACGGCTAGGTTGTAAGGAACTCCCGTAAGAGCAGGGCTAGCTGAAAGCTGCATTCAAGGGCTGTTTGCCTCGGAGAGTGAAGCCCAGGGCAGGGTAACTGAGCTTCCGCACCTACAGTTGACATGAGTTCATGTTGCCTTTTCAGAGGCCTGTGAGTCGCTGCTTTCCGGCAAAGCTTTTCTCCCGTCAGTTACATTGGTCCCATTTCCCTGGAGTGTCCCGCCGCACTTTCACCTATGTCGGCACGGCTTGACGTGAGCGTCTGGTCAGACGCTCCAATGAAGGAAGACTTGCGTCTCACACTTGACCATAGATGGGTTCCATCGCACCTCCACACCTCCCCGGTGTTAGTGTCTACCAGCACCAAAGAGACGCCCCTCGACAGCTGCAATGCGGGAGAGCTTGGATTTCTGACCTAGGTATAGCGCATTTCCACGGCATGTCCTCACTTCGAGTTGAGCTAGGTTCTAAGTCCCCAGCGAGAGATGCTAGCTGAAAGCTGCATTCAAGGAATGCTTTCTGCTCAGACCTAAGCATAGTACATTTTCCCTGGGTCCCATCACCTGCACCGAAGCAGTTTCTAACTCCTTTCCTAGGAAGGCATGTTAGAGGCTGCCTTCAAGGATCACTTGTGCCTCAGAGTTCGGAAGGGACACTGCCCACGAGTCTCCAACCCTCTCTGGTCTATGTTCCCATGCCGGTTTTGACGAGCGTACTGGAATGCACTCAAAGAACAACGCTTCTGTCTCACGGTGAAGAATAGAGCATTTCAGTGAACCAGGTGGCGTTTCCATTGCAACTCGGCGGGGTGTGTAGGTAGCTTCTTCCTCCCTGCTGTGATGGGCTGGAGGGAAGTTGCACTGCACGACTGCATGGTTCTCTGAGTGAAGAAGAGCACATCTCCACGGCACCCCGTAAACTAACCTGGACCTAGGTTCTGACTCGCTCATGCGCCAGGCTGGTTGAAATGTGCATTGCAGGAATGCTTCTCTCGGAGCAGTCAGTACAGTGTATTTCCGTGCGTCTGCACAGATTCTGCGGTCATAAGTTCCTACTGCCTCCTATCTGCGGTTTTCAGGACCTGCCCCACGGAGCACTTGCATCTCAGCGGGAAGTAGATCACATGTCCCTCGATACTCCCCACTTACCTTTGTTAGCTATTGTCATGGTTTCCGGAGGAGGGTTTGGATGGGGCCTCGGAAGGAACCTTTGTTTCTCACACGTCCGGGTATAGACTTTCCATTTCACGTTCACTCCTCTGTTGCGATTACTTCTGCCACCCCAGATTTCTTGAAAGCCCAGTTGAAAGCTGCCGAGGAGGAGTGCTTGTGCCTGCCCGTGGCACCCGCTCGTCGAACTGTCAGCTGGCCTCTAACTCCCATATGCGAGAGGCGGGTGGGGAGCTGCAGTCCAGGGATGCTTGTATCGGAGACTCTAGCACAGTGCATTTCGTTGGGGCCTCTGCACCTGAAGTATTTATGCGCTCCGATTCCGTTCATTGAGTGGCTTCCCAGAAGCTACCTTCAAGGAACGCTAGTGACTGGGATTCACTTGGACTGCACATCCCTCGAGCCGCCAGGCTTATTTTTATATGATTTCCTGTACCTCTTCCTTTGCGTTTTGCCCGGGAAGTTTAAAGCTCTACTCCAGGAGCGCTTCTTTCTCACCGGAGCTCTCAAGTGCTTTCGTGGCCCTGCTACTCTTCTGTGCAGGGAACCTCGCCCATCCTATCAGTGAGGTTGCGTTGAAAACGGCCGGGCAGCACAGCTGCCCCATCTCAGCGTTAAGTACGTGCATTTCCAAGGCACCTCCTCAGAACAGATCTAACGGCTAGGTTGTAAGGAACTCCCGTAAGAGCAGGGCTAGCTGAAAGCTGCATTCAAGGGCTGTTTGCCTCGGAGAGTGAAGCCCAGGGCAGGGTAACTGAGCTTCCGCACCTACAGTTGACATGAGTTCATGTTGCCTTTTCAGAGGCCTGTGAGTCGCTGCTTTCCGGCAAAGCTTTTCTCCCGTCAGTTACATTGGTCCCATTTCCCTGGAGTGTCCCGCCGCACTTTCACCTATGTCGGCACGGCTTGACGTGAGCGTCTGGTCAGACGCTCCAATGAAGGAAGACTTGCGTCTCACACTTGACCATAGATGGGTTCCATCGCACCTCCACACCTCCCCGGTGTTAGTGTCTACCAGCACCAAAGAGACGCCCCTCGACAGCTGCAATGCGGGAGAGCTTGGATTTCTGACCTAGGTATAGCGCATTTCCACGGCATGTCCTCACTTCGAGTTGAGCTAGGTTCTAAGTCCCCAGCGAGAGATGCTAGCTGAAAGCTGCATTCAAGGAATGCTTTCTGCTCAGACCTAAGCATAGTACATTTTCCCTGGGTCCCATCACCTGCACCGAAGCAGTTTCTAACTCCTTTCCTAGGAAGGCATGTTAGAGGCTGCCTTCAAGGATCACTTGTGCCTCAGAGTTCGGAAGGGACACTGCCCACGAGTCTCCAACCCTCTCTGGTCTATGTTCCCATGCCGGTTTTGACGAGGGTACTGGAATGCACTCAAAGAACAACGCTTCTGTCTCACGGTGAAGAATAGAGCATTTCAGTGAACCAGGTGGCGTTTCCATTGCAACTCGGCGGGGTGTGTAGGTAGCTTCTTCCTCCCTGCTGTGATGGGCTGGAGGGAAGTTGCACTGCACGACTGCATGGTTCTCTGAGTGAAGAAGAGCACATCTCCACGGCACCCCGTAAACTAACCTGGACCTAGGTTCTGACTCGCTCATGCGCCAGGCTGGTTGAAATGTGCATTGCAGGAATGCTTCTCTCGGAGCAGTCAGTACAGTGTATTTCCGTGCGTCTGCACAGATTCTGCGGTCATAAGTTCCTACTGCCTCCTATCTGCGGTTTTCAGGACCTGCCCCACGGAGCACTTGCATCTCAGCGGGAAGTAGATCACATGTCCCTCGATACTCCCCACTTACCTTTGTTAGCTATTGTCATGGGTTTCCGGAGGAGGGTTTGGATGGGGCCTCGGAAGGAACCTTTGTTTCTCACACGTCCGGGTATAGACTTTCCATTTCACGTTCACTCCTCTGTTGCGATTACTTCTGCCACCCCAGATTTCTTGAAAGCCCAGTTGAAAGCTGCCGAGGAGGAGTGCTTGTGCCTGCCCGTGGCACCCGCTCGTCGAACTGTCAGCTGGCCTCTAACTCCCATATGCGAGAGGCGGGTGGGGAGCTGCAGTCCAGGGATGCTTGTATCGGAGACTCTAGCACAGTGCATTTCGTTGGGGCCTCTGCACCTGAAGTATTTATGCGCTCCGATTCCGTTCATTGAGTGGCTTCCCAGAAGCTACCTTCAAGGAACGCTAGTGACAGGGATTCACTTGGACTGCACATCCCTCGAGCCGCCAGGCTTATTTTTATATGATTTCCTGTACCTCTTCTTTTGCGTTTTGCCCGCGAAGTTTAAAGCTCTACTCCAGGAGCGCTTCTTTCTCACCGGAGCTCTCAAGTGCTTTCGTGGCCCTGCTACTCTTCTGTGCAGGGAACCTCGCCCATCCTATCAGTGAGGTTGCGTTGAAAACGGCCGGGCAGCACAGCTGCCCCATCTCAGCGTTAAGTACGTGCATTTCCAAGGCACCTCCTCAGAACAGATCTAACGGCTAGGTTGTAAGGAACTCCCGTAAGAGCAGGGCTAGCTGAAAGCTGCATTCAAGGGCTGTTTGCCTCGGAGAGTGAAGCCCAGGGCAGGGTAACTGAGCTTCCGCACCTACAGTTGACATGAGTTCATGTTGCCTTTTCAGAGGCCTGTGAGTCGCTGCTTTCCGGCAAAGCTTTTCTCCCGTCAGTTACATTGGTCCCATTTCCCTGGAGTGTCCCGCCGCACTTTCACCTATGTCGGCACGGCTTGACGTGAGCGTCTGGTCAGACGCTCCAATGAAGGAAGACTTGCGTCTCACACTTGACCATAGATGGGTTCCATCGCACCTCCACACCTCCCCGGTGTTAGTGTCTACCAGCACCAAAGAGACGCCCCTCGACAGCTGCAATGCGGGAGAGCTTGGATTTCTGACCTAGGTATAGCGCATTTCCACGGCATGTCCTCACTTCGAGTTGAGCTAGGTTCTAAGTCCCCAGCGAGAGATGCTAGCTGAAAGCTGCATTCAAGGAATGCTTTCTGCTCAGACCTAAGCATAGTACATTTTCCCTGGGTCCCATCACCTGCACCGAAGCAGTTTCTAACTCCTTTCCTAGGAAGGCATGTTAGAGGCTGCCTTCAAGGATCACTTGTGCCTCAGAGTTCGGAAGGGACACTGCCCACGAGTCTCCAACCCTCTCTGGTCTATGTTCCCATGCCGGTTTTGACGAGCGTACTGGAATGCACTCAAAGAACAACGCTTCTGTCTCACGGTGAAGAATAGAGCATTTCAGTGAACCAGGTGGCGTTTCCATTGCAACTCGGCGGGGTGTGTAGGTAGCTTCTTCCTCCCTGCTGTGATGGGCTGGAGGGAAGTTGCACTGCACGACTGCATGGTTCTCTGAGTGAAGAAGAGCACATCTCCACGGCACCCCGTAAACTAACCTGGACCTAGGTTCTGACTCGCTCATGCGCCAGGCTGGTTGAAATGTGCATTGCAGGAATGCTTCTCTCGGAGCAGTCAGTACAGTGTATTTCCGTGCGTCTGCACAGATTCTGGGGTCATAAGTTCCTACTGCCTCCTATCTGCGGTTTTCAGGACCTGCTCCACGGAGCACTTGCATCTCAGCGGGAAGTAGATCACATGTCCCTCGATACTCCCCACTTACCTTTGTTAGCTATTGTCATGGGTTTCCGGAGGAGGGTTTGGATGGGGCCTCGGAAGGAACCTTTGTTTCTCACACGTCCGGGTATAGACTTTCCATTTCACGTTCACTCCTCTGTTGCGATTACTTCTGCCACCCCAGATTTCTTGAAAGCCCAGTTGAAAGCTGCCGAGGAGGAGTGCTTGTGCCTGCCCGTGGCACCCGCTCGTCGAACTGTCAGCTGGCCTCTAACTCCCATATGCGAGAGGCGGGTGGGGAGCTGCAGTCCAGGGATGCTTGTATCGGAGACTCTAGCACAGTGCATTTCGTTGGGGCCTCTGCACCTGAAGTATTTATGCGCTCCGATTCCGTTCATTGAGTGGCTTCCCAGAAGCTACCTTCAAGGAACGCTAGTGACTGGGATTCACTTGGACTGCACATCCCTCGAGCCGCCAGGCTTATTTTTATATGATTTCCTGTACCTCTTCTTTTGCGTTTTGCCCGCGAAGTTTAAAGCTCTACTCCAGGAGCGCTTCTTTCTCACCGGAGCTCTCAAGTGCTTTCGTGGCCCTGCTACTCTTCTGTGCAGGGAACCTCGCCCATCCTATCAGTGAGGTTGCGTTGAAAACGGCCGGGCAGCACAGCTGCCCCATCTCAGCGTTAAGTACGTGCATTTCCAAGGCACCTCCTCAGAACAGATCTAACGGCTAGGTTGTAAGGAACTCCCGTAAGAGCAGGGCTAGCTGAAAGCTGCATTCAAGGGCTGTTTGCCTCGGAGAGTGAAGCCCAGGGCAGGGTAACTGAGCTTCCGCACCTACAGTTGACATGAGTTCATGTTGCCTTTTCAGAGGCCTGTGAGTCGCTGCTTTCCGGCAAAGCTTTTCTCCCGTCCGTTACATTGGTCCCATTTCCCTGGAGTGTCCCGCCGCACTTTCACCTATGTCGGCACGGCTTGACGTGAGCGTCTGGTCAGACGCTCCAATGAAGGAAGACTTGCGTCTCACACTTGACCATAGATGGGTTCCATCGCACCTCCACACCTCCCCGGTGTTAGTGTCTACCAGCACCAAAGAGACGCCCCTCGACAGCTGCAATGCGGGAGAGCTTGGATTTCTGACCTAGGTATAGCGCATTTCCACGGCATGTCCTCACTTCGAGTTGAGCTAGGTTCTAAGTCCCCAGCGAGAGATGCTAGCTGAAAGCTGCATTCAAGGAATGCTTTCTGCTCAGACCTAAGCATAGTACATTTTCCCTGGGTCCCATCACCTGCACCGAAGCAGTTTCTAACTCCTTTCCTAGGAAGGCATGTTAGAGGCTGCCTTCAAGGATCACTTGTGCCTCAGAGTTCGGAAGGGACACTGCCCACGAGTCTCCAACCCTCTCTGGTCTATGTTCCCATGCCGGTTTTGACGAGGGTACTGGAATGCACTCAAAGAACAACGCTTCTGTCTCACGGTGAAGAATAGAGCATTTCAGTGAACCAGGTGGCGTTTCCATTGCAACTCGGCGGGGTGTGTAGGTAGCTTCTTCCTCCCTGCTGTGATGGGCTGGAGGGAAGTTGCACTGCACGACTGCATGGTTCTCTGAGTGAAGAAGAGCACATCTCCACGGCACCCCGTAAACTAACCTGGACCTAGGTTCTGACTCGCTCATGCGCCAGGCTGGTTGAAATGTGCATTGCAGGAATGCTTCTCTCGGAGCAGTCAGTACAGTGTATTTCCGTGCGTCTGCACAGATTCTGGGGTCATAAGTTCCTACTGCCTCCTATCTGCGGTTTTCAGGACCTGCCCCACGGAGCACTTGCATCTCAGCGGGAAGTAGATCACATGTCCCTCGATACTCCCCACTTACCTTTGTTAGCTATTGTCATGGGTTTCCGGAGGAGGGTTTGGATGGGGCCTCGGAAGGAACCTTTGTTTCTCACACGTCCGGGTATAGACTTTCCATTTCACGTTCACTCCTCTGTTGCGATTACTTCTGCCACCCCAGATTTCTTGAAAGCCCAGTTGAAAGCTGCCGAGGAGGAGTGCTTGTGCCTGCCCGTGGCACCCGCTCGTCGAACTGTCAGCTGGCCTCTAACTCCCATATGCGAGAGGCGGGTGGGGAGCTGCAGTCCAGGGATGCTTGTATCGGAGACTCTAGCACAGTGCATTTCGTTGGGGCCTCTGCACCTGAAGTATTTATGCGCTCCGATTCCGTTCATTGAGTGGCTTCCCAGAAGCTACCTTCCAGGAACGCTAGTGACTGGGATTCACTTGGACTGCACATACCTCGAGCCGCCAGGCTTATTTTTATATCATTTCCTGTACCTCTTCCTTTGCGTTTTGCCCGGGAAGTTTAAAGCTCTACTCCAGGAGCGCTTCTTTCTCACCGGAGCTCTCAAGTGCTTTCGTGGCCCTGCTACTCTTCTGTGCAGGGAACCTCGCCCATCCTATCAGTGAGGTTGCGTTGAAAACGGCCGGGCAGCACAGCTGCCCCATCTCAGCGTTAAGTACGTGCATTTCCAAGGCACCTCCTCAGAACAGATCTAACGGCTACGTTGTAAGGAACTCCCGTAAGAGCAGGGCTAGCTGAAAGCTGCATTCAAGGGCTGTTTGCCTCGGAGAGTGAAGCCCAGGGCAGGGTAACTGAGCTTCCGCACCTACAGTTGACATGAGTTCATGTTGCCTTTTCAGAGGCCTGTGAGTCGCTGCTTTCCGGCAAAGCTTTTTTCCCGTCAGTTACATTGGTCCCATTTCTCTGGAGTGTCCCGCCGCACTTTCACCTATGTCGGCACGGCTTGACGTGAGCGTCTGGTCAGACGCTCCAATGAAGGAAGACTTGCGTCTCACACTTGACCATAGATGGGTTCCATCGCACCTCCACACCTCCCCGGTGTTAGTGTCTACCAGCACCAAAGAGACGCCCCTCGACAGCTGCAATGCGGGAGACCTTGGATTTCTGACCTAGGTATAGCGCATTTCCACGGCATGTCCTCACTTCGAGTTGAGCTAGGTTCTAAGTCCCCAGCGAGAGATGCTAGCTGAAAGCTGCATTCAAGGAATGCTTTCTGCTCAGACCTAAGCATAGTACATTTTCCCTGGGTCCCATCACCTGCACCGAAGCAGTTTCTAACTCCTTTCCTAGGAAGGCATGTTAGAGGCTGCCTTCAAGGATCACTTGTGCCTCAGAGTTCGGAAGGGACACTGCCCACGAGTCTCCAACCCTCTCTGGTCTATGTTCCCATGCCGGTTTTGACGAGGGTACTGGAATGCACTCAAAGAACAACGCTTCTGTCTCACGGTGAAGAATAGAGCATTTCAGTGAACCAGGTGGCGTTTCCATTGCAACTCGGCGGGGTGTGTAGGTAGCTTCTTCCTCCCTGCTGTGATGGGCTGGAGGGAAGTTGCACTGCACGACTGCATGGTTCTCTGAGTGAAGAAGAGCACATCTCCACGGCACCCCGTAAACTAACCTGGACCTAGGTTCTGACTCGCTCATGCGCCAGGCTGGTTGAAATGTGCATTGCAGGAATGCTTCTCTCGGAGCAGTCAGTACAGCGTATTTCCGTGCGTCTGCACAGATTCTGCGGTCATAAGTTCCTACTGCCTCCTATCTGCGGTTTTCAGGACCTGCCCCACGGAGCACTTGCATCTCAGCGGGAAGTAGATCACATGTCCCTCGATACTCCCCACTTACCTTTGTTAGCTATTGTCATGGGTTTCCGGAGGAGGGTTTGGATGGGGCCTCGGAAGGAACCTTTGTTTCTCACACGTCCGGGTATAGACTTTCCATTTCACGTTCACTCCTCTGTTGCGATTACTTCTGCCACCCCAGATTTCTTGAAAGCCCAGTTGAAAGCTGCCGAGGAGGAGTGCTTGTGCCTGCCCGTGGCACCCGCTCGTCGAACTGTCAGCTGGCCTCTAACTCCCATATGCGAGAGGCGGGTGGGGAGCTGCAGTCCAGGGATGCTTGTATCGGAGACTCTAGCACAGTGCATTTCGTTGGGGCCTCTGCACCTGAAGTATTTATGCGCTCCGATTCCGTTCATTGAGTGGCTTCCCAGAAGCTACCTTCAAGGAACGCTAGTGACTGGGATTCACTTGGACTGCACATCCCTCGAGCCGCCAGGCTTATTTTTATATGATTTCCTGTACCTCTTCTTTTGCGTTTTGCCCGCGAAGTTTAAAGCTCTACTCCAGGAGCGCTTCTTTCTCACCGGAGCTCTCAAGTGCTTTCGTGGCCCTGCTACTCTTCTGTGCAGGGAACCTCGCCCATCCTATCAGTGAGGTTGCGTTGAAAACGGCCGGGCAGCACAGCTGCCCCATCTCAGCGTTAAGTACGTGCATTTCCAAGGCACCTCCTCAGAACAGATCTAACGGCTAGGTTGTAAGGAACTCCCGTAAGAGCAGGGCTAGCTGAAAGCTGCATTCAAGGGCTGTTTGCCTCGGAGAGTGAAGCCCAGGGCAGGGTAACTGAGCTTCCGCACCTACAGTTGACATGAGTTCATGTTGCCTTTTCAGAGGCCTGTGAGTCGCTGCTTTCCGGCAAAGCTTTTCTCCCGTCAGTTACATTGGTCCCATTTCCCTGGAGTGTCCCGCCCACTTTCACCTATGTCGGCACGGCTTGACGTGAGCGTCTGGTCAGACGCTCCAATGAAGGAAGACTTGCGTCTCACACTTGACCATAGATGGGTTCCATCGCACCTCCACACCTCCCCGGTGTTAGTGTCTACCAGCACCAAAGAGACGCCCCTCGACAGCTGCAATGCGGGAGAGCTTGGATTTCTGACCTAGGTATAGCGCATTTCCACGGCATGTCCTCACTTCGAGTTGAGCTAGGTTCTAAGTCCCCAGCGAGAGATGCTAGCTGAAAGCTGCATTCAAGGAATGCTTTCTGCTCAGACCTAAGCATAGTACATTTTCCCTGGGTCCCATCACCTGCACCGAAGCAGTTTCTAACTCCTTTCCTAGGAAGGCATGTTAGAGGCTGCCTTCAAGGATCACTTGTGCCTCAGAGTTCGGAAGGGACACTGCCCACGAGTCTCCAACCCTCTCTGGTCTATGTTCCCATGCCGGTTTTGACGAGGGTACTGGAATGCACTCAAAGAACAACGCTTCTGTCTCACGGTGAAGAATAGAGCATTTCAGTGAACCAGGTGGCGTTTCCATTGCAACTCGGCGGGGTGTGTAGGTAGCTTCTTCCTCCCTGCTGTGATGGGCTGGAGGGAAGTTGCACTGCACGACTGCATGGTTCTCTGAGTGAAGAAGAGCACATCTCCACGGCACCCCGTAAACTAACCTGGACCTAGGTTCTGACTCGCTCATGCGCCAGGCTGGTTGAAATGTGCATTGCAGGAATGCTTCTCTCGGAGCAGTCAGTACAGTGTATTTCCGTGCGTCTGCACAGATTCTGGGGTCATAAGTTCCTACTGCCTCCTATCTGCGGTTTTCAGGACCTGCCCCACGGAGCACTTGCATCTCAGCGGGAAGTAGATCACATGTCCCTCGATACTCCCCACTTACCTTTGTTAGCTATTGTCATGGGTTTCCGGAGGAGGGTTTGGATGGGGCCTCGGAAGGAACCTTTGTTTCTCACACGTCCGGGTATAGACTTTCCATTTCACGTTCACTCCTCTGTTGCGATTACTTCTGCCACCCCAGATTTCTTGAAAGCCCAGTTGAAAGCTGCCGAGGTCCTTCTTGTGTCCTGCTTGTGCCTGCCCGTGGCACCCGCTCGTCGAACTGTCAGCTGGCCTCTAACTCCCATATGCGAGAGGCGGGTGGGGAGCTGCAGTCCAGGGATGCTTGTATCGGAGACTCTAGCACAGTGCATTTCGTTGGGGCCTCTGCACCTGAAGTATTTATGCGCTCCGATTCCGTTCATTGAGTGGCTTCCCAGAAGCTACCTTCAAGGAACGCTAGTGACTGGGATTCACTTGGACTGCACATCCCTCGAGCCGCCAGGCTTATTTTTATATGATTTCCTGTACCTCTTCCTTTGCGTTTTGCCCGCGAAGTTTAAAGCTCTACTCCAGGAGCGCTTCTTTCTCACCGGAGCTCTCAAGTGCTTTCGTGGCCCTGCTACTCTTCTGTGCAGGGAACCTCGCCCATCCTATCAGTGAGGTTGCGTTGAAAACGGCCGGGCAGCACAGCTGCCCCATCTCAGCGTTAAGTACGTGCATTTCCAAGGCACCTCCTCAGAACAGATCTAACGGCTAGGTTGTAAGGAACTCCCGTAAGAGCAGGGCTAGCTGAAAGCTGCATTCAAGGGCTGTTTGCCTCGGAGAGTGAAGCCCAGGGCAGGGTAACTGAGCTTCCGCACCTACAGTTGACATGAGTTCATGTTGCCTTTTCAGAGGCCTGTGAGTCGCTGCTTTCCGGCAAAGCTTTTCTCCCGTCAGTTACATTGGTCCCATTTCCCTGGAGTGTCCCGCCGCACTTTCACCTATGTCGGCACGGCTTGACGTGAGCGTCTGGTCAGACGCTCCAATGAAGGAAGACTTGCGTCTCACACTTGACCACAGATGGGTTCCATCGCACCTCCACACCTCCCCGGTGTTAGTGTCTACCAGCACCAAAGAGACGCCCCTCGACAGCTGCAATGCGGGAGAGCTTGGATTTCTGACCTAGGTATAGCGCATTTCCACGGCATGTCCTCACTTCGAGTTGAGCTAGGTTCTAAGTCCCCAGCGAGAGATGCTAGCTGAAAGCTGCATTCAAGGAATGCTTTCTGCTCAGACCTAAGCATAGTACATTTTCCCTGGGTCCCATCACCTGCACCGAAGCAGTTTCTAACTCCTTTCCTAGGAAGGCATGTTAGAGGCTGCCTTCAAGGATCACTTGTGCCTCAGAGTTCGGAAGGGACACTGCCCACGAGTCTCCAACCCTCTCTGGTCTATGTTCCCATGCCGGTTTTGACGAGCGTACTGGAATGCACTCAAAGAACAACGCTTCTGTCTCACGGTGAAGAATAGAGCATTTCAGTGAACCAGGTGGCGTTTCCATTGCAACTCGGCGGGGTGTGTAGGTAGCTTCTTCCTCCCTGCTGTGATGGGCTGGAGGGAAGTTGCACTGCACGACTGCATGGTTCTCTGAGTGAAGAAGAGCACATCTCCACGGCACCCCGTAAACTAACCTGGACCTAGGTTCTGACTCGCTCATGCGCCAGGCTGGTTGAAATGTGCATTGCAGGAATGCTTCTCTCGGAGCAGTCAGTACAGTGTATTTCCGTGCGTCTGCACAGATTCTGCGGTCATAAGTTCCTACTGCCTCCTATCTGCGGTTTTCAGGACCTGCCCCACGGAGCACTTGCATCTCAGCGGGAAGTAGATCACATGTCCCTCGATACTCCCCACTTACCTTTGTTAGCTATTGTCATGGGTTTCCGGAGGAGGGTTTGGATGGGGCCTCGGAAGGAACCTTTGTTTCTCACACGTCCGGGTATAGACTTTCCATTTCACGTTCACTCCTCTGTTGCGATTACTTCTGCCACCCCAGATTTCTTGAAAGCCCAGTTGAAAGCTGCCGAGGAGGAGTGCTTGTGCCTGCCCGTGGCACCCGCTCGTCGAACTGTCAGCTGGCCTCTAACTCCCATATGCGAGAGGCGGGTGGGGAGCTGCAGTCCAGGGATGCTTGTATCGGAGACTCTAGCACAGTGCATTTCGTTGGGGCCTCTGCACCTGAAGTATTTATGCGCTCCGATTCCGTTCATTGAGTGGCTTCCCAGAAGCTACCTTCAAGGAACGCTAGTGACTGGGATTCACTTGGACTGCACATCCCTCGAGCCGCCAGGCTTATTTTTATATGATTTCCTGTACCTCTTCCTTTGCGTTTTGCCCGGGAAGTTTAAAGCTCTACTCCAGGAGCGCTTCTTTCTCACCGGAGCTCTCAAGTGCTTTCGTGGCCCTGCTACTCTTCTGTGCAGGGAACCTCGCCCATCCTATCAGTGAGGTTGCGTTGAAAACGGCCGGGCAGCACAGCTGCCCCATCTCAGCGTTAAGTACGTGCATTTCCAAGGCACCTCCTCAGAACAGATCTAACGGCTAGGTTGTAAGGAACTCCCGTAAGAGCAGGGCTAGCTGAAAGCTGCATTCAAGGGCTGTTTGCCTCGGAGAGTGAAGCCCAGGGCAGGGTAACTGAGCTTCCGCACCTACAGTTGACATGAGTTCATGTTGCCTTTTCAGAGGCCTGTGAGTCGCTGCTTTCCGGCAAAGCTTTTCTCCCGTCAGTTACATTGGTCCCATTTCCCTGGAGTGTCCCGCCGCACTTTCACCTATGTCGGCACGGCTTGACGTGAGCGTCTGGTCAGACGCTCCAATGAAGGAAGACTTGCGTCTCACACTTGACCATAGATGGGTTCCATCGCACCTCCACACCTCCCCGGTGTTAGTGTCTACCAGCACCAAAGAGACGCCCCTCGACAGCTGCAATGCGGGAGAGCTTGGATTTCTGACCTAGGTATAGCGCATTTCCACGGCATGTCCTCACTTCGAGTTGAGCTAGGTTCTAAGTCCCCAGCGAGAGATGCTAGCTGAAAGCTGC
This sequence comes from Canis lupus baileyi, assembly GCF_048164855.1. NCBI lineage: Eukaryota > Metazoa > Chordata > Mammalia > Carnivora > Canidae > Canis > Canis lupus. The sequence continues at coordinate 75,110,440 of NC_132876.1, read as the reverse complement.
ATTCAAGGAATGCTTTCTGCTCAGACCTAAGCATAGTACATTTTCCCTGGGTCCCATCACCTGCACCGAAGCAGTTTCTAACTCCTTTCCTAGGAAGGCATGTTAGAGGCTGCCTTCAAGGATCACTTGTGCCTCAGAGTTCGGAAGGGACACTGCCCACGAGTCTCCAACCCTCTCTGGTCTATGTTCCCATGCCGGTTTTGACGAGGGTACTGGAATGCACTCAAAGAACAACGCTTCTGTCTCACGGTGAAGAATAGAGCATTTCAGTGAACCAGGTGGCGTTTCCATTGCAACTCGGCGGGGTGTGTAGGTAGCTTCTTCCTCCCTGCTGTGATGGGCTGGAGGGAAGTTGCACTGCACGACTGCATGGTTCTCTGAGTGAAGAAGAGCACATCTCCACGGCACCCCGTAAACTAACCTGGACCTAGGTTCTGACTCGCTCATGCGCCAGGCTGGTTGAAATGTGCATTGCAGGAATGCTTCTCTCGGAGCAGTCAGTACAGTGTATTTCCGTGCGTCTGCACAGATTCTGCGGTCATAAGTTCCTACTGCCTCCTATCTGCGGTTTTCAGGACCTGCCCCACGGAGCACTTGCATCTCAGCGGGAAGTAGATCACATGTCCCTCGATACTCCCCACTTACCTTTGTTAGCTATTGTCATGGGTTTCCGGAGGAGGGTTTGGATGGGGCCTCGGAAGGAACCTTTGTTTCTCACACGTCCGGGTATAGACTTTCCATTTCACGTTCACTCCTCTGTTGCGATTACTTCTGCCACCCCAGATTTCTTGAAAGCCCAGTTGAAAGCTGCCGAGGAGGAGTGCTTGTGCCTGCCCGTGGCACCCGCTCGTCGAACTGTCAGCTGGCCTCTAACTCCCATATGCGAGAGGCGGGTGGGGAGCTGCAGTCCAGGGATGCTTGTATCGGAGACTCTAGCACAGTGCATTTCGTTGGGGCCTCTGCACCTGAAGTATTTATGCGCTCCGATTCCGTTCATTGAGTGGCTTCCCAGAAGCTACCTTCAAGGAACGCTAGTGACAGGGATTCACTTGGACTGCACATCCCTCGAGCCGCCAGGCTTATTTTTATATGATTTCCTGTACCTCTTCTTTTGCGTTTTGCCCGCGAAGTTTAAAGCTCTACTCCAGGAGCGCTTCTTTCTCACCGGAGCTCTCAAGTGCTTTCGTGGCCCTGCTACTCTTCTGTGCAGGGAACCTCGCCCATCCTATCAGTGAGGTTGCGTTGAAAACGGCCGGGCAGCACAGCTGCCCCATCTCAGCGTTAAGTACGTGCATTTCCAAGGCACCTCCTCAGAACAGATCTAACGGCTAGGTTGTAAGGAACTCCCGTAAGAGCAGGGCTAGCTGAAAGCTGCATTCAAGGGCTGTTTGCCTCGGAGAGTGAAGCCCAGGGCAGGGTAACTGAGCTTCCGCACCTACAGTTGACATGAGTTCATGTTGCCTTTTCAGAGGCCTGTGAGTCGCTGCTTTCCGGCAAAGCTTTTCTCCCGTCAGTTACATTGGTCCCATTTCCCTGGAGTGTCCCGCCGCACTTTCACCTATGTCGGCACGGCTTGACGTGAGCGTCTGGTCAGACGCTCCAATGAAGGAAGACTTGCGTCTCACACTTGACCATAGATGGGTTCCATCGCACCTCCACACCTCCCCGGTGTTAGTGTCTACCAGCACCAAAGAGACGCCCCTCGACAGCTGCAATGCGGGAGAGCTTGGATTTCTGACCTAGGTATAGCGCATTTCCACGGCATGTCCTCACTTCGAGTTGAGCTAGGTTCTAAGTCCCCAGCGAGAGATGCTAGCTGAAAGCTGCATTCAAGGAATGCTTTCTGCTCAGACCTAAGCATAGTACATTTTCCCTGGGTCCCATCACCTGCACCGAAGCAGTTTCTAACTCCTTTCCTAGGAAGGCATGTTAGAGGCTGCCTTCAAGGATCACTTGTGCCTCAGAGTTCGGAAGGGACACTGCCCACGAGTCTCCAACCCTCTCTGGTCTATGTTCCCATGCCGGTTTTGACGAGCGTACTGGAATGCACTCAAAGAACAACGCTTCTGTCTCACGGTGAAGAATAGAGCATTTCAGTGAACCAGGTGGCGTTTCCATTGCAACTCGGCGGGGTGTGTAGGTAGCTTCTTCCTCCCTGCTGTGATGGGCTGGAGGGAAGTTGCACTGCACGACTGCATGGTTCTCTGAGTGAAGAAGAGCACATCTCCACGGCACCCCGTAAACTAACCTGGACCTAGGTTCTGACTCGCTCATGCGCCAGGCTGGTTGAAATGTGCATTGCAGGAATGCTTCTCTCGGAGCAGTCAGTACAGTGTATTTCCGTGCGTCTGCACAGATTCTGGGGTCATAAGTTCCTACTGCCTCCTATCTGCGGTTTTCAGGACCTGCTCCACGGAGCACTTGCATCTCAGCGGGAAGTAGATCACATGTCCCTCGATACTCCCCACTTACCTTTGTTAGCTATTGTCATGGGTTTCCGGAGGAGGGTTTGGATGGGGCCTCGGAAGGAACCTTTGTTTCTCACACGTCCGGGTATAGACTTTCCATTTCACGTTCACTCCTCTGTTGCGATTACTTCTGCCACCCCAGATTTCTTGAAAGCCCAGTTGAAAGCTGCCGAGGAGGAGTGCTTGTGCCTGCCCGTGGCACCCGCTCGTCGAACTGTCAGCTGGCCTCTAACTCCCATATGCGAGAGGCGGGTGGGGAGCTGCAGTCCAGGGATGCTTGTATCGGAGACTCTAGCACAGTGCATTTCGTTGGGGCCTCTGCACCTGAAGTATTTATGCGCTCCGATTCCGTTCATTGAGTGGCTTCCCAGAAGCTACCTTCAAGGAACGCTAGTGACTGGGATTCACTTGGACTGCACATCCCTCGAGCCGCCAGGCTTATTTTTATATGATTTCCTGTACCTCTTCTTTTGCGTTTTGCCCGCGAAGTTTAAAGCTCTACTCCAGGAGCGCTTCTTTCTCACCGGAGCTCTCAAGTGCTTTCGTGGCCCTGCTACTCTTCTGTGCAGGGAACCTCGCCCATCCTATCAGTGAGGTTGCGTTGAAAACGGCCGGGCAGCACAGCTGCCCCATCTCAGCGTTAAGTACGTGCATTTCCAAGGCACCTCCTCAGAACAGATCTAACGGCTAGGTTGTAAGGAACTCCCGTAAGAGCAGGGCTAGCTGAAAGCTGCATTCAAGGGCTGTTTGCCTCGGAGAGTGAAGCCCAGGGCAGGGTAACTGAGCTTCCGCACCTACAGTTGACATGAGTTCATGTTGCCTTTTCAGAGGCCTGTGAGTCGCTGCTTTCCGGCAAAGCTTTTCTCCCGTCCGTTACATTGGTCCCATTTCCCTGGAGTGTCCCGCCGCACTTTCACCTATGTCGGCACGGCTTGACGTGAGCGTCTGGTCAGACGCTCCAATGAAGGAAGACTTGCGTCTCACACTTGACCATAGATGGGTTCCATCGCACCTCCACACCTCCCCGGTGTTAGTGTCTACCAGCACCAAAGAGACGCCCCTCGACAGCTGCAATGCGGGAGAGCTTGGATTTCTGACCTAGGTATAGCGCATTTCCACGGCATGTCCTCACTTCGAGTTGAGCTAGGTTCTAAGTCCCCAGCGAGAGATGCTAGCTGAAAGCTGCATTCAAGGAATGCTTTCTGCTCAGACCTAAGCATAGTACATTTTCCCTGGGTCCCATCACCTGCACCGAAGCAGTTTCTAACTCCTTTCCTAGGAAGGCATGTTAGAGGCTGCCTTCAAGGATCACTTGTGCCTCAGAGTTCGGAAGGGACACTGCCCACGAGTCTCCAACCCTCTCTGGTCTATGTTCCCATGCCGGTTTTGACGAGGGTACTGGAATGCACTCAAAGAACAACGCTTCTGTCTCACGGTGAAGAATAGAGCATTTCAGTGAACCAGGTGGCGTTTCCATTGCAACTCGGCGGGGTGTGTAGGTAGCTTCTTCCTCCCTGCTGTGATGGGCTGGAGGGAAGTTGCACTGCACGACTGCATGGTTCTCTGAGTGAAGAAGAGCACATCTCCACGGCACCCCGTAAACTAACCTGGACCTAGGTTCTGACTCGCTCATGCGCCAGGCTGGTTGAAATGTGCATTGCAGGAATGCTTCTCTCGGAGCAGTCAGTACAGTGTATTTCCGTGCGTCTGCACAGATTCTGGGGTCATAAGTTCCTACTGCCTCCTATCTGCGGTTTTCAGGACCTGCCCCACGGAGCACTTGCATCTCAGCGGGAAGTAGATCACATGTCCCTCGATACTCCCCACTTACCTTTGTTAGCTATTGTCATGGGTTTCCGGAGGAGGGTTTGGATGGGGCCTCGGAAGGAACCTTTGTTTCTCACACGTCCGGGTATAGACTTTCCATTTCACGTTCACTCCTCTGTTGCGATTACTTCTGCCACCCCAGATTTCTTGAAAGCCCAGTTGAAAGCTGCCGAGGAGGAGTGCTTGTGCCTGCCCGTGGCACCCGCTCGTCGAACTGTCAGCTGGCCTCTAACTCCCATATGCGAGAGGCGGGTGGGGAGCTGCAGTCCAGGGATGCTTGTATCGGAGACTCTAGCACAGTGCATTTCGTTGGGGCCTCTGCACCTGAAGTATTTATGCGCTCCGATTCCGTTCATTGAGTGGCTTCCCAGAAGCTACCTTCCAGGAACGCTAGTGACTGGGATTCACTTGGACTGCACATACCTCGAGCCGCCAGGCTTATTTTTATATCATTTCCTGTACCTCTTCCTTTGCGTTTTGCCCGGGAAGTTTAAAGCTCTACTCCAGGAGCGCTTCTTTCTCACCGGAGCTCTCAAGTGCTTTCGTGGCCCTGCTACTCTTCTGTGCAGGGAACCTCGCCCATCCTATCAGTGAGGTTGCGTTGAAAACGGCCGGGCAGCACAGCTGCCCCATCTCAGCGTTAAGTACGTGCATTTCCAAGGCACCTCCTCAGAACAGATCTAACGGCTACGTTGTAAGGAACTCCCGTAAGAGCAGGGCTAGCTGAAAGCTGCATTCAAGGGCTGTTTGCCTCGGAGAGTGAAGCCCAGGGCAGGGTAACTGAGCTTCCGCACCTACAGTTGACATGAGTTCATGTTGCCTTTTCAGAGGCCTGTGAGTCGCTGCTTTCCGGCAAAGCTTTTTTCCCGTCAGTTACATTGGTCCCATTTCTCTGGAGTGTCCCGCCGCACTTTCACCTATGTCGGCACGGCTTGACGTGAGCGTCTGGTCAGACGCTCCAATGAAGGAAGACTTGCGTCTCACACTTGACCATAGATGGGTTCCATCGCACCTCCACACCTCCCCGGTGTTAGTGTCTACCAGCACCAAAGAGACGCCCCTCGACAGCTGCAATGCGGGAGACCTTGGATTTCTGACCTAGGTATAGCGCATTTCCACGGCATGTCCTCACTTCGAGTTGAGCTAGGTTCTAAGTCCCCAGCGAGAGATGCTAGCTGAAAGCTGCATTCAAGGAATGCTTTCTGCTCAGACCTAAGCATAGTACATTTTCCCTGGGTCCCATCACCTGCACCGAAGCAGTTTCTAACTCCTTTCCTAGGAAGGCATGTTAGAGGCTGCCTTCAAGGATCACTTGTGCCTCAGAGTTCGGAAGGGACACTGCCCACGAGTCTCCAACCCTCTCTGGTCTATGTTCCCATGCCGGTTTTGACGAGGGTACTGGAATGCACTCAAAGAACAACGCTTCTGTCTCACGGTGAAGAATAGAGCATTTCAGTGAACCAGGTGGCGTTTCCATTGCAACTCGGCGGGGTGTGTAGGTAGCTTCTTCCTCCCTGCTGTGATGGGCTGGAGGGAAGTTGCACTGCACGACTGCATGGTTCTCTGAGTGAAGAAGAGCACATCTCCACGGCACCCCGTAAACTAACCTGGACCTAGGTTCTGACTCGCTCATGCGCCAGGCTGGTTGAAATGTGCATTGCAGGAATGCTTCTCTCGGAGCAGTCAGTACAGCGTATTTCCGTGCGTCTGCACAGATTCTGCGGTCATAAGTTCCTACTGCCTCCTATCTGCGGTTTTCAGGACCTGCCCCACGGAGCACTTGCATCTCAGCGGGAAGTAGATCACATGTCCCTCGATACTCCCCACTTACCTTTGTTAGCTATTGTCATGGGTTTCCGGAGGAGGGTTTGGATGGGGCCTCGGAAGGAACCTTTGTTTCTCACACGTCCGGGTATAGACTTTCCATTTCACGTTCACTCCTCTGTTGCGATTACTTCTGCCACCCCAGATTTCTTGAAAGCCCAGTTGAAAGCTGCCGAGGAGGAGTGCTTGTGCCTGCCCGTGGCACCCGCTCGTCGAACTGTCAGCTGGCCTCTAACTCCCATATGCGAGAGGCGGGTGGGGAGCTGCAGTCCAGGGATGCTTGTATCGGAGACTCTAGCACAGTGCATTTCGTTGGGGCCTCTGCACCTGAAGTATTTATGCGCTCCGATTCCGTTCATTGAGTGGCTTCCCAGAAGCTACCTTCAAGGAACGCTAGTGACTGGGATTCACTTGGACTGCACATCCCTCGAGCCGCCAGGCTTATTTTTATATGATTTCCTGTACCTCTTCTTTTGCGTTTTGCCCGCGAAGTTTAAAGCTCTACTCCAGGAGCGCTTCTTTCTCACCGGAGCTCTCAAGTGCTTTCGTGGCCCTGCTACTCTTCTGTGCAGGGAACCTCGCCCATCCTATCAGTGAGGTTGCGTTGAAAACGGCCGGGCAGCACAGCTGCCCCATCTCAGCGTTAAGTACGTGCATTTCCAAGGCACCTCCTCAGAACAGATCTAACGGCTAGGTTGTAAGGAACTCCCGTAAGAGCAGGGCTAGCTGAAAGCTGCATTCAAGGGCTGTTTGCCTCGGAGAGTGAAGCCCAGGGCAGGGTAACTGAGCTTCCGCACCTACAGTTGACATGAGTTCATGTTGCCTTTTCAGAGGCCTGTGAGTCGCTGCTTTCCGGCAAAGCTTTTCTCCCGTCAGTTACATTGGTCCCATTTCCCTGGAGTGTCCCGCCCACTTTCACCTATGTCGGCACGGCTTGACGTGAGCGTCTGGTCAGACGCTCCAATGAAGGAAGACTTGCGTCTCACACTTGACCATAGATGGGTTCCATCGCACCTCCACACCTCCCCGGTGTTAGTGTCTACCAGCACCAAAGAGACGCCCCTCGACAGCTGCAATGCGGGAGAGCTTGGATTTCTGACCTAGGTATAGCGCATTTCCACGGCATGTCCTCACTTCGAGTTGAGCTAGGTTCTAAGTCCCCAGCGAGAGATGCTAGCTGAAAGCTGCATTCAAGGAATGCTTTCTGCTCAGACCTAAGCATAGTACATTTTCCCTGGGTCCCATCACCTGCACCGAAGCAGTTTCTAACTCCTTTCCTAGGAAGGCATGTTAGAGGCTGCCTTCAAGGATCACTTGTGCCTCAGAGTTCGGAAGGGACACTGCCCACGAGTCTCCAACCCTCTCTGGTCTATGTTCCCATGCCGGTTTTGACGAGGGTACTGGAATGCACTCAAAGAACAACGCTTCTGTCTCACGGTGAAGAATAGAGCATTTCAGTGAACCAGGTGGCGTTTCCATTGCAACTCGGCGGGGTGTGTAGGTAGCTTCTTCCTCCCTGCTGTGATGGGCTGGAGGGAAGTTGCACTGCACGACTGCATGGTTCTCTGAGTGAAGAAGAGCACATCTCCACGGCACCCCGTAAACTAACCTGGACCTAGGTTCTGACTCGCTCATGCGCCAGGCTGGTTGAAATGTGCATTGCAGGAATGCTTCTCTCGGAGCAGTCAGTACAGTGTATTTCCGTGCGTCTGCACAGATTCTGGGGTCATAAGTTCCTACTGCCTCCTATCTGCGGTTTTCAGGACCTGCCCCACGGAGCACTTGCATCTCAGCGGGAAGTAGATCACATGTCCCTCGATACTCCCCACTTACCTTTGTTAGCTATTGTCATGGGTTTCCGGAGGAGGGTTTGGATGGGGCCTCGGAAGGAACCTTTGTTTCTCACACGTCCGGGTATAGACTTTCCATTTCACGTTCACTCCTCTGTTGCGATTACTTCTGCCACCCCAGATTTCTTGAAAGCCCAGTTGAAAGCTGCCGAGGTCCTTCTTGTGTCCTGCTTGTGCCTGCCCGTGGCACCCGCTCGTCGAACTGTCAGCTGGCCTCTAACTCCCATATGCGAGAGGCGGGTGGGGAGCTGCAGTCCAGGGATGCTTGTATCGGAGACTCTAGCACAGTGCATTTCGTTGGGGCCTCTGCACCTGAAGTATTTATGCGCTCCGATTCCGTTCATTGAGTGGCTTCCCAGAAGCTACCTTCAAGGAACGCTAGTGACTGGGATTCACTTGGACTGCACATCCCTCGAGCCGCCAGGCTTATTTTTATATGATTTCCTGTACCTCTTCCTTTGCGTTTTGCCCGCGAAGTTTAAAGCTCTACTCCAGGAGCGCTTCTTTCTCACCGGAGCTCTCAAGTGCTTTCGTGGCCCTGCTACTCTTCTGTGCAGGGAACCTCGCCCATCCTATCAGTGAGGTTGCGTTGAAAACGGCCGGGCAGCACAGCTGCCCCATCTCAGCGTTAAGTACGTGCATTTCCAAGGCACCTCCTCAGAACAGATCTAACGGCTAGGTTGTAAGGAACTCCCGTAAGAGCAGGGCTAGCTGAAAGCTGCATTCAAGGGCTGTTTGCCTCGGAGAGTGAAGCCCAGGGCAGGGTAACTGAGCTTCCGCACCTACAGTTGACATGAGTTCATGTTGCCTTTTCAGAGGCCTGTGAGTCGCTGCTTTCCGGCAAAGCTTTTCTCCCGTCAGTTACATTGGTCCCATTTCCCTGGAGTGTCCCGCCGCACTTTCACCTATGTCGGCACGGCTTGACGTGAGCGTCTGGTCAGACGCTCCAATGAAGGAAGACTTGCGTCTCACACTTGACCACAGATGGGTTCCATCGCACCTCCACACCTCCCCGGTGTTAGTGTCTACCAGCACCAAAGAGACGCCCCTCGACAGCTGCAATGCGGGAGAGCTTGGATTTCTGACCTAGGTATAGCGCATTTCCACGGCATGTCCTCACTTCGAGTTGAGCTAGGTTCTAAGTCCCCAGCGAGAGATGCTAGCTGAAAGCTGCATTCAAGGAATGCTTTCTGCTCAGACCTAAGCATAGTACATTTTCCCTGGGTCCCATCACCTGCACCGAAGCAGTTTCTAACTCCTTTCCTAGGAAGGCATGTTAGAGGCTGCCTTCAAGGATCACTTGTGCCTCAGAGTTCGGAAGGGACACTGCCCACGAGTCTCCAACCCTCTCTGGTCTATGTTCCCATGCCGGTTTTGACGAGCGTACTGGAATGCACTCAAAGAACAACGCTTCTGTCTCACGGTGAAGAATAGAGCATTTCAGTGAACCAGGTGGCGTTTCCATTGCAACTCGGCGGGGTGTGTAGGTAGCTTCTTCCTCCCTGCTGTGATGGGCTGGAGGGAAGTTGCACTGCACGACTGCATGGTTCTCTGAGTGAAGAAGAGCACATCTCCACGGCACCCCGTAAACTAACCTGGACCTAGGTTCTGACTCGCTCATGCGCCAGGCTGGTTGAAATGTGCATTGCAGGAATGCTTCTCTCGGAGCAGTCAGTACAGTGTATTTCCGTGCGTCTGCACAGATTCTGCGGTCATAAGTTCCTACTGCCTCCTATCTGCGGTTTTCAGGACCTGCCCCACGGAGCACTTGCATCTCAGCGGGAAGTAGATCACATGTCCCTCGATACTCCCCACTTACCTTTGTTAGCTATTGTCATGGGTTTCCGGAGGAGGGTTTGGATGGGGCCTCGGAAGGAACCTTTGTTTCTCACACGTCCGGGTATAGACTTTCCATTTCACGTTCACTCCTCTGTTGCGATTACTTCTGCCACCCCAGATTTCTTGAAAGCCCAGTTGAAAGCTGCCGAGGAGGAGTGCTTGTGCCTGCCCGTGGCACCCGCTCGTCGAACTGTCAGCTGGCCTCTAACTCCCATATGCGAGAGGCGGGTGGGGAGCTGCAGTCCAGGGATGCTTGTATCGGAGACTCTAGCACAGTGCATTTCGTTGGGGCCTCTGCACCTGAAGTATTTATGCGCTCCGATTCCGTTCATTGAGTGGCTTCCCAGAAGCTACCTTCAAGGAACGCTAGTGACTGGGATTCACTTGGACTGCACATCCCTCGAGCCGCCAGGCTTATTTTTATATGATTTCCTGTACCTCTTCTTTTGCGTTTTGCCCGGGAAGTTTAAAGCTCTACTCCAGGAGCGCTTCTTTCTCACCGGAGCTCTCAAGTGCTTTCGTGGCCCTGCTACTCTTCTGTGCAGGGAACCTCGCCCATCCTATCAGTGAGGTTGCGTTGAAAACGGCCGGGCAGCACAGCTGCCCCATCTCAGCGTTAAGTACGTGCATTTCCAAGGCACCTCCTCAGAACAGATCTAACGGCTAGGTTGTAAGGAACTCCCGTAAGAGCAGGGCTAGCTGAAAGCTGCATTCAAGGGCTGTTTGCCTCGGAGAGTGAAGCCCAGGGCAGGGTAACTGAGCTTCCGCACCTACAGTTGACATGAGTTCATGTTGCCTTTTCAGAGGCCTGTGAGTCGCTGCTTTCCGGCAAAGCTTTTCTCCCGTCAGTTACATTGGTCCCATTTCCCTGGAGTGTCCCGCCGCACTTTCACCTATGTCGGCACGGCTTGACGTGAGCGTCTGGTCAGACGCTCCAATGAAGGAAGACTTGCGTCTCACACTTGACCATAGATGGGTTCCATCGCACCTCCACACCTCCCCGGTGTTAGTGTCTACCAGCACCAAAGAGACGCCCCTCGACAGCTGCAATGCGGGAGAGCTTGGATTTCTGACCTAGGTATAGCGCATTTCCACGGCATGTCCTCACTTCGAGTTGAGCTAGGTTCTAAGTCCCCAGCGAGAGATGCTAGCTGAAAGCTGCATTCAAGGAATGCTTTCTGCTCAGACCTAAGCATAGTACATTTTCCCTGGGTCCCATCACCTGCACCGAAGCAGTTTCTAACTCCTTTCCTAGGAAGGCATGTTAGAGGCTGCCTTCAAGGATCACTTGTGCCTCAGAGTTCGGAAGGGACACTGCCCACAAGTCTCCAACCCTCTCTGGTCTATGTTCCCATGCCGGTTTTGACGAGGGTACTGGAATGCACTCAAAGAACAACGCTTCTGTCTCACGGTGAAGAATAGAGCATTTCAGTGAACCAGGTGGCGTTTCCATTGCAACTCGGCGGGGTGTGTAGGTAGCTTCTTCCTCCCTGCTGTGATGGGCTGGAGGGAAGTTGCACTGCACGACTGCATGGTTCTCTGAGTGAAGAAGAGCACATCTCCACGGCACCCCGTAAACTAACCTGGACCTAGGTTCTGACTCGCTCATGCGCCAGGCTGGTTGAAATGTGCATGGCAGGAATGCTTCTCTCGGAGCAGTCAGTACAGTGTATTTCCGTGCGTCTGCACAGATTCTGGGGTCATAAGTTCCTACTGCCTCCTATCTGCGGTTTTCAGGACCTGCCCCACGGAGCACTTGCATCTCAGCGGGAAGTAGATCACATGTCCCTCGATACTCCCCACTTACCTTTGTTAGCTATTGTCATGGGTTTCCGGAGGAGGGTTTGGATGGGGCCTCGGAAGGAACCTTTGTTTCTCACACGTCCGGGTATAGACTTTCCATTTCACGTTCACTCCTCTGTTGCGATTACTTCTGCCACCCCAGATTTCTTGAAAGCCCAGTTGAAAGCTGCCGAGGAGGAGTGCTTGTGCCTGCCCGTGGCACCCGCTCGTCGAACTGTCAGCTGGCCTCTAACTCCCATATGCGAGAGGCGGGTGGGGAGCTGCAGTCCAGGGATGCTTGTATCGGAGACTCTAGCACAGTGCATTTCGTTGGGGCCTCTGCACCTGAAGTATTTATGCGCTCCGATTCCGTTCATTGAGTGGCTTCCCAGAAGCTACCTTCAAGGAACGCTAGTGACTGGGATTCACTTGGACTGCACATCCCTCGAGCCGCCAGGCTTATTTTTATATGATTTCCTGTACCTCTTCTTTTGCGTTTTGCCCGGGAAGTTTAAAGCTCTACTCCAGGAGCGCTTCTTTCTCACCGGAGCTCTCAAGTGCTTTCGTGGCCCTGCTACTCTTCTGTGCAGGGAACCTCGCCCATCCTATCAGTGAGGTTGCGTTGAAAACGGCCGGGCAGCACAGCTGCCCCATCTCAGCGTTAAGTACGTGCATTTCCAAGGCACCTCCTCAGAACAGATCTAACGGCTAGGTTGTAAGGAACTCCCGTAAGAGCAGGGCTAGCTGAAAGCTGCATTCAAGGGCTGTTTGCCTCGGAGAGTGAAGCCCAGGGCAGGGTAACTGAGCTTCCGCACCTACAGTTGACATGAGTTCATGTTGCCTTTTCAGAGGCCTGTGAGTCGCTGCTTTCCGGCAAAGCTTTTCTCCCGTCAGTTACATTGGTCCCATTTCCCTGGAGTGTCCCGCCGCACTTTCACCTATGTCGGCACGGCTTGACGTGAGCGTCTGGTCAGACGCTCCAATGAAGGAAGACTTGCGTCTCACACTTGACCACAGATGGGTTCCATCGCACCTCCACACCTCCCCGGTGTTAGTGTCTACCAGCACCAAAGAGACGCCCCTCGACAGCTGCAATGCGGGAGAGCTTGGATTTCTGACCTAGGTATAGCGCATTTCCACGGCATGTCCTCACTTCGAGTTGAGCTAGGTTCTAAGTCCCCAGCGAGAGATGCTAGCTGAAAGCTGCATTCAAGGAATGCTTTCTGCTCAGACCTAAGCATAGTACATTTTCCCTGGGTCCCATCACCTGCACCGAAGCAGTTTCTAACTCCTTTCCTAGGAAGGCATGTTAGAGGCTGCCTTCAAGGATCACTTGTGCCTCAGAGTTCGGAAGGGACACTGCCCACGAGTCTCCAACCCTCTCTGGTCTATGTTCCCATGCCGGTTTTGACGAGGGTACTGGAATGCACTCAAAGAACAACGCTTCTGTCTCACGGTGAAGAATAGAGCATTTCAGTGAACCAGGTGGCGTTTCCATTGCAACTCGGCGGGGTGTGTAGGTAGCTTCTTCCTCCCTGCTGTGATGGGCTGGAGGGAAGTTGCACTGCACGACTGCATGGTTCTCTGAGTGAAGAAGAGCACATCTCCACGGCACCCCGTAAACTAACCTGGACCTAGGTTCTGACTCGCTCATGCGCCAGGCTGGTTGAAATGTGCATTGCAGGAATGCTTCTCTCGGAGCAGTCAGTACAGTGTATTTCCGTGCGTCTGCACAGATTCTGGGGTCATAAGTTCCTACTGCCTCCTATCTGCGGTTTTCAGGACCTGCCCCACGGAGCACTTGCATCTCAGCGGGAAGTAGATCACATGTCCCTCGATACTCCCCACTTACCTTTGTTAGCTATTGTCATGGGTTTCCGGAGGAGGGTTTGGATGGGGCCTCGGAAGGAACCTTTGTTTCTCACACGTCCGGGTATAGACTTTCCATTTCACGTTCACTCCTCTGTTGCGATTACTTCTGCCACCCCAGATTTCTTGAAAGCCCAGTTGAAAGCTGCCGAGGTCCTTCTTGTGTCCTGCTTGTGCCTGCCCGTGGCACCCGCTCGTCGAACTGTCAGCTGGCCTCTAACTCCCATATGCGAGAGGCGGGTGGGGAGCTGCAGTCCAGGGATGCTTGTATCGGAGACTCTAGCACAGTGCATTTCGTTGGGGCCTCTGCACCTGAAGTATTTATGCGCTCCGATTCCGTTCATTGAGTGGCTTCCCAGAAGCTACCTTCAAGGAACGCTAGTGACTGGGATTCACTTGGACTGCACATCCCTCGAGCCGCCAGGCTTATTTTTATATGATTTCCTGTACCTCTTCTTTTGCGTTTTGCCCGGGAAGTTTAAAGCTCTACTCCAGGAGCGCTTCTTTCTCACCGGAGCTCTCAAGTGCTTTCGTGGCCCTGCTACTCTTCTGTGCAGGGAACCTCGCCCATCCTATCAGTGAGGTTGCGTTGAAAACGGCCGGGCAGCACAGCTGCCCCATCTCAGCGTTAAGTACGTGCATTTCCAAGGCACCTCCTCAGAACAGATCTAACGGCTAGGTTGTAAGGAACTCCCGTAAGAGCAGGGCTAGCTGAAAGCTGCATTCAAGGGCTGTTTGCCTCGGAGAGTGAAGCCCAGGGCAGGGTAACTGAGCTTCCGCACCTACAGTTGACATGAGTTCATGTTGCCTTTTCAGAGGCCTGTGAGTCGCTGCTTTCCGGCAAAGCTTTTCTCCCGTCAGTTACATTGGTCCCATTTCCCTGGAGTGTCCCGCCGCACTTTCACCTATGTCGGCACGGCTTGACGTGAGCGTCTGGTCAGACGCTCCAATGAAGGAAGACTTGCGTCTCACACTTGACCATAGATGGGTTCCATCGCACCTCCACACCTCCCCGGTGTTAGTGTCTACCAGCACCAAAGAGACGCCCCTCGACAGCTGCAATGCGGGAGAGCTTGGATTTCTGACCTAGGTATAGCGCATTTCCACGGCATGTCCTCACTTCGAGTTGAGCTAGGTTCTAAGTCCCCAGCGAGAGATGCTAGCTGAAAGCTGCATTCAAGGAATGCTTTCTGCTCAGACCTAAGCATAGTACATTTTCCCTGGGTCCCATCACCTGCACCGAAGCAGTTTCTAACTCCTTTCCTAGGAAGGCATGTTAGAGGCTGCCTTCAAGGATCACTTGTGCCTCAGAGTTCGGAAGGGACACTGCCCACGAGTCTCCAACCCTCTCTGGTCTATGTTCCCATGCCGGTTTTGACGAGCGTACTGGAATGCACTCAAAGAACAACGCTTCTGTCTCACGGTGAAGAATAGAGCATTTCAGTGAACCAGGTGGCGTTTCCATTGCAACTCGGCGGGGTGTGTAGGTAGCTTCTTCCTCCCTGCTGTGATGGGCTGGAGGGAAGTTGCACTGCACGACTGCATGGTTCTCTGAGTGAAGAAGAGCACATCTCCACGGCACCCCGTAAACTAACCTGGACCTAGGTTCTGACTCGCTCATGCGCCAGGCTGGTTGAAATGTGCATTGCAGGAATGCTTCTCTCGGAGCAGTCAGTACAGTGTATTTCCGTGCGTCTGCACAGATTCTGCGGTCATAAGTTCCTACTGCCTCCTATCTGCGGTTTTCAGGACCTGCCCCACGGAGCACTTGCATCTCAGCGGGAAGTAGATCACATGTCCCTCGATACTCCCCACTTACCTTTGTTAGCTATTGTCATGGGTTTCCGGAGGAGGGTTTGGATGGGGCCTCGGAAGGAACCTTTGTTTCTCACACGTCCGGGTATAGACTTTCCATTTCACGTTCACTCCTCTGTTGCGATTACTTCTGCCACCCCAGATTTCTTGAAAGCCCAGTTGAAAGCTGCCGAGGAGGAGTGCTTGTGCCTGCCCGTGGCACCCGCTCGTCGAACTGTCAGCTGGCCTCTAACTCCCATATGCGAGAGGCGGGTGGGGAGCTGCAGTCCAGGGATGCTTGTATCGGAGACTCTAGCACAGTGCATTTCGTTGGGGCCTCTGCACCTGAAGTATTTATGCGCTCCGATTCCGTTCATTGAGTGGCTTCCCAGAAGCTACCTTCAAGGAACGCTAGTGACTGGGATTCACTTGGACTGCACATCCCTCGAGCCGCCAGGCTTATTTTTATATGATTTCCTGTACCTCTTCTTTTGCGTTTTGCCCGCGAAGTTTAAAGCTCTACTCCAGGAGCGCTTCTTTCTCACCGGAGCTCTCAAGTGCTTTCGTGGCCCTGCTACTCTTCTGTGCAGGGAACCTCGCCCATCCTATCAGTGAGGTTGCGTTGAAAACGGCCGGGCAGCACAGCTGCCCCATCTCAGCGTTAAGTACGTGCATTTCCAAGGCACCTCCTCAGAACAGATCTAACGGCTAGGTTGTAAGGAACTCCCGTAAGAGCAGGGCTAGCTGAAAGCTGCATTCAAGGGCTGTTTGCCTCGGAGAGTGAAGCCCAGGGCAGGGTAACTGAGCTTCCGCACCTACAGTTGACATGAGTTCATGTTGCCTTTTCAGAGGCCTGTGAGTCGCTGCTTTCCGGCAAAGCTTTTCTCCCGTCAGTTACATTGGTCCCATTTCCCTGGAGTGTCCCGCCGCACTTTCACCTATGTCGGCACGGCTTGACGTGAGCGTCTGGTCAGACGCTCCAATGAAGGAAGACTTGCGTCTCACACTTGACCATAGATGGGTTCCATCGCACCTCCACACCTCCCCGGTGTTAGTGTCTACCAGCACCAAAGAGACGCCCCTCGACAGCTGCAATGCGGGAGAGCTTGGATTTCTGACCTAGGTATAGCGCATTTCCACGGCATGTCCTCACTTCGAGTTGAGCTAGGTTCTAAGTCCCCAGCGAGAGATGCTAGCTGAAAGCTGCATTCAAGGAATGCTTTCTGCTCAGACCTAAGCATAGTACATTTTCCCTGGGTCCCATCACCTGCACCGAAGCAGTTTCTAACTCCTTTCCTAGGAAGGCATGTTAGAGGCTGCCTTCAAGGATCACTTGTGCCTCAGAGTTCGGAAGGGACACTGCCCACGAGTCTCCAACCCTCTCTGGTCTATGTTCCCATGCCGGTTTTGACGAGGGTACTGGAATGCACTCAAAGAACAACGCTTCTGTCTCACGGTGAAGAATAGAGCATTTCAGTGAACCAGGTGGCATTTCCATTGCAACTCGGCGGGGTGTGTAGGTAGCTTCTTCCTCCCTGCTGTGATGGGCTGGAGGGAAGTTGCACTGCACGACTGCATGGTTCTCTGAGTGAAGAAGAGCACATCTCCACGGCACCCCGTAAACTAACCTGGACCTAGGTTCTGACTCGCTCATGCGCCAGGCTGGTTGAAATGTGCATTGCAGGAATGCTTCTCTCGGAGCAGTCAGTACAGTGTATTTCCGTGCGTCTGCACAGATTCTGGGGTCATAAGTTCCTACTGCCTCCTATCTGCGGTTTTCAGGACCTGCCCCACGGAGCACTTGCATCTCAGCGGGAAGTAGATCACATGTCCCTCGATACTCCCCACTTACCTTTGTTAGCTATTGTCATGGGTTTCCGGAGGAGGGTTTGGATGGGGCCTCGGAAGGAACCTTTGTTTCTCACACGTCCGGGTATAGACTTTCCATTTCACGTTCACTCCTCTGTTGCGATTACTTCTGCCACCCCAGATTTCTTGAAAGCCCAGTTGAAAGCTGCCGAGGAGGAGTGCTTGTGCCTGCCCGTGGCACCCGCTCGTCGAACTGTCAGCTGGCCTCTAACTCCCATATGCGAGAGGCGGGTGGGGAGCTGCAGTCCAGGGATGCTTGTATCGGAGACTCTAGCACAGTGCATTTCGTTGGGGCCTCTGCACCTGAAGTATTTATGCGCTCCGATTCCGTTCATTGAGTGGCTTCCCAGAAGCTACCTTCAAGGAACGCTAGTGACTGGGATTCACTTGGACTGCACATCCCTCGAGCCGCCAGGCTTATTTTTATATGATTTCCTGTACCTCTTCTTTTGCGTTTTGCCCGGGAAGTTTAAAGCTCTACTCCAGGAGCGCTTCTTTCTCACCGGAGCTCTCAAGTGCTTTCGTGGCCCTGCTACTCTTCTGTGCAGGGAACCTCGCCCATCCTATCAGTGAGGTTGCGTTGAAAACGGCCGGGCAGCACAGCTGCCCCATCTCAGCGTTAAGTACGTGCATTTCCAAGGCACCTCCTCAGAACAGATCTAACGGCTAGGTTGTAAGGAACTCCCGTAAGAGCAGGGCTAGCTGAAAGCTGCATTCAAGGGCTGTTTGCCTCGGAGAGTGAAGCCCAGGGCAGGGTAACTGAGCTTCCGCACCTACAGTTGACATGAGTTCATGTTGCCTTTTCAGAGGCCTGTGAGTCGCTGCTTTCCGGCAAAGCTTTTCTCCCGTCAGTTACATTGGTCCCATTTCCCTGGAGTGTCCCGCCGCACTTTCACCTATGTCGGCACGGCTTGACGTGAGCGTCTGGTCAGACGCTCCAATGAAGGAAGACTTGCGTCTCACACTTGACCATAGATGGGTTCCATCGCACCTCCACACCTCCCCGGTGTTAGTGTCTACCAGCACCAAAGAGACGCCCCTCGACAGCTGCAATGCGGGAGAGCTTGGATTTCTGACCTAGGTATAGCGCATTTCCACGGCATGTCCTCACTTCGAGTTGAGCTAGGTTCTAAGTCCCCAGCGAGAGATGCTAGCTGAAAGCTGCATTCAAGGAATGCTTTCTGCTCAGACCTAAGCATAGTACATTTTCCCTGGGTCCCATCACCTGCACCGAAGCAGTTTCTAACTCCTTTCCTAGGAAGGCATGTTAGAGGCTGCCTTCAAGGATCACTTGTGCCTCAGAGTTCGGAAGGGACACTGCCCACGAGTCTCCAACCCTCTCTGGTCTATGTTCCCATGCCGGTTTTGACGAGGGTACTGGAATGCACTCAAAGAACAACGCTTCTGTCTCACGGTGAAGAATAGAGCATTTCAGTGAACCAGGTGGCGTTTCCATTGCAACTCGGCGGGGTGTGTAGGTAGCTTCTTCCTCCCTGCTGTGATGGGCTGGAGGGAAGTTGCACTGCACGACTGCATGGTTCTCTGAGTGAAGAAGAGCACATCTCCACGGCACCCCGTAAACTAACCTGGACCTAGGTTCTGACTCGCTCATGCGCCAGGCTGGTTGAAATGTGCATTGCAGGAATGCTTCTCTCGGAGCAGTCAGTACAGTGTATTTCCGTGCGTCTGCACAGATTCTGCGGTCATAAGTTCCTACTGCCTCCTATCTGCGGTTTTCAGGACCTGCCCCACGGAGCACTTGCATCTCAGCGGGAAGTAGATCACATGTCCCTCGATACTCCCCACTTACCTTTGTTAGCTATTGTCATGGGTTTCCGGAGGAGGGTTTGGATGGGGCCTCGGAAGGAACCTTTGTTTCTCACACGTCCGGGTATAGACTTTCCATTTCACGTTCACTCCTCTGTTGCGATTACTTCTGCCACCCCAGATTTCTTGAAAGCCCAGTTGAAAGCTGCCGAGGAGGAGTGCTTGTGCCTGCCCGTGGCACCCGCTCGTCGAACTGTCAGCTGGCCTCTAACTCCCATATGCGAGAGGCGGGTGGGGAGCTGCAGTCCAGGGATGCTTGTATCGGAGACTCTAGCACAGTGCATTTCGTTGGGGCCTCTGCACCTGAAGTATTTATGCGCTCCGATTCCGTTCATTGAGTGGCTTCCCAGAAGCTACCTTCAAGGAACGCTAGTGACTGGGATTCACTTGGACTGCACATCCCTCGAGCCGCCAGGCTTATTTTTATATGATTTCCTGTACCTCTTCTTTTGCGTTTTGCCCGGGAAGTTTAAAGCTCTACTCCAGGAGCGCTTCTTTCTCACCGGAGCTCTCAAGTGCTTTCGTGGCCCTGCTACTCTTCTGTGCAGGGAACCTCGCCCATCCTATCAGTGAGGTTGCGTTGAAAACGGCCGGGCAGCACAGCTGCCCCATCTCAGCGTTAAGTACGTGCATTTCCAAGGCACCTCCTCAGAACAGATCTAACGGCTAGGTTGTAAGGAACTCCCGTAAGAGCAGGGCTAGCTGAAAGCTGCATTCAAGGGCTGTTTGCCTCGGAGAGTGAAGCCCAGGGCAGGGTAACTGAGCTTCCGCACCTACAGTTGACATGAGTTCATGTTGCCTTTTCAGAGGCCTGTGAGTCGCTGCTTTCCGGCAAAGCTTTTCTCCCGTCAGTTACATTGGTCCCATTTCCCTGGAGTGTCCCGCCGCACTTTCACCTATGTCGGCACGGCTTGACGTGAGCGTCTGGTCAGACGCTCCAATGAAGGAAGACTTGCGTCTCACACTTGACCACAGATGGGTTCCATCGCACCTCCACACCTCCCCGGTGTTAGTGTCTACCAGCACCAAAGAGACGCCCCTCGACAGCTGCAATGCGGGAGAGCTTGGATTTCTGACCTAGGTATAGCGCATTTCCACGGCATGTCCTCACTTCGAGTTGAGCTAGGTTCTAAGTCCCCAGCGAGAGATGCTAGCTGAAAGCTGCATTCAAGGAATGCTTTCTGCTCAGACCTAAGCATAGTACATTTTCCCTGGGTCCCATCACCTGCACCGAAGCAGTTTCTAACTCCTTTCCTAGGAAGGCATGTTAGAGGCTGCCTTCAAGGATCACTTGTGCCTCAGAGTTCGGAAGGGACACTGCCCACGAGTCTCCAACCCTCTCTGGTCTATGTTCCCATGCCGGTTTTGACGAGCGTACTGGAATGCACTCAAAGAACAACGCTTCTGTCTCACGGTGAAGAATAGAGCATTTCAGTGAACCAGGTGGCGTTTCCATTGCAACTCGGCGGGGTGTGTAGGTAGCTTCTTCCTCCCTGCTGTGATGGGCTGGAGGGAAGTTGCACTGCACGACTGCATGGTTCTCTGAGTGAAGAAGAGCACATCTCCACGGCACCCCGTAAACTAACCTGGACCTAGGTTCTGACTCGCTCATGCGCCAGGCTGGTTGAAATGTGCATTGCAGGAATGCTTCTCTCGGAGCAGTCAGTACAGTGTATTTCCGTGCGTCTGCACAGATTCTGGGGTCATAAGTTCCTACTGCCTCCTATCTGCGGTTTTCAGGACCTGCCCCACGGAGCACTTGCATCTCAGCGGGAAGTAGATCACATGTCCCTCGATACTCCCCACTTACCTTTGTTAGCTATTGTCATGGGTTTCCGGAGGAGGGTTTGGATGGGGCCTCGGAAGGAACCTTTGTTTCTCACACGTCCGGGTATAGACTTTCCATTTCACGTTCACTCCTCTGTTGCGATTACTTCTGCCACCCCAGATTTCTTGAAAGCCCAGTTGAAAGCTGCCGAGGAGGAGTGCTTGTGCCTGCCCGTGGCACCCGCTCGTCGAACTGTCAGCTGGCCTCTAACTCCCATATGCGAGAGGCGGGTGGGGAGCTGCAGTCCAGGGATGCTTGTATCGGAGACTCTAGCACAGTGCATTTCGTTGGGGCCTCTGCACCTGAAGTATTTATGCGCTCCGATTCCGTTCATTGAGTGGCTTCCCAGAAGCTACCTTCAAGGAACGCTAGTGACTGGGATTCACTTGGACTGCACATCCCTCGAGCCGCCAGGCTGATTTTTATATGATTTCCTGTACCTCTTCTTTTGCGTTTTGCCCGGGAAGTTTAAAGCTCTACTCCAGGAGCGCTTCTTTCTCACCGGAGCTCTCAAGTGCTTTCGTGGCCCTGCTACTCTTCTGTGCAGGGAACCTCGCCCATCCTATCAGTGAGGTTGCGTTGAAAACGGCCGGGCAGCACAGCTGCCCCATCTCAGCGTTAAGTACGTGCATTTCCAAGGCACCTCCTCAGAACAGATCTAACGGCTAGGTTGTAAGGAACTCCCGTAAGAGCAGGGCTAGCTGAAAGCTGCATTCAAGGGCTGTTTGCCTCGGAGAGTGAAGCCCAGGGCAGGGTAACTGAGCTTCCGCACCTACAGTTGACATGAGTTCATGTTGCCTTTTCAGAGGCCTGTGAGTCGCTGCTTTCCGGCAAAGCTTTTCTCCCGTCAGTTACATTGGTCCCATTTCCCTGGAGTGTCCCGCCGCACTTTCACCTATGTCGGCACGGCTTGACGTGAGCGTCTGGTCAGACGCTCCAATGAAGGAAGACTTGCGTCTCACACTTGACCATAGATGGGTTCCATCGCACCTCCACACCTCCCCGGTGTTAGTGTCTACCAGCACCAAAGAGACGCCCCTCGACAGCTGCAATGCGGGAGAGCTTGGATTTCTGACCTAGGTATAGCGCATTTCCACGGCATGTCCTCACTTCGAGTTGAGCTAGGTTCTAAGTCCCCAGCGAGAGATGCTAGCTGAAAGCTGCATTCAAGGAATGCTTTCTGCTCAGACCTAAGCATAGTACATTTTCCCTGGGTCCCATCACCTGCACCGAAGCAGTTTCTAACTCCTTTCCTAGGAAGGCATGTTAGAGGCTGCCTTCAAGGATCACTTGTGCCTCAGAGTTCGGAAGGGACACTGCCCACGAGTCTCCAACCCTCTCTGGTCTATGTTCCCATGCCGGTTTTGACGAGCGTACTGGAATGCACTCAAAGAACAACGCTTCTGTCTCACGGTGAAGAATAGAGCATTTCAGTGAACCAGGTGGCGTTTCCATTGCAACTCGGCGGGGTGTGTAGGTAGCTTCTTCCTCCCTGCTGTGATGGGCTGGAGGGAAGTTGCACTGCACGACTGCATGGTTCTCTGAGTGAAGAAGAGCACATCTCCACGGCACCCCGTAAACTAACCTGGACCTGGGTTCTGACTCGCTCATGCGCCAGGCTGGTTGAAATGTGCATTGCAGGAATGCTTCTCTCGGAGCAGTCAGTACAGTGTATTTCCGTGCGTCTGCACAGATTCTGCGGTCATAAGTTCCTACTGCCTCCTATCTGCGGTTTTCAGGACCTGCTCCACGGAGCACTTGCATCTCAGCGGGAAGTAGATCACATGTCCCTCGATACTCCCCACTTACCTTTGTTAGCTATTGTCATGGGTTTCCGGAGGAGGGTTTGGATGGGGCCTCGGAAGGAACCTTTGTTTCTCACACGTCCGGGTATAGACTTTCCATTTCACGTTCACTCCTCTGTTGCGATTACTTCTGCCACCCCAGATTTCTTGAAAGCCCAGTTGAAAGCTGCCGAGGAGGAGTGCTTGTGCCTGCCCGTGGCACCCGCTCGTCGAACTGTCAGCTGGCCTCTAACTCCCATATGCGAGAGGCGGGTGGGGAGCTGCAGTCCAGGGATGCTTGTATCGGAGACTCTAGCACAGTGCATTTCGTTGGGGCCTCTGCACCTGAAGTATTTATGCGCTCCGATTCCGTTCATTGAGTGGCTTCCCAGAAGCTACCTTCAAGGAACGCTAGTGACTGGGATTCACTTGGACTGCACATCCCTCGAGCCGCCAGGCTTATTTTTATATGATTTCCTGTACCTCTTCTTTTGCGTTTTGCCCGCGAAGTTTAAAGCTCTACTCCAGGAGCGCTTCTTTCTCACCGGAGCTCTCAAGTGCTTTCGTGGCCCTGCTACTCTTCTGTGCAGGGAACCTCGCCCATCCTATCAGTGAGGTTGCGTTGAAAACGGCCGGGCAGCACAGCTGCCCCATCTCAGCGTTAAGTACGTGCATTTCCAAGGCACCTCCTCAGAACAGATCTAACGGCTAGGTTGTAAGGAACTCCCGTAAGAGCAGGGCTAGCTGAAAGCTGCATTCAAGGGCTGTTTGCCTCGGAGAGTGAAGCCCAGGGCAGGGTAACTGAGCTTCCGCACCTACAGTTGACATGAGTTCATGTTGCCTTTTCAGAGGCCTGTGAGTCGCTGCTTTCCGGCAAAGCTTTTCTCCCGTCCGTTACATTGGTCCCATTTCCCTGGAGTGTCCCGCCGCACTTTCACCTATGTCGGCACGGCTTGACGTGAGCGTCTGGTCAGACGCTCCAATGAAGGAAGACTTGCGTCTCACACTTGACCATAGATGGGTTCCATCGCACCTCCACACCTCCCCGGTGTTAGTGTCTACCAGCACCAAAGAGACGCCCCTCGACAGCTGCAATGCGGGAGAGCTTGGATTTCTGACCTAGGTATAGCGCATTTCCACGGCATGTCCTCACTTCGAGTTGAGCTAGGTTCTAAGTCCCCAGCGAGAGATGCTAGCTGAAAGCTGCATTCAAGGAATGCTTTCTGCTCAGACCTAAGCATAGTACATTTTCCCTGGGTCCCATCACCTGCACCGAAGCAGTTTCTAACTCCTTTCCTAGGAAGGCATGTTAGAGGCTGCCTTCAAGGATCACTTGTGCCTCAGAGTTCGGAAGGGACACTGCCCACGAGTCTCCAACCCTCTCTGGTCTATGTTCCCATGCCGGTTTTGACGAGGGTACTGGAATGCACTCAAAGAACAACGCTTCTGTCTCACGGTGAAGAATAGAGCATTTCAGTGAACCAGGTGGCGTTTCCATTGCAACTCGGCGGGGTGTGTAGGTAGCTTCTTCCTCCCTGCTGTGATGGGCTGGAGGGAAGTTGCACTGCACGACTGCATGGTTCTCTGAGTGAAGAAGAGCACATCTCCACGGCACCCCGTAAACTAACCTGGACCTAGGTTCTGACTCGCTCATGCGCCAGGCTGGTTGAAATGTGCATTGCAGGAATGCTTCTCTCGGAGCAGTCAGTACAGTGTATTTCCGTGCGTCTGCACAGATTCTGGGGTCATAAGTTCCTACTGCCTCCTATCTGCGGTTTTCAGGACCTGCCCCACGGAGCACTTGCATCTCAGCGGGAAGTAGATCACATGTCCCTCGATACTCCCCACTTACCTTTGTTAGCTATTGTCATGGGTTTCCGGAGGAGGGTTTGGATGGGGCCTCGGAAGGAACCTTTGTTTCTCACACGTCCGGGTATAGACTTTCCATTTCACGTTCACTCCTCTGTTGCGATTACTTCTGCCACCCCAGATTTCTTGAAAGCCCAGTTGAAAGCTGCCGAGGAGGAGTGCTTGTGCCTGCCCGTGGCACCCGCTCGTCGAACTGTCAGCTGGCCTCTAACTCCCATATGCGAGAGGCGGGTGGGGAGCTGCAGTCCAGGGATGCTTGTATCGGAGACTCTAGCACAGTGCATTTCGTTGGGGCCTCTGCACCTGAAGTATTTATGCGCTCCGATTCCGTTCATTGAGTGGCTTCCCAGAAGCTACCTTCCAGGAACGCTAGTGACTGGGATTCACTTGGACTGCACATACCTCGAGCCGCCAGGCTTATTTTTATATCATTTCCTGTACCTCTTCCTTTGCGTTTTGCCCGGGAAGTTTAAAGCTCTACTCCAGGAGCGCTTCTTTCTCACCGGAGCTCTCAAGTGCTTTCGTGGCCCTGCTACTCTTCTGTGCAGGGAACCTCGCCCATCCTATCAGTGAGGTTGCGTTGAAAACGGCCGGGCAGCACAGCTGCCCCATCTCAGCGTTAAGTACGTGCATTTCCAAGGCACCTCCTCAGAACAGATCTAACGGCTACGTTGTAAGGAACTCCCGTAAGAGCAGGGCTAGCTGAAAGCTGCATTCAAGGGCTGTTTGCCTCGGAGAGTGAAGCCCAGGGCAGGGTAACTGAGCTTCCGCACCTACAGTTGACATGAGTTCATGTTGCCTTTTCAGAGGCCTGTGAGTCGCTGCTTTCCGGCAAAGCTTTTTTCCCGTCAGTTACATTGGTCCCATTTCTCTGGAGTGTCCCGCCGCACTTTCACCTATGTCGGCACGGCTTGACGTGAGCGTCTGGTCAGACGCTCCAATGAAGGAAGACTTGCGTCTCACACTTGACCATAGATGGGTTCCATCGCACCTCCACACCTCCCCGGTGTTAGTGTCTACCAGCACCAAAGAGACGCCCCTCGACAGCTGCAATGCGGGAGACCTTGGATTTCTGACCTAGGTATAGCGCATTTCCACGGCATGTCCTCACTTCGAGTTGAGCTAGGTTCTAAGTCCCCAGCGAGAGATGCTAGCTGAAAGCTGCATTCAAGGAATGCTTTCTGCTCAGACCTAAGCATAGTACATTTTCCCTGGGTCCCATCACCTGCACCGAAGCAGTTTCTAACTCCTTTCCTAGGAAGGCATGTTAGAGGCTGCCTTCAAGGATCACTTGTGCCTCAGAGTTCGGAAGGGACACTGCCCACGAGTCTCCAACCCTCTCTGGTCTATGTTCCCATGCCGGTTTTGACGAGGGTACTGGAATGCACTCAAAGAACAACGCTTCTGTCTCACGGTGAAGAATAGAGCATTTCAGTGAACCAGGTGGCGTTTCCATTGCAACTCGGCGGGGTGTGTAGGTAGCTTCTTCCTCCCTGCTGTGATGGGCTGGAGGGAAGTTGCACTGCACGACTGCATGGTTCTCTGAGTGAAGAAGAGCACATCTCCACGGCACCCCGTAAACTAACCTGGACCTAGGTTCTGACTCGCTCATGCGCCAGGCTGGTTGAAATGTGCATTGCAGGAATGCTTCTCTCGGAGCAGTCAGTACAGCGTATTTCCGTGCGTCTGCACAGATTCTGCGGTCATAAGTTCCTACTGCCTCCTATCTGCGGTTTTCAGGACCTGCCCCACGGAGCACTTGCATCTCAGCGGGAAGTAGATCACATGTCCCTCGATACTCCCCACTTACCTTTGTTAGCTATTGTCATGGGTTTCCGGAGGAGGGTTTGGATGGGGCCTCGGAAGGAACCTTTGTTTCTCACACGTCCGGGTATAGACTTTCCATTTCACGTTCACTCCTCTGTTGCGATTACTTCTGCCACCCCAGATTTCTTGAAAGCCCAGTTGAAAGCTGCCGAGGAGGAGTGCTTGTGCCTGCCCGTGGCACCCGCTCGTCGAACTGTCAGCTGGCCTCTAACTCCCATATGCGAGAGGCGGGTGGGGAGCTGCAGTCCAGGGATGCTTGTATCGGAGACTCTAGCACAGTGCATTTCGTTGGGGCCTCTGCACCTGAAGTATTTATGCGCTCCGATTCCGTTCATTGAGTGGCTTCCCAGAAGCTACCTTCAAGGAACGCTAGTGACTGGGATTCACTTGGACTGCACATCCCTCGAGCCGCCAGGCTTATTTTTATATGATTTCCTGTACCTCTTCTTTTGCGTTTTGCCCGCGAAGTTTAAAGCTCTACTCCAGGAGCGCTTCTTTCTCACCGGAGCTCTCAAGTGCTTTCGTGGCCCTGCTACTCTTCTGTGCAGGGAACCTCGCCCATCCTATCAGTGAGGTTGCGTTGAAAACGGCCGGGCAGCACAGCTGCCCCATCTCAGCGTTAAGTACGTGCATTTCCAAGGCACCTCCTCAGAACAGATCTAACGGCTAGGTTGTAAGGAACTCCCGTAAGAGCAGGGCTAGCTGAAAGCTGCATTCAAGGGCTGTTTGCCTCGGAGAGTGAAGCCCAGGGCAGGGTAACTGAGCTTCCGCACCTACAGTTGACATGAGTTCATGTTGCCTTTTCAGAGGCCTGTGAGTCGCTGCTTTCCGGCAAAGCTTTTCTCCCGTCAGTTACATTGGTCCCATTTCCCTGGAGTGTCCCGCCCACTTTCACCTATGTCGGCACGGCTTGACGTGAGCGTCTGGTCAGACGCTCCAATGAAGGAAGACTTGCGTCTCACACTTGACCATAGATGGGTTCCATCGCACCTCCACACCTCCCCGGTGTTAGTGTCTACCAGCACCAAAGAGACGCCCCTCGACAGCTGCAATGCGGGAGAGCTTGGATTTCTGACCTAGGTATAGCGCATTTCCACGGCATGTCCTCACTTCGAGTTGAGCTAGGTTCTAAGTCCCCAGCGAGAGATGCTAGCTGAAAGCTGCATTCAAGGAATGCTTTCTGCTCAGACCTAAGCATAGTACATTTTCCCTGGGTCCCATCACCTGCACCGAAGCAGTTTCTAACTCCTTTCCTAGGAAGGCATGTTAGAGGCTGCCTTCAAGGATCACTTGTGCCTCAGAGTTCGGAAGGGACACTGCCCACGAGTCTCCAACCCTCTCTGGTCTATGTTCCCATGCCGGTTTTGACGAGGGTACTGGAATGCACTCAAAGAACAACGCTTCTGTCTCACGGTGAAGAATAGAGCATTTCAGTGAACCAGGTGGCGTTTCCATTGCAACTCGGCGGGGTGTGTAGGTAGCTTCTTCCTCCCTGCTGTGATGGGCTGGAGGGAAGTTGCACTGCACGACTGCATGGTTCTCTGAGTGAAGAAGAGCACATCTCCACGGCACCCCGTAAACTAACCTGGACCTAGGTTCTGACTCGCTCATGCGCCAGGCTGGTTGAAATGTGCATTGCAGGAATGCTTCTCTCGGAGCAGTCAGTACAGTGTATTTCCGTGCGTCTGCACAGATTCTGGGGTCATAAGTTCCTACTGCCTCCTATCTGCGGTTTTCAGGACCTGCCCCACGGAGCACTTGCATCTCAGCGGGAAGTAGATCACATGTCCCTCGATACTCCCCACTTACCTTTGTTAGCTATTGTCATGGGTTTCCGGAGGAGGGTTTGGATGGGGCCTCGGAAGGAACCTTTGTTTCTCACACGTCCGGGTATAGACTTTCCATTTCACGTTCACTCCTCTGTTGCGATTACTTCTGCCACCCCAGATTTCTTGAAAGCCCAGTTGAAAGCTGCCGAGGTCCTTCTTGTGTCCTGCTTGTGCCTGCCCGTGGCACCCGCTCGTCGAACTGTCAGCTGGCCTCTAACTCCCATATGCGAGAGGCGGGTGGGGAGCTGCAGTCCAGGGATGCTTGTATCGGAGACTCTAGCACAGTGCATTTCGTTGGGGCCTCTGCACCTGAAGTATTTATGCGCTCCGATTCCGTTCATTGAGTGGCTTCCCAGAAGCTACCTTCAAGGAACGCTAGTGACTGGGATTCACTTGGACTGCACATCCCTCGAGCCGCCAGGCTTATTTTTATATGATTTCCTGTACCTCTTCCTTTGCGTTTTGCCCGCGAAGTTTAAAGCTCTACTCCAGGAGCGCTTCTTTCTCACCGGAGCTCTCAAGTGCTTTCGTGGCCCTGCTACTCTTCTGTGCAGGGAACCTCGCCCATCCTATCAGTGAGGTTGCGTTGAAAACGGCCGGGCAGCACAGCTGCCCCATCTCAGCGTTAAGTACGTGCATTTCCAAGGCACCTCCTCAGAACAGATCTAACGGCTAGGTTGTAAGGAACTCCCGTAAGAGCAGGGCTAGCTGAAAGCTGCATTCAAGGGCTGTTTGCCTCGGAGAGTGAAGCCCAGGGCAGGGTAACTGAGCTTCCGCACCTACAGTTGACATGAGTTCATGTTGCCTTTTCAGAGGCCTGTGAGTCGCTGCTTTCCGGCAAAGCTTTTCTCCCGTCAGTTACATTGGTCCCATTTCCCTGGAGTGTCCCGCCGCACTTTCACCTATGTCGGCACGGCTTGACGTGAGCGTCTGGTCAGACGCTCCAATGAAGGAAGACTTGCGTCTCACACTTGACCACAGATGGGTTCCATCGCACCTCCACACCTCCCCGGTGTTAGTGTCTACCAGCACCAAAGAGACGCCCCTCGACAGCTGCAATGCGGGAGAGCTTGGATTTCTGACCTAGGTATAGCGCATTTCCACGGCATGTCCTCACTTCGAGTTGAGCTAGGTTCTAAGTCCCCAGCGAGAGATGCTAGCTGAAAGCTGCATTCAAGGAATGCTTTCTGCTCAGACCTAAGCATAGTACATTTTCCCTGGGTCCCATCACCTGCACCGAAGCAGTTTCTAACTCCTTTCCTAGGAAGGCATGTTAGAGGCTGCCTTCAAGGATCACTTGTGCCTCAGAGTTCGGAAGGGACACTGCCCACGAGTCTCCAACCCTCTCTGGTCTATGTTCCCATGCCGGTTTTGACGAGCGTACTGGAATGCACTCAAAGAACAACGCTTCTGTCTCACGGTGAAGAATAGAGCATTTCAGTGAACCAGGTGGCGTTTCCATTGCAACTCGGCGGGGTGTGTAGGTAGCTTCTTCCTCCCTGCTGTGATGGGCTGGAGGGAAGTTGCACTGCACGACTGCATGGTTCTCTGAGTGAAGAAGAGCACATCTCCACGGCACCCCGTAAACTAACCTGGACCTAGGTTCTGACTCGCTCATGCGCCAGGCTGGTTGAAATGTGCATTGCAGGAATGCTTCTCTCGGAGCAGTCAGTACAGTGTATTTCCGTGCGTCTGCACAGATTCTGCGGTCATAAGTTCCTACTGCCTCCTATCTGCGGTTTTCAGGACCTGCCCCACGGAGCACTTGCATCTCAGCGGGAAGTAGATCACATGTCCCTCGATACTCCCCACTTACCTTTGTTAGCTATTGTCATGGGTTTCCGGAGGAGGGTTTGGATGGGGCCTCGGAAGGAACCTTTGTTTCTCACACGTCCGGGTATAGACTTTCCATTTCACGTTCACTCCTCTGTTGCGATTACTTCTGCCACCCCAGATTTCTTGAAAGCCCAGTTGAAAGCTGCCGAGGAGGAGTGCTTGTGCCTGCCCGTGGCACCCGCTCGTCGAACTGTCAGCTGGCCTCTAACTCCCATATGCGAGAGGCGGGTGGGGAGCTGCAGTCCAGGGATGCTTGTATCGGAGACTCTAGCACAGTGCATTTCGTTGGGGCCTCTGCACCTGAAGTATTTATGCGCTCCGATTCCGTTCATTGAGTGGCTTCCCAGAAGCTACCTTCAAGGAACGCTAGTGACTGGGATTCACTTGGACTGCACATCCCTCGAGCCGCCAGGCTTATTTTTATATGATTTCCTGTACCTCTTCTTTTGCGTTTTGCCCGGGAAGTTTAAAGCTCTACTCCAGGAGCGCTTCTTTCTCACCGGAGCTCTCAAGTGCTTTCGTGGCCCTGCTACTCTTCTGTGCAGGGAACCTCGCCCATCCTATCAGTGAGGTTGCGTTGAAAACGGCCGGGCAGCACAGCTGCCCCATCTCAGCGTTAAGTACGTGCATTTCCAAGGCACCTCCTCAGAACAGATCTAACGGCTAGGTTGTAAGGAACTCCCGTAAGAGCAGGGCTAGCTGAAAGCTGCATTCAAGGGCTGTTTGCCTCGGAGAGTGAAGCCCAGGGCAGGGTAACTGAGCTTCCGCACCTACAGTTGACATGAGTTCATGTTGCCTTTTCAGAGGCCTGTGAGTCGCTGCTTTCCGGCAAAGCTTTTCTCCCGTCAGTTACATTGGTCCCATTTCCCTGGAGTGTCCCGCCGCACTTTCACCTATGTCGGCACGGCTTGACGTGAGCGTCTGGTCAGACGCTCCAATGAAGGAAGACTTGCGTCTCACACTTGACCATAGATGGGTTCCATCGCACCTCCACACCTCCCCGGTGTTAGTGTCTACCAGCACCAAAGAGACGCCCCTCGACAGCTGCAATGCGGGAGAGCTTGGATTTCTGACCTAGGTATAGCGCATTTCCACGGCATGTCCTCACTTCGAGTTGAGCTAGGTTCTAAGTCCCCAGCGAGAGATGCTAGCTGAAAGCTGCATTCAAGGAATGCTTTCTGCTCAGACCTAAGCATAGTACATTTTCCCTGGGTCCCATCACCTGCACCGAAGCAGTTTCTAACTCCTTTCCTAGGAAGGCATGTTAGAGGCTGCCTTCAAGGATCACTTGTGCCTCAGAGTTCGGAAGGGACACTGCCCACGAGTCTCCAACCCTCTCTGGTCTATGTTCCCATGCCGGTTTTGACGAGGGTACTGGAATGCACTCAAAGAACAACGCTTCTGTCTCACGGTGAAGAATAGAGCATTTCAGTGAACCAGGTGGCATTTCCATTGCAACTCGGCGGGGTGTGTAGGTAGCTTCTTCCTCCCTGCTGTGATGGGCTGGAGGGAAGTTGCACTGCACGACTGCATGGTTCTCTGAGTGAAGAAGAGCACATCTCCACGGCACCCCGTAAACTAACCTGGACCTAGGTTCTGACTCGCTCATGCGCCAGGCTGGTTGAAATGTGCATTGCAGGAATGCTTCTCTCGGAGCAGTCAGTACAGTGTATTTCCGTGCGTCTGCACAGATTCTGGGGTCATAAGTTCCTACTGCCTCCTATCTGCGGTTTTCAGGACCTGCCCCACGGAGCACTTGCATCTCAGCGGGAAGTAGATCACATGTCCCTCGATACTCCCCACTTACCTTTGTTAGCTATTGTCATGGGTTTCCGGAGGAGGGTTTGGATGGGGCCTCGGAAGGAACCTTTGTTTCTCACACGTCCGGGTATAGACTTTCCATTTCACGTTCACTCCTCTGTTGCGATTACTTCTGCCACCCCAGATTTCTTGAAAGCCCAGTTGAAAGCTGCCGAGGAGGAGTGCTTGTGCCTGCCCGTGGCACCCGCTCGTCGAACTGTCAGCTGGCCTCTAACTCCCATATGCGAGAGGCGGGTGGGGAGCTGCAGTCCAGGGATGCTTGTATCGGAGACTCTAGCACAGTGCATTTCGTTGGGGCCTCTGCACCTGAAGTATTTATGCGCTCCGATTCCGTTCATTGAGTGGCTTCCCAGAAGCTACCTTCAAGGAACGCTAGTGACTGGGATTCACTTGGACTGCACATCCCTCGAGCCGCCAGGCTTATTTTTATATGATTTCCTGTACCTCTTCTTTTGCGTTTTGCCCGGGAAGTTTAAAGCTCTACTCCAGGAGCGCTTCTTTCTCACCGGAGCTCTCAAGTGCTTTCGTGGCCCTGCTACTCTTCTGTGCAGGGAACCTCGCCCATCCTATCAGTGAGGTTGCGTTGAAAACGGCCGGGCAGCACAGCTGCCCCATCTCAGCGTTAAGTACGTGCATTTCCAAGGCACCTCCTCAGAACAGATCTAACGGCTAGGTTGTAAGGAACTCCCGTAAGAGCAGGGCTAGCTGAAAGCTGCATTCAAGGGCTGTTTGCCTCGGAGAGTGAAGCCCAGGGCAGGGTAACTGAGCTTCCGCACCTACAGTTGACATGAGTTCATGTTGCCTTTTCAGAGGCCTGTGAGTCGCTGCTTTCCGGCAAAGCTTTTCTCCCGTCAGTTACATTGGTCCCATTTCCCTGGAGTGTCCCGCCGCACTTTCACCTATGTCGGCACGGCTTGACGTGAGCGTCTGGTCAGACGCTCCAATGAAGGAAGACTTGCGTCTCACACTTGACCACAGATGGGTTCCATCGCACCTCCACACCTCCCCGGTGTTAGTGTCTACCAGCACCAAAGAGACGCCCCTCGACAGCTGCAATGCGGGAGAGCTTGGATTTCTGACCTAGGTATAGCGCATTTCCACGGCATGTCCTCACTTCGAGTTGAGCTAGGTTCTAAGTCCCCAGCGAGAGATGCTAGCTGAAAGCTGCATTCAAGGAATGCTTTCTGCTCAGACCTAAGCATAGTACATTTTCCCTGGGTCCCATCACCTGCACCGAAGCAGTTTCTAACTCCTTTCCTAGGAAGGCATGTTAGAGGCTGCCTTCAAGGATCACTTGTGCCTCAGAGTTCGGAAGGGACACTGCCCACGAGTCTCCAACCCTCTCTGGTCTATGTTCCCATGCCGGTTTTGACGAGGGTACTGGAATGCACTCAAAGAACAACGCTTCTGTCTCACGGTGAAGAATAGAGCATTTCAGTGAACCAGGTGGCGTTTCCATTGCAACTCGGCGGGGTGTGTAGGTAGCTTCTTCCTCCCTGCTGTGATGGGCTGGAGGGAAGTTGCACTGCACGACTGCATGGTTCTCTGAGTGAAGAAGAGCACATCTCCACGGCACCCCGTAAACTAACCTGGACCTAGGTTCTGACTCGCTCATGCGCCAGGCTGGTTGAAATGTGCATTGCAGGAATGCTTCTCTCGGAGCAGTCAGTACAGTGTATTTCCGTGCGTCTGCACAGATTCTGCGGTCATAAGTTCCTACTGCCTCCTATCTGCGGTTTTCAGGACCTGCCCCACGGAGCACTTGCATCTCAGCGGGAAGTAGATCACATGTCCCTCGATACTCCCCACTTACCTTTGTTAGCTATTGTCATGGGTTTCCGGAGGAGGGTTTGGATGGGGCCTCGGAAGGAACCTTTGTTTCTCACACGTCCGGGTATAGACTTTCCATTTCACGTTCACTCCTCTGTTGCGATTACTTCTGCCACCCCAGATTTCTTGAAAGCCCAGTTGAAAGCTGCCGAGGAGGAGTGCTTGTGCCTGCCCGTGGCACCCGCTCGTCGAACTGTCAGCTGGCCTCTAACTCCCATATGCGAGAGGCGGGTGGGGAGCTGCAGTCCAGGGATGCTTGTATCGGAGACTCTAGCACAGTGCATTTCGTTGGGGCCTCTGCACCTGAAGTATTTATGCGCTCCGATTCCGTTCATTGAGTGGCTTCCCAGAAGCTACCTTCAAGGAACGCTAGTGACTGGGATTCACTTGGACTGCACATCCCTCGAGCCGCCAGGCTTATTTTTATATGATTTCCTGTACCTCTTCTTTTGCGTTTTGCCCGGGAAGTTTAAAGCTCTACTCCAGGAGCGCTTCTTTCTCACCGGAGCTCTCAAGTGCTTTCGTGGCCCTGCTACTCTTCTGTGCAGGGAACCTCGCCCATCCTATCAGTGAGGTTGCGTTGAAAACGGCCGGGCAGCACAGCTGCCCCATCTCAGCGTTAAGTACGTGCATTTCCAAGGCACCTCCTCAGAACAGATCTAACGGCTAGGTTGTAAGGAACTCCCGTAAGAGCAGGGCTAGCTGAAAGCTGCATTCAAGGGCTGTTTGCCTCGGAGAGTGAAGCCCAGGGCAGGGTAACTGAGCTTCCGCACCTACAGTTGACATGAGTTCATGTTGCCTTTTCAGAGGCCTGTGAGTCGCTGCTTTCCGGCAAAGCTTTTCTCCCGTCAGTTACATTGGTCCCATTTCCCTGGAGTGTCCCGCCGCACTTTCACCTATGTCGGCACGGCTTGACGTGAGCGTCTGGTCAGACGCTCCAATGAAGGAAGACTTGCGTCTCACACTTGACCACAGATGGGTTCCATCGCACCTCCACACCTCCCCGGTGTTAGTGTCTACCAGCACCAAAGAGACGCCCCTCGACAGCTGCAATGCGGGAGAGCTTGGATTTCTGACCTAGGTATAGCGCATTTCCACGGCATGTCCTCACTTCGAGTTGAGCTAGGTTCTAAGTCCCCAGCGAGAGATGCTAGCTGAAAGCTGCATTCAAGGAATGCTTTCTGCTCAGACCTAAGCATAGTACATTTTCCCTGGGTCCCATCACCTGCACCGAAGCAGTTTCTAACTCCTTTCCTAGGAAGGCATGTTAGAGGCTGCCTTCAAGGATCACTTGTGCCTCAGAGTTCGGAAGGGACACTGCCCACGAGTCTCCAACCCTCTCTGGTCTATGTTCCCATGCCGGTTTTGACGAGCGTACTGGAATGCACTCAAAGAACAACGCTTCTGTCTCACGGTGAAGAATAGAGCATTTCAGTGAACCAGGTGGCGTTTCCATTGCAACTCGGCGGGGTGTGTAGGTAGCTTCTTCCTCCCTGCTGTGATGGGCTGGAGGGAAGTTGCACTGCACGACTGCATGGTTCTCTGAGTGAAGAAGAGCACATCTCCACGGCACCCCGTAAACTAACCTGGACCTAGGTTCTGACTCGCTCATGCGCCAGGCTGGTTGAAATGTGCATTGCAGGAATGCTTCTCTCGGAGCAGTCAGTACAGTGTATTTCCGTGCGTCTGCACAGATTCTGGGGTCATAAGTTCCTACTGCCTCCTATCTGCGGTTTTCAGGACCTGCCCCACGGAGCACTTGCATCTCAGCGGGAAGTAGATCACATGTCCCTCGATACTCCCCACTTACCTTTGTTAGCTATTGTCATGGGTTTCCGGAGGAGGGTTTGGATGGGGCCTCGGAAGGAACCTTTGTTTCTCACACGTCCGGGTATAGACTTTCCATTTCACGTTCACTCCTCTGTTGCGATTACTTCTGCCACCCCAGATTTCTTGAAAGCCCAGTTGAAAGCTGCCGAGGAGGAGTGCTTGTGCCTGCCCGTGGCACCCGCTCGTCGAACTGTCAGCTGGCCTCTAACTCCCATATGCGAGAGGCGGGTGGGGAGCTGCAGTCCAGGGATGCTTGTATCGGAGACTCTAGCACAGTGCATTTCGTTGGGGCCTCTGCACCTGAAGTATTTATGCGCTCCGATTCCGTTCATTGAGTGGCTTCCCAGAAGCTACCTTCAAGGAACGCTAGTGACTGGGATTCACTTGGACTGCACATCCCTCGAGCCGCCAGGCTGATTTTTATATGATTTCCTGTACCTCTTCTTTTGCGTTTTGCCCGGGAAGTTTAAAGCTCTACTCCAGGAGCGCTTCTTTCTCACCGGAGCTCTCAAGTGCTTTCGTGGCCCTGCTACTCTTCTGTGCAGGGAACCTCGCCCATCCTATCAGTGAGGTTGCGTTGAAAACGGCCGGGCAGCACAGCTGCCCCATCTCAGCGTTAAGTACGTGCATTTCCAAGGCACCTCCTCAGAACAGATCTAACGGCTAGGTTGTAAGGAACTCCCGTAAGAGCAGGGCTAGCTGAAAGCTGCATTCAAGGGCTGTTTGCCTCGGAGAGTGAAGCCCAGGGCAGGGTAACTGAGCTTCCGCACCTACAGTTGACATGAGTTCATGTTGCCTTTTCAGAGGCCTGTGAGTCGCTGCTTTCCGGCAAAGCTTTTCTCCCGTCAGTTACATTGGTCCCATTTCCCTGGAGTGTCCCGCCGCACTTTCACCTATGTCGGCACGGCTTGACGTGAGCGTCTGGTCAGACGCTCCAATGAAGGAAGACTTGCGTCTCACACTTGACCATAGATGGGTTCCATCGCACCTCCACACCTCCCCGGTGTTAGTGTCTACCAGCACCAAAGAGACGCCCCTCGACAGCTGCAATGCGGGAGAGCTTGGATTTCTGACCTAGGTATAGCGCATTTCCACGGCATGTCCTCACTTCGAGTTGAGCTAGGTTCTAAGTCCCCAGCGAGAGATGCTAGCTGAAAGCTGCATTCAAGGAATGCTTTCTGCTCAGACCTAAGCATAGTACATTTTCCCTGGGTCCCATCACCTGCACCGAAGCAGTTTCTAACTCCTTTCCTAGGAAGGCATGTTAGAGGCTGCCTTCAAGGATCACTTGTGCCTCAGAGTTCGGAAGGGACACTGCCCACGAGTCTCCAACCCTCTCTGGTCTATGTTCCCATGCCGGTTTTGACGAGCGTACTGGAATGCACTCAAAGAACAACGCTTCTGTCTCACGGTGAAGAATAGAGCATTTCAGTGAACCAGGTGGCGTTTCCATTGCAACTCGGCGGGGTGTGTAGGTAGCTTCTTCCTCCCTGCTGTGATGGGCTGGAGGGAAGTTGCACTGCACGACTGCATGGTTCTCTGAGTGAAGAAGAGCACATCTCCACGGCACCCCGTAAACTAACCTGGACCTGGGTTCTGACTCGCTCATGCGCCAGGCTGGTTGAAATGTGCATTGCAG
The DNA here is from genome assembly GCF_048164855.1 of Canis lupus baileyi. Taxonomy (NCBI): domain Eukaryota; kingdom Metazoa; phylum Chordata; class Mammalia; order Carnivora; family Canidae; genus Canis; species Canis lupus. Next base: position 75,073,398 of record NC_132876.1, on the reverse strand, counting down.
GAATGCTTCTCTCGGAGCAGTCAGTACAGTGTATTTCCGTGCGTCTGCACAGATTCTGCGGTCATAAGTTCCTACTGCCTCCTATCTGCGGTTTTCAGGACCTGCTCCATGGAGCACTTGCATCTCAGCGGGAAGTAGATCACATGTCCCTCGATACTCCCCACTTACCTTTGTTAGCTATTGTCATGGGTTTCCGGAGGAGGGTTTGGATGGGGCCTCGGAAGGAACCTTTGTTTCTCACACGTCCGGGTATAGACTTTCCATTTCACGTTCACTCCTCTGTTGCGATTACTTCTGCCACCCCAGATTTCTTGAAAGCCCAGTTGAAAGCTGCCGAGGAGGAGTGCTTGTGCCTGCCCGTGGCACCCGCTCGTCGAACTGTCAGCTGGCCTCTAACTCCCATATGCGAGAGGCGGGTGGGGAGCTGCAGTCCAGGGATGCTTGTATCGGAGACTCTAGCACAGTGCATTTCGTTGGGGCCTCTGCACCTGAAGTATTTATGCGCTCCGATTCCGTTCATTGAGTGGCTTCCCAGAAGCTACCTTCAAGGAACGCTAGTGACTGGGATTCACTTGGACTGCACATCCCTCGAGCCGCCAGGCTTATTTTTATATGATTTCCTGTACCTCTTCTTTTGCGTTTTGCCCGCGAAGTTTAAAGCTCTACTCCAGGAGCGCTTCTTTCTCACCGGAGCTCTCAAGTGCTTTCGTGGCCCTGCTACTCTTCTGTGCAGGGAACCTCGCCCATCCTATCAGTGAGGTTGCGTTGAAAACGGCCGGGCAGCACAGCTGCCCCATCTCAGCGTTAAGTACGTGCATTTCCAAGGCACCTCCTCAGAACAGATCTAACGGCTAGGTTGTAAGGAACTCCCGTAAGAGCAGGGCTAGCTGAAAGCTGCATTCAAGGGCTGTTTGCCTCGGAGAGTGAAGCCCAGGGCAGGGTAACTGAGCTTCCGCACCTACAGTTGACATGAGTTCATGTTGCCTTTTCAGAGGCCTGTGAGTCGCTGCTTTCCGGCAAAGCTTTTCTCCCGTCCGTTACATTGGTCCCATTTCCCTGGAGTGTCCCGCCGCACTTTCACCTATGTCGGCACGGCTTGACGTGAGCGTCTGGTCAGACGCTCCAATGAAGGAAGACTTGCGTCTCACACTTGACCATAGATGGGTTCCATCGCACCTCCACACCTCCCCGGTGTTAGTGTCTACCAGCACCAAAGAGACGCCCCTCGACAGCTGCAATGCGGGAGAGCTTGGATTTCTGACCTAGGTATAGCGCATTTCCACGGCATGTCCTCACTTCGAGTTGAGCTAGGTTCTAAGTCCCCAGCGAGAGATGCTAGCTGAAAGCTGCATTCAAGGAATGCTTTCTGCTCAGACCTAAGCATAGTACATTTTCCCTGGGTCCCATCACCTGCACCGAAGCAGTTTCTAACTCCTTTCCTAGGAAGGCATGTTAGAGGCTGCCTTCAAGGATCACTTGTGCCTCAGAGTTCGGAAGGGACACTGCCCACGAGTCTCCAACCCTCTCTGGTCTATGTTCCCATGCCGGTTTTGACGAGGGTACTGGAATGCACTCAAAGAACAACGCTTCTGTCTCACGGTGAAGAATAGAGCATTTCAGTGAACCAGGTGGCGTTTCCATTGCAACTCGGCGGGGTGTGTAGGTAGCTTCTTCCTCCCTGCTGTGATGGGCTGGAGGGAAGTTGCACTGCACGACTGCATGGTTCTCTGAGTGAAGAAGAGCACATCTCCACGGCACCCCGTAAACTAACCTGGACCTAGGTTCTGACTCGCTCATGCGCCAGGCTGGTTGAAATGTGCATTGCAGGAATGCTTCTCTCGGAGCAGTCAGTACAGTGTATTTCCGTGCGTCTGCACAGATTCTGGGGTCATAAGTTCCTACTGCCTCCTATCTGCGGTTTTCAGGACCTGCCCCACGGAGCACTTGCATCTCAGCGGGAAGTAGATCACATGTCCCTCGATACTCCCCACTTACCTTTGTTAGCTATTGTCATGGGTTTCCGGAGGAGGGTTTGGATGGGGCCTCGGAAGGAACCTTTGTTTCTCACACGTCCGGGTATAGACTTTCCATTTCACGTTCACTCCTCTGTTGCGATTACTTCTGCCACCCCAGATTTCTTGAAAGCCCAGTTGAAAGCTGCCGAGGAGGAGTGCTTGTGCCTGCCCGTGGCACCCGCTCGTCGAACTGTCAGCTGGCCTCTAACTCCCATATGCGAGAGGCGGGTGGGGAGCTGCAGTCCAGGGATGCTTGTATCGGAGACTCTAGCACAGTGCATTTCGTTGGGGCCTCTGCACCTGAAGTATTTATGCGCTCCGATTCCGTTCATTGAGTGGCTTCCCAGAAGCTACCTTCCAGGAACGCTAGTGACTGGGATTCACTTGGACTGCACATACCTCGAGCCGCCAGGCTTATTTTTATATCATTTCCTGTACCTCTTCCTTTGCGTTTTGCCCGGGAAGTTTAAAGCTCTACTCCAGGAGCGCTTCTTTCTCACCGGAGCTCTCAAGTGCTTTCGTGGCCCTGCTACTCTTCTGTGCAGGGAACCTCGCCCATCCTATCAGTGAGGTTGCGTTGAAAACGGCCGGGCAGCACAGCTGCCCCATCTCAGCGTTAAGTACGTGCATTTCCAAGGCACCTCCTCAGAACAGATCTAACGGCTACGTTGTAAGGAACTCCCGTAAGAGCAGGGCTAGCTGAAAGCTGCATTCAAGGGCTGTTTGCCTCGGAGAGTGAAGCCCAGGGCAGGGTAACTGAGCTTCCGCACCTACAGTTGACATGAGTTCATGTTGCCTTTTCAGAGGCCTGTGAGTCGCTGCTTTCCGGCAAAGCTTTTTTCCCGTCAGTTACATTGGTCCCATTTCTCTGGAGTGTCCCGCCGCACTTTCACCTATGTCGGCACGGCTTGACGTGAGCGTCTGGTCAGACGCTCCAATGAAGGAAGACTTGCGTCTCACACTTGACCATAGATGGGTTCCATCGCACCTCCACACCTCCCCGGTGTTAGTGTCTACCAGCACCAAAGAGACGCCCCTCGACAGCTGCAATGCGGGAGACCTTGGATTTCTGACCTAGGTATAGCGCATTTCCACGGCATGTCCTCACTTCGAGTTGAGCTAGGTTCTAAGTCCCCAGCGAGAGATGCTAGCTGAAAGCTGCATTCAAGGAATGCTTTCTGCTCAGACCTAAGCATAGTACATTTTCCCTGGGTCCCATCACCTGCACCGAAGCAGTTTCTAACTCCTTTCCTAGGAAGGCATGTTAGAGGCTGCCTTCAAGGATCACTTGTGCCTCAGAGTTCGGAAGGGACACTGCCCACGAGTCTCCAACCCTCTCTGGTCTATGTTCCCATGCCGGTTTTGACGAGGGTACTGGAATGCACTCAAAGAACAACGCTTCTGTCTCACGGTGAAGAATAGAGCATTTCAGTGAACCAGGTGGCGTTTCCATTGCAACTCGGCGGGGTGTGTAGGTAGCTTCTTCCTCCCTGCTGTGATGGGCTGGAGGGAAGTTGCACTGCACGACTGCATGGTTCTCTGAGTGAAGAAGAGCACATCTCCACGGCACCCCGTAAACTAACCTGGACCTAGGTTCTGACTCGCTCATGCGCCAGGCTGGTTGAAATGTGCATTGCAGGAATGCTTCTCTCGGAGCAGTCAGTACAGCGTATTTCCGTGCGTCTGCACAGATTCTGCGGTCATAAGTTCCTACTGCCTCCTATCTGCGGTTTTCAGGACCTGCCCCACGGAGCACTTGCATCTCAGCGGGAAGTAGATCACATGTCCCTCGATACTCCCCACTTACCTTTGTTAGCTATTGTCATGGGTTTCCGGAGGAGGGTTTGGATGGGGCCTCGGAAGGAACCTTTGTTTCTCACACGTCCGGGTATAGACTTTCCATTTCACGTTCACTCCTCTGTTGCGATTACTTCTGCCACCCCAGATTTCTTGAAAGCCCAGTTGAAAGCTGCCGAGGAGGAGTGCTTGTGCCTGCCCGTGGCACCCGCTCGTCGAACTGTCAGCTGGCCTCTAACTCCCATATGCGAGAGGCGGGTGGGGAGCTGCAGTCCAGGGATGCTTGTATCGGAGACTCTAGCACAGTGCATTTCGTTGGGGCCTCTGCACCTGAAGTATTTATGCGCTCCGATTCCGTTCATTGAGTGGCTTCCCAGAAGCTACCTTCAAGGAACGCTAGTGACTGGGATTCACTTGGACTGCACATCCCTCGAGCCGCCAGGCTTATTTTTATATGATTTCCTGTACCTCTTCTTTTGCGTTTTGCCCGCGAAGTTTAAAGCTCTACTCCAGGAGCGCTTCTTTCTCACCGGAGCTCTCAAGTGCTTTCGTGGCCCTGCTACTCTTCTGTGCAGGGAACCTCGCCCATCCTATCAGTGAGGTTGCGTTGAAAACGGCCGGGCAGCACAGCTGCCCCATCTCAGCGTTAAGTACGTGCATTTCCAAGGCACCTCCTCAGAACAGATCTAACGGCTAGGTTGTAAGGAACTCCCGTAAGAGCAGGGCTAGCTGAAAGCTGCATTCAAGGGCTGTTTGCCTCGGAGAGTGAAGCCCAGGGCAGGGTAACTGAGCTTCCGCACCTACAGTTGACATGAGTTCATGTTGCCTTTTCAGAGGCCTGTGAGTCGCTGCTTTCCGGCAAAGCTTTTCTCCCGTCAGTTACATTGGTCCCATTTCCCTGGAGTGTCCCGCCCACTTTCACCTATGTCGGCACGGCTTGACGTGAGCGTCTGGTCAGACGCTCCAATGAAGGAAGACTTGCGTCTCACACTTGACCATAGATGGGTTCCATCGCACCTCCACACCTCCCCGGTGTTAGTGTCTACCAGCACCAAAGAGACGCCCCTCGACAGCTGCAATGCGGGAGAGCTTGGATTTCTGACCTAGGTATAGCGCATTTCCACGGCATGTCCTCACTTCGAGTTGAGCTAGGTTCTAAGTCCCCAGCGAGAGATGCTAGCTGAAAGCTGCATTCAAGGAATGCTTTCTGCTCAGACCTAAGCATAGTACATTTTCCCTGGGTCCCATCACCTGCACCGAAGCAGTTTCTAACTCCTTTCCTAGGAAGGCATGTTAGAGGCTGCCTTCAAGGATCACTTGTGCCTCAGAGTTCGGAAGGGACACTGCCCACGAGTCTCCAACCCTCTCTGGTCTATGTTCCCATGCCGGTTTTGACGAGGGTACTGGAATGCACTCAAAGAACAACGCTTCTGTCTCACGGTGAAGAATAGAGCATTTCAGTGAACCAGGTGGCGTTTCCATTGCAACTCGGCGGGGTGTGTAGGTAGCTTCTTCCTCCCTGCTGTGATGGGCTGGAGGGAAGTTGCACTGCACGACTGCATGGTTCTCTGAGTGAAGAAGAGCACATCTCCACGGCACCCCGTAAACTAACCTGGACCTAGGTTCTGACTCGCTCATGCGCCAGGCTGGTTGAAATGTGCATTGCAGGAATGCTTCTCTCGGAGCAGTCAGTACAGTGTATTTCCGTGCGTCTGCACAGATTCTGGGGTCATAAGTTCCTACTGCCTCCTATCTGCGGTTTTCAGGACCTGCCCCACGGAGCACTTGCATCTCAGCGGGAAGTAGATCACATGTCCCTCGATACTCCCCACTTACCTTTGTTAGCTATTGTCATGGGTTTCCGGAGGAGGGTTTGGATGGGGCCTCGGAAGGAACCTTTGTTTCTCACACGTCCGGGTATAGACTTTCCATTTCACGTTCACTCCTCTGTTGCGATTACTTCTGCCACCCCAGATTTCTTGAAAGCCCAGTTGAAAGCTGCCGAGGTCCTTCTTGTGTCCTGCTTGTGCCTGCCCGTGGCACCCGCTCGTCGAACTGTCAGCTGGCCTCTAACTCCCATATGCGAGAGGCGGGTGGGGAGCTGCAGTCCAGGGATGCTTGTATCGGAGACTCTAGCACAGTGCATTTCGTTGGGGCCTCTGCACCTGAAGTATTTATGCGCTCCGATTCCGTTCATTGAGTGGCTTCCCAGAAGCTACCTTCAAGGAACGCTAGTGACTGGGATTCACTTGGACTGCACATCCCTCGAGCCGCCAGGCTTATTTTTATATGATTTCCTGTACCTCTTCCTTTGCGTTTTGCCCGCGAAGTTTAAAGCTCTACTCCAGGAGCGCTTCTTTCTCACCGGAGCTCTCAAGTGCTTTCGTGGCCCTGCTACTCTTCTGTGCAGGGAACCTCGCCCATCCTATCAGTGAGGTTGCGTTGAAAACGGCCGGGCAGCACAGCTGCCCCATCTCAGCGTTAAGTACGTGCATTTCCAAGGCACCTCCTCAGAACAGATCTAACGGCTAGGTTGTAAGGAACTCCCGTAAGAGCAGGGCTAGCTGAAAGCTGCATTCAAGGGCTGTTTGCCTCGGAGAGTGAAGCCCAGGGCAGGGTAACTGAGCTTCCGCACCTACAGTTGACATGAGTTCATGTTGCCTTTTCAGAGGCCTGTGAGTCGCTGCTTTCCGGCAAAGCTTTTCTCCCGTCAGTTACATTGGTCCCATTTCCCTGGAGTGTCCCGCCGCACTTTCACCTATGTCGGCACGGCTTGACGTGAGCGTCTGGTCAGACGCTCCAATGAAGGAAGACTTGCGTCTCACACTTGACCACAGATGGGTTCCATCGCACCTCCACACCTCCCCGGTGTTAGTGTCTACCAGCACCAAAGAGACGCCCCTCGACAGCTGCAATGCGGGAGAGCTTGGATTTCTGACCTAGGTATAGCGCATTTCCACGGCATGTCCTCACTTCGAGTTGAGCTAGGTTCTAAGTCCCCAGCGAGAGATGCTAGCTGAAAGCTGCATTCAAGGAATGCTTTCTGCTCAGACCTAAGCATAGTACATTTTCCCTGGGTCCCATCACCTGCACCGAAGCAGTTTCTAACTCCTTTCCTAGGAAGGCATGTTAGAGGCTGCCTTCAAGGATCACTTGTGCCTCAGAGTTCGGAAGGGACACTGCCCACGAGTCTCCAACCCTCTCTGGTCTATGTTCCCATGCCGGTTTTGACGAGCGTACTGGAATGCACTCAAAGAACAACGCTTCTGTCTCACGGTGAAGAATAGAGCATTTCAGTGAACCAGGTGGCGTTTCCATTGCAACTCGGCGGGGTGTGTAGGTAGCTTCTTCCTCCCTGCTGTGATGGGCTGGAGGGAAGTTGCACTGCACGACTGCATGGTTCTCTGAGTGAAGAAGAGCACATCTCCACGGCACCCCGTAAACTAACCTGGACCTAGGTTCTGACTCGCTCATGCGCCAGGCTGGTTGAAATGTGCATTGCAGGAATGCTTCTCTCGGAGCAGTCAGTACAGTGTATTTCCGTGCGTCTGCACAGATTCTGCGGTCATAAGTTCCTACTGCCTCCTATCTGCGGTTTTCAGGACCTGCCCCACGGAGCACTTGCATCTCAGCGGGAAGTAGATCACATGTCCCTCGATACTCCCCACTTACCTTTGTTAGCTATTGTCATGGGTTTCCGGAGGAGGGTTTGGATGGGGCCTCGGAAGGAACCTTTGTTTCTCACACGTCCGGGTATAGACTTTCCATTTCACGTTCACTCCTCTGTTGCGATTACTTCTGCCACCCCAGATTTCTTGAAAGCCCAGTTGAAAGCTGCCGAGGAGGAGTGCTTGTGCCTGCCCGTGGCACCCGCTCGTCGAACTGTCAGCTGGCCTCTAACTCCCATATGCGAGAGGCGGGTGGGGAGCTGCAGTCCAGGGATGCTTGTATCGGAGACTCTAGCACAGTGCATTTCGTTGGGGCCTCTGCACCTGAAGTATTTATGCGCTCCGATTCCGTTCATTGAGTGGCTTCCCAGAAGCTACCTTCAAGGAACGCTAGTGACTGGGATTCACTTGGACTGCACATCCCTCGAGCCGCCAGGCTTATTTTTATATGATTTCCTGTACCTCTTCTTTTGCGTTTTGCCCGGGAAGTTTAAAGCTCTACTCCAGGAGCGCTTCTTTCTCACCGGAGCTCTCAAGTGCTTTCGTGGCCCTGCTACTCTTCTGTGCAGGGAACCTCGCCCATCCTATCAGTGAGGTTGCGTTGAAAACGGCCGGGCAGCACAGCTGCCCCATCTCAGCGTTAAGTACGTGCATTTCCAAGGCACCTCCTCAGAACAGATCTAACGGCTAGGTTGTAAGGAACTCCCGTAAGAGCAGGGCTAGCTGAAAGCTGCATTCAAGGGCTGTTTGCCTCGGAGAGTGAAGCCCAGGGCAGGGTAACTGAGCTTCCGCACCTACAGTTGACATGAGTTCATGTTGCCTTTTCAGAGGCCTGTGAGTCGCTGCTTTCCGGCAAAGCTTTTCTCCCGTCAGTTACATTGGTCCCATTTCCCTGGAGTGTCCCGCCGCACTTTCACCTATGTCGGCACGGCTTGACGTGAGCGTCTGGTCAGACGCTCCAATGAAGGAAGACTTGCGTCTCACACTTGACCATAGATGGGTTCCATCGCACCTCCACACCTCCCCGGTGTTAGTGTCTACCAGCACCAAAGAGACGCCCCTCGACAGCTGCAATGCGGGAGAGCTTGGATTTCTGACCTAGGTATAGCGCATTTCCACGGCATGTCCTCACTTCGAGTTGAGCTAGGTTCTAAGTCCCCAGCGAGAGATGCTAGCTGAAAGCTGCATTCAAGGAATGCTTTCTGCTCAGACCTAAGCATAGTACATTTTCCCTGGGTCCCATCACCTGCACCGAAGCAGTTTCTAACTCCTTTCCTAGGAAGGCATGTTAGAGGCTGCCTTCAAGGATCACTTGTGCCTCAGAGTTCGGAAGGGACACTGCCCACGAGTCTCCAACCCTCTCTGGTCTATGTTCCCATGCCGGTTTTGACGAGGGTACTGGAATGCACTCAAAGAACAACGCTTCTGTCTCACGGTGAAGAATAGAGCATTTCAGTGAACCAGGTGGCGTTTCCATTGCAACTCGGCGGGGTGTGTAGGTAGCTTCTTCCTCCCTGCTGTGATGGGCTGGAGGGAAGTTGCACTGCACGACTGCATGGTTCTCTGAGTGAAGAAGAGCACATCTCCACGGCACCCCGTAAACTAACCTGGACCTAGGTTCTGACTCGCTCATGCGCCAGGCTGGTTGAAATGTGCATTGCAGGAATGCTTCTCTCGGAGCAGTCAGTACAGTGTATTTCCGTGCGTCTGCACAGATTCTGCGGTCATAAGTTCCTACTGCCTCCTATCTGCGGTTTTCAGGACCTGCCCCACGGAGCACTTGCATCTCAGCGGGAAGTAGATCACATGTCCCTCGATACTCCCCACTTACCTTTGTTAGCTATTGTCATGGGTTTCCGGAGGAGGGTTTGGATGGGGCCTCGGAAGGAACCTTTGTTTCTCACACGTCCGGGTATAGACTTTCCATTTCACGTTCACTCCTCTGTTGCGATTACTTCTGCCACCCCAGATTTCTTGAAAGCCCAGTTGAAAGCTGCCGAGGAGGAGTGCTTGTGCCTGCCCGTGGCACCCGCTCGTCGAACTGTCAGCTGGCCTCTAACTCCCATATGCGAGAGGCGGGTGGGGAGCTGCAGTCCAGGGATGCTTGTATCGGAGACTCTAGCACAGTGCATTTCGTTGGGGCCTCTGCACCTGAAGTATTTATGCGCTCCGATTCCGTTCATTGAGTGGCTTCCCAGAAGCTACCTTCAAGGAACGCTAGTGACTGGGATTCACTTGGACTGCACATCCCTCGAGCCGCCAGGCTTATTTTTATATGATTTCCTGTACCTCTTCTTTTGCGTTTTGCCCGGGAAGTTTAAAGCTCTACTCCAGGAGTGCTTCTTTCTCACCGGAGCTCTCAAGTGCTTTCGTGGCCCTGCTACTCTTCTGTGCAGGGAACCTCGCCCATCCTATCAGTGAGGTTGCGTTGAAAACGGCCGGGCAGCACAGCTGCCCCATCTCAGCGTTAAGTACGTGCATTTCCAAGGCACCTCCTCAGAACAGATCTAACGGCTAGGTTGTAAGGAACTCCCGTAAGAGCAGGGCTAGCTGAAAGCTGCATTCAAGGGCTGTTTGCCTCGGAGAGTGAAGCCCAGGGCAGGGTAACTGAGCTTCCGCACCTACAGTTGACATGAGTTCATGTTGCCTTTTCAGAGGCCTGTGAGTCGCTGCTTTCCGGCAAAGCTTTTCTCCCGTCAGTTACATTGGTCCCATTTCCCTGGAGTGTCCTGCCGCACTTTCACCTATGTCGGCACGGCTTGACGTGAGCGTCTGGTCAGACGCTCCAATGAAGGAAGACTTGCGTCTCACACTTGACCATAGATGGGTTCCATCGCACCTCCACACCTCCCCGGTGTTAGTGTCTACCAGCACCAAAGAGACGCCCCTCGACAGCTGCAATGCGGGAGAGCTTGGATTTCTGACCTAGGTATAGCGCATTTCCACGGCATGTCCTCACTTCGAGTTGAGCTAGGTTCTAAGTCCCCAGCGAGAGATGCTAGCTGAAAGCTGCATTCAAGGAATGCTTTCTGCTCAGACCTAAGCATAGTACATTTTCCCTGGGTCCCATCACCTGCACCGAAGCAGTTTCTAACTCCTTTCCTAGGAAGGCATGTTAGAGGCTGCCTTCAAGGATCACTTGTGCCTCAGAGTTCGGAAGGGACACTGCCCACGAGTCTCCAACCCTCTCTGGTCTATGTTCCCATGCCGGTTTTGACGAGGGTACTGGAATGCACTCAAAGAACAACGCTTCTGTCTCACGGTGAAGAATAGAGCATTTCAGTGAACCAGGTGGCGTTTCCATTGCAACTCGGCGGGGTGTGTAGGTAGCTTCTTCCTCCCTGCTGTGATGGGCTGGAGGGAAGTTGCACTGCACGACTGCATGGTTCTCTGAGTGAAGAAGAGCACATCTCCACGGCACCCCGTAAACTAACCTGGACCTAGGTTCTGACTCGCTCATGCGCCAGGCTGGTTGAAATGTGCATTGCAGGAATGCTTCTCTCGGAGCAGTCAGTACAGTGTATTTCCGTGCGTCTGCACAGATTCTGCGGTCATAAGTTCCTACTGCCTCCTATCTGCGGTTTTCAGGACCTGCCCCACGGAGCACTTGCATCTCAGCGGGAAGTAGATCACATGTCCCTCGGTACTCCCCACTTACCTTTGTTAGCTATTGTCATGGGTTTCCGGAGGAGGGTTTGGATGGGGCCTCGGAAGGAACCTTTGTTTCTCACACGTCCGGGTATAGACTTTCCATTTCACGTTCACTCCTCTGTTGCGATTACTTCTGCCACCCCAGATTTCTTGAAAGCCCAGTTGAAAGCTGCCGAGGAGGAGTGCTTGTGCCTGCCCGTGGCACCCGCTCGTCGAACTGTCAGCTGGCCTCTAACTCCCATATGCGAGAGGCGGGTGGGGAGCTGCAGTCCAGGGATGCTTGTATCGGAGACTCTAGCACAGTGCATTTCGTTGGGGCCTCTGCACCTGAAGTATTTATGCGCTCCGATTCCGTTCATTGAGTGGCTTCCCAGAAGCTACCTTCAAGGAACGCTAGTGACTGGGATTCACTTGGACTGCACATCCCTCGAGCCGCCAGGCTTATTTTTATATGATTTCCTGTACCTCTTCTTTTGCGTTTTGCCCGGGAAGTTTAAAGCTCTACTCCAGGAGCGCTTCTTTCTCACCGGAGCTCTCAAGTGCTTTCGTGGCCCTGCTACTCTTCTGTGCAGGGAACCTCGCCCATCCTATCAGTGAGGTTGCGTTGAAAACGGCCGGGCAGCACAGCTGCCCCATCTCAGCGTTAAGTACGTGCATTTCCAAGGCACCTCCTCAGAACAGATCTAACGGCTAGGTTGTAAGGAACTCCCGTAAGAGCAGGGCTAGCTGAAAGCTGCATTCAAGGGCTGTTTGCCTCGGAGAGTGAAGCCCAGGGCAGGGTAACTGAGCTTCCGCACCTACAGTTGACATGAGTTCATGTTGCCTTTTCAGAGGCCTGTGAGTCGCTGCTTTCCGGCAAAGCTTTTCTCCCGTCAGTTACATTGGTCCCATTTCCCTGGAGTGTCCCGCCGCACTTTCACCTATGTCGGCACGGCTTGACGTGAGCGTCTGGTCAGACGCTCCAATGAAGGAAGACTTGCGTCTCACACTTGACCATAGATGGGTTCCATCGCACCTCCACACCTCCCCGGTGTTAGTGTCTACCAGCACCAAAGAGACGCCCCTCGACAGCTGCAATGCGGGAGAGCTTGGATTTCTGACCTAGGTATAGCGCATTTCCACGGCATGTCCTCACTTCGAGTTGAGCTAGGTTCTAAGTCCCCAGCGAGAGATGCTAGCTGAAAGCTGCATTCAAGGAATGCTTTCTGCTCAGACCTAAGCATAGTACATTTTCCCTGGGTCCCATCACCTGCACCGAAGCAGTTTCTAACTCCTTTCCTAGGAAGGCATGTTAGAGGCTGCCTTCAAGGATCACTTGTGCCTCAGAGTTCGGAAGGGACACTGCCCACGAGTCTCCAACCCTCTCTGGTCTATGTTCCCATGCCGGTTTTGACGAGGGTACTGGAATGCACTCAAAGAACAACGCTTCTGTCTCACGGTGAAGAATAGAGCATTTCAGTGAACCAGGTGGCGTTTCCATTGCAACTCGGCGGGGTGTGTAGGTAGCTTCTTCCTCCCTGCTGTGATGGGCTGGAGGGAAGTTGCACTGCACGACTGCATGGTTCTCTGAGTGAAGAAGAGCACATCTCCACGGCACCCCGTAAACTAACCTGGACCTAGGTTCTGACTCGCTCATGCGCCAGGCTGGTTGAAATGTGCATTGCAGGAATGCTTCTCTCGGAGCAGTCAGTACAGTGTATTTCCGTGCGTCTGCACAGATTCTGCGGTCATAAGTTCCTACTGCCTCCTATCTGCGGTTTTCAGGACCTGCCCCACGGAGCACTTGCATCTCAGCGGGAAGTAGATCACATGTCCCTCGATACTCCCCACTTACCTTTGTTAGCTATTGTCATGGGTTTCCGGAGGAGGGTTTGGATGGGGCCTCGGAAGGAACCTTTGTTTCTCACACGTCCGGGTATAGACTTTCCATTTCACGTTCACTCCTCTGTTGCGATTACTTCTGCCACCCCAGATTTCTTGAAAGCCCAGTTGAAAGCTGCCGAGGAGGAGTGCTTGTGCCTGCCCGTGGCACCCGCTCGTCGAACTGTCAGCTGGCCTCTAACTCCCATATGCGAGAGGCGGGTGGGGAGCTGCAGTCCAGGGATGCTTGTATCGGAGACTCTAGCACAGTGCATTTCGTTGGGGCCTCTGCACCTGAAGTATTTATGCGCTCCGATTCCGTTCATTGAGTGGCTTCCCAGAAGCTACCTTCAAGGAACGCTAGTGACTGGGATTCACTTGGACTGCACATCCCTCGAGCCGCCAGGCTTATTTTTATATGATTTCCTGTACCTCTTCTTTTGCGTTTTGCCCGCGAAGTTTAAAGCTCTACTCCAGGAGCGCTTCTTTCTCACCGGAGCTCTCAAGTGCTTTCGTGGCCCTGCTACTCTTCTGTGCAGGGAACCTCGCCCATCCTATCAGTGAGGTTGCGTTGAAAACGGCCGGGCAGCACAGCTGCCCCATCTCAGCGTTAAGTACGTGCATTTCCAAGGCACCTCCTCAGAACAGATCTAACGGCTAGGTTGTAAGGAACTCCCGTAAGAGCAGGGCTAGCTGAAAGCTGCATTCAAGGGCTGTTTGCCTCGGAGAGTGAAGCCCAGGGCAGGGTAACTGAGCTTCCGCACCTACAGTTGACATGAGTTCATGTTGCCTTTTCAGAGGCCTGTGAGTCGCTGCTTTCCGGCAAAGCTTTTCTCCCGTCAGTTACATTGGTCCCATTTCCCTGGAGTGTCCCGCCGCACTTTCACCTATGTCGGCACGGCTTGACGTGAGCGTCTGGTCAGACGCTCCAATGAAGGAAGACTTGCGTCTCACACTTGACCATAGATGGGTTCCATCGCACCTCCACACCTCCCCGGTGTTAGTGTCTACCAGCACCAAAGAGACGCCCCTCGACAGCTGCAATGCGGGAGAGCTTGGATTTCTGACCTAGGTATAGCGCATTTCCACGGCATGTCCTCACTTCGAGTTGAGCTAGGTTCTAAGTCCCCAGCGAGAGATGCTAGCTGAAAGCTGCATTCAAGGAATGCTTTCTGCTCAGACCTAAGCATAGTACATTTTCCCTGGGTCCCATCACCTGCACCGAAGCAGTTTCTAACTCCTTTCCTAGGAAGGCATGTTAGAGGCTGCCTTCAAGGATCACTTGTGCCTCAGAGTTCGGAAGGGACACTGCCCACGAGTCTCCAACCCTCTCTGGTCTATGTTCCCATGCCGGTTTTGACGAGGGTACTGGAATGCACTCAAAGAACAACGCTTCTGTCTCACGGTGAAGAATAGAGCATTTCAGTGAACCAGGTGGCGTTTCCATTGCAACTCGGCGGGGTGTGTAGGTAGCTTCTTCCTCCCTGCTGTGATGGGCTGGAGGGAAGTTGCACTGCACGACTGCATGGTTCTCTGAGTGAAGAAGAGCACATCTCCACGGCACCCCGTAAACTAACCTGGACCTAGGTTCTGACTCGCTCATGCGCCAGGCTGGTTGAAATGTGCATTGCAGGAATGCTTCTCTCGGAGCAGTCAGTACAGTGTATTTCCGTGCGTCTGCACAGATTCTGCGGTCATAAGTTCCTACTGCCTCCTATCTGCGGTTTTCAGGACCTGCCCCACGGAGCACTTGCATCTCAGCGGGAAGTAGATCACATGTCCCTCGGTACTCCCCACTTACCTTTGTTAGCTATTGTCATGGGTTTCCGGAGGAGGGTTTGGATGGGGCCTCGGAAGGAACCTTTGTTTCTCACACGTCCGGGTATAGACTTTCCATTTCACGTTCACTCCTCTGTTGCGATTACTTCTGCCACCCCAGATTTCTTGAAAGCCCAGTTGAAAGCTGCCGAGGAGGAGTGCTTGTGCCTGCCCGTGGCACCCGCTCGTCGAACTGTCAGCTGGCCTCTAACTCCCATATGCGAGAGGCGGGTGGGGAGCTGCAGTCCAGGGATGCTTGTATCGGAGACTCTAGCACAGTGCATTTCGTTGGGGCCTCTGCACCTGAAGTATTTATGCGCTCCGATTCCGTTCATTGAGTGGCTTCCCAGAAGCTACCTTCAAGGAACGCTAGTGACTGGGATTCACTTGGACTGCACATCCCTCGAGCCGCCAGGCTTATTTTTATATGATTTCCTGTACCTCTTCTTTTGCGTTTTGCCCGGGAAGTTTAAAGCTCTACTCCAGGAGCGCTTCTTTCTCACCGGAGCTCTCAAGTGCTTTCGTGGCCCTGCTACTCTTCTGTGCAGGGAACCTCGCCCATCCTATCAGTGAGGTTGCGTTGAAAACGGCCGGGCAGCACAGCTGCCCCATCTCAGCGTTAAGTACGTGCATTTCCAAGGCACCTCCTCAGAACAGATCTAACGGCTAGGTTGTAAGGAACTCCCGTAAGAGCAGGGCTAGCTGAAAGCTGCATTCAAGGGCTGTTTGCCTCGGAGAGTGAAGCCCAGGGCAGGGTAACTGAGCTTCCGCACCTACAGTTGACATGAGTTCATGTTGCCTTTTCAGAGGCCTGTGAGTCGCTGCTTTCCGGCAAAGCTTTTCTCCCGTCAGTTACATTGGTCCCATTTCCCTGGAGTGTCCCGCCGCACTTTCACCTATGTCGGCACGGCTTGACGTGAGCGTCTGGTCAGACGCTCCAATGAAGGAAGACTTGCGTCTCACACTTGACCATAGATGGGTTCCATCGCACCTCCACACCTCCCCGGTGTTAGTGTCTACCAGCACCAAAGAGACGCCCCTCGACAGCTGCAATGCGGGAGAGCTTGGATTTCTGACCTAGGTATAGCGCATTTCCACGGCATGTCCTCACTTCGAGTTGAGCTAGGTTCTAAGTCCCCAGCGAGAGATGCTAGCTGAAAGCTGCATTCAAGGAATGCTTTCTGCTCAGACCTAAGCATAGTACATTTTCCCTGGGTCCCATCACCTGCACCGAAGCAGTTTCTAACTCCTTTCCTAGGAAGGCATGTTAGAGGCTGCCTTCAAGGATCACTTGTGCCTCAGAGTTCGGAAGGGACACTGCCCACGAGTCTCCAACCCTCTCTGGTCTATGTTCCCATGCCGGTTTTGACGAGGGTACTGGAATGCACTCAAAGAACAACGCTTCTGTCTCACGGTGAAGAATAGAGCATTTCAGTGAACCAGGTGGCGTTTCCATTGCAACTCGGCGGGGTGTGTAGGTAGCTTCTTCCTCCCTGCTGTGATGGGCTGGAGGGAAGTTGCACTGCACGACTGCATGGTTCTCTGAGTGAAGAAGAGCACATCTCCACGGCACCCCGTAAACTAACCTGGACCTAGGTTCTGACTCGCTCATGCGCCAGGCTGGTTGAAATGTGCATTGCAGGAATGCTTCTCTCGGAGCAGTCAGTACAGTGTATTTCCGTGCGTCTGCACAGATTCTGCGGTCATAAGTTCCTACTGCCTCCTATCTGCGGTTTTCAGGACCTGCCCCACGGAGCACTTGCATCTCAGCGGGAAGTAGATCACATGTCCCTCGGTACTCCCCACTTACCTTTGTTAGCTATTGTCATGGGTTTCCGGAGGAGGGTTTGGATGGGGCCTCGGAAGGAACCTTTGTTTCTCACACGTCCGGGTATAGACTTTCCATTTCACGTTCACTCCTCTGTTGCGATTACTTCTGCCACCCCAGATTTCTTGAAAGCCCAGTTGAAAGCTGCCGAGGAGGAGTGCTTGTGCCTGCCCGTGGCACCCGCTCGTCGAACTGTCAGCTGGCCTATAACTCCCATATGCGAGAGGCGGGTGGGGAGCTGCAGTCCAGGGATGCTTGTATCGGAGACTCTAGCACAGTGCATTTCGTTGGGGCCTCTGCACCTGAAGTATTTATGCGCTCCGATTCCGTTCATTGAGTGGCTTCCCAGAAGCTACCTTCAAGGAACGCTAGTGACTGGGATTCACTTGGACTGCACATCCCTCGAGCCGCCAGGCTTATTTTTATATGATTTCCTGTACCTCTTCTTTTGCGTTTTGCCCGGGAAGTTTAAAGCTCTACTCCAGGAGCGCTTCTTTCTCACCGGAGCTCTCAAGTGCTTTCGTGGCCCTGCTACTCTTCTGTGCAGGGAACCTCGCCCATCCTATCAGTGAGGTTGCGTTGAAAACGGCCGGGCAGCACAGCTGCCCCATCTCAGCGTTAAGTACGTGCATTTCCAAGGCACCTCCTCAGAACAGATCTAACGGCTAGGTTGTAAGGAACTCCCGTAAGAGCAGGGCTAGCTGAAAGCTGCATTCAAGGGCTGTTTGCCTCGGAGAGTGAAGCCCAGGGCAGGGTAACTGAGCTTCCGCACCTACAGTTGACATGAGTTCATGTTGCCTTTTCAGAGGCCTGTGAGTCGCTGCTTTCCGGCAAAGCTTTTCTCCCGTCAGTTACATTGGTCCCATTTCCCTGGAGTGTCCCGCCGCACTTTCACCTATGTCGGCACGGCTTGACGTGAGCGTCTGGTCAGACGCTCCAATGAAGGAAGACTTGCGTCTCACACTTGACCATAGATGGGTTCCATCGCACCTCCACACCTCCCCGGTGTTAGTGTCTACCAGCACCAAAGAGACGCCCCTCGACAGCTGCAATGCGGGAGAGCTTGGATTTCTGACCTAGGTATAGCGCATTTCCACGGCATGTCCTCACTTCGAGTTGAGCTAGGTTCTAAGTCCCCAGCGAGAGATGCTAGCTGAAAGCTGCATTCAAGGAATGCTTTCTGCTCAGACCTAAGCATAGTACATTTTCCCTGGGTCCCATCACCTGCACCGAAGCAGTTTCTAACTCCTTTCCTAGGAAGGCATGTTAGAGGCTGCCTTCAAGGATCACTTGTGCCTCAGAGTTCGGAAGGGACACTGCCCACGAGTCTCCAACCCTCTCTGGTCTATGTTCCCATGCCGGTTTTGACGAGGGTACTGGAATGCACTCAAAGAACAACGCTTCTGTCTCACGGTGAAGAATAGAGCATTTCAGTGAACCAGGTGGCGTTTCCATTGCAACTCGGCGGGGTGTGTAGGTAGCTTCTTCCTCCCTGCTGTGATGGGCTGGAGGGAAGTTGCACTGCACGACTGCATGGTTCTCTGAGTGAAGAAGAGCACATCTCCACGGCACCCCGTAAACTAACCTGGACCTAGGTTCTGACTCGCTCATGCGCCAGGCTGGTTGAAATGTGCATTGCAGGAATGCTTCTCTCGGAGCAGTCAGTACAGTGTATTTCCGTGCGTCTGCACAGATTCTGCGGTCATAAGTTCCTACTGCCTCCTATCTGCGGTTTTCAGGACCTGCCCCACGGAGCACTTGCATCTCAGCGGGAAGTAGATCACATGTCCCTCGATACTCCCCACTTACCTTTGTTAGCTATTGTCATGGGTTTCCGGAGGAGGGTTTGGATGGGGCCTCGGAAGGAACCTTTGTTTCTCACACGTCCGGGTATAGACTTTCCATTTCACGTTCACTCCTCTGTTGCGATTACTTCTGCCACCCCAGATTTCTTGAAAGCCCAGTTGAAAGCTGCCGAGGAGGAGTGCTTGTGCCTGCCCGTGGCACCCGCTCGTCGAACTGTCAGCTGGCCTCTAACTCCCATATGCGAGAGGCGGGTGGGGAGCTGCAGTCCAGGGATGCTTGTATCGGAGACTCTAGCACAGTGCATTTCGTTGGGGCCTCTGCACCTGAAGTATTTATGCGCTCCGATTCCGTTCATTGAGTGGCTTCCCAGAAGCTACCTTCAAGGAACGCTAGTGACTGGGATTCACTTGGACTGCACATCCCTCGAGCCGCCAGGCTTATTTTTATATGATTTCCTGTACCTCTTCTTTTGCGTTTTGCCCGGGAAGTTTAAAGCTCTACTCCAGGAGCGCTTCTTTCTCACCGGAGCTCTCAAGTGCTTTCGTGGCCCTGCTACTCTTCTGTGCAGGGAACCTCGCCCATCCTATCAGTGAGGTTGCGTTGAAAACGGCCGGGCAGCACAGCTGTCCCATCTCAGCGTTAAGTACGTGCATTTCCAAAGCACCTCCTCAGAACAGATCTAACGGCTAGGTTGTAAGGAACTCCCGTAAGAGCAGGGCTAGCTGAAAGCTGCATTCAAGGGCTGTTTGCCTCGGAGAGTGAAGCCCAGGGCAGGGTAACTGAGCTTCCGCAC
Organism: Canis lupus baileyi; assembly: GCF_048164855.1. Taxonomy (NCBI): domain Eukaryota; kingdom Metazoa; phylum Chordata; class Mammalia; order Carnivora; family Canidae; genus Canis; species Canis lupus. The sequence goes on along the minus strand of NC_132876.1, from coordinate 75,054,162 downwards.
CTACAGTTGACATGAGTTCATGTTGCCTTTTCAGAGGCCTGTGAGTCGCTGCTTTCCGGCAAAGCTTTTCTCCCGTCAGTTACATTGGTCCCATTTCCCTGGAGTGTCCCGCCGCACTTTCACCTATGTCGGCACGGCTTGACGTGAGCGTCTGGTCAGACGCTCCAATGAAGGAAGACTTGCGTCTCACACTTGACCATAGATGGGTTCCATCGCACCTCCACACCTCCCCGGTGTTAGTGTCTACCAGCACCAAAGAGACGCCCCTCGACAGCTGCAATGCGGGAGAGCTTGGATTTCTGACCTAGGTATAGCGCATTTCCACGGCATGTCCTCACTTCGAGTTGAGCTAGGTTCTAAGTCCCCAGCGAGAGATGCTAGCTGAAAGCTGCATTCAAGGAATGCTTTCTGCTCAGACCTAAGCATAGTACATTTTCCCTGGGTCCCATCACCTGCACCGAAGCAGTTTCTAACTCCTTTCCTAGGAAGGCATGTTAGAGGCTGCCTTCAAGGATCACTTGTGCCTCAGAGTTCGGAAGGGACACTGCCCACGAGTCTCCAACCCTCTCTGGTCTATGTTCCCATGCCGGTTTTGACGAGGGTACTGGAATGCACTCAAAGAACAACGCTTCTGTCTCACGGTGAAGAATAGAGCATTTCAGTGAACCAGGTGGCGTTTCCATTGCAACTCGGCGGGGTGTGTAGGTAGCTTCTTCCTCCCTGCTGTGATGGGCTGGAGGGAAGTTGCACTGCACGACTGCATGGTTCTCTGAGTGAAGAAGAGCACATCTCCACGGCACCCCGTAAACTAACCTGGACCTAGGTTCTGACTCGCTCATGCGCCAGGCTGGTTGAAATGTGCATTGCAGGAATGCTTCTCTCGGAGCAGTCAGTACAGTGTATTTCCGTGCGTCTGCACAGATTCTGCGGTCATAAGTTCCTACTGCCTCCTATCTGCGGTTTTCAGGACCTGCCCCACGGAGCACTTGCATCTCAGCGGGAAGTAGATCACATGTCCCTCGATACTCCCCACTTACCTTTGTTAGCTATTGTCATGGGTTTCCGGAGGAGGGTTTGGATGGGGCCTCGGAAGGAACCTTTGTTTCTCACACGTCCGGGTATAGACTTTCCATTTCACGTTCACTCCTCTGTTGCGATTACTTCTGCCACCCCAGATTTCTTGAAAGCCCAGTTGAAAGCTGCCGAGGAGGAGTGCTTGTGCCTGCCCGTGGCACCCGCTCGTCGAACTGTCAGCTGGCCTCTAACTCCCATATGCGAGAGGCGGGTGGGGAGCTGCAGTCCAGGGATGCTTGTATCGGAGACTCTAGCACAGTGCATTTCGTTGGGGCCTCTGCACCTGAAGTATTTATGCGCTCCGATTCCGTTCATTGAGTGGCTTCCCAGAAGCTACCTTCAAGGAACGCTAGTGACTGGGATTCACTTGGACTGCACATCCCTCGAGCCGCCAGGCTTATTTTTATATGATTTCCTGTACCTCTTCTTTTGCGTTTTGCCCGGGAAGTTTAAAGCTCTACTCCAGGAGCGCTTCTTTCTCACCGGAGCTCTCAAGTGCTTTCGTGGCCCTGCTACTCTTCTGTGCAGGGAACCTCGCCCATCCTATCAGTGAGGTTGCGTTGAAAACGGCCGGGCAGCACAGCTGCCCCATCTCAGCTTTAAGTACGTGCATTTCCAAGGCACCTCCTCAGAACAGATCTAACGGCTAGGTTGTAAGGAACTCCCGTAAGAGCAGGGCTAGCTGAAAGCTGCATTCAAGGGCTGTTTGCCTCGGAGAGTGAAGCCCAGGGCAGGGTAACTGAGCTTCCGCACCTACAGTTGACATGAGTTCATGTTGCCTTTTCAGAGGCCTGTGAGTCGCTGCTTTCCGGCAAAGCTTTTCTCCCGTCAGTTACATTGGTCCCATTTCCCTGGAGTGTCCCGCCGCACTTTCACCTATGTCGGCACGGCTTGACGTGAGCGTCTGGTCAGACGCTCCAATGAAGGAAGACTTGCGTCTCACACTTGACCATAGATGGGTTCCATCGCACCTCCACACCTCCCCGGTGTTAGTGTCTACCAGCACCAAAGAGACGCCCCTCGACAGCTGCAATGCGGGAGAGCTTGGATTTCTGACCTAGGTATAGCGCATTTCCACGGCATGTCCTCACTTCGAGTTGAGCTAGGTTCTAAGTCCCCAGCGAGAGATGCTAGCTGAAAGCTGCATTCAAGGAATGCTTTCTGCTCAGACCTAAGCATAGTACATTTTCCCTGGGTCCCATCACCTGCACCGAAGCAGTTTCTAACTCCTTTCCTAGGAAGGCATGTTAGAGGCTGCCTTCAAGGATCACTTGTGCCTCAGAGTTCGGAAGGGACACTGCCCACGAGTCTCCAACCCTCTCTGGTCTATGTTCCCATGCCGGTTTTGACGAGGGTACTGGAATGCACTCAAAGAACAACGCTTCTGTCTCACGGTGAAGAATAGAGCATTTCAGTGAACCAGGTGGCGTTTCCATTGCAACTCGGCGGGGTGTGTAGGTAGCTTCTTCCTCCCTGCTGTGATGGGCTGGAGGGAAGTTGCACTGCACCACTGCATGGTTCTCTGAGTGAAGAAGAGCACATCTCCACGGCACCCCGTAAACTAACCTGGACCTAGGTTCTGACTCGCTCATGCGCCAGGCTGGTTGAAATGTGCATTGCAGGAATGCTTCTCTCGGAGCAGTCAGTACAGTGTATTTCCGTGCGTCTGCACAGATTCTGCGGTCATAAGTTCCTACTGCCTCCTATCTGCGGTTTTCAGGACCTGCCCCACGGAGCACTTGCATCTCAGCGGGAAGTAGATCACATGTCCCTCGGTACTCCCCACTTACCTTTGTTAGCTATTGTCATGGGTTTCCGGAGGAGGGTTTGGATGGGGCCTCGGAAGGAACCTTTGTTTCTCACACGTCCGGGTATAGACTTTCCATTTCACGTTCACTCCTCTGTTGCGATTACATCTGCCACCCCAGATTTCTTGAAAGCCCAGTTGAAAGCTGCCGAGGTCCTTCTTGTGTCCTGCTTGTGCCTGCCCGTGGCACCCGCTCGTCGAACTGTCAGCTGGCCTCTAACTCCCATATGCGAGAGGCGGGTGGGGAGCTGCAGTCCAGGGATGCTTGTATCGGAGACTCTAGCACAGTGCATTTCGTTGGGGCCTCTGCACCTGAAGTATTTATGCGCTCCGATTCCGTTCATTGAGTGGCTTCCCAGAAGCTACCTTCAAGGAACGCTAGTGACTGGGATTCACTTGGACTGCACATCCCTCGAGCCGCCAGGCTTATTTTTATATGATTTCCTGTACCTCTTCTTTTGCGTTTTGCCCGGGAAGTTTAAAGCTCTACTCCAGGAGCGCTTCTTTCTCACCGGAGCTCTCAAGTGCTTTCGTGGCCCTGCTACTCTTCTGTGCAGGGAACCTCGCCCATCCTATCAGTGAGGTTGCGTTGAAAACGGCCGGGCAGCACAGCTGCCCCATCTCAGCGTTAAGTACGTGCATTTCCAAGGCACCTCCTCAGAACAGATCTAACGGCTAGGTTGTAAGGAACTCCCGTAAGAGCAGGGCTAGCTGAAAGCTGCATTCAAGGGCTGTTTGCCTCGGAGAGTGAAGCCCAGGGCAGGGTAACTGAGCTTCCGCACCTACAGTTGACATGAGTTCATGTTGCCTTTTCAGAGGCCTGTGAGTCGCTGCTTTCCGGCAAAGCTTTTTTCCCGTCAGTTACATTGGTCCCATTTCCCTGGAGTGTCCCGCCGCACTTTCACCTATGTCGGCACGGCTTGACGTGAGCGTCTGGTCAGACGCTCCAATGAAGGAAGACTTGCGTCTCACACTTGACCATAGATGGGTTCCATCGCACCTCCACACCTCCCCGGTGTTAGTGTCTACCAGCACCAAAGAGACGCCCCTCGACAGCTGCAATGCGGGAGAGCTTGGATTTCTGACCTAGGTATAGCGCATTTCCACGGCATGCCCTCACTTCGAGTTGAGCTAGGTTCTAAGTCCCCAGCGAGAGATGCTAGCTGAAAGCTGCATTCAAGGAATGCTTTCTGCTCAGACCTAAGCATAGTACATTTTCCCTGGGTCCCATCACCTGCACCGAAGCAGTTTCTAACTCCTTTCCTAGGAAGGCATGTTAGAGGCTGCCTTCAAGGATCACTTGTGCCTCAGAGTTCGGAAGGGACACTGCCCACGAGTCTCCAACCCTCTCTGGTCTATGTTCCCATGCCGGTTTTGACGAGGGTACTGGAATGCACTCAAAGAACAACGCTTCTGTCTCACGGTGAAGAATAGAGCATTTCAGTGAACCAGGTGGCGTTTCCATTGCAACTCGGCGGGGTGTGTAGGTAGCTTCTTCCTCCCTGCTGTGATGGGCTGGAGGGAAGTTGCACTGCACGACTGCATGGTTCTCTGAGTGAAGAAGAGCACATCTCCACGGCACCCCGTAAACTAACCTGGACCTAGGTTCTGACTCGCTCATGCGCCAGGCTGGTTGAAATGTGCATTGCAGGAATGCTTCTCTCGGAGCAGTCAGTACAGTGTATTTCCGTGCGTCTGCACAGATTCTGGGGTCATAAGTTCCTACTGCCTCCTATCTGCGGTTTTCAGGACCTGCCCCACGGAGCACTTGCATCTCAGCGGGAAGTAGATCACATGTCCCTCGATACTCCCCACTTACCTTTGTTAGCTATTGTCATGGGTTTCCGGAGGAGGGTTTGGATGGGGCCTCGGAAGGAACCTTTGTTTCTCACACGTCCGGGTATAGACTTTCCATTTCACGTTCACTCCTCTGTTGCGATTACTTCTGCCACCCCAGATTTCTTGAAAGCCCAGTTGAAAGCTGCCGAGGTCCTTCTTGTGTCCTGCTTGTGCCTGCCCGTGGCACCCGCTCGTCGAACTGTCAGCTGGCCTCTAACTCCCATATGCGAGAGGCGGGTGGGGAGCTGCAGTCCAGGGATGCTTGTATCGGAGACTCTAGCACAGTGCATTTCGTTGGGGCCTCTGCACCTGAAGTATTTATGCGCTCCGATTCCGTTCATTGAGTGGCTTCCCAGAAGCTACCTTCAAGGAACGCTAGTGACTGGGATTCACTTGGACTGCACATCCCTCGAGCCGCCAGGCTTATTTTTATATGATTTCCTGTACCTCTTCTTTTGCGTTTTGCCCGGGAAGTTTAAAGCTCTACTCCAGGAGGGCTTCTTTCTCACCGGAGCTCTCAAGTGCTTTCGTGGCCCTGCTACTCTTCTGTGCAGGCAACCTCGCCCATCCTATCAGTGAGGTTGCGTTGAAAACGGCCGGGCAGCACAGCTGCCCCATCTCAGCGTTAAGTACGTGCATTTCCAAGGCACCTCCTCAGAACAGATCTAACGGCTAGGTTGTAAGGAACTCCCGTAAGAGCAGGGCTAGCTGAAAGCTGCATTCAAGGGCTGTTTGCCTCGGAGAGTGAAGCCCAGGGCAGGGTAACTGAGCTTCCGCACCTACAGTTGACATGAGTTCATGTTGCCTTTTCAGAGGCCTGTGAGTCGCTGCTTTCCGGCAAAGCCTTTTTCCCGTCAGTTACATTGGTCCCATTTCCCTGGAGTGTCCCGCCGCACTTTCACCTATGTCGGCACGGCTTGACGTGAGCGTCTGGTCAGACGCTCCAATGAAGGAAGACTTGCGTCTCACACTTGACCATAGATGGGTTCCATCGCACCTCCACACCTCCCCGGTGTTAGTGTCTACCAGCACCAAAGAGACGCCCCTCGACAGCTGCAATGCGGGAGAGCTTGGATTTCTGACCTAGGTATAGCGCATTTCCACGGCATGTCCTCACTTCGAGTTGAGCTAGGTTCTAAGTCCCCAGCGAGAGATGCTAGCTGAAAGCTGCATTCAAGGAATGCTTTCTGCTCAGACCTAAGCATAGTACATTTTCCCTGGGTCCCATCACCTGCACCGAAGCAGTTTCTAACTCCTTTCCTAGGAAGGCATGTTAGAGGCTGCCTTCAAGGATCACTTGTGCCTCAGAGTTCGGAAGGGACACTGCCCACGAGTCTCCAACCCTCTCTGGTCTATGTTCCCATGCCGGTTTTGACGAGGGTACTGGAATGCACTCAAAGAACAACGCTTCTGTCTCACGGTGAAGAATAGAGCATTTCAGTGAACCAGGTGGCGTTTCCATTGCAACTCGGCGGGGTGTGTAGGTAGCTTCTTCCTCCCTGCTGTGATGGGCTGGAGGGAAGTTGCACTGCACGACTGCATGGTTCTCTGAGTGAAGAAGAGCACATCTCCACGGCACCCCGTAAACTAACCTGGACCTAGGTTCTGACTCGCTCATGCGCCAGGCTGGTTGAAATGTGCATGGCAGGAATGCTTCTCTCGGAGCAGTCAGTACAGTGTATTTCCGTGCGTCTGCACAGATTCTGGGGTCATAAGTTCCTACTGCCTCCTATCTGCGGTTTTCAGGACCTGCCCCACGGAGCACTTGCATCTCAGCGGGAAGTAGATCACATGTCCCTCGATACTCCCCACTTACCTTTGTTAGCTATTGTCATGGGTTTCCGGAGGAGGGTTTGGATGGGGCCTCGGAAGGAACCTTTGTTTCTCACACGTCCGGGTATAGACTTTCCATTTCACGTTCACTCCTCTGTTGCGATTACTTCTGCCACCCCAGATTTCTTGAAAGCCCAGTTGAAAGCTGCCGAGGAGGAGTGCTTGTGCCTGCCCGTGGCACCCGCTCGTCGAACTGTCAGCTGGCCTCTAACTCCCATATGCGAGAGGCGGGTGGGGAGCTGCAGTCCAGGGATGCTTGTATCGGAGACTCTAGCACAGTGCATTTCGTTGGGGCCTCTGCACCTGAAGTATTTATGCACTCCGATTCCGTTCATTGAGTGGCTTCCCAGAAGCTACCTTCAAGGAACGCTAGTGACTGGGATTCACTTGGACTGCACATCCCTCGAGCCGCCAGGCTTATTTTTATATGATTTCCTGTACCTCTTCTTTTGCGTTTTGCCCGGGAAGTTTAAAGCTCTACTCCAGGAGCGCTTCTTTCTCACCGGAGCTCTCAAGTGCTTTCGTGGCCCTGCTACTCTTCTGTGCAGGGAACCTCGCCCATCCTATCAGTGAGGTTGCGTTGAAAACGGCCGGGCAGCACAGCTGCCCCATCTCAGCGTTAAGTACGTGCATTTCCAAGGCACCTCCTCAGAACAGATCTAACGGCTAGGTTGTAAGGAACTCCCGTAAGAGCAGGGCTAGCTGAAAGCTGCATTCAAGGGCTGTTTGCCTCGGAGAGTGAAGCCCAGGGCAGGGTAACTGAGCTTCCGCACCTACAGTTGACATGAGTTCATGTTGCCTTTTCAGAGGCCTGTGAGTCGCTGCTTTCCGGCAAAGCTTTTCTCCCGTCAGTTACATTGGTCCCATTTCCCTGGAGTGTCCCGCCGCACTTTCACCTATGTCGGCACGGCTTGACGTGAGCGTCTGGTCAGACGCTCCAATGAAGGAAGACTTGCGTCTCACACTTGACCATAGATGGGTTCCATCGCACCTCCACACCTCCCCGGTGTTAGTGTCTACCAGCACCAAAGAGACGCCCCTCGACAGCTGCAATGCGGGAGAGCTTGGATTTCTGACCTAGGTATAGCGCATTTCCACGGCATGTCCTCACTTCGAGTTGAGCTAGGTTCTAAGTCCCCAGCGAGAGATGCTAGCTGAAAGCTGCATTCAAGGAATGCTTTCTGCTCAGACCTAAGCATAGTACATTTTCCCTGGGTCCCATCACCTGCACCGAAGCAGTTTCTAACTCCTTTCCTAGGAAGGCATGTTAGAGGCTGCCTTCAAGGATCACTTGTGCCTCAGAGTTCGGAAGGGACACTGCCCACGAGTCTCCAACCCTCTCTGGTCTATGTTCCCATGCCGGTTTTGACGAGGGTACTGGAATGCACTCAAAGAACAACGCTTCTGTCTCACGGTGAAGAATAGAGCATTTCAGTGAACCAGGTGGCGTTTCCATTGCAACTCGGCGGGGTGTGTAGGTAGCTTCTTCCTCCCTGCTGTGATGGGCTGGAGGGAAGTTGCACTGCACGACTGCATGGTTCTCTGAGTGAAGAAGAGCACATCTCCACGGCACCCCGTAAACTAACCTGGACCTAGGTTCTGACTCGCTCATGCGCCAGGCTGGTTGAAATGTGCATTGCAGGAATGCTTCTCTCGGAGCAGTCAGTACAGTGTATTTCCGTGCGTCTGCACAGATTCTGGGGTCATAAGTTCCTACTGCCTCCTATCTGCGGTTTTCAGGACCTGCCCCACGGAGCACTTGCATCTCAGCGGGAAGTAGATCACATGTCCCTCGATACTCCCCACTTACCTTTGTTAGCTATTGTCATGGGTTTCCGGAGGAGGGTTTGGATGGGGCCTCGGAAGGAACCTTTGTTTCTCACACGTCCGGGTATAGACTTTCCATTTCACGTTCACTCCTCTGTTGCGATTACTTCTGCCACCCCAGATTTCTTGAAAGCCCAGTTGAAAGCTGCCGAGGAGGAGTGCTTGTGCCTGCCCGTGGCACCCGCTCGTCGAACTGTCAGCTGGCCTCTAACTCCCATATGCGAGAGGCGGGTGGGGAGCTGCAGTCCAGGGATGCTTGTATCGGAGACTCTAGCACAGTGCATTTCGTTGGGGCCTCTGCACCTGAAGTATTTATGCGCTCCGATTCCGTTCATTGAGTGGCTTCCCAGAAGCTACCTTCAAGGAACGCTAGTGACTGGGATTCACTTGGACTGCACATCCCTCGAGCCGCCAGGCTTATTTTTATATGATTTCCTGTACCTCTTCTTTTGCGTTTTGCCCGGGAAGTTTAAAGCTCTACTCCAGGAGCGCTTCTTTCTCACCGGAGCTCTCAAGTGCTTTCGTGGCCCTGCTACTCTTCTGTGCAGGGAACCTCGCCCATCCTATCAGTGAGGTTGCGTTGAAAACGGCCGGGCAGCACAGCTGCCCCATCTCAGCGTTAAGTACGTGCATTTCCAAGGCACCTCCTCAGAACAGATCTAACGGCTAGGTTGTAAGGAACTCCCGTAAGAGCAGGGCTAGCTGAAAGCTGCATTCAAGGGCTGTTTGCCTCGGAGAGTGAAGCCCAGGGCAGGGTAACTGAGCTTCCGCACCTACAGTTGACATGAGTTCATGTTGCCTTTTCAGAGGCCTGTGAGTCGCTGCTTTCCGGCAAAGCTTTTCTCCCGTCAGTTACATTGGTCCCATTTCCCTGGAGTGTCCCGCCGCACTTTCACCTATGTCGGCACGGCTTGACGTGAGCGTCTGGTCAGACGCTCCAATGAAGGAAGACTTGCGTCTCACACTTGACCATAGATGGGTTCCATCGCACCTCCACACCTCCCCGGTGTTAGTGTCTACCAGCACCAAAGAGACGCCCCTCGACAGCTGCAATGCGGGAGAGCTTGGATTTCTGACCTAGGTATAGCGCATTTCCACGGCATGTCCTCACTTCGAGTTGAGCTAGGTTCTAAGTCCCCAGCGAGAGATGCTAGCTGAAAGCTGCATTCAAGGAATGCTTTCTGCTCAGACCTAAGCATAGTACATTTTCCCTGGGTCCCATCACCTGCACCGAAGCAGTTTCTAACTCCTTTCCTAGGAAGGCATGTTAGAGGCTGCCTTCAAGGATCACTTGTGCCTCAGAGTTCGGAAGGGACACTGCCCACGAGTCTCCAACCCTCTCTGGTCTATGTTCCCATGCCGGTTTTGACGAGGGTACTGGAATGCACTCAAAGAACAACGCTTCTGTCTCACGGTGAAGAATAGAGCATTTCAGTGAACCAGGTGGCGTTTCCATTGCAACTCGGCGGGGTGTGTAGGTAGCTTCTTCCTCCCTGCTGTGATGGGCTGGAGGGAAGTTGCACTGCACGACTGCATGGTTCTCTGAGTGAAGAAGAGCACATCTCCACGGCACCCCGTAAACTAACCTGGACCTAGGTTCTGACTCGCTCATGCGCCAGGCTGGTTGAAATGTGCATTGCAGGAATGCTTCTCTCGGAGCAGTCAGTACAGTGTATTTCCGTGCGTCTGCACAGATTCTGGGGTCATAAGTTCCTACTGCCTCCTATCTGCGGTTTTCAGGACCTGCCCCACGGAGCACTTGCATCTCAGCGGGAAGTAGATCACATGTCCCTCGATACTCCCCACTTACCTTTGTTAGCTATTGTCATGGGTTTCCGGAGGAGGGTTTGGATGGGGCCTCGGAAGGAACCTTTGTTTCTCACACGTCCGGGTATAGACTTTCCATTTCACGTTCACTCCTCTGTTGCGATTACTTCTGCCACCCCAGATTTCTTGAAAGCCCAGTTGAAAGCTGCCGAGGAGGAGTGCTTGTGCCTGCCCGTGGCACCCGCTCGTCGAACTGTCAGCTGGCCTCTAACTCCCATATGCGAGAGGCGGGTGGGGAGCTGCAGTCCAGGGATGCTTGTATCGGAGACTCTAGCACAGTGCATTTCGTTGGGGCCTCTGCACCTGAAGTATTTATGCGCTCCGATTCCGTTCATTGAGTGGCTTCCCAGAAGCTACCTTCAAGGAACGCTAGTGACTGGGATTCACTTGGACTGCACATCCCTCGAGCCGCCAGGCTGATTTTTATATGATTTCCTGTACCTCTTCTTTTGCGTTTTGCCCGGGAAGTTTAAAGCTCTACTCCAGGAGCGCTTCTTTCTCACCGGAGCTCTCAAGTGCTTTCGTGGCCCTGCTACTCTTCTGTGCAGGGAACCTCGCCCATCCTATCAGTGAGGTTGCGTTGAAAACGGCCGGGCAGCACAGCTGCCCCATCTCAGCGTTAAGTACGTGCATTTCCAAGGCACCTCCTCAGAACAGATCTAACGGCTAGGTTGTAAGGAACTCCCGTAAGAGCAGGGCTAGCTGAAAGCTGCATTCAAGGGCTGTTTGCCTCGGAGAGTGAAGCCCAGGGCAGGGTAACTGAGCTTCCGCACCTACAGTTGACATGAGTTCATGTTGCCTTTTCAGAGGCCTGTGAGTCGCTGCTTTCCGGCAAAGCTTTTCTCCCGTCAGTTACATTGGTCCCATTTCCCTGGAGTGTCCCGCCGCACTTTCACCTATGTCGGCACGGCTTGACGTGAGCGTCTGGTCAGACGCTCCAATGAAGGAAGACTTGCGTCTCACACTTGACCATAGATGGGTTCCATCGCACCTCCACACCTCCCCGGTGTTAGTGTCTACCAGCACCAAAGAGACGCCCCTCGACAGCTGCAATGCGGGAGAGCTTGGATTTCTGACCTAGGTATAGCGCATTTCCACGGCATGTCCTCACTTCGAGTTGAGCTAGGTTCTAAGTCCCCAGCGAGAGATGCTAGCTGAAAGCTGCATTCAAGGAATGCTTTCTGCTCAGACCTAAGCATAGTACATTTTCCCTGGGTCCCATCACCTGCACCGAAGCAGTTTCTAACTCCTTTCCTAGGAAGGCATGTTAGAGGCTGCCTTCAAGGATCACTTGTGCCTCAGAGTTCGGAAGGGACACTGCCCACGAGTCTCCAACCCTCTCTGGTCTATGTTCCCATGCCGGTTTTGACGAGGGTACTGGAATGCACTCAAAGAACAACGCTTCTGTCTCACGGTGAAGAATAGAGCATTTCAGTGAACCAGGTGGCGTTTCCATTGCAACTCGGCGGGGTGTGTAGGTAGCTTCTTCCTCCCTGCTGTGATGGGCTGGAGGGAAGTTGCACTGCACGACTGCATGGTTCTCTGAGTGAAGAAGAGCACATCTCCACGGCACCCCGTAAACTAACCTGGACCTAGGTTCTGACTCGCTCATGCGCCAGGCTGGTTGAAATGTGCATTGCAGGAATGCTTCTCTCGGAGCAGTCAGTACAGTGTATTTCCGTGCGTCTGCACAGATTCTGCGGTCATAAGTTCCTACTGCCTCCTATCTGCGGTTTTCAGGACCTGCCCCACGGAGCACTTGCATCTCAGCGGGAAGTAGATCACATGTCCCTCGATACTCCCCACTTACCTTTGTTAGCTATTGTCATGGGTTTCCGGAGGAGGGTTTGGATGGGGCCTCGGAAGGAACCTTTGTTTCTCACACGTCCGGGTATAGACTTTCCATTTCACGTTCACTCCTCTGTTGCGATTACTTCTGCCACCCCAGATTTCTTGAAAGCCCAGTTGAAAGCTGCCGAGGAGGAGTGCTTGTGCCTGCCCGTGGCACCCGCTCGTCGAACTGTCAGCTGGCCTCTAACTCCCATATGCGAGAGGCGGGTGGGGTGCTGCAGTCCAGGGATGCTTGTATCGGAGACTCTAGCACAGTGCATTTCGTTGGGGCCTCTGCACCTGAAGTATTTATGCGCTCCGATTCCGTTCATTGAGTGGCTTCCCAGAAGCTACCTTCAAGGAACGCTAGTGACTGGGATTCACTTGGACTGCACATCCCTCGAGCCGCCAGGCTTATTTTTATATGATTTCCTGTACCTCTTCTTTTGCGTTTTGCCCGGGAAGTTTAAAGCTCTACTCCAGGAGCGCTTCTTTCTCACCGGAGCTCTCAAGTGCTTTCGTGGCCCTGCTACTCTTCTGTGCAGGGAACCTCGCCCATCCTATCAGTGAGGTTGCGTTGAAAACGGCCGGGCAGCACAGCTGCCCCATCTCAGCGTTAAGTACGTGCATTTCCAAGGCACCTCCTCAGAACAGATCTAACGGCTAGGTTGTAAGGAACTCCCGTAAGAGCAGGGCTAGCTGAAAGCTGCATTCAAGGGCTGTTTGCCTCGGAGAGTGAAGCCCAGGGCAGGGTAACTGAGCTTCCGCACCTACAGTTGACATGAGTTCATGTTGCCTTTTCAGAGGCCTGTGAGTCGCTGCTTTCCGGCAAAGCTTTTCTCCCGTCAGTTACATTGGTCCCATTTCCCTGGAGTGTCCCGCCGCACTTTCACCTATGTCGGCACGGCTTGACGTGAGCGTCTGGTCAGACGCTCCAATGAAGGAAGACTTGCGTCTCACACTTGACCATAGATGGGTTCCATCGCACCTCCACACCTCCCCGGTGTTAGTGTCTACCAGCACCAAAGAGACGCCCCTCGACAGCTGCAATGCGGGAGAGCTTGGATTTCTGACCTAGGTATAGCGCATTTCCACGGCATGTCCTCACTTCGAGTTGAGCTAGGTTCTAAGTCCCCAGCGAGAGATGCTAGCTGAAAGCTGCATTCAAGGAATGCTTTCTGCTCAGACCTAAGCATAGTACATTTTCCCTGGGTCCCATCACCTGCACCGAAGCAGTTTCTAACTCCTTTCCTAGGAAGGCATGTTAGAGGCTGCCTTCAAGGATCACTTGTGCCTCAGAGTTCGGAAGGGACACTGCCCACGAGTCTCCAACCCTCTCTGGTCTATGTTCCCATGCCGGTTTTGACGAGGGTACTGGAATGCACTCAAAGAACAACGCTTCTGTCTCACGGTGAAGAATAGAGCATTTCAGTGAACCAGGTGGCGTTTCCATTGCAACTCGGCGGGGTGTGTAGGTAGCTTCTTCCTCCCTGCTGTGATGGGCTGGAGGGAAGTTGCACTGCACGACTGCATGGTTCTCTGAGTGAAGAAGAGCACATCTCCACGGCACCCCGTAAACTAACCTGGACCTAGGTTCTGACTCGCTCATGCGCCAGGCTGGTTGAAATGTGCATTGCAGGAATGCTTCTCTCGGAGCAGTCAGTACAGTGTATTTCCGTGCGTCTGCACAGATTCTGCGGTCATAAGTTCCTACTGCCTCCTATCTGCGGTTTTCAGGACCTGCCCCACGGAGCACTTGCATCTCAGCGGGAAGTAGATCACATGTCCCTCGATACTCCCCACTTACCTTTGTTAGCTATTGTCATGGGTTTCCGGAGGAGGGTTTGGATGGGGCCTCGGAAGGAACCTTTGTTTCTCACACGTCCGGGTATAGACTTTCCATTTCACGTTCACTCCTCTGTTGCGATTACTTCTGCCACCCCAGATTTCTTGAAAGCCCAGTTGAAAGCTGCCGAGGAGGAGTGCTTGTGCCTGCCCGTGGCACCCGCTCGTCGAACTGTCAGCTGGCCTCTAACTCCCATATGCGAGAGGCGGGTGGGGAGCTGCAGTCCAGGGATGCTTGTATCGGAGACTCTAGCACAGTGCATTTCGTTGGGGCCTCTGCACCTGAAGTATTTATGCGCTCCGATTCCGTTCATTGAGTGGCTTCCCAGAAGCTACCTTCAAGGAACGCTAGTGACTGGGATTCACTTGGACTGCACATCCCTCGAGCCGCCAGGCTGATTTTTATATGATTTCCTGTACCTCTTCTTTTGCGTTTTGCCCGGGAAGTTTAAAGCTCTACTCCAGGAGCGCTTCTTTCTCACCGGAGCTCTCAAGTGCTTTCGTGGCCCTGCTACTCTTCTGTGCAGGGAACCTCGCCCATCCTATCAGTGAGGTTGCGTTGAAAACGGCCGGGCAGCACAGCTGCCCCATCTCAGCGTTAAGTACGTGCATTTCCAAAGCACCTCCTCAGAACAGATCTAACGGCTAGGTTGTAAGGAACTCCCGTAAGAGCAGGGCTAGCTGAAAGCTGCATTCAAGGGCTGTTTGCCTCGGAGAGTGAAGCCCAGGGCAGGGTAACTGAGCTTCCGCACCTACAGTTGACATGAGTTCATGTTGCCTTTTCAGAGGCCTGTGAGTCGCTGCTTTCCGGCAAAGCTTTTCTCCCGTCAGTTACATTGGTCCCATTTCCCTGGAGTGTCCCGCCGCACTTTCACCTATGTCGGCACGGCTTGACGTGAGCGTCTGGTCAGACGCTCCAATGAAGGAAGACTTGCGTCTCACACTTGACCATAGATGGGTTCCATCGCACCTCCACACCTCCCCGGTGTTAGTGTCTACCAGCACCAAAGAGACGCCCCTCGACAGCTGCAATGCGGGAGAGCTTGGATTTCTGACCTAGGTATAGCGCATTTCCACGGCATGTCCTCACTTCGAGTTGAGCTAGGTTCTAAGTCCCCAGCGAGAGATGCTAGCTGAAAGCTGCATTCAAGGAATGCTTTCTGCTCAGACCTAAGCATAGTACATTTTCCCTGGGTCCCATCACCTGCACCGAAGCAGTTTCTAACTCCTTTCCTAGGAAGGCATGTTAGAGGCTGCCTTCAAGGATCACTTGTGCCTCAGAGTTCGGAAGGGACACTGCCCACGAGTCTCCAACCCTCTCTGGTCTATGTTCCCATGCCGGTTTTGACGAGGGTACTGGAATGCACTCAAAGAACAACGCTTCTGTCTCACGGTGAAGAATAGAGCATTTCAGTGAACCAGGTGGCGTTTCCATTGCAACTCGGCGGGGTGTGTAGGTAGCTTCTTCCTCCCTGCTGTGATGGGCTGGAGGGAAGTTGCACTGCACGACTGCATGGTTCTCTGAGTGAAGAAGAGCACATCTCCACGGCACCCCGTAAACTAACCTGGACCTAGGTTCTGACTCGCTCATGCGCCAGGCTGGTTGAAATGTGCATTGCAGGAATGCTTCTCTCGGAGCAGTCAGTACAGTGTATTTCCGTGCGTCTGCACAGATTCTGCGGTCATAAGTTCCTACTGCCTCCTATCTGCGGTTTTCAGGACCTGCCCCACGGAGCACTTGCATCTCAGCGGGAAGTAGATCACATGTCCCTCGATACTCCCCACTTACCTTTGTTAGCTATTGTCATGGGTTTCCGGAGGAGGGTTTGGATGGGGCCTCGGAAGGAACCTTTGTTTCTCACACGTCCGGGTATAGACTTTCCATTTCACGTTCACTCCTCTGTTGCGATTACTTCTGCCACCCCAGATTTCTTGAAAGCCCAGTTGAAAGCTGCCGAGGAGGAGTGCTTGTGCCTGCCCGTGGCACCCGCTCGTCGAACTGTCAGCTGGCCTCTAACTCCCATATGCGAGAGGCGGGTGGGGAGCTGCAGTCCAGGGATGCTTGTATCGGAGACTCTAGCACAGTGCATTTCGTTGGGGCCTCTGCACCTGAAGTATTTATGCGCTCCGATTCCGTTCATTGAGTGGCTTCCCAGAAGCTACCTTCAAGGAACGCTAGTGACTGGGATTCACTTGGACTGCACATCCCTCGAGCCGCCAGGCTTATTTTTATATGATTTCCTGTACCTCTTCTTTTGCGTTTTGCCCGGGAAGTTTAAAGCTCTACTCCAGGAGTGCTTCTTTCTCACCGGAGCTCTCAAGTGCTTTCGTGGCCCTGCTACTCTTCTGTGCAGGGAACCTCGCCCATCCTATCAGTGAGGTTGCGTTGAAAACGGCCGGGCAGCACAGCTGCCCCATCTCAGCGTTAAGTACGTGCATTTCCAAGGCACCTCCTCAGAACAGATCTAACGGCTAGGTTGTAAGGAACTCCCGTAAGAGCAGGGCTAGCTGAAAGCTGCATTCAAGGGCTGTTTGCCTCGGAGAGTGAAGCCCAGGGCAGGGTAACTGAGCTTCCGCACCTACAGTTGACATGAGTTCATGTTGCCTTTTCAGAGGCCTGTGAGTCGCTGCTTTCCGGCAAAGCTTTTCTCCCGTCAGTTACATTGGTCCCATTTCCCTGGAGTGTCCCGCCGCACTTTCACCTATGTCGGCACGGCTTGACGTGAGCGTCTGGTCAGACGCTCCAATGAAGGAAGACTTGCGTCTCACACTTGACCATAGATGGGTTCCATCGCACCTCCACACCTCCCCGGTGTTAGTGTCTACCAGCACCAAAGAGACGCCCCTCGACAGCTGCAATGCGGGAGAGCTTGGATTTCTGACCTAGGTATAGCGCATTTCCACGGCATGTCCTCACTTCGAGTTGAGCTAGGTTCTAAGTCCCCAGCGAGAGATGCTAGCTGAAAGCTGCATTCAAGGAATGCTTTCTGCTCAGACCTAAGCATAGTACATTTTCCCTGGGTCCCATCACCTGCACCGAAGCAGTTTCTAACTCCTTTCCTAGGAAGGCATGTTAGAGGCTGCCTTCAAGGATCACTTGTGCCTCAGAGTTCGGAAGGGACACTGCCCACGAGTCTCCAACCCTCTCTGGTCTATGTTCCCATGCCGGTTTTGACGAGGGTACTGGAATGCACTCAAAGAACAACGCTTCTGTCTCACGGTGAAGAATAGAGCATTTCAGTGAACCAGGTGGCGTTTCCATTGCAACTCGGCGGGGTGTGTAGGTAGCTTCTTCCTCCCTGCTGTGATGGGCTGGAGGGAAGTTGCACTGCACGACTGCATGGTTCTCTGAGTGAAGAAGAGCACATCTCCACGGCACCCCGTAAACTAACCTGGACCTAGGTTCTGACTCGCTCATGCGCCAGGCTGGTTGAAATGTGCATTGCAGGAATGCTTCTCTCGGAGCAGTCAGTACAGTGTATTTCCGTGCGTCTGCACAGATTCTGCGGTCATAAGTTCCTACTGCCTCCTATCTGCGGTTTTCAGGACCTGCCCCACGGAGCACTTGCATCTCAGCGGGAAGTAGATCACATGTCCCTCGATACTCCCCACTTACCTTTGTTAGCTATTGTCATGGGTTTCCGGAGGAGGGTTTGGATGGGGCCTCGGAAGGAACCTTTGTTTCTCACACGTCCGGGTATAGACTTTCCATTTCACGTTCACTCCTCTGTTGCGATTACTTCTGCCACCCCAGATTTCTTGAAAGCCCAGTTGAAAGCTGCCGAGGAGGAGTGCTTGTGCCTGCCCGTGGCACCCGCTCGTCGAACTGTCAGCTGGCCTCTAACTCCCATATGCGAGAGGCGGGTGGGGAGCTGCAGTCCAGGGATGCTTGTATCGGAGACTCTAGCACAGTGCATTTCGTTGGGGCCTCTGCACCTGAAGTATTTATGCGCTCCGATTCCGTTCATTGAGTGGCTTCCCAGAAGCTACCTTCAAGGAACGCTAGTGACTGGGATTCACTTGGACTGCACATCCCTCGAGCCGCCAGGCTTATTTTTATATGATTTCCTGTACCTCTTCCTTTGCGTTTTGCCCGGGAAGTTTAAAGCTCTACTCCAGGAGCGCTTCTTTCTCACCGGAGCTCTCAAGTGCTTTCGTGGCCCTGCTACTCTTCTGTGCAGGGAACCTCGCCCATCCTATCAGTGAGGTTGCGTTGAAAACGGCCGGGCAGCACAGCTGCCCCATCTCAGCGTTAAGTACGTGCATTTCCAAGGCACCTCCTCAGAACAGATCTAACGGCTAGGTTGTAAGGAACTCCCGTAAGAGCAGGGCTAGCTGAAAGCTGCATTCAAGGGCTGTTTGCCTCGGAGAGTGAAGCCCAGGGCAGGGTAACTGAGCTTCCGCACCTACAGTTGACATGAGTTCATGTTGCCTTTTCAGAGGCCTGTGAGTCGCTGCTTTCCGGCAAAGCTTTTCTCCCGTCAGTTACATTGGTCTCATTTCCCTGGAGTGTCCCGCCGCACTTTCACCTATGTCGGCACGGCTTGACGTGAGCGTCTGGTCAGACGCTCCAATGAAGGAAGACTTGCGTCTCACACTTGACCATAGATGGGTTCCATCGCACCTCCACACCTCCCCGGTGTTAGTGTCTACCAGCACCAAAGAGACGCCCCTCGACAGCTGCAATGCGGGAGAGCTTGGATTTCTGACCTAGGTATAGCGCATTTCCACGGCATGTCCTCACTTCGAGTTGAGCTAGGTTCTAAGTCCCCAGCGAGAGATGCTAGCTGAAAGCTGCATTCAAGGAATGCTTTCTGCTCAGACCTAAGCATAGTACATTTTCCCTGGGTCCCATCACCTGCACCGAAGCAGTTTCTAACTCCTTTCCTAGGAAGGCATGTTAGAGGCTGCCTTCAAGGATCACTTGTGCCTCAGAGTTCGGAAGGGACACTGCCCACGAGTCTCCAACCCTCTCTGGTCTATGTTCCCATGCCGGTTTTGACGAGGGTACTGGAATGCACTCAAAGAACAACGCTTCTGTCTCACGGTGAAGAATAGAGCATTTCAGTGAACCAGGTGGCGTTTCCATTGCAACTCGGCGGGGTGTGTAGGTAGCTTCTTCCTCCCTGCTGTGATGGGCTGGAGGGAAGTTGCACTGCACGACTGCATGGTTCTCTGAGTGAAGAAGAGCACATCTCCACGGCACCCCGTAAACTAACCTGGACCTAGGTTCTGACTCGCTCATGCGCCAGGCTGGTTGAAATGTGCATTGCAGGAATGCTTCTCTCGGAGCAGTCAGTACAGTGTATTTCCGTGCGTCTGCACAGATTCTGCGGTCATAAGTTCCTACTGCCTCCTATCTGCGGTTTTCAGGACCTGCCCCACGGAGCACTTGCATCTCAGCGGGAAGTAGATCACATGTCCCTCGATACTCCCCACTTACCTTTGTTAGCTATTGTCATGGGTTTCCGGAGGAGGGTTTGGATGGGGCCTCGGAAGGAACCTTTGTTTCTCACACGTCCGGGTATAGACTTTCCATTTCACGTTCACTCCTCTGTTGCGATTACTTCTGCCACCCCAGATTTCTTGAAAGCCCAGTTGAAAGCTGCCGAGGAGGAGTGCTTGTGCCTGCCCGTGGCACCCGCTCGTCGAACTGTCAGCTGGCCTCTAACTCCCATATGCGAGAGGCGGGTGGGGAGCTGCAGTCCAGGGATGCTTGTATCGGAGACTCTAGCACAGTGCATTTCGTTGGGGCCTCTGCACCTGAAGTATTTATGCGCTCCGATTCCGTTCATTGAGTGGCTTCCCAGAAGCTACCTTCAAGGAACGCTAGTGACTGGGATTCACTTGGACTGCACATCCCTCGAGCCGCCAGGCTTATTTTTATATGATTTCCTGTACCTCTTCTTTTGCGTTTTGCCCGGGAAGTTTAAAGCTCTACTCCAGGAGCGCTTCTTTCTCACCGGAGCTCTCAAGTGCTTTCGTGGCCCTGCTACTCTTCTGTGCAGGGAACCTCGCCCATCCTATCAGTGAGGTTGCGTTGAAAACGGCCGGGCAGCACAGCTGCCCCATCTCAGCGTTAAGTACGTGCATTTCCAAGGCACCTCCTCAGAACAGATCTAACGGCTAGGTTGTAAGGAACTCCCGTAAGAGCAGGGCTAGCTGAAAGCTGCATTCAAGGGCTGTTTGCCTCGGAGAGTGAAGCCCAGGGCAGGGTAACTGAGCTTCCGCACCTACAGTTGACATGAGTTCATGTTGCCTTTTCAGAGGCCTGTGAGTCGCTGCTTTCCGGCAAAGCTTTTCTCCCGTCAGTTACATTGGTCCCATTTCCCTGGAGTGTCCCGCCGCACTTTCACCTATGTCGGCACGGCTTGACGTGAGCGTCTGGTCAGACGCTCCAATGAAGGAAGACTTGCGTCTCACACTTGACCATAGATGGGTTCCATCGCACCTCCACACCTCCCCGGTGTTAGTGTCTACCAGCACCAAAGAGACGCCCCTCGACAGCTGCAATGCGGGAGAGCTTGGATTTCTGACCTAGGTATAGCGCATTTCCACGGCATGTCCTCACTTCGAGTTGAGCTAGGTTCTAAGTCCCCAGCGAGAGATGCTAGCTGAAAGCTGCATTCAAGGAATGCTTTCTGCTCAGACCTAAGCATAGTACATTTTCCCTGGGTCCCATCACCTGCACCGAAGCAGTTTCTAACTCCTTTCCTAGGAAGGCATGTTAGAGGCTGCCTTCAAGGATCACTTGTGCCTCAGAGTTCGGAAGGGACACTGCCCACGAGTCTCCAACCCTCTCTGGTCTATGTTCCCATGCCGGTTTTGACGAGGGTACTGGAATGCACTCAAAGAACAACGCTTCTGTCTCACGGTGAAGAATAGAGCATTTCAGTGAACCAGGTGGCGTTTCTATTGCAACTCGGCGGGGTGTGTAGGTAGCTTCTTCCTCCCTGCTGTGATGGGCTGGAGGGAAGTTGCACTGCACGACTGCATGGTTCTCTGAGTGAAGAAGAGCACATCTCCACGGCACCCCGTAAACTAACCTGGACCTAGGTTCTGACTCGCTCATGCGCCAGGCTGGTTGAAATGTGCATTGCAGGAATGCTTCTCTCGGAGCAGTCAGTACAGTGTATTTCCGTGCGTCTGCACAGATTCTGCGGTCATAAGTTCCTACTGCCTCCTATCTGCGGTTTTCAGGACCTGCCCCACGGAGCACTTGCATCTCAGCGGGAAGTAGATCACATGTCCCTCGATACTCCCCACTTACCTTTGTTAGCTATTGTCATGGTTTCCGGAGGAGGGTTTGGATGGGGCCTCGGAAGGAACCTTTGTTTCTCACACGTCCGGGTATAGACTTTCCATTTCACGTTCACTCCTCTGTTGCGATTACTTCTGCCACCCCAGATTTCTTGAAAGCCCAGTTGAAAGCTGCCGAGGAGGAGTGCTTGTGCCTGCCCGTGGCACCCGCTCGTCGAACTGTCAGCTGGCCTCTAACTCCCATATGCGAGAGGCGGGTGGGGAGCTGCAGTCCAGGGATGCTTGTATCGGAGACTCTAGCACAGTGCATTTCGTTGGGGCCTCTGCACCTGAAGTATTTATGCGCTCCGATTCCGTTCATTGAGTGGCTTCCCAGAAGCTACCTTCAAGGAACGCTAGTGACTGGGATTCACTTGGACTGCACATCCCTCGAGCCGCCAGGCTTATTTTTATATGATTTCCTGTACCTCTTCTTTTGCGTTTTGCCCGGGAAGTTTAAAGCTCTACTCCAGGAGCGCTTCTTTCTCACCGGAGCTCTCAAGTGCTTTCGTGGCCCTGCTACTCTTCTGTGCAGGGAACCTCGCCCATCCTATCAGTGAGGTTGCGTTGAAAACGGCCGGGCAGCACAGCTGCCCCATCTCAGCGTTAAGTACGTGCATTTCCAAGGCACCTCCTCAGAACAGATCTAACGGCTAGGTTGTAAGGAACTCCCGTAAGAGCAGGGCTAGCTGAAAGCTGCATTCAAGGGCTGTTTGCCTCGGAGAGTGAAGCCCAGGGCAGGGTAACTGAGCTTCCGCACCTACAGTTGACATGAGTTCATGTTGCCTTTTCAGAGGCCTGTGAGTCGCTGCTTTCCGGCAAAGCTTTTCTCCCGTCAGTTACATTGGTCCCATTTCCCTGGAGTGTCCCGCCGCACTTTCACCTATGTCGGCACGGCTTGACGTGAGCGTCTGGTCAGACGCTCCAATGAAGGAAGACTTGCGTCTCACACTTGACCATAGATGGGTTCCATCGCACCTCCACACCTCCCCGGTGTTAGTGTCTACCAGCACCAAAGAGACGCCCCTCGACAGCTGCAATGCGGGAGAGCTTGGATTTCTGACCTAGGTATAGCGCATTTCCACGGCATGTCCTCACTTCGAGTTGAGCTAGGTTCTAAGTCCCCAGCGAGAGATGCTAGCTGAAAGCTGCATTCAAGGAATGCTTTCTGCTCAGACCTAAGCATAGTACATTTTCCCTGGGTCCCATCACCTGCACCGAAGCAGTTTCTAACTCCTTTCCTAGGAAGGCATGTTAGAGGCTGCCTTCAAGGATCACTTGTGCCTCAGAGTTCGGAAGGGACACTGCCCACGAGTCTCCAACCCTCTCTGGTCTATGTTCCCATGCCGGTTTTGACGAGGGTACTGGAATGCACTCAAAGAACAACGCTTCTGTCTCACGGTGAAGAATAGAGCATTTCAGTGAACCAGGTGGCGTTTCCATTGCAACTCGGCGGGGTGTGTAGGTAGCTTCTTCCTCCCTGCTGTGATGGGCTGGAGGGAAGTTGCACTGCACGACTGCATGGTTCTCTGAGTGAAGAAGAGCACATCTCCACGGCACCCCGTAAACTAACCTGGACCTAGGTTCTGACTCGCTCATGCGCCAGGCTGGTTGAAATGTGCATTGCAGGAATGCTTCTCTCGGAGCAGTCAGTACAGTGTATTTCCGTGCGTCTGCACAGATTCTGCGGTCATAAGTTCCTACTGCCTCCTATCTGCGGTTTTCAGGACCTGCCCCACGGAGCACTTGCATCTCAGCGGGAAGTAGATCACATGTCCCTCGATACTCCCCACTTACCTTTGTTAGCTATTGTCATGGGTTTCCGGAGGAGGGTTTGGATGGGGCCTCGGAAGGAACCTTTGTTTCTCACACGTCCGGGTATAGACTTTCCATTTCACGTTCACTCCTCTGTTGCGATTACTTCTGCCACCCCAGATTTCTTGAAAGCCCAGTTGAAAGCTGCCGAGGAGGAGTGCTTGTGCCTGCCCGTGGCACCCGCTCGTCGAACTGTCAGCTGGCCTCTAACTCCCATATGCGAGAGGCGGGTGGGGAGCTGCAGTCCAGGGATGCTTGTATCGGAGACTCTAGCACAGTGCATTTCGTTGGGGCCTCTGCACCTGAAGTATTTATGCGCTCCGATTCCGTTCATTGAGTGGCTTCCCAGAAGCTACCTTCAAGGAACGCTAGTGACTGGGATTCACTTGGACTGCACATCCCTCGAGCCGCCAGGCTTATTTTTATATGATTTCCTGTACCTCTTCTTTTGCGTTTTGCCCGGGAAGTTTAAAGCTCTACTCCAGGAGCGCTTCTTTCTCACCGGAGCTCTCAAGTGCTTTCGTGGCCCTGCTACTCTTCTGTGCAGGGAACCTCGCCCATCCTATCAGTGAGGTTGCGTTGAAAACGGCCGGGCAGCACAGCTGCCCCATCTCAGCGTTAAGTACGTGCATTTCCAAGGCACCTCCTCAGAACAGATCTAACGGCTAGGTTGTAAGGAACTCCCGTAAGAGCAGGGCTAGCTGAAAGCTGCATTCAAGGGCTGTTTGCCTCGGAGAGTGAAGCCCAGGGCAGGGTAACTGAGCTTCCGCACCTACAGTTGACATGAGTTCATGTTGCCTTTTCAGAGGCCTGTGAGTCGCTGCTTTCCGGCAAAGCTTTTCTCCCGTCAGTTACATTGGTCCCATTTCCCTGGAGTGTCCCGCCGCACTTTCACCTATGTCGGCACGGCTTGACGTGAGCGTCTGGTCAGACGCTCCAATGAAGGAAGACTTGCGTCTCACACTTGACCATAGATGGGTTCCATCGCACCTCCACACCTCCCCGGTGTTAGTGTCTACCAGCACCAAAGAGACGCCCCTCGACAGCTGCAATGCGGGAGAGCTTGGATTTCTGACCTAGGTATAGCGCATTTCCACGGCATGTCCTCACTTCGAGTTGAGCTAGGTTCTAAGTCCCCAGCGAGAGATGCTAGCTGAAAGCTGCATTCAAGGAATGCTTTCTGCTCAGACCTAAGCATAGTACATTTTCCCTGGGTCCCATCACCTGCACCGAAGCAGTTTCTAACTCCTTTCCTAGGAAGGCATGTTAGAGGCTGCCTTCAAGGATCACTTGTGCCTCAGAGTTCGGAAGGGACACTGCCCACGAGTCTCCAACCCTCTCTGGTCTATGTTCCCATGCCGGTTTTGACGAGGGTACTGGAATGCACTCAAAGAACAACGCTTCTGTCTCACGGTGAAGAATAGAGCATTTCAGTGAACCAGGTGGCGTTTCCATTGCAACTCGGCGGGGTGTGTAGGTAGCTTCTTCCTCCCTGCTGTGATGGGCTGGAGGGAAGTTGCACTGCACGACTGCATGGTTCTCTGAGTGAAGAAGAGCACATCTCCACGGCACCCCGTAAACTAACCTGGACCTAGGTTCTGACTCGCTCATGCGCCAGGCTGGTTGAAATGTGCATTGCAGGAATGCTTCTCTCGGAGCAGTCAGTACAGTGTATTTCCGTGCGTCTGCACAGATTCTGCGGTCATAAGTTCCTACTGCCTCCTATCTGCGGTTTTCAGGACCTGCCCCACGGAGCACTTGCATCTCAGCGGGAAGTAGATCACATGTCCCTCGATACTCCCCACTTACCTTTGTTAGCTATTGTCATGGGTTTCCGGAGGAGGGTTTGGATGGGGCCTCGGAAGGAACCTTTGTTTCTCACACGTCCGGGTATAGACTTTCCATTTCACGTTCACTCCTCTGTTGCGATTACTTCTGCCACCCCAGATTTCTTGAAAGCCCAGTTGAAAGCTGCCGAGGAGGAGTGCTTGTGCCTGCCCGTGGCACCCGCTCGTCGAACTGTCAGCTGGCCTCTAACTCCCATATGCGAGAGGCGGGTGGGGAGCTGCAGTCCAGGGATGCTTGTATCGGAGACTCTAGCACAGTGCATTTCGTTGGGGCCTCTGCACCTGAAGTATTTATGCGCTCCGATTCCGTTCATTGAGTGGCTTCCCAGAAGCTACCTTCAAGGAACGCTAGTGACTGGGATTCACTTGGACTGCACATCCCTCGAGCCGCCAGGCTTATTTTTATATGATTTCCTGTACCTCTTCTTTTGCGTTTTGCCCGGGAAGTTTAAAGCTCTACTCCAGGAGTGCTTCTTTCTCACCGGAGCTCTCAAGTGCTTTCGTGGCCCTGCTACTCTTCTGTGCAGGGAACCTCGCCCATCCTATCAGTGAGGTTGCGTTGAAAACGGCCGGGCAGCACAGCTGCCCCATCTCAGCGTTAAGTACGTGCATTTCCAAGGCACCTCCTCAGAACAGATCTAACGGCTAGGTTGTAAGGAACTCCCGTAAGAGCAGGGCT
The DNA here is from genome assembly GCF_048164855.1 of Canis lupus baileyi. Taxonomy (NCBI): domain Eukaryota; kingdom Metazoa; phylum Chordata; class Mammalia; order Carnivora; family Canidae; genus Canis; species Canis lupus. The sequence goes on along the minus strand of NC_132876.1, from coordinate 75,028,640 downwards.
AGCTGAAAGCTGCATTCAAGGGCTGTTTGCCTCGGAGAGTGAAGCCCAGGGCAGGGTAACTGAGCTTCCGCACCTACAGTTGACATGAGTTCATGTTGCCTTTTCAGAGGCCTGTGAGTCGCTGCTTTCCGGCAAAGCTTTTCTCCCGTCAGTTACATTGGTCCCATTTCCCTGGAGTGTCCCGCCGCACTTTCACCTATGTCGGCACGGCTTGACGTGAGCGTCTGGTCAGACGCTCCAATGAAGGAAGACTTGCGTCTCACACTTGACCATAGATGGGTTCCATCGCACCTCCACACCTCCCCGGTGTTAGTGTCTACCAGCACCAAAGAGACGCCCCTCGACAGCTGCAATGCGGGAGAGCTTGGATTTCTGACCTAGGTATAGCGCATTTCCACGGCATGTCCTCACTTCGAGTTGAGCTAGGTTCTAAGTCCCCAGCGAGAGATGCTAGCTGAAAGCTGCATTCAAGGAATGCTTTCTGCTCAGACCTAAGCATAGTACATTTTCCCTGGGTCCCATCACCTGCACCGAAGCAGTTTCTAACTCCTTTCCTAGGAAGGCATGTTAGAGGCTGCCTTCAAGGATCACTTGTGCCTCAGAGTTCGGAAGGGACACTGCCCACGAGTCTCCAACCCTCTCTGGTCTATGTTCCCATGCCGGTTTTGACGAGGGTACTGGAATGCACTCAAAGAACAACGCTTCTGTCTCACGGTGAAGAATAGAGCATTTCAGTGAACCAGGTGGCGTTTCCATTGCAACTCGGCGGGGTGTGTAGGTAGCTTCTTCCTCCCTGCTGTGATGGGCTGGAGGGAAGTTGCACTGCACGACTGCATGGTTCTCTGAGTGAAGAAGAGCACATCTCCACGGCACCCCGTAAACTAACCTGGACCTAGGTTCTGACTCGCTCATGCGCCAGGCTGGTTGAAATGTGCATTGCAGGAATGCTTCTCTCGGAGCAGTCAGTACAGTGTATTTCCGTGCGTCTGCACAGATTCTGCGGTCATAAGTTCCTACTGCCTCCTATCTGCGGTTTTCAGGACCTGCCCCACGGAGCACTTGCATCTCAGCGGGAAGTAGATCACATGTCCCTCGATACTCCCCACTTACCTTTGTTAGCTATTGTCTTGGGTTTCCGGAGGAGGGTTTGGATGGGGCCTCGGAAGGAACCTTTGTTTCTCACACGTCCGGGTATAGACTTTCCATTTCACGTTCACTCCTCTGTTGCGATTACTTCTGCCACCCCAGATTTCTTGAAAGCCCAGTTGAAAGCTGCCGAGGAGGAGTGCTTGTGCCTGCCCGTGGCACCCGCTCGTCGAACTGTCAGCTGGCCTCTAACTCCCATATGCGAGAGGCGGGTGGGGAGCTGCAGTCCAGGGATGCTTGTATCGGAGACTCTAGCACAGTGCATTTCGTTGGGGCCTCTGCACCTGAAGTATTTATGCGCTCCGATTCCGTTCATTGAGTGGCTTCCCAGAAGCTACCTTCAAGGAACGCTAGTGACTGGGATTCACTTGGACTGCACATCCCTCGAGCCGCCAGGCTTATTTTTATATGATTTCCTGTACCTCTTCTTTTGCGTTTTGCCCGCGAAGTTTAAAGCTCTACTCCAGGAGCGCTTCTTTCTCACCGGAGCTCTCAAGTGCTTTCGTGGCCCTGCTACTCTTCTGTGCAGGGAACCTCGCCCATCCTATCAGTGAGGTTGCGTTGAAAACGGCCGGGCAGCACAGCTGCCCCATCTCAGCGTTAAGTACGTGCATTTCCAAGGCACCTCCTCAGAACAGATCTAACGGCTAGGTTGTAAGGAACTCCCGTAAGAGCAGGGCTAGCTGAAAGCTGCATTCAAGGGCTGTTTGCCTCGGAGAGTGAAGCCCAGGGCAGGGTAACTGAGCTTCCGCACCTACAGTTGACATGAGTTCATGTTGCCTTTTCAGAGGCCTGTGAGTCGCTGCTTTCCGGCAAAGCTTTTCTCCCGTCAGTTACATTGGTCCCATTTCCCTGGAGTGTCCCGCCCACTTTCACCTATGTCGGCACGGCTTGACGTGAGCGTCTGGTCAGACGCTCCAATGAAGGAAGACTTGCGTCTCACACTTGACCATAGATGGGTTCCATCGCACCTCCACACCTCCCCGGTGTTAGTGTCTACCAGCACCAAAGAGACGCCCCTCGACAGCTGCAATGCGGGAGAGCTTGGATTTCTGACCTAGGTATAGCGCATTTCCACGGCATGTCCTCACTTCGAGTTGAGCTAGGTTCTAAGTCCCCAGCGAGAGATGCTAGCTGAAAGCTGCATTCAAGGAATGCTTTCTGCTCAGACCTAAGCATAGTACATTTTCCCTGGGTCCCATCACCTGCACCGAAGCAGTTTCTAACTCCTTTCCTAGGAAGGCATGTTAGAGGCTGCCTTCAAGGATCACTTGTGCCTCAGAGTTCGGAAGGGACACTGCCCACGAGTCTCCAACCCTCTCTGGTCTATGTTCCCATGCCGGTTTTGACGAGGGTACTGGAATGCACTCAAAGAACAACGCTTCTGTCTCACGGTGAAGAATAGAGCATTTCAGTGAACCAGGTGGCGTTTCCATTGCAACTCGGCGGGGTGTGTAGGTAGCTTCTTCCTCCCTGCTGTGATGGGCTGGAGGGAAGTTGCACTGCACGACTGCATGGTTCTCTGAGTGAAGAAGAGCACATCTCCACGGCACCCCGTAAACTAACCTGGACCTAGGTTCTGACTCGCTCATGCGCCAGGCTGGTTGAAATGTGCATTGCAGGAATGCTTCTCTCGGAGCAGTCAGTACAGTGTATTTCCGTGCGTCTGCACAGATTCTGGGGTCATAAGTTCCTACTGCCTCCTATCTGCGGTTTTCAGGACCTGCCCCACGGAGCACTTGCATCTCAGCGGGAAGTAGATCACATGTCCCTCGATACTCCCCACTTACCTTTGTTAGCTATTGTCATGGGTTTCCGGAGGAGGGTTTGGATGGGGCCTCGGAAGGAACCTTTGTTTCTCACACGTCCGGGTATAGACTTTCCATTTCACGTTCACTCCTCTGTTGCGATTACTTCTGCCACCCCAGATTTCTTGAAAGCCCAGTTGAAAGCTGCCGAGGAGGAGTGCTTGTGCCTGCCCGTGGCACCCGCTCGTCGAACTGTCAGCTGGCCTCTAACTCCCATATGCGAGAGGCGGGTGGGGAGCTGCAGTCCAGGGATGCTTGTATCGGAGACTCTAGCACAGTGCATTTCGTTGGGGCCTCTGCACCTGAAGTATTTATGCGCTCCGATTCCGTTCATTGAGTGGCTTCCCAGAAGCTACCTTCCAGGAACGCTAGTGACTGGGATTCACTTGGACTGCACATACCTCGAGCCGCCAGGCTTATTTTTATATCATTTCCTGTACCTCTTCCTTTGCGTTTTGCCCGGGAAGTTTAAAGCTCTACTCCAGGAGCGCTTCTTTCTCACCGGAGCTCTCAAGTGCTTTCGTGGCCCTGCTACTCTTCTGTGCAGGGAACCTCGCCCATCCTATCAGTGAGGTTGCGTTGAAAACGGCCGGGCAGCACAGCTGCCCCATCTCAGCGTTAAGTACGTGCATTTCCAAGGCACCTCCTCAGAACAGATCTAACGGCTACGTTGTAAGGAACTCCCGTAAGAGCAGGGCTAGCTGAAAGCTGCATTCAAGGGCTGTTTGCCTCGGAGAGTGAAGCCCAGGGCAGGGTAACTGAGCTTCCGCACCTACAGTTGACATGAGTTCATGTTGCCTTTTCAGAGGCCTGTGAGTCGCTGCTTTCCGGCAAAGCTTTTTTCCCGTCAGTTACATTGGTCCCATTTCTCTGGAGTGTCCCGCCGCACTTTCACCTATGTCGGCACGGCTTGACGTGAGCGTCTGGTCAGACGCTCCAATGAAGGAAGACTTGCGTCTCACACTTGACCATAGATGGGTTCCATCGCACCTCCACACCTCCCCGGTGTTAGTGTCTACCAGCACCAAAGAGACGCCCCTCGACAGCTGCAATGCGGGAGACCTTGGATTTCTGACCTAGGTATAGCGCATTTCCACGGCATGTCCTCACTTCGAGTTGAGCTAGGTTCTAAGTCCCCAGCGAGAGATGCTAGCTGAAAGCTGCATTCAAGGAATGCTTTCTGCTCAGACCTAAGCATAGTACATTTTCCCTGGGTCCCATCACCTGCACCGAAGCAGTTTCTAACTCCTTTCCTAGGAAGGCATGTTAGAGGCTGCCTTCAAGGATCACTTGTGCCTCAGAGTTCGGAAGGGACACTGCCCACGAGTCTCCAACCCTCTCTGGTCTATGTTCCCATGCCGGTTTTGACGAGGGTACTGGAATGCACTCAAAGAACAACGCTTCTGTCTCACGGTGAAGAATAGAGCATTTCAGTGAACCAGGTGGCGTTTCCATTGCAACTCGGCGGGGTGTGTAGGTAGCTTCTTCCTCCCTGCTGTGATGGGCTGGAGGGAAGTTGCACTGCACGACTGCATGGTTCTCTGAGTGAAGAAGAGCACATCTCCACGGCACCCCGTAAACTAACCTGGACCTAGGTTCTGACTCGCTCATGCGCCAGGCTGGTTGAAATGTGCATTGCAGGAATGCTTCTCTCGGAGCAGTCAGTACAGCGTATTTCCGTGCGTCTGCACAGATTCTGCGGTCATAAGTTCCTACTGCCTCCTATCTGCGGTTTTCAGGACCTGCCCCACGGAGCACTTGCATCTCAGCGGGAAGTAGATCACATGTCCCTCGATACTCCCCACTTACCTTTGTTAGCTATTGTCATGGGTTTCCGGAGGAGGGTTTGGATGGGGCCTCGGAAGGAACCTTTGTTTCTCACACGTCCGGGTATAGACTTTCCATTTCACGTTCACTCCTCTGTTGCGATTACTTCTGCCACCCCAGATTTCTTGAAAGCCCAGTTGAAAGCTGCCGAGGAGGAGTGCTTGTGCCTGCCCGTGGCACCCGCTCGTCGAACTGTCAGCTGGCCTCTAACTCCCATATGCGAGAGGCGGGTGGGGAGCTGCAGTCCAGGGATGCTTGTATCGGAGACTCTAGCACAGTGCATTTCGTTGGGGCCTCTGCACCTGAAGTATTTATGCGCTCCGATTCCGTTCATTGAGTGGCTTCCCAGAAGCTACCTTCAAGGAACGCTAGTGACTGGGATTCACTTGGACTGCACATCCCTCGAGCCGCCAGGCTTATTTTTATATGATTTCCTGTACCTCTTCTTTTGCGTTTTGCCCGCGAAGTTTAAAGCTCTACTCCAGGAGCGCTTCTTTCTCACCGGAGCTCTCAAGTGCTTTCGTGGCCCTGCTACTCTTCTGTGCAGGGAACCTCGCCCATCCTATCAGTGAGGTTGCGTTGAAAACGGCCGGGCAGCACAGCTGCCCCATCTCAGCGTTAAGTACGTGCATTTCCAAGGCACCTCCTCAGAACAGATCTAACGGCTAGGTTGTAAGGAACTCCCGTAAGAGCAGGGCTAGCTGAAAGCTGCATTCAAGGGCTGTTTGCCTCGGAGAGTGAAGCCCAGGGCAGGGTAACTGAGCTTCCGCACCTACAGTTGACATGAGTTCATGTTGCCTTTTCAGAGGCCTGTGAGTCGCTGCTTTCCGGCAAAGCTTTTCTCCCGTCAGTTACATTGGTCCCATTTCCCTGGAGTGTCCCGCCCACTTTCACCTATGTCGGCACGGCTTGACGTGAGCGTCTGGTCAGACGCTCCAATGAAGGAAGACTTGCGTCTCACACTTGACCATAGATGGGTTCCATCGCACCTCCACACCTCCCCGGTGTTAGTGTCTACCAGCACCAAAGAGACGCCCCTCGACAGCTGCAATGCGGGAGAGCTTGGATTTCTGACCTAGGTATAGCGCATTTCCACGGCATGTCCTCACTTCGAGTTGAGCTAGGTTCTAAGTCCCCAGCGAGAGATGCTAGCTGAAAGCTGCATTCAAGGAATGCTTTCTGCTCAGACCTAAGCATAGTACATTTTCCCTGGGTCCCATCACCTGCACCGAAGCAGTTTCTAACTCCTTTCCTAGGAAGGCATGTTAGAGGCTGCCTTCAAGGATCACTTGTGCCTCAGAGTTCGGAAGGGACACTGCCCACGAGTCTCCAACCCTCTCTGGTCTATGTTCCCATGCCGGTTTTGACGAGGGTACTGGAATGCACTCAAAGAACAACGCTTCTGTCTCACGGTGAAGAATAGAGCATTTCAGTGAACCAGGTGGCGTTTCCATTGCAACTCGGCGGGGTGTGTAGGTAGCTTCTTCCTCCCTGCTGTGATGGGCTGGAGGGAAGTTGCACTGCACGACTGCATGGTTCTCTGAGTGAAGAAGAGCACATCTCCACGGCACCCCGTAAACTAACCTGGACCTAGGTTCTGACTCGCTCATGCGCCAGGCTGGTTGAAATGTGCATTGCAGGAATGCTTCTCTCGGAGCAGTCAGTACAGTGTATTTCCGTGCGTCTGCACAGATTCTGGGGTCATAAGTTCCTACTGCCTCCTATCTGCGGTTTTCAGGACCTGCCCCACGGAGCACTTGCATCTCAGCGGGAAGTAGATCACATGTCCCTCGATACTCCCCACTTACCTTTGTTAGCTATTGTCATGGGTTTCCGGAGGAGGGTTTGGATGGGGCCTCGGAAGGAACCTTTGTTTCTCACACGTCCGGGTATAGACTTTCCATTTCACGTTCACTCCTCTGTTGCGATTACTTCTGCCACCCCAGATTTCTTGAAAGCCCAGTTGAAAGCTGCCGAGGTCCTTCTTGTGTCCTGCTTGTGCCTGCCCGTGGCACCCGCTCGTCGAACTGTCAGCTGGCCTCTAACTCCCATATGCGAGAGGCGGGTGGGGAGCTGCAGTCCAGGGATGCTTGTATCGGAGACTCTAGCACAGTGCATTTCGTTGGGGCCTCTGCACCTGAAGTATTTATGCGCTCCGATTCCGTTCATTGAGTGGCTTCCCAGAAGCTACCTTCAAGGAACGCTAGTGACTGGGATTCACTTGGACTGCACATCCCTCGAGCCGCCAGGCTTATTTTTATATGATTTCCTGTACCTCTTCCTTTGCGTTTTGCCCGCGAAGTTTAAAGCTCTACTCCAGGAGCGCTTCTTTCTCACCGGAGCTCTCAAGTGCTTTCGTGGCCCTGCTACTCTTCTGTGCAGGGAACCTCGCCCATCCTATCAGTGAGGTTGCGTTGAAAACGGCCGGGCAGCACAGCTGCCCCATCTCAGCGTTAAGTACGTGCATTTCCAAGGCACCTCCTCAGAACAGATCTAACGGCTAGGTTGTAAGGAACTCCCGTAAGAGCAGGGCTAGCTGAAAGCTGCATTCAAGGGCTGTTTGCCTCGGAGAGTGAAGCCCAGGGCAGGGTAACTGAGCTTCCGCACCTACAGTTGACATGAGTTCATGTTGCCTTTTCAGAGGCCTGTGAGTCGCTGCTTTCCGGCAAAGCTTTTCTCCCGTCAGTTACATTGGTCCCATTTCCCTGGAGTGTCCCGCCGCACTTTCACCTATGTCGGCACGGCTTGACGTGAGCGTCTGGTCAGACGCTCCAATGAAGGAAGACTTGCGTCTCACACTTGACCACAGATGGGTTCCATCGCACCTCCACACCTCCCCGGTGTTAGTGTCTACCAGCACCAAAGAGACGCCCCTCGACAGCTGCAATGCGGGAGAGCTTGGATTTCTGACCTAGGTATAGCGCATTTCCACGGCATGTCCTCACTTCGAGTTGAGCTAGGTTCTAAGTCCCCAGCGAGAGATGCTAGCTGAAAGCTGCATTCAAGGAATGCTTTCTGCTCAGACCTAAGCATAGTACATTTTCCCTGGGTCCCATCACCTGCACCGAAGCAGTTTCTAACTCCTTTCCTAGGAAGGCATGTTAGAGGCTGCCTTCAAGGATCACTTGTGCCTCAGAGTTCGGAAGGGACACTGCCCACGAGTCTCCAACCCTCTCTGGTCTATGTTCCCATGCCGGTTTTGACGAGCGTACTGGAATGCACTCAAAGAACAACGCTTCTGTCTCACGGTGAAGAATAGAGCATTTCAGTGAACCAGGTGGCGTTTCCATTGCAACTCGGCGGGGTGTGTAGGTAGCTTCTTCCTCCCTGCTGTGATGGGCTGGAGGGAAGTTGCACTGCACGACTGCATGGTTCTCTGAGTGAAGAAGAGCACATCTCCACGGCACCCCGTAAACTAACCTGGACCTAGGTTCTGACTCGCTCATGCGCCAGGCTGGTTGAAATGTGCATTGCAGGAATGCTTCTCTCGGAGCAGTCAGTACAGTGTATTTCCGTGCGTCTGCACAGATTCTGCGGTCATAAGTTCCTACTGCCTCCTATCTGCGGTTTTCAGGACCTGCCCCACGGAGCACTTGCATCTCAGCGGGAAGTAGATCACATGTCCCTCGATACTCCCCACTTACCTTTGTTAGCTATTGTCATGGGTTTCCGGAGGAGGGTTTGGATGGGGCCTCGGAAGGAACCTTTGTTTCTCACACGTCCGGGTATAGACTTTCCATTTCACGTTCACTCCTCTGTTGCGATTACTTCTGCCACCCCAGATTTCTTGAAAGCCCAGTTGAAAGCTGCCGAGGAGGAGTGCTTGTGCCTGCCCGTGGCACCCGCTCGTCGAACTGTCAGCTGGCCTCTAACTCCCATATGCGAGAGGCGGGTGGGGAGCTGCAGTCCAGGGATGCTTGTATCGGAGACTCTAGCACAGTGCATTTCGTTGGGGCCTCTGCACCTGAAGTATTTATGCGCTCCGATTCCGTTCATTGAGTGGCTTCCCAGAAGCTACCTTCAAGGAACGCTAGTGACTGGGATTCACTTGGACTGCACATCCCTCGAGCCGCCAGGCTTATTTTTATATGATTTCCTGTACCTCTTCTTTTGCGTTTTGCCCGGGAAGTTTAAAGCTCTACTCCAGGAGCGCTTCTTTCTCACCGGAGCTCTCAAGTGCTTTCGTGGCCCTGCTACTCTTCTGTGCAGGGAACCTCGCCCATCCTATCAGTGAGGTTGCGTTGAAAACGGCCGGGCAGCACAGCTGCCCCATCTCAGCGTTAAGTACGTGCATTTCCAAGGCACCTCCTCAGAACAGATCTAACGGCTAGGTTGTAAGGAACTCCCGTAAGAGCAGGGCTAGCTGAAAGCTGCATTCAAGGGCTGTTTGCCTCGGAGAGTGAAGCCCAGGGCAGGGTAACTGAGCTTCCGCACCTACAGTTGACATGAGTTCATGTTGCCTTTTCAGAGGCCTGTGAGTCGCTGCTTTCCGGCAAAGCTTTTCTCCCGTCAGTTACATTGGTCCCATTTCCCTGGAGTGTCCCGCCGCACTTTCACCTATGTCGGCACGGCTTGACGTGAGCGTCTGGTCAGACGCTCCAATGAAGGAAGACTTGCGTCTCACACTTGACCATAGATGGGTTCCATCGCACCTCCACACCTCCCCGGTGTTAGTGTCTACCAGCACCAAAGAGACGCCCCTCGACAGCTGCAATGCGGGAGAGCTTGGATTTCTGACCTAGGTATAGCGCATTTCCACGGCATGTCCTCACTTCGAGTTGAGCTAGGTTCTAAGTCCCCAGCGAGAGATGCTAGCTGAAAGCTGCATTCAAGGAATGCTTTCTGCTCAGACCTAAGCATAGTACATTTTCCCTGGGTCCCATCACCTGCACCGAAGCAGTTTCTAACTCCTTTCCTAGGAAGGCATGTTAGAGGCTGCCTTCAAGGATCACTTGTGCCTCAGAGTTCGGAAGGGACACTGCCCACGAGTCTCCAACCCTCTCTGGTCTATGTTCCCATGCCGGTTTTGACGAGGGTACTGGAATGCACTCAAAGAACAACGCTTCTGTCTCACGGTGAAGAATAGAGCATTTCAGTGAACCAGGTGGCGTTTCCATTGCAACTCGGCGGGGTGTGTAGGTAGCTTCTTCCTCCCTGCTGTGATGGGCTGGAGGGAAGTTGCACTGCACGACTGCATGGTTCTCTGAGTGAAGAAGAGCACATCTCCACGGCACCCCGTAAACTAACCTGGACCTAGGTTCTGACTCGCTCATGCGCCAGGCTGGTTGAAATGTGCATTGCAGGAATGCTTCTCTCGGAGCAGTCAGTACAGTGTATTTCCGTGCGTCTGCACAGATTCTGCGGTCATAAGTTCCTACTGCCTCCTATCTGCGGTTTTCAGGACCTGCCCCACGGAGCACTTGCATCTCAGCGGGAAGTAGATCACATGTCCCTCGATACTCCCCACTTACCTTTGTTAGCTATTGTCATGGGTTTCCGGAGGAGGGTTTGGATGGGGCCTCGGAAGGAACCTTTGTTTCTCACACGTCCGGGTATAGACTTTCCATTTCACGTTCACTCCTCTGTTGCGATTACTTCTGCCACCCCAGATTTCTTGAAAGCCCAGTTGAAAGCTGCCGAGGAGGAGTGCTTGTGCCTGCCCGTGGCACCCGCTCGTCGAACTGTCAGCTGGCCTCTAACTCCCATATGCGAGAGGCGGGTGGGGAGCTGCAGTCCAGGGATGCTTGTATCGGAGACTCTAGCACAGTGCATTTCGTTGGGGCCTCTGCACCTGAAGTATTTATGCGCTCCGATTCCGTTCATTGAGTGGCTTCCCAGAAGCTACCTTCAAGGAACGCTAGTGACTGGGATTCACTTGGACTGCACATCCCTCGAGCCGCCAGGCTTATTTTTATATGATTTCCTGTACCTCTTCTTTTGCGTTTTGCCCGGGAAGTTTAAAGCTCTACTCCAGGAGTGCTTCTTTCTCACCGGAGCTCTCAAGTGCTTTCGTGGCCCTGCTACTCTTCTGTGCAGGGAACCTCGCCCATCCTATCAGTGAGGTTGCGTTGAAAACGGCCGGGCAGCACAGCTGCCCCATCTCAGCGTTAAGTACGTGCATTTCCAAGGCACCTCCTCAGAACAGATCTAACGGCTAGGTTGTAAGGAACTCCCGTAAGAGCAGGGCTAGCTGAAAGCTGCATTCAAGGGCTGTTTGCCTCGGAGAGTGAAGCCCAGGGCAGGGTAACTGAGCTTCCGCACCTACAGTTGACATGAGTTCATGTTGCCTTTTCAGAGGCCTGTGAGTCGCTGCTTTCCGGCAAAGCTTTTCTCCCGTCAGTTACATTGGTCCCATTTCCCTGGAGTGTCCTGCCGCACTTTCACCTATGTCGGCACGGCTTGACGTGAGCGTCTGGTCAGACGCTCCAATGAAGGAAGACTTGCGTCTCACACTTGACCATAGATGGGTTCCATCGCACCTCCACACCTCCCCGGTGTTAGTGTCTACCAGCACCAAAGAGACGCCCCTCGACAGCTGCAATGCGGGAGAGCTTGGATTTCTGACCTAGGTATAGCGCATTTCCACGGCATGTCCTCACTTCGAGTTGAGCTAGGTTCTAAGTCCCCAGCGAGAGATGCTAGCTGAAAGCTGCATTCAAGGAATGCTTTCTGCTCAGACCTAAGCATAGTACATTTTCCCTGGGTCCCATCACCTGCACCGAAGCAGTTTCTAACTCCTTTCCTAGGAAGGCATGTTAGAGGCTGCCTTCAAGGATCACTTGTGCCTCAGAGTTCGGAAGGGACACTGCCCACGAGTCTCCAACCCTCTCTGGTCTATGTTCCCATGCCGGTTTTGACGAGGGTACTGGAATGCACTCAAAGAACAACGCTTCTGTCTCACGGTGAAGAATAGAGCATTTCAGTGAACCAGGTGGCGTTTCCATTGCAACTCGGCGGGGTGTGTAGGTAGCTTCTTCCTCCCTGCTGTGATGGGCTGGAGGGAAGTTGCACTGCACGACTGCATGGTTCTCTGAGTGAAGAAGAGCACATCTCCACGGCACCCCGTAAACTAACCTGGACCTAGGTTCTGACTCGCTCATGCGCCAGGCTGGTTGAAATGTGCATTGCAGGAATGCTTCTCTCGGAGCAGTCAGTACAGTGTATTTCCGTGCGTCTGCACAGATTCTGCGGTCATAAGTTCCTACTGCCTCCTATCTGCGGTTTTCAGGACCTGCCCCACGGAGCACTTGCATCTCAGCGGGAAGTAGATCACATGTCCCTCGATACTCCCCACTTACCTTTGTTAGCTATTGTCATGGGTTTCCGGAGGAGGGTTTGGATGGGGCCTCGGAAGGAACCTTTGTTTCTCACACGTCCGGGTATAGACTTTCCATTTCACGTTCACTCCTCTGTTGCGATTACTTCTGCCACCCCAGATTTCTTGAAAGCCCAGTTGAAAGCTGCCGAGGAGGAGTGCTTGTGCCTGCCCGTGGCACCCGCTCGTCGAACTGTCAGCTGGCCTCTAACTCCCATATGCGAGAGGCGGGTGGGGAGCTGCAGTCCAGGGATGCTTGTATCGGAGACTCTAGCACAGTGCATTTCGTTGGGGCCTCTGCACCTGAAGTATTTATGCGCTCCGATTCCGTTCATTGAGTGGCTTCCCAGAAGCTACCTTCAAGGAACGCTAGTGACTGGGATTCACTTGGACTGCACATCCCTCGAGCCGCCAGGCTTATTTTTATATGATTTCCTGTACCTCTTCTTTTGCGTTTTGCCCGGGAAGTTTAAAGCTCTACTCCAGGAGCGCTTCTTTCTCACCGGAGCTCTCAAGTGCTTTCGTGGCCCTGCTACTCTTCTGTGCAGGGAACCTCGCCCATCCTATCAGTGAGGTTGCGTTGAAAACGGCCGGGCAGCACAGCTGCCCCATCTCAGCGTTAAGTACGTGCATTTCCAAGGCACCTCCTCAGAACAGATCTAACGGCTAGGTTGTAAGGAACTCCCGTAAGAGCAGGGCTAGCTGAAAGCTGCATTCAAGGGCTGTTTGCCTCGGAGAGTGAAGCCCAGGGCAGGGTAACTGAGCTTCCGCACCTACAGTTGACATGAGTTCATGTTGCCTTTTCAGAGGCCTGTGAGTCGCTGCTTTCCGGCAAAGCTTTTCTCCCGTCAGTTACATTGGTCCCATTTCCCTGGAGTGTCCCGCCGCACTTTCACCTATGTCGGCACGGCTTGACGTGAGCGTCTGGTCAGACGCTCCAATGAAGGAAGACTTGCGTCTCACACTTGACCATAGATGGGTTCCATCGCACCTCCACACCTCCCCGGTGTTAGTGTCTACCAGCACCAAAGAGACGCCCCTCGACAGCTGCAATGCGGGAGAGCTTGGATTTCTGACCTAGGTATAGCGCATTTCCACGGCATGTCCTCACTTCGAGTTGAGCTAGGTTCTAAGTCCCCAGCGAGAGATGCTAGCTGAAAGCTGCATTCAAGGAATGCTTTCTGCTCAGACCTAAGCATAGTACATTTTCCCTGGGTCCCATCACCTGCACCGAAGCAGTTTCTAACTCCTTTCCTAGGAAGGCATGTTAGAGGCTGCCTTCAAGGATCACTTGTGCCTCAGAGTTCGGAAGGGACACTGCCCACGAGTCTCCAACCCTCTCTGGTCTATGTTCCCATGCCGGTTTTGACGAGGGTACTGGAATGCACTCAAAGAACAACGCTTCTGTCTCACGGTGAAGAATAGAGCATTTCAGTGAACCAGGTGGCGTTTCCATTGCAACTCGGCGGGGTGTGTAGGTAGCTTCTTCCTCCCTGCTGTGATGGGCTGGAGGGAAGTTGCACTGCACGACTGCATGGTTCTCTGAGTGAAGAAGAGCACATCTCCACGGCACCCCGTAAACTAACCTGGACCTAGGTTCTGACTCGCTCATGCGCCAGGCTGGTTGAAATGTGCATTGCAGGAATGCTTCTCTCGGAGCAGTCAGTACAGTGTATTTCCGTGCGTCTGCACAGATTCTGCGGTCATAAGTTCCTACTGCCTCCTATCTGCGGTTTTCAGGACCTGCCCCACGGAGCACTTGCATCTCAGCGGGAAGTAGATCACATGTCCCTCGATACTCCCCACTTACCTTTGTTAGCTATTGTCATGGGTTTCCGGAGGAGGGTTTGGATGGGGCCTCGGAAGGAACCTTTGTTTCTCACACGTCCGGGTATAGACTTTCCATTTCACGTTCACTCCTCTGTTGCGATTACTTCTGCCACCCCAGATTTCTTGAAAGCCCAGTTGAAAGCTGCCGAGGAGGAGTGCTTGTGCCTGCCCGTGGCACCCGCTCGTCGAACTGTCAGCTGGCCTATAACTCCCATATGCGAGAGGCGGGTGGGGAGCTGCAGTCCAGGGATGCTTGTATCGGAGACTCTAGCACAGTGCATTTCGTTGGGGCCTCTGCACCTGAAGTATTTATGCGCTCCGATTCCGTTCATTGAGTGGCTTCCCAGAAGCTACCTTCAAGGAACGCTAGTGACTGGGATTCACTTGGACTGCACATCCCTCGAGCCGCCAGGCTTATTTTTATATGATTTCCTGTACCTCTTCTTTTGCGTTTTGCCCGCGAAGTTTAAAGCTCTACTCCAGGAGCGCTTCTTTCTCACCGGAGCTCTCAAGTGCTTTCGTGGCCCTGCTACTCTTCTGTGCAGGGAACCTCGCCCATCCTATCAGTGAGGTTGCGTTGAAAACGGCCGGGCAGCACAGCTGCCCCATCTCAGCGTTAAGTACGTGCATTTCCAAGGCACCTCCTCAGAACAGATCTAACGGCTAGGTTGTAAGGAACTCCCGTAAGAGCAGGGCTAGCTGAAAGCTGCATTCAAGGGCTGTTTGCCTCGGAGAGTGAAGCCCAGGGCAGGGTAACTGAGCTTCCGCACCTACAGTTGACATGAGTTCATGTTGCCTTTTCAGAGGCCTGTGAGTCGCTGCTTTCCGGCAAAGCTTTTCTCCCGTCAGTTACATTGGTCCCATTTCCCTGGAGTGTCCCGCCGCACTTTCACCTATGTCGGCACGGCTTGACGTGAGCGTCTGGTCAGACGCTCCAATGAAGGAAGACTTGCGTCTCACACTTGACCATAGATGGGTTCCATCGCACCTCCACACCTCCCCGGTGTTAGTGTCTACCAGCACCAAAGAGACGCCCCTCGACAGCTGCAATGCGGGAGAGCTTGGATTTCTGACCTAGGTATAGCGCATTTCCACGGCATGTCCTCACTTCGAGTTGAGCTAGGTTCTAAGTCCCCAGCGAGAGATGCTAGCTGAAAGCTGCATTCAAGGAATGCTTTCTGCTCAGACCTAAGCATAGTACATTTTCCCTGGGTCCCATCACCTGCACCGAAGCAGTTTCTAACTCCTTTCCTAGGAAGGCATGTTAGAGGCTGCCTTCAAGGATCACTTGTGCCTCAGAGTTCGGAAGGGACACTGCCCACGAGTCTCCAACCCTCTCTGGTCTATGTTCCCATGCCGGTTTTGACGAGGGTACTGGAATGCACTCAAAGAACAACGCTTCTGTCTCACGGTGAAGAATAGAGCATTTCAGTGAACCAGGTGGCGTTTCCATTGCAACTCGGCGGGGTGTGTAGGTAGCTTCTTCCTCCCTGCTGTGATGGGCTGGAGGGAAGTTGCACTGCACGACTGCATGGTTCTCTGAGTGAAGAAGAGCACATCTCCACGGCACCCCGTAAACTAACCTGGACCTAGGTTCTGACTCGCTCATGCGCCAGGCTGGTTGAAATGTGCATTGCAGGAATGCTTCTCTCGGAGCAGTCAGTACAGTGTATTTCCGTGCGTCTGCACAGATTCTGCGGTCATAAGTTCCTACTGCCTCCTATCTGCGGTTTTCAGGACCTGCCCCACGGAGCACTTGCATCTCAGCGGGAAGTAGATCACATGTCCCTCGGTACTCCCCACTTACCTTTGTTAGCTATTGTCATGGGTTTCCGGAGGAGGGTTTGGATGGGGCCTCGGAAGGAACCTTTGTTTCTCACACGTCCGGGTATAGACTTTCCATTTCACGTTCACTCCTCTGTTGCGATTACTTCTGCCACCCCAGATTTCTTGAAAGCCCAGTTGAAAGCTGCCGAGGAGGAGTGCTTGTGCCTGCCCGTGGCACCCGCTCGTCGAACTGTCAGCTGGCCTCTAACTCCCATATGCGAGAGGCGGGTGGGGAGCTGCAGTCCAGGGATGCTTGTATCGGAGACTCTAGCACAGTGCATTTCGTTGGGGCCTCTGCACCTGAAGTATTTATGCGCTCCGATTCCGTTCATTGAGTGGCTTCCCAGAAGCTACCTTCAAGGAACGCTAGTGACTGGGATTCACTTGGACTGCACATCCCTCGAGCCGCCAGGCTTATTTTTATATGATTTCCTGTACCTCTTCTTTTGCGTTTTGCCCGGGAAGTTTAAAGCTCTACTCCAGGAGCGCTTCTTTCTCACCGGAGCTCTCAAGTGCTTTCGTGGCCCTGCTACTCTTCTGTGCAGGGAACCTCGCCCATCCTATCAGTGAGGTTGCGTTGAAAACGGCCGGGCAGCACAGCTGCCCCATCTCAGCGTTAAGTACGTGCATTTCCAAGGCACCTCCTCAGAACAGATCTAACGGCTAGGTTGTAAGGAACTCCCGTAAGAGCAGGGCTAGCTGAAAGCTGCATTCAAGGGCTGTTTGCCTCGGAGAGTGAAGCCCAGGGCAGGGTAACTGAGCTTCCGCACCTACAGTTGACATGAGTTCATGTTGCCTTTTCAGAGGCCTGTGAGTCGCTGCTTTCCGGCAAAGCTTTTCTCCCGTCAGTTACATTGGTCCCATTTCCCTGGAGTGTCCCGCCGCACTTTCACCTATGTCGGCACGGCTTGACGTGAGCGTCTGGTCAGACGCTCCAATGAAGGAAGACTTGCGTCTCACACTTGACCATAGATGGGTTCCATCGCACCTCCACACCTCCCCGGTGTTAGTGTCTACCAGCACCAAAGAGACGCCCCTCGACAGCTGCAATGCGGGAGAGCTTGGATTTCTGACCTAGGTATAGCGCATTTCCACGGCATGTCCTCACTTCGAGTTGAGCTAGGTTCTAAGTCCCCAGCGAGAGATGCTAGCTGAAAGCTGCATTCAAGGAATGCTTTCTGCTCAGACCTAAGCATAGTACATTTTCCCTGGGTCCCATCACCTGCACCGAAGCAGTTTCTAACTCCTTTCCTAGGAAGGCATGTTAGAGGCTGCCTTCAAGGATCACTTGTGCCTCAGAGTTCGGAAGGGACACTGCCCACGAGTCTCCAACCCTCTCTGGTCTATGTTCCCATGCCGGTTTTGACGAGGGTACTGGAATGCACTCAAAGAACAACGCTTCTGTCTCACGGTGAAGAATAGAGCATTTCAGTGAACCAGGTGGCGTTTCCATTGCAACTCGGCGGGGTGTGTAGGTAGCTTCTTCCTCCCTGCTGTGATGGGCTGGAGGGAAGTTGCACTGCACGACTGCATGGTTCTCTGAGTGAAGAAGAGCACATCTCCACGGCACCCCGTAAACTAACCTGGACCTAGGTTCTGACTCGCTCATGCGCCAGGCTGGTTGAAATGTGCATTGCAGGAATGCTTCTCTCGGAGCAGTCAGTACAGTGTATTTCCGTGCGTCTGCACAGATTCTGCGGTCATAAGTTCCTACTGCCTCCTATCTGCGGTTTTCAGGACCTGCCCCACGGAGCACTTGCATCTCAGCGGGAAGTAGATCACATGTCCCTCGGTACTCCCCACTTACCTTTGTTAGCTATTGTCATGGGTTTCCGGAGGAGGGTTTGGATGGGGCCTCGGAAGGAACCTTTGTTTCTCACACGTCCGGGTATAGACTTTCCATTTCACGTTCACTCCTCTGTTGCGATTACTTCTGCCACCCCAGATTTCTTGAAAGCCCAGTTGAAAGCTGCCGAGGAGGAGTGCTTGTGCCTGCCCGTGGCACCCGCTCGTCGAACTGTCAGCTGGCCTCTAACTCCCATATGCGAGAGGCGGGTGGGGAGCTGCAGTCCAGGGATGCTTGTATCGGAGACTCTAGCACAGTGCATTTCGTTGGGGCCTCTGCACCTGAAGTATTTATGCGCTCCGATTCCGTTCATTGAGTGGCTTCCCAGAAGCTACCTTCAAGGAACGCTAGTGACTGGGATTCACTTGGACTGCACATCCCTCGAGCCGCCAGGCTTATTTTTATATGATTTCCTGTACCTCTTCTTTTGCGTTTTGCCCGGGAAGTTTAAAGCTCTACTCCAGGAGCGCTTCTTTCTCACCGGAGCTCTCAAGTGCTTTCGTGGCCCTGCTACTCTTCTGTGCAGGGAACCTCGCCCATCCTATCAGTGAGGTTGCGTTGAAAACGGCCGGGCAGCACAGCTGCCCCATCTCAGCGTTAAGTACGTGCATTTCCAAGGCACCTCCTCAGAACAGATCTAACGGCTAGGTTGTAAGGAACTCCCGTAAGAGCAGGGCTAGCTGAAAGCTGCATTCAAGGGCTGTTTGCCTCGGAGAGTGAAGCCCAGGGCAGGGTAACTGAGCTTCCGCACCTACAGTTGACATGAGTTCATGTTGCCTTTTCAGAGGCCTGTGAGTCGCTGCTTTCCGGCAAAGCTTTTCTCCCGTCAGTTACATTGGTCCCATTTCCCTGGAGTGTCCCGCCGCACTTTCACCTATGTCGGCACGGCTTGACGTGAGCGTCTGGTCAGACGCTCCAATGAAGGAAGACTTGCGTCTCACACTTGACCATAGATGGGTTCCATCGCACCTCCACACCTCCCCGGTGTTAGTGTCTACCAGCACCAAAGAGACGCCCCTCGACAGCTGCAATGCGGGAGAGCTTGGATTTCTGACCTAGGTATAGCGCATTTCCACGGCATGTCCTCACTTCGAGTTGAGCTAGGTTCTAAGTCCCCAGCGAGAGATGCTAGCTGAAAGCTGCATTCAAGGAATGCTTTCTGCTCAGACCTAAGCATAGTACATTTTCCCTGGGTCCCATCACCTGCACCGAAGCAGTTTCTAACTCCTTTCCTAGGAAGGCATGTTAGAGGCTGCCTTCAAGGATCACTTGTGCCTCAGAGTTCGGAAGGGACACTGCCCACGAGTCTCCAACCCTCTCTGGTCTATGTTCCCATGCCGGTTTTGACGAGGGTACTGGAATGCACTCAAAGAACAACGCTTCTGTCTCACGGTGAAGAATAGAGCATTTCAGTGAACCAGGTGGCGTTTCCATTGCAACTCGGCGGGGTGTGTAGGTAGCTTCTTCCTCCCTGCTGTGATGGGCTGGAGGGAAGTTGCACTGCACGACTGCATGGTTCTCTGAGTGAAGAAGAGCACATCTCCACGGCACCCCGTAAACTAACCTGGACCTAGGTTCTGACTCGCTCATGCGCCAGGCTGGTTGAAATGTGCATTGCAGGAATGCTTCTCTCGGAGCAGTCAGTACAGTGTATTTCCGTGCGTCTGCACAGATTCTGCGGTCATAAGTTCCTACTGCCTCCTATCTGCGGTTTTCAGGACCTGCCCCACGGAGCACTTGCATCTCAGCGGGAAGTAGATCACATGTCCCTCGATACTCCCCACTTACCTTTGTTAGCTATTGTCATGGGTTTCCGGAGGAGGGTTTGGATGGGGCCTCGGAAGGAACCTTTGTTTCTCACACGTCCGGGTATAGACTTTCCATTTCACGTTCACTCCTCTGTTGCGATTACTTCTGCCACCCCAGATTTCTTGAAAGCCCAGTTGAAAGCTGCCGAGGAGGAGTGCTTGTGCCTGCCCGTGGCACCCGCTCGTCGAACTGTCAGCTGGCCTCTAACTCCCATATGCGAGAGGCGGGTGGGGAGCTGCAGTCCAGGGATGCTTGTATCGGAGACTCTAGCACAGTGCATTTCGTTGGGGCCTCTGCACCTGAAGTATTTATGCGCTCCGATTCCGTTCATTGAGTGGCTTCCCAGAAGCTACCTTCAAGGAACGCTAGTGACTGGGATTCACTTGGACTGCACATCCCTCGAGCCGCCAGGCTTATTTTTATATGATTTCCTGTACCTCTTCTTTTGCGTTTTGCCCGGGAAGTTTAAAGCTCTACTCCAGGAGCGCTTCTTTCTCACCGGAGCTCTCAAGTGCTTTCGTGGCCCTGCTACTCTTCTGTGCAGGGAACCTCGCCCATCCTATCAGTGAGGTTGCGTTGAAAACGGCCGGGCAGCACAGCTGTCCCATCTCAGCGTTAAGTACGTGCATTTCCAAAGCACCTCCTCAGAACAGATCTAACGGCTAGGTTGTAAGGAACTCCCGTAAGAGCAGGGCTAGCTGAAAGCTGCATTCAAGGGCTGTTTGCCTCGGAGAGTGAAGCCCAGGGCAGGGTAACTGAGCTTCCGCACCTACAGTTGACATGAGTTCATGTTGCCTTTTCAGAGGCCTGTGAGTCGCTGCTTTCCGGCAAAGCTTTTCTCCCGTCAGTTACATTGGTCCCATTTCCCTGGAGTGTCCCGCCGCACTTTCACCTATGTCGGCACGGCTTGACGTGAGCGTCTGGTCAGACGCTCCAATGAAGGAAGACTTGCGTCTCACACTTGACCATAGATGGGTTCCATCGCACCTCCACACCTCCCCGGTGTTAGTGTCTACCAGCACCAAAGAGACGCCCCTCGACAGCTGCAATGCGGGAGAGCTTGGATTTCTGACCTAGGTATAGCGCATTTCCACGGCATGTCCTCACTTCGAGTTGAGCTAGGTTCTAAGTCCCCAGCGAGAGATGCTAGCTGAAAGCTGCATTCAAGGAATGCTTTCTGCTCAGACCTAAGCATAGTACATTTTCCCTGGGTCCCATCACCTGCACTGAAGCAGTTTCTAACTCCTTTCCTAGGAAGGCATGTTAGAGGCTGCCTTCAAGGATCACTTGTGCCTCAGAGTTCGGAAGGGACACTGCCCACGAGTCTCCAACCCTCTCTGGTCTATGTTCCCATGCCGGTTTTGACGAGGGTACTGGAATGCACTCAAAGAACAACGCTTCTGTCTCACGGTGAAGAATAGAGCATTTCAGTGAACCAGGTGGCGTTTCCATTGCAACTCGGCGGGGTGTGTAGGTAGCTTCTTCCTCCCTGCTGTGATGGGCTGGAGGGAAGTTGCACTGCACGACTGCATGGTTCTCTGAGTGAAGAAGAGCACATCTCCACGGCACCCCGTAAACTAACCTGGACCTAGGTTCTGACTCGCTCATGCGCCAGGCTGGTTGAAATGTGCATTGCAGGAATGCTTCTCTCGGAGCAGTCAGTACAGTGTATTTCCGTGCGTCTGCACAGATTCTGCGGTCATAAGTTCCTACTGCCTCCTATCTGCGGTTTTCAGGACCTGCCCCACGGAGCACTTGCATCTCAGCGGGAAGTAGATCACATGTCCCTCGATACTCCCCACTTACCTTTGTTAGCTATTGTCATGGGTTTCCGGAGGAGGGTTTGGATGGGGCCTCGGAAGGAACCTTTGTTTCTCACACGTCCGGGTATAGACTTTCCATTTCACGTTCACTCCTCTGTTGCGATTACTTCTGCCACCCCAGATTTCTTGAAAGCCCAGTTGAAAGCTGCCGAGGAGGAGTGCTTGTGCCTGCCCGTGGCACCCGCTCGTCGAACTGTCAGCTGGCCTCTAACTCCCATATGCGAGAGGCGGGTGGGGAGCTGCAGTCCAGGGATGCTTGTATCGGAGACTCTAGCACAGTGCATTTCGTTGGGGCCTCTGCACCTGAAGTATTTATGCGCTCCGATTCCGTTCATTGAGTGGCTTCCCAGAAGCTACCTTCAAGGAACGCTAGTGACTGGGATTCACTTGGACTGCACATCCCTCGAGCCGCCAGGCTTATTTTTATATGATTTCCTGTACCTCTTCTTTTGCGTTTTGCCCGGGAAGTTTAAAGCTCTACTCCAGGAGCGCTTCTTTCTCACCGGAGCTCTCAAGTGCTTTCGTGGCCCTGCTACTCTTCTGTGCAGGGAACCTCGCCCATCCTATCAGTGAGGTTGCGTTGAAAACGGCCGGGCAGCACAGCTGCCCCATCTCAGCTTTAAGTACGTGCATTTCCAAGGCACCTCCTCAGAACAGATCTAACGGCTAGGTTGTAAGGAACTCCCGTAAGAGCAGGGCTAGCTGAAAGCTGCATTCAAGGGCTGTTTGCCTCGGAGAGTGAAGCCCAGGGCAGGGTAACTGAGCTTCCGCACCTACAGTTGACATGAGTTCATGTTGCCTTTTCAGAGGCCTGTGAGTCGCTGCTTTCCGGCAAAGCTTTTCTCCCGTCAGTTACATTGGTCCCATTTCCCTGGAGTGTCCCGCCGCACTTTCACCTATGTCGGCACGGCTTGACGTGAGCGTCTGGTCAGACGCTCCAATGAAGGAAGACTTGCGTCTCACACTTGACCATAGATGGGTTCCATCGCACCTCCACACCTCCCCGGTGTTAGTGTCTACCAGCACCAAAGAGACGCCCCTCGACAGCTGCAATGCGGGAGAGCTTGGATTTCTGACCTAGGTATAGCGCATTTCCACGGCATGTCCTCACTTCGAGTTGAGCTAGGTTCTAAGTCCCCAGCGAGAGATGCTAGCTGAAAGCTGCATTCAAGGAATGCTTTCTGCTCAGACCTAAGCATAGTACATTTTCCCTGGGTCCCATCACCTGCACCGAAGCAGTTTCTAACTCCTTTCCTAGGAAGGCATGTTAGAGGCTGCCTTCAAGGATCACTTGTGCCTCAGAGTTCGGAAGGGACACTGCCCACGAGTCTCCAACCCTCTCTGGTCTATGTTCCCATGCCGGTTTTGACGAGGGTACTGGAATGCACTCAAAGAACAACGCTTCTGTCTCACGGTGAAGAATAGAGCATTTCAGTGAACCAGGTGGCATTTCCATTGCAACTCGGCGGGGTGTGTAGGTAGCTTCTTCCTCCCTGCTGTGATGGGCTGGAGGGAAGTTGCACTGCACCACTGCATGGTTCTCTGAGTGAAGAAGAGCACATCTCCACGGCACCCCGTAAACTAACCTGGACCTAGGTTCTGACTCGCTCATGCGCCAGGCTGGTTGAAATGTGCATTGCAGGAATGCTTCTCTCGGAGCAGTCAGTACAGTGTATTTCCGTGCGTCTGCACAGATTCTGCGGTCATAAGTTCCTACTGCCTCCTATCTGCGGTTTTCAGGACCTGCCCCACGGAGCACTTGCATCTCAGCGGGAAGTAGATCACATGTCCCTCGGTACTCCCCACTTACCTTTGTTAGCTATTGTCATGGGTTTCCGGAGGAGGGTTTGGATGGGGCCTCGGAAGGAACCTTTGTTTCTCACACGTCCGGGTATAGACTTTCCATTTCACGTTCACTCCTCTGTTGCGATTACATCTGCCACCCCAGATTTCTTGAAAGCCCAGTTGAAAGCTGCCGAGGTCCTTCTTGTGTCCTGCTTGTGCCTGCCCGTGGCACCCGCTCGTCGAACTGTCAGCTGGCCTCTAACTCCCATATGCGAGAGGCGGGTGGGGAGCTGCAGTCCAGGGATGCTTGTATCGGAGACTCTAGCACAGTGCATTTCGTTGGGGCCTCTGCACCTGAAGTATTTATGCGCTCCGATTCCGTTCATTGAGTGGCTTCCCAGAAGCTACCTTCAAGGAACGCTAGTGACTGGGATTCACTTGGACTGCACATCCCTCGAGCCGCCAGGCTTATTTTTATATGATTTCCTGTACCTCTTCTTTTGCGTTTTGCCCGGGAAGTTTAAAGCTCTACTCCAGGAGCGCTTCTTTCTCACCGGAGCTCTCAAGTGCTTTCGTGGCCCTGCTACTCTTCTGTGCAGGGAACCTCGCCCATCCTATCAGTGAGGTTGCGTTGAAAACGGCCGGGCAGCACAGCTGCCCCATCTCAGCGTTAAGTACGTGCATTTCCAAGGCACCTCCTCAGAACAGATCTAACGGCTAGGTTGTAAGGAACTCCCGTAAGAGCAGGGCTAGCTGAAAGCTGCATTCAAGGGCTGTTTGCCTCGGAGAGTGAAGCCCAGGGCAGGGTAACTGAGCTTCCGCACCTACAGTTGACATGAGTTCATGTTGCCTTTTCAGAGGCCTGTGAGTCGCTGCTTTCCGGCAAAGCTTTTTTCCCGTCAGTTACATTGGTCCCATTTCCCTGGAGTGTCCCGCCGCACTTTCACCTATGTCGGCACGGCTTGACGTGAGCGTCTGGTCAGACGCTCCAATGAAGGAAGACTTGCGTCTCACACTTGACCATAGATGGGTTCCATCGCACCTCCACACCTCCCCGGTGTTAGTGTCTACCAGCACCAAAGAGACGCCCCTCGACAGCTGCAATGCGGGAGAGCTTGGATTTCTGACCTAGGTATAGCGCATTTCCACGGCATGCCCTCACTTCGAGTTGAGCTAGGTTCTAAGTCCCCAGCGAGAGATGCTAGCTGAAAGCTGCATTCAAGGAATGCTTTCTGCTCAGACCTAAGCATAGTACATTTTCCCTGGGTCCCATCACCTGCACCGAAGCAGTTTCTAACTCCTTTCCTAGGAAGGCATGTTAGAGGCTGCCTTCAAGGATCACTTGTGCCTCAGAGTTCGGAAGGGACACTGCCCACGAGTCTCCAACCCTCTCTGGTCTATGTTCCCATGCCGGTTTTGACGAGGGTACTGGAATGCACTCAAAGAACAACGCTTCTGTCTCACGGTGAAGAATAGAGCATTTCAGTGAACCAGGTGGCGTTTCCATTGCAACTCGGCGGGGTGTGTAGGTAGCTTCTTCCTCCCTGCTGTGATGGGCTGGAGGGAAGTTGCACTGCACGACTGCATGGTTCTCTGAGTGAAGAAGAGCACATCTCCACGGCACCCCGTAAACTAACCTGGACCTAGGTTCTGACTCGCTCATGCGCCAGGCTGGTTGAAATGTGCATTGCAGGAATGCTTCTCTCGGAGCAGTCAGTACAGTGTATTTCCGTGCGTCTGCACAGATTCTGGGGTCATAAGTTCCTACTGCCTCCTATCTGCGGTTTTCAGGACCTGCCCCACGGAGCACTTGCATCTCAGCGGGAAGTAGATCACATGTCCCTCGATACTCCCCACTTACCTTTGTTAGCTATTGTCATGGGTTTCCGGAGGAGGGTTTGGATGGGGCCTCGGAAGGAACCTTTGTTTCTCACACGTCCGGGTATAGACTTTCCATTTCACGTTCACTCCTCTGTTGCGATTACTTCTGCCACCCCAGATTTCTTGAAAGCCCAGTTGAAAGCTGCCGAGGTCCTTCTTGTGTCCTGCTTGTGCCTGCCCGTGGCACCCGCTCGTCGAACTGTCAGCTGGCCTCTAACTCCCATATGCGAGAGGCGGGTGGGGAGCTGCAGTCCAGGGATGCTTGTATCGGAGACTCTAGCACAGTGCATTTCGTTGGGGCCTCTGCACCTGAAGTATTTATGCGCTCCGATTCCGTTCATTGAGTGGCTTCCCAGAAGCTACCTTCAAGGAACGCTAGTGACTGGGATTCACTTGGACTGCACATCCCTCGAGCCGCCAGGCTTATTTTTATATGATTTCCTGTACCTCTTCTTTTGCGTTTTGCCCGCGAAGTTTAAAGCTCTACTCCAGGAGGGCTTCTTTCTCACCGGAGCTCTCAAGTGCTTTCGTGGCCCTGCTACTCTTCTGTGCAGGCAACCTCGCCCATCCTATCAGTGAGGTTGCGTTGAAAACGGCCGGGCAGCACAGCTGCCCCATCTCAGCGTTAAGTACGTGCATTTCCAAGGCACCTCCTCAGAACAGATCTAACGGCTAGGTTGTAAGGAACTCCCGTAAGAGCAGGGCTAGCTGAAAGCTGCATTCAAGGGCTGTTTGCCTCGGAGAGTGAAGCCCAGGGCAGGGTAACTGAGCTTCCGCACCTACAGTTGACATGAGTTCATGTTGCCTTTTCAGAGGCCTGTGAGTCGCTGCTTTCCGGCAAAGCCTTTTTCCCGTCAGTTACATTGGTCCCATTTCCCTGGAGTGTCCCGCCGCACTTTCACCTATGTCGGCACGGCTTGACGTGAGCGTCTGGTCAGACGCTCCAATGAAGGAAGACTTGCGTCTCACACTTGACCATAGATGGGTTCCATCGCACCTCCACACCTCCCCGGTGTTAGTGTCTACCAGCACCAAAGAGACGCCCCTCGACAGCTGCAATGCGGGAGAGCTTGGATTTCTGACCTAGGTATAGCGCATTTCCACGGCATGTCCTCACTTCGAGTTGAGCTAGGTTCTAAGTCCCCAGCGAGAGATGCTAGCTGAAAGCTGCATTCAAGGAATGCTTTCTGCTCAGACCTAAGCATAGTACATTTTCCCTGGGTCCCATCACCTGCACCGAAGCAGTTTCTAACTCCTTTCCTAGGAAGGCATGTTAGAGGCTGCCTTCAAGGATCACTTGTGCCTCAGAGTTCGGAAGGGACACTGCCCACGAGTCTCCAACCCTCTCTGGTCTATGTTCCCATGCCGGTTTTGACGAGGGTACTGGAATGCACTCAAAGAACAACGCTTCTGTCTCACGGTGAAGAATAGAGCATTTCAGTGAACCAGGTGGCGTTTCCATTGCAACTCGGCGGGGTGTGTAGGTAGCTTCTTCCTCCCTGCTGTGATGGGCTGGAGGGAAGTTGCACTGCACGACTGCATGGTTCTCTGAGTGAAGAAGAGCACATCTCCACGGCACCCCGTAAACTAACCTGGACCTAGGTTCTGACTCGCTCATGCGCCAGGCTGGTTGAAATGTGCATGGCAGGAATGCTTCTCTCGGAGCAGTCAGTACAGTGTATTTCCGTGCGTCTGCACAGATTCTGGGGTCATAAGTTCCTACTGCCTCCTATCTGCGGTTTTCAGGACCTGCCCCACGGAGCACTTGCATCTCAGCGGGAAGTAGATCACATGTCCCTCGATACTCCCCACTTACCTTTGTTAGCTATTGTCATGGGTTTCCGGAGGAGGGTTTGGATGGGGCCTCGGAAGGAACCTTTGTTTCTCACACGTCCGGGTATAGACTTTCCATTTCACGTTCACTCCTCTGTTGCGATTACTTCTGCCACCCCAGATTTCTTGAAAGCCCAGTTGAAAGCTGCCGAGGAGGAGTGCTTGTGCCTGCCCGTGGCACCCGCTCGTCGAACTGTCAGCTGGCCTCTAACTCCCATATGCGAGAGGCGGGTGGGGAGCTGCAGTCCAGGGATGCTTGTATCGGAGACTCTAGCACAGTGCATTTCGTTGGGGCCTCTGCACCTGAAGTATTTATGCACTCCGATTCCGTTCATTGAGTGGCTTCCCAGAAGCTACCTTCAAGGAACGCTAGTGACTGGGATTCACTTGGACTGCACATCCCTCGAGCCGCCAGGCTTATTTTTATATGATTTCCTGTACCTCTTCTTTTGCGTTTTGCCCGGGAAGTTTAAAGCTCTACTCCAGGAGCGCTTCTTTCTCACCGGAGCTCTCAAGTGCTTTCGTGGCCCTGCTACTCTTCTGTGCAGGGAACCTCGCCCATCCTATCAGTGAGGTTGCGTTGAAAACGGCCGGGCAGCACAGCTGCCCCATCTCAGCGTTAAGTACGTGCATTTCCAAGGCACCTCCTCAGAACAGATCTAACGGCTAGGTTGTAAGGAACTCCCGTAAGAGCAGGGCTAGCTGAAAGCTGCATTCAAGGGCTGTTTGCCTCGGAGAGTGAAGCCCAGGGCAGGGTAACTGAGCTTCCGCACCTACAGTTGACATGAGTTCATGTTGCCTTTTCAGAGGCCTGTGAGTCGCTGCTTTCCGGCAAAGCTTTTCTCCCGTCAGTTACATTGGTCCCATTTCCCTGGAGTGTCCCGCCGCACTTTCACCTATGTCGGCACGGCTTGACGTGAGCGTCTGGTCAGACGCTCCAATGAAGGAAGACTTGCGTCTCACACTTGACCATAGATGGGTTCCATCGCACCTCCACACCTCCCCGGTGTTAGTGTCTACCAGCACCAAAGAGACGCCCCTCGACAGCTGCAATGCGGGAGAGCTTGGATTTCTGACCTAGGTATAGCGCATTTCCACGGCATGTCCTCACTTCGAGTTGAGCTAGGTTCTAAGTCCCCAGCGAGAGATGCTAGCTGAAAGCTGCATTCAAGGAATGCTTTCTGCTCAGACCTAAGCATAGTACATTTTCCCTGGGTCCCATCACCTGCACCGAAGCAGTTTCTAACTCCTTTCCTAGGAAGGCATGTTAGAGGCTGCCTTCAAGGATCACTTGTGCCTCAGAGTTCGGAAGGGACACTGCCCACGAGTCTCCAACCCTCTCTGGTCTATGTTCCCATGCCGGTTTTGACGAGGGTACTGGAATGCACTCAAAGAACAACGCTTCTGTCTCACGGTGAAGAATAGAGCATTTCAGTGAACCAGGTGGCGTTTCCATTGCAACTCGGCGGGGTGTGTAGGTAGCTTCTTCCTCCCTGCTGTGATGGGCTGGAGGGAAGTTGCACTGCACGACTGCATGGTTCTCTGAGTGAAGAAGAGCACATCTCCACGGCACCCCGTAAACTAACCTGGACCTAGGTTCTGACTCGCTCATGCGCCAGGCTGGTTGAAATGTGCATTGCAGGAATGCTTCTCTCGGAGCAGTCAGTACAGTGTATTTCCGTGCGTCTGCACAGATTCTGGGGTCATAAGTTCCTACTGCCTCCTATCTGCGGTTTTCAGGACCTGCCCCACGGAGCACTTGCATCTCAGCGGGAAGTAGATCACATGTCCCTCGATACTCCCCACTTACCTTTGTTAGCTATTGTCATGGGTTTCCGGAGGAGGGTTTGGATGGGGCCTCGGAAGGAACCTTTGTTTCTCACACGTCCGGGTATAGACTTTCCATTTCACGTTCACTCCTCTGTTGCGATTACTTCTGCCACCCCAGATTTCTTGAAAGCCCAGTTGAAAGCTGCCGAGGAGGAGTGCTTGTGCCTGCCCGTGGCACCCGCTCGTCGAACTGTCAGCTGGCCTCTAACTCCCATATGCGAGAGGCGGGTGGGGAGCTGCAGTCCAGGGATGCTTGTATCGGAGACTCTAGCACAGTGCATTTCGTTGGGGCCTCTGCACCTGAAGTATTTATGCGCTCCGATTCCGTTCATTGAGTGGCTTCCCAGAAGCTACCTTCAAGGAACGCTAGTGACTGGGATTCACTTGGACTGCACATCCCTCGAGCCGCCAGGCTTATTTTTATATGATTTCCTGTACCTCTTCTTTTGCGTTTTGCCCGGGAAGTTTAAAGCTCTACTCCAGGAGCGCTTCTTTCTCACCGGAGCTCTCAAGTGCTTTCGTGGCCCTGCTACTCTTCTGTGCAGGGAACCTCGCCCATCCTATCAGTGAGGTTGCGTTGAAAACGGCCGGGCAGCACAGCTGCCCCATCTCAGCGTTAAGTACGTGCATTTCCAAGGCACCTCCTCAGAACAGATCTAACGGCTAGGTTGTAAGGAACTCCCGTAAGAGCAGGGCTAGCTGAAAGCTGCATTCAAGGGCTGTTTGCCTCGGAGAGTGAAGCCCAGGGCAGGGTAACTGAGCTTCCGCACCTACAGTTGACATGAGTTCATGTTGCCTTTTCAGAGGCCTGTGAGTCGCTGCTTTCCGGCAAAGCTTTTCTCCCGTCAGTTACATTGGTCCCATTTCCCTGGAGTGTCCCGCCGCACTTTCACCTATGTCGGCACGGCTTGACGTGAGCGTCTGGTCAGACGCTCCAATGAAGGAAGACTTGCGTCTCACACTTGACCATAGATGGGTTCCATCGCACCTCCACACCTCCCCGGTGTTAGTGTCTACCAGCACCAAAGAGACGCCCCTCGACAGCTGCAATGCGGGAGAGCTTGGATTTCTGACCTAGGTATAGCGCATTTCCACGGCATGTCCTCACTTCGAGTTGAGCTAGGTTCTAAGTCCCCAGCGAGAGATGCTAGCTGAAAGCTGCATTCAAGGAATGCTTTCTGCTCAGACCTAAGCATAGTACATTTTCCCTGGGTCCCATCACCTGCACCGAAGCAGTTTCTAACTCCTTTCCTAGGAAGGCATGTTAGAGGCTGCCTTCAAGGATCACTTGTGCCTCAGAGTTCGGAAGGGACACTGCCCACGAGTCTCCAACCCTCTCTGGTCTATGTTCCCATGCCGGTTTTGACGAGGGTACTGGAATGCACTCAAAGAACAACGCTTCTGTCTCACGGTGAAGAATAGAGCATTTCAGTGAACCAGGTGGCGTTTCCATTGCAACTCGGCGGGGTGTGTAGGTAGCTTCTTCCTCCCTGCTGTGATGGGCTGGAGGGAAGTTGCACTGCACGACTGCATGGTTCTCTGAGTGAAGAAGAGCACATCTCCACGGCACCCCGTAAACTAACCTGGACCTAGGTTCTGACTCGCTCATGCGCCAGGCTGGTTGAAATGTGCATTGCAGGAATGCTTCTCTCGGAGCAGTCAGTACAGTGTATTTCCGTGCGTCTGCACAGATTCTGGGGTCATAAGTTCCTACTGCCTCCTATCTGCGGTTTTCAGGACCTGCCCCACGGAGCACTTGCATCTCAGCGGGAAGTAGATCACATGTCCCTCGATACTCCCCACTTACCTTTGTTAGCTATTGTCATGGGTTTCCGGAGGAGGGTTTGGATGGGGCCTCGGAAGGAACCTTTGTTTCTCACACGTCCGGGTATAGACTTTCCATTTCACGTTCACTCCTCTGTTGCGATTACTTCTGCCACCCCAGATTTCTTGAAAGCCCAGTTGAAAGCTGCCGAGGAGGAGTGCTTGTGCCTGCCCGTGGCACCCGCTCGTCGAACTGTCAGCTGGCCTCTAACTCCCATATGCGAGAGGCGGGTGGGGAGCTGCAGTCCAGGGATGCTTGTATCGGAGACTCTAGCACAGTGCATTTCGTTGGGGCCTCTGCACCTGAAGTATTTATGCGCTCCGATTCCGTTCATTGAGTGGCTTCCCAGAAGCTACCTTCAAGGAACGCTAGTGACTGGGATTCACTTGGACTGCACATCCCTCGAGCCGCCAGGCTGATTTTTATATGATTTCCTGTACCTCTTCTTTTGCGTTTTGCCCGGGAAGTTTAAAGCTCTACTCCAGGAGCGCTTCTTTCTCACCGGAGCTCTCAAGTGCTTTCGTGGCCCTGCTACTCTTCTGTGCAGGGAACCTCGCCCATCCTATCAGTGAGGTTGCGTTGAAAACGGCCGGGCAGCACAGCTGCCCCATCTCAGCGTTAAGTACGTGCATTTCCAAGGCACCTCCTCAGAACAGATCTAACGGCTAGGTTGTAAGGAACTCCCGTAAGAGCAGGGCTAGCTGAAAGCTGCATTCAAGGGCTGTTTGCCTCGGAGAGTGAAGCCCAGGGCAGGGTAACTGAGCTTCCGCACCTACAGTTGACATGAGTTCATGTTGCCTTTTCAGAGGCCTGTGAGTCGCTGCTTTCCGGCAAAGCTTTTCTCCCGTCAGTTACATTGGTCCCATTTCCCTGGAGTGTCCCGCCGCACTTTCACCTATGTCGGCACGGCTTGACGTGAGCGTCTGGTCAGACGCTCCAATGAAGGAAGACTTGCGTCTCACACTTGACCATAGATGGGTTCCATCGCACCTCCACACCTCCCCGGTGTTAGTGTCTACCAGCACCAAAGAGACGCCCCTCGACAGCTGCAATGCGGGAGAGCTTGGATTTCTGACCTAGGTATAGCGCATTTCCACGGCATGTCCTCACTTCGAGTTGAGCTAGGTTCTAAGTCCCCAGCGAGAGATGCTAGCTGAAAGCTGCATTCAAGGAATGCTTTCTGCTCAGACCTAAGCATAGTACATTTTCCCTGGGTCCCATCACCTGCACCGAAGCAGTTTCTAACTCCTTTCCTAGGAAGGCATGTTAGAGGCTGCCTTCAAGGATCACTTGTGCCTCAGAGTTCGGAAGGGACACTGCCCACGAGTCTCCAACCCTCTCTGGTCTATGTTCCCATGCCGGTTTTGACGAGGGTACTGGAATGCACTCAAAGAACAACGCTTCTGTCTCACGGTGAAGAATAGAGCATTTCAGTGAACCAGGTGGCGTTTCCATTGCAACTCGGCGGGGTGTGTAGGTAGCTTCTTCCTCCCTGCTGTGATGGGCTGGAGGGAAGTTGCACTGCACGACTGCATGGTTCTCTGAGTGAAGAAGAGCACATCTCCACGGCACCCCGTAAACTAACCTGGACCTAGGTTCTGACTCGCTCATGCGCCAGGCTGGTTGAAATGTGCATTGCAGGAATGCTTCTCTCGGAGCAGTCAGTACAGTGTATTTCCGTGCGTCTGCACAGATTCTGCGGTCATAAGTTCCTACTGCCTCCTATCTGCGGTTTTCAGGACCTGCCCCACGGAGCACTTGCATCTCAGCGGGAAGTAGATCACATGTCCCTCGATACTCCCCACTTACCTTTGTTAGCTATTGTCATGGGTTTCCGGAGGAGGGTTTGGATGGGGCCTCGGAAGGAACCTTTGTTTCTCACACGTCCGGGTATAGACTTTCCATTTCACGTTCACTCCTCTGTTGCGATTACTTCTGCCACCCCAGATTTCTTGAAAGCCCAGTTGAAAGCTGCCGAGGAGGAGTGCTTGTGCCTGCCCGTGGCACCCGCTCGTCGAACTGTCAGCTGGCCTCTAACTCCCATATGCGAGAGGCGGGTGGGGTGCTGCAGTCCAGGGATGCTTGTATCGGAGACTCTAGCACAGTGCATTTCGTTGGGGCCTCTGCACCTGAAGTATTTATGCGCTCCGATTCCGTTCATTGAGTGGCTTCCCAGAAGCTACCTTCAAGGAACGCTAGTGACTGGGATTCACTTGGACTGCACATCCCTCGAGCCGCCAGGCTTATTTTTATATGATTTCCTGTACCTCTTCTTTTGCGTTTTGCCCGGGAAGTTTAAAGCTCTACTCCAGGAGTGCTTCTTTCTCACCGGAGCTCTCAAGTGCTTTCGTGGCCCTGCTACTCTTCTGTGCAGGGAACCTCGCCCATCCTATCAGTGAGGTTGCGTTGAAAACGGCCGGGCAGCACAGCTGCCCCATCTCAGCGTTAAGTACGTGCATTTCCAAGGCACCTCCTCAGAACAGATCTAACGGCTAGGTTGTAAGGAACTCCCGTAAGAGCAGGGCTAGCTGAAAGCTGCATTCAAGGGCTGTTTGCCTCGGAGAGTGAAGCCCAGGGCAGGGTAACTGAGCTTCCGCACCTACAGTTGACATGAGTTCATGTTGCCTTTTCAGAGGCCTGTGAGTCGCTGCTTTCCGGCAAAGCTTTTCTCCCGTCAGTTACATTGGTCCCATTTCCCTGGAGTGTCCCGCCGCACTTTCACCTATGTCGGCACGGCTTGACGTGAGCGTCTGGTCAGACGCTCCAATGAAGGAAGACTTGCGTCTCACACTTGACCATAGATGGGTTCCATCGCACCTCCACACCTCCCCGGTGTTAGTGTCTACCAGCACCAAAGAGACGCCCCTCGACAGCTGCAATGCGGGAGAGCTTGGATTTCTGACCTAGGTATAGCGCATTTCCACGGCATGTCCTCACTTCGAGTTGAGCTAGGTTCTAAGTCCCCAGCGAGAGATGCTAGCTGAAAGCTGCATTCAAGGAATGCTTTCTGCTCAGACCTAAGCATAGTACATTTTCCCTGGGTCCCATCACCTGCACCGAAGCAGTTTCTAACTCCTTTCCTAGGAAGGCATGTTAGAGGCTGCCTTCAAGGATCACTTGTGCCTCAGAGTTCGGAAGGGACACTGCCCACGAGTCTCCAACCCTCTCTGGTCTATGTTCCCATGCCGGTTTTGACGAGGGTACTGGAATGCACTCAAAGAACAACGCTTCTGTCTCACGGTGAAGAATAGAGCATTTCAGTGAACCAGGTGGCGTTTCCATTGCAAC
Source organism: Canis lupus baileyi (assembly GCF_048164855.1). NCBI lineage: Eukaryota > Metazoa > Chordata > Mammalia > Carnivora > Canidae > Canis > Canis lupus. The sequence goes on along the minus strand of NC_132876.1, from coordinate 74,994,967 downwards.
TCGGCGGGGTGTGTAGGTAGCTTCTTCCTCCCTGCTGTGATGGGCTGGAGGGAAGTTGCACTGCACGACTGCATGGTTCTCTGAGTGAAGAAGAGCACATCTCCACGGCACCCCGTAAACTAACCTGGACCTAGGTTCTGACTCGCTCATGCGCCAGGCTGGTTGAAATGTGCATTGCAGGAATGCTTCTCTCGGAGCAGTCAGTACAGTGTATTTCCGTGCGTCTGCACAGATTCTGCGGTCATAAGTTCCTACTGCCTCCTATCTGCGGTTTTCAGGACCTGCCCCACGGAGCACTTGCATCTCAGCGGGAAGTAGATCACATGTCCCTCGATACTCCCCACTTACCTTTGTTAGCTATTGTCATGGGTTTCCGGAGGAGGGTTTGGATGGGGCCTCGGAAGGAACCTTTGTTTCTCACACGTCCGGGTATAGACTTTCCATTTCACGTTCACTCCTCTGTTGCGATTACTTCTGCCACCCCAGATTTCTTGAAAGCCCAGTTGAAAGCTGCCGAGGAGGAGTGCTTGTGCCTGCCCGTGGCACCCGCTCGTCGAACTGTCAGCTGGCCTCTAACTCCCATATGCGAGAGGCGGGTGGGGAGCTGCAGTCCAGGGATGCTTGTATCGGAGACTCTAGCACAGTGCATTTCGTTGGGGCCTCTGCACCTGAAGTATTTATGCGCTCCGATTCCGTTCATTGAGTGGCTTCCCAGAAGCTACCTTCAAGGAACGCTAGTGACTGGGATTCACTTGGACTGCACATCCCTCGAGCCGCCAGGCTGATTTTTATATGATTTCCTGTACCTCTTCTTTTGCGTTTTGCCCGGGAAGTTTAAAGCTCTACTCCAGGAGCGCTTCTTTCTCACCGGAGCTCTCAAGTGCTTTCGTGGCCCTGCTACTCTTCTGTGCAGGGAACCTCGCCCATCCTATCAGTGAGGTTGCGTTGAAAACGGCCGGGCAGCACAGCTGCCCCATCTCAGCGTTAAGTACGTGCATTTCCAAAGCACCTCCTCAGAACAGATCTAACGGCTAGGTTGTAAGGAACTCCCGTAAGAGCAGGGCTAGCTGAAAGCTGCATTCAAGGGCTGTTTGCCTCGGAGAGTGAAGCCCAGGGCAGGGTAACTGAGCTTCCGCACCTACAGTTGACATGAGTTCATGTTGCCTTTTCAGAGGCCTGTGAGTCGCTGCTTTCCGGCAAAGCTTTTCTCCCGTCAGTTACATTGGTCCCATTTCCCTGGAGTGTCCCGCCGCACTTTCACCTATGTCGGCACGGCTTGACGTGAGCGTCTGGTCAGACGCTCCAATGAAGGAAGACTTGCGTCTCACACTTGACCATAGATGGGTTCCATCGCACCTCCACACCTCCCCGGTGTTAGTGTCTACCAGCACCAAAGAGACGCCCCTCGACAGCTGCAATGCGGGAGAGCTTGGATTTCTGACCTAGGTATAGCGCATTTCCACGGCATGTCCTCACTTCGAGTTGAGCTAGGTTCTAAGTCCCCAGCGAGAGATGCTAGCTGAAAGCTGCATTCAAGGAATGCTTTCTGCTCAGACCTAAGCATAGTACATTTTCCCTGGGTCCCATCACCTGCACCGAAGCAGTTTCTAACTCCTTTCCTAGGAAGGCATGTTAGAGGCTGCCTTCAAGGATCACTTGTGCCTCAGAGTTCGGAAGGGACACTGCCCACGAGTCTCCAACCCTCTCTGGTCTATGTTCCCATGCCGGTTTTGACGAGGGTACTGGAATGCACTCAAAGAACAACGCTTCTGTCTCACGGTGAAGAATAGAGCATTTCAGTGAACCAGGTGGCGTTTCCATTGCAACTCGGCGGGGTGTGTAGGTAGCTTCTTCCTCCCTGCTGTGATGGGCTGGAGGGAAGTTGCACTGCACGACTGCATGGTTCTCTGAGTGAAGAAGAGCACATCTCCACGGCACCCCGTAAACTAACCTGGACCTAGGTTCTGACTCGCTCATGCGCCAGGCTGGTTGAAATGTGCATTGCAGGAATGCTTCTCTCGGAGCAGTCAGTACAGTGTATTTCCGTGCGTCTGCACAGATTCTGGGGTCATAAGTTCCTACTGCCTCCTATCTGCGGTTTTCAGGACCTGCCCCACGGAGCACTTGCATCTCAGCGGGAAGTAGATCACATGTCCCTCGATACTCCCCACTTACCTTTGTTAGCTATTGTCATGGGTTTCCGGAGGAGGGTTTGGATGGGGCCTCGGAAGGAACCTTTGTTTCTCACACGTCCGGGTATAGACTTTCCATTTCACGTTCACTCCTCTGTTGCGATTACTTCTGCCACCCCAGATTTCTTGAAAGCCCAGTTGAAAGCTGCCGAGGAGGAGTGCTTGTGCCTGCCCGTGGCACCCGCTCGTCGAACTGTCAGCTGGCCTCTAACTCCCATATGCGAGAGGCGGGTGGGGTGCTGCAGTCCAGGGATGCTTGTATCGGAGACTCTAGCACAGTGCATTTCGTTGGGGCCTCTGCACCTGAAGTATTTATGCGCTCCGATTCCGTTCATTGAGTGGCTTCCCAGAAGCTACCTTCAAGGAACGCTAGTGACTGGGATTCACTTGGACTGCACATCCCTCGAGCCGCCAGGCTTATTTTTATATGATTTCCTGTACCTCTTCTTTTGCGTTTTGCCCGGGAAGTTTAAAGCTCTACTCCAGGAGTGCTTCTTTCTCACCGGAGCTCTCAAGTGCTTTCGTGGCCCTGCTACTCTTCTGTGCAGGGAACCTCGCCCATCCTATCAGTGAGGTTGCGTTGAAAACGGCCGGGCAGCACAGCTGCCCCATCTCAGCGTTAAGTACGTGCATTTCCAAGGCACCTCCTCAGAACAGATCTAACGGCTAGGTTGTAAGGAACTCCCGTAAGAGCAGGGCTAGCTGAAAGCTGCATTCAAGGGCTGTTTGCCTCGGAGAGTGAAGCCCAGGGCAGGGTAACTGAGCTTCCGCACCTACAGTTGACATGAGTTCATGTTGCCTTTTCAGAGGCCTGTGAGTCGCTGCTTTCCGGCAAAGCTTTTCTCCCGTCAGTTACATTGGTCCCATTTCCCTGGAGTGTCCCGCCGCACTTTCACCTATGTCGGCACGGCTTGACGTGAGCGTCTGGTCAGACGCTCCAATGAAGGAAGACTTGCGTCTCACACTTGACCATAGATGGGTTCCATCGCACCTCCACACCTCCCCGGTGTTAGTGTCTACCAGCACCAAAGAGACGCCCCTCGACAGCTGCAATGCGGGAGAGCTTGGATTTCTGACCTAGGTATAGCGCATTTCCACGGCATGTCCTCACTTCGAGTTGAGCTAGGTTCTAAGTCCCCAGCGAGAGATGCTAGCTGAAAGCTGCATTCAAGGAATGCTTTCTGCTCAGACCTAAGCATAGTACATTTTCCCTGGGTCCCATCACCTGCACCGAAGCAGTTTCTAACTCCTTTCCTAGGAAGGCATGTTAGAGGCTGCCTTCAAGGATCACTTGTGCCTCAGAGTTCGGAAGGGACACTGCCCACGAGTCTCCAACCCTCTCTGGTCTATGTTCCCATGCCGGTTTTGACGAGGGTACTGGAATGCACTCAAAGAACAACGCTTCTGTCTCACGGTGAAGAATAGAGCATTTCAGTGAACCAGGTGGCGTTTCCATTGCAACTCGGCGGGGTGTGTAGGTAGCTTCTTCCTCCCTGCTGTGATGGGCTGGAGGGAAGTTGCACTGCACGACTGCATGGTTCTCTGAGTGAAGAAGAGCACATCTCCACGGCACCCCGTAAACTAACCTGGACCTAGGTTCTGACTCGCTCATGCGCCAGGCTGGTTGAAATGTGCATTGCAGGAATGCTTCTCTCGGAGCAGTCAGTACAGTGTATTTCCGTGCGTCTGCACAGATTCTGCGGTCATAAGTTCCTACTGCCTCCTATCTGCGGTTTTCAGGACCTGCCCCACGGAGCACTTGCATCTCAGCGGGAAGTAGATCACATGTCCCTCGATACTCCCCACTTACCTTTGTTAGCTATTGTCATGGGTTTCCGGAGGAGGGTTTGGATGGGGCCTCGGAAGGAACCTTTGTTTCTCACACGTCCGGGTATAGACTTTCCATTTCACGTTCACTCCTCTGTTGCGATTACTTCTGCCACCCCAGATTTCTTGAAAGCCCAGTTGAAAGCTGCCGAGGAGGAGTGCTTGTGCCTGCCCGTGGCACCCGCTCGTCGAACTGTCAGCTGGCCTCTAACTCCCATATGCGAGAGGCGGGTGGGGAGCTGCAGTCCAGGGATGCTTGTATCGGAGACTCTAGCACAGTGCATTTCGTTGGGGCCTCTGCACCTGAAGTATTTATGCGCTCCGATTCCGTTCATTGAGTGGCTTCCCAGAAGCTACCTTCAAGGAACGCTAGTGACTGGGATTCACTTGGACTGCACATCCCTCGAGCCGCCAGGCTGATTTTTATATGATTTCCTGTACCTCTTCTTTTGCGTTTTGCCCGGGAAGTTTAAAGCTCTACTCCAGGAGCGCTTCTTTCTCACCGGAGCTCTCAAGTGCTTTCGTGGCCCTGCTACTCTTCTGTGCAGGGAACCTCGCCCATCCTATCAGTGAGGTTGCGTTGAAAACGGCCGGGCAGCACAGCTGCCCCATCTCAGCGTTAAGTACGTGCATTTCCAAAGCACCTCCTCAGAACAGATCTAACGGCTAGGTTGTAAGGAACTCCCGTAAGAGCAGGGCTAGCTGAAAGCTGCATTCAAGGGCTGTTTGCCTCGGAGAGTGAAGCCCAGGGCAGGGTAACTGAGCTTCCGCACCTACAGTTGACATGAGTTCATGTTGCCTTTTCAGAGGCCTGTGAGTCGCTGCTTTCCGGCAAAGCTTTTCTCCCGTCAGTTACATTGGTCCCATTTCCCTGGAGTGTCCCGCCGCACTTTCACCTATGTCGGCACGGCTTGACGTGAGCGTCTGGTCAGACGCTCCAATGAAGGAAGACTTGCGTCTCACACTTGACCATAGATGGGTTCCATCGCACCTCCACACCTCCCCGGTGTTAGTGTCTACCAGCACCAAAGAGACGCCCCTCGACAGCTGCAATGCGGGAGAGCTTGGATTTCTGACCTAGGTATAGCGCATTTCCACGGCATGTCCTCACTTCGAGTTGAGCTAGGTTCTAAGTCCCCAGCGAGAGATGCTAGCTGAAAGCTGCATTCAAGGAATGCTTTCTGCTCAGACCTAAGCATAGTACATTTTCCCTGGGTCCCATCACCTGCACCGAAGCAGTTTCTAACTCCTTTCCTAGGAAGGCATGTTAGAGGCTGCCTTCAAGGATCACTTGTGCCTCAGAGTTCGGAAGGGACACTGCCCACGAGTCTCCAACCCTCTCTGGTCTATGTTCCCATGCCGGTTTTGACGAGGGTACTGGAATGCACTCAAAGAACAACGCTTCTGTCTCACGGTGAAGAATAGAGCATTTCAGTGAACCAGGTGGCGTTTCCATTGCAACTCGGCGGGGTGTGTAGGTAGCTTCTTCCTCCCTGCTGTGATGGGCTGGAGGGAAGTTGCACTGCACGACTGCATGGTTCTCTGAGTGAAGAAGAGCACATCTCCACGGCACCCCGTAAACTAACCTGGACCTAGGTTCTGACTCGCTCATGCGCCAGGCTGGTTGAAATGTGCATTGCAGGAATGCTTCTCTCGGAGCAGTCAGTACAGTGTATTTCCGTGCGTCTGCACAGATTCTGCGGTCATAAGTTCCTACTGCCTCCTATCTGCGGTTTTCAGGACCTGCCCCACGGAGCACTTGCATCTCAGCGGGAAGTAGATCACATGTCCCTCGATACTCCCCACTTACCTTTGTTAGCTATTGTCATGGGTTTCCGGAGGAGGGTTTGGATGGGGCCTCGGAAGGAACCTTTGTTTCTCACACGTCCGGGTATAGACTTTCCATTTCACGTTCACTCCTCTGTTGCGATTACTTCTGCCACCCCAGATTTCTTGAAAGCCCAGTTGAAAGCTGCCGAGGAGGAGTGCTTGTGCCTGCCCGTGGCACCCGCTCGTCGAACTGTCAGCTGGCCTCTAACTCCCATATGCGAGAGGCGGGTGGGGAGCTGCAGTCCAGGGATGCTTGTATCGGAGACTCTAGCACAGTGCATTTCGTTGGGGCCTCTGCACCTGAAGTATTTATGCGCTCCGATTCCGTTCATTGAGTGGCTTCCCAGAAGCTACCTTCAAGGAACGCTAGTGACTGGGATTCACTTGGACTGCACATCCCTCGAGCCGCCAGGCTTATTTTTATATGATTTCCTGTACCTCTTCTTTTGCGTTTTGCCCGGGAAGTTTAAAGCTCTACTCCAGGAGTGCTTCTTTCTCACCGGAGCTCTCAAGTGCTTTCGTGGCCCTGCTACTCTTCTGTGCAGGGAACCTCGCCCATCCTATCAGTGAGGTTGCGTTGAAAACGGCCGGGCAGCACAGCTGCCCCATCTCAGCGTTAAGTACGTGCATTTCCAAGGCACCTCCTCAGAACAGATCTAACGGCTAGGTTGTAAGGAACTCCCGTAAGAGCAGGGCTAGCTGAAAGCTGCATTCAAGGGCTGTTTGCCTCGGAGAGTGAAGCCCAGGGCAGGGTAACTGAGCTTCCGCACCTACAGTTGACATGAGTTCATGTTGCCTTTTCAGAGGCCTGTGAGTCGCTGCTTTCCGGCAAAGCTTTTCTCCCGTCAGTTACATTGGTCCCATTTCCCTGGAGTGTCCCGCCGCACTTTCACCTATGTCGGCACGGCTTGACGTGAGCGTCTGGTCAGACGCTCCAATGAAGGAAGACTTGCGTCTCACACTTGACCATAGATGGGTTCCATCGCACCTCCACACCTCCCCGGTGTTAGTGTCTACCAGCACCAAAGAGACGCCCCTCGACAGCTGCAATGCGGGAGAGCTTGGATTTCTGACCTAGGTATAGCGCATTTCCACGGCATGTCCTCACTTCGAGTTGAGCTAGGTTCTAAGTCCCCAGCGAGAGATGCTAGCTGAAAGCTGCATTCAAGGAATGCTTTCTGCTCAGACCTAAGCATAGTACATTTTCCCTGGGTCCCATCACCTGCACCGAAGCAGTTTCTAACTCCTTTCCTAGGAAGGCATGTTAGAGGCTGCCTTCAAGGATCACTTGTGCCTCAGAGTTCGGAAGGGACACTGCCCACGAGTCTCCAACCCTCTCTGGTCTATGTTCCCATGCCGGTTTTGACGAGGGTACTGGAATGCACTCAAAGAACAACGCTTCTGTCTCACGGTGAAGAATAGAGCATTTCAGTGAACCAGGTGGCGTTTCCATTGCAACTCGGCGGGGTGTGTAGGTAGCTTCTTCCTCCCTGCTGTGATGGGCTGGAGGGAAGTTGCACTGCACGACTGCATGGTTCTCTGAGTGAAGAAGAGCACATCTCCACGGCACCCCGTAAACTAACCTGGACCTAGGTTCTGACTCGCTCATGCGCCAGGCTGGTTGAAATGTGCATTGCAGGAATGCTTCTCTCGGAGCAGTCAGTACAGTGTATTTCCGTGCGTCTGCACAGATTCTGCGGTCATAAGTTCCTACTGCCTCCTATCTGCGGTTTTCAGGACCTGCCCCACGGAGCACTTGCATCTCAGCGGGAAGTAGATCACATGTCCCTCGATACTCCCCACTTACCTTTGTTAGCTATTGTCATGGGTTTCCGGAGGAGGGTTTGGATGGGGCCTCGGAAGGAACCTTTGTTTCTCACACGTCCGGGTATAGACTTTCCATTTCACGTTCACTCCTCTGTTGCGATTACTTCTGCCACCCCAGATTTCTTGAAAGCCCAGTTGAAAGCTGCCGAGGAGGAGTGCTTGTGCCTGCCCGTGGCACCCGCTCGTCGAACTGTCAGCTGGCCTCTAACTCCCATATGCGAGAGGCGGGTGGGGAGCTGCAGTCCAGGGATGCTTGTATCGGAGACTCTAGCACAGTGCATTTCGTTGGGGCCTCTGCACCTGAAGTATTTATGCGCTCCGATTCCGTTCATTGAGTGGCTTCCCAGAAGCTACCTTCAAGGAACGCTAGTGACTGGGATTCACTTGGACTGCACATCCCTCGAGCCGCCAGGCTTATTTTTATATGATTTCCTGTACCTCTTCCTTTGCGTTTTGCCCGGGAAGTTTAAAGCTCTACTCCAGGAGCGCTTCTTTCTCACCGGAGCTCTCAAGTGCTTTCGTGGCCCTGCTACTCTTCTGTGCAGGGAACCTCGCCCATCCTATCAGTGAGGTTGCGTTGAAAACGGCCGGGCAGCACAGCTGCCCCATCTCAGCGTTAAGTACGTGCATTTCCAAGGCACCTCCTCAGAACAGATCTAACGGCTAGGTTGTAAGGAACTCCCGTAAGAGCAGGGCTAGCTGAAAGCTGCATTCAAGGGCTGTTTGCCTCGGAGAGTGAAGCCCAGGGCAGGGTAACTGAGCTTCCGCACCTACAGTTGACATGAGTTCATGTTGCCTTTTCAGAGGCCTGTGAGTCGCTGCTTTCCGGCAAAGCTTTTCTCCCGTCAGTTACATTGGTCCCATTTCCCTGGAGTGTCCCGCCGCACTTTCACCTATGTCGGCACGGCTTGACGTGAGCGTCTGGTCAGACGCTCCAATGAAGGAAGACTTGCGTCTCACACTTGACCATAGATGGGTTCCATCGCACCTCCACACCTCCCCGGTGTTAGTGTCTACCAGCACCAAAGAGACGCCCCTCGACAGCTGCAATGCGGGAGAGCTTGGATTTCTGACCTAGGTATAGCGCATTTCCACGGCATGTCCTCACTTCGAGTTGAGCTAGGTTCTAAGTCCCCAGCGAGAGATGCTAGCTGAAAGCTGCATTCAAGGAATGCTTTCTGCTCAGACCTAAGCATAGTACATTTTCCCTGGGTCCCATCACCTGCACCGAAGCAGTTTCTAACTCCTTTCCTAGGAAGGCATGTTAGAGGCTGCCTTCAAGGATCACTTGTGCCTCAGAGTTCGGAAGGGACACTGCCCACGAGTCTCCAACCCTCTCTGGTCTATGTTCCCATGCCGGTTTTGACGAGGGTACTGGAATGCACTCAAAGAACAACGCTTCTGTCTCACGGTGAAGAATAGAGCATTTCAGTGAACCAGGTGGCGTTTCCATTGCAACTCGGCGGGGTGTGTAGGTAGCTTCTTCCTCCCTGCTGTGATGGGCTGGAGGGAAGTTGCACTGCACGACTGCATGGTTCTCTGAGTGAAGAAGAGCACATCTCCACGGCACCCCGTAAACTAACCTGGACCTAGGTTCTGACTCGCTCATGCGCCAGGCTGGTTGAAATGTGCATTGCAGGAATGCTTCTCTCGGAGCAGTCAGTACAGTGTATTTCCGTGCGTCTGCACAGATTCTGCGGTCATAAGTTCCTACTGCCTCCTATCTGCGGTTTTCAGGACCTGCCCCACGGAGCACTTGCATCTCAGCGGGAAGTAGATCACATGTCCCTCGATACTCCCCACTTACCTTTGTTAGCTATTGTCATGGGTTTCCGGAGGAGGGTTTGGATGGGGCCTCGGAAGGAACCTTTGTTTCTCACACGTCCGGGTATAGACTTTCCATTTCACGTTCACTCCTCTGTTGCGATTACTTCTGCCACCCCAGATTTCTTGAAAGCCCAGTTGAAAGCTGCCGAGGAGGAGTGCTTGTGCCTGCCCGTGGCACCCGCTCGTCGAACTGTCAGCTGGCCTCTAACTCCCATATGCGAGAGGCGGGTGGGGAGCTGCAGTCCAGGGATGCTTGTATCGGAGACTCTAGCACAGTGCATTTCGTTGGGGCCTCTGCACCTGAAGTATTTATGCGCTCCGATTCCGTTCATTGAGTGGCTTCCCAGAAGCTACCTTCAAGGAACGCTAGTGACTGGGATTCACTTGGACTGCACATCCCTCGAGCCGCCAGGCTTATTTTTATATGATTTCCTGTACCTCTTCTTTTGCGTTTTGCCCGGGAAGTTTAAAGCTCTACTCCAGGAGCGCTTCTTTCTCACCGGAGCTCTCAAGTGCTTTCGTGGCCCTGCTACTCTTCTGTGCAGGGAACCTCGCCCATCCTATCAGTGAGGTTGCGTTGAAAACGGCCGGGCAGCACAGCTGCCCCATCTCAGCGTTAAGTACGTGCATTTCCAAGGCACCTCCTCAGAACAGATCTAACGGCTAGGTTGTAAGGAACTCCCGTAAGAGCAGGGCTAGCTGAAAGCTGCATTCAAGGGCTGTTTGCCTCGGAGAGTGAAGCCCAGGGCAGGGTAACTGAGCTTCCGCACCTACAGTTGACATGAGTTCATGTTGCCTTTTCAGAGGCCTGTGAGTCGCTGCTTTCCGGCAAAGCTTTTCTCCCGTCAGTTACATTGGTCCCATTTCCCTGGAGTGTCCCGCCGCACTTTCACCTATGTCGGCACGGCTTGACGTGAGCGTCTGGTCAGACGCTCCAATGAAGGAAGACTTGCGTCTCACACTTGACCATAGATGGGTTCCATCGCACCTCCACACCTCCCCGGTGTTAGTGTCTACCAGCACCAAAGAGACGCCCCTCGACAGCTGCAATGCGGGAGAGCTTGGATTTCTGACCTAGGTATAGCGCATTTCCACGGCATGTCCTCACTTCGAGTTGAGCTAGGTTCTAAGTCCCCAGCGAGAGATGCTAGCTGAAAGCTGCATTCAAGGAATGCTTTCTGCTCAGACCTAAGCATAGTACATTTTCCCTGGGTCCCATCACCTGCACCGAAGCAGTTTCTAACTCCTTTCCTAGGAAGGCATGTTAGAGGCTGCCTTCAAGGATCACTTGTGCCTCAGAGTTCGGAAGGGACACTGCCCACGAGTCTCCAACCCTCTCTGGTCTATGTTCCCATGCCGGTTTTGACGAGGGTACTGGAATGCACTCAAAGAACAACGCTTCTGTCTCACGGTGAAGAATAGAGCATTTCAGTGAACCAGGTGGCGTTTCTATTGCAACTCGGCGGGGTGTGTAGGTAGCTTCTTCCTCCCTGCTGTGATGGGCTGGAGGGAAGTTGCACTGCACGACTGCATGGTTCTCTGAGTGAAGAAGAGCACATCTCCACGGCACCCCGTAAACTAACCTGGACCTAGGTTCTGACTCGCTCATGCGCCAGGCTGGTTGAAATGTGCATTGCAGGAATGCTTCTCTCGGAGCAGTCAGTACAGTGTATTTCCGTGCGTCTGCACAGATTCTGCGGTCATAAGTTCCTACTGCCTCCTATCTGCGGTTTTCAGGACCTGCCCCACGGAGCACTTGCATCTCAGCGGGAAGTAGATCACATGTCCCTCGATACTCCCCACTTACCTTTGTTAGCTATTGTCATGGTTTCCGGAGGAGGGTTTGGATGGGGCCTCGGAAGGAACCTTTGTTTCTCACACGTCCGGGTATAGACTTTCCATTTCACGTTCACTCCTCTGTTGCGATTACTTCTGCCACCCCAGATTTCTTGAAAGCCCAGTTGAAAGCTGCCGAGGAGGAGTGCTTGTGCCTGCCCGTGGCACCCGCTCGTCGAACTGTCAGCTGGCCTCTAACTCCCATATGCGAGAGGCGGGTGGGGAGCTGCAGTCCAGGGATGCTTGTATCGGAGACTCTAGCACAGTGCATTTCGTTGGGGCCTCTGCACCTGAAGTATTTATGCGCTCCGATTCCGTTCATTGAGTGGCTTCCCAGAAGCTACCTTCAAGGAACGCTAGTGACTGGGATTCACTTGGACTGCACATCCCTCGAGCCGCCAGGCTTATTTTTATATGATTTCCTGTACCTCTTCTTTTGCGTTTTGCCCGGGAAGTTTAAAGCTCTACTCCAGGAGCGCTTCTTTCTCACCGGAGCTCTCAAGTGCTTTCGTGGCCCTGCTACTCTTCTGTGCAGGGAACCTCGCCCATCCTATCAGTGAGGTTGCGTTGAAAACGGCCGGGCAGCACAGCTGCCCCATCTCAGCGTTAAGTACGTGCATTTCCAAGGCACCTCCTCAGAACAGATCTAACGGCTAGGTTGTAAGGAACTCCCGTAAGAGCAGGGCTAGCTGAAAGCTGCATTCAAGGGCTGTTTGCCTCGGAGAGTGAAGCCCAGGGCAGGGTAACTGAGCTTCCGCACCTACAGTTGACATGAGTTCATGTTGCCTTTTCAGAGGCCTGTGAGTCGCTGCTTTCCGGCAAAGCTTTTCTCCCGTCAGTTACATTGGTCCCATTTCCCTGGAGTGTCCCGCCGCACTTTCACCTATGTCGGCACGGCTTGACGTGAGCGTCTGGTCAGACGCTCCAATGAAGGAAGACTTGCGTCTCACACTTGACCATAGATGGGTTCCATCGCACCTCCACACCTCCCCGGTGTTAGTGTCTACCAGCACCAAAGAGACGCCCCTCGACAGCTGCAATGCGGGAGAGCTTGGATTTCTGACCTAGGTATAGCGCATTTCCACGGCATGTCCTCACTTCGAGTTGAGCTAGGTTCTAAGTCCCCAGCGAGAGATGCTAGCTGAAAGCTGCATTCAAGGAATGCTTTCTGCTCAGACCTAAGCATAGTACATTTTCCCTGGGTCCCATCACCTGCACCGAAGCAGTTTCTAACTCCTTTCCTAGGAAGGCATGTTAGAGGCTGCCTTCAAGGATCACTTGTGCCTCAGAGTTCGGAAGGGACACTGCCCACGAGTCTCCAACCCTCTCTGGTCTATGTTCCCATGCCGGTTTTGACGAGGGTACTGGAATGCACTCAAAGAACAACGCTTCTGTCTCACGGTGAAGAATAGAGCATTTCAGTGAACCAGGTGGCGTTTCCATTGCAACTCGGCGGGGTGTGTAGGTAGCTTCTTCCTCCCTGCTGTGATGGGCTGGAGGGAAGTTGCACTGCACGACTGCATGGTTCTCTGAGTGAAGAAGAGCACATCTCCACGGCACCCCGTAAACTAACCTGGACCTAGGTTCTGACTCGCTCATGCGCCAGGCTGGTTGAAATGTGCATTGCAGGAATGCTTCTCTCGGAGCAGTCAGTACAGTGTATTTCCGTGCGTCTGCACAGATTCTGCGGTCATAAGTTCCTACTGCCTCCTATCTGCGGTTTTCAGGACCTGCCCCACGGAGCACTTGCATCTCAGCGGGAAGTAGATCACATGTCCCTCGATACTCCCCACTTACCTTTGTTAGCTATTGTCATGGGTTTCCGGAGGAGGGTTTGGATGGGGCCTCGGAAGGAACCTTTGTTTCTCACACGTCCGGGTATAGACTTTCCATTTCACGTTCACTCCTCTGTTGCGATTACTTCTGCCACCCCAGATTTCTTGAAAGCCCAGTTGAAAGCTGCCGAGGAGGAGTGCTTGTGCCTGCCCGTGGCACCCGCTCGTCGAACTGTCAGCTGGCCTCTAACTCCCATATGCGAGAGGCGGGTGGGGAGCTGCAGTCCAGGGATGCTTGTATCGGAGACTCTAGCACAGTGCATTTCGTTGGGGCCTCTGCACCTGAAGTATTTATGCGCTCCGATTCCGTTCATTGAGTGGCTTCCCAGAAGCTACCTTCAAGGAACGCTAGTGACTGGGATTCACTTGGACTGCACATCCCTCGAGCCGCCAGGCTTATTTTTATATGATTTCCTGTACCTCTTCTTTTGCGTTTTGCCCGGGAAGTTTAAAGCTCTACTCCAGGAGCGCTTCTTTCTCACCGGAGCTCTCAAGTGCTTTCGTGGCCCTGCTACTCTTCTGTGCAGGGAACCTCGCCCATCCTATCAGTGAGGTTGCGTTGAAAACGGCCGGGCAGCACAGCTGCCCCATCTCAGCGTTAAGTACGTGCATTTCCAAGGCACCTCCTCAGAACAGATCTAACGGCTAGGTTGTAAGGAACTCCCGTAAGAGCAGGGCTAGCTGAAAGCTGCATTCAAGGGCTGTTTGCCTCGGAGAGTGAAGCCCAGGGCAGGGTAACTGAGCTTCCGCACCTACAGTTGACATGAGTTCATGTTGCCTTTTCAGAGGCCTGTGAGTCGCTGCTTTCCGGCAAAGCTTTTCTCCCGTCAGTTACATTGGTCCCATTTCCCTGGAGTGTCCCGCCGCACTTTCACCTATGTCGGCACGGCTTGACGTGAGCGTCTGGTCAGACGCTCCAATGAAGGAAGACTTGCGTCTCACACTTGACCATAGATGGGTTCCATCGCACCTCCACACCTCCCCGGTGTTAGTGTCTACCAGCACCAAAGAGACGCCCCTCGACAGCTGCAATGCGGGAGAGCTTGGATTTCTGACCTAGGTATAGCGCATTTCCACGGCATGTCCTCACTTCGAGTTGAGCTAGGTTCTAAGTCCCCAGCGAGAGATGCTAGCTGAAAGCTGCATTCAAGGAATGCTTTCTGCTCAGACCTAAGCATAGTACATTTTCCCTGGGTCCCATCACCTGCACCGAAGCAGTTTCTAACTCCTTTCCTAGGAAGGCATGTTAGAGGCTGCCTTCAAGGATCACTTGTGCCTCAGAGTTCGGAAGGGACACTGCCCACGAGTCTCCAACCCTCTCTGGTCTATGTTCCCATGCCGGTTTTGACGAGGGTACTGGAATGCACTCAAAGAACAACGCTTCTGTCTCACGGTGAAGAATAGAGCATTTCAGTGAACCAGGTGGCGTTTCCATTGCAACTCGGCGGGGTGTGTAGGTAGCTTCTTCCTCCCTGCTGTGATGGGCTGGAGGGAAGTTGCACTGCACGACTGCATGGTTCTCTGAGTGAAGAAGAGCACATCTCCACGGCACCCCGTAAACTAACCTGGACCTAGGTTCTGACTCGCTCATGCGCCAGGCTGGTTGAAATGTGCATTGCAGGAATGCTTCTCTCGGAGCAGTCAGTACAGTGTATTTCCGTGCGTCTGCACAGATTCTGCGGTCATAAGTTCCTACTGCCTCCTATCTGCGGTTTTCAGGACCTGCCCCACGGAGCACTTGCATCTCAGCGGGAAGTAGATCACATGTCCCTCGATACTCCCCACTTACCTTTGTTAGCTATTGTCATGGGTTTCCGGAGGAGGGTTTGGATGGGGCCTCGGAAGGAACCTTTGTTTCTCACACGTCCGGGTATAGACTTTCCATTTCACGTTCACTCCTCTGTTGCGATTACTTCTGCCACCCCAGATTTCTTGAAAGCCCAGTTGAAAGCTGCCGAGGAGGAGTGCTTGTGCCTGCCCGTGGCACCCGCTCGTCGAACTGTCAGCTGGCCTCTAACTCCCATATGCGAGAGGCGGGTGGGGAGCTGCAGTCCAGGGATGCTTGTATCGGAGACTCTAGCACAGTGCATTTCGTTGGGGCCTCTGCACCTGAAGTATTTATGCGCTCCGATTCCGTTCATTGAGTGGCTTCCCAGAAGCTACCTTCAAGGAACGCTAGTGACTGGGATTCACTTGGACTGCACATCCCTCGAGCCGCCAGGCTTATTTTTATATGATTTCCTGTACCTCTTCTTTTGCGTTTTGCCCGGGAAGTTTAAAGCTCTACTCCAGGAGTGCTTCTTTCTCACCGGAGCTCTCAAGTGCTTTCGTGGCCCTGCTACTCTTCTGTGCAGGGAACCTCGCCCATCCTATCAGTGAGGTTGCGTTGAAAACGGCCGGGCAGCACAGCTGCCCCATCTCAGCGTTAAGTACGTGCATTTCCAAGGCACCTCCTCAGAACAGATCTAACGGCTAGGTTGTAAGGAACTCCCGTAAGAGCAGGGCTAGCTGAAAGCTGCATTCAAGGGCTGTTTGCCTCGGAGAGTGAAGCCCAGGGCAGGGTAACTGAGCTTCCGCACCTACAGTTGACATGAGTTCATGTTGCCTTTTCAGAGGCCTGTGAGTCGCTGCTTTCCGGCAAAGCTTTTCTCCCGTCAGTTACATTGGTCCCATTTCCCTGGAGTGTCCCGCCGCACTTTCACCTATGTCGGCACGGCTTGACGTGAGCGTCTGGTCAGACGCTCCAATGAAGGAAGACTTGCGTCTCACACTTGACCATAGATGGGTTCCATCGCACCTCCACACCTCCCCGGTGTTAGTGTCTACCAGCACCAAAGAGACGCCCCTCGACAGCTGCAATGCGGGAGAGCTTGGATTTCTGACCTAGGTATAGCGCATTTCCACGGCATGTCCTCACTTCGAGTTGAGCTAGGTTCTAAGTCCCCAGCGAGAGATGCTAGCTGAAAGCTGCATTCAAGGAATGCTTTCTGCTCAGACCTAAGCATAGTACATTTTCCCTGGGTCCCATCACCTGCACCGAAGCAGTTTCTAACTCCTTTCCTAGGAAGGCATGTTAGAGGCTGCCTTCAAGGATCACTTGTGCCTCAGAGTTCGGAAGGGACACTGCCCACGAGTCTCCAACCCTCTCTGGTCTATGTTCCCATGCCGGTTTTGACGAGGGTACTGGAATGCACTCAAAGAACAACGCTTCTGTCTCACGGTGAAGAATAGAGCATTTCAGTGAACCAGGTGGCGTTTCCATTGCAACTCGGCGGGGTGTGTAGGTAGCTTCTTCCTCCCTGCTGTGATGGGCTGGAGGGAAGTTGCACTGCACGACTGCATGGTTCTCTGAGTGAAGAAGAGCACATCTCCACGGCACCCCGTAAACTAACCTGGACCTAGGTTCTGACTCGCTCATGCGCCAGGCTGGTTGAAATGTGCATTGCAGGAATGCTTCTCTCGGAGCAGTCAGTACAGTGTATTTCCGTGCGTCTGCACAGATTCTGCGGTCATAAGTTCCTACTGCCTCCTATCTGCGGTTTTCAGGACCTGCCCCACGGAGCACTTGCATCTCAGCGGGAAGTAGATCACATGTCCCTCGATACTCCCCACTTACCTTTGTTAGCTATTGTCATGGGTTTCCGGAGGAGGGTTTGGATGGGGCCTCGGAAGGAACCTTTGTTTCTCACACGTCCGGGTATAGACTTTCCATTTCACGTTCACTCCTCTGTTGCGATTACTTCTGCCACCCCAGATTTCTTGAAAGCCCAGTTGAAAGCTGCCGAGGAGGAGTGCTTGTGCCTGCCCGTGGCACCCGCTCGTCGAACTGTCAGCTGGCCTCTAACTCCCATATGCGAGAGGCGGGTGGGGAGCTGCAGTCCAGGGATGCTTGTATCGGAGACTCTAGCACAGTGCATTTCGTTGGGGCCTCTGCACCTGAAGTATTTATGCGCTCCGATTCCGTTCATTGAGTGGCTTCCCAGAAGCTACCTTCAAGGAACGCTAGTGACTGGGATTCACTTGGACTGCACATCCCTCGAGCCGCCAGGCTTATTTTTATATGATTTCCTGTACCTCTTCTTTTGCGTTTTGCCCGGGAAGTTTAAAGCTCTACTCCAGGAGCGCTTCTTTCTCACCGGAGCTCTCAAGTGCTTTCGTGGCCCTGCTACTCTTCTGTGCAGGGAACCTCGCCCATCCTATCAGTGAGGTTGCGTTGAAAACGGCCGGGCAGCACAGCTGCCCCATCTCAGCGTTAAGTACGTGCATTTCCAAGGCACCTCCTCAGAACAGATCTAACGGCTAGGTTGTAAGGAACTCCCGTAAGAGCAGGGCTAGCTGAAAGCTGCATTCAAGGGCTGTTTGCCTCGGAGAGTGAAGCCCAGGGCAGGGTAACTGAGCTTCCGCACCTACAGTTGACATGAGTTCATGTTGCCTTTTCAGAGGCCTGTGAGTCGCTGCTTTCCGGCAAAGCTTTTCTCCCGTCAGTTACATTGGTCCCATTTCCCTGGAGTGTCCCGCCGCACTTTCACCTATGTCGGCACGGCTTGACGTGAGCGTCTGGTCAGACGCTCCAATGAAGGAAGACTTGCGTCTCACACTTGACCATAGATGGGTTCCATCGCACCTCCACACCTCCCCGGTGTTAGTGTCTACCAGCACCAAAGAGACGCCCCTCGACAGCTGCAATGCGGGAGAGCTTGGATTTCTGACCTAGGTATAGCGCATTTCCACGGCATGTCCTCACTTCGAGTTGAGCTAGGTTCTAAGTCCCCAGCGAGAGATGCTAGCTGAAAGCTGCATTCAAGGAATGCTTTCTGCTCAGACCTAAGCATAGTACATTTTCCCTGGGTCCCATCACCTGCACCGAAGCAGTTTCTAACTCCTTTCCTAGGAAGGCATGTTAGAGGCTGCCTTCAAGGATCACTTGTGCCTCAGAGTTCGGAAGGGACACTGCCCACGAGTCTCCAACCCTCTCTGGTCTATGTTCCCATGCCGGTTTTGACGAGGGTACTGGAATGCACTCAAAGAACAACGCTTCTGTCTCACGGTGAAGAATAGAGCATTTCAGTGAACCAGGTGGCGTTTCCATTGCAACTCGGCGGGGTGTGTAGGTAGCTTCTTCCTCCCTGCTGTGATGGGCTGGAGGGAAGTTGCACTGCACGACTGCATGGTTCTCTGAGTGAAGAAGAGCACATCTCCACGGCACCCCGTAAACTAACCTGGACCTAGGTTCTGACTCGCTCATGCGCCAGGCTGGTTGAAATGTGCATTGCAGGAATGCTTCTCTCGGAGCAGTCAGTACAGTGTATTTCCGTGCGTCTGCACAGATTCTGCGGTCATAAGTTCCTACTGCCTCCTATCTGCGGTTTTCAGGACCTGCCCCACGGAGCACTTGCATCTCAGCGGGAAGTAGATCACATGTCCCTCGATACTCCCCACTTACCTTTGTTAGCTATTGTCATGGGTTTCCGGAGGAGGGTTTGGATGGGGCCTCGGAAGGAACCTTTGTTTCTCACACGTCCGGGTATAGACTTTCCATTTCACGTTCACTCCTCTGTTGCGATTACTTCTGCCACCCCAGATTTCTTGAAAGCCCAGTTGAAAGCTGCCGAGGAGGAGTGCTTGTGCCTGCCCGTGGCACCCGCTCGTCGAACTGTCAGCTGGCCTCTAACTCCCATATGCGAGAGGCGGGTGGGGAGCTGCAGTCCAGGGATGCTTGTATCGGAGACTCTAGCACAGTGCATTTCGTTGGGGCCTCTGCACCTGAAGTATTTATGCGCTCCGATTCCGTTCATTGAGTGGCTTCCCAGAAGCTACCTTCAAGGAACGCTAGTGACTGGGATTCACTTGGACTGCACATCCCTCGAGCCGCCAGGCTTATTTTTATATGATTTCCTGTACCTCTTCTTTTGCGTTTTGCCCGCGAAGTTTAAAGCTCTACTCCAGGAGCGCTTCTTTCTCACCGGAGCTCTCAAGTGCTTTCGTGGCCCTGCTACTCTTCTGTGCAGGGAACCTCGCCCATCCTATCAGTGAGGTTGCGTTGAAAACGGCCGGGCAGCACAGCTGCCCCATCTCAGCGTTAAGTACGTGCATTTCCAAGGCACCTCCTCAGAACAGATCTAACGGCTAGGTTGTAAGGAACTCCCGTAAGAGCAGGGCTAGCTGAAAGCTGCATTCAAGGGCTGTTTGCCTCGGAGAGTGAAGCCCAGGGCAGGGTAACTGAGCTTCCGCACCTACAGTTGACATGAGTTCATGTTGCCTTTTCAGAGGCCTGTGAGTCGCTGCTTTCCGGCAAAGCTTTTCTCCCGTCAGTTACATTGGTCCCATTTCCCTGGAGTGTCCCGCCGCACTTTCACCTATGTCGGCACGGCTTGACGTGAGCGTCTGGTCAGACGCTCCAATGAAGGAAGACTTGCGTCTCACACTTGACCATAGATGGGTTCCATCGCACCTCCACACCTCCCCGGTGTTAGTGTCTACCAGCACCAAAGAGACGCCCCTCGACAGCTGCAATGCGGGAGAGCTTGGATTTCTGACCTAGGTATAGCGCATTTCCACGGCATGTCCTCACTTCGAGTTGAGCTAGGTTCTAAGTCCCCAGCGAGAGATGCTAGCTGAAAGCTGCATTCAAGGAATGCTTTCTGCTCAGACCTAAGCATAGTACATTTTCCCTGGGTCCCATCACCTGCACCGAAGCAGTTTCTAACTCCTTTCCTAGGAAGGCATGTTAGAGGCTGCCTTCAAGGATCACTTGTGCCTCAGAGTTCGGAAGGGACACTGCCCACGAGTCTCCAACCCTCTCTGGTCTATGTTCCCATGCCGGTTTTGACGAGGGTACTGGAATGCACTCAAAGAACAACGCTTCTGTCTCACGGTGAAGAATAGAGCATTTCAGTGAACCAGGTGGCGTTTCCATTGCAACTCGGCGGGGTGTGTAGGTAGCTTCTTCCTCCCTGCTGTGATGGGCTGGAGGGAAGTTGCACTGCACGACTGCATGGTTCTCTGAGTGAAGAAGAGCACATCTCCACGGCACCCCGTAAACTAACCTGGACCTAGGTTCTGACTCGCTCATGCGCCAGGCTGGTTGAAATGTGCATTGCAGGAATGCTTCTCTCGGAGCAGTCAGTACAGTGTATTTCCGTGCGTCTGCACAGATTCTGCGGTCATAAGTTCCTACTGCCTCCTATCTGCGGTTTTCAGGACCTGCCCCACGGAGCACTTGCATCTCAGCGGGAAGTAGATCACATGTCCCTCGGTACTCCCCACTTACCTTTGTTAGCTATTGTCATGGGTTTCCGGAGGAGGGTTTGGATGGGGCCTCGGAAGGAACCTTTGTTTCTCACACGTCCGGGTATAGACTTTCCATTTCACGTTCACTCCTCTGTTGCGATTACTTCTGCCACCCCAGATTTCTTGAAAGCCCAGTTGAAAGCTGCCGAGGAGGAGTGCTTGTGCCTGCCCGTGGCACCCGCTCGTCGAACTGTCAGCTGGCCTCTAACTCCCATATGCGAGAGGCGGGTGGGGAGCTGCAGTCCAGGGATGCTTGTATCGGAGACTCTAGCACAGTGCATTTCGTTGGGGCCTCTGCACCTGAAGTATTTATGCGCTCCGATTCCGTTCATTGAGTGGCTTCCCAGAAGCTACCTTCAAGGAACGCTAGTGACTGGGATTCACTTGGACTGCACATCCCTCGAGCCGCCAGGCTTATTTTTATATGATTTCCTGTACCTCTTCTTTTGCGTTTTGCCCGGGAAGTTTAAAGCTCTACTCCAGGAGCGCTTCTTTCTCACCGGAGCTCTCAAGTGCTTTCGTGGCCCTGCTACTCTTCTGTGCAGGGAACCTCGCCCATCCTATCAGTGAGGTTGCGTTGAAAACGGCCGGGCAGCACAGCTGCCCCATCTCAGCGTTAAGTACGTGCATTTCCAAGGCACCTCCTCAGAACAGATCTAACGGCTAGGTTGTAAGGAACTCCCGTAAGAGCAGGGCTAGCTGAAAGCTGCATTCAAGGGCTGTTTGCCTCGGAGAGTGAAGCCCAGGGCAGGGTAACTGAGCTTCCGCACCTACAGTTGACATGAGTTCATGTTGCCTTTTCAGAGGCCTGTGAGTCGCTGCTTTCCGGCAAAGCTTTTCTCCCGTCAGTTACATTGGTCCCATTTCCCTGGAGTGTCCCGCCGCACTTTCACCTATGTCGGCACGGCTTGACGTGAGCGTCTGGTCAGACGCTCCAATGAAGGAAGACTTGCGTCTCACACTTGACCATAGATGGGTTCCATCGCACCTCCACACCTCCCCGGTGTTAGTGTCTACCAGCACCAAAGAGACGCCCCTCGACAGCTGCAATGCGGGAGAGCTTGGATTTCTGACCTAGGTATAGCGCATTTCCACGGCATGTCCTCACTTCGAGTTGAGCTAGGTTCTAAGTCCCCAGCGAGAGATGCTAGCTGAAAGCTGCATTCAAGGAATGCTTTCTGCTCAGACCTAAGCATAGTACATTTTCCCTGGGTCCCATCACCTGCACCGAAGCAGTTTCTAACTCCTTTCCTAGGAAGGCATGTTAGAGGCTGCCTTCAAGGATCACTTGTGCCTCAGAGTTCGGAAGGGACACTGCCCACGAGTCTCCAACCCTCTCTGGTCTATGTTCCCATGCCGGTTTTGACGAGGGTACTGGAATGCACTCAAAGAACAACGCTTCTGTCTCACGGTGAAGAATAGAGCATTTCAGTGAACCAGGTGGCGTTTCCATTGCAACTCGGCGGGGTGTGTAGGTAGCTTCTTCCTCCCTGCTGTGATGGGCTGGAGGGAAGTTGCACTGCACGACTGCATGGTTCTCTGAGTGAAGAAGAGCACATCTCCACGGCACCCCGTAAACTAACCTGGACCTAGGTTCTGACTCGCTCATGCGCCAGGCTGGTTGAAATGTGCATTGCAGGAATGCTTCTCTCGGAGCAGTCAGTACAGTGTATTTCCGTGCGTCTGCACAGATTCTGCGGTCATAAGTTCCTACTGCCTCCTATCTGCGGTTTTCAGGACCTGCCCCACGGAGCACTTGCATCTCAGCGGGAAGTAGATCACATGTCCCTCGGTACTCCCCACTTACCTTTGTTAGCTATTGTCATGGGTTTCCGGAGGAGGGTTTGGATGGGGCCTCGGAAGGAACCTTTGTTTCTCACACGTCCGGGTATAGACTTTCCATTTCACGTTCACTCCTCTGTTGCGATTACTTCTGCCACCCCAGATTTCTTGAAAGCCCAGTTGAAAGCTGCCGAGGAGGAGTGCTTGTGCCTGCCCGTGGCACCCGCTCGTCGAACTGTCAGCTGGCCTCTAACTCCCATATGCGAGAGGCGGGTGGGGAGCTGCAGTCCAGGGATGCTTGTATCGGAGACTCTAGCACAGTGCATTTCGTTGGGGCCTCTGCACCTGAAGTATTTATGCGCTCCGATTCCGTTCATTGAGTGGCTTCCCAGAAGCTACCTTCAAGGAACGCTAGTGACTGGGATTCACTTGGACTGCACATCCCTCGAGCCGCCAGGCTTATTTTTATATGATTTCCTGTACCTCTTCTTTTGCGTTTTGCCCGCGAAGTTTAAAGCTCTACTCCAGGAGCGCTTCTTTCTCACCGGAGCTCTCAAGTGCTTTCGTGGCCCTGCTACTCTTCTGTGCAGGGAACCTCGCCCATCCTATCAGTGAGGTTGCGTTGAAAACGGCCGGGCAGCACAGCTGCCCCATCTCAGCGTTAAGTACGTGCATTTCCAAGGCACCTCCTCAGAACAGATCTAACGGCTAGGTTGTAAGGAACTCCCGTAAGAGCAGGGCTAGCTGAAAGCTGCATTCAAGGGCTGTTTGCCTCGGAGAGTGAAGCCCAGGGCAGGGTAACTGAGCTTCCGCACCTACAGTTGACATGAGTTCATGTTGCCTTTTCAGAGGCCTGTGAGTCGCTGCTTTCCGGCAAAGCTTTTCTCCCGTCAGTTACATTGGTCCCATTTCCCTGGAGTGTCCCGCCGCACTTTCACCTATGTCGGCACGGCTTGACGTGAGCGTCTGGTCAGACGCTCCAATGAAGGAAGACTTGCGTCTCACACTTGACCATAGATGGGTTCCATCGCACCTCCACACCTCCCCGGTGTTAGTGTCTACCAGCACCAAAGAGACGCCCCTCGACAGCTGCAATGCGGGAGAGCTTGGATTTCTGACCTAGGTATAGCGCATTTCCACGGCATGTCCTCACTTCGAGTTGAGCTAGGTTCTAAGTCCCCAGCGAGAGATGCTAGCTGAAAGCTGCATTCAAGGAATGCTTTCTGCTCAGACCTAAGCATAGTACATTTTCCCTGGGTCCCATCACCTGCACCGAAGCAGTTTCTAACTCCTTTCCTAGGAAGGCATGTTAGAGGCTGCCTTCAAGGATCACTTGTGCCTCAGAGTTCGGAAGGGACACTGCCCACGAGTCTCCAACCCTCTCTGGTCTATGTTCCCATGCCGGTTTTGACGAGGGTACTGGAATGCACTCAAAGAACAACGCTTCTGTCTCACGGTGAAGAATAGAGCATTTCAGTGAACCAGGTGGCGTTTCCATTGCAACTCGGCGGGGTGTGTAGGTAGCTTCTTCCTCCCTGCTGTGATGGGCTGGAGGGAAGTTGCACTGCACGACTGCATGGTTCTCTGAGTGAAGAAGAGCACATCTCCACGGCACCCCGTAAACTAACCTGGACCTAGGTTCTGACTCGCTCATGCGCCAGGCTGGTTGAAATGTGCATTGCAGGAATGCTTCTCTCGGAGCAGTCAGTACAGTGTATTTCCGTGCGTCTGCACAGATTCTGCGGTCATAAGTTCCTACTGCCTCCTATCTGCGGTTTTCAGGACCTGCCCCACGGAGCACTTGCATCTCAGCGGGAAGTAGATCACATGTCCCTCGGTACTCCCCACTTACCTTTGTTAGCTATTGTCATGGGTTTCCGGAGGAGGGTTTGGATGGGGCCTCGGAAGGAACCTTTGTTTCTCACACGTCCGGGTATAGACTTTCCATTTCACGTTCACTCCTCTGTTGCGATTACTTCTGCCACCCCAGATTTCTTGAAAGCCCAGTTGAAAGCTGCCGAGGAGGAGTGCTTGTGCCTGCCCGTGGCACCCGCTCGTCGAACTGTCAGCTGGCCTCTAACTCCCATATGCGAGAGGCGGGTGGGGAGCTGCAGTCCAGGGATGCTTGTATCGGAGACTCTAGCACAGTGCATTTCGTTGGGGCCTCTGCACCTGAAGTATTTATGCGCTCCGATTCCGTTCATTGAGTGGCTTCCCAGAAGCTACCTTCAAGGAACGCTAGTGACTGGGATTCACTTGGACTGCACATCCCTCGAGCCGCCAGGCTTATTTTTATATGATTTCCTGTACCTCTTCTTTTGCGTTTTGCCCGGGAAGTTTAAAGCTCTACTCCAGGAGCGCTTCTTTCTCACCGGAGCTCTCAAGTGCTTTCGTGGCCCTGCTACTCTTCTGTGCAGGGAACCTCGCCCATCCTATCAGTGAGGTTGCGTTGAAAACGGCCGGGCAGCACAGCTGCCCCATCTCAGCGTTAAGTACGTGCATTTCCAAAGCACCTCCTCAGAACAGATCTAACGGCTAGGTTGTAAGGAACTCCCGTAAGAGCAGGGCTAGCTGAAAGCTGCATTCAAGGGCTGTTTGCCTCGGAGAGTGAAGCCCAGGGCAGGGTAACTGAGCTTCCGCACCTACAGTTGACATGAGTTCATGTTGCCTTTTCAGAGGCCTGTGAGTCGCTGCTTTCCGGCAAAGCTTTTCTCCCGTCAGTTACATTGGTCCCATTTCCCTGGAGTGTCCCGCCGCACTTTCACCTATGTCGGCACGGCTTGACGTGAGCGTCTGGTCAGACGCTCCAATGAAGGAAGACTTGCGTCTCACACTTGACCATAGATGGGTTCCATCGCACCTCCACACCTCCCCGGTGTTAGTGTCTACCAGCACCAAAGAGACGCCCCTCGACAGCTGCAATGCGGGAGAGCTTGGATTTCTGACCTAGGTATAGCGCATTTCCACGGCATGTCCTCACTTCGAGTTGAGCTAGGTTCTAAGTCCCCAGCGAGAGATGCTAGCTGAAAGCTGCATTCAAGGAATGCTTTCTGCTCAGACCTAAGCATAGTACATTTTCCCTGGGTCCCATCACCTGCACCGAAGCAGTTTCTAACTCCTTTCCTAGGAAGGCATGTTAGAGGCTGCCTTCAAGGATCACTTGTGCCTCAGAGTTCGGAAGGGACACTGCCCACGAGTCTCCAACCCTCTCTGGTCTATGTTCCCATGCCGGTTTTGACGAGGGTACTGGAATGCACTCAAAGAACAACGCTTCTGTCTCACGGTGAAGAATAGAGCATTTCAGTGAACCAGGTGGCGTTTCCATTGCAACTCGGCGGGGTGTGTAGGTAGCTTCTTCCTCCCTGCTGTGATGGGCTGGAGGGAAGTTGCACTGCACGACTGCATGGTTCTCTGAGTGAAGAAGAGCACATCTCCACGGCACCCCGTAAACTAACCTGGACCTAGGTTCTGACTCGCTCATGCGCCAGGCTGGTTGAAATGTGCATTGCAGGAATGCTTCTCTCGGAGCAGTCAGTACAGTGTATTTCCGTGCGTCTGCACAGATTCTGCGGTCATAAGTTCCTACTGCCTCCTATCTGCGGTTTTCAGGACCTGCCCCACGGAGCACTTGCATCTCAGCGGGAAGTAGATCACATGTCCCTCGGTACTCCCCACTTACCTTTGTTAGCTATTGTCATGGGTTTCCGGAGGAGGGTTTGGATGGGGCCTCGGAAGGAACCTTTGTTTCTCACACGTCCGGGTATAGACTTTCCATTTCACGTTCACTCCTCTGTTGCGATTACTTCTGCCACCCCAGATTTCTTGAAAGCCCAGTTGAAAGCTGCCGAGGAGGAGTGCTTGTGCCTGCCCGTGGCACCCGCTCGTCGAACTGTCAGCTGGCCTCTAACTCCCATATGCGAGAGGCGGGTGGGGAGCTGCAGTCCAGGGATGCTTGTATCGGAGACTCTAGCACAGTGCATTTCGTTGGGGCCTCTGCACCTGAAGTATTTATGCGCTCCGATTCCGTTCATTGAGTGGCTTCCCAGAAGCTACCTTCAAGGAACGCTAGTGACTGGGATTCACTTGGACTGCACATCCCTCGAGCCGCCAGGCTTATTTTTATATGATTTCCTGTACCTCTTCCTTTGCGTTTTGCCCGGGAAGTTTAAAGCTCTACTCCAGGAGCGCTTCTTTCTCACCGGAGCTCTCAAGTGCTTTCGTGGCCCTGCTACTCTTCTGTGCAGGGAACCTCGCCCATCCTATCAGTGAGGTTGCGTTGAAAACGGCCGGGCAGCACAGCTGCCCCATCTCAGCGTTAAGTACGTGCATTTCCAAGGCACCTCCTCAGAACAGATCTAACGGCTAGGTTGTAAGGAACTCCCGTAAGAGCAGGGCTAGCTGAAAGCTGCATTCAAGGGCTGTTTGCCTCGGAGAGTGAAGCCCAGGGCAGGGTAACTGAGCTTCCGCACCTACAGTTGACATGAGTTCATGTTGCCTTTTCAGAGGCCTGTGAGTCGCTGCTTTCCGGCAAAGCTTTTCTCCCGTCAGTTACATTGGTCCCATTTCCCTGGAGTGTCCCGCCGCACTTTCACCTATGTCGGCACGGCTTGACGTGAGCGTCTGGTCAGACGCTCCAA
Source organism: Canis lupus baileyi (assembly GCF_048164855.1). Lineage (NCBI taxonomy): Eukaryota > Metazoa > Chordata > Mammalia > Carnivora > Canidae > Canis > Canis lupus. The sequence goes on along the minus strand of NC_132876.1, from coordinate 74,968,084 downwards.
TGAAGGAAGACTTGCGTCTCACACTTGACCATAGATGGGTTCCATCGCACCTCCACACCTCCCCGGTGTTAGTGTCTACCAGCACCAAAGAGACGCCCCTCGACAGCTGCAATGCGGGAGAGCTTGGATTTCTGACCTAGGTATAGCGCATTTCCACGGCATGTCCTCACTTCGAGTTGAGCTAGGTTCTAAGTCCCCAGCGAGAGATGCTAGCTGAAAGCTGCATTCAAGGAATGCTTTCTGCTCAGACCTAAGCATAGTACATTTTCCCTGGGTCCCATCACCTGCACCGAAGCAGTTTCTAACTCCTTTCCTAGGAAGGCATGTTAGAGGCTGCCTTCAAGGATCACTTGTGCCTCAGAGTTCGGAAGGGACACTGCCCACGAGTCTCCAACCCTCTCTGGTCTATGTTCCCATGCCGGTTTTGACGAGGGTACTGGAATGCACTCAAAGAACAACGCTTCTGTCTCACGGTGAAGAATAGAGCATTTCAGTGAACCAGGTGGCATTTCCATTGCAACTCGGCGGGGTGTGTAGGTAGCTTCTTCCTCCCTGCTGTGATGGGCTGGAGGGAAGTTGCACTGCACCACTGCATGGTTCTCTGAGTGAAGAAGAGCACATCTCCACGGCACCCCGTAAACTAACCTGGACCTAGGTTCTGACTCGCTCATGCGCCAGGCTGGTTGAAATGTGCATTGCAGGAATGCTTCTCTCGGAGCAGTCAGTACAGTGTATTTCCGTGCGTCTGCACAGATTCTGCGGTCATAAGTTCCTACTGCCTCCTATCTGCGGTTTTCAGGACCTGCCCCACGGAGCACTTGCATCTCAGCGGGAAGTAGATCACATGTCCCTCGGTACTCCCCACTTACCTTTGTTAGCTATTGTCATGGGTTTCCGGAGGAGGGTTTGGATGGGGCCTCGGAAGGAACCTTTGTTTCTCACACGTCCGGGTATAGACTTTCCATTTCACGTTCACTCCTCTGTTGCGATTACTTCTGCCACCCCAGATTTCTTGAAAGCCCAGTTGAAAGCTGCCGAGGTCCTTCTTGTGTCCTGCTTGTGCCTGCCCGTGGCACCCGCTCGTCGAACTGTCAGCTGGCCTCTAACTCCCATATGCGAGAGGCGGGTGGGGAGCTGCAGTCCAGGGATGCTTGTATCGGAGACTCTAGCACAGTGCATTTCGTTGGGGCCTCTGCACCTGAAGTATTTATGCGCTCCGATTCCGTTCATTGAGTGGCTTCCCAGAAGCTACCTTCAAGGAACGCTAGTGACTGGGATTCACTTGGACTGCACATCCCTCGAGCCGCCAGGCTTATTTTTATATGATTTCCTGTACCTCTTCTTTTGCGTTTTGCCCGGGAAGTTTAAAGCTCTACTCCAGGAGCGCTTCTTTCTCACCGGAGCTCTCAAGTGCTTTCGTGGCCCTGCTACTCTTCTGTGCAGGGAACCTCGCCCATCCTATCAGTGAGGTTGCGTTGAAAACGGCCGGGCAGCACAGCTGCCCCATCTCAGCGTTAAGTACGTGCATTTCCAAGGCACCTCCTCAGAACAGATCTAACGGCTAGGTTGTAAGGAACTCCCGTAAGAGCAGGGCTAGCTGAAAGCTGCATTCAAGGGCTGTTTGCCTCGGAGAGTGAAGCCCAGGGCAGGGTAACTGAGCTTCCGCACCTACAGTTGACATGAGTTCATGTTGCCTTTTCAGAGGCCTGTGAGTCGCTGCTTTCCGGCAAAGCTTTTCTCCCGTCAGTTACATTGGTCCCATTTCCCTGGAGTGTCCCGCCGCACTTTCACCTATGTCGGCACGGCTTGACGTGAGCGTCTGGTCAGACGCTCCAATGAAGGAAGACTTGCGTCTCACACTTGACCATAGATGGGTTCCATCGCACCTCCACACCTCCCCGGTGTTAGTGTCTACCAGCACCAAAGAGACGCCCCTCGACAGCTGCAATGCGGGAGAGCTTGGATTTCTGACCTAGGTATAGCGCATTTCCACGGCATGCCCTCACTTCGAGTTGAGCTAGGTTCTAAGTCCCCAGCGAGAGATGCTAGCTGAAAGCTGCATTCAAGGAATGCTTTCTGCTCAGACCTAAGCATAGTACATTTTCCCTGGGTCCCATCACCTGCACCGAAGCAGTTTCTAACTCCTTTCCTAGGAAGGCATGTTAGAGGCTGCCTTCAAGGATCACTTGTGCCTCAGAGTTCGGAAGGGACACTGCCCACGAGTCTCCAACCCTCTCTGGTCTATGTTCCCATGCCGGTTTTGACGAGGGTACTGGAATGCACTCAAAGAACAACGCTTCTGTCTCACGGTGAAGAATAGAGCATTTCAGTGAACCAGGTGGCGTTTCCATTGCAACTCGGCGGGGTGTGTAGGTAGCTTCTTCCTCCCTGCTGTGATGGGCTGGAGGGAAGTTGCACTGCACGACTGCATGGTTCTCTGAGTGAAGAAGAGCACATCTCCACGGCACCCCGTAAACTAACCTGGACCTAGGTTCTGACTCGCTCATGCGCCAGGCTGGTTGAAATGTGCATTGCAGGAATGCTTCTCTCGGAGCAGTCAGTACAGTGTATTTCCGTGCGTCTGCACAGATTCTGGGGTCATAAGTTCCTACTGCCTCCTATCTGCGGTTTTCAGGACCTGCCCCACGGAGCACTTGCATCTCAGCGGGAAGTAGATCACATGTCCCTCGATACTCCCCACTTACCTTTGTTAGCTATTGTCATGGGTTTCCGGAGGAGGGTTTGGATGGGGCCTCGGAAGGAACCTTTGTTTCTCACACGTCCGGGTATAGACTTTCCATTTCACGTTCACTCCTCTGTTGCGATTACTTCTGCCACCCCAGATTTCTTGAAAGCCCAGTTGAAAGCTGCCGAGGTCCTTCTTGTGTCCTGCTTGTGCCTGCCCGTGGCACCCGCTCGTCGAACTGTCAGCTGGCCTCTAACTCCCATATGCGAGAGGCGGGTGGGGAGCTGCAGTCCAGGGATGCTTGTATCGGAGACTCTAGCACAGTGCATTTCGTTGGGGCCTCTGCACCTGAAGTATTTATGCGCTCCGATTCCGTTCATTGAGTGGCTTCCCAGAAGCTACCTTCAAGGAACGCTAGTGACTGGGATTCACTTGGACTGCACATCCCTCGAGCCGCCAGGCTTATTTTTATATGATTTCCTGTACCTCTTCTTTTGCGTTTTGCCCGGGAAGTTTAAAGCTCTACTCCAGGAGCGCTTCTTTCTCACCGGAGCTCTCAAGTGCTTTCGTGGCCCTGCTACTCTTCTGTGCAGGCAACCTCGCCCATCCTATCAGTGAGGTTGCGTTGAAAACGGCCGGGCAGCACAGCTGCCCCATCTCAGCGTTAAGTACGTGCATTTCCAAGGCACCTCCTCAGAACAGATCTAACGGCTAGGTTGTAAGGAACTCCCGTAAGAGCAGGGCTAGCTGAAAGCTGCATTCAAGGGCTGTTTGCCTCGGAGAGTGAAGCCCAGGGCAGGGTAACTGAGCTTCCGCACCTACAGTTGACATGAGTTCATGTTGCCTTTTCAGAGGCCTGTGAGTCGCTGCTTTCCGGCAAAGCCTTTTTCCCGTCAGTTACATTGGTCCCATTTCCCTGGAGTGTCCCGCCGCACTTTCACCTATGTCGGCACGGCTTGACGTGAGCGTCTGGTCAGACGCTCCAATGAAGGAAGACTTGCGTCTCACACTTGACCATAGATGGGTTCCATCGCACCTCCACACCTCCCCGGTGTTAGTGTCTACCAGCACCAAAGAGACGCCCCTCGACAGCTGCAATGCGGGAGAGCTTGGATTTCTGACCTAGGTATAGCGCATTTCCACGGCATGTCCTCACTTCGAGTTGAGCTAGGTTCTAAGTCCCCAGCGAGAGATGCTAGCTGAAAGCTGCATTCAAGGAATGCTTTCTGCTCAGACCTAAGCATAGTACATTTTCCCTGGGTCCCATCACCTGCACCGAAGCAGTTTCTAACTCCTTTCCTAGGAAGGCATGTTAGAGGCTGCCTTCAAGGATCACTTGTGCCTCAGAGTTCGGAAGGGACACTGCCCACGAGTCTCCAACCCTCTCTGGTCTATGTTCCCATGCCGGTTTTGACGAGGGTACTGGAATGCACTCAAAGAACAACGCTTCTGTCTCACGGTGAAGAATAGAGCATTTCAGTGAACCAGGTGGCGTTTCCATTGCAACTCGGCGGGGTGTGTAGGTAGCTTCTTCCTCCCTGCTGTGATGGGCTGGAGGGAAGTTGCACTGCACGACTGCATGGTTCTCTGAGTGAAGAAGAGCACATCTCCACGGCACCCCGTAAACTAACCTGGACCTAGGTTCTGACTCGCTCATGCGCCAGGCTGGTTGAAATGTGCATGGCAGGAATGCTTCTCTCGGAGCAGTCAGTACAGTGTATTTCCGTGCGTCTGCACAGATTCTGGGGTCATAAGTTCCTACTGCCTCCTATCTGCGGTTTTCAGGACCTGCCCCACGGAGCACTTGCATCTCAGCGGGAAGTAGATCACATGTCCCTCGATACTCCCCACTTACCTTTGTTAGCTATTGTCATGGGTTTCCGGAGGAGGGTTTGGATGGGGCCTCGGAAGGAACCTTTGTTTCTCACACGTCCGGGTATAGACTTTCCATTTCACGTTCACTCCTCTGTTGCGATTACTTCTGCCACCCCAGATTTCTTGAAAGCCCAGTTGAAAGCTGCCGAGGAGGAGTGCTTGTGCCTGCCCGTGGCACCCGCTCGTCGAACTGTCAGCTGGCCTCTAACTCCCATATGCGAGAGGCGGGTGGGGAGCTGCAGTCCAGGGATGCTTGTATCGGAGACTCTAGCACAGTGCATTTCGTTGGGGCCTCTGCACCTGAAGTATTTATGCACTCCGATTCCGTTCATTGAGTGGCTTCCCAGAAGCTACCTTCAAGGAACGCTAGTGACTGGGATTCACTTGGACTGCACATCCCTCGAGCCGCCAGGCTTATTTTTATATGATTTCCTGTACCTCTTCTTTTGCGTTTTGCCCGGGAAGTTTAAAGCTCTACTCCAGGAGCGCTTCTTTCTCACCGGAGCTCTCAAGTGCTTTCGTGGCCCTGCTACTCTTCTGTGCAGGGAACCTCGCCCATCCTATCAGTGAGGTTGCGTTGAAAACGGCCGGGCAGCACAGCTGCCCCATCTCAGCGTTAAGTACGTGCATTTCCAAGGCACCTCCTCAGAACAGATCTAACGGCTAGGTTGTAAGGAACTCCCGTAAGAGCAGGGCTAGCTGAAAGCTGCATTCAAGGGCTGTTTGCCTCGGAGAGTGAAGCCCAGGGCAGGGTAACTGAGCTTCCGCACCTACAGTTGACATGAGTTCATGTTGCCTTTTCAGAGGCCTGTGAGTCGCTGCTTTCCGGCAAAGCTTTTCTCCCGTCAGTTACATTGGTCCCATTTCCCTGGAGTGTCCCGCCGCACTTTCACCTATGTCGGCACGGCTTGACGTGAGCGTCTGGTCAGACGCTCCAATGAAGGAAGACTTGCGTCTCACACTTGACCATAGATGGGTTCCATCGCACCTCCACACCTCCCCGGTGTTAGTGTCTACCAGCACCAAAGAGACGCCCCTCGACAGCTGCAATGCGGGAGAGCTTGGATTTCTGACCTAGGTATAGCGCATTTCCACGGCATGTCCTCACTTCGAGTTGAGCTAGGTTCTAAGTCCCCAGCGAGAGATGCTAGCTGAAAGCTGCATTCAAGGAATGCTTTCTGCTCAGACCTAAGCATAGTACATTTTCCCTGGGTCCCATCACCTGCACCGAAGCAGTTTCTAACTCCTTTCCTAGGAAGGCATGTTAGAGGCTGCCTTCAAGGATCACTTGTGCCTCAGAGTTCGGAAGGGACACTGCCCACGAGTCTCCAACCCTCTCTGGTCTATGTTCCCATGCCGGTTTTGACGAGGGTACTGGAATGCACTCAAAGAACAACGCTTCTGTCTCACGGTGAAGAATAGAGCATTTCAGTGAACCAGGTGGCGTTTCCATTGCAACTCGGCGGGGTGTGTAGGTAGCTTCTTCCTCCCTGCTGTGATGGGCTGGAGGGAAGTTGCACTGCACGACTGCATGGTTCTCTGAGTGAAGAAGAGCACATCTCCACGGCACCCCGTAAACTAACCTGGACCTAGGTTCTGACTCGCTCATGCGCCAGGCTGGTTGAAATGTGCATTGCAGGAATGCTTCTCTCGGAGCAGTCAGTACAGTGTATTTCCGTGCGTCTGCACAGATTCTGGGGTCATAAGTTCCTACTGCCTCCTATCTGCGGTTTTCAGGACCTGCCCCACGGAGCACTTGCATCTCAGCGGGAAGTAGATCACATGTCCCTCGATACTCCCCACTTACCTTTGTTAGCTATTGTCATGGGTTTCCGGAGGAGGGTTTGGATGGGGCCTCGGAAGGAACCTTTGTTTCTCACACGTCCGGGTATAGACTTTCCATTTCACGTTCACTCCTCTGTTGCGATTACTTCTGCCACCCCAGATTTCTTGAAAGCCCAGTTGAAAGCTGCCGAGGAGGAGTGCTTGTGCCTGCCCGTGGCACCCGCTCGTCGAACTGTCAGCTGGCCTCTAACTCCCATATGCGAGAGGCGGGTGGGGAGCTGCAGTCCAGGGATGCTTGTATCGGAGACTCTAGCACAGTGCATTTCGTTGGGGCCTCTGCACCTGAAGTATTTATGCGCTCCGATTCCGTTCATTGAGTGGCTTCCCAGAAGCTACCTTCAAGGAACGCTAGTGACTGGGATTCACTTGGACTGCACATCCCTCGAGCCGCCAGGCTTATTTTTATATGATTTCCTGTACCTCTTCTTTTGCGTTTTGCCCGGGAAGTTTAAAGCTCTACTCCAGGAGCGCTTCTTTCTCACCGGAGCTCTCAAGTGCTTTCGTGGCCCTGCTACTCTTCTGTGCAGGGAACCTCGCCCATCCTATCAGTGAGGTTGCGTTGAAAACGGCCGGGCAGCACAGCTGCCCCATCTCAGCGTTAAGTACGTGCATTTCCAAGGCACCTCCTCAGAACAGATCTAACGGCTAGGTTGTAAGGAACTCCCGTAAGAGCAGGGCTAGCTGAAAGCTGCATTCAAGGGCTGTTTGCCTCGGAGAGTGAAGCCCAGGGCAGGGTAACTGAGCTTCCGCACCTACAGTTGACATGAGTTCATGTTGCCTTTTCAGAGGCCTGTGAGTCGCTGCTTTCCGGCAAAGCTTTTCTCCCGTCAGTTACATTGGTCCCATTTCCCTGGAGTGTCCCGCCGCACTTTCACCTATGTCGGCACGGCTTGACGTGAGCGTCTGGTCAGACGCTCCAATGAAGGAAGACTTGCGTCTCACACTTGACCATAGATGGGTTCCATCGCACCTCCACACCTCCCCGGTGTTAGTGTCTACCAGCACCAAAGAGACGCCCCTCGACAGCTGCAATGCGGGAGAGCTTGGATTTCTGACCTAGGTATAGCGCATTTCCACGGCATGTCCTCACTTCGAGTTGAGCTAGGTTCTAAGTCCCCAGCGAGAGATGCTAGCTGAAAGCTGCATTCAAGGAATGCTTTCTGCTCAGACCTAAGCATAGTACATTTTCCCTGGGTCCCATCACCTGCACCGAAGCAGTTTCTAACTCCTTTCCTAGGAAGGCATGTTAGAGGCTGCCTTCAAGGATCACTTGTGCCTCAGAGTTCGGAAGGGACACTGCCCACGAGTCTCCAACCCTCTCTGGTCTATGTTCCCATGCCGGTTTTGACGAGGGTACTGGAATGCACTCAAAGAACAACGCTTCTGTCTCACGGTGAAGAATAGAGCATTTCAGTGAACCAGGTGGCGTTTCCATTGCAACTCGGCGGGGTGTGTAGGTAGCTTCTTCCTCCCTGCTGTGATGGGCTGGAGGGAAGTTGCACTGCACGACTGCATGGTTCTCTGAGTGAAGAAGAGCACATCTCCACGGCACCCCGTAAACTAACCTGGACCTAGGTTCTGACTCGCTCATGCGCCAGGCTGGTTGAAATGTGCATTGCAGGAATGCTTCTCTCGGAGCAGTCAGTACAGTGTATTTCCGTGCGTCTGCACAGATTCTGGGGTCATAAGTTCCTACTGCCTCCTATCTGCGGTTTTCAGGACCTGCCCCACGGAGCACTTGCATCTCAGCGGGAAGTAGATCACATGTCCCTCGATACTCCCCACTTACCTTTGTTAGCTATTGTCATGGGTTTCCGGAGGAGGGTTTGGATGGGGCCTCGGAAGGAACCTTTGTTTCTCACACGTCCGGGTATAGACTTTCCATTTCACGTTCACTCCTCTGTTGCGATTACTTCTGCCACCCCAGATTTCTTGAAAGCCCAGTTGAAAGCTGCCGAGGAGGAGTGCTTGTGCCTGCCCGTGGCACCCGCTCGTCGAACTGTCAGCTGGCCTCTAACTCCCATATGCGAGAGGCGGGTGGGGAGCTGCAGTCCAGGGATGCTTGTATCGGAGACTCTAGCACAGTGCATTTCGTTGGGGCCTCTGCACCTGAAGTATTTATGCGCTCCGATTCCGTTCATTGAGTGGCTTCCCAGAAGCTACCTTCAAGGAACGCTAGTGACTGGGATTCACTTGGACTGCACATCCCTCGAGCCGCCAGGCTTATTTTTATATGATTTCCTGTACCTCTTCTTTTGCGTTTTGCCCGGGAAGTTTAAAGCTCTACTCCAGGAGCGCTTCTTTCTCACCGGAGCTCTCAAGTGCTTTCGTGGCCCTGCTACTCTTCTGTGCAGGGAACCTCGCCCATCCTATCAGTGAGGTTGCGTTGAAAACGGCCGGGCAGCACAGCTGCCCCATCTCAGCGTTAAGTACGTGCATTTCCAAGGCACCTCCTCAGAACAGATCTAACGGCTAGGTTGTAAGGAACTCCCGTAAGAGCAGGGCTAGCTGAAAGCTGCATTCAAGGGCTGTTTGCCTCGGAGAGTGAAGCCCAGGGCAGGGTAACTGAGCTTCCGCACCTACAGTTGACATGAGTTCATGTTGCCTTTTCAGAGGCCTGTGAGTCGCTGCTTTCCGGCAAAGCCTTTTTCCCGTCAGTTACATTGGTCCCATTTCCCTGGAGTGTCCCGCCGCACTTTCACCTATGTCGGCACGGCTTGACGTGAGCGTCTGGTCAGACGCTCCAATGAAGGAAGACTTGCGTCTCACACTTGACCATAGATGGGTTCCATCGCACCTCCACACCTCCCCGGTGTTAGTGTCTACCAGCACCAAAGAGACGCCCCTCGACAGCTGCAATGCGGGAGAGCTTGGATTTCTGACCTAGGTATAGCGCATTTCCACGGCATGTCCTCACTTCGAGTTGAGCTAGGTTCTAAGTCCCCAGCGAGAGATGCTAGCTGAAAGCTGCATTCAAGGAATGCTTTCTGCTCAGACCTAAGCATAGTACATTTTCCCTGGGTCCCATCACCTGCACCGAAGCAGTTTCTAACTCCTTTCCTAGGAAGGCATGTTAGAGGCTGCCTTCAAGGATCACTTGTGCCTCAGAGTTCGGAAGGGACACTGCCCACGAGTCTCCAACCCTCTCTGGTCTATGTTCCCATGCCGGTTTTGACGAGGGTACTGGAATGCACTCAAAGAACAACGCTTCTGTCTCACGGTGAAGAATAGAGCATTTCAGTGAACCAGGTGGCGTTTCCATTGCAACTCGGCGGGGTGTGTAGGTAGCTTCTTCCTCCCTGCTGTGATGGGCTGGAGGGAAGTTGCACTGCACGACTGCATGGTTCTCTGAGTGAAGAAGAGCACATCTCCACGGCACCCCGTAAACTAACCTGGACCTAGGTTCTGACTCGCTCATGCGCCAGGCTGGTTGAAATGTGCATGGCAGGAATGCTTCTCTCGGAGCAGTCAGTACAGTGTATTTCCGTGCGTCTGCACAGATTCTGGGGTCATAAGTTCCTACTGCCTCCTATCTGCGGTTTTCAGGACCTGCCCCACGGAGCACTTGCATCTCAGCGGGAAGTAGATCACATGTCCCTCGATACTCCCCACTTACCTTTGTTAGCTATTGTCATGGGTTTCCGGAGGAGGGTTTGGATGGGGCCTCGGAAGGAACCTTTGTTTCTCACACGTCCGGGTATAGACTTTCCATTTCACGTTCACTCCTCTGTTGCGATTACTTCTGCCACCCCAGATTTCTTGAAAGCCCAGTTGAAAGCTGCCGAGGTCCTTCTTGTGTCCTGCTTGTGCCTGCCCGTGGCACCCGCTCGTCGAACTGTCAGCTGGCCTCTAACTCCCATATGCGAGAGGCGGGTGGGGAGCTGCAGTCCAGGGATGCTTGTATCGGAGACTCTAGCACAGTGCATTTCGTTGGGGCCTCTGCACCTGAAGTATTTATGCGCTCCGATTCCGTTCATTGAGTGGCTTCCCAGAAGCTACCTTCAAGGAACGCTAGTGACTGGGATTCACTTGGACTGCACATCCCTCGAGCCGCCAGGCTTATTTTTATATGATTTCCTGTACCTCTTCTTTTGCGTTTTGCCCGGGAAGTTTAAAGCTCTACTCCAGGAGCGCTTCTTTCTCACCGGAGCTCTCAAGTGCTTTCGTGGCCCTGCTACTCTTCTGTGCAGGGAACCTCGCCCATCCTATCAGTGAGGTTGCGTTGAAAACGGCCGGGCAGCACAGCTGCCCCATCTCAGCGTTAAGTACGTGCATTTCCAAGGCACCTCCTCAGAACAGATCTAACGGCTAGGTTGTAAGGAACTCCCGTAAGAGCAGGGCTAGCTGAAAGCTGCATTCAAGGGCTGTTTGCCTCGGAGAGTGAAGCCCAGGGCAGGGTAACTGAGCTTCCGCACCTACAGTTGACATGAGTTCATGTTGCCTTTTCAGAGGCCTGTGAGTCGCTGCTTTCCGGCAAAGCCTTTTTCCCGTCAGTTACATTGGTCCCATTTCCCTGGAGTGTCCCGCCGCACTTTCACCTATGTCGGCACGGCTTGACGTGAGCGTCTGGTCAGACGCTCCAATGAAGGAAGACTTGCGTCTCACACTTGACCATAGATGGGTTCCATCGCACCTCCACACCTCCCCGGTGTTAGTGTCTACCAGCACCAAAGAGACGCCCCTCGACAGCTGCAATGCGGGAGAGCTTGGATTTCTGACCTAGGTATAGCGCATTTCCACGGCATGCCCTCACTTCGAGTTGAGCTAGGTTCTAAGTCCCCAGCGAGAGATGCTAGCTGAAAGCTGCATTCAAGGAATGCTTTCTGCTCAGACCTAAGCATAGTACATTTTCCCTGGGTCCCATCACCTGCACCGAAGCAGTTTCTAACTCCTTTCCTAGGAAGGCATGTTAGAGGCTGCCTTCAAGGATCACTTGTGCCTCAGAGTTCGGAAGGGACACTGCCCACGAGTCTCCAACCCTCTCTGGTCTATGTTCCCATGCCGGTTTTGACGAGGGTACTGGAATGCACTCAAAGAACAACGCTTCTGTCTCACGGTGAAGAATAGAGCATTTCAGTGAACCAGGTGGCGTTTCCATTGCAACTCGGCGGGGTGTGTAGGTAGCTTCTTCCTCCCTGCTGTGATGGGCTGGAGGGAAGTTGCACTGCACGACTGCATGGTTCTCTGAGTGAAGAAGAGCACATCTCCACGGCACCCCGTAAACTAACCTGGACCTAGGTTCTGACTCGCTCATGCGCCAGGCTGGTTGAAATGTGCATTGCAGGAATGCTTCTCTCGGAGCAGTCAGTACAGTGTATTTCCGTGCGTCTGCACAGATTCTGGGGTCATAAGTTCCTACTGCCTCCTATCTGCGGTTTTCAGGACCTGCCCCACGGAGCACTTGCATCTCAGCGGGAAGTAGATCACATGTCCCTCGATACTCCCCACTTACCTTTGTTAGCTATTGTCATGGGTTTCCGGAGGAGGGTTTGGATGGGGCCTCGGAAGGAACCTTTGTTTCTCACACGTCCGGGTATAGACTTTCCATTTCACGTTCACTCCTCTGTTGCGATTACTTCTGCCACCCCAGATTTCTTGAAAGCCCAGTTGAAAGCTGCCGAGGTCCTTCTTGTGTCCTGCTTGTGCCTGCCCGTGGCACCCGCTCGTCGAACTGTCAGCTGGCCTCTAACTCCCATATGCGAGAGGCGGGTGGGGAGCTGCAGTCCAGGGATGCTTGTATCGGAGACTCTAGCACAGTGCATTTCGTTGGGGCCTCTGCACCTGAAGTATTTATGCGTTCCGATTCCGTTCATTGAGTGGCTTCCCAGAAGCTACCTTCAAGGAACGCTAGTGACTGGGATTCACTTGGACTGCACATCCCTCGAGCCGCCAGGCTTATTTTTATATGATTTCCTGTACCTCTTCTTTTGCGTTTTGCCCGGGAAGTTTAAAGCTCTACTCCAGGAGCGCTTCTTTCTCACCGGAGCTCTCAAGTGCTTTCGTGGCCCTGCTACTCTTCTGTGCAGGCAACCTCGCCCATCCTATCAGTGAGGTTGCGTTGAAAACGGCCGGGCAGCACAGCTGCCCCATCTCAGCGTTAAGTACGTGCATTTCCAAGGCACCTCCTCAGAACAGATCTAACGGCTAGGTTGTAAGGAACTCCCGTAAGAGCAGGGCTAGCTGAAAGCTGCATTCAAGGGCTGTTTGCCTCGGAGAGTGAAGCCCAGGGCAGGGTAACTGAGCTTCCGCACCTACAGTTGACATGAGTTCATGTTGCCTTTTCAGAGGCCTGTGAGTCGCTGCTTTCCGGCAAAGCCTTTTTCCCGTCAGTTACATTGGTCCCATTTCCCTGGAGTGTCCCGCCGCACTTTCACCTATGTCGGCACGGCTTGACGTGAGCGTCTGGTCAGACGCTCCAATGAAGGAAGACTTGCGTCTCACACTTGACCATAGATGGGTTCCATCGCACCTCCACACCTCCCCGGTGTTAGTGTCTACCAGCACCAAAGAGACGCCCCTCGACAGCTGCAATGCGGGAGAGCTTGGATTTCTGACCTAGGTATAGCGCATTTCCACGGCATGTCCTCACTTCGAGTTGAGCTAGGTTCTAAGTCCCCAGCGAGAGATGCTAGCTGAAAGCTGCATTCAAGGAATGCTTTCTGCTCAGACCTACGCATAGTACATTTTCCCTGGGTCCCATCACCTGCACCGAAGCAGTTTCTAACTCCTTTCCTAGGAAGGCATGTTAGAGGCTGCCTTCAAGGATCACTTGTGCCTCAGAGTTCGGAAGGGACACTGCCCACGAGTCTCCAACCCTCTCTGGTCTATGTTCCCATGCCGGTTTTGACGAGGGTACTGGAATGCACTCAAAGAACAACGCTTCTGTCTCACGGTGAAGAATAGAGCATTTCAGTGAACCAGGTGGCGTTTCCATTGCAACTCGGCGGGGTGTGTAGGTAGCTTCTTCCTCCCTGCTGTGATGGGCTGGAGGGAAGTTGCACTGCACGACTGCATGGTTCTCTGAGTGAAGAAGAGCACATCTCCACGGCACCCCGTAAACTAACCTGGACCTAGGTTCTGACTCGCTCATGCGCCAGGCTGGTTGAAATGTGCATGGCAGGAATGCTTCTCTCGGAGCAGTCAGTACAGTGTATTTCCGTGCGTCTGCACAGATTCTGGGGTCATAAGTTCCTACTGCCTCCTATCTGCGGTTTTCAGGACCTGCCCCACGGAGCACTTGCATCTCAGCGGGAAGTAGATCACATGTCCCTCGATACTCCCCACTTACCTTTGTTAGCTATTGTCATGGGTTTCCGGAGGAGGGTTTGGATGGGGCCTCGGAAGGAACCTTTGTTTCTCACACGTCCGGGTATAGACTTTCCATTTCACGTTCACTCCTCTGTTGCGATTACTTCTGCCACCCCAGATTTCTTGAAAGCCCAGTTGAAAGCTGCCGAGGAGGAGTGCTTGTGCCTGCCCGTGGCACCCGCTCGTCGAACTGTCAGCTGGCCTCTAACTCCCATATGCGAGAGGCGGGTGGGGAGCTGCAGTCCAGGGATGCTTGTATCGGAGACTCTAGCACAGTGCATTTCGTTGGGGCCTCTGCACCTGAAGTATTTATGCACTCCGATTCCGTTCATTGAGTGGCTTCCCAGAAGCTACCTTCAAGGAACGCTAGTGACTGGGATTCACTTGGACTGCACATCCCTCGAGCCGCCAGGCTTATTTTTATATGATTTCCTGTACCTCTTCTTTTGCGTTTTGCCCGGGAAGTTTAAAGCTCTACTCCAGGAGCGCTTCTTTCTCACCGGAGCTCTCAAGTGCTTTCGTGGCCCTGCTACTCTTCTGTGCAGGGAACCTCGCCCATCCTATCAGTGAGGTTGCGTTGAAAACGGCCGGGCAGCACAGCTGCCCCATCTCAGCGTTAAGTACGTGCATTTCCAAGGCACCTCCTCAGAACAGATCTAACGGCTAGGTTGTAAGGAACTCCCGTAAGAGCAGGGCTAGCTGAAAGCTGCATTCAAGGGCTGTTTGCCTCGGAGAGTGAAGCCCAGGGCAGGGTAACTGAGCTTCCGCACCTACAGTTGACATGAGTTCATGTTGCCTTTTCAGAGGCCTGTGAGTCGCTGCTTTCCGGCAAAGCTTTTCTCCCGTCAGTTACATTGGTCCCATTTCCCTGGAGTGTCCCGCCGCACTTTCACCTATGTCGGCACGGCTTGACGTGAGCGTCTGGTCAGACGCTCCAATGAAGGAAGACTTGCGTCTCACACTTGACCATAGATGGGTTCCATCGCACCTCCACACCTCCCCGGTGTTAGTGTCTACCAGCACCAAAGAGACGCCCCTCGACAGCTGCAATGCGGGAGAGCTTGGATTTCTGACCTAGGTATAGCGCATTTCCACGGCATGTCCTCACTTCGAGTTGAGCTAGGTTCTAAGTCCCCAGCGAGAGATGCTAGCTGAAAGCTGCATTCAAGGAATGCTTTCTGCTCAGACCTAAGCATAGTACATTTTCCCTGGGTCCCATCACCTGCACCGAAGCAGTTTCTAACTCCTTTCCTAGGAAGGCATGTTAGAGGCTGCCTTCAAGGATCACTTGTGCCTCAGAGTTCGGAAGGGACACTGCCCACGAGTCTCCAACCCTCTCTGGTCTATGTTCCCATGCCGGTTTTGACGAGGGTACTGGAATGCACTCAAAGAACAACGCTTCTGTCTCACGGTGAAGAATAGAGCATTTCAGTGAACCAGGTGGCGTTTCCATTGCAACTCGGCGGGGTGTGTAGGTAGCTTCTTCCTCCCTGCTGTGATGGGCTGGAGGGAAGTTGCACTGCACGACTGCATGGTTCTCTGAGTGAAGAAGAGCACATCTCCACGGCACCCCGTAAACTAACCTGGACCTAGGTTCTGACTCGCTCATGCGCCAGGCTGGTTGAAATGTGCATTGCAGGAATGCTTCTCTCGGAGCAGTCAGTACAGTGTATTTCCGTGCGTCTGCACAGATTCTGGGGTCATAAGTTCCTACTGCCTCCTATCTGCGGTTTTCAGGACCTGCCCCACGGAGCACTTGCATCTCAGCGGGAAGTAGATCACATGTCCCTCGATACTCCCCACTTACCTTTGTTAGCTATTGTCATGGGTTTCCGGAGGAGGGTTTGGATGGGGCCTCGGAAGGAACCTTTGTTTCTCACACGTCCGGGTATAGACTTTCCATTTCACGTTCACTCCTCTGTTGCGATTACTTCTGCCACCCCAGATTTCTTGAAAGCCCAGTTGAAAGCTGCCGAGGAGGAGTGCTTGTGCCTGCCCGTGGCACCCGCTCGTCGAACTGTCAGCTGGCCTCTAACTCCCATATGCGAGAGGCGGGTGGGGAGCTGCAGTCCAGGGATGCTTGTATCGGAGACTCTAGCACAGTGCATTTCGTTGGGGCCTCTGCACCTGAAGTATTTATGCGCTCCGATTCCGTTCATTGAGTGGCTTCCCAGAAGCTACCTTCAAGGAACGCTAGTGACTGGGATTCACTTGGACTGCACATCCCTCGAGCCGCCAGGCTTATTTTTATATGATTTCCTGTACCTCTTCTTTTGCGTTTTGCCCGGGAAGTTTAAAGCTCTACTCCAGGAGCGCTTCTTTCTCACCGGAGCTCTCAAGTGCTTTCGTGGCCCTGCTACTCTTCTGTGCAGGGAACCTCGCCCATCCTATCAGTGAGGTTGCGTTGAAAACGGCCGGGCAGCACAGCTGCCCCATCTCAGCGTTAAGTACGTGCATTTCCAAGGCACCTCCTCAGAACAGATCTAACGGCTAGGTTGTAAGGAACTCCCGTAAGAGCAGGGCTAGCTGAAAGCTGCATTCAAGGGCTGTTTGCCTCGGAGAGTGAAGCCCAGGGCAGGGTAACTGAGCTTCCGCACCTACAGTTGACATGAGTTCATGTTGCCTTTTCAGAGGCCTGTGAGTCGCTGCTTTCCGGCAAAGCTTTTCTCCCGTCAGTTACATTGGTCCCATTTCCCTGGAGTGTCCCGCCGCACTTTCACCTATGTCGGCACGGCTTGACGTGAGCGTCTGGTCAGACGCTCCAATGAAGGAAGACTTGCGTCTCACACTTGACCATAGATGGGTTCCATCGCACCTCCACACCTCCCCGGTGTTAGTGTCTACCAGCACCAAAGAGACGCCCCTCGACAGCTGCAATGCGGGAGAGCTTGGATTTCTGACCTAGGTATAGCGCATTTCCACGGCATGTCCTCACTTCGAGTTGAGCTAGGTTCTAAGTCCCCAGCGAGAGATGCTAGCTGAAAGCTGCATTCAAGGAATGCTTTCTGCTCAGACCTAAGCATAGTACATTTTCCCTGGGTCCCATCACCTGCACCGAAGCAGTTTCTAACTCCTTTCCTAGGAAGGCATGTTAGAGGCTGCCTTCAAGGATCACTTGTGCCTCAGAGTTCGGAAGGGACACTGCCCACGAGTCTCCAACCCTCTCTGGTCTATGTTCCCATGCCGGTTTTGACGAGGGTACTGGAATGCACTCAAAGAACAACGCTTCTGTCTCACGGTGAAGAATAGAGCATTTCAGTGAACCAGGTGGCGTTTCCATTGCAACTCGGCGGGGTGTGTAGGTAGCTTCTTCCTCCCTGCTGTGATGGGCTGGAGGGAAGTTGCACTGCACGACTGCATGGTTCTCTGAGTGAAGAAGAGCACATCTCCACGGCACCCCGTAAACTAACCTGGACCTAGGTTCTGACTCGCTCATGCGCCAGGCTGGTTGAAATGTGCATTGCAGGAATGCTTCTCTCGGAGCAGTCAGTACAGTGTATTTCTGTGCGTCTGCACAGATTCTGGGGTCATAAGTTCCTACTGCCTCCTATCTGCGGTTTTCAGGACCTGCCCCACGGAGCACTTGCATCTCAGCGGGAAGTAGATCACATGTCCCTCGATACTCCCCACTTACCTTTGTTAGCTATTGTCATGGGTTTCCGGAGGAGGGTTTGGATGGGGCCTCGGAAGGAACCTTTGTTTCTCACACGTCCGGGTATAGACTTTCCATTTCACGTTCACTCCTCTGTTGCGATTACTTCTGCCACCCCAGATTTCTTGAAAGCCCAGTTGAAAGCTGCCGAGGAGGAGTGCTTGTGCCTGCCCGTGGCACCCGCTCGTCGAACTGTCAGCTGGCCTCTAACTCCCATATGCGAGAGGCGGGTGGGGAGCTGCAGTCCAGGGATGCTTGTATCGGAGACTCTAGCACAGTGCATTTCGTTGGGGCCTCTGCACCTGAAGTATTTATGCGCTCCGATTCCGTTCATTGAGTGGCTTCCCAGAAGCTACCTTCAAGGAACGCTAGTGACTGGGATTCACTTGGACTGCACATCCCTCGAGCCGCCAGGCTTATTTTTATATGATTTCCTGTACCTCTTCTTTTGCGTTTTGCCCGGGAAGTTTAAAGCTCTACTCCAGGAGCGCTTCTTTCTCACCGGAGCTCTCAAGTGCTTTCGTGGCCCTGCTACTCTTCTGTGCAGGGAACCTCGCCCATCCTATCAGTGAGGTTGCGTTGAAAACGGCCGGGCAGCACAGCTGCCCCATCTCAGCGTTAAGTACGTGCATTTCCAAGGCACCTCCTCAGAACAGATCTAACGGCTAGGTTGTAAGGAACTCCCGTAAGAGCAGGGCTAGCTGAAAGCTGCATTCAAGGGCTGTTTGCCTCGGAGAGTGAAGCCCAGGGCAGGGTAACTGAGCTTCCGCACCTACAGTTGACATGAGTTCATGTTGCCTTTTCAGAGGCCTGTGAGTCGCTGCTTTCCGGCAAAGCCTTTTTCCCGTCAGTTACATTGGTCCCATTTCCCTGGAGTGTCCCGCCGCACTTTCACCTATGTCGGCACGGCTTGACGTGAGCGTCTGGTCAGACGCTCCAATGAAGGAAGACTTGCGTCTCACACTTGACCATAGATGGGTTCCATCGCACCTCCACACCTCCCCGGTGTTAGTGTCTACCAGCACCAAAGAGACGCCCCTCGACAGCTGCAATGCGGGAGAGCTTGGATTTCTGACCTAGGTATAGCGCATTTCCACGGCATGTCCTCACTTCGAGTTGAGCTAGGTTCTAAGTCCCCAGCGAGAGATGCTAGCTGAAAGCTGCATTCAAGGAATGCTTTCTGCTCAGACCTAAGCATAGTACATTTTCCCTGGGTCCCATCACCTGCACCGAAGCAGTTTCTAACTCCTTTCCTAGGAAGGCATGTTAGAGGCTGCCTTCAAGGATCACTTGTGCCTCAGAGTTCGGAAGGGACACTGCCCACGAGTCTCCAACCCTCTCTGGTCTATGTTCCCATGCCGGTTTTGACGAGGGTACTGGAATGCACTCAAAGAACAACGCTTCTGTCTCACGGTGAAGAATAGAGCATTTCAGTGAACCAGGTGGCGTTTCCATTGCAACTCGGCGGGGTGTGTAGGTAGCTTCTTCCTCCCTGCTGTGATGGGCTGGAGGGAAGTTGCACTGCACGACTGCATGGTTCTCTGAGTGAAGAAGAGCACATCTCCACGGCACCCCGTAAACTAACCTGGACCTAGGTTCTGACTCGCTCATGCGCCAGGCTGGTTGAAATGTGCATGGCAGGAATGCTTCTCTCGGAGCAGTCAGTACAGTGTATTTCCGTGCGTCTGCACAGATTCTGGGGTCATAAGTTCCTACTGCCTCCTATCTGCGGTTTTCAGGACCTGCCCCACGGAGCACTTGCATCTCAGCGGGAAGTAGATCACATGTCCCTCGATACTCCCCACTTACCTTTGTTAGCTATTGTCATGGGTTTCCGGAGGAGGGTTTGGATGGGGCCTCGGAAGGAACCTTTGTTTCTCACACGTCCGGGTATAGACTTTCCATTTCACGTTCACTCCTCTGTTGCGATTACTTCTGCCACCCCAGATTTCTTGAAAGCCCAGTTGAAAGCTGCCGAGGTCCTTCTTGTGTCCTGCTTGTGCCTGCCCGTGGCACCCGCTCGTCGAACTGTCAGCTGGCCTCTAACTCCCATATGCGAGAGGCGGGTGGGGAGCTGCAGTCCAGGGATGCTTGTATCGGAGACTCTAGCACAGTGCATTTCGTTGGGGCCTCTGCACCTGAAGTATTTATGCGCTCCGATTCCGTTCATTGAGTGGCTTCCCAGAAGCTACCTTCAAGGAACGCTAGTGACTGGGATTCACTTGGACTGCACATCCCTCGAGCCGCCAGGCTTATTTTTATATGATTTCCTGTACCTCTTCTTTTGCGTTTTGCCCGGGAAGTTTAAAGCTCTACTCCAGGAGCGCTTCTTTCTCACCGGAGCTCTCAAGTGCTTTCGTGGCCCTGCTACTCTTCTGTGCAGGGAACCTCGCCCATCCTATCAGTGAGGTTGCGTTGAAAACGGCCGGGCAGCACAGCTGCCCCATCTCAGCGTTAAGTACGTGCATTTCCAAGGCACCTCCTCAGAACAGATCTAACGGCTAGGTTGTAAGGAACTCCCGTAAGAGCAGGGCTAGCTGAAAGCTGCATTCAAGGGCTGTTTGCCTCGGAGAGTGAAGCCCAGGGCAGGGTAACTGAGCTTCCGCACCTACAGTTGACATGAGTTCATGTTGCCTTTTCAGAGGCCTGTGAGTCGCTGCTTTCCGGCAAAGCCTTTTTCCCGTCAGTTACATTGGTCCCATTTCCCTGGAGTGTCCCGCCGCACTTTCACCTATGTCGGCACGGCTTGACGTGAGCGTCTGGTCAGACGCTCCAATGAAGGAAGACTTGCGTCTCACACTTGACCATAGATGGGTTCCATCGCACCTCCACACCTCCCCGGTGTTAGTGTCTACCAGCACCAAAGAGACGCCCCTCGACAGCTGCAATGCGGGAGAGCTTGGATTTCTGACCTAGGTATAGCGCATTTCCACGGCATGTCCTCACTTCGAGTTGAGCTAGGTTCTAAGTCCCCAGCGAGAGATGCTAGCTGAAAGCTGCATTCAAGGAATGCTTTCTGCTCAGACCTAAGCATAGTACATTTTCCCTGGGTCCCATCACCTGCACCGAAGCAGTTTCTAACTCCTTTCCTAGGAAGGCATGTTAGAGGCTGCCTTCAAGGATCACTTGTGCCTCAGAGTTCGGAAGGGACACTGCCCACGAGTCTCCAACCCTCTCTGGTCTATGTTCCCATGCCGGTTTTGACGAGGGTACTGGAATGCACTCAAAGAACAACGCTTCTGTCTCACGGTGAAGAATAGAGCATTTCAGTGAACCAGGTGGCGTTTCCATTGCAACTCGGCGGGGTGTGTAGGTAGCTTCTTCCTCCCTGCTGTGATGGGCTGGAGGGAAGTTGCACTGCACGACTGCATGGTTCTCTGAGTGAAGAAGAGCACATCTCCACGGCACCCCGTAAACTAACCTGGACCTAGGTTCTGACTCGCTCATGCGCCAGGCTGGTTGAAATGTGCATTGCAGGAATGCTTCTCTCGGAGCAGTCAGTACAGTGTATTTCTGTGCGTCTGCACAGATTCTGGGGTCATAAGTTCCTACTGCCTCCTATCTGCGGTTTTCAGGACCTGCCCCACGGAGCACTTGCATCTCAGCGGGAAGTAGATCACATGTCCCTCGATACTCCCCACTTACCTTTGTTAGCTATTGTCATGGGTTTCCGGAGGAGGGTTTGGATGGGGCCTCGGAAGGAACCTTTGTTTCTCACACGTCCGGGTATAGACTTTCCATTTCACGTTCACTCCTCTGTTGCGATTACTTCTGCCACCCCAGATTTCTTGAAAGCCCAGTTGAAAGCTGCCGAGGAGGAGTGCTTGTGCCTGCCCGTGGCACCCGCTCGTCGAACTGTCAGCTGGCCTCTAACTCCCATATGCGAGAGGCGGGTGGGGAGCTGCAGTCCAGGGATGCTTGTATCGGAGACTCTAGCACAGTGCATTTCGTTGGGGCCTCTGCACCTGAAGTATTTATGCGCTCCGATTCCGTTCATTGAGTGGCTTCCCAGAAGCTACCTTCAAGGAACGCTAGTGACTGGGATTCACTTGGACTGCACATCCCTCGAGCCGCCAGGCTTATTTTTATATGATTTCCTGTACCTCTTCTTTTGCGTTTTGCCCGGGAAGTTTAAAGCTCTACTCCAGGAGCGCTTCTTTCTCACCGGAGCTCTCAAGTGCTTTCGTGGCCCTGCTACTCTTCTGTGCAGGGAACCTCGCCCATCCTATCAGTGAGGTTGCGTTGAAAACGGCCGGGCAGCACAGCTGCCCCATCTCAGCGTTAAGTACGTGCATTTCCAAGGCACCTCCTCAGAACAGATCTAACGGCTAGGTTGTAAGGAACTCCCGTAAGAGCAGGGCTAGCTGAAAGCTGCATTCAAGGGCTGTTTGCCTCGGAGAGTGAAGCCCAGGGCAGGGTAACTGAGCTTCCGCACCTACAGTTGACATGAGTTCATGTTGCCTTTTCAGAGGCCTGTGAGTCGCTGCTTTCCGGCAAAGCCTTTTTCCCGTCAGTTACATTGGTCCCATTTCCCTGGAGTGTCCCGCCGCACTTTCACCTATGTCGGCACGGCTTGACGTGAGCGTCTGGTCAGACGCTCCAATGAAGGAAGACTTGCGTCTCACACTTGACCATAGATGGGTTCCATCGCACCTCCACACCTCCCCGGTGTTAGTGTCTACCAGCACCAAAGAGACGCCCCTCGACAGCTGCAATGCGGGAGAGCTTGGATTTCTGACCTAGGTATAGCGCATTTCCACGGCATGTCCTCACTTCGAGTTGAGCTAGGTTCTAAGTCCCCAGCGAGAGATGCTAGCTGAAAGCTGCATTCAAGGAATGCTTTCTGCTCAGACCTAAGCATAGTACATTTTCCCTGGGTCCCATCACCTGCACCGAAGCAGTTTCTAACTCCTTTCCTAGGAAGGCATGTTAGAGGCTGCCTTCAAGGATCACTTGTGCCTCAGAGTTCGGAAGGGACACTGCCCACGAGTCTCCAACCCTCTCTGGTCTATGTTCCCATGCCGGTTTTGACGAGGGTACTGGAATGCACTCAAAGAACAACGCTTCTGTCTCACGGTGAAGAATAGAGCATTTCAGTGAACCAGGTGGCGTTTCCATTGCAACTCGGCGGGGTGTGTAGGTAGCTTCTTCCTCCCTGCTGTGATGGGCTGGAGGGAAGTTGCACTGCACGACTGCATGGTTCTCTGAGTGAAGAAGAGCACATCTCCACGGCACCCCGTAAACTAACCTGGACCTAGGTTCTGACTCGCTCATGCGCCAGGCTGGTTGAAATGTGCATGGCAGGAATGCTTCTCTCGGAGCAGTCAGTACAGTGTATTTCCGTGCGTCTGCACAGATTCTGGGGTCATAAGTTCCTACTGCCTCCTATCTGCGGTTTTCAGGACCTGCCCCACGGAGCACTTGCATCTCAGCGGGAAGTAGATCACATGTCCCTCGATACTCCCCACTTACCTTTGTTAGCTATTGTCATGGGTTTCCGGAGGAGGGTTTGGATGGGGCCTCGGAAGGAACCTTTGTTTCTCACACGTCCGGGTATAGACTTTCCATTTCACGTTCACTCCTCTGTTGCGATTACTTCTGCCACCCCAGATTTCTTGAAAGCCCAGTTGAAAGCTGCCGAGGTCCTTCTTGTGTCCTGCTTGTGCCTGCCCGTGGCACCCGCTCGTCGAACTGTCAGCTGGCCTCTAACTCCCATATGCGAGAGGCGGGTGGGGAGCTGCAGTCCAGGGATGCTTGTATCGGAGACTCTAGCACAGTGCATTTCGTTGGGGCCTCTGCACCTGAAGTATTTATGCGCTCCGATTCCGTTCATTGAGTGGCTTCCCAGAAGCTACCTTCAAGGAACGCTAGTGACTGGGATTCACTTGGACTGCACATCCCTCGAGCCGCCAGGCTTATTTTTATATGATTTCCTGTACCTCTTCTTTTGCGTTTTGCCCGGGAAGTTTAAAGCTCTACTCCAGGAGCGCTTCTTTCTCACCGGAGCTCTCAAGTGCTTTCGTGGCCCTGCTACTCTTCTGTGCAGGGAACCTCGCCCATCCTATCAGTGAGGTTGCGTTGAAAACGGCCGGGCAGCACAGCTGCCCCATCTCAGCGTTAAGTACGTGCATTTCCAAGGCACCTCCTCAGAACAGATCTAACGGCTAGGTTGTAAGGAACTCCCGTAAGAGCAGGGCTAGCTGAAAGCTGCATTCAAGGGCTGTTTGCCTCGGAGAGTGAAGCCCAGGGCAGGGTAACTGAGCTTCCGCACCTACAGTTGACATGAGTTCATGTTGCCTTTTCAGAGGCCTGTGAGTCGCTGCTTTCCGGCAAAGCCTTTTTCCCGTCAGTTACATTGGTCCCATTTCCCTGGAGTGTCCCGCCGCACTTTCACCTATGTCGGCACGGCTTGACGTGAGCGTCTGGTCAGACGCTCCAATGAAGGAAGACTTGCGTCTCACACTTGACCATAGATGGGTTCCATCGCACCTCCACACCTCCCCGGTGTTAGTGTCTACCAGCACCAAAGAGACGCCCCTCGACAGCTGCAATGCGGGAGAGCTTGGATTTCTGACCTAGGTATAGCGCATTTCCACGGCATGCCCTCACTTCGAGTTGAGCTAGGTTCTAAGTCCCCAGCGAGAGATGCTAGCTGAAAGCTGCATTCAAGGAATGCTTTCTGCTCAGACCTAAGCATAGTACATTTTCCCTGGGTCCCATCACCTGCACCGAAGCAGTTTCTAACTCCTTTCCTAGGAAGGCATGTTAGAGGCTGCCTTCAAGGATCACTTGTGCCTCAGAGTTCGGAAGGGACACTGCCCACGAGTCTCCAACCCTCTCTGGTCTATGTTCCCATGCCGGTTTTGACGAGGGTACTGGAATGCACTCAAAGAACAACGCTTCTGTCTCACGGTGAAGAATAGAGCATTTCAGTGAACCAGGTGGCGTTTCCATTGCAACTCGGCGGGGTGTGTAGGTAGCTTCTTCCTCCCTGCTGTGATGGGCTGGAGGGAAGTTGCACTGCACGACTGCATGGTTCTCTGAGTGAAGAAGAGCACATCTCCACGGCACCCCGTAAACTAACCTGGACCTAGGTTCTGACTCGCTCATGCGCCAGGCTGGTTGAAATGTGCATTGCAGGAATGCTTCTCTCGGAGCAGTCAGTACAGTGTATTTCCGTGCGTCTGCACAGATTCTGGGGTCATAAGTTCCTACTGCCTCCTATCTGCGGTTTTCAGGACCTGCCCCACGGAGCACTTGCATCTCAGCGGGAAGTAGATCACATGTCCCTCGATACTCCCCACTTACCTTTGTTAGCTATTGTCATGGGTTTCCGGAGGAGGGTTTGGATGGGGCCTCGGAAGGAACCTTTGTTTCTCACACGTCCGGGTATAGACTTTCCATTTCACGTTCACTCCTCTGTTGCGATTACTTCTGCCACCCCAGATTTCTTGAAAGCCCAGTTGAAAGCTGCCGAGGTCCTTCTTGTGTCCTGCTTGTGCCTGCCCGTGGCACCCGCTCGTCGAACTGTCAGCTGGCCTCTAACTCCCATATGCGAGAGGCGGGTGGGGAGCTGCAGTCCAGGGATGCTTGTATCGGAGACTCTAGCACAGTGCATTTCGTTGGGGCCTCTGCACCTGAAGTATTTATGCGCTCCGATTCCGTTCATTGAGTGGCTTCCCAGAAGCTACCTTCAAGGAACGCTAGTGACTGGGATTCACTTGGACTGCACATCCCTCGAGCCGCCAGGCTTATTTTTATATGATTTCCTGTACCTCTTCTTTTGCGTTTTGCCCGGGAAGTTTAAAGCTCTACTCCAGGAGCGCTTCTTTCTCACCGGAGCTCTCAAGTGCTTTCGTGGCCCTGCTACTCTTCTGTGCAGGCAACCTCGCCCATCCTATCAGTGAGGTTGCGTTGAAAACGGCCGGGCAGCACAGCTGCCCCATCTCAGCGTTAAGTACGTGCATTTCCAAGGCACCTCCTCAGAACAGATCTAACGGCTAGGTTGGAAGGAACTCCCGTAAGAGCAGGGCTAGCTGAAAGCTGCATTCAAGGGCTGTTTGCCTCGGAGAGTGAAGCCCAGGGCAGGGTAACTGAGCTTCCGCACCTACAGTTGACATGAGTTCATGTTGCCTTTTCAGAGGCCTGTGAGTCGCTGCTTTCCGGCAAAGCCTTTTTCCCGTCAGTTACATTGGTCCCATTTCCCTGGAGTGTCCCGCCGCACTTTCACCTATGTCGGCACGGCTTGACGTGAGCGTCTGGTCAGACGCTCCAATGAAGGAAGACTTGCGTCTCACACTTGACCATAGATGGGTTCCATCGCACCTCCACACCTCCCCGGTGTTAGTGTCTACCAGCACCAAAGAGACGCCCCTCGACAGCTGCAATGCGGGAGAGCTTGGATTTCTGACCTAGGTATAGCGCATTTCCACGGCATGTCCTCACTTCGAGTTGAGCTAGGTTCTAAGTCCCCAGCGAGAGATGCTAGCTGAAAGCTGCATTCAAGGAATGCTTTCTGCTCAGACCTAAGCATAGTACATTTTCCCTGGGTCCCATCACCTGCACCGAAGCAGTTTCTAACTCCTTTCCTAGGAAGGCATGTTAGAGGCTGCCTTCAAGGATCACTTGTGCCTCAGAGTTCGGAAGGGACACTGCCCACGAGTCTCCAACCCTCTCTGGTCTATGTTCCCATGCGGGTTTTGACGAGGGTACTGGAATGCACTCAAAGAACAACGCTTCTGTCTCACGGTGAAGAATAGAGCATTTCAGTGAACCAGGTGGCGTTTC
The DNA here is from genome assembly GCF_048164855.1 of Canis lupus baileyi. Lineage (NCBI taxonomy): Eukaryota > Metazoa > Chordata > Mammalia > Carnivora > Canidae > Canis > Canis lupus. The sequence goes on along the minus strand of NC_132876.1, from coordinate 74,941,931 downwards.
CATTGCAACTCGGCGGGGTGTGTAGGTAGCTTCTTCCTCCCTGCTGTGATGGGCTGGAGGGAAGTTGCACTGCACGACTGCATGGTTCTCTGAGTGAAGAAGAGCACATCTCCACGGCACCCCGTAAACTAACCTGGACCTAGGTTCTGACTCGCTCATGCGCCAGGCTGGTTGAAATGTGCATGGCAGGAATGCTTCTCTCGGAGCAGTCAGTACAGTGTATTTCCGTGCGTCTGCACAGATTCTGGGGTCATAAGTTCCTACTGCCTCCTATCTGCGGTTTTCAGGACCTGCCCCACGGAGCACTTGCATCTCAGCGGGAAGTAGATCACATGTCCCTCGATACTCCCCACTTACCTTTGTTAGCTATTGTCATGGGTTTCCGGAGGAGGGTTTGGATGGGGCCTCGGAAGGAACCTTTGTTTCTCACACGTCCGGGTATAGACTTTCCATTTCACGTTCACTCCTCTGTTGCGATTACTTCTGCCACCCCAGATTTCTTGAAAGCCCAGTTGAAAGCTGCCGAGGTCCTTCTTGTGTCCTGCTTGTGCCTGCCCGTGGCACCCGCTCGTCGAACTGTCAGCTGGCCTCTAACTCCCATATGCGAGAGGCGGGTGGGGAGCTGCAGTCCAGGGATGCTTGTATCGGAGACTCTAGCACAGTGCATTTCGTTGGGGCCTCTGCACCTGAAGTATTTATGCGCTCCGATTCCGTTCATTGAGTGGCTTCCCAGAAGCTACCTTCAAGGAACGCTAGTGACTGGGATTCACTTGGACTGCACATCCCTCGAGCCGCCAGGCTTATTTTTATATGATTTCCTGTACCTCTTCTTTTGCGTTTTGCCCGGGAAGTTTAAAGCTCTACTCCAGGAGCGCTTCTTTCTCACCGGAGCTCTCAAGTGCTTTCGTGGCCCTGCTACTCTTCTGTGCAGGGAACCTCGCCCATCCTATCAGTGAGGTTGCGTTGAAAACGGCCGGGCAGCACAGCTGCCCCATCTCAGCGTTAAGTACGTGCATTTCCAAGGCACCTCCTCAGAACAGATCTAACGGCTAGGTTGTAAGGAACTCCCGTAAGAGCAGGGCTAGCTGAAAGCTGCATTCAAGGGCTGTTTGCCTCGGAGAGTGAAGCCCAGGGCAGGGTAACTGAGCTTCCGCACCTACAGTTGACATGAGTTCATGTTGCCTTTTCAGAGGCCTGTGAGTCGCTGCTTTCCGGCAAAGCCTTTTTCCCGTCAGTTACATTGGTCCCATTTCCCTGGAGTGTCCCGCCGCACTTTCACCTATGTCGGCACGGCTTGACGTGAGCGTCTGGTCAGACGCTCCAATGAAGGAAGACTTGCGTCTCACACTTGACCATAGATGGGTTCCATCGCACCTCCACACCTCCCCGGTGTTAGTGTCTACCAGCACCAAAGAGACGCCCCTCGACAGCTGCAATGCGGGAGAGCTTGGATTTCTGACCTAGGTATAGCGCATTTCCACGGCATGCCCTCACTTCGAGTTGAGCTAGGTTCTAAGTCCCCAGCGAGAGATGCTAGCTGAAAGCTGCATTCAAGGAATGCTTTCTGCTCAGACCTAAGCATAGTACATTTTCCCTGGGTCCCATCACCTGCACCGAAGCAGTTTCTAACTCCTTTCCTAGGAAGGCATGTTAGAGGCTGCCTTCAAGGATCACTTGTGCCTCAGAGTTCGGAAGGGACACTGCCCACGAGTCTCCAACCCTCTCTGGTCTATGTTCCCATGCCGGTTTTGACGAGGGTACTGGAATGCACTCAAAGAACAACGCTTCTGTCTCACGGTGAAGAATAGAGCATTTCAGTGAACCAGGTGGCGTTTCCATTGCAACTCGGCGGGGTGTGTAGGTAGCTTCTTCCTCCCTGCTGTGATGGGCTGGAGGGAAGTTGCACTGCACGACTGCATGGTTCTCTGAGTGAAGAAGAGCACATCTCCACGGCACCCCGTAAACTAACCTGGACCTAGGTTCTGACTCGCTCATGCGCCAGGCTGGTTGAAATGTGCATTGCAGGAATGCTTCTCTCGGAGCAGTCAGTACAGTGTATTTCCGTGCGTCTGCACAGATTCTGGGGTCATAAGTTCCTACTGCCTCCTATCTGCGGTTTTCAGGACCTGCCCCACGGAGCACTTGCATCTCAGCGGGAAGTAGATCACATGTCCCTCGATACTCCCCACTTACCTTTGTTAGCTATTGTCATGGGTTTCCGGAGGAGGGTTTGGATGGGGCCTCGGAAGGAACCTTTGTTTCTCACACGTCCGGGTATAGACTTTCCATTTCACGTTCACTCCTCTGTTGCGATTACTTCTGCCACCCCAGATTTCTTGAAAGCCCAGTTGAAAGCTGCCGAGGTCCTTCTTGTGTCCTGCTTGTGCCTGCCCGTGGCACCCGCTCGTCGAACTGTCAGCTGGCCTCTAACTCCCATATGCGAGAGGCGGGTGGGGAGCTGCAGTCCAGGGATGCTTGTATCGGAGACTCTAGCACAGTGCATTTCGTTGGGGCCTCTGCACCTGAAGTATTTATGCGCTCCGATTCCGTTCATTGAGTGGCTTCCCAGAAGCTACCTTCAAGGAACGCTAGTGACTGGGATTCACTTGGACTGCACATCCCTCGAGCCGCCAGGCTTATTTTTATATGATTTCCTGTACCTCTTCTTTTGCGTTTTGCCCGGGAAGTTTAAAGCTCTACTCCAGGAGCGCTTCTTTCTCACCGGAGCTCTCAAGTGCTTTCGTGGCCCTGCTACTCTTCTGTGCAGGCAACCTCGCCCATCCTATCAGTGAGGTTGCGTTGAAAACGGCCGGGCAGCACAGCTGCCCCATCTCAGCGTTAAGTACGTGCATTTCCAAGGCACCTCCTCAGAACAGATCTAACGGCTAGGTTGGAAGGAACTCCCGTAAGAGCAGGGCTAGCTGAAAGCTGCATTCAAGGGCTGTTTGCCTCGGAGAGTGAAGCCCAGGGCAGGGTAACTGAGCTTCCGCACCTACAGTTGACATGAGTTCATGTTGCCTTTTCAGAGGCCTGTGAGTCGCTGCTTTCCGGCAAAGCCTTTTTCCCGTCAGTTACATTGGTCCCATTTCCCTGGAGTGTCCCGCCGCACTTTCACCTATGTCGGCACGGCTTGACGTGAGCGTCTGGTCAGACGCTCCAATGAAGGAAGACTTGCGTCTCACACTTGACCATAGATGGGTTCCATCGCACCTCCACACCTCCCCGGTGTTAGTGTCTACCAGCACCAAAGAGACGCCCCTCGACAGCTGCAATGCGGGAGAGCTTGGATTTCTGACCTAGGTATAGCGCATTTCCACGGCATGTCCTCACTTCGAGTTGAGCTAGGTTCTAAGTCCCCAGCGAGAGATGCTAGCTGAAAGCTGCATTCAAGGAATGCTTTCTGCTCAGACCTAAGCATAGTACATTTTCCCTGGGTCCCATCACCTGCACCGAAGCAGTTTCTAACTCCTTTCCTAGGAAGGCATGTTAGAGGCTGCCTTCAAGGATCACTTGTGCCTCAGAGTTCGGAAGGGACACTGCCCACGAGTCTCCAACCCTCTCTGGTCTATGTTCCCATGCCGGTTTTGACGAGGGTACTGGAATGCACTCAAAGAACAACGCTTCTGTCTCACGGTGAAGAATAGAGCATTTCAGTGAACCAGGTGGCGTTTCCATTGCAACTCGGCGGGGTGTGTAGGTAGCTTCTTCCTCCCTGCTGTGATGGGCTGGAGGGAAGTTGCACTGCACGACTGCATGGTTCTCTGAGTGAAGAAGAGCACATCTCCACGGCACCCCGTAAACTAACCTGGACCTAGGTTCTGACTCGCTCATGCGCCAGGCTGGTTGAAATGTGCATTGCAGGAATGCTTCTCTCGGAGCAGTCAGTACAGTGTATTTCCGTGCGTCTGCACAGATTCTGGGGTCATAAGTTCCTACTGCCTCCTATCTGCGGTTTTCAGGACCTGCCCCACGGAGCACTTGCATCTCAGCGGGAAGTAGATCACATGTCCCTCGATACTCCCCACTTACCTTTGTTAGCTATTGTCATGGGTTTCCGGAGGAGGGTTTGGATGGGGCCTCGGAAGGAACCTTTGTTTCTCACACGTCCGGGTATAGACTTTCCATTTCACGTTCACTCCTCTGTTGCGATTACTTCTGCCACCCCAGATTTCTTGAAAGCCCAGTTGAAAGCTGCCGAGGAGGAGTGCTTGTGCCTGCCCGTGGCACCCGCTCGTCGAACTGTCAGCTGGCCTCTAACTCCCATATGCGAGAGGCGGGTGGGGAGCTGCAGTCCAGGGATGCTTGTATCGGAGACTCTAGCACAGTGCATTTCGTTGGGGCCTCTGCACCTGAAGTATTTATGCGCTCCGATTCCGTTCATTGAGTGGCTTCCCAGAAGCTACCTTCAAGGAACGCTAGTGACTGGGATTCACTTGGACTGCACATCCCTCGAGCCGCCAGGCTTATTTTTATATGATTTCCTGTACCTCTTCTTTTGCGTTTTGCCCGGGAAGTTTAAAGCTCTACTCCAGGAGCGCTTCTTTCTCACCGGAGCTCTCAAGTGCTTTCGTGGCCCTGCTACTCTTCTGTGCAGGGAACCTCGCCCATCCTATCAGTGAGGTTGCGTTGAAAACGGCCGGGCAGCACAGCTGCCCCATCTCAGCGTTAAGTACGTGCATTTCCAAGGCACCTCCTCAGAACAGATCTAACGGCTAGGTTGTAAGGAACTCCCGTAAGAGCAGGGCTAGCTGAAAGCTGCATTCAAGGGCTGTTTGCCTCGGAGAGTGAAGCCCAGGGCAGGGTAACTGAGCTTCCGCACCTACAGTTGACATGAGTTCATGTTGCCTTTTCAGAGGCCTGTGAGTCGCTGCTTTCCGGCAAAGCTTTTCTCCCGTCAGTTACATTGGTCCCATTTCCCTGGAGTGTCCCGCCGCACTTTCACCTATGTCGGCACGGCTTGACGTGAGCGTCTGGTCAGACGCTCCAATGAAGGAAGACTTGCGTCTCACACTTGACCATAGATGGGTTCCATCGCACCTCCACACCTCCCCGGTGTTAGTGTCTACCAGCACCAAAGAGACGCCCCTCGACAGCTGCAATGCGGGAGAGCTTGGATTTCTGACCTAGGTATAGCGCATTTCCACGGCATGTCCTCACTTCGAGTTGAGCTAGGTTCTAAGTCCCCAGCGAGAGATGCTAGCTGAAAGCTGCATTCAAGGAATGCTTTCTGCTCAGACCTAAGCATAGTACATTTTCCCTGGGTCCCATCACCTGCACCGAAGCAGTTTCTAACTCCTTTCCTAGGAAGGCATGTTAGAGGCTGCCTTCAAGGATCACTTGTGCCTCAGAGTTCGGAAGGGACACTGCCCACGAGTCTCCAACCCTCTCTGGTCTATGTTCCCATGCCGGTTTTGACGAGGGTACTGGAATGCACTCAAAGAACAACGCTTCTGTCTCACGGTGAAGAATAGAGCATTTCAGTGAACCAGGTGGCGTTTCCATTGCAACTCGGCGGGGTGTGTAGGTAGCTTCTTCCTCCCTGCTGTGATGGGCTGGAGGGAAGTTGCACTGCACGACTGCATGGTTCTCTGAGTGAAGAAGAGCACATCTCCACGGCACCCCGTAAACTAACCTGGACCTAGGTTCTGACTCGCTCATGCGCCAGGCTGGTTGAAATGTGCATTGCAGGAATGCTTCTCTCGGAGCAGTCAGTACAGTGTATTTCCGTGCGTCTGCACAGATTCTGGGGTCATAAGTTCCTACTGCCTCCTATCTGCGGTTTTCAGGACCTGCCCCACGGAGCACTTGCATCTCAGCGGGAAGTAGATCACATGTCCCTCGATACTCCCCACTTACCTTTGTTAGCTATTGTCATGGGTTTCCGGAGGAGGGTTTGGATGGGGCCTCGGAAGGAACCTTTGTTTCTCACACGTCCGGGTATAGACTTTCCATTTCACGTTCACTCCTCTGTTGCGATTACTTCTGCCACCCCAGATTTCTTGAAAGCCCAGTTGAAAGCTGCCGAGGAGGAGTGCTTGTGCCTGCCCGTGGCACCCGCTCGTCGAACTGTCAGCTGGCCTCTAACTCCCATATGCGAGAGGCGGGTGGGGAGCTGCAGTCCAGGGATGCTTGTATCGGAGACTCTAGCACAGTGCATTTCGTTGGGGCCTCTGCACCTGAAGTATTTATGCGCTCCGATTCCGTTCATTGAGTGGCTTCCCAGAAGCTACCTTCAAGGAACGCTAGTGACTGGGATTCACTTGGACTGCACATCCCTCGAGCCGCCAGGCTTATTTTTATATGATTTCCTGTACCTCTTCTTTTGCGTTTTGCCCGGGAAGTTTAAAGCTCTACTCCAGGAGCGCTTCTTTCTCACCGGAGCTCTCAAGTGCTTTCGTGGCCCTGCTACTCTTCTGTGCAGGGAACCTCGCCCATCCTATCAGTGAGGTTGCGTTGAAAACGGCCGGGCAGCACAGCTGCCCCATCTCAGCGTTAAGTACGTGCATTTCCAAGGCACCTCCTCAGAACAGATCTAACGGCTAGGTTGTAAGGAACTCCCGTAAGAGCAGGGCTAGCTGAAAGCTGCATTCAAGGGCTGTTTGCCTCGGAGAGTGAAGCCCAGGGCAGGGTAACTGAGCTTCCGCACCTACAGTTGACATGAGTTCATGTTGCCTTTTCAGAGGCCTGTGAGTCGCTGCTTTCCGGCAAAGCTTTTCTCCCGTCAGTTACATTGGTCCCATTTCCCTGGAGTGTCCCGCCGCACTTTCACCTATGTCGGCACGGCTTGACGTGAGCGTCTGGTCAGACGCTCCAATGAAGGAAGACTTGCGTCTCACACTTGACCATAGATGGGTTCCATCGCACCTCCACACCTCCCCGGTGTTAGTGTCTACCAGCACCAAAGAGACGCCCCTCGACAGCTGCAATGCGGGAGAGCTTGGATTTCTGACCTAGGTATAGCGCATTTCCACGGCATGTCCTCACTTCGAGTTGAGCTAGGTTCTAAGTCCCCAGCGAGAGATGCTAGCTGAAAGCTGCATTCAAGGAATGCTTTCTGCTCAGACCTAAGCATAGTACATTTTCCCTGGGTCCCATCACCTGCACCGAAGCAGTTTCTAACTCCTTTCCTAGGAAGGCATGTTAGAGGCTGCCTTCAAGGATCACTTGTGCCTCAGAGTTCGGAAGGGACACTGCCCACGAGTCTCCAACCCTCTCTGGTCTATGTTCCCATGCCGGTTTTGACGAGGGTACTGGAATGCACTCAAAGAACAACGCTTCTGTCTCACGGTGAAGAATAGAGCATTTCAGTGAACCAGGTGGCGTTTCCATTGCAACTCGGCGGGGTGTGTAGGTAGCTTCTTCCTCCCTGCTGTGATGGGCTGGAGGGAAGTTACACTGCACGACTGCATGGTTCTCTGAGTGAAGAAGAGCACATCTCCACGGCACCCCGTAAACTAACCTGGACCTAGGTTCTGACTCGCTCATGCGCCAGGCTGGTTGAAATGTGCATGGCAGGAATGCTTCTCTCGGAGCAGTCAGTACAGTGTATTTCCGTGCGTCTGCACAGATTCTGGGGTCATAAGTTCCTACTGCCTCCTATCTGCGGTTTTCAGGACCTGCCCCACGGAGCACTTGCATCTCAGCGGGAAGTAGATCACATGTCCCTCGATACTCCCCACTTACCTTTGTTAGCTATTGTCATGGGTTTCCGGAGGAGGGTTTGGATGGGGCCTCGGAAGGAACCTTTGTTTCTCACACGTCCGGGTATAGACTTTCCATTTCACGTTCACTCCTCTGTTGCGATTACTTCTGCCACCCCAGATTTCTTGAAAGCCCAGTTGAAAGCTGCCGAGGAGGAGTGCTTGTGCCTGCCCGTGGCACCCGCTCGTCGAACTGTCAGCTGGCCTCTAACTCCCATATGCGAGAGGCGGGTGGGGAGCTGCAGTCCAGGGATGCTTGTATCGGAGACTCTAGCACAGTGCATTTCGTTGGGGCCTCTGCACCTGAAGTATTTATGCGCTCCGATTCCGTTCATTGAGTGGCTTCCCAGAAGCTACCTTCAAGGAACGCTAGTGACTGGGATTCACTTGGACTGCACATCCCTCGAGCCGCCAGGCTTATTTTTATATGATTTCCTGTACCTCTTCTTTTGCGTTTTGCCCGGGAAGTTTAAAGCTCTACTCCAGGAGCGCTTCTTTCTCACCGGAGCTCTCAAGTGCTTTCGTGGCCCTGCTACTCTTCTGTGCAGGCAACCTCGCCCATCCTATCAGTGAGGTTGCGTTGAAAACGGCCGGGCAGCACAGCTGCCCCATCTCAGTGTTAAGTACGTGCATTTCCAAGGCACCTCCTCAGAACAGATCTAACGGCTAGGTTGTAAGGAACTCCCGTAAGAGCAGGGCTAGCTGAAAGCTGCATTCAAGGGCTGTTTGCCTCGGAGAGTGAAGCCCAGGGCAGGGTAACTGAGCTTCCGCACCTACAGTTGACATGAGTTCATGTTGCCTTTTCAGAGGCCTGTGAGTCGCTGCTTTCCGGCAAAGCCTTTTTCCCGTCAGTTACATTGGTCCCATTTCCCTGGAGTGTCCCGCCGCACTTTCACCTATGTCGGCACGGCTTGACGTGAGCGTCTGGTCAGACGCTCCAATGAAGGAAGACTTGCGTCTCACACTTGACCATAGATGGGTTCCATCGCACCTCCACACCTCCCCGGTGTTAGTGTCTACCAGCACCAAAGAGACGCCCCTCGACAGCTGCAATGCGGGAGAGCTTGGATTTCTGACCTAGGTATAGCGCATTTCCACGGCATGTCCTCACTTCGAGTTGAGCTAGGTTCTAAGTCCCCAGCGAGAGATGCTAGCTGAAAGCTGCATTCAAGGAATGCTTTCTGCTCAGACCTAAGCATAGTACATTTTCCCTGGGTCCCATCACCTGCACCGAAGCAGTTTCTAACTCCTTTCCTAGGAAGGCATGTTAGAGGCTGCCTTCAAGGATCACTTGTGCCTCAGAGTTCGGAAGGGACACTGCCCACGAGTCTCCAACCCTCTCTGGTCTATGTTCCCATGCCGGTTTTGACGAGGGTACTGGAATGCACTCAAAGAACAACGCTTCTGTCTCACGGTGAAGAATAGAGCATTTCAGTGAACCAGGTGGCGTTTCCATTGCAACTCGGCGGGGTGTGTAGGTAGCTTCTTCCTCCCTGCTGTGATGGGCTGGAGGGAAGTTGCACTGCACGACTGCATGGTTCTCTGAGTGAAGAAGAGCACATCTCCACGGCACCCCGTAAACTAACCTGGACCTAGGTTCTGACTCGCTCATGCGCCAGGCTGGTTGAAATGTGCATGGCAGGAATGCTTCTCTCGGAGCAGTCAGTACAGTGTATTTCCGTGCGTCTGCACAGATTCTGGGGTCATAAGTTCCTACTGCCTCCTATCTGCGGTTTTCAGGACCTGCCCCACGGAGCACTTGCATCTCAGCGGGAAGTAGATCACATGTCCCTCGATACTCCCCACTTACCTTTGTTAGCTATTGTCATGGGTTTCCGGAGGAGGGTTTGGATGGGGCCTCGGAAGGAACCTTTGTTTCTCACACGTCCGGGTATAGACTTTCCATTTCACGTTCACTCCTCTGTTGCGATTACTTCTGCCACCCCAGATTTCTTGAAAGCCCAGTTGAAAGCTGCCGAGGTCCTTCTTGTGTCCTGCTTGTGCCTGCCCGTGGCACCCGCTCGTCGAACTGTCAGCTGGCCTCTAACTCCCATATGCGAGAGGCGGGTGGGGAGCTGCAGTCCAGGGATGCTTGTATCGGAGACTCTAGCACAGTGCATTTCGTTGGGGCCTCTGCACCTGAAGTATTTATGCGCTCCGATTCCGTTCATTGAGTGGCTTCCCAGAAGCTACCTTCAAGGAACGCTAGTGACTGGGATTCACTTGGACTGCACATCCCTCGAGCCGCCAGGCTTATTTTTATATGATTTCCTGTACCTCTTCTTTTGCGTTTTGCCCGGGAAGTTTAAAGCTCTACTCCAGGAGCGCTTCTTTCTCACCGGAGCTCTCAAGTGCTTTCGTGGCCCTGCTACTCTTCTGTGCAGGCAACCTCGCCCATCCTATCAGTGAGGTTGCGTTGAAAACGGCCGGGCAGCACAGCTGCCCCATCTCAGCGTTAAGTACGTGCATTTCCAAGGCACCTCCTCAGAACAGATCTAACGGCTAGGTTGTAAGGAACTCCCGTAAGAGCAGGGCTAGCTGAAAGCTGCATTCAAGGGCTGTTTGCCTCGGAGAGTGAAGCCCAGGGCAGGGTAACTGAGCTTCCGCACCTACAGTTGACATGAGTTCATGTTGCCTTTTCAGAGGCCTGTGAGTCGCTGCTTTCCGGCAAAGCCTTTTTCCCGTCAGTTACATTGGTCCCATTTCCCTGGAGTGTCCCGCCGCACTTTCACCTATGTCGGCACGGCTTGACGTGAGCGTCTGGTCAGACGCTCCAATGAAGGAAGACTTGCGTCTCACACTTGACCATAGATGGGTTCCATCGCACCTCCACACCTCCCCGGTGTTAGTGTCTACCAGCACCAAAGAGACGCCCCTCGACAGCTGCAATGCGGGAGAGCTTGGATTTCTGACCTAGGTATAGCGCATTTCCACGGCATGTCCTCACTTCGAGTTGAGCTAGGTTCTAAGTCCCCAGCGAGAGATGCTAGCTGAAAGCTGCATTCAAGGAATGCTTTCTGCTCAGACCTAAGCATAGTACATTTTCCCTGGGTCCCATCACCTGCACCGAAGCAGTTTCTAACTCCTTTCCTAGGAAGGCATGTTAGAGGCTGCCTTCAAGGATCACTTGTGCCTCAGAGTTCGGAAGGGACACTGCCCACGAGTCTCCAACCCTCTCTGGTCTATGTTCCCATGCCGGTTTTGACGAGGGTACTGGAATGCACTCAAAGAACAACGCTTCTGTCTCACGGTGAAGAATAGAGCATTTCAGTGAACCAGGTGGCGTTTCCATTGCAACTCGGCGGGGTGTGTAGGTAGCTTCTTCCTCCCTGCTGTGATGGGCTGGAGGGAAGTTGCACTGCACGACTGCATGGTTCTCTGAGTGAAGAAGAGCACATCTCCACGGCACCCCGTAAACTAACCTGGACCTAGGTTCTGACTCGCTCATGCGCCAGGCTGGTTGAAATGTGCATGGCAGGAATGCTTCTCTCGGAGCAGTCAGTACAGTGTATTTCCGTGCGTCTGCACAGATTCTGCGGTCATAAGTTCCTACTGCCTCCTATCTGCGGTTTTCAGGACCTGCCCCACGGAGCACTTGCATCTCAGCGGGAAGTAGATCACATGTCCCTCGATACTCCCCACTTACCTTTGTTAGCTATTGTCATGGGTTTCCGGAGGAGGGTTTGGATGGGGCCTCGGAAGGAACCTTTGTTTCTCACACGTCCGGGTATAGACTTTCCATTTCACGTTCACTCCTCTGTTGCGATTACTTCTGCCACCCCAGATTTCTTGAAAGCCCAGTTGAAAGCTGCCGAGGTCCTTCTTGTGTCCTGCTTGTGCCTGCCCGTGGCACCCGCTCGTCGAACTGTCAGCTGGCCTCTAACTCCCATATGCGAGAGGCGGGTGGGGAGCTGCAGTCCAGGGATGCTTGTATCGGAGACTCTAGCACAGTGCATTTCGTTGGGGCCTCTGCACCTGAAGTATTTATGCGCTCCGATTCCGTTCATTGAGTGGCTTCCCAGAAGCTACCTTCAAGGAACGCTAGTGACTGGGATTCACTTGGACTGCACATCCCTCGAGCCGCCAGGCTTATTTTTATATGATTTCCTGTACCTCTTCTTTTGCGTTTTGCCCGGGAAGTTTAAAGCTCTACTCCAGGAGCGCTTCTTTCTCACCGGAGCTCTCAAGTGCTTTCGTGGCCCTGCTACTCTTCTGTGCAGGGAACCTCGCCCATCCTATCAGTGAGGTTGCGTTGAAAACGGCCGGGCAGCACAGCTGCCCCATCTCAGCGTTAAGTACGTGCATTTCCAAGGCACCTCCTCAGAACAGATCTAACGGCTAGGTTGTAAGGAACTCCCGTAAGAGCAGGGCTAGCTGAAAGCTGCATTCAAGGGCTGTTTGCCTCGGAGAGTGAAGCCCAGGGCAGGGTAACTGAGCTTCCGCACCTACAGTTGACATGAGTTCATGTTGCCTTTTCAGAGGCCTGTGAGTCGCTGCTTTCCGGCAAAGCTTTTCTCCCGTCAGTTACATTGGTCCCATTTCCCTGGAGTGTCCCGCCGCACTTTCACCTATGTCGGCACGGCTTGACGTGAGCGTCTGGTCAGACGCTCCAATGAAGGAAGACTTGCGTCTCACACTTGACCATAGATGGGTTCCATCGCACCTCCACACCTCCCCGGTGTTAGTGTCTACCAGCACCAAAGAGACGCCCCTCGACAGCTGCAATGCGGGAGAGCTTGGATTTCTGACCTAGGTATAGCGCATTTCCACGGCATGTCCTCACTTCGAGTTGAGCTAGGTTCTAAGTCCCCAGCGAGAGATGCTAGCTGAAAGCTGCATTCAAGGAATGCTTTCTGCTCAGACCTAAGCATAGTACATTTTCCCTGGGTCCCATCACCTGCACCGAAGCAGTTTCTAACTCCTTTCCTAGGAAGGCATGTTAGAGGCTGCCTTCAAGGATCACTTGTGCCTCAGAGTTCGGAAGGGACACTGCCCACGAGTCTCCAACCCTCTCTGGTCTATGTTCCCATGCCGGTTTTGACGAGGGTACTGGAATGCACTCAAAGAACAACGCTTCTGTCTCACGGTGAAGAATAGAGCATTTCAGTGAACCAGGTGGCGTTTCCATTGCAACTCGGCGGGGTGTGTAGGTAGCTTCTTCCTCCCTGCTGTGATGGGCTGGAGGGAAGTTACACTGCACGACTGCATGGTTCTCTGAGTGAAGAAGAGCACATCTCCACGGCACCCCGTAAACTAACCTGGACCTAGGTTCTGACTCGCTCATGCGCCAGGCTGGTTGAAATGTGCATGGCAGGAATGCTTCTCTCGGAGCAGTCAGTACAGTGTATTTCCGTGCGTCTGCACAGATTCTGGGGTCATAAGTTCCTACTGCCTCCTATCTGCGGTTTTCAGGACCTGCCCCACGGAGCACTTGCATCTCAGCGGGAAGTAGATCACATGTCCCTCGATACTCCCCACTTACCTTTGTTAGCTATTGTCATGGGTTTCCGGAGGAGGGTTTGGATGGGGCCTCGGAAGGAACCTTTGTTTCTCACACGTCCGGGTATAGACTTTCCATTTCACGTTCACTCCTCTGTTGCGATTACTTCTGCCACCCCAGATTTCTTGAAAGCCCAGTTGAAAGCTGCCGAGGAGGAGTGCTTGTGCCTGCCCGTGGCACCCGCTCGTCGAACTGTCAGCTGGCCTCTAACTCCCATATGCGAGAGGCGGGTGGGGAGCTGCAGTCCAGGGATGCTTGTATCGGAGACTCTAGCACAGTGCATTTCGTTGGGGCCTCTGCACCTGAAGTATTTATGCGCTCCGATTCCGTTCATTGAGTGGCTTCCCAGAAGCTACCTTCAAGGAACGCTAGTGACTGGGATTCACTTGGACTGCACATCCCTCGAGCCGCCAGGCTTATTTTTATATGATTTCCTGTACCTCTTCTTTTGCGTTTTGCCCGGGAAGTTTAAAGCTCTACTCCAGGAGCGCTTCTTTCTCACCGGAGCTCTCAAGTGCTTTCGTGGCCCTGCTACTCTTCTGTGCAGGCAACCTCGCCCATCCTATCAGTGAGGTTGCGTTGAAAACGGCCGGGCAGCACAGCTGCCCCATCTCAGTGTTAAGTACGTGCATTTCCAAGGCACCTCCTCAGAACAGATCTAACGGCTAGGTTGTAAGGAACTCCCGTAAGAGCAGGGCTAGCTGAAAGCTGCATTCAAGGGCTGTTTGCCTCGGAGAGTGAAGCCCAGGGCAGGGTAACTGAGCTTCCGCACCTACAGTTGACATGAGTTCATGTTGCCTTTTCAGAGGCCTGTGAGTCGCTGCTTTCCGGCAAAGCCTTTTTCCCGTCAGTTACATTGGTCCCATTTCCCTGGAGTGTCCCGCCGCACTTTCACCTATGTCGGCACGGCTTGACGTGAGCGTCTGGTCAGACGCTCCAATGAAGGAAGACTTGCGTCTCACACTTGACCATAGATGGGTTCCATCGCACCTCCACACCTCCCCGGTGTTAGTGTCTACCAGCACCAAAGAGACGCCCCTCGACAGCTGCAATGCGGGAGAGCTTGGATTTCTGACCTAGGTATAGCGCATTTCCACGGCATGTCCTCACTTCGAGTTGAGCTAGGTTCTAAGTCCCCAGCGAGAGATGCTAGCTGAAAGCTGCATTCAAGGAATGCTTTCTGCTCAGACCTAAGCATAGTACATTTTCCCTGGGTCCCATCACCTGCACCGAAGCAGTTTCTAACTCCTTTCCTAGGAAGGCATGTTAGAGGCTGCCTTCAAGGATCACTTGTGCCTCAGAGTTCGGAAGGGACACTGCCCACGAGTCTCCAACCCTCTCTGGTCTATGTTCCCATGCCGGTTTTGACGAGGGTACTGGAATGCACTCAAAGAACAACGCTTCTGTCTCACGGTGAAGAATAGAGCATTTCAGTGAACCAGGTGGCGTTTCCATTGCAACTCGGCGGGGTGTGTAGGTAGCTTCTTCCTCCCTGCTGTGATGGGCTGGAGGGAAGTTGCACTGCACGACTGCATGGTTCTCTGAGTGAAGAAGAGCACATCTCCACGGCACCCCGTAAACTAACCTGGACCTAGGTTCTGACTCGCTCATGCGCCAGGCTGGTTGAAATGTGCATGGCAGGAATGCTTCTCTCGGAGCAGTCAGTACAGTGTATTTCCGTGCGTCTGCACAGATTCTGGGGTCATAAGTTCCTACTGCCTCCTATCTGCGGTTTTCAGGACCTGCCCCACGGAGCACTTGCATCTCAGCGGGAAGTAGATCACATGTCCCTCGATACTCCCCACTTACCTTTGTTAGCTATTGTCATGGGTTTCCGGAGGAGGGTTTGGATGGGGCCTCGGAAGGAACCTTTGTTTCTCACACGTCCGGGTATAGACTTTCCATTTCACGTTCACTCCTCTGTTGCGATTACTTCTGCCACCCCAGATTTCTTGAAAGCCCAGTTGAAAGCTGCCGAGGTCCTTCTTGTGTCCTGCTTGTGCCTGCCCGTGGCACCCGCTCGTCGAACTGTCAGCTGGCCTCTAACTCCCATATGCGAGAGGCGGGTGGGGAGCTGCAGTCCAGGGATGCTTGTATCGGAGACTCTAGCACAGTGCATTTCGTTGGGGCCTCTGCACCTGAAGTATTTATGCGCTCCGATTCCGTTCATTGAGTGGCTTCCCAGAAGCTACCTTCAAGGAACGCTAGTGACTGGGATTCACTTGGACTGCACATCCCTCGAGCCGCCAGGCTTATTTTTATATGATTTCCTGTACCTCTTCTTTTGCGTTTTGCCCGGGAAGTTTAAAGCTCTACTCCAGGAGCGCTTCTTTCTCACCGGAGCTCTCAAGTGCTTTCGTGGCCCTGCTACTCTTCTGTGCAGGCAACCTCGCCCATCCTATCAGTGAGGTTGCGTTGAAAACGGCCGGGCAGCACAGCTGCCCCATCTCAGCGTTAAGTACGTGCATTTCCAAGGCACCTCCTCAGAACAGATCTAACGGCTAGGTTGTAAGGAACTCCCGTAAGAGCAGGGCTAGCTGAAAGCTGCATTCAAGGGCTGTTTGCCTCGGAGAGTGAAGCCCAGGGCAGGGTAACTGAGCTTCCGCACCTACAGTTGACATGAGTTCATGTTGCCTTTTCAGAGGCCTGTGAGTCGCTGCTTTCCGGCAAAGCCTTTTTCCCGTCAGTTACATTGGTCCCATTTCCCTGGAGTGTCCCGCCGCACTTTCACCTATGTCGGCACGGCTTGACGTGAGCGTCTGGTCAGACGCTCCAATGAAGGAAGACTTGCGTCTCACACTTGACCATAGATGGGTTCCATCGCACCTCCACACCTCCCCGGTGTTAGTGTCTACCAGCACCAAAGAGACGCCCCTCGACAGCTGCAATGCGGGAGAGCTTGGATTTCTGACCTAGGTATAGCGCATTTCCACGGCATGTCCTCACTTCGAGTTGAGCTAGGTTCTAAGTCCCCAGCGAGAGATGCTAGCTGAAAGCTGCATTCAAGGAATGCTTTCTGCTCAGACCTAAGCATAGTACATTTTCCCTGGGTCCCATCACCTGCACCGAAGCAGTTTCTAACTCCTTTCCTAGGAAGGCATGTTAGAGGCTGCCTTCAAGGATCACTTGTGCCTCAGAGTTCGGAAGGGACACTGCCCACGAGTCTCCAACCCTCTCTGGTCTATGTTCCCATGCCGGTTTTGACGAGGGTACTGGAATGCACTCAAAGAACAACGCTTCTGTCTCACGGTGAAGAATAGAGCATTTCAGTGAACCAGGTGGCGTTTCCATTGCAACTCGGCGGGGTGTGTAGGTAGCTTCTTCCTCCCTGCTGTGATGGGCTGGAGGGAAGTTGCACTGCACGACTGCATGGTTCTCTGAGTGAAGAAGAGCACATCTCCACGGCACCCCGTAAACTAACCTGGACCTAGGTTCTGACTCGCTCATGCGCCAGGCTGGTTGAAATGTGCATGGCAGGAATGCTTCTCTCGGAGCAGTCAGTACAGTGTATTTCCGTGCGTCTGCACAGATTCTGCGGTCATAAGTTCCTACTGCCTCCTATCTGCGGTTTTCAGGACCTGCCCCACGGAGCACTTGCATCTCAGCGGGAAGTAGATCACATGTCCCTCGATACTCCCCACTTACCTTTGTTAGCTATTGTCATGGGTTTCCGGAGGAGGGTTTGGATGGGGCCTCGGAAGGAACCTTTGTTTCTCACACGTCCGGGTATAGACTTTCCATTTCACGTTCACTCCTCTGTTGCGATTACTTCTGCCACCCCAGATTTCTTGAAAGCCCAGTTGAAAGCTGCCGAGGTCCTTCTTGTGTCCTGCTTGTGCCTGCCCGTGGCACCCGCTCGTCGAACTGTCAGCTGGCCTCTAACTCCCATATGCGAGAGGCGGGTGGGGAGCTGCAGTCCAGGGATGCTTGTATCGGAGACTCTAGCACAGTGCATTTCGTTGGGGCCTCTGCACCTGAAGTATTTATGCGCTCCGATTCCGTTCATTGAGTGGCTTCCCAGAAGCTACCTTCAAGGAACGCTAGTGACTGGGATTCACTTGGACTGCACATCCCTCGAGCCGCCAGGCTTATTTTTATATGATTTCCTGTACCTCTTCTTTTGCGTTTTGCCCGGGAAGTTTAAAGCTCTACTCCAGGAGCGCTTCTTTCTCACCGGAGCTCTCAAGTGCTTTCGTGGCCCTGCTACTCTTCTGTGCAGGCAACCTCGCCCATCCTATCAGTGAGGTTGCGTTGAAAACGGCCGGGCAGCACAGCTGCCCCATCTCAGCGTTAAGTACGTGCATTTCCAAGGCACCTCCTCAGAACAGATCTAACGGCTAGGTTGTAAGGAACTCCCGTAAGAGCAGGGCTAGCTGAAAGCTGCATTCAAGGGCTGTTTGCCTCGGAGAGTGAAGCCCAGGGCAGGGTAACTGAGCTTCCGCACCTACAGTTGACATGAGTTCATGTTGCCTTTTCAGAGGCCTGTGAGTCGCTGCTTTCCGGCAAAGCCTTTTTCCCGTCAGTTACATTGGTCCCATTTCCCTGGAGTGTCCCGCCGCACTTTCACCTATGTCGGCACGGCTTGACGTGAGCGTCTGGTCAGACGCTCCAATGAAGGAAGACTTGCGTCTCACACTTGACCATAGATGGGTTCCATCGCACCTCCACACCTCCCCGGTGTTAGTGTCTACCAGCACCAAAGAGACGCCCCTCGACAGCTGCAATGCGGGAGAGCTTGGATTTCTGACCTAGGTATAGCGCATTTCCACGGCATGTCCTCACTTCGAGTTGAGCTAGGTTCTAAGTCCCCAGCGAGAGATGCTAGCTGAAAGCTGCATTCAAGGAATGCTTTCTGCTCAGACCTAAGCATAGTACATTTTCCCTGGGTCCCATCACCTGCACCGAAGCAGTTTCTAACTCCTTTCCTAGGAAGGCATGTTAGAGGCTGCCTTCAAGGATCACTTGTGCCTCAGAGTTCGGAAGGGACACTGCCCACGAGTCTCCAACCCTCTCTGGTCTATGTTCCCATGCCGGTTTTGACGAGGGTACTGGAATGCACTCAAAGAACAACGCTTCTGTCTCACGGTGAAGAATAGAGCATTTCAGTGAACCAGGTGGCGTTTCCATTGCAACTCGGCGGGGTGTGTAGGTAGCTTCTTCCTCCCTGCTGTGATGGGCTGGAGGGAAGTTGCACTGCACGACTGCATGGTTCTCTGAGTGAAGAAGAGCACATCTCCACGGCACCCCGTAAACTAACCTGGACCTAGGTTCTGACTCGCTCATGCGCCAGGCTGGTTGAAATGTGCATGGCAGGAATGCTTCTCTCGGAGCAGTCAGTACAGTGTATTTCCGTGCGTCTGCACAGATTCTGGGGTCATAAGTTCCTACTGCCTCCTATCTGCGGTTTTCAGGACCTGCCCCACGGAGCACTTGCATCTCAGCGGGAAGTAGATCACATGTCCCTCGATACTCCCCACTTACCTTTGTTAGCTATTGTCATGGGTTTCCGGAGGAGGGTTTGGATGGGGCCTCGGAAGGAACCTTTGTTTCTCACACGTCCGGGTATAGACTTTCCATTTCACGTTCACTCCTCTGTTGCGATTACTTCTGCCACCCCAGATTTCTTGAAAGCCCAGTTGAAAGCTGCCGAGGAGGAGTGCTTGTGCCTGCCCGTGGCACCCGCTCGTCGAACTGTCAGCTGGCCTCTAACTCCCATATGCGAGAGGCGGGTGGGGAGCTGCAGTCCAGGGATGCTTGTATCGGAGACTCTAGCACAGTGCATTTCGTTGGGGCCTCTGCACCTGAAGTATTTATGCGCTCCGATTCCGTTCATTGAGTGGCTTCCCAGAAGCTACCTTCAAGGAACGCTAGTGACTGGGATTCACTTGGACTGCACATCCCTCGAGCCGCCAGGCTTATTTTTATATGATTTCCTGTACCTCTTCTTTTGCGTTTTGCCCGGGAAGTTTAAAGCTCTACTCCAGGAGCGCTTCTTTCTCACCGGAGCTCTCAAGTGCATTCGTGGCCCTGCTACTCTTCTGTGCAGGGAACCTCGCCCATCCTATCAGTGAGGTTGCGTTGAAAACGGCCGGGCAGCACAGCTGCCCCATCTCAGCGTTAAGTACGTGCATTTCCAAGGCACCTCCTCAGAACAGATCTAACGGCTAGGTTGTAAGGAACTCCCGTAAGAGCAGGGCTAGCTGAAAGCTGCATTCAAGGGCTGTTTGCCTCGGAGAGTGAAGCCCAGGGCAGGGTAACTGAGCTTCCGCACCTACAGTTGACATGAGTTCATGTTGCCTTTTCAGAGGCCTGTGAGTCGCTGCTTTCCGGCAAAGCTTTTTTCCCGTCAGTTACATTGGTCCCATTTCCCTGGAGTGTCCCGCCGCACTTTCACCTATGTCGGCACGGCTTGACGTGAGCGTCTGGTCAGACGCTCCAATGAAGGAAGACTTGCGTCTCACACTTGACCATAGATGGGTTCCATCGCACCTCCACACCTCCCCGGTGTTAGTGTCTACCAGCACCAAAGAGACGCCCCTCGACAGCTGCAATGCGGGAGAGCTTGGATTTCTGACCTAGGTATAGCGCATTTCCACGGCATGTCCTCACTTCGAGTTGAGCTAGGTTCTAAGTCCCCAGCGAGAGATGCTAGCTGAAAGCTGCATTCAAGGAATGCTTTCTGCTCAGACCTAAGCATAGTACATTTTCCCTGGGTCCCATCACCTGCACCGAAGCAGTTTCTAACTCCTTTCCTAGGAAGGCATGTTAGAGGCTGCCTTCAAGGATCACTTGTGCCTCAGAGTTCGGAAGGGACACTGCCCACGAGTCTCCAACCCTCTCTGGTCTATGTTCCCATGCCGGTTTTGACGAGGGTACTGGAATGCACTCAAAGAACAACGCTTCTGTCTCACGGTGAAGAATAGAGCATTTCAGTGAACCAGGTGGCGTTTCCATTGCAACTCGGCGGGGTGTGTAGGTAGCTTCTTCCTCCCTGCTGTGATGGGCTGGAGGGAAGTTGCACTGCACGACTGCATGGTTCTCTGAGTGAAGAAGAGCACATCTCCACGGCACCCCGTAAACTAACCTGGACCTAGGTTCTGACTCGCTCATGCGCCAGGCTGGTTGAAATGTGCATGGCAGGAATGCTTCTCTCGGAGCAGTCAGTACAGTGTATTTCCGTGCGTCTGCACAGATTCTGCGGTCATAAGTTCCTACTGCCTCCTATCTGCGGTTTTCAGGACCTGCCCCACGGAGCACTTGCATCTCAGCGGGAAGTAGATCACATGTCCCTCGATACTCCCCACTTACCTTTGTTAGCTATTGTCATGGGTTTCCGGAGGAGGGTTTGGATGGGGCCTCGGAAGGAACCTTTGTTTCTCACACGTCCGGGTATAGACTTTCCATTTCACGTTCACTCCTCTGTTGCGATTACTTCTGCCACCCCAGATTTCTTGAAAGCCCAGTTGAAAGCTGCCGAGGAGGAGTGCTTGTGCCTGCCCGTGGCACCCGCTCGTCGAACTGTCAGCTGGCCTCTAACTCCCATATGCGAGAGGCGGGTGGGGAGCTGCAGTCCAGGGATGCTTGTATCGGAGACTCTAGCACAGTGCATTTCGTTGGGGCCTCTGCACCTGAAGTATTTATGCGCTCCGATTCCGTTCATTGAGTGGCTTCCCAGAAGCTACCTTCAAGGAACGCTAGTGACTGGGATTCACTTGGACTGCACATCCCTCGAGCCGCCAGGCTTATTTTTATATGATTTCCTGTACCTCTTCTTTTGCGTTTTGCCCGGGAAGTTTAAAGCTCTACTCCAGGAGCGCTTCTTTCTCACCGGAGCTCTCAAGTGCTTTCGTGGCCCTGCTACTCTTCTGTGCAGGGAACCTCGCCCATCCTATCAGTGAGGTTGCGTTGAAAACGGCCGGGCAGCACAGCTGCCCCATCTCAGCGTTAAGTACGTGCATTTCCAAGGCACCTCCTCAGAACAGATCTAACGGCTAGGTTGTAAGGAACTCCCGTAAGAGCAGGGCTAGCTGAAAGCTGCATTCAAGGGCTGTTTGCCTCGGAGAGTGAAGCCCAGGGCAGGGTAACTGAGCTTCCGCACCTACAGTTGACATGAGTTCATGTTGCCTTTTCAGAGGCCTGTGAGTCGCTGCTTTCCGGCAAAGCTTTTCTCCCGTCAGTTACATTGGTCCCATTTCCCTGGAGTGTCCCGCCGCACTTTCACCTATGTCGGCACGGCTTGACGTGAGCGTCTGGTCAGACGCTCCAATGAAGGAAGACTTGCGTCTCACACTTGACCATAGATGGGTTCCATCGCACCTCCACACCTCCCCGGTGTTAGTGTCTACCAGCACCAAAGAGACGCCCCTCGACAGCTGCAATGCGGGAGAGCTTGGATTTCTGACCTAGGTATAGCGCATTTCCACGGCATGTCCTCACTTCGAGTTGAGCTAGGTTCTAAGTCCCCAGCGAGAGATGCTAGCTGAAAGCTGCATTCAAGGAATGCTTTCTGCTCAGACCTAAGCATAGTACATTTTCCCTGGGTCCCATCACCTGCACCGAAGCAGTTTCTAACTCCTTTCCTAGGAAGGCATGTTAGAGGCTGCCTTCAAGGATCACTTGTGCCTCAGAGTTCGGAAGGGACACTGCCCACGAGTCTCCAACCCTCTCTGGTCTATGTTCCCATGCCGGTTTTGACGAGGGTACTGGAATGCACTCAAAGAACAACGCTTCTGTCTCACGGTGAAGAATAGAGCATTTCAGTGAACCAGGTGGCGTTTCCATTGCAACTCGGCGGGGTGTGTAGGTAGCTTCTTCCTCCCTGCTGTGATGGGCTGGAGGGAAGTTACACTGCACGACTGCATGGTTCTCTGAGTGAAGAAGAGCACATCTCCACGGCACCCCGTAAACTAACCTGGACCTAGGTTCTGACTCGCTCATGCGCCAGGCTGGTTGAAATGTGCATGGCAGGAATGCTTCTCTCGGAGCAGTCAGTACAGTGTATTTCCGTGCGTCTGCACAGATTCTGGGGTCATAAGTTCCTACTGCCTCCTATCTGCGGTTTTCAGGACCTGCCCCACGGAGCACTTGCATCTCAGCGGGAAGTAGATCACATGTCCCTCGATACTCCCCACTTACCTTTGTTAGCTATTGTCATGGGTTTCCGGAGGAGGGTTTGGATGGGGCCTCGGAAGGAACCTTTGTTTCTCACACGTCCGGGTATAGACTTTCCATTTCACGTTCACTCCTCTGTTGCGATTACTTCTGCCACCCCAGATTTCTTGAAAGCCCAGTTGAAAGCTGCCGAGGAGGAGTGCTTGTGCCTGCCCGTGGCACCCGCTCGTCGAACTGTCAGCTGGCCTCTAACTCCCATATGCGAGAGGCGGGTGGGGAGCTGCAGTCCAGGGATGCTTGTATCGGAGACTCTAGCACAGTGCATTTCGTTGGGGCCTCTGCACCTGAAGTATTTATGCGCTCCGATTCCGTTCATTGAGTGGCTTCCCAGAAGCTACCTTCAAGGAACGCTAGTGACTGGGATTCACTTGGACTGCACATCCCTCGAGCCGCCAGGCTTATTTTTATATGATTTCCTGTACCTCTTCTTTTGCGTTTTGCCCGGGAAGTTTAAAGCTCTACTCCAGGAGCGCTTCTTTCTCACCGGAGCTCTCAAGTGCTTTCGTGGCCCTGCTACTCTTCTGTGCAGGCAACCTCGCCCATCCTATCAGTGAGGTTGCGTTGAAAACGGCCGGGCAGCACAGCTGCCCCATCTCAGTGTTAAGTACGTGCATTTCCAAGGCACCTCCTCAGAACAGATCTAACGGCTAGGTTGTAAGGAACTCCCGTAAGAGCAGGGCTAGCTGAAAGCTGCATTCAAGGGCTGTTTGCCTCGGAGAGTGAAGCCCAGGGCAGGGTAACTGAGCTTCCGCACCTACAGTTGACATGAGTTCATGTTGCCTTTTCAGAGGCCTGTGAGTCGCTGCTTTCCGGCAAAGCCTTTTTCCCGTCAGTTACATTGGTCCCATTTCCCTGGAGTGTCCCGCCGCACTTTCACCTATGTCGGCACGGCTTGACGTGAGCGTCTGGTCAGACGCTCCAATGAAGGAAGACTTGCGTCTCACACTTGACCATAGATGGGTTCCATCGCACCTCCACACCTCCCCGGTGTTAGTGTCTACCAGCACCAAAGAGACGCCCCTCGACAGCTGCAATGCGGGAGAGCTTGGATTTCTGACCTAGGTATAGCGCATTTCCACGGCATGTCCTCACTTCGAGTTGAGCTAGGTTCTAAGTCCCCAGCGAGAGATGCTAGCTGAAAGCTGCATTCAAGGAATGCTTTCTGCTCAGACCTAAGCATAGTACATTTTCCCTGGGTCCCATCACCTGCACCGAAGCAGTTTCTAACTCCTTTCCTAGGAAGGCATGTTAGAGGCTGCCTTCAAGGATCACTTGTGCCTCAGAGTTCGGAAGGGACACTGCCCACGAGTCTCCAACCCTCTCTGGTCTATGTTCCCATGCCGGTTTTGACGAGGGTACTGGAATGCACTCAAAGAACAACGCTTCTGTCTCACGGTGAAGAATAGAGCATTTCAGTGAACCAGGTGGCGTTTCCATTGCAACTCGGCGGGGTGTGTAGGTAGCTTCTTCCTCCCTGCTGTGATGGGCTGGAGGGAAGTTGCACTGCACGACTGCATGGTTCTCTGAGTGAAGAAGAGCACATCTCCACGGCACCCCGTAAACTAACCTGGACCTAGGTTCTGACTCGCTCATGCGCCAGGCTGGTTGAAATGTGCATGGCAGGAATGCTTCTCTCGGAGCAGTCAGTACAGTGTATTTCCGTGCGTCTGCACAGATTCTGGGGTCATAAGTTCCTACTGCCTCCTATCTGCGGTTTTCAGGACCTGCCCCACGGAGCACTTGCATCTCAGCGGGAAGTAGATCACATGTCCCTCGATACTCCCCACTTACCTTTGTTAGCTATTGTCATGGGTTTCCGGAGGAGGGTTTGGATGGGGCCTCGGAAGGAACCTTTGTTTCTCACACGTCCGGGTATAGACTTTCCATTTCACGTTCACTCCTCTGTTGCGATTACTTCTGCCACCCCAGATTTCTTGAAAGCCCAGTTGAAAGCTGCCGAGGTCCTTCTTGTGTCCTGCTTGTGCCTGCCCGTGGCACCCGCTCGTCGAACTGTCAGCTGGCCTCTAACTCCCATATGCGAGAGGCGGGTGGGGAGCTGCAGTCCAGGGATGCTTGTATCGGAGACTCTAGCACAGTGCATTTCGTTGGGGCCTCTGCACCTGAAGTATTTATGCGCTCCGATTCCGTTCATTGAGTGGCTTCCCAGAAGCTACCTTCAAGGAACGCTAGTGACTGGGATTCACTTGGACTGCACATCCCTCGAGCCGCCAGGCTTATTTTTATATGATTTCCTGTACCTCTTCTTTTGCGTTTTGCCCGGGAAGTTTAAAGCTCTACTCCAGGAGCGCTTCTTTCTCACCGGAGCTCTCAAGTGCTTTCGTGGCCCTGCTACTCTTCTGTGCAGGCAACCTCGCCCATCCTATCAGTGAGGTTGCGTTGAAAACGGCCGGGCAGCACAGCTGCCCCATCTCAGCGTTAAGTACGTGCATTTCCAAGGCACCTCCTCAGAACAGATCTAACGGCTAGGTTGTAAGGAACTCCCGTAAGAGCAGGGCTAGCTGAAAGCTGCATTCAAGGGCTGTTTGCCTCGGAGAGTGAAGCCCAGGGCAGGGTAACTGAGCTTCCGCACCTACAGTTGACATGAGTTCATGTTGCCTTTTCAGAGGCCTGTGAGTCGCTGCTTTCCGGCAAAGCCTTTTTCCCGTCAGTTACATTGGTCCCATTTCCCTGGAGTGTCCCGCCGCACTTTCACCTATGTCGGCACGGCTTGACGTGAGCGTCTGGTCAGACGCTCCAATGAAGGAAGACTTGCGTCTCACACTTGACCATAGATGGGTTCCATCGCACCTCCACACCTCCCCGGTGTTAGTGTCTACCAGCACCAAAGAGACGCCCCTCGACAGCTGCAATGCGGGAGAGCTTGGATTTCTGACCTAGGTATAGCGCATTTCCACGGCATGTCCTCACTTCGAGTTGAGCTAGGTTCTAAGTCCCCAGCGAGAGATGCTAGCTGAAAGCTGCATTCAAGGAATGCTTTCTGCTCAGACCTAAGCATAGTACATTTTCCCTGGGTCCCATCACCTGCACCGAAGCAGTTTCTAACTCCTTTCCTAGGAAGGCATGTTAGAGGCTGCCTTCAAGGATCACTTGTGCCTCAGAGTTCGGAAGGGACACTGCCCACGAGTCTCCAACCCTCTCTGGTCTATGTTCCCATGCCGGTTTTGACGAGGGTACTGGAATGCACTCAAAGAACAACGCTTCTGTCTCACGGTGAAGAATAGAGCATTTCAGTGAACCAGGTGGCGTTTCCATTGCAACTCGGCGGGGTGTGTAGGTAGCTTCTTCCTCCCTGCTGTGATGGGCTGGAGGGAAGTTGCACTGCACGACTGCATGGTTCTCTGAGTGAAGAAGAGCACATCTCCACGGCACCCCGTAAACTAACCTGGACCTAGGTTCTGACTCGCTCATGCGCCAGGCTGGTTGAAATGTGCATGGCAGGAATGCTTCTCTCGGAGCAGTCAGTACAGTGTATTTCCGTGCGTCTGCACAGATTCTGGGGTCATAAGTTCCTACTGCCTCCTATCTGCGGTTTTCAGGACCTGCCCCACGGAGCACTTGCATCTCAGCGGGAAGTAGATCACATGTCCCTCGATACTCCCCACTTACCTTTGTTAGCTATTGTCATGGGTTTCCGGAGGAGGGTTTGGATGGGGCCTCGGAAGGAACCTTTGTTTCTCACACGTCCGGGTATAGACTTTCCATTTCACGTTCACTCCTCTGTTGCGATTACTTCTGCCACCCCAGATTTCTTGAAAGCCCAGTTGAAAGCTGCCGAGGTCCTTCTTGTGTCCTGCTTGTGCCTGCCCGTGGCACCCGCTCGTCGAACTGTCAGCTGGCCTCTAACTCCCATATGCGAGAGGCGGGTGGGGAGCTGCAGTCCAGGGATGCTTGTATCGGAGACTCTAGCACAGTGCATTTCGTTGGGGCCTCTGCACCTGAAGTATTTATGCGCTCCGATTCCGTTCATTGAGTGGCTTCCCAGAAGCTACCTTCAAGGAACGCTAGTGACTGGGATTCACTTGGACTGCACATCCCTCGAGCCGCCAGGCTTATTTTTATATGATTTCCTGTACCTCTTCTTTTGCGTTTTGCCCGGGAAGTTTAAAGCTCTACTCCAGGAGCGCTTCTTTCTCACCGGAGCTCTCAAGTGCTTTCGTGGCCCTGCTACTCTTCTGTGCAGGCAACCTCGCCCATCCTATCAGTGAGGTTGCGTTGAAAACGGCCGGGCAGCACAGCTGCCCCATCTCAGCGTTAAGTACGTGCATTTCCAAGGCACCTCCTCAGAACAGATCTAACGGCTAGGTTGTAAGGAACTCCCGTAAGAGCAGGGCTAGCTGAAAGCTGCATTCAAGGGCTGTTTGCCTCGGAGAGTGAAGCCCAGGGCAGGGTAACTGAGCTTCCGCACCTACAGTTGACATGAGTTCATGTTGCCTTTTCAGAGGCCTGTGAGTCGCTGCTTTCCGGCAAAGCCTTTTTCCCGTCAGTTACATTGGTCCCATTTCCCTGGAGTGTCCCGCCGCAGTTTCACCTATGTCGGCACGGCTTGACGTGAGCGTCTGGTCAGACGCTCCAATGAAGGAAGACTTGCGTCTCACACTTGACCATAGATGGGTTCCATCGCACCTCCACACCTCCCCGGTGTTAGTGTCTACCAGCACCAAAGAGACGCCCCTCGACAGCTGCAATGCGGGAGAGCTTGGATTTCTGACCTAGGTATAGCGCATTTCCACGGCATGCCCTCACTTCGAGTTGAGCTAGGTTCTAAGTCCCCAGCGAGAGATGCTAGCTGAAAGCTGCATTCAAGGAATGCTTTCTGCTCAGACCTAAGCATAGTACATTTTCCCTGGGTCCCATCACCTGCACCGAAGCAGTTTCTAACTCCTTTCCTAGGAAGGCATGTTAGAGGCTGCCTTCAAGGATCACTTGTGCCTCAGAGTTCGGAAGGGACACTGCCCACGAGTCTCCAACCCTCTCTGGTCTATGTTCCCATGCCGGTTTTGACGAGGGTACTGGAATGCACTCAAAGAACAACGCTTCTGTCTCACGGTGAAGAATAGAGCATTTCAGTGAACCAGGTGGCGTTTCCATTGCAACTCGGCGGGGTGTGTAGGTAGCTTCTTCCTCCCTGCTGTGATGGGCTGGAGGGAAGTTGCACTGCACGACTGCATGGTTCTCTGAGTGAAGAAGAGCACATCTCCACGGCACCCCGTAAACTAACCTGGACCTAGGTTCTGACTCGCTCATGCGCCAGGCTGGTTGAAATGTGCATGGCAGGAATGCTTCTCTCGGAGCAGTCAGTACAGTGTATTTCCGTGCGTCTGCACAGATTCTGGGGTCATAAGTTCCTACTGCCTCCTATCTGCGGTTTTCAGGACCTGCCCCACGGAGCACTTGCATCTCAGCGGGAAGTAGATCACATGTCCCTCGATACTCCCCACTTACCTTTGTTAGCTATTGTCATGGGTTTCCGGAGGAGGGTTTGGATGGGGCCTCGGAAGGAACCTTTGTTTCTCACACGTCCGGGTATAGACTTTCCATTTCACGTTCACTCCTCTGTTGCGATTACTTCTGCCACCCCAGATTTCTTGAAAGCCCAGTTGAAAGCTGCCGAGGAGGAGTGCTTGTGCCTGCCCGTGGCACCCGCTCGTCGAACTGTCAGCTGGCCTCTAACTCCCATATGCGAGAGGCGGGTGGGGAGCTGCAGTCCAGGGATGCTTGTATCGGAGACTCTAGCACAGTGCATTTCGTTGGGGCCTCTGCACCTGAAGTATTTATGCGCTCCGATTCCGTTCATTGAGTGGCTTCCCAGAAGCTACCTTCAAGGAACGCTAGTGACTGGGATTCACTTGGACTGCACATCCCTCGAGCCGCCAGGCTTATTTTTATATGATTTCCTGTACCTCTTCTTTTGCGTTTTGCCCGGGAAGTTTAAAGCTCTACTCCAGGAGCGCTTCTTTCTCACCGGAGCTCTCAAGTGCATTCGTGGCCCTGCTACTCTTCTGTGCAGGGAACCTCGCCCATCCTATCAGTGAGGTTGCGTTGAAAACGGCCGGGCAGCACAGCTGCCCCATCTCAGCGTTAAGTACGTGCATTTCCAAGGCACCTCCTCAGAACAGATCTAACGGCTAGGTTGTAAGGAACTCCCGTAAGAGCAGGGCTAGCTGAAAGCTGCATTCAAGGGCTGTTTGCCTCGGAGAGTGAAGCCCAGGGCAGGGTAACTGAGCTTCCGCACCTACAGTTGACATGAGTTCATGTTGCCTTTTCAGAGGCCTGTGAGTCGCTGCTTTCCGGCAAAGCTTTTTTCCCGTCAGTTACATTGGTCCCATTTCCCTGGAGTGTCCCGCCGCACTTTCACCTATGTCGGCACGGCTTGACGTGAGCGTCTGGTCAGACGCTCCAATGAAGGAAGACTTGCGTCTCACACTTGACCATAGATGGGTTCCATCGCACCTCCACACCTCCCCGGTGTTAGTGTCTACCAGCACCAAAGAGACGCCCCTCGACAGCTGCAATGCGGGAGAGCTTGGATTTCTGACCTAGGTATAGCGCATTTCCACGGCATGTCCTCACTTCGAGTTGAGCTAGGTTCTAAGTCCCCAGCGAGAGATGCTAGCTGAAAGCTGCATTCAAGGAATGCTTTCTGCTCAGACCTAAGCATAGTACATTTTCCCTGGGTCCCATCACCTGCACCGAAGCAGTTTCTAACTCCTTTCCTAGGAAGGCATGTTAGAGGCTGCCTTCAAGGATCACTTGTGCCTCAGAGTTCGGAAGGGACACTGCCCACGAGTCTCCAACCCTCTCTGGTCTATGTTCCCATGCCGGTTTTGACGAGGGTACTGGAATGCACTCAAAGAACAACGCTTCTGTCTCACGGTGAAGAATAGAGCATTTCAGTGAACCAGGTGGCGTTTCCATTGCAACTCGGCGGGGTGTGTAGGTAGCTTCTTCCTCCCTGCTGTGATGGGCTGGAGGGAAGTTGCACTGCACGACTGCATGGTTCTCTGAGTGAAGAAGAGCACATCTCCACGGCACCCCGTAAACTAACCTGGACCTAGGTTCTGACTCGCTCATGCGCCAGGCTGGTTGAAATGTGCATGGCAGGAATGCTTCTCTCGGAGCAGTCAGTACAGTGTATTTCCGTGCGTCTGCACAGATTCTGCGGTCATAAGTTCCTACTGCCTCCTATCTGCGGTTTTCAGGACCTGCCCCACGGAGCACTTGCATCTCAGCGGGAAGTAGATCACATGTCCCTCGATACTCCCCACTTACCTTTGTTAGCTATTGTCATGGGTTTCCGGAGGAGGGTTTGGATGGGGCCTCGGAAGGAACCTTTGTTTCTCACACGTCCGGGTATAGACTTTCCATTTCACGTTCACTCCTCTGTTGCGATTACTTCTGCCACCCCAGATTTCTTGAAAGCCCAGTTGAAAGCTGCCGAGGAGGAGTGCTTGTGCCTGCCCGTGGCACCCGCTCGTCGAACTGTCAGCTGGCCTCTAACTCCCATATGCGAGAGGCGGGTGGGGAGCTGCAGTCCAGGGATGCTTGTATCGGAGACTCTAGCACAGTGCATTTCGTTGGGGCCTCTGCACCTGAAGTATTTATGCGCTCCGATTCCGTTCATTGAGTGGCTTCCCAGAAGCTACCTTCAAGGAACGCTAGTGACTGGGATTCACTTGGACTGCACATCCCTCGAGCCGCCAGGCTTAT
Source organism: Canis lupus baileyi (assembly GCF_048164855.1). NCBI lineage: Eukaryota > Metazoa > Chordata > Mammalia > Carnivora > Canidae > Canis > Canis lupus. The sequence goes on along the minus strand of NC_132876.1, from coordinate 74,911,832 downwards.
TTTTATATGATTTCCTGTACCTCTTCTTTTGCGTTTTGCCCGGGAAGTTTAAAGCTCTACTCCAGGAGCGCTTCTTTCTCACCGGAGCTCTCAAGTGCTTTCGTGGCCCTGCTACTCTTCTGTGCAGGGAACCTCGCCCATCCTATCAGTGAGGTTGCGTTGAAAACGGCCGGGCAGCACAGCTGCCCCATCTCAGCGTTAAGTACGTGCATTTCCAAGGCACCTCCTCAGAACAGATCTAACGGCTAGGTTGTAAGGAACTCCCGTAAGAGCAGGGCTAGCTGAAAGCTGCATTCAAGGGCTGTTTGCCTCGGAGAGTGAAGCCCAGGGCAGGGTAACTGAGCTTCCGCACCTACAGTTGACATGAGTTCATGTTGCCTTTTCAGAGGCCTGTGAGTCGCTGCTTTCCGGCAAAGCTTTTCTCCCGTCAGTTACATTGGTCCCATTTCCCTGGAGTGTCCCGCCGCACTTTCACCTATGTCGGCACGGCTTGACGTGAGCGTCTGGTCAGACGCTCCAATGAAGGAAGACTTGCGTCTCACACTTGACCATAGATGGGTTCCATCGCACCTCCACACCTCCCCGGTGTTAGTGTCTACCAGCACCAAAGAGACGCCCCTCGACAGCTGCAATGCGGGAGAGCTTGGATTTCTGACCTAGGTATAGCGCATTTCCACGGCATGTCCTCACTTCGAGTTGAGCTAGGTTCTAAGTCCCCAGCGAGAGATGCTAGCTGAAAGCTGCATTCAAGGAATGCTTTCTGCTCAGACCTAAGCATAGTACATTTTCCCTGGGTCCCATCACCTGCACCGAAGCAGTTTCTAACTCCTTTCCTAGGAAGGCATGTTAGAGGCTGCCTTCAAGGATCACTTGTGCCTCAGAGTTCGGAAGGGACACTGCCCACGAGTCTCCAACCCTCTCTGGTCTATGTTCCCATGCCGGTTTTGACGAGGGTACTGGAATGCACTCAAAGAACAACGCTTCTGTCTCACGGTGAAGAATAGAGCATTTCAGTGAACCAGGTGGCGTTTCCATTGCAACTCGGCGGGGTGTGTAGGTAGCTTCTTCCTCCCTGCTGTGATGGGCTGGAGGGAAGTTGCACTGCACGACTGCATGGTTCTCTGAGTGAAGAAGAGCACATCTCCACGGCACCCCGTAAACTAACCTGGACCTAGGTTCTGACTCGCTCATGCGCCAGGCTGGTTGAAATGTGCATTGCAGGAATGCTTCTCTCGGAGCAGTCAGTACAGTGTATTTCCGTGCGTCTGCACAGATTCTGGGGTCATAAGTTCCTACTGCCTCCTATCTGCGGTTTTCAGGACCTGCCCCACGGAGCACTTGCATCTCAGCGGGAAGTAGATCACATGTCCCTCGATACTCCCCACTTACCTTTGTTAGCTATTGTCATGGGTTTCCGGAGGAGGGTTTGGATGGGGCCTCGGAAGGAACCTTTGTTTCTCACACGTCCGGGTATAGACTTTCCATTTCACGTTCACTCCTCTGTTGCGATTACTTCTGCCACCCCAGATTTCTTGAAAGCCCAGTTGAAAGCTGCCGAGGAGGAGTGCTTGTGCCTGCCCGTGGCACCCGCTCGTCGAACTGTCAGCTGGCCTCTAACTCCCATATGCGAGAGGCGGGTGGGGAGCTGCAGTCCAGGGATGCTTGTATCGGAGACTCTAGCACAGTGCATTTCGTTGGGGCCTCTGCACCTGAAGTATTTATGCGCTCCGATTCCGTTCATTGAGTGGCTTCCCAGAAGCTACCTTCAAGGAACGCTAGTGACTGGGATTCACTTGGACTGCACATCCCTCGAGCCGCCAGGCTTATTTTTATATGATTTCCTGTACCTCTTCTTTTGCGTTTTGCCCGGGAAGTTTAAAGCTCTACTCCAGGAGCGCTTCTTTCTCACCGGAGCTCTCAAGTGCTTTCGTGGCCCTGCTACTCTTCTGTGCAGGGAACCTCGCCCATCCTATCAGTGAGGTTGCGTTGAAAACGGCCGGGCAGCACAGCTGCCCCATCTCAGCGTTAAGTACGTGCATTTCCAAGGCACCTCCTCAGAACAGATCTAACGGCTAGGTTGTAAGGAACTCCCGTAAGAGCAGGGCTAGCTGAAAGCTGCATTCAAGGGCTGTTTGCCTCGGAGAGTGAAGCCCAGGGCAGGGTAACTGAGCTTCCGCACCTACAGTTGACATGAGTTCATGTTGCCTTTTCAGAGGCCTGTGAGTCGCTGCTTTCCGGCAAAGCTTTTCTCCCGTCAGTTACATTGGTCCCATTTCCCTGGAGTGTCCCGCCGCACTTTCACCTATGTCGGCACGGCTTGACGTGAGCGTCTGGTCAGACGCTCCAATGAAGGAAGACTTGCGTCTCACACTTGACCATAGATGGGTTCCATCGCACCTCCACACCTCCCCGGTGTTAGTGTCTACCAGCACCAAAGAGACGCCCCTCGACAGCTGCAATGCGGGAGAGCTTGGATTTCTGACCTAGGTATAGCGCATTTCCACGGCATGTCCTCACTTCGAGTTGAGCTAGGTTCTAAGTCCCCAGCGAGAGATGCTAGCTGAAAGCTGCATTCAAGGAATGCTTTCTGCTCAGACCTAAGCATAGTACATTTTCCCTGGGTCCCATCACCTGCACCGAAGCAGTTTCTAACTCCTTTCCTAGGAAGGCATGTTAGAGGCTGCCTTCAAGGATCACTTGTGCCTCAGAGTTCGGAAGGGACACTGCCCACGAGTCTCCAACCCTCTCTGGTCTATGTTCCCATGCCGGTTTTGACGAGGGTACTGGAATGCACTCAAAGAACAACGCTTCTGTCTCACGGTGAAGAATAGAGCATTTCAGTGAACCAGGTGGCGTTTCCATTGCAACTCGGCGGGGTGTGTAGGTAGCTTCTTCCTCCCTGCTGTGATGGGCTGGAGGGAAGTTGCACTGCACGACTGCATGGTTCTCTGAGTGAAGAAGAGCACATCTCCACGGCACCCCGTAAACTAACCTGGACCTAGGTTCTGACTCGCTCATGCGCCAGGCTGGTTGAAATGTGCATTGCAGGAATGCTTCTCTCGGAGCAGTCAGTACAGTGTATTTCCGTGCGTCTGCACAGATTCTGGGGTCATAAGTTCCTACTGCCTCCTATCTGCGGTTTTCAGGACCTGCCCCACGGAGCACTTGCATCTCAGCGGGAAGTAGATCACATGTCCCTCGATACTCCCCACTTACCTTTGTTAGCTATTGTCATGGGTTTCCGGAGGAGGGTTTGGATGGGGCCTCGGAAGGAACCTTTGTTTCTCACACGTCCGGGTATAGACTTTCCATTTCACGTTCACTCCTCTGTTGCGATTACTTCTGCCACCCCAGATTTCTTGAAAGCCCAGTTGAAAGCTGCCGAGGAGGAGTGCTTGTGCCTGCCCGTGGCACCCGCTCGTCGAACTGTCAGCTGGCCTCTAACTCCCATATGCGAGAGGCGGGTGGGGAGCTGCAGTCCAGGGATGCTTGTATCGGAGACTCTAGCACAGTGCATTTCGTTGGGGCCTCTGCACCTGAAGTATTTATGCGCTCCGATTCCGTTCATTGAGTGGCTTCCCAGAAGCTACCTTCAAGGAACGCTAGTGACTGGGATTCACTTGGACTGCACATCCCTCGAGCCGCCAGGCTTATTTTTATATGATTTCCTGTACCTCTTCTTTTGCGTTTTGCCCGGGAAGTTTAAAGCTCTACTCCAGGAGCGCTTCTTTCTCACCGGAGCTCTCAAGTGCTTTCGTGGCCCTGCTACTCTTCTGTGCAGGCAACCTCGCCCATCCTATCAGTGAGGTTGCGTTGAAAACGGCCGGGCAGCACAGCTGCCCCATCTCAGTGTTAAGTACGTGCATTTCCAAGGCACCTCCTCAGAACAGATCTAACGGCTAGGTTGGAAGGAACTCCCGTAAGAGCAGGGCTAGCTGAAAGCTGCATTCAAGGGCTGTTTGCCTCGGAGAGTGAAGCCCAGGGCAGGGTAACTGAGCTTCCGCACCTACAGTTGACATGAGTTCATGTTGCCTTTTCAGAGGCCTGTGAGTCGCTGCTTTCCGGCAAAGCCTTTTTCCCGTCAGTTACATTGGTCCCATTTCCCTGGAGTGTCCCGCCGCACTTTCACCTATGTCGGCACGGCTTGACGTGAGCGTCTGGTCAGACGCTCCAATGAAGGAAGACTTGCGTCTCACACTTGACCATAGATGGGTTCCATCGCACCTCCACACCTCCCCGGTGTTAGTGTCTACCAGCACCAAAGAGACGCCCCTCGACAGCTGCAATGCGGGAGAGCTTGGATTTCTGACCTAGGTATAGCGCATTTCCACGGCATGTCCTCACTTCGAGTTGAGCTAGGTTCTAAGTCCCCAGCGAGAGATGCTAGCTGAAAGCTGCATTCAAGGAATGCTTTCTGCTCAGACCTAAGCATAGTACATTTTCCCTGGGTCCCATCACCTGCACCGAAGCAGTTTCTAACTCCTTTCCTAGGAAGGCATGTTAGAGGCTGCCTTCAAGGATCACTTGTGCCTCAGAGTTCGGAAGGGACACTGCCCACGAGTCTCCAACCCTCTCTGGTCTATGTTCCCATGCCGGTTTTGACGAGGGTACTGGAATGCACTCAAAGAACAACGCTTCTGTCTCACGGTGAAGAATAGAGCATTTCAGTGAACCAGGTGGCGTTTCCATTGCAACTCGGCGGGGTGTGTAGGTAGCTTCTTCCTCCCTGCTGTGATGGGCTGGAGGGAAGTTGCACTGCACGACTGCATGGTTCTCTGAGTGAAGAAGAGCACATCTCCACGGCACCCCGTAAACTAACCTGGACCTAGGTTCTGACTCGCTCATGCGCCAGGCTGGTTGAAATGTGCATGGCAGGAATGCTTCTCTCGGAGCAGTCAGTACAGTGTATTTCCGTGCGTCTGCACAGATTCTGGGGTCATAAGTTCCTACTGCCTCCTATCTGCGGTTTTCAGGACCTGCCCCACGGAGCACTTGCATCTCAGCGGGAAGTAGATCACATGTCCCTCGATACTCCCCACTTACCTTTGTTAGCTATTGTCATGGGTTTCCGGAGGAGGGTTTGGATGGGGCCTCGGAAGGAACCTTTGTTTCTCACACGTCCGGGTATAGACTTTCCATTTCACGTTCACTCCTCTGTTGCGATTACTTCTGCCACCCCAGATTTCTTGAAAGCCCAGTTGAAAGCTGCCGAGGTCCTTCTTGTGTCCTGCTTGTGCCTGCCCGTGGCACCCGCTCGTCGAACTGTCAGCTGGCCTCTAACTCCCATATGCGAGAGGCGGGTGGGGAGCTGCAGTCCAGGGATGCTTGTATCGGAGACTCTAGCACAGTGCATTTCGTTGGGGCCTCTGCACCTGAAGTATTTATGCGCTCCGATTCCGTTCATTGAGTGGCTTCCCAGAAGCTACCTTCAAGGAACGCTAGTGACTGGGATTCACTTGGACTGCACATCCCTCGAGCCGCCAGGCTTATTTTTATATGATTTCCTGTACCTCTTCTTTTGCGTTTTGCCCGGGAAGTTTAAAGCTCTACTCCAGGAGCGCTTCTTTCTCACCGGAGCTCTCAAGTGCTTTCGTGGCCCTGCTACTCTTCTGTGCAGGGAACCTCGCCCATCCTATCAGTGAGGTTGCGTTGAAAACGGCCGGGCAGCACAGCTGCCCCATCTCAGCGTTAAGTACGTGCATTTCCAAGGCACCTCCTCAGAACAGATCTAACGGCTAGGTTGTAAGGAACTCCCGTAAGAGCAGGGCTAGCTGAAAGCTGCATTCAAGGGCTGTTTGCCTCGGAGAGTGAAGCCCAGGGCAGGGTAACTGAGCTTCCGCACCTACAGTTGACATGAGTTCATGTTGCCTTTTCAGAGGCCTGTGAGTCGCTGCTTTCCGGCAAAGCCTTTTTCCCGTCAGTTACATTGGTCCCATTTCCCTGGAGTGTCCCGCCGCACTTTCACCTATGTCGGCACGGCTTGACGTGAGCGTCTGGTCAGACGCTCCAATGAAGGAAGACTTGCGTCTCACACTTGACCATAGATGGGTTCCATCGCACCTCCACACCTCCCCGGTGTTAGTGTCTACCAGCACCAAAGAGACGCCCCTCGACAGCTGCAATGCGGGAGAGCTTGGATTTCTGACCTAGGTATAGCGCATTTCCACGGCATGTCCTCACTTCGAGTTGAGCTAGGTTCTAAGTCCCCAGCGAGAGATGCTAGCTGAAAGCTGCATTCAAGGAATGCTTTCTGCTCAGACCTAAGCATAGTACATTTTCCCTGGGTCCCATCACCTGCACCGAAGCAGTTTCTAACTCCTTTCCTAGGAAGGCATGTTAGAGGCTGCCTTCAAGGATCACTTGTGCCTCAGAGTTCGGAAGGGACACTGCCCACGAGTCTCCAACCCTCTCTGGTCTATGTTCCCATGCCGGTTTTGACGAGGGTACTGGAATGCACTCAAAGAACAACGCTTCTGTCTCACGGTGAAGAATAGAGCATTTCAGTGAACCAGGTGGCGTTTCCATTGCAACTCGGCGGGGTGTGTAGGTAGCTTCTTCCTCCCTGCTGTGATGGGCTGGAGGGAAGTTGCACTGCACGACTGCATGGTTCTCTGAGTGAAGAAGAGCACATCTCCACGGCACCCCGTAAACTAACCTGGACCTAGGTTCTGACTCGCTCATGCGCCAGGCTGGTTGAAATGTGCATGGCAGGAATGCTTCTCTCGGAGCAGTCAGTACAGTGTATTTCCGTGCGTCTGCACAGATTCTGGGGTCATAAGTTCCTACTGCCTCCTATCTGCGGTTTTCAGGACCTGCCCCACGGAGCACTTGCATCTCAGCGGGAAGTAGATCACATGTCCCTCGATACTCCCCACTTACCTTTGTTAGCTATTGTCATGGGTTTCCGGAGGAGGGTTTGGATGGGGCCTCGGAAGGAACCTTTGTTTCTCACACGTCCGGGTATAGACTTTCCATTTCACGTTCACTCCTCTGTTGCGATTACTTCTGCCACCCCAGATTTCTTGAAAGCCCAGTTGAAAGCTGCCGAGGTCCTTCTTGTGTCCTGCTTGTGCCTGCCCGTGGCACCCGCTCGTCGAACTGTCAGCTGGCCTCTAACTCCCATATGCGAGAGGCGGGTGGGGAGCTGCAGTCCAGGGATGCTTGTATCGGAGACTCTAGCACAGTGCATTTCGTTGGGGCCTCTGCACCTGAAGTATTTATGCGCTCCGATTCCGTTCATTGAGTGGCTTCCCAGAAGCTACCTTCAAGGAACGCTAGTGACTGGGATTCACTTGGACTGCACATCCCTCGAGCCGCCAGGCTTATTTTTATATGATTTCCTGTACCTCTTCTTTTGCGTTTTGCCCGGGAAGTTTAAAGCTCTACTCCAGGAGCGCTTCTTTCTCACCGGAGCTCTCAAGTGCTTTCGTGGCCCTGCTACTCTTCTGTGCAGGCAACCTCGCCCATCCTATCAGTGAGGTTGCGTTGAAAACGGCCGGGCAGCACAGCTGCCCCATCTCAGCGTTAAGTACGTGCATTTCCAAGGCACCTCCTCAGAACAGATCTAACGGCTAGGTTGGAAGGAACTCCCGTAAGAGCAGGGCTAGCTGAAAGCTGCATTCAAGGGCTGTTTGCCTCGGAGAGTGAAGCCCAGGGCAGGGTAACTGAGCTTCCGCACCTACAGTTGACATGAGTTCATGTTGCCTTTTCAGAGGCCTGTGAGTCGCTGCTTTCCGGCAAAGCCTTTTTCCCGTCAGTTACATTGGTCCCATTTCCCTGGAGTGTCCCGCCGCACTTTCACCTATGTCGGCACGGCTTGACGTGAGCGTCTGGTCAGACGCTCCAATGAAGGAAGACTTGCGTCTCACACTTGACCATAGATGGGTTCCATCGCACCTCCACACCTCCCCGGTGTTAGTGTCTACCAGCACCAAAGAGACGCCCCTCGACAGCTGCAATGCGGGAGAGCTTGGATTTCTGACCTAGGTATAGCGCATTTCCACGGCATGTCCTCACTTCGAGTTGAGCTAGGTTCTAAGTCCCCAGCGAGAGATGCTAGCTGAAAGCTGCATTCAAGGAATGCTTTCTGCTCAGACCTAAGCATAGTACATTTTCCCTGGGTCCCATCACCTGCACCGAAGCAGTTTCTAACTCCTTTCCTAGGAAGGCATGTTAGAGGCTGCCTTCAAGGATCACTTGTGCCTCAGAGTTCGGAAGGGACACTGCCCACGAGTCTCCAACCCTCTCTGGTCTATGTTCCCATGCCGGTTTTGACGAGGGTACTGGAATGCACTCAAAGAACAACGCTTCTGTCTCACGGTGAAGAATAGAGCATTTCAGTGAACCAGGTGGCGTTTCCATTGCAACTCGGCGGGGTGTGTAGGTAGCTTCTTCCTCCCTGCTGTGATGGGCTGGAGGGAAGTTGCACTGCACGACTGCATGGTTCTCTGAGTGAAGAAGAGCACATCTCCACGGCACCCCGTAAACTAACCTGGACCTAGGTTCTGACTCGCTCATGCGCCAGGCTGGTTGAAATGTGCATGGCAGGAATGCTTCTCTCGGAGCAGTCAGTACAGTGTATTTCCGTGCGTCTGCACAGATTCTGGGGTCATAAGTTCCTACTGCCTCCTATCTGCGGTTTTCAGGACCTGCCCCACGGAGCACTTGCATCTCAGCGGGAAGTAGATCACATGTCCCTCGATACTCCCCACTTACCTTTGTTAGCTATTGTCATGGGTTTCCGGAGGAGGGTTTGGATGGGGCCTCGGAAGGAACCTTTGTTTCTCACACGTCCGGGTATAGACTTTCCATTTCACGTTCACTCCTCTGTTGCGATTACTTCTGCCACCCCAGATTTCTTGAAAGCCCAGTTGAAAGCTGCCGAGGTCCTTCTTGTGTCCTGCTTGTGCCTGCCCGTGGCACCCGCTCGTCGAACTGTCAGCTGGCCTCTAACTCCCATATGCGAGAGGCGGGTGGGGAGCTGCAGTCCAGGGATGCTTGTATCGGAGACTCTAGCACAGTGCATTTCGTTGGGGCCTCTGCACCTGAAGTATTTATGCGCTCCGATTCCGTTCATTGAGTGGCTTCCCAGAAGCTACCTTCAAGGAACGCTAGTGACTGGGATTCACTTGGACTGCACATCCCTCGAGCCGCCAGGCTTATTTTTATATGATTTCCTGTACCTCTTCTTTTGCGTTTTGCCCGGGAAGTTTAAAGCTCTACTCCAGGAGCGCTTCTTTCTCACCGGAGCTCTCAAGTGCTTTCGTGGCCCTGCTACTCTTCTGTGCAGGCAACCTCGCCCATCCTATCAGTGAGGTTGCGTTGAAAACGGCCGGGCAGCACAGCTGCCCCATCTCAGCGTTAAGTACGTGCATTTCCAAGGCACCTCCTCAGAACAGATCTAACGGCTAGGTTGGAAGGAACTCCCGTAAGAGCAGGGCTAGCTGAAAGCTGCATTCAAGGGCTGTTTGCCTCGGAGAGTGAAGCCCAGGGCAGGGTAACTGAGCTTCCGCACCTACAGTTGACATGAGTTCATGTTGCCTTTTCAGAGGCCTGTGAGTCGCTGCTTTCCGGCAAAGCCTTTTTCCCGTCAGTTACATTGGTCCCATTTCCCTGGAGTGTCCCGCCGCACTTTCACCTATGTCGGCACGGCTTGACGTGAGCGTCTGGTCAGACGCTCCAATGAAGGAAGACTTGCGTCTCACACTTGACCATAGATGGGTTCCATCGCACCTCCACACCTCCCCGGTGTTAGTGTCTACCAGCACCAAAGAGACGCCCCTCGACAGCTGCAATGCGGGAGAGCTTGGATTTCTGACCTAGGTATAGCGCATTTCCACGGCATGTCCTCACTTCGAGTTGAGCTAGGTTCTAAGTCCCCAGCGAGAGATGCTAGCTGAAAGCTGCATTCAAGGAATGCTTTCTGCTCAGACCTAAGCATAGTACATTTTCCCTGGGTCCCATCACCTGCACCGAAGCAGTTTCTAACTCCTTTCCTAGGAAGGCATGTTAGAGGCTGCCTTCAAGGATCACTTGTGCCTCAGAGTTCGGAAGGGACACTGCCCACGAGTCTCCAACCCTCTCTGGTCTATGTTCCCATGCCGGTTTTGACGAGGGTACTGGAATGCACTCAAAGAACAACGCTTCTGTCTCACGGTGAAGAATAGAGCATTTCAGTGAACCAGGTGGCGTTTCCATTGCAACTCGGCGGGGTGTGTAGGTAGCTTCTTCCTCCCTGCTGTGATGGGCTGGAGGGAAGTTGCACTGCACGACTGCATGGTTCTCTGAGTGAAGAAGAGCACATCTCCACGGCACCCCGTAAACTAACCTGGACCTAGGTTCTGACTCGCTCATGCGCCAGGCTGGTTGAAATGTGCATGGCAGGAATGCTTCTCTCGGAGCAGTCAGTACAGTGTATTTCCGTGCGTCTGCACAGATTCTGGGGTCATAAGTTCCTACTGCCTCCTATCTGCGGTTTTCAGGACCTGCCCCACGGAGCACTTGCATCTCAGCGGGAAGTAGATCACATGTCCCTCGATACTCCCCACTTACCTTTGTTAGCTATTGTCATGGGTTTCCGGAGGAGGGTTTGGATGGGGCCTCGGAAGGAACCTTTGTTTCTCACACGTCCGGGTATAGACTTTCCATTTCACGTTCACTCCTCTGTTGCGATTACTTCTGCCACCCCAGATTTCTTGAAAGCCCAGTTGAAAGCTGCCGAGGAGGAGTGCTTGTGCCTGCCCGTGGCACCCGCTCGTCGAACTGTCAGCTGGCCTCTAACTCCCATATGCGAGAGGCGGGTGGGGAGCTGCAGTCCAGGGATGCTTGTATCGGAGACTCTAGCACAGTGCATTTCGTTGGGGCCTCTGCACCTGAAGTATTTATGCGCTCCGATTCCGTTCATTGAGTGGCTTCCCAGAAGCTACCTTCAAGGAACGCTAGTGACTGGGATTCACTTGGACTGCACATCCCTCGAGCCGCCAGGCTTATTTTTATATGATTTCCTGTACCTCTTCTTTTGCGTTTTGCCCGGGAAGTTTAAAGCTCTACTCCAGGAGCGCTTCTTTCTCACCGGAGCTCTCAAGTGCTTTCGTGGCCCTGCTACTCTTCTGTGCAGGGAACCTCGCCCATCCTATCAGTGAGGTTGCGTTGAAAACGGCCGGGCAGCACAGCTGCCCCATCTCAGCGTTAAGTACGTGCATTTCCAAGGCACCTCCTCAGAACAGATCTAACGGCTAGGTTGTAAGGAACTCCCGTAAGAGCAGGGCTAGCTGAAAGCTGCATTCAAGGGCTGTTTGCCTCGGAGAGTGAAGCCCAGGGCAGGGTAACTGAGCTTCCGCACCTACAGTTGACATGAGTTCATGTTGCCTTTTCAGAGGCCTGTGAGTCGCTGCTTTCCGGCAAAGCTTTTCTCCCGTCAGTTACATTGGTCCCATTTCCCTGGAGTGTCCCGCCGCACTTTCACCTATGTCGGCACGGCTTGACGTGAGCGTCTGGTCAGACGCTCCAATGAAGGAAGACTTGCGTCTCACAGTTGACCATAGAAGGGTTCCATCGCACCTCCACACCTCCCCGGTGTTAGTGTCTACCAGCACCAAAGAGACGCCCCTCGACAGCTGCAATGCGGGAGAGCTTGGATTTCTGACCTAGGTATAGCGCATTTCCACGGCATGTCCTCACTTCGAGTTGAGCTAGGTTCTAAGTCCCCAGCGAGAGATGCTAGCTGAAAGCTGCATTCAAGGAATGCTTTCTGCTCAGACCTAAGCATAGTACATTTTCCCTGGGTCCCATCACCTGCACCGAAGCAGTTTCTAACTCCTTTCCTAGGAAGGCATGTTAGAGGCTGCCTTCAAGGATCACTTGTGCCTCAGAGTTCGGAAGGGACACTGCCCACGAGTCTCCAACCCTCTCTGGTCTATGTTCCCATGCCGGTTTTGACGAGGGTACTGGAATGCACTCAAAGAACAACGCTTCTGTCTCACGGTGAAGAATAGAGCATTTCAGTGAACCAGGTGGCGTTTCCATTGCAACTCGGCGGGGTGTGTAGGTAGCTTCTTCCTCCCTGCTGTGATGGGCTGGAGGGAAGTTGCACTGCACGACTGCATGGTTCTCTGAGTGAAGAAGAGCACATCTCCACGGCACCCCGTAAACTAACCTGGACCTAGGTTCTGACTCGCTCATGCGCCAGGCTGGTTGAAATGTGCATGGCAGGAATGCTTCTCTCGGAGCAGTCAGTACAGTGTATTTCCGTGCGTCTGCACAGATTCTGGGGTCATAAGTTCCTACTGCCTCCTATCTGCGGTTTTCAGGACCTGCCCCACGGAGCACTTGCATCTCAGCGGGAAGTAGATCACATGTCCCTCGATACTCCCCACTTACCTTTGTTAGCTATTGTCATGGGTTTCCGGAGGAGGGTTTGGATGGGGCCTCGGAAGGAACCTTTGTTTCTCACACGTCCGGGTATAGACTTTCCATTTCACGTTCACTCCTCTGTTGCGATTACTTCTGCCACCCCAGATTTCTTGAAAGCCCAGTTGAAAGCTGCCGAGGAGGAGTGCTTGTGCCTGCCCGTGGCACCCGCTCGTCGAACTGTCAGCTGGCCTCTAACTCCCATATGCGAGAGGCGGGTGGGGAGCTGCAGTCCAGGGATGCTTGTATCGGAGACTCTAGCACAGTGCATTTCGTTGGGGCCTCTGCACCTGAAGTATTTATGCGCTCCGATTCCGTTCATTGAGTGGCTTCCCAGAAGCTACCTTCAAGGAACGCTAGTGACTGGGATTCACTTGGACTGCACATCCCTCGAGCCGCCAGGCTTATTTTTATATGATTTCCTGTACCTCTTCTTTTGCGTTTTGCCCGGGAAGTTTAAAGCTCTACTCCAGGAGCGCTTCTTTCTCACCGGAGCTCTCAAGTGCATTCGTGGCCCTGCTACTCTTCTGTGCAGGGAACCTCGCCCATCCTATCAGTGAGGTTGCGTTGAAAACGGCCGGGCAGCACAGCTGCCCCATCTCAGCGTTAAGTACGTGCATTTCCAAGGCACCTCCTCAGAACAGATCTAACGGCTAGGTTGTAAGGAACTCCCGTAAGAGCAGGGCTAGCTGAAAGCTGCATTCAAGGGCTGTTTGCCTCGGAGAGTGAAGCCCAGGGCAGGGTAACTGAGCTTCCGCACCTACAGTTGACATGAGTTCATGTTGCCTTTTCAGAGGCCTGTGAGTCGCTGCTTTCCGGCAAAGCTTTTTTCCCGTCAGTTACATTGGTCCCATTTCCCTGGAGTGTCCCGCCGCACTTTCACCTATGTCGGCACGGCTTGACGTGAGCGTCTGGTCAGACGCTCCAATGAAGGAAGACTTGCGTCTCACACTTGACCATAGATGGGTTCCATCGCACCTCCACACCTCCCCGGTGTTAGTGTCTACCAGCACCAAAGAGACGCCCCTCGACAGCTGCAATGCGGGAGAGCTTGGATTTCTGACCTAGGTATAGCGCATTTCCACGGCATGTCCTCACTTCGAGTTGAGCTAGGTTCTAAGTCCCCAGCGAGAGATGCTAGCTGAAAGCTGCATTCAAGGAATGCTTTCTGCTCAGACCTAAGCATAGTACATTTTCCCTGGGTCCCATCACCTGCACCGAAGCAGTTTCTAACTCCTTTCCTAGGAAGGCATGTTAGAGGCTGCCTTCAAGGATCACTTGTGCCTCAGAGTTCGGAAGGGACACTGCCCACGAGTCTCCAACCCTCTCTGGTCTATGTTCCCATGCCGGTTTTGACGAGGGTACTGGAATGCACTCAAAGAACAACGCTTCTGTCTCACGGTGAAGAATAGAGCATTTCAGTGAACCAGGTGGCGTTTCCATTGCAACTCGGCGGGGTGTGTAGGTAGCTTCTTCCTCCCTGCTGTGATGGGCTGGAGGGAAGTTGCACTGCACGACTGCATGGTTCTCTGAGTGAAGAAGAGCACATCTCCACGGCACCCCGTAAACTAACCTGGACCTAGGTTCTGACTCGCTCATGCGCCAGGCTGGTTGAAATGTGCATGGCAGGAATGCTTCTCTCGGAGCAGTCAGTACAGTGTATTTCCGTGCGTCTGCACAGATTCTGCGGTCATAAGTTCCTACTGCCTCCTATCTGCGGTTTTCAGGACCTGCCCCACGGAGCACTTGCATCTCAGCGGGAAGTAGATCACATGTCCCTCGATACTCCCCACTTACCTTTGTTAGCTATTGTCATGGGTTTCCGGAGGAGGGTTTGGATGGGGCCTCGGAAGGAACCTTTGTTTCTCACACGTCCGGGTATAGACTTTCCATTTCACGTTCACTCCTCTGTTGCGATTACTTCTGCCACCCCAGATTTCTTGAAAGCCCAGTTGAAAGCTGCCGAGGTCCTTCTTGTGTCCTGCTTGTGCCTGCCCGTGGCACCCGCTCGTCGAACTGTCAGCTGGCCTCTAACTCCCATATGCGAGAGGCGGGTGGGGAGCTGCAGTCCAGGGATGCTTGTATCGGAGACTCTAGCACAGTGCATTTCGTTGGGGCCTCTGCACCTGAAGTATTTATGCGCTCCGATTCCGTTCATTGAGTGGCTTCCCAGAAGCTACCTTCAAGGAACGCTAGTGACTGGGATTCACTTGGACTGCACATCCCTCGAGCCGCCAGGCTTATTTTTATATGATTTCCTGTACCTCTTCTTTTGCGTTTTGCCCGGGAAGTTTAAAGCTCTACTCCAGGAGCGCTTCTTTCTCACCGGAGCTCTCAAGTGCTTTCGTGGCCCTGCTACTCTTCTGTGCAGGCAACCTCGCCCATCCTATCAGTGAGGTTGCGTTGAAAACGGCCGGGCAGCACAGCTGCCCCATCTCAGCGTTAAGTACGTGCATTTCCAAGGCACCTCCTCAGAACAGATCTAACGGCTAGGTTGGAAGGAACTCCCGTAAGAGCAGGGCTAGCTGAAAGCTGCATTCAAGGGCTGTTTGCCTCGGAGAGTGAAGCCCAGGGCAGGGTAACTGAGCTTCCGCACCTACAGTTGACATGAGTTCATGTTGCCTTTTCAGAGGCCTGTGAGTCGCTGCTTTCCGGCAAAGCCTTTTTCCCGTCAGTTACATTGGTCCCATTTCCCTGGAGTGTCCCGCCGCACTTTCACCTATGTCGGCACGGCTTGACGTGAGCGTCTGGTCAGACGCTCCAATGAAGGAAGACTTGCGTCTCACACTTGACCATAGATGGGTTCCATCGCACCTCCACACCTCCCCGGTGTTAGTGTCTACCAGCACCAAAGAGACGCCCCTCGACAGCTGCAATGCGGGAGAGCTTGGATTTCTGACCTAGGTATAGCGCATTTCCACGGCATGTCCTCACTTCGAGTTGAGCTAGGTTCTAAGTCCCCAGCGAGAGATGCTAGCTGAAAGCTGCATTCAAGGAATGCTTTCTGCTCAGACCTAAGCATAGTACATTTTCCCTGGGTCCCATCACCTGCACCGAAGCAGTTTCTAACTCCTTTCCTAGGAAGGCATGTTAGAGGCTGCCTTCAAGGATCACTTGTGCCTCAGAGTTCGGAAGGGACACTGCCCACGAGTCTCCAACCCTCTCTGGTCTATGTTCCCATGCCGGTTTTGACGAGGGTACTGGAATGCACTCAAAGAACAACGCTTCTGTCTCACGGTGAAGAATAGAGCATTTCAGTGAACCAGGTGGCGTTTCCATTGCAACTCGGCGGGGTGTGTAGGTAGCTTCTTCCTCCCTGCTGTGATGGGCTGGAGGGAAGTTGCACTGCACGACTGCATGGTTCTCTGAGTGAAGAAGAGCACATCTCCACGGCACCCCGTAAACTAACCTGGACCTAGGTTCTGACTCGCTCATGCGCCAGGCTGGTTGAAATGTGCATGGCAGGAATGCTTCTCTCGGAGCAGTCAGTACAGTGTATTTCCGTGCGTCTGCACAGATTCTGGGGTCATAAGTTCCTACTGCCTCCTATCTGCGGTTTTCAGGACCTGCCCCACGGAGCACTTGCATCTCAGCGGGAAGTAGATCACATGTCCCTCGATACTCCCCACTTACCTTTGTTAGCTATTGTCATGGGTTTCCGGAGGAGGGTTTGGATGGGGCCTCGGAAGGAACCTTTGTTTCTCACACGTCCGGGTATAGACTTTCCATTTCACGTTCACTCCTCTGTTGCGATTACTTCTGCCACCCCAGATTTCTTGAAAGCCCAGTTGAAAGCTGCCGAGGAGGAGTGCTTGTGCCTGCCCGTGGCACCCGCTCGTCGAACTGTCAGCTGGCCTCTAACTCCCATATGCGAGAGGCGGGTGGGGAGCTGCAGTCCAGGGATGCTTGTATCGGAGACTCTAGCACAGTGCATTTCGTTGGGGCCTCTGCACCTGAAGTATTTATGCGCTCCGATTCCGTTCATTGAGTGGCTTCCCAGAAGCTACCTTCAAGGAACGCTAGTGACTGGGATTCACTTGGACTGCACATCCCTCGAGCCGCCAGGCTTATTTTTATATGATTTCCTGTACCTCTTCTTTTGCGTTTTGCCCGGGAAGTTTAAAGCTCTACTCCAGGAGCGCTTCTTTCTCACCGGAGCTCTCAAGTGCTTTCGTGGCCCTGCTACTCTTCTGTGCAGGGAACCTCGCCCATCCTATCAGTGAGGTTGCGTTGAAAACGGCCGGGCAGCACAGCTGCCCCATCTCAGCGTTAAGTACGTGCATTTCCAAGGCACCTCCTCAGAACAGATCTAACGGCTAGGTTGTAAGGAACTCCCGTAAGAGCAGGGCTAGCTGAAAGCTGCATTCAAGGGCTGTTTGCCTCGGAGAGTGAAGCCCAGGGCAGGGTAACTGAGCTTCCGCACCTACAGTTGACATGAGTTCATGTTGCCTTTTCAGAGGCCTGTGAGTCGCTGCTTTCCGGCAAAGCTTTTCTCCCGTCAGTTACATTGGTCCCATTTCCCTGGAGTGTCCCGCCGCACTTTCACCTATGTCGGCACGGCTTGACGTGAGCGTCTGGTCAGACGCTCCAATGAAGGAAGACTTGCGTCTCACAGTTGACCATAGAAGGGTTCCATCGCACCTCCACACCTCCCCGGTGTTAGTGTCTACCAGCACCAAAGAGACGCCCCTCGACAGCTGCAATGCGGGAGAGCTTGGATTTCTGACCTAGGTATAGCGCATTTCCACGGCATGTCCTCACTTCGAGTTGAGCTAGGTTCTAAGTCCCCAGCGAGAGATGCTAGCTGAAAGCTGCATTCAAGGAATGCTTTCTGCTCAGACCTAAGCATAGTACATTTTCCCTGGGTCCCATCACCTGCACCGAAGCAGTTTCTAACTCCTTTCCTAGGAAGGCATGTTAGAGGCTGCCTTCAAGGATCACTTGTGCCTCAGAGTTCGGAAGGGACACTGCCCACGAGTCTCCAACCCTCTCTGGTCTATGTTCCCATGCCGGTTTTGACGAGGGTACTGGAATGCACTCAAAGAACAACGCTTCTGTCTCACGGTGAAGAATAGAGCATTTCAGTGAACCAGGTGGCGTTTCCATTGCAACTCGGCGGGGTGTGTAGGTAGCTTCTTCCTCCCTGCTGTGATGGGCTGGAGGGAAGTTGCACTGCACGACTGCATGGTTCTCTGAGTGAAGAAGAGCACATCTCCACGGCACCCCGTAAACTAACCTGGACCTAGGTTCTGACTCGCTCATGCGCCAGGCTGGTTGAAATGTGCATGGCAGGAATGCTTCTCTCGGAGCAGTCAGTACAGTGTATTTCCGTGCGTCTGCACAGATTCTGGGGTCATAAGTTCCTACTGCCTCCTATCTGCGGTTTTCAGGACCTGCCCCACGGAGCACTTGCATCTCAGCGGGAAGTAGATCACATGTCCCTCGATACTCCCCACTTACCTTTGTTAGCTATTGTCATGGGTTTCCGGAGGAGGGTTTGGATGGGGCCTCGGAAGGAACCTTTGTTTCTCACACGTCCGGGTATAGACTTTCCATTTCACGTTCACTCCTCTGTTGCGATTACTTCTGCCACCCCAGATTTCTTGAAAGCCCAGTTGAAAGCTGCCGAGGAGGAGTGCTTGTGCCTGCCCGTGGCACCCGCTCGTCGAACTGTCAGCTGGCCTCTAACTCCCATATGCGAGAGGCGGGTGGGGAGCTGCAGTCCAGGGATGCTTGTATCGGAGACTCTAGCACAGTGCATTTCGTTGGGGCCTCTGCACCTGAAGTATTTATGCGCTCCGATTCCGTTCATTGAGTGGCTTCCCAGAAGCTACCTTCAAGGAACGCTAGTGACTGGGATTCACTTGGACTGCACATCCCTCGAGCCGCCAGGCTTATTTTTATATGATTTCCTGTACCTCTTCTTTTGCGTTTTGCCCGGGAAGTTTAAAGCTCTACTCCAGGAGCGCTTCTTTCTCACCGGAGCTCTCAAGTGCTTTCGTGGCCCTGCTACTCTTCTGTGCAGGCAACCTCGCCCATCCTATCAGTGAGGTTGCGTTGAAAACGGCCGGGCAGCACAGCTGCCCCATCTCAGCGTTAAGTACGTGCATTTCCAAGGCACCTCCTCAGAACAGATCTAACGGCTAGGTTGTAAGGAACTCCCGTAAGAGCAGGGCTAGCTGAAAGCTGCATTCAAGGGCTGTTTGCCTCGGAGAGTGAAGCCCAGGGCAGGGTAACTGAGCTTCCGCACCTACAGTTGACATGAGTTCATGTTGCCTTTTCAGAGGCCTGTGAGTCGCTGCTTTCCGGCAAAGCCTTTTTCCCGTCAGTTACATTGGTCCCATTTCCCTGGAGTGTCCCGCCGCACTTTCACCTATGTCGGCACGGCTTGACGTGAGCGTCTGGTCAGACGCTCCAATGAAGGAAGACTTGCGTCTCACACTTGACCATAGATGGGTTCCATCGCACCTCCACACCTCCCCGGTGTTAGTGTCTACCAGCACCAAAGAGACGCCCCTCGACAGCTGCAATGCGGGAGAGCTTGGATTTCTGACCTAGGTATAGCGCATTTCCACGGCATGTCCTCACTTCGAGTTGAGCTAGGTTCTAAGTCCCCAGCGAGAGATGCTAGCTGAAAGCTGCATTCAAGGAATGCTTTCTGCTCAGACCTAAGCATAGTACATTTTCCCTGGGTCCCATCACCTGCACCGAAGCAGTTTCTAACTCCTTTCCTAGGAAGGCATGTTAGAGGCTGCCTTCAAGGATCACTTGTGCCTCAGAGTTCGGAAGGGACACTGCCCACGAGTCTCCAACCCTCTCTGGTCTATGTTCCCATGCCGGTTTTGACGAGGGTACTGGAATGCACTCAAAGAACAACGCTTCTGTCTCACGGTGAAGAATAGAGCATTTCAGTGAACCAGGTGGCGTTTCCATTGCAACTCGGCGGGGTGTGTAGGTAGCTTCTTCCTCCCTGCTGTGATGGGCTGGAGGGAAGTTGCACTGCACGACTGCATGGTTCTCTGAGTGAAGAAGAGCACATCTCCACGGCACCCCGTAAACTAACCTGGACCTAGGTTCTGACTCGCTCATGCGCCAGGCTGGTTGAAATGTGCATGGCAGGAATGCTTCTCTCGGAGCAGTCAGTACAGTGTATTTCCGTGCGTCTGCACAGATTCTGCGGTCATAAGTTCCTACTGCCTCCTATCTGCGGTTTTCAGGACCTGCCCCACGGAGCACTTGCATCTCAGCGGGAAGTAGATCACATGTCCCTCGATACTCCCCACTTACCTTTGTTAGCTATTGTCATGGGTTTCCGGAGGAGGGTTTGGATGGGGCCTCGGAAGGAACCTTTGTTTCTCACACGTCCGGGTATAGACTTTCCATTTCACGTTCACTCCTCTGTTGCGATTACTTCTGCCACCCCAGATTTCTTGAAAGCCCAGTTGAAAGCTGCCGAGGTCCTTCTTGTGTCCTGCTTGTGCCTGCCCGTGGCACCCGCTCGTCGAACTGTCAGCTGGCCTCTAACTCCCATATGCGAGAGGCGGGTGGGGAGCTGCAGTCCAGGGATGCTTGTATCGGAGACTCTAGCACAGTGCATTTCGTTGGGGCCTCTGCACCTGAAGTATTTATGCGCTCCGATTCCGTTCATTGAGTGGCTTCCCAGAAGCTACCTTCAAGGAACGCTAGTGACTGGGATTCACTTGGACTGCACATCCCTCGAGCCGCCAGGCTTATTTTTATATGATTTCCTGTACCTCTTCTTTTGCGTTTTGCCCGGGAAGTTTAAAGCTCTACTCCAGGAGCGCTTCTTTCTCACCGGAGCTCTCAAGTGCTTTCGTGGCCCTGCTACTCTTCTGTGCAGGCAACCTCGCCCATCCTATCAGTGAGGTTGCGTTGAAAACGGCCGGGCAGCACAGCTGCCCCATCTCAGCGTTAAGTACGTGCATTTCCAAGGCACCTCCTCAGAACAGATCTAACGGCTAGGTTGTAAGGAACTCCCGTAAGAGCAGGGCTAGCTGAAAGCTGCATTCAAGGGCTGTTTGCCTCGGAGAGTGAAGCCCAGGGCAGGGTAACTGAGCTTCCGCACCTACAGTTGACATGAGTTCATGTTGCCTTTTCAGAGGCCTGTGAGTCGCTGCTTTCCGGCAAAGCCTTTTTCCCGTCAGTTACATTGGTCCCATTTCCCTGGAGTGTCCCGCCGCACTTTCACCTATGTCGGCACGGCTTGACGTGAGCGTCTGGTCAGACGCTCCAATGAAGGAAGACTTGCGTCTCACACTTGACCATAGATGGGTTCCATCGCACCTCCACACCTCCCCGGTGTTAGTGTCTACCAGCACCAAAGAGACGCCCCTCGACAGCTGCAATGCGGGAGAGCTTGGATTTCTGACCTAGGTATAGCGCATTTCCACGGCATGTCCTCACTTCGAGTTGAGCTAGGTTCTAAGTCCCCAGCGAGAGATGCTAGCTGAAAGCTGCATTCAAGGAATGCTTTCTGCTCAGACCTAAGCATAGTACATTTTCCCTGGGTCCCATCACCTGCACCGAAGCAGTTTCTAACTCCTTTCCTAGGAAGGCATGTTAGAGGCTGCCTTCAAGGATCACTTGTGCCTCAGAGTTCGGAAGGGACACTGCCCACGAGTCTCCAACCCTCTCTGGTCTATGTTCCCATGCCGGTTTTGACGAGGGTACTGGAATGCACTCAAAGAACAACGCTTCTGTCTCACGGTGAAGAATAGAGCATTTCAGTGAACCAGGTGGCGTTTCCATTGCAACTCGGCGGGGTGTGTAGGTAGCTTCTTCCTCCCTGCTGTGATGGGCTGGAGGGAAGTTGCACTGCACGACTGCATGGTTCTCTGAGTGAAGAAGAGCACATCTCCACGGCACCCCGTAAACTAACCTGGACCTAGGTTCTGACTCGCTCATGCGCCAGGCTGGTTGAAATGTGCATGGCAGGAATGCTTCTCTCGGAGCAGTCAGTACAGTGTATTTCCGTGCGTCTGCACAGATTCTGCGGTCATAAGTTCCTACTGCCTCCTATCTGCGGTTTTCAGGACCTGCCCCACGGAGCACTTGCATCTCAGCGGGAAGTAGATCACATGTCCCTCGATACTCCCCACTTACCTTTGTTAGCTATTGTCATGGGTTTCCGGAGGAGGGTTTGGATGGGGCCTCGGAAGGAACCTTTGTTTCTCACACGTCCGGGTATAGACTTTCCATTTCACGTTCACTCCTCTGTTGCGATTACTTCTGCCACCCCAGATTTCTTGAAAGCCCAGTTGAAAGCTGCCGAGGTCCTTCTTGTGTCCTGCTTGTGCCTGCCCGTGGCACCCGCTCGTCGAACTGTCAGCTGGCCTCTAACTCCCATATGCGAGAGGCGGGTGGGGAGCTGCAGTCCAGGGATGCTTGTATCGGAGACTCTAGCACAGTGCATTTCGTTGGGGCCTCTGCACCTGAAGTATTTATGCGCTCCGATTCCGTTCATTGAGTGGCTTCCCAGAAGCTACCTTCAAGGAACGCTAGTGACTGGGATTCACTTGGACTGCACATCCCTCGAGCCGCCAGGCTTATTTTTATATGATTTCCTGTACCTCTTCTTTTGCGTTTTGCCCGGGAAGTTTAAAGCTCTACTCCAGGAGCGCTTCTTTCTCACCGGAGCTCTCAAGTGCTTTCGTGGCCCTGCTACTCTTCTGTGCAGGCAACCTCGCCCATCCTATCAGTGAGGTTGCGTTGAAAACGGCCGGGCAGCACAGCTGCCCCATCTCAGCGTTAAGTACGTGCATTTCCAAGGCACCTCCTCAGAACAGATCTAACGGCTAGGTTGTAAGGAACTCCCGTAAGAGCAGGGCTAGCTGAAAGCTGCATTCAAGGGCTGTTTGCCTCGGAGAGTGAAGCCCAGGGCAGGGTAACTGAGCTTCCGCACCTACAGTTGACATGAGTTCATGTTGCCTTTTCAGAGGCCTGTGAGTCGCTGCTTTCCGGCAAAGCCTTTTTCCCGTCAGTTACATTGGTCCCATTTCCCTGGAGTGTCCCGCCGCACTTTCACCTATGTCGGCACGGCTTGACGTGAGCGTCTGGTCAGACGCTCCAATGAAGGAAGACTTGCGTCTCACACTTGACCATAGATGGGTTCCATCGCACCTCCACACCTCCCCGGTGTTAGTGTCTACCAGCACCAAAGAGACGCCCCTCGACAGCTGCAATGCGGGAGAGCTTGGATTTCTGACCTAGGTATAGCGCATTTCCACGGCATGTCCTCACTTCGAGTTGAGCTAGGTTCTAAGTCCCCAGCGAGAGATGCTAGCTGAAAGCTGCATTCAAGGAATGCTTTCTGCTCAGACCTAAGCATAGTACATTTTCCCTGGGTCCCATCACCTGCACCGAAGCAGTTTCTAACTCCTTTCCTAGGAAGGCATGTTAGAGGCTGCCTTCAAGGATCACTTGTGCCTCAGAGTTCGGAAGGGACACTGCCCACGAGTCTCCAACCCTCTCTGGTCTATGTTCCCATGCCGGTTTTGACGAGGGTACTGGAATGCACTCAAAGAACAACGCTTCTGTCTCACGGTGAAGAATAGAGCATTTCAGTGAACCAGGTGGCGTTTCCATTGCAACTCGGCGGGGTGTGTAGGTAGCTTCTTCCTCCCTGCTGTGATGGGCTGGAGGGAAGTTGCACTGCACGACTGCATGGTTCTCTGAGTGAAGAAGAGCACATCTCCACGGCACCCCGTAAACTAACCTGGACCTAGGTTCTGACTCGCTCATGCGCCAGGCTGGTTGAAATGTGCATGGCAGGAATGCTTCTCTCGGAGCAGTCAGTACAGTGTATTTCCGTGCGTCTGCACAGATTCTGCGGTCATAAGTTCCTACTGCCTCCTATCTGCGGTTTTCAGGACCTGCCCCACGGAGCACTTGCATCTCAGCGGGAAGTAGATCACATGTCCCTCGATACTCCCCACTTACCTTTGTTAGCTATTGTCATGGGTTTCCGGAGGAGGGTTTGGATGGGGCCTCGGAAGGAACCTTTGTTTCTCACACGTCCGGGTATAGACTTTCCATTTCACGTTCACTCCTCTGTTGCGATTACTTCTGCCACCCCAGATTTCTTGAAAGCCCAGTTGAAAGCTGCCGAGGTCCTTCTTGTGTCCTGCTTGTGCCTGCCCGTGGCACCCGCTCGTCGAACTGTCAGCTGGCCTCTAACTCCCATATGCGAGAGGCGGGTGGGGAGCTGCAGTCCAGGGATGCTTGTATCGGAGACTCTAGCACAGTGCATTTCGTTGGGGCCTCTGCACCTGAAGTATTTATGCGCTCCGATTCCGTTCATTGAGTGGCTTCCCAGAAGCTACCTTCAAGGAACGCTAGTGACTGGGATTCACTTGGACTGCACATCCCTCGAGCCGCCAGGCTTATTTTTATATGATTTCCTGTACCTCTTCTTTTGCGTTTTGCCCGGGAAGTTTAAAGCTCTACTCCAGGAGCGCTTCTTTCTCACCGGAGCTCTCAAGTGCTTTCGTGGCCCTGCTACTCTTCTGTGCAGGCAACCTCGCCCATCCTATCAGTGAGGTTGCGTTGAAAACGGCCGGGCAGCACAGCTGCCCCATCTCAGCGTTAAGTACGTGCATTTCCAAGGCACCTCCTCAGAACAGATCTAACGGCTAGGTTGTAAGGAACTCCCGTAAGAGCAGGGCTAGCTGAAAGCTGCATTCAAGGGCTGTTTGCCTCGGAGAGTGAAGCCCAGGGCAGGGTAACTGAGCTTCCGCACCTACAGTTGACATGAGTTCATGTTGCCTTTTCAGAGGCCTGTGAGTCGCTGCTTTCCGGCAAAGCCTTTTTCCCGTCAGTTACATTGGTCCCATTTCCCTGGAGTGTCCCGCCGCACTTTCACCTATGTCGGCACGGCTTGACGTGAGCGTCTGGTCAGACGCTCCAATGAAGGAAGACTTGCGTCTCACACTTGACCATAGATGGGTTCCATCGCACCTCCACACCTCCCCGGTGTTAGTGTCTACCAGCACCAAAGAGACGCCCCTCGACAGCTGCAATGCGGGAGAGCTTGGATTTCTGACCTAGGTATAGCGCATTTCCACGGCATGTCCTCACTTCGAGTTGAGCTAGGTTCTAAGTCCCCAGCGAGAGATGCTAGCTGAAAGCTGCATTCAAGGAATGCTTTCTGCTCAGACCTAAGCATAGTACATTTTCCCTGGGTCCCATCACCTGCACCGAAGCAGTTTCTAACTCCTTTCCTAAGAAGGCATGTTAGAGGCTGCCTTCAAGGATCACTTGTGCCTCAGAGTTCGGAAGGGACACTGCCCACGAGTCTCCAACCCTCTCTGGTCTATGTTCCCATGCCGGTTTTGACGAGGGTACTGGAATGCACTCAAAGAACAACGCTTCTGTCTCACGGTGAAGAATAGAGCATTTCAGTGAACCAGGTGGCGTTTCCATTGCAACTCGGCGGGGTGTGTAGGTAGCTTCTTCCTCCCTGCTGTGATGGGCTGGAGGGAAGTTGCACTGCACGACTGCATGGTTCTCTGAGTGAAGAAGAGCACATCTCCACGGCACCCCGTAAACTAACCTGGACCTAGGTTCTGACTCGCTCATGCGCCAGGCTGGTTGAAATGTGCATGGCAGGAATGCTTCTCTCGGAGCAGTCAGTACAGTGTATTTCCGTGCGTCTGCACAGATTCTGCGGTCATAAGTTCCTACTGCCTCCTATCTGCGGTTTTCAGGACCTGCCCCACGGAGCACTTGCATCTCAGCGGGAAGTAGATCACATGTCCCTCGATACTCCCCACTTACCTTTGTTAGCTATTGTCATGGGTTTCCGGAGGAGGGTTTGGATGGGGCCTCGGAAGGAACCTTTGTTTCTCACACGTCCGGGTATAGACTTTCCATTTCACGTTCACTCCTCTGTTGCGATTACTTCTGCCACCCCAGATTTCTTGAAAGCCCAGTTGAAAGCTGCCGAGGTCCTTCTTGTGTCCTGCTTGTGCCTGCCCGTGGCACCCGCTCGTCGAACTGTCAGCTGGCCTCTAACTCCCATATGCGAGAGGCGGGTGGGGAGCTGCAGTCCAGGGATGCTTGTATCGGAGACTCTAGCACAGTGCATTTCGTTGGGGCCTCTGCACCTGAAGTATTTATGCGCTCCGATTCCGTTCATTGAGTGGCTTCCCAGAAGCTACCTTCAAGGAACGCTAGTGACTGGGATTCACTTGGACTGCACATCCCTCGAGCCGCCAGGCTTATTTTTATATGATTTCCTGTACCTCTTCTTTTGCGTTTTGCCCGGGAAGTTTAAAGCTCTACTCCAGGAGCGCTTCTTTCTCACCGGAGCTCTCAAGTGCTTTCGTGGCCCTGCTACTCTTCTGTGCAGGCAACCTCGCCCATCCTATCAGTGAGGTTGCGTTGAAAACGGCCGGGCAGCACAGCTGCCCCATCTCAGCGTTAAGTACGTGCATTTCCAAGGCACCTCCTCAGAACAGATCTAACGGCTAGGTTGTAAGGAACTCCCGTAAGAGCAGGGCTAGCTGAAAGCTGCATTCAAGGGCTGTTTGCCTCGGAGAGTGAAGCCCAGGGCAGGGTAACTGAGCTTCCGCACCTACAGTTGACATGAGTTCATGTTGCCTTTTCAGAGGCCTGTGAGTCGCTGCTTTCCGGCAAAGCCTTTTTCCCGTCAGTTACATTGGTCCCATTTCCCTGGAGTGTCCCGCCGCACTTTCACCTATGTCGGCACGGCTTGACGTGAGCGTCTGGTCAGACGCTCCAATGAAGGAAGACTTGCGTCTCACACTTGACCATAGATGGGTTCCATCGCACCTCCACACCTCCCCGGTGTTAGTGTCTACCAGCACCAAAGAGACGCCCCTCGACAGCTGCAATGCGGGAGAGCTTGGATTTCTGACCTAGGTATAGCGCATTTCCACGGCATGTCCTCACTTCGAGTTGAGCTAGGTTCTAAGTCCCCAGCGAGAGATGCTAGCTGAAAGCTGCATTCAAGGAATGCTTTCTGCTCAGACCTAAGCATAGTACATTTTCCCTGGGTCCCATCACCTGCACCGAAGCAGTTTCTAACTCCTTTCCTAGGAAGGCATGTTAGAGGCTGCCTTCAAGGATCACTTGTGCCTCAGAGTTCGGAAGGGACACTGCCCACGAGTCTCCAACCCTCTCTGGTCTATGTTCCCATGCCGGTTTTGACGAGGGTACTGGAATGCACTCAAAGAACAACGCTTCTGTCTCACGGTGAAGAATAGAGCATTTCAGTGAACCAGGTGGCGTTTCCATTGCAACTCGGCGGGGTGTGTAGGTAGCTTCTTCCTCCCTGCTGTGATGGGCTGGAGGGAAGTTGCACTGCACGACTGCATGGTTCTCTGAGTGAAGAAGAGCACATCTCCACGGCACCCCGTAAACTAACCTGGACCTAGGTTCTGACTCGCTCATGCGCCAGGCTGGTTGAAATGTGCATGGCAGGAATGCTTCTCTCGGAGCAGTCAGTACAGTGTATTTCCGTGCGTCTGCACAGATTCTGCGGTCATAAGTTCCTACTGCCTCCTATCTGCGGTTTTCAGGACCTGCCCCACGGAGCACTTGCATCTCAGCGGGAAGTAGATCACATGTCCCTCGATACTCCCCACTTACCTTTGTTAGCTATTGTCATGGGTTTCCGGAGGAGGGTTTGGATGGGGCCTCGGAAGGAACCTTTGTTTCTCACACGTCCGGGTATAGACTTTCCATTTCACGTTCACTCCTCTGTTGCGATTACTTCTGCCACCCCAGATTTCTTGAAAGCCCAGTTGAAAGCTGCCGAGGTCCTTCTTGTGTCCTGCTTGTGCCTGCCCGTGGCACCCGCTCGTCGAACTGTCAGCTGGCCTCTAACTCCCATATGCGAGAGGCGGGTGGGGAGCTGCAGTCCAGGGATGCTTGTATCGGAGACTCTAGCACAGTGCATTTCGTTGGGGCCTCTGCACCTGAAGTATTTATGCGCTCCGATTCCGTTCATTGAGTGGCTTCCCAGAAGCTACCTTCAAGGAACGCTAGTGACTGGGATTCACTTGGACTGCACATCCCTCGAGCCGCCAGGCTTATTTTTATATGATTTCCTGTACCTCTTCTTTTGCGTTTTGCCCGGGAAGTTTAAAGCTCTACTCCAGGAGCGCTTCTTTCTCACCGGAGCTCTCAAGTGCTTTCGTGGCCCTGCTACTCTTCTGTGCAGGCAACCTCGCCCATCCTATCAGTGAGGTTGCGTTGAAAACGGCCGGGCAGCACAGCTGCCCCATCTCAGCGTTAAGTACGTGCATTTCCAAGGCACCTCCTCAGAACAGATCTAACGGCTAGGTTGTAAGGAACTCCCGTAAGAGCAGGGCTAGCTGAAAGCTGCATTCAAGGGCTGTTTGCCTCGGAGAGTGAAGCCCAGGGCAGGGTAACTGAGCTTCCGCACCTACAGTTGACATGAGTTCATGTTGCCTTTTCAGAGGCCTGTGAGTCGCTGCTTTCCGGCAAAGCCTTTTTCCCGTCAGTTACATTGGTCCCATTTCCCTGGAGTGTCCCGCCGCACTTTCACCTATGTCGGCACGGCTTGACGTGAGCGTCTGGTCAGACGCTCCAATGAAGGAAGACTTGCGTCTCACACTTGACCATAGATGGGTTCCATCGCACCTCCACACCTCCCCGGTGTTAGTGTCTACCAGCACCAAAGAGACGCCCCTCGACAGCTGCAATGCGGGAGAGCTTGGATTTCTGACCTAGGTATAGCGCATTTCCACGGCATGTCCTCACTTCGAGTTGAGCTAGGTTCTAAGTCCCCAGCGAGAGATGCTAGCTGAAAGCTGCATTCAAGGAATGCTTTCTGCTCAGACCTAAGCATAGTACATTTTCCCTGGGTCCCATCACCTGCACCGAAGCAGTTTCTAACTCCTTTCCTAGGAAGGCATGTTAGAGGCTGCCTTCAAGGATCACTTGTGCCTCAGAGTTCGGAAGGGACACTGCCCACGAGTCTCCAACCCTCTCTGGTCTATGTTCCCATGCCGGTTTTGACGAGGGTACTGGAATGCACTCAAAGAACAACGCTTCTGTCTCACGGTGAAGAATAGAGCATTTCAGTGAACCAGGTGGCGTTTCCATTGCAACTCGGCGGGGTGTGTAGGTAGCTTCTTCCTCCCTGCTGTGATGGGCTGGAGGGAAGTTGCACTGCACGACTGCATGGTTCTCTGAGTGAAGAAGAGCACATCTCCACGGCACCCCGTAAACTAACCTGGACCTAGGTTCTGACTCGCTCATGCGCCAGGCTGGTTGAAATGTGCATGGCAGGAATGCTTCTCTCGGAGCAGTCAGTACAGTGTATTTCCGTGCGTCTGCACAGATTCTGCGGTCATAAGTTCCTACTGCCTCCTATCTGCGGTTTTCAGGACCTGCCCCACGGAGCACTTGCATCTCAGCGGGAAGTAGATCACATGTCCCTCGATACTCCCCACTTACCTTTGTTAGCTATTGTCATGGGTTTCCGGAGGAGGGTTTGGATGGGGCCTCGGAAGGAACCTTTGTTTCTCACACGTCCGGGTATAGACTTTCCATTTCACGTTCACTCCTCTGTTGCGATTACTTCTGCCACCCCAGATTTCTTGAAAGCCCAGTTGAAAGCTGCCGAGGTCCTTCTTGTGTCCTGCTTGTGCCTGCCCGTGGCACCCGCTCGTCGAACTGTCAGCTGGCCTCTAACTCCCATATGCGAGAGGCGGGTGGGGAGCTGCAGTCCAGGGATGCTTGTATCGGAGACTCTAGCACAGTGCATTTCGTTGGGGCCTCTGCACCTGAAGTATTTATGCGCTCCGATTCCGTTCATTGAGTGGCTTCCCAGAAGCTACCTTCAAGGAACGCTAGTGACTGGGATTCACTTGGACTGCACATCCCTCGAGCCGCCAGGCTTATTTTTATATGATTTCCTGTACCTCTTCTTTTGCGTTTTGCCCGGGAAGTTTAAAGCTCTACTCCAGGAGCGCTTCTTTCTCACCGGAGCTCTCAAGTGCTTTCGTGGCCCTGCTACTCTTCTGTGCAGGCAACCTCGCCCATCCTATCAGTGAGGTTGCGTTGAAAACGGCCGGGCAGCACAGCTGCCCCATCTCAGCGTTAAGTACGTGCATTTCCAAGGCACCTCCTCAGAACAGATCTAACGGCTAGGTTGGAAGGAACTCCCGTAAGAGCAGGGCTAGCTGAAAGCTGCATTCAAGGGCTGTTTGCCTCGGAGAGTGAAGCCCAGGGCAGGGTAACTGAGCTTCCGCACCTACAGTTGACATGAGTTCATGTTGCCTTTTCAGAGGCCTGTGAGTCGCTGCTTTCCGGCAAAGCCTTTTTCCCGTCAGTTACATTGGTCCCATTTCCCTGGAGTGTCCCGCCGCACTTTCACCTATGTCGGCACGGCTTGACGTGAGCGTCTGGTCAGACGCTCCAATGAAGGAAGACTTGCGTCTCACACTTGACCATAGATGGGTTCCATCGCACCTCCACACCTCCCCGGTGTTAGTGTCTACCAGCACCAAAGAGACGCCCCTCGACAGCTGCAATGCGGGAGAGCTTGGATTTCTGACCTAGGTATAGCGCATTTCCACGGCATGTCCTCACTTCGAGTTGAGCTAGGTTCTAAGTCCCCAGCGAGAGATGCTAGCTGAAAGCTGCATTCAAGGAATGCTTTCTGCTCAGACCTAAGCATAGTACATTTTCCCTGGGTCCCATCACCTGCACCGAAGCAGTTTCTAACTCCTTTCCTAGGAAGGCATGTTAGAGGCTGCCTTCAAGGATCACTTGTGCCTCAGAGTTCGGAAGGGACACTGCCCACGAGTCTCCAACCCTCTCTGGTCTATGTTCCCATGCCGGTTTTGACGAGGGTACTGGAATGCACTCAAAGAACAACGCTTCTGTCTCACGGTGTAGAATAGAGCATTTCAGTGAACCAGGTAGCGTTTCCATTGCAACTCGGCGGGGTGTGTAGGTAGCTTCTTCCTCCCTGCTGTGATGGGCTGGAGGGAAGTTGCACTGCACGACTGCATGGTTCTCTGAGTGAAGAAGAGCACATCTCCACGGCACCCCGTAAACTAACCTGGACCTAGGTTCTGACTCGCTCATGCGCCAGGCTGGTTGAAATGTGCATTGCAGGAATGCTTCTCTCGGAGCAGTCAGTACAGTGTATTTCCGTGCGTCTGCACAGATTCTGGGGTCATAAGTTCCTACTGCCTCCTATCTGCGGTTTTCAGGACCTGCCCCACGGAGCACTTGCATCTCAGCGGGAAGTAGATCACATGTCCCTCGATACTCCCCACTTACCTTTGTTAGCTATTGTCATGGGTTTCCGGAGGAGGGTTTGGATGGGGCCTCGGAAGGAACCTTTGTTTCTCACACGTCCGGGTATAGACTTTCCATTTCACGTTCACTCCTCTGTTGCGATTACTTCTGCCACCCCAGATTTCTTGAAAGCCCAGTTGAAAGCTGCCGAGGAGGAGTGCTTGTGCCTGCCCGTGGCACCCGCTCGTCGAACTGTCAGCTGGCCTCTAACTCCCATATGCGAGAGGCGGGTGGGGAGCTGCAGTCCAGGGATGCTTGTATCGGAGACTCTAGCACAGTGCATTTCGTTGGGGCCTCTGCACCTGAAGTATTTATGCGCTCCGATTCCGTTCATTGAGTGGCTTCCCAGAAGCTACCTTCAAGGAACGCTAGTGACTGGGATTCACTTGGACTGCACATCCCTCGAGCCGCCAGGCTTATTTTTATATGATTTCCTGTACCTCTTCTTTTGCGTTTTGCCCGGGAAGTTTAAAGCTCTACTCCAGGAGCGCTTCTTTCTCACCGGAGCTCTCAAGTGCTTTCGTGGCCCTGCTACTCTTCTGTGCAGGGAACCTCGCCCATCCTATCAGTGAGGTTGCGTTGAAAACGGCCGGGCAGCACAGCTGCCCCATCTCAGCGTTAAGTACGTGCATTTCCAAGGCACCTCCTCAGAACAGATCTAACGGCTAGGTTGTAAGGAACTCCCGTAAGAGCAGGGCTAGCTGAAAGCTGCATTCAAGGGCTGTTTGCCTCGGAGAGTGAAGCCCAGGGCAGGGTAACTGAGCTTCCGCACCTACAGTTGACATGAGTTCATGTTGCCTTTTCAGAGGCCTGTGAGTCGCTGCTTTCCGGCAAAGCTTTTCTCCCGTCAGTTACATTGGTCCCATTTCCCTGGAGTGTCCCGCCGCACTTTCACCTATGTCGGCACGGCTTGACGTGAGCGTCTGGTCAGACGCTCCAATGAAGGAAGACTTGCGTCTCACAGTTGACCACAGAAGGGTTCCATCGCACCTCCACACCTCCCCGGTGTTAGTGTCTACCAGCACCAAAGAGACGCCCCTCGACAGCTGCAATGCGGGAGAGCTTGGATTTCTGACCTAGGTATAGCGCATTTCCACGGCATGTCCTCACTTCGAGTTGAGCTAGGTTCTAAGTCCCCAGCGAGAGATGCTAGCTGAAAGCTGCATTCAAGGAATGCTTTCTGCTCAGACCTAAGCATAGTACATTTTCCCTGGGTCCCATCACCTGCACCGAAGCAGTTTCTAACTCCTTTCCTAGGAAGGCATGTTAGAGGCTGCCTTCAAGGATCACTTGTGCCTCAGAGTTCGGAAGGGACACTGCCCACGAGTCTCCAACCCTCTCTGGTCTATGTTCCCATGCCGGTTTTGACGAGGGTACTGGAATGCACTCAAAGAACAACGCTTCTGTCTCACGGTGAAGAATAGAGCATTTCAGTGAACCAGGTGGCGTTTCCATTGCAACTCGGCGGGGTGTGTAGGTAGCTTCTTCCTCCCTGCTGTGATGGGCTGGAGGGAAGTTGCACTGCACGACTGCATGGTTCTCTGAGTGAAGAAGAGCACATCTCCACGGCACCCCGTAAACTAACCTGGACCTAGGTTCTGACTCGCTCATGCGCCAGGCTGGTTGAAATGTGCATGGCAGGAATGCTTCTCTCGGAGCAGTCAGTACAGTGTATTTCCGTGCGTCTGCACAGATTCTGCGGTCATAAGTTCCTACTGCCTCCTATCTGCGGTTTTCAGGACCTGCCCCACGGAGCACTTGCATCTCAGCGGGAAGTAGATCACATGTCCCTCGATACTCCCCACTTACCTTTGTTAGCTATTGTCATGGGTTTCCGGAAGAGGGTTTGGATGGGGCCTCGGAAGGAACCTTTGTTTCTCACACGTCCGGATATAGACTTTCCATTTCACGTTCACTCCTCTGTTGCGATTACTTCTGCCACCCCAGATTTCTTGAAAGCCCAGTTGAAAGCTGCCGAGGTCCTTCTTGTGTCCTGCTTGTGCCTGCCCGTGGCACCCGCTCGTCGAACTGTCAGCTGCCCTCTAACTCCCATATGCGAGAGGCGGGTGGGGAGCTGCAGTCCAGGGATGCTTGTATCGGAGACTCTAGCACAGTGCATTTCGTTGGGGCCTCTGCACCTGAAGTATTTATGCGCTCCGATTCCGTTCATTGAGTGGCTTCCCAGAAGCTACCTTCAAGGAACGCTAGTGACTGGGATTCACTTGGACTGCACATCCCTCGAGCCGCCAGGCTTATTTTTATATGATTTCCTGTACCTCTTCTTTTGCGTTTTGCCCGGGAAGTTTAAAGCTCTACTCCAGGAGCGCTTCTTTCTCACCGGAGCTCTCAAGTGCATTCGTGGCCCTGCTACTCTTCTGTGCAGGGAACCTCGCCCATCCTATCAGTGAGGTTGCGTTGAAAACGGCCGGGCAGCACAGCTGCCCCATCTCAGCGTTAAGTACGTGCATTTCCAAGGCACCTCCTCAGAACAGATCTAACGGCTAGGTTGTAAGGAACTCCCGTAAGAGCAGGGCTAGCTGAAAGCTGCATTCAAGGGCTGTTTGCCTCGGAGAGTGAAGCCCAGGGCAGGGTAACTGAGCTTCCGCACCTACAGTTGACATGAGTTCATGTTGCCTTTTCAGAGGCCTGTGAGTCGCTGCTTTCCGGCAAAGCCTTTTTCCCGTCAGTTACATTGGTCCCATTTCCCTGGAGTGTCCCGCCGCACTTTCACCTATGTCGGCACGGCTTGACGTGAGCGTCTGGTCAGACGCTCCAATGAAGGAAGACTTGCGTCTCACACTTGACCATAGATGGGTTCCATCGCACCTCCACACCTCCCCGGTGTTAGTGTCTACCAGCACCAAAGAGACGCCCCTCGACAGCTGCAATGCGGGAGAGCTTGGATTTCTGACCTAGGTATAGCGCATTTCCACGGCATGTCCTCACTTCGAGTTGAGCTAGGTTCTAAGTCCCCAGCGAGAGATGCTAGCTGAAAGCTGCATTCAAGGAATGCTTTCTGCTCAGACCTAAGCATAGTACATTTTCCCTGGGTCCCATCACCTGCACCGAAGCAGTTTCTAACTCCTTTCCTAGGAAGGCATGTTAGAGGCTGCCTTCAAGGATCACTTGTGCCTCAGAGTTCGGAAGGGACACTGCCCACGAGTCTCCAACCCTCTCTGGTCTATGTTCCCATGCCGGTTTTGACGAGGGTACTGGAATGCACTCAAAGAACAACGCTTCTGTCTCACGGTGAAGAATAGAGCATTTCAGTGAACCAGGTGGCGTTTCCATTGCAACTCGGCGGGGTGTGTAGGTAGCTTCTTCCTCCCTGCTGTGATGGGCTGGAGGGAAGTTGCACTGCACGACTGCATGGTTCTCTGAGTGAAGAAGAGCACATCTCCACGGCACCCCGTAAACTAACCTGGACCTAGGTTCTGACTCGCTCATGCGCCAGGCTGGTTGAAATGTGCATGGCAGGAATGCTTCTCTCGGAGCAGTCAGTACAGTGTATTTCCGTGCGTCTGCACAGATTCTGCGGTCATAAGTTCCTACTGCCTCCTATCTGCGGTTTTCAGGACCTGCCCCACGGAGCACTTGCATCTCAGCGGGAAGTAGATCACATGTCCCTCGATACTCCCCACTTACCTTTGTTAGCTATTGTCATGGGTTTCCGGAGGAGGGTTTGGATGGGGCCTCGGAAGGAACCTTTGTTTCTCACACGTCCGGGTATAGACTTTCCATTTCACGTTCACTCCTCTGTTGCGATTACTTCTGCCACCCCAGATTTCTTGAAAGCCCAGTTGAAAGCTGCCGAGGAGGAGTGCTTGTGCCTGCCCGTGGCACCCGCTCGTCGAACTGTCAGCTGGCCTCTAACTCCCATATGCGAGAGGCGGGTGGGGAGCTGCAGTCCAGGGATGCTTGTATCGGAGACTCTAGCACAGTGCATTTCGTTGGGGCCTCTGCACCTGAAGTATTTATGCGCTCCGATTCCGTTCATTGAGTGGCTTCCCAGAAGCTACCTTCAAGGAACGCTAGTGACTGGGATTCACTTGGACTGCACATCCCTCGAGCCGCCAGGCTTATTTTTATATGATTTCCTGTACCTCTTCTTTTGCGTTTTGCCCGGGAAGTTTAAAGCTCTACTCCAGGAGCGCTTCTTTCTCACCGGAGCTCTCAAGTGCTTTCGTGGCCCTGCTACTCTTCTGTGCAGGCAACCTCGCCCATCCTATCAGTGAGGTTGCGTTGAAAACGGCCGGGCAGCACAGCTGCCCCATCTCAGCGTTAAGTACGTGCATTTCCAAGGCACCTCCTCAGAACAGATCTAACGGCTAGGTTGTAAGGAACTCCCGTAAGAGCAGGGCTAGCTGAAAGCTGCATTCAAGGGCTGTTTGCCTCGGAGAGTGAAGCCCAGGGCAGGGTAACTGAGCTTCCGCACCTACAGTTGACATGAGTTCATGTTGCCTTTTCAGAGGCCTGTGAGTCGCTGCTTTCCGGCAAAGCCTTTTTCCCGTCAGTTACATTGGTCCCATTTCCCTGGAGTGTCCCGCCGCACTTTCACCTATGTCGGCACGGCTTGACGTGAGCGTCTGGTCAGACGCTCCAATGAAGGAAGACTTGCGTCTCACACTTGACCATAGATGGGTTCCATCGCACCTCCACACCTCCCCGGTGTTAGTGTCTACCAGCACCAAAGAGACGCCCCTCGACAGCTGCAATGCGGGAGAGCTTGGATTTCTGACCTAGGTATAGCGCATTTCCACGGCATGTCCTCACTTCGAGTTGAGCTAGGTTCTAAGTCCCCAGCGAGAGATGCTAGCTGAAAGCTGCATTCAAGGAATGCTTTCTGCTCAGACCTAAGCATAGTACATTTTCCCTGGGTCCCATCACCTGCACCGAAGCAGTTTCTAACTCCTTTCCTAGGAAGGCATGTTAGAGGCTGCCTTCAAGGATCACTTGTGCCTCAGAGTTCGGAAGGGACACTGCCCACGAGTCTCCAACCCTCTCTGGTCTATGTTCCCATGCCGGTTTTGACGAGGGTACTGGAATGCACTCAAAGAACAACGCTTCTGTCTCACGGTGAAGAATAGAGCATTTCAGTGAACCAGGTGGCGTTTCCATTGCAACTCGGCGGGGTGTGTAGGTAGCTTCTTCCTCCCTGCTGTGATGGGCTGGAGGGAAGTTGCACTGCACGACTGCATGGTTCTCTGAGTGAAGAAGAGCACATCTCCACGGCACCCCGTAAACTAACCTGGACCTAGGTTCTGACTCGCTCATGCGCCAGGCTGGTTGAAATGTGCATGGCAGGAATGCTTCTCTCGGAGCAGTCAGTACAGTGTATTTCCGTGCGTCTGCACAGATTCTGCGGTCATAAGTTCCTACTGCCTCCTATCTGCGGTTTTCAGGACCTGCCCCACGGAGCACTTGCATCTCAGCGGGAAGTAGATCACATGTCCCTCGATACTCCCCACTTACCTTTGTTAGCTATTGTCATGGGTTTCCGGAGGAGGGTTTGGATGGGGCCTCGGAAGGAACCTTTGTTTCTCACACGTCCGGGTATAGACTTTCCATTTCACGTTCACTCCTCTGTTGCGATTACTTCTGCCACCCCAGATTTCTTGAAAGCCCAGTTGAAAGCTGCCGAGGTCCTTCTTGTGTCCTGCTTGTGCCTGCCCGTGGCACCCGCTCGTCGAACTGTCAGCTGGCCTCTAACTCCCATATGCGAGAGGCGGGTGGGGAGCTGCAGTCCAGGGATGCTTGTATCGGAGACTCTAGCACAGTGCATTTCGTTGGGGCCTCTGCACCTGAAGTATTTATGCGCTCCGATTCCGTTCATTGAGTGGCTTCCCAGAAGCTACCTTCAAGGAACGCTAGTGACTGGGATTCACTTGGACTGCACATCCCTCGAGCCGCCAGGCTTATTTTTATATGATTTCCTGTACCTCTTCTTTTGCGTTTTGCCCGGGAAGTTTAAAGCTCTACTCCAGGAGCGCTTCTTTCTCACCGGAGCTCTCAAGTGCTTTCGTGGCCCTGCTACTCTTCTGTGCAGGCAACCTCGCCCATCCTATCAGTGAGGTTGCGTTGAAAACGGCCGGGCAGCACAGCTGCCCCATCTCAGCGTTAAGTACGTGCATTTCCAAGGCACCTCCTCAGAACAGATCTAACGGCTAGGTTGTAAGGAACTCCCGTAAGAGCAGGGCTAGCTGAAAGCTGCATTCAAGGGCTGTTTGCCTCGGAGAGTGAAGCCCAGGGCAGGGTAACTGAGCTTCCGCACCTACAGTTGACATGAGTTCATGTTGCCTTTTCAGAGGCCTGTGAGTCGCTGCTTTCCGGCAAAGCCTTTTTCCCGTCAGTTACATTGGTCCCATTTCCCTGGAGTGTCCCGCCGCACTTTCACCTATGTCGGCACGGCTTGACGTGAGCGTCTGGTCAGACGCTCCAATGAAGGAAGACTTGCGTCTCACACTTGACCATAGATGGGTTCCATCGCACCTCCACACCTCCCCGGTGTTAGTGTCTACCAGCACCAAAGAGACGCCCCTCGACAGCTGCAATGCGGGAGAGCTTGGATTTCTGACCTAGGTATAGCGCATTTCCACGGCATGTCCTCACTTCGAGTTGAGCTAGGTTCTAAGTCCCCAGTGAGAGATGCTAGCTGAAAGCTGCATTCAAGGAATGCTTTCTGCTCAGACCTAAGCATAGTACATTTTCCCTGGGTCCCATCACCTGCACCGAAGCAGTTTCTAACTCCTTTCCTAGGAAGGCATGTTAGAGGCTGCCTTCAAGGATCACTTGTGCCTCAGAGTTCGGAAGGGACACTGCCCACGAGTCTCCAACCCTCTCTGGTCTATGTTCCCATGCCGGTTTTGACGAGGGTACTGGAATGCACTCAAAGAACAACGCTTCTGTCTCACGGTGAAGAATAGAGCATTTCAGTGAACCAGGTGGCGTTTCCATTGCAACTCGGCGGGGTGTGTAGGTAGCTTCTTCCTCCCTGCTGTGATGGGCTGGAGGGAAGTTGCACTGCACGACTGCATGGTTCTCTGAGTGAAGAAGAGCACATCTCCACGGCACCCCGTAAACTAACCTGGACCTAGGTTCTGACTCGCTCATGCGCCAGGCTGGTTGAAATGTGCATGGCAGGAATGCTTCTCTCGGAGCAGTCAGTACAGTGTATTTCCGTGCGTCTGCACAGATTCTGGGGTCATAAGTTCCTACTGCCTCCTATCTGCGGTTTTCAGGACCTGCCCCACGGAGCACTTGCATCTCAGCGGGAAGTAGATCACATGTCCCTCGATACTCCCCACTTACCTTTGTTAGCTATTGTCATGGGTTTCCGGAGGAGGGTTTGGATGGGGCCTCGGAAGGAACCTTTGTTTCTCACACGTCCGGGTATAGACTTTCCATTTCACGTTCACTCCTCTGTTGCGATTACTTCTGCCACCCCAGATTTCTTGAAAGCCCAGTTGAAAGCTGCCGAGGAGGAGTGCTTGTGCCTGCCCGTGGCACCCGCTCGTCGAACTGTCAGCTGGCCTCTAACTCCCATATGCGAGAGGCGGGTGGGGAGCTGCAGTCCAGGGATGCTTGTATCGGAGACTCTAGCACAGTGCATTTCGTTGGGGCCTCTGCACCTGAAGTATTTATGCGCTCCGATTCCGTTCATTGAGTGGCTTCCCAGAAGCTACCTTCAAGGAACGCTAGTGACTGGGATTCACTTGGACTGCACATCCCTCGAGCCGCCAGGCTTATTTTTATATGATTTCCTGTACCTCTTCTTTTGCGTTTTGCCCGGGAAGTTTAAAGCTCTACTCCAGGAGCGCTTCTTTCTCACCGGAGCTCTCAAGTGCTTTCGTGGCCCTGCTACTCTTCTGTGCAGGGAACCTCGCCCATCCTATCAGTGAGGTTGCGTTGAAAACGGCCGGGCAGCACAGCTGCCCCATCTCAGCGTTAAGTACGTGCATTTCCAAGGCACCTCCTCAGAACAGATCTAACGGCTAGGTTGTAAGGAACTCCCGTAAGAGCAGGGCTAGCTGAAAGCTGCATTCAAGGGCTGTTTGCCTCGGAGAGTGAAGCCCAGGGCAGGGTAACTGAGCTTCCGCACCTACAGTTGACATGAGTTCATGTTGCCTTTTCAGAGGCCTGTGAGTCGCTGCTTTCCGGCAAAGCCTTTTTCCCGTCAGTTACATTGGTCCCATTTCCCTGGAGTGTCCCGCCGCACTTTCACCTATGTCGGCACGGCTTGACGTGAGCGTCTGGTCAGACGCTCCAATGAAGGAAGACTTGCGTCTCACACTTGACCATAGATGGGTTCCATCGCACCTCCACACCTCCCCGGTGTTAGTGTCTACCAGCACCAAAGAGACGCCCCTCGACAGCTGCAATGCGGGAGAGCTTGGATTTCTGACCTAGGTATAGCGCATTTCCACGGCATGTCCTCACTTCGAGTTGAGCTAGGTTCTAAGTCCCCAGCGAGAGATGCTAGCTGAAAGCTGCATTCAAGGAATGCTTTCTGCTCAGACCTAAGCATAGTACATTTTCCCTGGGTCCCATCACCTGCACCGAAGCAGTTTCTAACTCCTTTCCTAGGAAGGCATGTTAGAGGCTGCCTTCAAGGATCACTTGTGCCTCAGAGTTCGGAAGGGACACTGCCCACGAGTCTCCAACCCTCTCTGGTCTATGTTCCCATGCCGGTTTTGACGAGGGTACTGGAATGCACTCAAAGAACAACGCTTCTGTCTCACGGTGAAGAATAGAGCATTTCAGTGAACCAGGTGGCGTTTCCATTGCAACTCGGCGGGGTGTGTAGGTAGCTTCTTCCTCCCTGCTGTGATGGGCTGGAGGGAAGTTGCACTGCACGACTGCATGGTTCTCTGAGTGAAGAAGAGCACATCTCCACGGCACCCCGTAAACTAACCTGGACCTAGGTTCTGACTCGCTCATGCGCCAGGCTGGTTGAAATGTGCATGGCAGGAATGCTTCTCTCGGAGCAGTCAGTACAGTGTATTTCCGTGCGTCTGCACAGATTCTGCGGTCATAAGTTCCTACTGCCTCCTATCTGCGGTTTTCAGGACCTGCCCCACGGAGCACTTGCATCTCAGCGGGAAGTAGATCACATGTCCCTCGATACTCCCCACTTACCTTTGTTAGCTATTGTCATGGGTTTCCGGAGGAGGGTTTGGATGGGGCCTCGGAAGGAACCTTTGTTTCTCACACGTCCGGGTATAGACTTTCCATTTCACGTTCACTCCTCTGTTGCGATTACTTCTGCCACCCCAGATTTCTTGAAAGCCCAGTTGAAAGCTGCCGAGGTCCTTCTTGTGTCCTGCTTGTGCCTGCCCGTGGCACCCGCTCGTCGAACTGTCAGCTGGCCTCTAACTCCCATATGCGAGAGGCGGGTGGGGAGCTGCAGTCCAGGGATGCTTGTATCGGAGACTCTAGCACAGTGCATTTCGTTGGGGCCTCTGCACCTGAAGTATTTATGCGCTCCGATTCCGTTCATTGAGTGGCTTCCCAGAAGCTACCTTCAAGGAACGCTAGTGACTGGGATTCACTTGGACTGCACATCCCTCGAGCCGCCAGGCTTATTTTTATATGATTTCCTGTACCTCTTCTTTTGCGTTTTGCCCGGGAAGTTTAAAGCTCTACTCCAGGAGCGCTTCTTTCTCACCGGAGCTCTCAAGTGCTTTCGTGGCCCTGCTACTCTTCTGTGCAGGCAACCTCGCCCATCCTATCAGTGAGGTTGCGTTGAAAACGGCCGGGCAGCACAGCTGCCCCATCTCAGCGTTAAGTACGTGCATTTCCAAGGCACCTCCTCAGAACAGATCTAACGGCTAGGTTGTAAGGAACTCCCGTAAGAGCAGGGCTAGCTGAAAGCTGCATTCAAGGGCTGTTTGCCTCGGAGAGTGAAGCCCAGGGCAGGGTAACTGAGCTTCCGCACCTACAGTTGACATGAGTTCATGTTGCCTTTTCAGAGGCCTGTGAGTCGCTGCTTTCCGGCAAAGCCTTTTTCCCGTCAGTTACATTGGTCCCATTTCCCTGGAGTGTCCCGCCGCACTTTCACCTATGTCGGCACGGCTTGACGTGAGCGTCTGGTCAGACGCTCCAATGAAGGAAGACTTGCGTCTCACACTTGACCATAGATGGGTTCCATCGCACCTCCACACCTCCCCGGTGTTAGTGTCTACCAGCACCAAAGAGACGCCCCTCGACAGCTGCAATGCGGGAGAGCTTGGATTTCTGACCTAGGTATAGCGCATTTCCACGGCATGTCCTCACTTCGAGTTGAGCTAGGTTCTAAGTCCCCAGCGAGAGATGCTAGCTGAAAGCTGCATTCAAGGAATGCTTTCTGCTCAGACCTAAGCATAGTACATTTTCCCTGGGTCCCATCACCTGCACCGAAGCAGTTTCTAACTCCTTTCCTAGGAAGGCATGTTAGAGGCTGCCTTCAAGGATCACTTGTGCCTCAGAGTTCGGAAGGGACACTGCCCACGAGTCTCCAACCCTCTCTGGTCTATGTTCCCATGCCGGTTTTGACGAGGGTACTGGAATGCACTCAAAGAACAACGCTTCTGTCTCACGGTGAAGAATAGAGCATTTCAGTGAACCAGGTGGCGTTTCCATTGCAACTCGGCGGGGTGTGTAGGTAGCTTCTTCCTCCCTGCTGTGATGGGCTGGAGGGAAGTTGCACTGCACGACTGCATGGTTCTCTGAGTGAAGAAGAGCACATCTCCACGGCACCCCGTAAACTAACCTGGACCTAGGTTCTGACTCGCTCATGCGCCAGGCTGGTTGAAATGTGCATGGCAGGAATGCTTCTCTCGGAGCAGTCAGTACAGTGTATTTCCGTGCGTCTGCACAGATTCTGGGGTCATAAGTTCCTACTGCCTCCTATCTGCGGTTTTCAGGACCTGCCCCACGGAGCACTTGCATCTCAGCGGGAAGTAGATCACATGTCCCTCGATACTCCCCACTTACCTTTGTTAGCTATTGTCATGGGTTTCCGGAGGAGGGTTTGGATGGGGCCTCGGAAGGAACCTTTGTTTCTCACACGTCCGGGTATAGACTTTCCATTTCACGTTCACTCCTCTGTTGCGATTACTTCTGCCACCCCAGATTTCTTGAAAGCCCAGTTGAAAGCTGCCGAGGAGGAGTGCTTGTGCCTGCCCGTGGCACCCGCTCGTCGAACTGTCAGCTGGCCTCTAACTCCCATATGCGAGAGGCGGGTGGGGAGCTGCAGTCCAGGGATGCTTGTATCGGAGACTCTAGCACAGTGCATTTCGTTGGGGCCTCTGCACCTGAAGTATTTATGCGCTCCGATTCCGTTCATTGAGTGGCTTCCCAGAAGCTACCTTCAAGGAACGCTAGTGACTGGGATTCACTTGGACTGCACATCCCTCGAGCCGCCAGGCTTATTTTTATATGATTTCCTGTACCTCTTCTTTTGCGTTTTGCCCGGGAAGTTTAAAGCTCTACTCCAGGAGCGCTTCTTTCTCACCGGAGCTCTCAAGTGCTTTCGTGGCCCTGCTACTCTTCTGTGCAGGGAACCTCGCCCATCCTATCAGTGAGGTTGCGTTGAAAACGGCCGGGCAGCACAGCTGCCCCATCTCAGCGTTAAGTACGTGCATTTCCAAGGCACCTCCTCAGAACAGATCTAACGGCTAGGTTGTAAGGAACTCCCGTAAGAGCAGGGCTAGCTGAAAGCTGCATTCAAGGGCTGTTTGCCTCGGAGAGTGAAGCCCAGGGCAGGGTAACTGAGCTTCCGCACCTACAGTTGACATGAGTTCATGTTGCCTTT
The DNA here is from genome assembly GCF_048164855.1 of Canis lupus baileyi. NCBI lineage: Eukaryota > Metazoa > Chordata > Mammalia > Carnivora > Canidae > Canis > Canis lupus. The sequence goes on along the minus strand of NC_132876.1, from coordinate 74,869,312 downwards.
TCAGAGGCCTGTGAGTCGCTGCTTTCCGGCAAAGCCTTTTTCCCGTCAGTTACATTGGTCCCATTTCCCTGGAGTGTCCCGCCGCACTTTCACCTATGTCGGCACGGCTTGACGTGAGCGTCTGGTCAGACGCTCCAATGAAGGAAGACTTGCGTCTCACACTTGACCATAGATGGGTTCCATCGCACCTCCACACCTCCCCGGTGTTAGTGTCTACCAGCACCAAAGAGACGCCCCTCGACAGCTGCAATGCGGGAGAGCTTGGATTTCTGACCTAGGTATAGCGCATTTCCACGGCATGTCCTCACTTCGAGTTGAGCTAGGTTCTAAGTCCCCAGCGAGAGATGCTAGCTGAAAGCTGCATTCAAGGAATGCTTTCTGCTCAGACCTAAGCATAGTACATTTTCCCTGGGTCCCATCACCTGCACCGAAGCAGTTTCTAACTCCTTTCCTAGGAAGGCATGTTAGAGGCTGCCTTCAAGGATCACTTGTGCCTCAGAGTTCGGAAGGGACACTGCCCACGAGTCTCCAACCCTCTCTGGTCTATGTTCCCATGCCGGTTTTGACGAGGGTACTGGAATGCACTCAAAGAACAACGCTTCTGTCTCACGGTGAAGAATAGAGCATTTCAGTGAACCAGGTGGCGTTTCCATTGCAACTCGGCGGGGTGTGTAGGTAGCTTCTTCCTCCCTGCTGTGATGGGCTGGAGGGAAGTTGCACTGCACGACTGCATGGTTCTCTGAGTGAAGAAGAGCACATCTCCACGGCACCCCGTAAACTAACCTGGACCTAGGTTCTGACTCGCTCATGCGCCAGGCTGGTTGAAATGTGCATGGCAGGAATGCTTCTCTCGGAGCAGTCAGTACAGTGTATTTCCGTGCGTCTGCACAGATTCTGCGGTCATAAGTTCCTACTGCCTCCTATCTGCGGTTTTCAGGACCTGCCCCACGGAGCACTTGCATCTCAGCGGGAAGTAGATCACATGTCCCTCGATACTCCCCACTTACCTTTGTTAGCTATTGTCATGGGTTTCCGGAGGAGGGTTTGGATGGGGCCTCGGAAGGAACCTTTGTTTCTCACACGTCCGGGTATAGACTTTCCATTTCACGTTCACTCCTCTGTTGCGATTACTTCTGCCACCCCAGATTTCTTGAAAGCCCAGTTGAAAGCTGCCGAGGTCCTTCTTGTGTCCTGCTTGTGCCTGCCCGTGGCACCCGCTCGTCGAACTGTCAGCTGGCCTCTAACTCCCATATGCGAGAGGCGGGTGGGGAGCTGCAGTCCAGGGATGCTTGTATCGGAGACTCTAGCACAGTGCATTTCGTTGGGGCCTCTGCACCTGAAGTATTTATGCGCTCCGATTCCGTTCATTGAGTGGCTTCCCAGAAGCTACCTTCAAGGAACGCTAGTGACTGGGATTCACTTGGACTGCACATCCCTCGAGCCGCCAGGCTTATTTTTATATGATTTCCTGTACCTCTTCTTTTGCGTTTTGCCCGGGAAGTTTAAAGCTCTACTCCAGGAGCGCTTCTTTCTCACCGGAGCTCTCAAGTGCTTTCGTGGCCCTGCTACTCTTCTGTGCAGGCAACCTCGCCCATCCTATCAGTGAGGTTGCGTTGAAAACGGCCGGGCAGCACAGCTGCCCCATCTCAGCGTTAAGTACGTGCATTTCCAAGGCACCTCCTCAGAAAAGATCTAACGGCTAGGTTGTAAGGAACTCCCGTAAGAGCAGGGCTAGCTGAAAGCTGCATTCAAGGGCTGTTTGCCTCGGAGAGTGAAGCCCAGGGCAGGGTAACTGAGCTTCCGCACCTACAGTTGACATGAGTTCATGTTGCCTTTTCAGAGGCCTGTGAGTCGCTGCTTTCCGGCAAAGCCTTTTTCCCGTCAGTTACATTGGTCCCATTTCCCTGGAGTGTCCCGCCGCACTTTCACCTATGTCGGCACGGCTTGACGTGAGCGTCTGGTCAGACGCTCCAATGAAGGAAGACTTGCGTCTCACACTTGACCATAGATGGGTTCCATCGCACCTCCACACCTCCCCGGTGTTAGTGTCTACCAGCACCAAAGAGACGCCCCTCGACAGCTGCAATGCGGGAGAGCTTGGATTTCTGACCTAGGTATAGCGCATTTCCACGGCATGTCCTCACTTCGAGTTGAGCTAGGTTCTAAGTCCCCAGCGAGAGATGCTAGCTGAAAGCTGCATTCAAGGAATGCTTTCTGCTCAGACCTAAGCATAGTACATTTTCCCTGGGTCCCATCACCTGCACCGAAGCAGTTTCTAACTCCTTTCCTAGGAAGGCATGTTAGAGGCTGCCTTCAAGGATCACTTGTGCCTCAGAGTTCGGAAGGGACACTGCCCACGAGTCTCCAACCCTCTCTGGTCTATGTTCCCATGCCGGTTTTGACGAGGGTACTGGAATGCACTCAAAGAACAACGCTTCTGTCTCACGGTGAAGAATAGAGCATTTCAGTGAACCAGGTGGCGTTTCCATTGCAACTCGGCGGGGTGTGTAGGTAGCTTCTTCCTCCCTGCTGTGATGGGCTGGAGGGAAGTTGCACTGCACGACTGCATGGTTCTCTGAGTGAAGAAGAGCACATCTCCACGGCACCCCGTAAACTAACCTGGACCTAGGTTCTGACTCGCTCATGCGCCAGGCTGGTTGAAATGTGCATTGCAGGAATGCTTCTCTCGGAGCAGTCAGTACAGTGTATTTCCGTGCGTCTGCACAGATTCTGGGGTCATAAGTTCCTACTGCCTCCTATCTGCGGTTTTCAGGACCTGCCCCACGGAGCACTTGCATCTCAGCGGGAAGTAGATCACATGTCCCTCGATACTCCCCACTTACCTTTGTTAGCTATTGTCATGGGTTTCCGGAAGAGGGTTTGGATGGGGCCTCGGAAGGAACCTTTGTTTCTCACACGTCCGGATATAGACTTTCCATTTCACGTTCACTCCTCTGTTGCGATTACATCTGCCACCCCAGATTTCTTGAAAGCCCAGTTGAAAGCTGCCGAGGTCCTTCTTGTGTCCTGCTTGTGCCTGCCCGTGGCACCCGCTCGTCGAACTGTCAGCTGGCCTCTAACTCCCATATGCGAGAGGCGGGTGGGGAGCTGCAGTCCAGGGATGCTTGTATCGGAGACTCTAGCACAGTGCATTTCGTTGGGGCCTCTGCACCTGAAGTATTTATGCGCTCCGATTCCGTTCATTGAGTGGCTTCCCAGAAGCTACCTTCAAGGAACGCTAGTGACTGGGATTCACTTGGACTGCACATCCCTCGAGCCGCCAGGCTTATTTTTATATGATTTCCTGTACCTCTTCTTTTGCGTTTTGCCCGGGAAGTTTAAAGCTCTACTCCAGGAGCGCTTCTTTCTCACCGGAGCTCTCAAGTGCTTTCGTGGCCCTGCTACTCTTCTGTGCAGGGAACCTCGCCCATCCTATCAGTGAGGTTGCGTTGAAAACGGCCGGGCAGCACAGCTGCCCCATCTCAGCGTTAAGTACGTGCATTTCCAAGGCACCTCCTCAGAACAGATCTAACGGCTAGGTTGTAAGGAACTCCCGTAAGAGCAGGGCTAGCTGAAAGCTGCATTCAAGGGCTGTTTGCCTCGGAGAGTGAAGCCCAGGGCAGGGTAACTGAGCTTCCGCACCTACAGTTGACATGAGTTCATGTTGCCTTTTCAGAGGCCTGTGAGTCGCTGCTTTCCGGCAAAGCTTTTTTCCCGTCAGTTACATTGGTCCCATTTCCCTGGAGTGTCCCGCCGCACTTTCACCTATGTCGGCACGGCTTGACGTGAGCGTCTGGTCAGACGCTCCAATGAAGGAAGACTTGCGTCTCACACTTGACCATAGATGGGTTCCATCGCACCTCCACACCTCCCCGGTGTTAGTGTCTACCAGCACCAAAGAGACGCCCCTCGACAGCTGCAATGCGGGAGAGCTTGGATTTCTGACCTAGGTATAGCGCATTTCCACGGCATGTCCTCACTTCGAGTTGAGCTAGGTTCTAAGTCCCCAGCGAGAGATGCTAGCTGAAAGCTGCATTCAAGGAATGCTTTCTGCTCAGACCTAAGCATAGTACATTTTCCCTGGGTCCCATCACCTGCACCGAAGCAGTTTCTAACTCCTTTCCTAGGAAGGCATGTTAGAGGCTGCCTTCAAGGATCACTTGTGCCTCAGAGTTCGGAAGGGACACTGCCCACGAGTCTCCAACGCTCTCTGGTCTATGTTCCCATGCCGGTTTTGACGAGGGTACTGGAATGCACTCAAAGAACAACGCTTCTGTCTCACGGTGAAGAATAGAGCATTTCAGTGAACCAGGTGGCGTTTCCATTGCAACTCGGCGGGGTGTGTAGGTAGCTTCTTCCTCCCTGCTGTGATGGGCTGGAGGGAAGTTGCACTGCACGACTGCATGGTTCTCTGAGTGAAGAAGAGCACATCTCCACGGCACCCCGTAAACTAACCTGGACCTAGGTTCTGACTCGCTCATGCGCCAGGCTGGTTGAAATGTGCATTGCAGGAATGCTTCTCTCGGAGCAGTCAGTACAGTGTATTTCCGTGCGTCTGCACAGATTCTGGGGTCATAAGTTCCTACTGCCTCCTATCTGCGGTTTTCAGGACCTGCCCCACGGAGCACTTGCATCTCAGCGGGAAGTAGATCACATGTCCCTCGATACTCCCCACTTACCTTTGTTAGCTATTGTCATGGGTTTCCGGAGGAGGGTTTGGATGGGGCCTCGGAAGGAACCTTTGTTTCTCACACGTCCGGGTATAGACTTTCCATTTCACGTTCACTCCTCTGTTGCGATTACTTCTGCCACCCCAGATTTCTTGAAAGCCCAGTTGAAAGCTGCCGAGGAGGAGTGCTTGTGCCTGCCCGTGGCACCCGCTCGTCGAACTGTCAGCTGGCCTCTAACTCCCATATGCGAGAGGCGGGTGGGGAGCTGCAGTCCAGGGATGCTTGTATCGGAGACTCTAGCACAGTGCATTTCGTTGGGGCCTCTGCACCTGAAGTATTTATGCGCTCCGATTCCGTTCATTGAGTGGCTTCCCAGAAGCTACCTTCAAGGAACGCTAGTGACTGGGATTCACTTGGACTGCACATCCCTCGAGCCGCCAGGCTTATTTTTATATGATTTCCTGTACCTCTTCTTTTGCGTTTTGCCCGGGAAGTTTAAAGCTCTACTCCAGGAGCGCTTCTTTCTCACCGGAGCTCTCAAGTGCTTTCGTGGCCCTGCTACTCTTCTGTGCAGGGAACCTCGCCCATCCTATCAGTGAGGTTGCGTTGAAAACGGCCGGGCAGCACAGCTGCCCCATCTCAGCGTTAAGTACGTGCATTTCCAAGGCACCTCCTCAGAACAGATCTAACGGCTAGGTTGTAAGGAACTCCCGTAAGAGCAGGGCTAGCTGAAAGCTGCATTCAAGGGCTGTTTGCCTCGGAGAGTGAAGCCCAGGGCAGGGTAACTGAGCTTCCGCACCTACAGTTGACATGAGTTCATGTTGCCTTTTCAGAGGCCTGTGAGTCGCTGCTTTCCGGCAAAGCCTTTTTCCCGTCAGTTACATTGGTCCCATTTCCCTGGAGTGTCCCGCCGCACTTTCACCTATGTCGGCACGGCTTGACGTGAGCGTCTGGTCAGACGCTCCAATGAAGGAAGACTTGCGTCTCACACTTGACCATAGATGGGTTCCATCGCACCTCCACACCTCCCCGGTGTTAGTGTCTACCAGCACCAAAGAGACGCCCCTCGACAGCTGCAATGCGGGAGAGCTTGGATTTCTGACCTAGGTATAGCGCATTTCCACGGCATGTCCTCACTTCGAGTTGAGCTAGGTTCTAAGTCCCCAGCGAGAGATGCTAGCTGAAAGCTGCATTCAAGGAATGCTTTCTGCTCAGACCTAAGCATAGTACATTTTCCCTGGGTCCCATCACCTGCACCGAAGCAGTTTCTAACTCCTTTCCTAGGAAGGCATGTTAGAGGCTGCCTTCAAGGATCACTTGTGCCTCAGAGTTCGGAAGGGACACTGCCCACGAGTCTCCAACCCTCTCTGGTCTATGTTCCCATGCCGGTTTTGACGAGGGTACTGGAATGCACTCAAAGAACAACGCTTCTGTCTCACGGTGAAGAATAGAGCATTTCAGTGAACCAGGTGGCGTTTCCATTGCAACTCGGCGGGGTGTGTAGGTAGCTTCTTCCTCCCTGCTGTGATGGGCTGGAGGGAAGTTGCACTGCACGACTGCATGGTTCTCTGAGTGAAGAAGAGCACATCTCCACGGCACCCCGTAAACTAACCTGGACCTAGGTTCTGACTCGCTCATGCGCCAGGCTGGTTGAAATGTGCATGGCAGGAATGCTTCTCTCAGAGCAGTCAGTACAGTGTATTTCCGTGCGTCTGCACAGATTCTGGGGTCATAAGTTCCTACTGCCTCCTATCTGCGGTTTTCAGGACCTGCCCCACGGAGCACTTGCATCTCAGCGGGAAGTAGATCACATGTCCCTCGATACTCCCCACTTACCTTTGTTAGCTATTGTCATGGGTTTCCGGAGGAGGGTTTGGATGGGGCCTCGGAAGGAACCTTTGTTTCTCACACGTCCGGGTATAGACTTTCCATTTCACGTTCACTCCTCTGTTGCGATTACTTCTGCCACCCCAGATTTCTTGAAAGCCCAGTTGAAAGCTGCCGAGGTCCTTCTTGTGTCCTGCTTGTGCCTGCCCGTGGCACCCGCTCGTCGAACTGTCAGCTGGCCTCTAACTCCCATATGCGAGAGGCGGGTGGGGAGCTGCAGTCCAGGGATGCTTGTATCGGAGACTCTAGCACAGTGCATTTCGTTGGGGCCTCTGCACCTGAAGTATTTATGCGCTCCGATTCCGTTCATTGAGTGGCTTCCCAGAAGCTACCTTCAAGGAACGCTAGTGACTGGGATTCACTTGGACTGCACATGCCTCGAGCCGCCAGGCTTATTTTTATATGATTTCCTGTACCTCTTCTTTTGCGTTTTGCCCGCGAAGTTTAAAGCTCTACTCCAGGAGCGCTTCTTTCTCACCGGAGCTCTCAAGTGCTTTCGTGGCCCTGCTACTCTTCTGTGCAGGGAACCTCGCCCATCCTATCAGTGAGGTTGCGTTGAAAACGGCCGGGCAGCACAGCTGCCCCATCTCAGCGTTAAGTACGTGCATTTCCAAGGCACCTCCTCAGAACAGATCTAACGGCTAGGTTGTAAGGAACTCCCGTAAGAGCAGGGCTAGCTGAAAGCTGCATTCAAGGGCTGTTTGCCTCGGAGAGTGAAGCCCAGGGCAGGGTAACTGAGCTTCCGCACCTACAGTTGACATGAGTTCATGTTGCCTTTTCAGAGGCCTGTGAGTCGCTGCTTTCCGGCAAAGCTTTTCTCCCGTCAGTTACATTGGTCCCATTTCCCTGGAGTGTCCCGCCGCACTTTCACCTATGTCGGCACGGCTTGACGTGAGCGTCTGGTCAGACGCTCCAATGAAGGAAGACTTGCGTCTCACACTTGACCATAGATGGGTTCCATCGCACCTCCACACCTCCCCGGTGTTAGTGTCTACCAGCACCAAAGAGACGCCCCTCGACAGCTGCAATGCGGGAGAGCTTGGATTTCTGACCTAGGTATAGCGCATTTCCACGGCATGTCCTCACTTCGAGTTGAGCTAGGTTCTAAGTCCCCAGCGAGAGATGCTAGCTGAAAGCTGCATTCAAGGAATGCTTTCTGCTCAGACCTAAGCATAGTACATTTTCCCTGGGTCCCATCACCTGCACCGAAGCAGTTTCTAACTCCTTTCCTAGGAAGGCATGTTAGAGGCTGCCTTCAAGGATCACTTGTGCCTCAGAGTTCGGAAGGGACACTGCCCACGAGTCTCCAACCCTCTCTGGTCTATGTTCCCATGCCGGTTTTGACGAGGGTACTGGAATGCACTCAAAGAACAACGCTTCTGTCTCACGGTGAAGAATAGAGCATTTCAGTGAACCAGGTGGCGTTTCCATTGCAACTCGGCGGGGTGTGTAGGTAGCTTCTTCCTCCCTGCTGTGATGGGCTGGAGGGAAGTTGCACTGCACGACTGCATGGTTCTCTGAGTGAAGAAGAGCACATCTCCACGGCACCCCGTAAACTAACCTGGACCTAGGTTCTGACTCGCTCATGCGCCAGGCTGGTTGAAATGTGCATGGCAGGAATGCTTCTCTCGGAGCAGTCAGTACAGTGTATTTCCGTGCGTCTGCACAGATTCTGGGGTCATAAGTTCCTACTGCCTCCTATCTGCGGTTTTCAGGACCTGCCCCACGGAGCACTTGCATCTCAGCGGGAAGTAGATCACATGTCCCTCGATACTCCCCACTTACCTTTGTTAGCTATTGTCATGGGTTTCCGGAGGAGGGTTTGGATGGGGCCTCGGAAGGAACCTTTGTTTCTCACACGTCCGGGTATAGACTTTCCATTTCACGTTCACTCCTCTGTTGCGATTACTTCTGCCACCCCAGATTTCTTGAAAGCCCAGTTGAAAGCTGCCGAGGTCCTTCTTGTGTCCTGCTTGTGCCTGCCCGTGGCACCCGCTCGTCGAACTGTCAGCTGGCCTCTAACTCCCATATGCGAGAGGCGGGTGGGGAGCTGCAATCCAGGGATGCTTGTATCGGAGACTCTAGCACAGTGCATTTCGTTGGGGCCTCTGCACCTGAAGTATTTATGCGCTCCGATTCCGTTCATTGAGTGGCTTCCCAGAAGCTACCTTCAAGGAACGCTAGTGACTGGGATTCACTTGGACTGCACATCCCTCGAGCCGCCAGGCTTATTTTTATATGATTTCCTGTACCTCTTCTTTTGCGTTTTGCCCGGGAAGTTTAAAGCTCTACTCCAGGAGCGCTTCTTTCTCACCGGAGCTCTCAAGTGCTTTCGTGGCCCTGCTACTCTTCTGTGCAGGGAACCTCGCCCATCCTATCAGTGAGGTTGCGTTGAAAACGGCCGGGCAGCACAGCTGCCCCATCTCAGCGTTAAGTACGTGCATTTCCAAGGCACCTCCTCAGAACAGATCTAACGGCTAGGTTGTAAGGAACTCCCGTAAGAGCAGGGCTAGCTGAAAGCTGCATTCAAGGGCTGTTTGCCTCGGAGAGTGAAGCCCAGGGCAGGGTAACTGAGCTTCCGCACCTACAGTTGACATGAGTTCATGTTGCCTTTTCAGAGGCCTGTGAGTCGCTGCTTTCCGGCAAAGCTTTTCTCCCGTCAGTTACATTGGTCCCATTCCCCTGGAGTGTCCCGCCGCACTTTCACCTATGTCGGCACGGCTTGACGTGAGCGTCTGGTCAGACGCTCCAATGAAGGAAGACTTGCGTCTCACACTTGACCATAGATGGGTTCCATCGCACCTCCACACCTCCCCGGTGTTAGTGTCTACCAGCACCAAAGAGACGCCCCTCGACAGCTGCAATGCGGGAGAGCTTGGATTTCTGACCTAGGTATAGCGCATTTCCACGGCATGTCCTCACTTCGAGTTGAGCTAGGTTCTAAGTCCCCAGCGAGAGATGCTAGCTGAAAGCTGCATTCAAGGAATGCTTTCTGCTCAGACCTAAGCATAGTACATTTTCCCTGGGTCCCATCACCTGCACCGAAGCAGTTTCTAACTCCTTTCCTAGGAAGGCATGTTAGAGGCTGCCTTCAAGGATCACTTGTGCCTCAGAGTTCGGAAGGGACACTGCCCACGAGTCTCCAACCCTCTCTGGTCTATGTTCCCATGCCGGTTTTGACGAGGGTACTGGAATGCACTCAAAGAACAACGCTTCTGTCTCACGGTGAAGAATAGAGCATTTCAGTGAACCAGGTGGCGTTTCCATTGCAACTCGGCGGGGTGTGTAGGTAGCTTCTTCCTCCCTGCTGTGATGGGCTGGAGGGAAGTTGCACTGCACGACTGCATGGTTCTCTGAGTGAAGAAGAGCACATCTCCACGGCACCCCGTAAACTAACCTGGACCTAGGTTCTGACTCGCTCATGCGCCAGGCTGGTTGAAATGTGCATGGCAGGAATGCTTCTCTCGGAGCAGTCAGTACAGTGTATTTCCGTGCGTCTGCACAGATTCTGGGGTCATAAGTTCCTACTGCCTCCTATCTGCGGTTTTCAGGACCTGCCCCACGGAGCACTTGCATCTCAGCGGGAAGTAGATCACATGTCCCTCGATACTCCCCACTTACCTTTGTTAGCTATTGTCATGGGTTTCCGGAGGAGGGTTTGGATGGGGCCTCGGAAGGAACCTTTGTTTCTCACACGTCCGGGTATAGACTTTCCATTTCACGTTCACTCCTCTGTTGCGATTACTTCTGCCACCCCAGATTTCTTGAAAGCCCAGTTGAAAGCTGCCGAGGTCCTTCTTGTGTCCTGCTTGTGCCTGCCCGTGGCACCCGCTCGTCGAACTGTCAGCTGGCCTCTAACTCCCATATGCGAGAGGCGGGTGGGGAGCTGCAGTCCAGGGATGCTTGTATCGGAGACTCTAGCACAGTGCATTTCGTTGGGGCCTCTGCACCTGAAGTATTTATGCGCTCCGATTCCGTTCATTGAGTGGCTTCCCAGAAGCTACCTTCAAGGAACGCTAGTGACTGGGATTCACTTGGACTGCACATCCCTCGAGCCGCCAGGCTTATTTTTATATGATTTCCTGTACCTCTTCTTTTGCGTTTTGCCCGGGAAGTTTAAAGCTCTACTCCAGGAGCGCTTCTTTCTCACCGGAGCTCTCAAGTGCTTTCGTGGCCCTGCTACTCTTCTGTGCAGGCAACCTCGCCCATCCTATCAGTGAGGTTGCGTTGAAAACGGCCGGGCAGCACAGCTGCCCCATCTCAGCGTTAAGTACGTGCATTTCCAAGGCACCTCCTCAGAACAGATCTAACGGCTAGGTTGTAAGGAACTCCCGTAAGAGCAGGGCTAGCTGAAAGCTGCATTCAAGGGCTGTTTGCCTCGGAGAGTGAAGCCCAGGGCAGGGTAACTGAGCTTCCGCACCTACAGTTGACATGAGTTCATGTTGCCTTTTCAGAGGCCTGTGAGTCGCTGCTTTCCGGCAAAGCCTTTTTCCCGTCAGTTACATTGGTCCCATTTCCCTGGAGTGTCCCGCCGCACTTTCACCTATGTCGGCACGGCTTGACGTGAGCGTCTGGTCAGACGCTCCAATGAAGGAAGACTTGCGTCTCACACTTGACCATAGATGGGTTCCATCGCACCTCCACACCTCCCCGGTGTTAGTGTCTACCAGCACCAAAGAGACGCCCCTCGACAGCTGCAATGCGGGAGAGCTTGGATTTCTGACCTAGGTATAGCGCATTTCCACGGCATGTCCTCACTTCGAGTTGAGCTAGGTTCTAAGTCCCCAGCGAGAGATGCTAGCTGAAAGCTGCATTCAAGGAATGCTTTCTGCTCAGACCTAAGCATAGTACATTTTCCCTGGGTCCCATCACCTGCACCGAAGCAGTTTCTAACTCCTTTCCTAGGAAGGCATGTTAGAGGCTGCCTTCAAGGATCACTTGTGCCTCAGAGTTCGGAAGGGACACTGCCCACGAGTCTCCAACCCTCTCTGGTCTATGTTCCCATGCCGGTTTTGACGAGGGTACTGGAATGCACTCAAAGAACAACGCTTCTGTCTCACGGTGAAGAATAGAGCATTTCAGTGAACCAGGTGGCGTTTCCATTGCAACTCGGCGGGGTGTGTAGGTAGCTTCTTCCTCCCTGCTGTGATGGGCTGGAGGGAAGTTGCACTGCACGACTGCATGGTTCTCTGAGTGAAGAAGAGCACATCTCCACGGCACCCCGTAAACTAACCTGGACCTAGGTTCTGACTCGCTCATGCGCCAGGCTGGTTGAAATGTGCATGGCAGGAATGCTTCTCTCGGAGCAGTCAGTACAGTGTATTTCCGTGCGTCTGCACAGATTCTGGGGTCATAAGTTCCTACTGCCTCCTATCTGCGGTTTTCAGGACCTGCCCCACGGAGCACTTGCATCTCAGCGGGAAGTAGATCACATGTCCCTCGATACTCCCCACTTACCTTTGTTAGCTATTGTCATGGGTTTCCGGAGGAGGGTTTGGATGGGGCCTCGGAAGGAACCTTTGTTTCTCACACGTCCGGGTATAGACTTTCCATTTCACGTTCACTCCTCTGTTGCGATTACTTCTGCCACCCCAGATTTCTTGAAAGCCCAGTTGAAAGCTGCCGAGGTCCTTCTTGTGTCCTGCTTGTGCCTGCCCGTGGCACCCGCTCGTCGAACTGTCAGCTGGCCTCTAACTCCCATATGCGAGAGGCGGGTGGGGAGCTGCAGTCCAGGGATGCTTGTATCGGAGACTCTAGCACAGTGCATTTCGTTGGGGCCTCTGCACCTGAAGTATTTATGCGCTCCGATTCCGTTCATTGAGTGGCTTCCCAGAAGCTACCTTCAAGGAACGCTAGTGACTGGGGTTCACTTGGACTGCACATCCCTCGAGCCGCCAGGCTTATTTTTTTATGATTTCCTGTACCTCTTCTTTTGCGTTTTGCCCGCGAAGTTTAAAGCTCTACTCCAGGAGCGCTTCTTTCTCACCGGAGCTCTCAAGTGCTTTCGTGGCCCTGCTACTCTTCTGTGCAGGGAACCTTGCCCATCCTATCAGTGCGGTTGCGTTGAAAACGGCCGGGCAGCACAGCTGCCCCATCTCAGCGTTAAGTACGTGCATTTCCAAGGCACCTCCTCAGAACAGATCTAACGGCTAGGTTGTAAGGAACTCCCGTAAGAGCAGGGCTAGCTGAAAGCTGCATTCAAGGGCTGTTTGCCTCGGAGAGTGAAGCCCAGGGCAGGGTAACTGAGCTTCCGCACCTACAGTTGACATGAGTTCATGTTGCCTTTTCAGAGGCCTGTGAGTCGCTGCTTTCCGGCAAAGCTTTTCTCCCGTCAGTTACATTGGTCCCATTTCCCTGGAGTGTCCCGCCGCACTTTCACCTATGTCGGCACGGCTTGACGTGAGCGTCTGGTCAGACGCTCCAATGAAGGAAGACTTGCGTCTCACACTTGACCATAGATGGGTTCCATCGCACCTCCACACCTCCCCGGTGTTAGTGTCTACCAGCACCAAAGAGACGCCCCTCGACAGCTGCAATGCGGGAGAGCTTGGATTTCTGACCTAGGTATAGCGCATTTCCACGGCATGTCCTCACTTCGAGTTGAGCTAGGTTCCAAGTCCCCAGCGAGAGATGCTAGCTGAAAGCTGCATTCAAGGAATGCTTTCTGCTCAGACCTAAGCATGGTACATTTTCCCTGGGTCCCATCACCTGCACCGAAGCAGTTTCTAACTCCTTTCCTAGGAAGGCATGTTAGAGGCTGCCTTCAAGGATCACTTGTGCCTCAGAGTTCGGAAGGGACACTGCCCACGAGTCTCCAACCCTCTCTGGTCTATGTTCCCATGCCGGTTTTGACGAGGGTACTGGAATGCACTCAAAGAACAACGCTTCTGTCTCACGGTGAAGAATAGAGCATTTCAGTGAACCAGGTGGCGTTTCCATTGCAACTCGGCGGGGTGTGTAGGTAGCTTCTTCCTCCCTGCTGTGATGGGCTGGAGGGAAGTTGCACTGCACGACTGCATGGTTCTCTGAGTGAAGAAGAGCACATCTCCACGGCACCCCGTAAACTAACCTGGACCTAGGTTCTGACTCGCTCATGCGCCAGGCTGGTTGAAATGTGCATGGCAGGAATGCTTCTCTCGGAGCAGTCAGTACAGTGTATTTCCGTGCGTCTGCACAGATTCTGGGGTCATAAGTTCCTACTGCCTCCTATCTGCGGTTTTCAGGACCTGCCCCACGGAGCACTTGCATCTCAGCGGGAAGTAGATCACATGTCCCTCGATACTCCCCACTTACCTTTGTTAGCTATTGTCATGGGTTTCCGGAGGAGGGTTTGGATGGGGCCTCGGAAGGAACCTTTGTTTCTCACACGTCCGGGTATAGACTTTCCATTTCACGTTCACTCCTCTGTTGCGATTACTTCTGCCACCCCAGATTTCTTGAAAGCCCAGTTGAAAGCTGCCGAGGTCCTTCTTGTGTCCTGCTTGTGCCTGCCCGTGGCACCCGCTCGTCGAACTGTCAGCTGGCCTCTAACTCCCATATGCGAGAGGCGGGTGGGGAGCTGCAGTCCAGGGATGCTTGTATCGGAGACTCTAGCACAGTGCATTTCGTTGGGGCCTCTGCACCTGAAGTATTTATGCGCTCCGATTCCGTTCATTGAGTGGCTTCCCAGAAGCTACCTTCAAGGAACGCTAGTGACTGGGGTTCACTTGGTCTGCACATCCCTCGAGCCGCCAGGCTTATTTTTATATGATTTCCTGTACCTCTTCTTTTGCGTTTTGCCCGCGAAGTTTAAAGCTCTACTCCAGGAGCGCTTCTTTCTCACCGGAGCTCTCAAGTGCTTTCGTGGCCCTGCTACTCTTCTGTGCAGGGAACCTCGCCCATCCTATCAGTGCGGTTGCGTTGAAAACGGCCGGGCAGCACAGCTGCCCCATCTCAGCGTTAAGTACGTGCATTTCCAAGGCACCTCCTCAGAACAGATCTAACGGCTAGGTTGTAAGGAACTCCCGTAAGAGCAGGGCTAGCTGAAAGCTGCATTCAAGGGCTGTTTGCCTCGGAGAGTGAAGCCCAGGGCAGGGTAACTGAGCTTCCGCACCTACAGTTGACATGAGTTCATGTTGCCTTTTCAGAGGCCTGTGAGTCGCTGCTTTCCGGCAAAGCTTTTTTCCCGTCAGTTACATTGGTCCCATTTCCCTGGAGTGTCCCGCCGCACTTTCACCTATGTCGGCACGGCTTGACGTGAGCGTCTGGTCAGACGCTCCAATGAAGGAAGACTTGCGTCTCACAGTTGACCATAGATGGGTTCCATCGCACCTCCACACCTCCCCGGTGTTAGTGTCTACCAGCACCAAAGAGACGCCCCTCGACAGCTGCAATGCGGGAGAGCTTGGATTTCTGACCTAGGTATAGCGCATTTCCACGGCATGTCCTCACTTCGAGTTGAGCTAGGTTCTAAGTCCCCAGCGAGAGATGCTAGCTGAAAGCTGCATTCAAGGAATGCTTTCTGCTCAGACCTAAGCATGGTACATTTTCCCTGGGTCCCATCACCTGCACCGAAGCAGTTTCTAACTCCTTTCCTAGGAAGGCATGTTAGAGGCTGCCTTCAAGGATCACTTGTGCCTCAGAGTTCGGAAGGGACACTGCCCACGAGTCTCCAACCCTCTCTGGTCTATGTTCCCATGCCGGTTTTGACGAGGGTACTGGAATGCACTCAAAGAACAACGCTTCTGTCTCACGGTGAAGAATAGAGCATTTCAGTGAACCAGGTGGCGTTTCCATTGCAACTCGGCGGGGTGTGTAGGTAGCTTCTTCCTCCCTGCTGTGATGGGCTGGAGGGAAGTTGCACTGCACGACTGCATGGTTCTCTGAGTGAAGAAGAGCACATCTCCACGGCACCCCGTAAACTAACCTGGACCTAGGTTCTGACTCGCTCATGCGCCAGGCTGGTTGAAATGTGCATGGCAGGAATGCTTCTCTCGGAGCAGTCAGTACAGTGTATTTCCGTGCGTCTGCACAGATTCTGGGGTCATAAGTTCCTACTGCCTCCTATCTGCGGTTTTCAGGACCTGCCCCACGGAGCACTTGCATCTCAGCGGGAAGTAGATCACATGTCCCTCGATACTCCCCACTTACCTTTGTTAGCTATTGTCATGGGTTTCCGGAGGAGGGTTTGGATGGGGCCTCGGAAGGAACCTTTGTTTCTCACACGTCCGGGTATAGACTTTCCATTTCACGTTCACTCCTCTGTTGCGATTACTTCTGCCACCCCAGATTTCTTGAAAGCCCAGTTGAAAGCTGCCGAGGTCCTTCTTGTGTCCTGCTTGTGCCTGCCCGTGGCACCCGCTCGTCGAACTGTCAGCTGGCCTCTAACTCCCATATGCGAGAGGCGGGTGGGGAGCTGCAGTCCAGGGATGCTTGTATCGGAGACTCTAGCACAGTGCATTTCGTTGGGGCCTCTGCACCTGAAGTATTTATGCGCTCCGATTCCGTTCATTGAGTGGCTTCCCAGAAGCTACCTTCAAGGAACGCTAGTGACTGGGGTTCACTTGGACTGCACATCCCTCGAGCCGCCAGGCTTATTTTTATATGATTTCCTGTACCTCTTCTTTTGCGTTTTGCCCGGGAAGTTTAAAGCTCTACTCCAGGAGCGCTTCTTTCTCACCGGAGCTCTCAAGTGCTTTCGTGGCCCTGCTACTCTTCTGTGCAGGGAACCTCGCCCATCCTATCAGTGAGGTTGCGTTGAAAACGGCCGGGCAGCACAGCTGCCCCATCTCAGCCGTAAGTACGTGCATTTCCAAGGCACCTCCTCAGAACAGATCTAACGGCTAGGTTGTAAGGAACTCCCGTAAGAGCAGGGCTAGCTGAAAGCTGCATTCAAGGGCTGTTTGCCTCGGAGAGTGAAGCCCAGGGCAGGGTAACTGAGCTTCCGCACCTACAGTTGACATGAGTTCATGTTGCCTTTTCAGAGGCCTGTGAGTCGCTGCTTTCCGGCAAAGCTTTTTTCCCGTCAGTTACATTGGTCCCATTTCCCTGGAGTGTCCCGCCGCACTTTCACCTATGTCGGCACGGCTTGACGTGAGCGTCTGGTCAGACGCTCCAATGAAGGAAGACTTGCGTCTCACAGTTGACCATAGATGGGTTCCATCGCACCTCCACACCTCCCCGGTGTTAGTGTCTACCAGCACCAAAGAGACGCCCCTCGACAGCTGCAATGCGGGAGAGCTTGGATTTCTGACCTAGGTATAGCGCATTTCCACGGCATGTCCTCACTTCGAGTTGAGCTAGGTTCTAAGTCCCCAGCGAGAGATGCTAGCTGAAAGCTGCATTCAAGGAATGCTTTCTGCTCAGACCTAAGCATGGTACATTTTCCCTGGGTCCCATCACCTGCACCGAAGCAGTTTCTAACTCCTTTCCTAGGAAGGCATGTTAGAGGCTGCCTTCAAGGATCACTTGTGCCTCAGAGTTCGGAAGGGACACTGCCCACGAGTCTCCAACCCTCTCTGGTCTATGTTCCCATGCCGGTTTTGACGAGGGTACTGGAATGCACTCAAAGAACAACGCTTCTGTCTCACGGTGAAGAATAGAGCATTTCAGTGAACCAGGTGGCGTTTCCATTGCAACTCGGCGGGGTGTGTAGGTAGCTTCTTCCTCCCTGCTGTGATGGGCTGGAGGGAAGTTGCACTTCACGACTGCATGGTTCTCTGAGTGAAGAAGAGCACATCTCAACGGCACCCCCGACACTAACGTGGACCTAGGTTCTGACTCGTTTATGGGCCAGGGTGGTTGAAATGTGCATTCCAGGAATGCTTCTCTCGGAGAATTCAGTACTGTGTATTTCTTTGCATCTGCACAGATTCTGTGGTCATAAGTCCCTACTCCCTCCTATCTGCCGTTCTCATAGCCTGTCCCCTCGGAAATCTTGTGTATCAGAGGGAAGTACATCACATGTCTCAATATCCTCCACCCTCAGTTTTGGTAAACTGTGTCTTGCGTTTCAGGAAGATGGTTGTGGATAGGACCAGGATAGGAATGTTTTTTTTCTCACACTTCCAAGTATAGGTTTTCGATTTCACCTGGAGTCCTCTGTTCAGATTTCTTCTGACTCCCCCCATATAGTAAAAGGCAGTATGATAGGTGCTGTGTACGAATTTGCGCCTGCTCCTGGCATCTGCTCACCCAGCTTTGATATAGCGTCTAACTTTCATATGTGAGAGACGAATGGGGAGCTGCATTTCAGGAATACTTGTGTTGGAGACTTAAGCAGAGTGCATTTCATTGTGGTCTCTGCACCTAAAGTATATATGCGATCCAATTCCATTAATTGAGTGTCTTCTCAGCTTCCTTTAGGAACACTGGTTCCTTAAATTTACTTGTAGTGCATTTCCCTTGAGCCTCCATGCTTATATTTTTCTGTGTACCTATACCTTTGTCTTTTAGTTTTGCCCCAGGAGTGGAAAGCTTTCTGCAGGAATGCTTCTTTCTCATGGGTAACCCTCTAGTGCTTTCCTGGCCCTTCTCCTTTTCTGTGCAGATACCCTCGCCCAGCATTTAAGTGAGGTTTTTTTTTTTTATGATAGTCACAGAGAGAGAGAGAGAGAGAGGCAGAGACACAGGCAGAGGGAGAAGCAGGCTCCATGCACCGGGAGCCCGATGTGGGATTCGATCCCAAGTCTCCAGGATCGCGCCCTGGGCCAAAGGCAGGCGCCAAACCACTGCGCCACTCAGGGATCCCCGCATTTAAGTGAGGTTACGTGAAAACGGCAGTGCAGCACAGCTGGATTCTCAGCGTTAAGTATGTGCATTTCCAAGGCACCTCCTCACCTATCAGTCTATTTGCTAGGTTGTAACTAACACGCATAAGTGTTGGGTTAGCTGAAAGCTGCATTCAAGTGTTGCTTGCTTCAGAGCGTTAAGCCCAGTGCAGGGTAACTGAGCTTCCGCATCTACTGTTGACATGACTTTCCTCTTTCCTTTTCAGAGGGCTGTGAGTCGCTGCCTCCCAGAAAGGCTTTTTTTCCCTCAGACTCACATAGGTCCCATTTGCCTGCAGTGTCCTCACTTACGTTCATCTATGTTCTAAAGCCTTGATGAGAGAGTCTAGTCAGAATATCCACTGAAGGAAGGCTTGTTTCTCACAGTTGAGCATAGAGCAGTTCCATCTCACCTGCACTCTTCTCTGGAGTTAGTGACTAACAGTACCAATGTGTGCTCCTTGTAAGCGGCAATGTAGGGGAGCTTGGTATTCTAAGTTTGGTGCATTTCCATGGCACGTCCTCACTTCGAGTTAAGCTAAATTCTGAGTCCCCAATGAGGGATGCTAGCTGAAAGCTGCATTCAAGGAATGCTTTCTGGTCAGACTGAAAGAGGGCCTGAGCCCTGAGTCCCGTCACCTACATTGATGTCTTTTCTACCTCCTTTCTCTGGAGACTTGTCAGAGGCTGCCTTCAAGGATCGCTTGCATCTCAAAGTTCTGAAAGAGCACACTGCTCACAAGTCTCCATCCCTCTTTGCTCTATGTTCTCATGCCGGTGTTTGAGAGGGTATTGGAATGCACTCAAAGATTGCTTCTTTGTCACCGTGAAGCATAGAGCATTTCAGTGAACCAGGGGGCATTTCCATTCCACTTTGGCGGGTTTTCAGGTTGCTTCTTCCTCCTGGCTGTGATGGGCTGGTGGGAAGTTGCACTGCATGACAGCTTGTTTCTTTGAGTTTAGAAGAGTGCATTTGCATGGCACCTCGTAAACTAACCTTGAGCTAGATTCTGACTGCCATATAGTCCATGTTAGTTGAAATCTGCATTCCAGGAATGCTTCTCTCGGAGCCTTCAGTACAGTTTATTTCCATTGCATCTCCACAATTTGAGTTAATTTCCTACTCACTCATATTTGAGGTTTTCATGAACTGCCTCCAAGGAACACTTTTTAAAAATTTTTGTAAAGATTTTATTTTTTTATTAGAGACAGAGAGAGAGGGAGAGAGACAGAGAGAGATGCACGCTCCAAGCAGGGTGCCCAACACAGGAGTGGATCCCGTGTCCCCAGGATCATGCCCTGGGCAGAAGCCGGCACCAAACCGCCGAGCCTCTGGGACTGCCCCCAAAGAACACTAGTATATTGGAGGTAGGAATTTCACATATCCCTCAATTCTCCACAGTTACCTTTGATATACGGTGTACTTCGTTTCTGTGAGAAGTTAGTGGATAGGGCCACGGATGGAATGTTTGTTTCTCATGTTTACCTGTATAGAGTTTCCATTTCATGCACACTTGTTTGTTCAGATAGCTTCTGGCTGCCCATATAGTGAAAGGCTCGATGAAAGCTGCTGTGTAGGAAACCTGGTGTACTGGGAAACCTGCAGGGCCATCCCGTGGCACCCACTCACCAAACGTTGATCTGGTTTCTAGCTCTCATTTGTTAGAGTCTAGTGGAGAGCTGTCTTTCAGGAATGCTTGTATAGGAGACTTAAACACTGTGTACTTTATTGTGGCCTCTGCACCTAAAGTGGATATATGTTTTAATTCCATTATTTGAGTGGCTTATCAGAAGCTTCTTTCAAGGAATGCTAGTTTCTCATAGTTCTGTGTACCACATTTCCCTGGAGCCTCCATGTTTATTTTTATATATGTTCCAGTTGCTTTTTTCAGTGGGAGTGGAAAACTTCATTCAAGGAACGCTAGTTTCTCACTGCTATCTATCTATCGTTTTCATTGCACCGTCCCTCTTCTGTGGAGATAGCTGCGACTACTATGTAAGAGAGGCTACACCAAAACTGCAGTGCAGCAAAGCTGATTTCTCAGTTAAGTACAGTGCATTTCAAAGGCCCCTCCTTTCCCCCAGTTCTTTTACGTTCCACTAATCCCATAACATAGGAGCTAGCTGAAGCTGCATTCAAGGTATTCTTGTTTTGGGGAGGTAAGCACAGTGCAGTGTAATAGGGCTTCTGCACCTACTGTCGACAAAAGTTTCATCTCCTTTCTCACAGGGCTATGAGAAGCTGCCTTCAAGAAAGGCTTTTTTCCCCTCAAGGTTATGTACATCCCATTTCCCTTGAGCGTCCACACATATGTTGATATATGTTCTAATGCCTTTATGTGAGAATATAGTCAGAAGCTACACTGACGGAAGGCTTGTTTCTCACAGTTGACCATTGAGCAGTTCAATTGCACCTCCACTTCTCTATGGAGTTTGTTTCTACCACCATGAACGAAACACTCCTTGAAAGCAGCAATGCAGTAGTTTCGTATTCTGAGATAAGAATTGCATGTTTCTATGGCATGTCCTCACTTCGATTTGATCTAGATTCTAACTCCTATATTTGACATTGTTTCTACCTCCTTTCTTTAAGAGTCTTGTCAGAGGCTGCCTTCAAGGATGGCTTGTGTCTCAGTTATGTAGAGCACATTTCCCAGGAGTCTCCACCCTTATTTGGCATATGTTCTCATGGCATTTTTTGAGAGGATATGGGAATGCACTCAAAGAATGCTTCTCTGTCAGTGTTAAGCATAGGGCATTTCCATTCCACCTCGACCGTTTTTGCAGGTAGCTTCTTGTCCTGTCTCCACTGGGCTTGTGGGAAGCTGCACTGCAGGATAGCTTGGTTCTCTGAGTTGGGAATAGCACATATCCTTGGCCCCTCCTTTTTAAAAAAAAGTATTTATTTGTTCTTTAGAGACCGAATGAGAGAGGCAGAGAGACAGGCAGATTGAGGTGCAGGCTCCATGCTGTGAGCCTGACATGGGACACGATCCTGGGGCCCCAGTATCACTCCCTAGGCTGAAGAAGGCAGACGCCAAACTGCTAAGCCACCTGGGCTGCCGTTTCATGGCCCTCCTAAACTAACCTTCAGCTAGGTTCTCACTTGCATTTGTGACAGTCAATTTGAAAGGTGCATTCCATGAATGCTTCTCTCGAAGGCTTTAGTACAGTGTGTTTCCATTGTGACTCCACAACTACTATTGACATAAGTTCCTATTCTCTCATATTTGAGGCTTTCAGGAACTGCCTTCCAGGAACACTTGTTTCTTAGAGTTAAGTATATTACATGTCCCTCAATTTTTTACGCTTGCTTTTGATACATGGTTTTATGTGTTTATGTTAGTTGATAGTGGATAGCTGCACTCAAGTATCGATTGTTTCACACATTTCAGTGAATATCATTTCCTTTTCACTTGACTCATCTGTTTAGATAGATCCTACCTCCACATTGTGAAATGATACTTGCATGCTGCAGTGTAGGAATACTGGGGTATCTGAGTTAACTACCGGGCCTTTCCATCGCACTTTCTGACCTAGTGTTGAGCTGTATTCTAACTCCCATATGTGAGGCTAGTGGAAAACTACATTCATAGAAGCTTTTTTTCTGAGAAGCCCAGTGCCTTGCCACTGCAACTCCACAGCTACTATTGACATAATTCCCTACTCCCTCAGGTGAAAATCTCAGAATCTGGTACAAGGAACCCTTATTTCTTAGAGGTAAGTATATCACATGGACCTTGACCCAACTCCTTTAATTTTGATATATGGTATCATGCCTTTATGTTACAGGGTAGTGGAACGCTGCAAGCAAGGGAAGCTTGTTTCTCTTACTTAATTGCTTAGTATTTCCATTGAACCCCCACTCCTTTGTTGAGAAAATTTCTACCTGCATATTGTGAGTAGATACTTGAATGCTTCACTGTAGGAATGCTGGTGTGCCTGGGTTAACTACAGGGCCTTCCAATGGCAACTTCTCACCCAGGTTTAAGCTAGTTTCTAACTCCCATATGTCAGTGTCTGGTGGAAAACTGCATTCTAGGAATGCTTAATTAGGACATTTGAGCAAACTGAATTTAAAATGGGTCTCTGGAATCCAGGCAAGATGACGAAATAGGAGGGTCCCCAAGTCACCTGCCCACACCACATTACCTATATAACCTTCAACTCATCCTGAAAACCTAAAATTCGGCCTGAGATTTAAAGAGAGAACAGCTGGAATGCTACAGTGAGAAGAGTTCATGCTTCTATCAAGGTAGGAAGACGGGGAAAAAAGAAATAAAGAAACAAAAGGCATCCAAGGGGGAGGGGCCCTGTGAGGAGCAGGGCTAAGGCTGGGGCGAGTGCCCCCAGGACAGGAAAGCCCCGTCCTGGAGAAACCGGAGTTTCACCAATCCTCCCGGACATAAAGGCACTCGCAGAGAGTTAGAGCAGGATCCCAGGAGGGGCGGGGATGCCCTCAGGCTCCCTGGGACACTAACAGAGCACCTGTGCCCCAGGGAGAGCGCACCACACCCCACAGCCGAGCTCCCTAAAGCGCTGCAGCGTGCACACCTCTGGACCCTAAAGCAGCTCAGAGGCGTCTCAGGCTGCGGCTCCGCATGGAGTGGGCTGCACAACCCCGGGAGCAGCTCGGTGGCTCGGCAGAGGCTCCGCCCAGAGGGAGCTGCGCGGCCTGGAGCGTGATTCCAGCAGCGCAGGCCCAGAGGCACAGGGCGCCGGGAACACAGCCCAAGATCCGGCGCTCCCCCCGGGACTGGCAGAGGCCAAGAGGGCCCAGGACAGCAAGGACACTCCTGCCGCCACCGGGCGGCCCCGAGCTGAGAAGATCAGTGACCCTGGCCTGGAGCATCCAGGCCCCTGAGCTTCCAGGCCCCTGCAGACTGAGAGCTCTGTAGTTACTGCGGGAGCGGAATCCAGGGCTCCAGAGCTGGCCGCCACCACCGTTGTTGTTCCTCCTGGGACCTCACAGGGTAAACAATCCCCACTGAGCTTCACAGTGGCCTCACCGGATAATCAGGTTAAACATCTTTTACTGAGCCCTGCACCAGGCAGGGGACTGAGCAGCTCCCCCAAGTGCTAACACATGAAAATCAGCACATCAGGCCCCACCCCTGGAAGACTAGCTTGACCGACAGGGAGAAAACAAATTATTGACCAAGCAACACTGGAAAGTTCCAGAGGAAGTTAAGGGATTTACAGTATACAGAATCAAAGGATACTCCCCCTTGTTTTTTGTTTTTTGATGTCTGTTTGCTCCCCTCCCTTTTTTTCTTTTTTCTTTTCTTCTCTTTTTTTCTCTCTTTTTCTTTTTTTTTCTCTTATTCTTTTCTTCTTTCTCTTCTCTCTTTTTCTTCTTTTCCCAATACAACGTGTTTTTGGCCACTCTGCACTGAGCAAAATGACTAGAAGGAAACCTCACCTCAAAAGAAAGAATCAGAAACAGCCCTCTCTCCCACAGAGTTACAAAATTTGAATTACAATTCAATGTCAAAAAGCCAATTCAGAAGCACAATGATAAAGCTACTGGTGGCTCTAGAAAAAAGCATAAAGGACTCAAGAGACTTCATGACTACAGAATTTAGATCTAATCAGGCAGAAATTAAAAATCAATTGAATGAGATGCAATCCAAACTAGAAGTCCTAACGACGAGGGTTAATGAGGTGGAAGAACGGGTGAGTGACATAGAAGACAAGTTGATGGCAAAGAGGGAAACTGGGGACAAAAGAGACAATTAAAAGACCATGAGGATAGATTAGGGAAATAACAGACAGACTGAGGAAGAAAAATCTACATTTAATTGGGGTTCCCAAGGGCGCCGAAAGGGACAGAGGTCCAGAATATGTATTTGAACAAATCATAGCTGAAAACTTTCCTAATCTGGGAAGGGAAATGGGCATTCAGATACAGGAAATAGAGAGATTCCACCCTGAAAATCAATAAAAAACCTCTCAACACCTCCACATTTGGTACTGAAGCTTGCAAATTTCAAAGATAAAGAGAAGATCCTTAAAGCAGCAAGAGATAAGAAATCTCTAACTTTTATGGGAAGACATATTAGATTAACAGCAGACCTCTCCACAGAGACCTGGCAGGCCAGAAAGGGCTGGCAGGATCTATTCAGGGTCTTAAAAGAGAAAACAATGCAGCCAAGAATACTTTATCCAGCAAGGCTTTCATTCAGAATAGGAGAGATAAAGAGCATCCAAGACAGGCAGGAACTGAAAGAATATGTGACCACCACACCAGCTTGGCAAGAAATTTTAAGGGGGACTCTTAAAATTCCTCTTTAAGAAGAAGTCCAATGGAACAATCCACAAAAACAGGGACTGCATAGGTATCATGATGACACTAAACTTATATCTTTCAATAATAACTCTGAATGTGAATGAGCTTAATGATCCAATCAAAAGGTGCAGGGTGTCAGACTGGATAAAAAAGCAGGACCTATCTAATTGCTGCCTACAAGAGATTGATTTTAGACAGAAGGACATCTAGAGCCTGAAAATGAAAGGTTGTAGAACCATTTACCATTCAAATGGTCCTGAAAAGAAAGCAGGGGTAGCCATCCTTATATCAGATAAACTAAAATTTACCCTGAAGACTGTACTGAGAGATGAATAGGGACACTATATCATACTTAAAGGAACTATCCAAGAAGAGGATTTAACAATCATCAATATATATGCCCCGAATGTGGAAGCTGCCAAATATATCAATTAATAAAGTTAAGACATAGATAATAATACATGTATACTTGGTGACTTCAATCTAGCGCTTTCTACACTCGATAGGTCTTCTAAGCACAACATCTCCAAAGAAACAAGAGCTTTAAATGATACACTGGACCAGATGGATTTCACAGATATCTACAGAGCTTTACATTCAAACGCAACTGAATACACATTCTTCTAAAGTGCACATGAAACTTTCTCCAGAATAGACCACATATTGGGTCACAAATCAGGTCTTAACCAATACCAAAAGATTGGGATCGTTCCCTGCATATCCTCAGACCATATGCCTTGAAATTAGAACTAAATGACAACAAGAAGTTTGGAAGGACTTCAAACGCGTGGAGGTTAAGGACCATCCTGCTAAAAGATGAAAGGGTCAACCAGAAAATTAAGGAAGAATTAAAAAGATTCATGGAAACTAATGAGAATGAAGATACAACCATTCAAAACTTTGGGATACAGCAAAAGCAGTCCTGAGGGGGAAATACATCGCAATACAAGCAACCATCCAAAAACTGGAAAGAACTCAAATACAAAAGTTAACCTTACACATAAAGGAGCTAGAGAAAAAACAGCAAATAGATCCTACACCCAGCAGAAGAAGAGTGTTAATAAAGATTCGAGCAGAACTCAACGAAATTGAGACCAGAAGAAATGTGGAACAGATCAACAAAACCAGGAGTTGGTTCTTTGAAAGAATTAATAAGATAGATAAACCACTAGCCAGGCTTATCAAAAAGAAGAGAGAGAAGACTCAAATTAATAAAATCATGAATGAGAAAAGAGAGATCACTACCAACACCAAGGAAATACAAATGATTTTAAAAACATATTATGAACAGCTATATGCCAATTAATTAAGCAATCTAGAAGAATTGGGCGCATTTCTGGAAAGCCACAAATTACCAAAACTAGATCAGGAAGAAATAGAAAAGGCCAGTAACCTTTTGAACAGGCCAAAAACCAGGGAGGAAATTGAAGCAGTCATCAAAAACCTCCCAAGACACAAAAGTCCAGGCCCAGATGGCTTCCCTGGGGAATTCTATCAAACGTTTAAAGAAGAAACCATACCTATTCTACTAAAGCTGTTTGGAAAGATAGAGAGAAATGGAGTACTTCCAAATTCGTTTTATGAGGTCAGCATCAGCTTAATTCCAAACCAGACAAAGAGACCACCAAAAAGGAGAATTATAGACCAATATCCCTGATGAATATGGATGCAAAAATTCTCAACAGATACTAGCCAATAGGATACAACAGTACATTAAGAAAATTATTCATCATGACCAAGTATGATTTATTCCCAGGACACAAGGCTGGTTCAACACCCGTAAAACAATCAATGTGATTCATCATATCAGCAAGACAAAAACCACGAACCATATGAATCTCTCAATAGATGCAAAGAAAGCACTTGACAAATACAGCATCCATTCCTGATCAAAACTCTTCAGAGTGTAGGGATAGAGGGAATATTCCTCAACATCTTAAAAGCCATCTATGAAAAACCCACAGCAAATATAATTTTCATTGGGGAAACACTGGGAGCCTTTCCTCTAAGATCAGGAACAAGACAGGGATGTCTACTCTCACCACTGCTATTCAACATTGTACTAGAAGTCCTAGCCTCAGCAATATGACAACAAAAAGACATTAAAGGCATTCAAATTGGCAAAGAAGAAGTCCAACTTTCCCTCTTCACAGATGACGTGATACTCTACATAAAAAACTCAAAAGCCTCCACCCCAAGATTGCTAGAACTCATACAGCAATTTGGCAGTGTGGCAGGATACAAAATCCATGCCCAGAAGTCAGTGGCATTTCTATACACTAACAATGAGACTGAAGAAAGAGAAATTAAGGAGTCAATCCCATTTACAATTGCACCCAAAAGCATAAGATACCTAGGAATAAACCTAAGCAAAGAGGTAAAGGATCTATACCCTAAAAACTATAGAACCCTTCTGAAAGAAATTGAGGAAGACACAAAGAGTTGGAAAAATATCCCATGCTCATGGATTGGAAGAATTAATATTCTGAAAATGTCAATGTTACCCAGGGCAATTTATACGTTTCAAAATACCATGGACTTTCTTCAGATAGTTGGAACAAATTATTTTAATATTTGTGTGGAATCAGAAAAGACCCCTAATAGCCAGGGGAATATTAAAAAAGAAAACCATAGCTGGGGGCATCACAATGCCAGATTTCAGGTTGTACTACAAAGCTGTGATCATCAGCACAGTGTGGTACTGGCACAAAACAGACACAATGATCAATGGAACAGAATAGAGAATCCAGAAGTGAACCCTCCACTTTATGGTCAACTAATATTCAACAAAGGAGGAAAGACTCTCCACTGGAAAAAAGATAGTCTCTTCAATAAATGGTGCTGGGAAAATTGGACACATCCACATGCAGAAGAATGAAACTAGACCACTCTTTTGCCCCATACACAAAGATAAACTCAAAATGGATGAAAGATCTTAATGTGAGACAGGATTCCATCAAAATCCTAGAGGAGAACACAGGCAACACCCTTTTTGAACTTGGCCACAGTAACTTCTTACAAGATTCGTCCATGAAGGCAAGAGAAACATAAGCAAAAATGAACTCTTGGGACTTCATCAAGTTAGGAAGCTTTTGCAAAGCAAAAGATGCCGTCAACAAAACTACAAGACAACCTACAGAATGGGAGAAGATATTTGCAAATGACCTATCAGATAAAGGGCTAGTATCCAAGATCTATAATGAAGTTGTTAAACTCAATGGCAAAAAAAAAAAACAACCAATACAATCATGAAATGGGCCAAAGACATGAACAGAAATTTCATAGAGGAAGACATAGACCTGGCCAAGAAGCACATGAGAAAATGCTCCACATCACTGGCCATCAGGGAAATACAAATCAAAACTATAATGAGATACCATCTCACACCATTGAGAATGGGAAAAATTAACAAGCCAGGAAACAACAAATGTTGGAGAGGATGTGGAGAAAGGGGAACCCTCTTCCACTGTTGGTGAGAATGCAAACTCTGGAAAAGTGTGGAGGTTCCTTAAAGAGTTAAATATAGAGCTACCTTATGACCCAGCAATTGCACTACTGGGGATTTACCCCAAAGATACATATGCATTGAAAATATTCGACACCAGCACCCCAATGTTTATAACAACATTATCTACAATAGTGAAACTGTGGAAGCAGCTTGATGTCCTTCAGTAGATGAATGGATAAATATGTGGCATATATATACAATGGAATATTACTCAGCCAGTAGAAAGGATCAATACCCGCCATTTGCTTTGACGTGGTTCGAACTGGAGGGTATTATTGCGAGTGAAGTAAGTCAATCACAGAAGGACAATCATCAGATGGTTTCACTCATACAGGGAATATAAGAAATAGTGAAAGGGCTTAGAAGGAAATTGAGAGAAAATGAGTGGGAAAAATTATAGAGGGTGACAAAAAAATGAGAGACTCCTTCTAGCTGGTCTTCTGGGGGAGGGGCCTGTTGTGCTGATTTTCAGGTGTTAGCACTTGGGGGAGCTGCTCTGCCCCCTCCCTGGTGCAGGGCTCAGTGGGGGTTGTTTACCCCGTGAGGCCCCAGGAGGAACAACCCCAGAGGCGGCAGCCAGCTCTGGAGCCCTGGATTCAGCTCCCACAGTAATTACAGAGCTCTCAGCCTGCAGGGCCTGGATGCTCTGGGGCGGGGCCGCTGATCTGCTCAGCTCGGGGCAGGAGCGTCCTTGCTGTCCTGGGCCCTCCCGGCCTCTGCCTGTCCCAGGGGGAGGCGGGATCCTGGGCTGTGTCCCGGCGCCCTGTGCTCCAGGGCCTGCACTGTTGGATTCGCACTCCCGGTGGCACAGCCCCCTCTGCAGAGCCGCCGCCCGAGCCCCTCTGAGCTGCTCCCAGTGCCACACAGCCCCCTCTGCACGGAGCCTCTTCCTCTGCCCGAGCCCCTCTGAGCTGCTCCCGGGCCTCGCAGCCCCCTCTCCGTGGAGCCTTTGCCCGAGACCCTCCGAGCTGCTTTGGGGTCAATGCATGCGCGCTGCAGCCCTTTAGGGAACTCCGCACACTCTCCTGGGCGCGCAGGTGTCTGTTCGTGTCCCAGGGAGTCCAAGGGCATCCCCACACTCCTGGGGTCCTGCTCCAACTCCCTGAGGGCGCCTTTCCACCCGGGAAGATTGGGAAAGCTCCTGCTCCTCCGGGATGGGGCTCTCCTGTCCTGGGGACACTCTCCCCAGCCTCAGCCAGGCTTCTCGTGGGGCCCCTCCCCCTTGGATGCCTTTTGTTTCTTTATTTCTTTTTTCCCCATCTTCCTACCTTGATAGAAGCGTGAACTCTTCTCACTGTAGCATTCCAGCTGTTCTCTCTTTAAATCTCAGGCCGAATTCATAGATTTTCAGGATGATTTGAAGGTTATCTAGGTAATTTGGTGGGGACAGGTGATTTGGGGACCCTACTCTTCCGCCATCTTGCCCCTCCTCCAAAATGAGAGACTCCTAACTCTGGGAAAGGAACAAAGGGTAGTGGAAGGGGAAGCAGGCGGGAGACATGAGGTAACTGGTTGATGGGCACTAGGATGGCACTTGATGGGATGAGCACTGGGGGTTACACTATATTTTGGCAAACTGAACTTTAATATATAAAAAAGGAAAGAGATGTGTCCTGAGATCTTGTGAGAATTGGAAGAGAGGTCACATGATCTGGATTGAGATCACATAAGATTTGGTGGAGATCTCCCAAGATTTGGTCTGAGATGTCACAAGAATTGCTCTAGACCTCACGAAATATAGATTGAGGTCTCTCCAGATTTGCCCAATATCACACTAGATCTGCTGAGGTCAGAGGCTAGCATGTTCCCATATGGGACGACTCTCATTCAGACCATCCTGAAAATGTCCAAAGCCTAGGAAAGTCCCTGGCTAGATTTCCTGAGAGTTTGCTTGAGCCAGCTCCCTGGCTCCTTGACTTTTCCTCTACTTAATGCCCTGATGGGAGAATCACCTCTCCTCCAATGAGCATAAGAGATGTGGGGCCCCCTCCCTTCCTATTTCAGGGCTTTGATTGGATCCCATAACCAACATGGCTTTTGTGGGATGTGTCATGCCAGGTTACCCCAGGCTCCCCCAAAGAGGAAGGTCAGAGTGTTGGCACTTAGGCCTCACAAGTCAAAGGCTAGGGGAGGGACCATCCCTGCCGAGGTCCCATGAGATTTTTCACTAGCTCTCTACAATTTTTTTTCTATATCTGGCATGATTTTGCCCCATCCCACAAGGGATTTGGGCCCATTTCACACCACTGGGCTTTGAGGTCCGATGATTGTCCTGATTCTCCTGAGATTTCATCCTAGCATTCCTGTGACATAAGCAGAGAATTGGTGAGATGTGCCTTTAGCCTACATGATATCACCCTAAGAACAAGTTGGTGTATTTTGGGTTTGGGGGTCTGGGAGGTGAACAAACAAATTAGCCTTATTGCTTTGTGACACAGAGAAAGCCCTACGGAGTGGAGCCTGCCTGCATGTTCCTGCATCCTGCTCTGTGGCACAGGAACTATTCTTTCTCCACCTCACCTCCAGTTTCTATCCCCTCTAGTCTCCTTGGGAGAAGAGTCATGGGGGCCAGTTAGTCCTGCAGTCAGTGCTCCCTTGTTACACTCACTTCACCCAGGAGGGCTGACACAGATTGTGTTCTCAATGAGACACCTATGTGCCTTGCTGCATGTCATTTTGGGGAGCATTTTTCAAAGTGGAAATGCTAGTGTTCAGGCCTACTGTGGCATGTGCCAACCCTCCAAGCTTCAGAAGCACCCATCAGGCTCTGTTTGAGATTGTCAGTTTCTCCAAGGGGCTAGGGAAATGTCACCAAGGTGAGGAGTTTTTAGGGCTGAGATGTTACTGGCAAGGCTTGAGATCACAGGAGACATGGAGGATATTTCATGAGATAGGGCCTGGTAACTTGAAGGTTAGCTCATCCAATGGGACTGAGATCACGTGAGATTTAATGGAGATTTCCAAAGATTTGGTGTGAGATCGCGCAATACTAGATGTAGATCTAACAAGATTTGGATAGAAGGGACTTGATGTGGAGGCGATTTCACCAGTCGTGGACCAAGATCACGTGAAATTTCTTGGCAATCTCATGAGTTTTGGAAGGAAATCTCATGATATTGCCATGGAAATCACATGAGACCTGGATGGAAATCACTCGAGGTTTGGTGGAGATCACTCCAGGTTTGAACACTATCACTCTAGATCTTCTGAGGGCAGAGGACGGGGTGTTTCTGTGGGGGGTGGCTCTCACAGACTGTGGTCTTATGTCCCAAGCCTAGGAAGCCCTGGGGAGACTTCATGAGCATTCGTCCAAACCAGCTCTCTGGATACTTGACTATTGCTCTATCCAATGTCCTCCTGGGTGGATTGCTTCTCCTGCGATGAGCATAAGAAGTGTGGGGAGGCCTCCTTCTGCATTTCAGGGCTTCCGTGGAGCCCCATCACCACAATGGCTTAGTCAGGCTGAATGCTATGCCAAGTGACCCCAGGCCCAGGCTCCCCTAGAGAGCATCCTCAAAGAGATAGCACTTAGGACTCACAGGCACCAAGGCTAGGGGAGGGCCCAGCCCTGATGAGATTACAAGAGCTTTTTCACTAGCTCTCTAGGGATTTTTTTTTCTAGATCTGGCTTGATTTGACCCACCTCTCAGGTACTTGGGCTCAGTTTCCTCTAGTGGGGTTTGGGGCCCAAGGATTGTTCAGATTTCCTAAGTTTTCATCAGAGCATTCCTGCGAGGTGGGCAGAGAATTGGCATGATGCCCCCCAATTGGACACAAGATCCTGCTGAAGAACCAGTTGGTGTCTTTTTGGGCTTTGGAGTCTGCAAGGCAAACACATCAGCCTTAAGGTTTTGCAACACTGGGAAAACCCCCAGGGTGAGCACCTTCCTGTGTGCTCCTGTGTCCTCCAAGGCACAAGACCTGTTCTTTCTCCACCTGCCCTCCCATTTCTTCCCTTCCAGTCTCCTGGGGAGAAGAGTTATAGGGCCTATTGGTCCTGCAGTCATGCTCCCTTGTT
This sequence comes from Canis lupus baileyi, assembly GCF_048164855.1. Lineage (NCBI taxonomy): Eukaryota > Metazoa > Chordata > Mammalia > Carnivora > Canidae > Canis > Canis lupus. Next base: position 74,837,193 of record NC_132876.1, on the reverse strand, counting down.
ATGCCCACTTCACCCAGGAGGTGGCACACAAGTGGTTCGGGATGAGATGCCTTGCGTGCCTTGCTTCATGTCATTTTTGGAGGCATGTATGAAAGCAGAAATGCTGTCAGTCATGCCCTATGCATGTACCATTCATCCAAGCTTCAATAGCACCCATAAGACTCTGTTCAGTATTGTCAACTCCTCCTAGGGGCTTGGGAAGTGTCACGAGTGATGGGAGGATTTTTGGTCAGGAGATCTCGCTGGCAATGGCTGAGATTTCACGAGACCTGCAGGAGTTCTCATGAGATAGGGCTTGAGATCATGTGAGACTTGGAGGTAATGTCACACGATGTGGACTGTGATCACTTGAGATTTGTTAGAGATCTCCCAAAATTTGGTGTGGGATCATAAAAGACTTGCTGGAGATCCCATGAGATTTGTACTGTGATCATGTGAGATTTGGCGGATATCTCACGAGATTTGGTTGGAAATCACATGAGACTTGGATAGAAATTATGCAAGATTTGGTAGCTGTCTTTTGAGATTTTGTCTGTGATCACGTGGGATTTGCTGGAGATCTCAAGAGTTTTGGACCAAGATCTTGTGGGACTGGAGGTAATCGCACAAGATGTGGACAGAGATCACGTGCGATTTGTTGGAAATCTCAACATGATTTGGATGGAAATATAACAGTTCCCTCCAGTGGGTTTGAGGTCCAAGGATATTCCAGATGCTCCTGAGATTTCTTCTGAGCATTCCTGCCTTGTAGGCGGATAATTGGCGACATGCACCCCCAAGAGGACACGAGATCCAGCTAATGATGGAGGTTGTGTCTCTTTGAGTTCCAGTGGCCTTTTAGGCCAACACACACAGCCTCAATGCATTGCTACAGCTGGAATTCCCCCAGGGTGATTCCCGCCTGTGTGCACCTTTGTCCTGTTCTGGAGCACAGGTCATCTATTCTTTTTTTCTTTTGTCCTCCCATTTCTATATCCTCTGGTTTCCTGGAGAGAAGAGCCACTAGATCCGTTGGTCCTGTAGTCAGTGCTCCCATGTCACAAACTTCACCCAAGAGGCTGACTCACCATGATCTCATGGTGAGATCCCTTGTTACCATGCTTCAGGTCATTTTGGGGAACTGAGGTCACACGAGTTTTTGTGGAAATCTCATGAGGTTTGGATGTAAATCACTGGACAATTGCTGGAGTTCTTCCCATATTTGATCCATATCATACAATACTCGCTATAGACCTCATGAGATTTGGACCAAGATCTTGTGAGAATTAGAAGTGATCTCATGAGATATGGACCAACATCACACAAGATTTGGTGGAAATACCACAAGATTTGGATGGAAAGCACACAAGAGTTGGATGGAAATCACTTGAGATTTGGTGGAGCTCCTCTGAGATTTATACTGAAATCTTGCCAGATTTGCCCCAATATCAAGATAGATATGCTGATGGCTCATTCCTGTGGTAGGCAATGCCCAGTCAATCATCTTGTAATGTCCAACACCTAGGAAATTCCCCAGGGAGACCTCATGAGTGTTCACCTGAGCCAGCTCCATGGCTTCTTGACTATTCCTCTACCTAATACCCTCCTGGGAGAATCACCTTTCCAAAAATGAGCATAAGAGACATGGGCCACCTCTTCCCCTATTTCAGGGCTCCAATTGGACTCCATCACTACCATGGCTTCTGTTGGCAGAGTGCCATGCAAGAGAACCATGGGGTACCCCAAAGAGGAATGTCACAGTGCTAGCACTTAGACCTCACAGGCATCCAGGCTAGGGGAGGGCCCTTCCCTGCTGAGGTTCCATGAGCTTTCTCCATACCTAACCTCCCTAGAGATTTTTTTCTAGGTATAGCACTATTTGACCCCACATCACAGGGGACTTGTGCCCAGTAACCACTAGTGGACTTTGAGGTCACAGGATTGTCCAGATTCCCCTGAGATTTCACCTGAGCATTCCTGCAAGGTAGGCAGAGTATTGGCAAGATGTGCCAAAAGAAGAGATCCGGCTAAGAATGGAGGTGTGTTTGTTCAGGTTCTGAGGGCCTGTGAAGCCAACACAGACAGCCTTAATGCCTTGTGACACTGGGAAAGTAGGGGATCATCTACCTGTGTGCTTCTTTGGCTTGCTCTGGGTCCTTTCTCCACCTGTCCTGTTTCTATTCCCTCTGCAGAGCAGAGATTTGCGGGCCATTGGTCCTGCAGTCAGTGCTCCCTTGTTATACCCAATTCACCCAGGATCCTGACACACAAGGGCTTTCAGGATGAGACCTTTTGTGTGCCTTGGTGCAAGTCATTTGGGGAGTATTTGTGAAAGCAGAAATGCTGTCAGTCATGGCCTATTGTGACATGTACCATCCCTCCAAGATTCAGGAGCACCATCAACCTCTGCTCAAGTTTGTCAGCTTCTCCCAGGGGCTGTGGAAGTGTCACCTGGTATGTGGGGATTTAGGCCCACATTCTTGCTGGCAAGGGCCAATTTCACAATTTCACTTAGGAGGATACCTCACAGGATGAGGCCTAAGATCAAGTGAGGCTTGGAGGTGAGCTCATATGATATGCCTGATAACATGCAAGAGTTGGTGGAGATCACCCAAGATTTGGTCTGAGATTTGCTGGAGTTCTCACAAGATTTGGACCAATATCTCACAAGTCACGAAGGCGATCTCACAAGTTGTGGACTGAGATCACACGAGATTTGTTGGAAATCTCACAAGTTTTAGACTGAGATCACGTGGGACTCAGTGGAAATCTCATGAGATGTGGATGGAAATCACAGGAAATCTATATGGAAATCACTTGAAATTTGGTGATCTCCCAAGATTTGTTCTGAGATCACACAAAATTTGCTGGAGATCTCACAAGATTTGGACCAAGATCTCTCAAATTTTGGAGGCAATTTCACGTCACATGGACCAACATTATGCAATATTTGGTGGAAATATCACCAGATTTGGATAGTGATATCATGAGAATTGGAGGCGACCTCATGAAACATGGTCCGTGATCACATGAGATTTGGTGGAATACTCACAAGATTTGATTAGAAATCTCGCAAGACTTGGATGGAAATCACTTGAGATTTGGTGGAGATGTCTGGAGATTTGGACTGAGATCTTGCCAGATTTGCTCCAGTATCACCGTAGATATGCTGAGGGCAGAGGCTGGCTCATTCCTGTGGTAGGCAATGCTCAGATCATCCTGTAATGTCCAAGGCCTAAGAAAGTCCCCAGGGAGATTGCATGAGCATTCACCCAAGCCAGCTCCCTGGCTCCTTGACTATTCCTCTATCCAATGCCCTCCTGGGTGGATTGTCTCTCCTGCAATAAGCATAAGAGATGTGGGGCCCCACCTTCCCCATTTTAGGGCCTTGATTTGACCCCATCACCATGTCTTCTGTGGGCTGAGTACCATTCTAGGAGACACCATGCTCCCCTAAAGTGGAATTCAGAGCGTTAGCACTTAGGCCTCACAGGCAACAAGTCTAGGGAAGGGCCCAGCTGGACTGTGGGACTATGAGCTTTCTCCCTATCTCTCTAGAAGTTTTCTCTAGGTGTGGCATTTTGACCTCACCTCTCAGGGGACTTGTGCCAATTTCCTGCCAGTGGGCTTTGAGGTCAGTGGATTGTCAAGATGCTCCTGAGATTTCTTCTGAGCATTCCTGTGACATAGGCAGAGAATTGGTGAGATGCACTCCAAGCAAACATGAGATCCCTTTCTGCACTTGATCATGACTTTTTGGGTTTGGGGGATCTTCAAAGTGAACTCATCAGCCTTAATGCTTTGCCATACTGGGAAAGCTCCCATGGGAGGAGGCTGCCTGTATGCTCCTATGTTCTACTCTAGGGCACAGGCTTCACAGGCACCAAGGGTAGGGGATATCCCAGCCCTGCTAACGTCCCATGAGCTTTCTCCCTAGCTCTCTAGAGATTTTTTTCTAGGTCTGCTGTGATTTGGCCCCGCCTCTCAGGGGACTAGGACCAAGTTATCACCAGTGGGATTTGAGGTCTGAGGATTGAACAGATTCTCCTGAGATTTGTTCTCAGGAGAGGACACGAGATCCAGCTAAAGATGGAGGTAGTGTCTCTTTGGGTTGCAGGGGCCCTGTGAAGTCAACACAGATAGCCTTAACACATTGGGACACTGGGAAGGCACTCACGGGGGAGCTTGCCTGTGTGCTCCTGTGTCTTGCTCTGGGTTACAGAGTACTTGTTCTTTCTCACCTGTCCTCCTGTTTCTAACACCTCTGATTTGCTGGGGAGAAGAGCCACTGGACGCATTGTTCCTCCATTCAGTGTTCCCCAGTCATGCCCACTTCACCTAGGAGGCTTACATACCAGAGCATTTTGGGTGAGACCCCTTGTTTTCCATACTTCAGGTTGTTTTGGGTGGCTTTTATCAAAGTGATAATGCTGGCAGTGGTAGCCACTCCAGCCATGTGACATCACTCCAAATTTCAGGGGTTCAAATCAGGCTCTGTGATGGATTGTTAGCTTCTTCTGAGAGCCAAGGAACTGTGAACAAGGATGCGGGGCATTCAGGCCTGAGATTTTGCTGGCAAGGCTTGACTTCCCGTGAGACTTGGAGATGTCAAGAGATGGAGCCTGAGATCATGCAAGACTTGGAGGTGAGCTCACGTGATGTGTACAAGGTTCACACAGGATTTGGTGATCACCTAAGATCTTTTTTCTGAGATCATGAGAGTCTTGCTTGAGATCTCACCAGATGTGGACTGAGAACTTGCGAGATTTGGTGGAAATCTCATGAGATTTGGATGGATATCACATGAGACTTGGAGTCAGTCTCCCGAGATGTCACTTGAAATCACACAAGATTTTGTGGAGCTCTCTCGATATTTGTAGCAAGACACAGAAGATTTGCCACAATAGCATGTGACATCTGTTGAAGGCAAAGGCTGGAATGTTTCACTGTTTGGCAACACTGTCTCAGAGTGTTGTGAAATGTATAAAGCCTAGGAAAGCCCCCAGAGAGATTTCCCATGTGTTAGGCTGAGCCAGATTCTGGGCTCCACCTAATGCCCGTCTGGGTGGATTGCCTCTCCTGCAATGATCATAAGGGTCGTGGGGGCCCTCCTTCCCCATTTCAGGTGTCTGATTGGACTCCAACACCACAGTGGAATCTGTGGGCTGAGTGCCATGCCAGGTGGTTCCAAGTTCCCTCAACAGGAATGTCAGAACGCTAGCACTTGGGTCTCACAGGCATCAGGTCTAGGGGTGGTTTCTGCCCTGCTGAGGGCCCATGAGTTTTCTCCCCAGGTCTCTAGAGAGTATCTCTAGATCTGTCGTGATTTGGCTCCACCTCTCAGGGGACTTGGGCCCAGTTCTCACCAGTGGGATTTGAAGTTTGAAGATTGTCCAGATACTCCTGAGATTTTGTCTGAGCATTCCTGCAAGGTAGGTAGAAAATTGTTAAGAAGTGCCTCAAGGGGACACAAGATCCAGCTAGGAATGAGTTGGTGTCTTTTTGTGTTTTTGTGGGCTGAAAGTCAAACACAGACAGCCTTAATGATGACACTGGGAAGAACCCCTGGCGGGGGGAACTTGTAGGAGTTCCCTATCAGTTCCATAGCTGATCCTATGTCCTGTTCTGGGGCACAGGGTCTGTCCTTTCTCCTTTTTTCCTCCTGCTTCTATCCCCTCCTATGTTCTGGAGAGAAGAGCCATGGGGGTTGTTGGTCCTGCAGTCATGCTACCTTGCTACACCCACTTCACCAAGGATGCTGACTCTCCAGGGTGTTTGAGATGAGACCCTTTGTGTGCCTTGCTGCATGCCATTTCAGGAGCATTTTTGAAAGTGGAATGCTGACAGTTGTGGCCAAACATGGCATGTGCCATCCCTCCAAGCTTCAGGAGCACAAATCAGGCTCTGCTAGGGACTGTCAGCTCCTCCCAAGAGCCGGGGAAATCTGATCATGGATGCTGGGCTTTTAGGCCTGAGGTCTTGTTTGTGAGGCTGGAAATTGTAAAAGATTTGGTAATCTAATGAGATGGGGCCTGAGATAACTTGAGAGTTGGAGGCATGCTCATGTGATGTGGACTGAGGTCACATGAGATTTGGTGGAGATCTCCCAATATTTTGGCTGAGATCACTTGAGACTTGCTGGAGATCTCACGAGATTTGGACTGAGATCTCACAAGACTTGGAGGTGATCTCAGGAGACAGGGACCAAGATCACACAATATTTGGTGGAGATTTCCAATAATTTGGATTGAGATCACGTGAGATTTGCCCCAATATCACACAAGATTTTTTTTAGGGCAGAGGCCAGTGTGTTCCCCTGGGGATGGACTCTCATCAGACTGTTCTGAAAATGTCCAAAGCCTAGGAATGCCTCTGGGGATATTTTCTGTGTGTTTTGCAGAGCTAGATCCCTAGTTCCTTGCCTATTCCTTTATGTAATGCCCTCCTGGTTGGATCACCTCTCCTGCAATGACCATAGGAGATGTGGGGCACCCTCCTTCCCCATCTCATGGCTCTGACTGGTCCGTAACACCACCATGGCCTCTGTAGGTTGAGTATCATGCCCAGTGATACTTTGGATCCCCCAAAGAGGAAGGTCGTCAGAGTGTTTGCACTTAGTCCTCGGAGGTAACAAGCCTAGAGGAGGGCCCAACCCTGCTGAGGTCCCGTGAGCTTTCTCCCTAGCTCTCCAGAGATTTTTTCTAGAGTTGGTGTGATTTGGCTTCACCTCTCAGGGGACTTGGACTTAGTTACCGCCAGTGGGGTTTGAGGTATGAATATTGTCTAGATTATCTTTAGTTTTGGTCCCAGAAATCTTGCAAGTTAGCCATATATTTGGTGAGATGGGTCCCAAGAGGACACGAGATCTGTGTTAGGAATGAGGTGTCATCTCTTAGTTTTGTTGGGAGACAAACAGTCTTTAAGGGTGGAGAGACTCAGAAAACTACCAGGAAGATCCTACTTCACATGTCATGGTCTGGGCCACAAGGCCTCTTCTTTCTTCTTCTGCCATCCTGTCTCTATCACCTCCAGTTTCCTGGGAAGAGGAGCCCTGGGGACCACTGGTCCTGCTTTCAGTGCTCCTTTGTCCACCCACTTCCCCTAGGAGGGTGAATCCCCAGGGTGCTTGGGGTGAAACCCCTTGGGTCTTTCTGCATGGCATGTTGGGGAGCATTTCTGAAAGCTGAAATGCTGAAGGTTGTACCCAGTCATGGTATGTACCATCCCTACCTCCTTAAGGAGCCCAACATAGGCTCTGCCAGGGAGAGCCAGCTCCTGCCAAGGGCCTGGATCCATGGTCAGAGATGCACAGGGTTCAGTACCTAGATTTCAATAGCTTGGCTTTAGTTCTCGTGAGACTTGTGCTTCTTACAAGATCTGGAGTGAGATCAGGCAAGACTTTGAGGATATCTCAAGAGATTTGGTCTGAGATCTCAGATATTTGTAGTGAGATGGTGAGGCTTGGAGGAGAACTCATGAGACTTGGGGTAAGACTCTGGGAGATCTGGACTGTGATCATGGGAGCTTTGGAGGAGATCTCATGAGATTTGGGCTGAAACCTGGTGAGATTTGGATTGATATCTTGTTAGCCCTGGAGGAAGTCTCACGGGGCTTGTGGCTGAGAAGTCAGGGGATTGGGACCGAAATCACCCCAGATTTGCCCCTTTGCTGATCTAGTGGGATTTTCTGATCCCTTTAGATCAGAAAAGGCAGGAACTGGCTTGTTCCTGCAGGTGGTGACCCTCACCCAGACTGTCCTGAAATGTCCAAAGGCTGGGAAAGCCCCAAGGCACCTTACTGTGTTTCCCTAGGAGGCAGCTCCCAAGCCCCTTGCCTCTTCCTGTACCTAATGCCCTCCTGGGTGGATTGCCTCCCATGTACTGACAGGAAGAGCCCAGGAGGCCTATTCCTGTTTCAGGGCTTCAGTTGGGCCTCCACTTCAGAATGACATCTGTGGCTTCAGTGGCATGCCCAGTGTTCCTAGGCTTCCCAAACGGGAATGTTGGGGTGCTATCTCTTAGGCCTCGCATGTATCCAACATCAGGATGTCCCAGCCCAGCTGAGGTCCCCTGACATTTCACCACAGCTCTAGGGAGATTTCAATCTAGATCTGGTGAAGTTTGCTCCTACCTCTCAGGGGACTGGGGTCAAGTTCCCAGGGTGGGCTTTGCCCCTGGTGAGATTTGTGCAGATCCTCAGGAGATTTAGTCCAAAATTCCTGTGAGGGAGCTATACCATTTGCGAGACTTGCCCTGAGATTACAGGAGATCTTGCTGAGGAAATAGGAGTCATATATTTCTTTTTTCTGGAGTGTTGTAAGACAAACAGAGCCACCCTTCATAAGTTGACAGACTGGGAAAGCCCCCAGGGAGCCTGCCTGGGTGCTGACATGTCCAGCTCTGGGACACATAACTTTTTCCTTCTCCTCCTGCCCTCCTGTTTCTGTCCTCTCCAGTTTCATGTGAATAGGAGTCCACAGGAAGCATTCATCCTGAATTCAGTGCTCCCTTGTTATGCCAACTTCACACAGGATACTTGTAACAGCAGGGATTGGCATGTAAGACAAAATGTCTTCCTGCAGGTTGTCAGGGAATCTTTCTGAATCTGGAAGTCTTGGAAGTTGAGCCCAATCATGAAATATGCCATATCCATCTACTTAAGGAGCACAAAGCTGGATCTACTAGGAAATGCCACCTCCTCCTCAGGGCCAAGCAGCTTTGGCCAGCAAGCTCAAGAGGTATGGCCCTATATCTCACTGGCTGTGCCAGACATCTCTTGAAGTTGGGGTGAGAGTCACAAGATTTGGACTGAGATTACATGAGATTTACTCCCATATTACTCAAGATCTGGCAAAGACAGGAGATGACTTCTTCCTGCAGGTGCCAAGTCTCACAGAGAGGCTCCTAAACTGTCAAAAGCCTAGGAAAGTTCATTTTTTGCTTTTGTTTCCTTTGCCTTCATAGATGAATCTTGCAAGAAGTTGCTGTGGCCACGTTCAAAAAGGGTGTTGCCTGTGTTCTCCTCTAGGATTTTGATGGATTCTTGTCTCACATTTAGATCTTTCATCCATTTTGTGTTTATCTTTCTGTGTGGTGTAAGCAAATGGTCTAGTTTGTTTCTTCTGCACGTGGCTGTCCATTTTTCCCAGCACCATGGGAAGAGACTGTACATTTTCCAGTGAATAGTCTTTCCTGCTTTGTCAAATATTAGTTGACCATAGAGTTGAGGGCCCTTTTCTGGGTTCTCTATTCTGTTCCATTGATATATGTGTCTGTTTTTCTGCCAGTACCACACTGTCTTGATGATCACAACTTTGTAGTACAACTTGAAATCCTGCATTCTGATGTCCCCGGCTCTGGTTTTCTTTTACAATATTCTGCTGGCTATTCCAGGTCTTTTCTGATTCCACACAAATCTTAAGATGGTTTTTGCCAACCATCAGACCTGATTTGTGACCCATTATGTGGTCTCTTCTGGAGAAAGTTCCATGTGCACTTGAGAAGAATGTGTATTCAGTTGTGTTCAGCTGGAAAGTTCTGTATATATCTGTGAAATCCATCTGGTGCAGTGTATCATTTAAAGCTCTTGTTTCATTGGAGATGTGCTTAGAAGAGCTTTCATTTGCAGAAAGTGCCGTGTTGAAGTCTCCCCGTTTTAGTGTATTATTATCTAAGTATGTCTTAACTTTGGTTATTAATTGATTGATATAATTGGCAGCTCCCCCATTAGGGGCATAAATATTCATGATTGTTAGGTCTTCTTGTTGGATAGACCCTTTAAGTATGATGATATAGTGTCCCTCTTCATCTTTTACCACAGTCATTGGGATAAACTTTACTTTTTCTGATATGAGGATTGCTACTCCAGCTTTCTTTTGAGGTCCATTTGAATAGTAAATTATTCTCCAACCTTTCATTTTCAGGCTGGAGGTTTCCTTATGTCTAAAATGAGTCTCTTGTAGACAGAAAATAGATGGGTCTTGTTTTTTTATCCAGTCTGGAAACCTCCGTCTTTTGATGGTATCATTTAGCCCATTCACATTCAGAGTAACTATTGAAAGATATGAATTTAGTGTCATCATAATACCTATTCAGTCCCTGTTTTTGTAGATTATTTCTTTAGGCTTTCCCTTTCTTTTACAGGGTCCCCCTTAATATTTCTTGCTGAGCAGGTTTGGTGGTCACATAGTCTTTCAGTTTCTGCCTATCTTGGAAGCTCTTTATCTTTTCTTCTATTCTGAATGAGGGCCTTGCTGGACAAAGTATTGGCTGCACGTTCTTCTCATTTAGGACCCTGAATATATCCTGCCAGCCCTTTCTGGCCTGCCAGATTTCTGTGGAGAGGTTTGCTGTTAATCTAGTATTTCTCCCCGTACAAGTTAAGAATCTCTTGTCTCTCACTCCTTTAAGGATTTTCTATTTATCTTTGGAACTTTCAAGCTTCACTCTTAAATGTCAAGGCATTGAATGTTTTTTACTGATTTGTGGGGGCCATAGCCCGGGTGGCTCAACGGTTTAGCACTGTCTTCAGCCTGGTGCGTGATCCTGGAGACCTAGGATCGAGTCCCACACCAGGCTCCCTGCATGGAGCCTGCTTCTCCTTTAGCCTTTCTCTCTCTCTCTCTCTCTCTCTCTCTCTCTCCTCTGTGTGTGTGTCTCTCATGAATAAATAAATAAATAAAATCTTTCAAAAAAAGATTTTTTGGGGAAACCTCTTTATCTCTTGGATCTGAATGCCTGTTTCCCTCCCCACGTTAGGGAATTTCTCAACTATGATTTGTTCAAATATGCTTTCTGGCCCTCTTTGTCCCTGTCAGCATTTTCTGGAACTCCAATTTTATGTAGATTCTTCTTTCTGAGGCTATCATTTATTCCCCTTAACCTTCTTAGAATTAGTTATATGATACATTTTCTATGCTTCCACACATTTGAAAACTATTCTAACATTATGAAATAGATTTTAGTTGAAAGATGCTTTCTACACAGATTTTTTTTCTCATAGTTATGTTTTTGACACATTCCCTCTGTGTTCACACATACATTGGAAAATGCTCCAATCTTCATTGTTAAAGTAGATATTAGTTAAATGACTGTTTCTATGCAGGTTTCATTCTTAGAGCTAAGTATATGACACATTATTTATGCTTCCACACATACATTAGAAACCTTCTATGTTCATCAAAAAGATGTTACTTGAAAGAAAGTTTCTTTTTATTTTAATTATTCATGACAGACACACAGAGAGAGGCAGAAACATAGGCAAAGGGAGAAGCAGACTCCATGTGGGGAGCCCAATGTGAGACTTGATCCCAGGACTCCAGGGTCACACCCTGAGCTGAAGGCAGACACTCAACCACTGAGCCAGCCAGGGATCCCAAAAGAGTTTCTATGCACACTGTTCTTTCTTAGAGTTCAGTATATTCTATATTATTTACACTTCATCACATACAATTTGTTGTATATTTTTTATTGGAGTTTGATTTGCCAACCTATAGTATAGCACCCAGTGCTCATTCCGTCGAGTGCCCTCCTCAGTGTCTATCACCCATTAACCCCATCCCTCTGCCCACCTCCCCTTCCACTACCTCTTGTTAGTTTCCTAGAGTTAGGAGTCTCTCATGTTCTGTCACCCTCTCTGATATTTCCCACTCATTTACTCTACTTTCCTCTATAATCCGTCACATACATTTTGAAAATGCTTCTACATTTATGAAAGAAGGTATTAGATGAAAGATGCTTTCTACTTTTAACGTTTGGTAGAATTTGCCTGGTAAGCCAACATACCTTGGACTCTTATTTTTTGGGGAGGTTTTTGATCAATGATCCAGTTCCATTGCTGGTTAATGTTCATGTTTTCTATTTCTTCCTTTTTCTGTTTTGGTAGTTTATACATTTCCAGGAATGCACAAATTTCTTCTAGATTGCCTAATTTGTTGGCATATGGTTGCTCATAATATTTCAAGGAGAAATAATACCTGTCCTACTGAAGCTATGCCAAAAAATAAAAATGGAAGAAAAACTTCCAAACTTCTTCTGTGAGGCCAGGATTACTTTGATCCCAAGATCAGAAAAACACCCCATGAAAAAATTAGAGATCTGTATCCCTGATGAACATCAATGTCAACATACTCAGGTTACTATCCAACAAGATCCAGCAAACATTAAAAAGGATTATTAGTCACCATCAGATGGGATTTATTCCTGGGAAGCAAGGGTGGTTCACCATTTGAAAATCAATCAACTTGATAGATCACTTTAATAAAAGAAAGGACAAGAGCCATATGTTTCTCTCAATTAATGTAGAAAAAGCATTTGACATATACTTATTTCTTTTTTGAAACTCTTCTAAGTGTAGTAATAGAGGAAATATACCTCAATATCACAAAAACCATCTATAAAAAACCCTCAGTGAATATCCTTCTACATGGTGAAAAACTTTTCCCCTAAAGTCAGGAACAGGATAGGGAGGGGTGCCCACTATCACCAATGTTGTTCAACATAGTACTAGAAGTCTTAGCCTCAGCAATCAGACAACAAAAATAAATGAAAAGCATTCAGATTGACAAAGAAGCTAAATTCTCACTCTTGACAGATTACATGATACTTTATGTGGAAAACCCAATAGACTCCACTCCAAAATTGCTAGAACTCATATAGAGACTTAGCAACATGGAAGGTTACAAAATCAATGCATAGAAATCAGTTTCATTTCTATACACTAACAATGAGAGACAAGAATGACAAATTAGGGAATTTATCTATCCTATTTATAGTTGCACAAAACATCATAAGATAACTAGGACTAAGCCTATCTGAAGAGGTAAAAGATCTATATTCTAAAAACTACAGAACCCCTATGAAAGAAATTGAGGAAGACACAGAGATGTAAAAGCACTCCATACTCATATATTGGAAGTGTAAATATTGCGAAAGTGTCTATACTATCCAGAGCAGTCTACACATTCAGTGAAATCTCTGTCAAAATACCCCGGACATTTTTCACAGAACTGGAACAAATAACTCTAAAATTTGTATGAAACCACAAAAGATCCCAAAAGCCAGAAGAACTTTGAAAAGAAAACCAAAGCTGGGGGCATCATAATGCCAGACTTCAAGCTATTAAAAAAAGCTATAATCATTAAGACATTATTGTGCTGGCATAAAAACAGACAAATAGATAAAAGGAACTTCTGTTCCAAAATGGACCCTCAAATTTATGGTCAACTAATCTTTGACAAAGCAGGAAAAACTATCCACTGGAAAAAGGAAGTCTCTTCAGTAAATGGTGCTGGGAAAATTGGACAGCTACATGTAGAAGAATGAAACTAGATCACTTTCTTGCACTGTACACAAAGTTAACTGAAAATGGATAAAAGAGCTAAATGTGAGACAAGAATCAATCAAACTCCTAGAGGAGAACACAGGCAGCAATTTGACCTTGGCCCCAGCAACTTCTTGCAAGCAAGTCACCAAAAGCAAAAATTGAGACTTTTTGAAGATAAAAATATTCTGCACAGCAAAAGAAACAGTTGACAAAACTAAAAGGCAACTTACAGAATAAGAGAAGATATTTGTAAGTGTCTTATCAGATATAGGCTTAGTATCTAAGATATATAAAGAATTTACCAAACTCAACATCCAAATAGCAATTAATCCCTCAAAAAATGGGCAGAGGACATGAACAGACATTTCTCCAAAGAAGACATACAAATGTCCAACAGACAGATGAAAAAATGCTCCACATCACTTGGCATCAGAGAAATACAAATCAAAATCACAATGAGACATCAGTCAAAATGGCTAAAACTAACAAGAGAAGAAACAACATATGTTGGCAAGGATGCAGAAGAAGGGGAACCCCCTTGTACTGTTGGTGGGAATACAAGCAGGTACAGCTATTATGGAAAAAGTTATGGAGTCTCCTCAAGAACTTAAAAATAGAGCTACCTGACAACTCATCAATTGCACTATTAGGTATTTACACCTAAGATACAAATACAGTGATCTGAAGGGACACCTGCACCTCAATGTTTTTAGCAGCAATGTCCAAAATAGCCAAAATATAGAAAGACCTGAGATGTCCATACTCAGATGAATGGGTAAAGAAGATGTGATATATATGTATGTGTGTGTATACACACACACAATGGAATATTACTCAGGCATCAGAAAGGATGAATACTTGACTTTACATCAACATGGCTGGAACTGGAGGGTATTGTACAGAGTAAAATAAGTCAGAGAAAGACAATTATCATATGGTTTCACTCATATGTGGAATATAAGAAAAAACACAGAGTATCATAGGAGAAGAGGAAGAAACCTGAATGGGAAGTCATCAGAGAGGGAGCAAAATCATGAGAGACTCTTAATTATAGGAAACAAACTGATGGTTCCTGGAGAAGAGGTATCCATCGATGGGATAATTGGTGATGGGGATTAAGGGCATGTGATGTGATGAGCACTGGATAATTTTTTAAGGATTTATTTATTTATTCATGAGAGACACACACACACACACAGAGGGGTAGATACATAGGCAGAGAGAGAACCAGGCCTCCCACAGGGAGCCCAATGGGGCACTCGATCTCAGATTCCAGGATTATGCCCTGAGTCGAAGGCAGATGCTCAATTGCTAAGCCACCCAGGCATCCCAGCACTGGATATTATACTCACCTGATGAATTATTGAACACTAAACTTATTGATTAACATATGTTGGCAAATTGAATTTAATAGAAATTTTGTATTATTTTATTTTATTTATTTATTATTTATTTTATTATTTATTTTATTTAAATTCAATTTGACAACATATAGTATAACACCCAGTGCTCATCCCCATTAAGTTCCCTCCACAGTGTCCATTACCCAGCAATCCCATCATCCCACCCACCATTATATATATATATATATGAATATATATATGATGGAATATTACATATATAATTATATTTATATATATATAAAATACCAATATCAATATATAATACCAATACCAATATATAAATGCGATGTATACCCCTCTTAGAACTGCTTTTGATTTTTATGGATTCTTATCTCACAGTTAGATCTTTCATCCATTTGAGCTTACCTTTGAGGTATATCCCAACTCTTTATCCATCCAACTGTCAAAGGACATCATGGCTCCTTCCACAGTTTCGCTATTCTGGACATTGCTGTGATGAACATTGGGGCACAGGTGCCCAGCATTTCATTACATCAATATCTTTGGAGTAAATACCCAGTAGCACAATTGCTGGGTCATAGGGTAGCTCTATTTTTAACTTTTTTTGGAACCTTCAGCTGTTCTCCAGAGTGGCTGTAACAGTTTGCATTCCCATCAACACTGCAAGGGGATCCCCCTTCTCCACATTCTCTACAGCATTTGTTGTTTCCTATCTTGTTAAATTTAGCCATTCTAACTGCTGTGTATTTCATTGTGGTTTTGATTTGTATTTCCCTGATAGCAAGTGATGTGGAGCATTTTTTTCATGTTTGTCTAAGTGTATGTCTTCTTTGGATAAATGTCTATTTAGGTCTTCTACCCATTTCATGACTGGATTGTTTGTTTCTTGGATGTTGAGTTTGATAAGTTCTTTATAGATCTTGGATACTAGCCCTTTATCTGATATGACCTTTGCAAATACTTTCCAATTCTGTAGGTTGTCTTTTTGTTTTGTTGACTGCTGCTTTTGCTGTGCAGAAGCCTTTTATCTTCACTAAGTCCCAATAGTTCATTTTTGCTTTTGTTTCCCTTGCTTTCATAGATGGATCTTGCAAGAAGTTGCTGTGGCCAAGTCAAAAAGGGTTGCGGCCTGTGATCTCTTCTAGGAATTTGATGGATTCTTGTCTCACAATTAGATCTTTCATCCATTTTGAGTTTATCTTTCTGTGTGGGGTATGAGAATGGTCTAGGTTCATTCTTCTGCATGTGGCTGTCCAATTTTCCCAGCACCGTTTATTGAAGAGACTGTCCTTTTTCCAGGAGATAGTCTTTCCTGCTTTGTCGAATATGAGTTGACCATAAAATTGAGGGTCCACTTCTGGATTCTCTATTCTGTTCCATTGATCTATGTGTCTGTTTTTGTGCCAGTACCACACTGTCTTGATGATCACAGCTTTGTAGTACAACTTGAAATCCTGCAATGTGATGCCCCCGGCTCTGGTTATCTTTTTCAATATTCCCCAGGCTATTCAGGGTCTTTCTGATTCCACACAAATATTAAGATGATTTGTTACAATTCTCTGAAGTAGGTCCATGGTATTTTGATAAGGATTACATTAAATGTGTAAATTTCCCTGCGTAGTATTGGCATTTTCATGATATTAACTCTTCCAATCCATGAGCATGGAATATTTTTCCATCTCTTTGTGTCATACTCATTTTCTTTCAGAAGTGTTCTGCAGTTTTTAGTGTATAGATCCTTTACCTATGTTTTAAAATTTATTTATTTATGATAGTCACACACAGAGAGAGAGAGGCACAGACACAGGCAGAGGGAGAAGCAGGCTCCATGCACTGGGAGCCCGATGTGGGACTCAATCCCAGGTCTCCAGGATCGCGCCCTGGGCCACAGGCAGGCGCCAAACCGCTGCACCACCCAGCGATCCCATAGATCCTTTATCTCTTTAGTGAGGTTTATTCCTAGGTATCTTAGGCCTTTGGGTGCAATTGTAAATGGGATTGACTCCTTCATTTCCCTTTCTTCAGTCTCTTTCTTAGTGTATAGAAATGCCACTGACTTCTGGGCTTTGATTTTGTATCCTGCCACACTGCCAAATTGCTGTATGAGTTCTAGCAATCTTGCGCTGAAGTCTTTGGGTTTTCTATGTAGAGTATCATGTCATCTGCAAAGAGGGAGAGTTGGACTTTTTCTTTGCCAATTTGAATGCCTTTTATTTCTCTTTGTTGCCTGATTGCTGAGGCTAGGACTTCTAATACTATGTTGAATAGCAGTGGTGAGAGTGGACATCGCTGTCGTGGTCCTGATCTTAGGGGAAAGGCTTCCAGCGTTTCCCTATTGAGAATGATATTGGCTCTGGGCTTTTACTAGATGGCCTTTAAGATGCTGAAGAATGTTCCCTCTATCCCTACACTCTGAAGAGTTTTGATCAGGAATGGATGCTGTATTTTGTCAAATGCTTTCTCTGCATCTACTAAGAGGATCATATGGTTCTTGTTTTTCCTCTTACTGATATGATCTATCATGTTGATTGCTTTACGAATGTTGAACCAGCCTTGCATCTGGGGATAAATCGCACTTGGTCATGGTGAATAATCTTCTTAATGTACTGTTGGATCCTATTGGCTAGTTTCTAGCTGAGAATTTTTGCATCCTTGTTCATCAGGGATATTGGTCTATAATTCTCCTTTTGGTGGGGTCTTTGTCTGATTTTGGAATTAAGGTGATGCTGGCCTCATAAAACAAGTTTGGAAATATTCTATCCCTTTCTCTCTTTCAGAACAACTTTATTAGAATAGATATTGTTTCTTCTTTAAACGTTTGATAGAATTCCCCTGGGAAGCCATCTGGCCCTGGACTTTCCTGTCTTGGGAAGTTTTTGATGACTGCTTCAATTTCCTCCCTGGTTATTGGTCTGTTCAGGTTTTCTATTTCTTCCTGTTCCAGTATTGGTAGTTTGTGGTTTTCCAGAAATGCGTCCATTTCTTCTAGATTGCCTAATTTATTGCCGTATAGCTGCTCATGATATGTTTTTAAACTCGTTTTTATTTCCTTGGTATTGGTTGTGATCTCTCATTTTTCATTCATGATTTTATTAATTTGAGTCTTTTCTCTCTTCTTTTTAATAAGGCTGGCTAATGGTTTATCTATCTTATTTATTCTTTCAAAGAACCAACTCCTGATTTTGTTGATCCTCTATTTCTTTGAGTTCTGCTCAAGTCTTTACTAACTCTCTTCTTCTGCTTGGTTTATGTTTTATTTGCTGTTCTTTCTCCAGTTCTTTAAATGCAAGGTTAGCTTGTGTTTGAGTTTTTCTTTTTTACAATTTTTTGAGAGATGCTTGTATTGCTATGTATTTCCCACTCAAGACTGCTTTTGTTGTATCCCAAAGATTTGGAATGGTTGTATCTCTTCATTTTGATTAGTTTCCAGGAATCTTTTAAATTTTTCTCTGATTTCCTTGTTGACCCATTCATCTTTTAGCAGGATGGTCTTTAACCTCCACGTTTTGGGCTTCTTCCAAATTTCTTCTTGTGATTGAGTTCTAGTTTCAAAGCATTATGGCCTGAAAATATGCAGAGGACAATCCATACTTTTGGTATTGGTTGAGACGTGATTTGTGACCCAGTGTGCAGTCTATTCTGGAGAAAGTTCCATGTGCAATTGAGAAGAATGTGTATTCAGTTGTGTTCAGATGTAACTTTCTGTAAATATCTGTGAAATCCATCTGGTCCAGTGTATCATTTTATGCTCTTGTTCCTTTGGAGATGTTGTGCTTAGAAAATCTGTCATTTGCAGAAAGTGCCATGTTGAAATCTCCCTGTTTTGGTGTATTATAATCTAAGTAGATCTTTACTTCGTTTATTAATTGATATACTTGGCAGGTCCCACATTAGGGGCATAAATATTCATGATTGTTAGGTCCTCTTGTTGGATAGATCCTTTAAGTATGATATAGTGTCCCTCGTCATCCCTTACTACAGTCTTTGGGATAAACTTTAGTTTTTCTTATATGAGGATTGTTACCCCTGCTTTCTTTCTTTTGAGGAACATTTGAATGGTACTCCAACATTTCATTTTCAGCCTGGAGGTGTCCTTAGGTCTAAAATGAGTCTCTTGTAGAGAGCAAATATATGGGTCTTGCTTTTTCATCCCGTCTGTAACCCTGCGTCTTCTTATGAGATCATTTAGCCCATTTGTGTTCAGAGTTACTATTGAAAGATATGAATTTAGTGTCATCATAAAACCTATTCAGTTTCTGTTATTGTGGATTATTTCTTTGGGCTTCCTCTTTCTTTCAGTGGGTCCCCCTTAATATTTCTTGCAGAGCTGGTTTGGTGGTCACCTATTCTTTCAGTTTCTGCCTATCTTGGAAGCTCTTTATCTCTCCTTTTGTGGATGAAAGCCTTGCTAGATAAAGTATTCTTGGCTGCATGTTCTTCCCATTTAGGACCCTGAATATATCCTGCCAGCCCTTTCTGGCCTGCCAGGTCTCTGTGAAGATGTCTGCTGTTAATCTGGTATTTATCCCCATATAAATTAGGGATCTCTTGTCTCTTGCTGCTTTAAGGATCTTCTCTTTACCTTTGGAATTTGCAAGTTTGACTATTAAATGTCGAGGTGTTGAACAGTTTTTATTGATTTTGGGGGGGGGGGACCTCTCTGTCTCCTGGATCTGAATGCCTCTTTCCCTCCCCAAATGAGGGAAGTTCTCAGCTCTGATTTGTTCAAATATGCTTTCTAGCCCTCTGTCCCTCTTTGCACCCTCTGGAACCCCAATTATACATAGATTTTTCTTTCTGAGGCTGTCAATTATTTCCCTTAACTTTTCCTCATGGTCTTTTAATTGTTTTTCTCTTTTTTCCTCAGCTTCCTTCTTTGCCATCCACTTGTCTTCTACCCTTCTACTCACTCTTTCTTCTATCTCATTAACCCTCGTCATTAGGACCTCCAGTTTGGATTGCATCTCATTTAATTGATTCTTAATTTCAGCCTGAGTAGATCTAAATTCTGCAGTCATGAAGTCTCTTGAATCCTTTATGCTTTTTTCCATAGTCACCAGGACCTTTATAATTGTGATTCTGAATTGGCTTTCTGACATTGAATTTTAATCCAAATTCTGTAACTCTGTAGCAGAGAGTACTGTTTCTGATTCTTTCTTTTGTGATGAGTTCTTCTTTTAGTCATTTTGCTCAGTGCAGAGTGGCTGTACGAGGGTGATGTGTTAAGAATATCGGGATCCCTGGGTGGCGCAGCGGTTTAGCGCCTGCCTTTGGCCCAGGGTGCGATCCTGGAGACCCGGGATCGAATCCCACATCGGGCTCCCGGTGCATGGAGCCTGTTTCTCCCTCTGCCTGTGTCTCTGCCTCTCTCGCTCTCTCTGTGTGACTATCATAAATAAATAAAAATTAAAAAAAAAAAAGAATATCAACTACGACCTAAGCAAATTTCACCCTTGATGATTACTCCGAGGTCAAACACCAGAACGAAGTAAAACAAAGGGACCCCTAAGGTGAAAAACAAATTTTAAAACAAAGTAGTAAAAAATAAAAAGTCCTTGAATCATAAAGAAGAAGAGAACAAAAGAAAAAAAAGAAGAAGTAAAAAAGGAGAAATAAAGAAAATGGGGGACTGGGAGATGGTGTTTGTGCAGAAGTTGTAGTGGAGGGAGAATGTAGTCTACCTGAGAGGGTTCTAGAGGTTGATGCTCTTGTTTCTGAGTATATTAAGTTCTGTATATTAGAAGATGCTCAGTCCAAATGTATATAAACCAGAAATATTTGTAGAGGGCCCCAACATTGACCACCAAAATATAAATGAGATAAAAGATGGAGGAATAATAGGAAGGAGGAATTTCACAGAATGAACCAGCATGGTATACTTAGTTCTGGGTGCATACTGGTCATGTTTTAGAAGGTATTACCTTTCACCATTGTATAACAAAATGAGGCAGAGGAAACAAAAAACACAAAACAAAACAAAACAAACATATCTTGTATATCTCCCAAAATTAAGTTGAGTATGTTGAAGGGAATCTAGAAGTGGAAAATATATCTAGGACCTGTAATTGTAGAAATATGAACGTCAGTGGAAGAATCTTAAAAATGAAGAGGTGGTAAAAGATTGTAGTTAAGGTAGGTAAAGAAAAAAAGTAGAAATTTACAGTCTGGTATAAAAACGAGTTGTGCTGGGAAAAGGGGGAAAAAAAGAAAAAAGGAGGATTATCCTCTGGTTCTATATACTGTAAATCCTTCAACTTCCCTAGAGCTTTAAAGTGATGCTTAGTCAGGAGCTTGCTTTTCTCCCGTTCTTCCAGATGGTCTTCTGGGGGAGGGGTCTTCTGTGCTGTTTCTTAGGTGCGTGCACCTGGGGGAGCTGCCCCGTCCCCTGCCAGGTGCTCGGCTCAGTGGGAGCTATTTATCCTGTGAGGCCCTTGTTCTCCATGGGCCCCACTCTGTCCCCGGGACAGGGTGACACAAGGAGGAACAACACTGGCGGCAGCCAGCTCTCCACCTCTGGAGTCAGCTCCCACGGTAACTACCGCAGCTCCCAGTCCACACTGGCCTAGGTGCTCCGAGGGCGGGGGCGCTGATCTGCACAGCTTGGGGCCCCGGCGGCAGGAGAGTCCTCGCTGTCCTGTGCCCTCCTCACTTCCACCTGTCCGGGGAGGGAGTGCAGGATCCTGGGCTGTGTCCGCTCGGCACCAATCCGGGGCCTGTGCTGCTGGAATCCTGCTCTTGGTGCTGCCATGTGCAGCCCCCTCCATCTGGAGCTGCCACCTGAGCTTCTTCCGAAGACCTGCAGGGCAGTCTTCAGCCCTTTACTGACCTCGGCCCACAGTTTGTGGCGAGCTCTCCCCTGGGGAGCACTTCCTCTATTAGTGACTCCAGGAGACTGGATGCTCTACTGCCCCTCCTGCGATTCTGCATGAGTTCCCTGCTAAGTGCTTTTCCGTCTGGGAAGAATCTGGTGTGGATTTTTAAAGTTCTTGCTTCTCCGGGACTGGGCTTTCCTGCCTGGGAGGCCTTTGCCGCAGGGCCTTAGCCCAGCTCCTTGTGGGAGCTTGATTCTTTTTTTTTATGCCTTCCTAACTTGTTAGAAGCAAAAACCCTTCTCTCTGTAGTATTCCAGATGTTCTCTCTTAAAATCTCAGGTCGATTCAGCATGATTTGAAAGGTAAGGTAAGTTGTTGGGGACAGGTGACTTGGGGACTTGGGGACCCTACTCCTCCGCTATCTTGGTTTCTTTTTTTTTTTTTTTAAGATTTTATTTATTCATGGTAGACACACAGAGAAAGATAGAGAAGCAAGCTCCTTGCAGGGAGCCCGATGCAGGACTCAGTCCCAGGACTCCAGAATCATGCCCTGGGCCGAAGGCAGGTGCTAAACCACTGAGCCAACCAGGGATCCCAAATTTTTGGTTTCTTTTCATTGTATTTTATTGTATTTTTTCTTTCTTTCTTACTTGGGATCTAGTTTCTTTTAACAAACAGATCAAAATACACCTAGAATCTAATTTGTTGTTTTGTTCTGTGTTACTTGTTTGATTTTTGAAATTTTTGTTTTCTTGTGATTTATTTTGTTTCTATTTTTCTGGTGTTGTTGTTCCTTTTCTCTCTCCTTTATCTATTCCTTTCTGAACATAATGATGAGATCTAGAAACTCACCCCAAAAGAAAGAACAGGAGGCAGTACTCATTGCCAGGGATTTAATCAACATGGATAGAAGTAAGATGTCTGAATTAGAATTTTTAAAAATGATGAGAAAAATACTAGCTGGGCTTCGAAAAGTGTAGAAGACACTAGAGAATCCCATGCTATGGAAATTAAAGAACTAAAATCAAATCAGGCCAAAATTAAAAATGCTATTACTGAAATGCAGTCACAAATGGAGGCTCTAATAGCAAGGATAAACAAGGCAGACAAGAGAGTCCATGATATAGAAGACAATATAATGGAAAATAAGGAATCTGAAAAGAAAACACAACTACTGGACCACAAGAGTTTGCAAACTCATACTGTCACTCTGGAAAATAGTATGGATGCTCCTCACAAAGTTAAAAATAGAGCTACACTATGACCCAGCAATTACACTACTAGGTATTTATCCAAAGGACACAAACATAGTAATTTGAAGGGGCACCTGCACCCCAACATTTATAGCAGAAATGCCCACAATAGCTAAAATATAAAAAGAGCCCATGTCTATTGACAAATAAATGGATAAAGAAGATGTCAGATGTATATTTTTTATACATATATGAATGGATAAAAATGTCATATATATTTTTTATTTCATAAAAATGAAATCTTGTCAATTGTAAGGACATTCATTGAACTAGACAGTATTATGTTAAGTGAAATAAGTCAAAGAAAGACAAATACCATATGATTTCACTCATATGTGGAATTTAAGAAACAACAGATCAACATAGGGGAAAGGAAAGAAAAATAAAATAAGATAAAATTAGAGATATAGGCAAATCATAAGAGACTCTTAAGTATAGGGAAAGACTCAGGGCTGCTAGAGGAGTGGTGGCTGGTGGGATGTGTTAAATGGGTGATAGGTATTAAGAAGGGCACTTATAATGAGCACTGGGTGCTATATGCAAGTGATGAATCACCAAATTCTACTCCTGAAACTAATACTGTGCTATATGTTAACTAACTTAAATTTAAGTCATGAAATAAAGGGAATATGGAAGGAAAACATAAAATTTCAAATTAAAAAAATCTCATCCCCTTGTGTCAAAAATGTAAAGAAGTCCCCAGACTGGGTTATTCCAAGACTGGAAGACCTGAGTTCTAGTTGTGGCCCTAGTTGTTCTTGCTTTGTGACTTTGGGGAAGTCAGTTCCCCTCTCCGCATCTCATCAGTAAAATGTAATAGTAATATATGCAATACTAACAGTACAAGGTATTAACATAAGCATCAAATGAGAATGTTGAAAAAGGTACTTTAAGTGGAAATGATTTACCAATGCAACTAACTTCCTTTACTCTCCTCCTCCTCACCTTTTTCTCTCTTGTCCATCCCTTTTATTTTCTTCTTTCATTCTATTTTTATGCCTTCTCTTCCTTTTTTATTCTCCTTTAAGCAGGCTTCAGAATTTCCTGCCAGCACTGCACTTAGGCAATAGGAACACAGCCTTATAGGAAGAGGGACCTGGGTCTGACTCCTGGCTCTGCCTTTTTCTTAGTTGTTAGGCAATCACTTTACCTCTTTAAGCCACAGTTTTATCATTTATAAAATAGGCACAGGGGCTCCCTGGGTGGCGCAGCAGTTTGGTGCCTGCCTTTGGCCCAGGGCGCGATCCTGGGGACCGGGGTCGAATCCCACGTCAGGCTCCCGGTGCATGGAGCCTGCTTCTCCCTCTGCCTATGTCTCTGCCTCTCTCTCTCTCTCTCTCTGTGTGACTATCATAAATAAATGAAAAAAAATAAAATAGGCACAAATAACACCTTCTTTAAAAGGTTGTTGGAAGATGTAGTAGATTGTCTGCAAATATGTCCAACAATCCCTCCCATCTCTGACATGCATGTAGTCCTTCCCATCAGGATATTACCCACTTTGGGTGCCTGGGTGACTCAGTCCATTGAGCATTTGCCTTTGGCTTGGGTCATGATCCCAGGGTCCTGGGATCGAGCCCCTCATGGGGCTCCCTGCTCAGCCGGGAGCCTGCTACTCCCTCTCCCTCTGCCCGGTGCTCTCCCTGCTTATATTCTCTCTCTCTCTTTCTGTCCAATCAATCAATCAATCAATCAATCTTTAAGAAAAAGGATATACCCCACTTCTTAGATCTGGGCTAGCTGTGTGACTTGTTTAGACCAATAGAGTACAGCAGCAGTGCTAGTATATCACTTCTGGTCTTATGCCTCAAAGGCTTTGTTTTTTTACCCTTTGGAAGCCTGCCACCATGTGAAAAATGTCTGACTACACTACTTAAAAGAAATGTCAAATGGAGGACGAGAGGCTGTGGAGGATAAAATACTAACAAATGAGGTAGGAAGCACAGGAAGCCCACAGCTCCTCAGCCACCCCAGCTGAAGTATCAGATATGAGTGCAGACATCTTGGATCCTCCAGACCTAGCCAAGGTGTCTGAGGTAACACTACATAGAATGTAAAGCAATTCTCAGCAAGTCTTGCACAAATTACAGATCATGAGCAAAGAAATTGTTGTTTTAAGCCACTAAGTTTTGAGGTGGTTTTACAACAATAGATAAATGAACCAAGGAAACTAAATGAGGTAGCACCCTACCCAGTGGCTAGAAGGTATAGGTGCTCAACACATGGTTGTTCCCTTCCCATTCAGAAGTGTCTCTAGGAGATGGCTGATCTAGTTAGTGGTGCTACAACTGACTTTTAGAACTGACAAACCTGATCTTCAGTGTGCAAGGATGCGGAGCAATAACAACTCTTCATATACTTACAGGAACCTATGAGGCCTATACAGGTTAAGATATACCCCAAGTTACACAGCTGAGTGTGCTCCTTTTGCCCACAGTGAGCCTGGGCCACCTCAAAAGCAAGCTTGTAGATGAACAAAATCTGTGGTGAGGAAGTAATGTCAGGTAAGACAAATAGTATTTATTTTACCAGTCATTCAACCTACCTGAAGGAAATTAACACTTATTGAGTGCTTACTATGTATTCCATTGATTACAATAGCCCATAAGTGGGTACTGTTATTTCTCCCACTTTTTGGATGAGGACACTGAGGCACAGAGACATTTTTGTCATCTATTGGGTTACTGGGAAGCACTGGGACTATTTAATGTATAGGATGTTAATTAGGGACACCTTTGGATTAATACTTGTAGAAAGGAAGCATTAGAGGAGGCAGGGTTTAACAGAGGATGCTGTTAAACTGCAATGCAGTCTTAATAGAAACCTCAGTCTACCCAATGGAGAGCTCTGAAACTAGGATAGTCTCTCAGTATTGTTCCCTATTGTATCTTTATAGGGAACCAGACCTTTGTATTCCTGCATCAATCACTGGATTCTGAGTCCCTAGTATCTAGTTTAGAGTTATTTCAAATACTCCTATCATCAAAGTATTCCATAGAGGAGAAAGCCTTAAAGAAATAAAAGTGATCATAGAGAAAAAGAAAAAAATGGGCTCTAGAACTAAATCTGGATTGAAATCTTAACATATCTGTTACTGTTTAACTCTGGGCAAGTTATTTAAATTCTCTGAGCTTTGGTTTACCTTTCTGGAAATTAGCAATAAAAATACTTAGCATGAGAAGATTAGAGGGAAGATGGCAGGAGAATAGGGGACCCATGTTTCATCTCATCCCTTGAATTCAGCTAGTTATTTAGAATCATTCTGAAACCTGTGAATTTAATCTGAGATCTAATAAAATAATTGCTGCAATTCTACAAATAGAAAAGTAACCACTATTTGCAATGTAGGAGGTGCAGAGACATGAATCTGAGGGGACATATCGGAATATAAACCATGGGGCGGGGGAACCTCCATAAGCCAGCTACCAGAAAGTGTTATAGCAGTGCATTGCAAAATCAAAGCTTTTATAAGTCTGCTCTTGTGAGGGAAGTCCCTGCCTGAAAGCTGATCAGGTGGTGAAGTGGGGCAGAATCCTAGGTAGGATAGTTTTGTTTCAGGATTCCCAGAGTCACAGAAAGAATGACGGTGCCTGAGTGCAGCAGAGTTCCCAAACATCGGAGAGAGGAAGACCAGCTACAATTAATGAGTCCTGAAGTGGCCTCTCAACTAGGTGTTACCATATTAGCTCTAACCACAGCACAGATGTGGTGACCACTCTCCAAGCAGGGGCCCAGCAAACAGCAAAAACTGCTACAAGACCCTGCTCTTTCCCCTGGGATGAGTGGCCCCAGTGCATGCATGATTGGGGAACTGATCCCCAAGCAGGAGTCCAGTGAGCAACAGGGAGTTGTGAGACCCTCTCAAATCTCCCCTCCTGCAAGATTGGTGTGGGTATGCACTGCAGGAATCTGTGGAATTTGGCACACACAAAAGGGATTGAATGCTTTTCTCTGAAGGTGCACTGAAGAGTGGGGGCAGAAATCTTTCAGCTCCAGGACTGGAGATTGAGGTGCCACCATTTTTACTTTTTTTTTTTTTTACCATCCTTTAAAGCAGCCCAAAAAAGCATTCGGGGAACAAAAGCCACATAGAACAGCCCTAAGCAGCTTACACTGAGCCAGGTCCCCTAACAATGGGGGATTCAACACAGCCCTGGCAAAGACACCTGAGAATCAGCGCAACAGACACCTCCCCTAGAAGAGCAGGAGGAATATGATTCAAATACCAGGTAATGGACCACTCAAAACTGAAAAACTCCTGTGCTAGGGGAGTTTTTCACAACAAAACTCGAGGTTATTTCCTCATGAGTCTTTTGGTATACAGTTTTCTTTTTTTCCCTTTTCAACTAGTTTCTTATTTTAACAATTTTATTTTTAAGTCTTTTTTATTTTCATTTTTAAGTTAAATTATATGTATATACTCTTCATATTTAGCTTCTTTTCACTGCATTGAATTTTATTTTAATAAATATATAAGTTTTGCTCTCTTTATAAATTTGTGATTTAGGGTCTTCTAACAGACAAAAATACACTCAGGACCAAGAGAACCACCCTGTTTTGACTGGCTGCGAAATTATATTCTCTTTTTCCCTTTTTTCTTTTTCTTTACTTTTTTGGTTTCTGACATCTTCAGACTTGACTAATTTGTATTTTGCTAGGGTTGCGGTTGGTATTTTGATTTTGTTCTCTTGTTCATCCATTCTTCGCTGGACAAAATGATTAGAAGGAGGAATCCATAACAAAAAGACAAGAGGTAATACTCTGTGCCACAGACCTAACCCATATGGATATAAGTAAGATATCAGAGCTGGAATTTAGGGAAATGATTATAAAGTTATTAGCTGGGCTTAAAAAGCATAAAAGACACAAGAGAAACTCTTAGTACAGAAATAAAAATCTAATCAGACTGAAATTAAAAATGCTTTAACTGAGACGGAGAGTAAGATGGATACTCTAGGTAGAGAACTCCTCTCAAAATCGATAAAAATAGATCAAGACCCCAACATATAATAGTCAGGCTTGTAAATTCCAGATATAAAGAGAAAATCCTGAAAGCAGTTAGAGACAAGAGGTTCTTAACCAACAAGGGTAGAAACATTAGGCTGGTAGGAGACCTCTCCACAGAAACCTGGCAGGCCAGAAAGGGTTGGCATGATATATTCAGGGTACTAAATGAGGAAAACATGCAGCCAAGAACACTTTATCCAGCAAGGCTGTTAATCAGAATGAAAAATACAAAAAAGACCTTCCAGAACAAACATAACTAAAAGAACTTGTAATCATTACACCAGTCCTGCAAGAAATATTAAAGGGTATCCTGTAATGGAGACAGAGCACAAAAGTAACATAGAACAGAAAGAAATCTACAGAGACAATCTACAGAAACAGAGACTTACAGGAAATAAAATGGTACTTAATTCGTATATTTTGATACTTATTCTGAATGTAAATGAGATAAATGCTTTAATCAAAAGACACAGAGTATTAGAATGAATAAAAAAGAGTAAGATCCATCCAAATACTGTTTGCAAGAGACTCTATTTATTTGTATGTTTTTTTTTGGACTTAGATTTGCCAATGTATAACACCCAGTGCTCACCCCGGGAAGTTCCACCCTCAGTGCTCGTAACACAGTCACCCCATTGCCCCGTCCACCTCCCCTTCCAATACCCCT
Source organism: Canis lupus baileyi (assembly GCF_048164855.1). NCBI lineage: Eukaryota > Metazoa > Chordata > Mammalia > Carnivora > Canidae > Canis > Canis lupus. The sequence continues at coordinate 74,808,788 of NC_132876.1, read as the reverse complement.
TGTTCATTTCCAGAGTTAGGAGTCTCTCATGGTGTGTCACCCTCTCTGATTATTCCCACTCATTTACTCTCCTTTCCCCTATAATCCCTTTCACTATTTTTTATATTCCCCATAAGAGTGATACATATAATGATTGTCCTTCTCCAATTGACGTACTTCACCCAGCATAAAACCCTTCAGTTCCATACACGTTGAAGCAAATGGTGGGTACTCAATGTTTCTAGTGGCTGAGTAATATTCCATTGAATATATATACTACATTTTCTTTACCCATTCAGCTTTTGATGGACATTGAGGCTCCTTCCACAGTTTGGTAATTCTGGACATTGTTGCTATGAACATTGGAGTGCTGGTGTATAGTATTTTCAATGCATCTGTATCTTTGGGGTAAATGCCCAGTAGTGCCATTGCTGGGTCATAGGGTAGCTCTATTTTTAACTCTGTGAGGAACCTCCACACACTTTTCCAGATTGGCTGTACCAGTTCACATTCCCACCAACAGTGCAAGAGGGTTCCCCTTTCTCCACATCCTCTCCAGAAGTTGTTGTTTCCTGTCTTGTTAATTTTCACCATTCTCACTGGTGTGAGGGAGTATTTATTCCATTGTGGTTTTGATTTGTATTTCCCTGATAGCCAGTGCAGCGGAGCATTGTCTCATGTGCTTGTTGGCCCTGTCTATGTCTTCCTCTGTGAAATTTCTGTTCATGTCTTTTGCCCATTTCATGATTGGATTGTTTGATTCTTTGCTGTTGAGTTGAATAAGTTCTTTATAGATCTTGGATACTAGCCCTTTATTTGATATGTCATATGCAAACATCTTTTCCCATTTTGTAGGTTGTCTTTTAGTTTTGTTGACTGTTTCTTTGGCTGTATAGAAGTTTTTTATCTTGATGAAGTCCCAAAAGTTCATTTTTGCTTTTATTTTCCTTGCCTTCATACATGTATCTTGGAAGAAGTTGCTGTGGTCAAGTTCAAAAAGGGTGTTGCATTTGATCTCCTCTAGGATTTTGATGGAATCTTGTCTCCCATTAGATCTTTCATCCATTTTCTCTTTGTGTATGGTGTAAGAGAACGGTCTAGATTCATTCTTCTGCATGTGGATGTCCAATTTTCCCAGCACCACTTATTGAAGGACTGTCTTTTTTCCAGGGGATAGTCTTTCCTGCTTTGTCGAATATGAGTTGACCATAAAGTTGAGGGTCCACTTCTGGATTCTCTATTCTCTTCCACTGATCTATGTGTCTGTTTTTGTGCCAGTACCATACTGTCTTGATGACCACAGCTTTGTAGTACAACCTGAAATCTGGCATTGTGATTTCCCCCAGCTATGGTTTTCTTTTTTAAGAATAGCCCCTTGGTTATTCAGGGTCCTTTCTGATTCCACACAAATCTTAAGATGATTTGTTCCAACTCAGTGAGGAAAGTCCATGGTATTTTGATAGGAATTGCATTAAATGTGTAAATTGCCCTGGGTAACATTAACATTTTCACAATATTAATTCTTCCAATCCATTCCATCTCTTTGTGTCTTCCTCAATTTCTTTCAGAAGTGCTATGTAGTTTTTGGGGTATAGATCCTTTACCTCTTTGGTTAGGTTTATTCCTAGGTTTCTTATGCTTTTGGGTGCAGTTGTAAATGGGATTGACTCCTTACTTTGTCTTTCTTCAGTATCATTCTTAGTGCATAGAAATGCCACTGATTTCTGGGCATTGATTTTTGTATCCTGCCACAGTGCCAAATTGCTCTATGAGTTCTGGCAATGTTGGGGTGGAGTCTTTGGGGTTTTCTATGTACAGTATCATGTCATCTGCAAAGAGGGAAAGTTTGACTTCTTCTTTGCCAACTTGAATGCCTTTTATTTATTTTTGTTGCCTGATGCTGAGGCTAGGACTTCTAGTCCTATGTTGAATAGCAGTGGTGAGAGTGACATCTCTGCCATGTTCCTGATCTTAGGGGAAAGGCCTTCAGTGTTTCCCCATCGAGAATGGTATTTGCGGTGGGCTTTTCTTATACGACATTTAAGGTGATGAGGGATGTTCCCTCTACCCCTACATTCAGAAGAGTTTTGATCAGGAGTGGATGCTGTATTATGTCAAATGCTTTCCGCATCTATTGAGAGGGTCATATGGTTCTTGTTTTTTTTCTTGCTGATATGATCTATCACATTGATTGCTTTATGAGTGTTGAACTAGCCTTTGCATCCCGGGGATAAATCCCACTTTGTCATGTTGAATAATCTTCTTAATGTATTGTTGGATCCTATTGGCTAGTATCTTTTTGAGAATTTTTGCATCCATTTTCATCAGGGAGATTGGTGTTTAATTCTCCTTTTTAGTGGGGGCTTTGTCTGATTTTGGAATTAAGGTGATGCTGGCCTCATAGAATAAGTTTGGAAGTACTCCATCTCTTTCTACCTTTTTGAACAGCTTTAGTAGAATAGGTATGGTTTCTTCTTTAAACGTTTGATAGAATTCCCCCTGGAAACCATCTGGCCCTGGACTCTTGTGTCTTGGGAGGTTTTGGATGACTGCTTCAATTTCCTCCCTGGTTATCGGCCTGTTCAGGTTTTTTATTTCTTCCTGTTCCAGTTTTGGTAGTTTCTGGTTTTCCAGAAATGTGTCCATTTCCTCTAGATTGCCCAATTTATTGGTGTGTAGCTGCTCATAATAAGTTTATAAAATCGTTTGTATTTCCTTGGTATTGGTGGTGATCTCTCCTTTCTCATTCATGATTTTATTAATTTGAGTCTTCTCTCTGTTCTTTTAAATAAGGCTGGCTAATGGTTTATCTATCTCATTAATTCTTTCAAAGATCCAACTCCTTGTTTTGTTAATCTGTTCCACAGTTCTTCCGGTATCTATTTCATTGAGTTCTGCTCGAATCTTTATTAATCCTCTTCTGCTGGGTGTAGGAACTATTTGCTGTTTTTTCCCCATTTCCTTTAGGTGCAAGGTTACCCTTTTATTTGAGTTCTTTCCAGTTTTTGGATGGATGCTTGTATTGCAATGTATTTCCCACTCAGGACTGCTTTTGCTGTATCCCAAAGATTTTGAAGAGTTGTATCTTCATTCTCATTAGTTTCCATGAATCTTTTTAATTCTTCCTTAATTTCTTGGTTTACTCTTTCATCTTTTAGCAGGATGGTCCTTAACCTCCACGTGTTTGAAATCCTTTCAAACTTCTTCTTGTGATTTATTTCTAGTTTCAAAGTATTATGGTCTGAAAATATGCAGGGGATGATCCCAATCTTTTGATATCGGTTAAGACCTGATTTGTGACCCAGTATATGGTCTATTCTGGAGAAAGTTCCATGTGCACTTGAGAAGAATGTGTATTCAGTTGCGTTTGGATGCAAAGTTCTATAAATATCTGTGAAATTCATCTGGTCCAGTGTATCATTTAAAGCTCTTGTTTCTTTGGAGATATTGTGCTTAGAAGGTTTGCTGATTGTAGAAAGGGCTATATTCAAGTCACCAAGTATAAATGTATTATTATCTAAGTATGTCTTAACTTTGGTTATTGATTGATATACTTGGCAGCTCCCACATTTGGGGCATAAATATTCATGATTCTTAGGTCCTCTTTTGGATTAGGTCCTCTTGTTGGAGTTTGTGGTTTTCGATAAATGCATCCATTTAGTCTAGGTTGCCTAATTTATTGGTGTGTAGCTGTTCATAGTATATTTTGAAAATAGTTTGTATTTCCTTAGCATTGTTTGTGATGTCTCTCTTTCATTTTATTAATTTTACTCGTTTCTCCTTTCTTTTTAATAAGGTTATCTAGGGGTGTACCTAGCTAATTAATTTTTCCAAAGAACCAGCTCTTGTTTTGTTGATCTGTTCTACACTTCTGGTCTCTATTTCATTGAGTTCTGTTGGAATCTTTATTATCTGTCTTCTGCTTGGTGTAGGTTTTATTTGCTATTCTTTCTCTAGTTCTTTTAGGTTTGAGGATAGCTTGTGTATTTCAGTATTTTCCTATTTTTTGAGGGATGCTTGTATTTCTGAGGATTGCTTTTGCTGCGTCCAAGATTTTGAACGTTTGTATCTTCATCATCATTAGTTTCCATATATTTTTATTTCTTCTCTAATTTCTTGGCTGACCCATTCATATTTTAGTAGGATGCTCTTTAATCTCCATCTGTTTTAGTTTTGTCCAAATTTCGTCTTGTGATTGAGTTCTAGTTTCAAAGAATTTTGGTCTAAAATTATGCAAGCAAGAATCCCAATGTTTACGTATTGTTTGAGACCTGACATATGACCCAGTATCTGGCCTATTCTGGAGAACATTCCATGTGCACTCAAGCAGAATGTGTATTTAGTTGCATTCAGAAAGTTCTGTATATATCTGTGAAATCCATCTGGTTCAGTAAATCATTTAAAGACCTTGTTTCTTTGGTGATGTTGTGCTTATAATAGCTGTCATTTACGGAAAGTGCTGTGATGAAGTCTCCTACTATTAGTGTATTTTTATCTAAGTCTGTCTTAATAACTTAATTAATAACTTAATAACTTAATAACTTTGGTTATTAATTGATATACTTGGCAGCACCCACATTAAGGACATAAATATTCATGATTGTTAGATTTTGTTGGATAGACCCTTTAAGTATGATATAGTGTCCCTCTTCATCTCTTACTACAGTCTTTAGGATAAACTTTAATGTATTTGATATGAGGATTGCTACTCTAACTTTCTTTGGAGGGTCATTTGAATGGTAAATAGTTCTCCAAACTTTTATTTTCAGGCTGTAGGTGTCCTTAGGTCTAAAATGAGTCTTTTGTAGACAGCAAATAGATGGGTCTTGCTTTTTTATCCAGTTCGAAACCCTGTGTCTTTTGATCGGATACTTTAGCCCATTCACATTCAGAGTTCCTATTGAAAGATAGGAATTTAGTGTCTTTGTAATACCTATTCAGTCCTTGTTTTTGTGAATTATTTATTTGGTCTTCTTCTTTCTTTTACAGAGTCCACCTTAGTATTTGTTGCACAGCAGGTTTGGTGGTCACATATTTTTTCAGGTTCTGCCTATATTGGAAGCTCTTTATCTCTCCTCCTATTCTGAATGAGAGCCTTGCTGGATAAAGTATTCTTGGCTGCATGTTCTTCTCATTTAGGACCCTGAATATATCCTGCCAGCCCTTTCTGGCCTGCCAGGTTTCTGTGGAGAGGTCTCCTGTTAATCTGGTATTTATCCCCATATAATTTAGGGATCTCTTGTCTCTTGCTGCTTTAAGGATCTTCTTTACCTTTGGAATTTGCAAGTTTGACTATTAAATGTCGAGGTGTTGAACAGTTTTTATTGATTTTGGGGGGGACCTCTCTGTCTCCTGGATCTGAATGCCTGTTTCCCTCCCCAAATGAGGGAAGTTCTCAGCTCTGATTTGTTCAAATATGCTTTCTGGCCCTCTGTCCCTCTTGGCGCCCTCTGGAACCCCAATTATACTTAGATTCTTCCTTCTGAGGCTATCATTTATTTCCCTTAATCTATTCTCATGGTCTTTTGTTTGTATCTTTTTTCCTCAGTTTCCCTCTTTGCCATCAACTTGTCTTCTATGTCTCACTCATTCTTCTACCTCGTTAACCCTCGTCGTTAGGACCTCTAGTTTGGATTGCATCTCATTTAATTGATTTTTAATTTCGGCCTGATTAGATCTAAATTCTGCAGTCACAAAGTCTCTTGAATTCTTTATCCTTTTTCCATAGCCACCAGTAACTTTATAATTGTGCTTCTGAATTGGCTTTCTGAAATTGAATTGTAATCCATATTCTGTAGCTCTGTGGCAGAGAGTACTGTTTCTGATTCTTTCTTTTGTGGTGAGTTTTTCCTCCCTAGTCATTTTGCTCAGTGCAGAGTAGGTCTATGATTGGTCTGAGTCAAGAATATCAACCAGGACCTAAGCAAATTTCACCCTAGATGATTCTGCTGAGGTCCGAGACCAGAAAATAAAAACAAAGATCAGAACAAAAGAAAACAAAAGGACCACTAAATTGAAAACAAATTTTAAAACAAAGTAGTAAGAATAAAAGCCCAAGAATCCCAAAGAAGAGAAAAAGAACAAGAGAATAAAGCAAAAGGAAAAGGAAAAAAAGGGAGGGGGGAGAGAGTGGCAGATGGTGGTGGTGAAGAAGTTGTAGTGGAGGGAGAATATAGTCTACCTGAGGATTACTAGAGGCTTATCCTCTTGGTTCTGAGTGTATTAAGTTCTGTATGTTAGAAGAGGCTCAGTCCCAAATTTAGATGAACCAACAATACTTGTAGAAAGCCCCAACACTGACCACCAAAATATAAATGGGATAAAATGGGAAAGAAGAGTGAATATAATCTCACAAAATAAAGCAGCATGATATACCACTTAGTTCTGGGTGCATGCTGTTTATGTTTTAGAAAGTATTAACTTGCATCATTGTAGAACAAAATGAGGCAGAGAAAAGATAAGAAAACAAAAACGTATCTCATATATCTCCCAAAATTGAATTGAGTATGTTGAAGGGAATCTAGACATGGAAAATATATCTAAGACATGTAATTGTAGAAATATAAAAGTCAAAAAGGAAACAAAAGAAACTTAAAAATGAAGAGGTGATAAAATATTGTAGGTAAGGTGGGAAAAGAGAAAAAATATTGGAAATTTTTAGTCTCATATAAAAACAAGTTGTACTGGAAAAAGGGGGAAAAAGGAGGGGTACCCACTAGTTCTATATACTATAAGTCCCTCAACTTCCCTTGGAGCTTTCCAGTGCTGCTTGGTCAAGAACTTGCTGTTCCACTGTTCTTCCAGCTGGTCTTCTGCGGAAGGGGCCTGCTGTGCTGACTCACAGGTGTCTGCCTGGGTGGAGCTGCCCTGCCCCCTGCCAGGTGCCAGGCTCAGTGTGCGCTTTTTTTTTTCTGTGAGGCCTTTGTTTTCTGGGGGCCCTGCCTATCCCAGGCACAAGGTGAAAGGAGGAAAAACAACAATGGCAGAGGCCAGATTTCTAACTCTGGAGTCAGCTCCCCACTAGTAACTAATGTAGTCTCCCAGTTCACGCTTGCCTAGTTGCTCCCAGACCAGCTGGGGTGTGCTGATCTGCACAGCTTTGGAGTGCCTGGCAGCAGGAGAGTCCTTGCTGTCCTGTGCCCTCCCCACTTACATCTGTCCTAGGGGGAGTGCAGGATATTGGGCTTTGTCTGCTCAGCACCCTGGGATCAGGGGCTATGTCCTGCTGGAATCACCTCCTGGGCTGTGCAGCTTCCGAAGGCAGCAGGTCACAGACACCTCTGTCTGAAGCTGGCCTGCCTAACTGACTGGCTTCTCCCAAATGCCCTGCTGTCTGTGCGCCAGCCCTTTACCAAGATCAGTCCATGGTTTGTGGTGCACTTTTCCCCAGCTTACTTCCTCTATTTGTGACTCTGAGAAGCTGGAGGTTTCATTGCCCCTCCTGCGATTCTTTTTTTTTTTTCACTTTTATGTGTCCATTTATTAAACAAGAACTCCTTCATGACAATTTAGTACAATATTTATTAGCGATTACTGTTGAGAAAATTATTTCCCTCCTGCGATTCTGCCTGATTTCCCTGTTAAGTGCTTTTCCATCTGGGAAGAATTTGGTGTGGATTTTTAAAGTCCCCACTTCTCCGGGGCTGGGTTGTCCTGTCCTGGAGGCTTTTACCTCCTGCTTTAGCCCTTAGCCAGCTCCTCGCAGTGCCCCCTCCCCCACTGATTTTTGAAAGTTATCTAGTTAAGTTGGTGGGACTAGGTGAATTGAGGACCCCTACTCTTCCACCACCTTGCCCCATGCCCCAAAAGACTCCCTTTAGAAAAAGACACCTCCAGATTGAAAGTGAGGCTGTGGAGAACTATTTATCTTGCAAATGAACCTCAAAAGAAAGCTGGGTAGGAATTTTCATATCAGACAATGAGATTTTAAGCCAAAGATGGTAGTAAGAGATGAAGAGGGACACTATATCATACTTAAAGTATCCATGAGCACTGGGTGTTATGCTATATGTTGGCAAATTGAACTCCAATAAAATAAATTTTAAAAATAAACAAATAAATATAAATACTACTGTTTTTCAACACCTACAAAAAAAAAAGAATATCTAACAATTCTAAATACTTATGCCCTAATTTGCCAACAGTGATTATATCAACCAATTAAAAACCAAATTAAAAAAATAAAGAAATATATTGAGGGGTATCTGGGTGGCTCAGTGGTTGAGCATCTGCCTTTGGCTAGGGTCATGATCCCAGGGTCCTCAGATAGAGTCTGGCATCAGGCTCCCCATAGAAAGCCTGCTTCTCTCTCTGGCTATGTGTATGCCTCTCTCTCTGTCCCTTATGAATAAATAAATAAATAAAATATTTTTAGAAATAAATAATTATATTGATTATAATACAATAATAGTAGGGGACTTTAACATTCTACTCACGGCAATGGACAGCTCATCTAAGCAGAAGATCAACAAGGAAACTAGGCCTTTGAATGACACACTAGACTAGATGGACTTCACAGATATTTACAGAACATTCCATTCTAATGCAACAGAATACACATTCTTTTCAAGTGCACATGGAACATTCTCCAGAATAGATTCCATACTGGATCAAATCAGATCTCAACAGGTACCAAAAGATTACAATGATTCCCTGCATATATTCAGACAACAATGATTTGAAACTTGAACTCAATTAGAAAAGGAAATTTGGAAGGAACTCAAACACTTAGAGGTGAAAGAGCATCCTACTAAAGAATGAATGGGTCAACCAGGAAATTAGAGAAGAATTTAAAAAGTTCATGGGAATAAATGAAGATTAAAATATGACTTCAAGACCTTTGGGAAACAGCAAAGGTGAACCTAAGAGAGAAGTACATAACAATACAAGCCTTTCTCAAAAAATTTTTTTAAAGTCACAAATATACAAGCTAATCTTACACCTAAAGGAGCTGGAGAAGAACAGCAAATAGAGCCTAAAACAAACAGGAGTAGAGAAATAATTACGATTAGAGAAGTCGATGAAATAGAAAGCAGAAGAACAGTAGAACAGATCAACGAAACTAGAAGCCGTTTTTTTTTACTTAATAAGATCAATAAACCCCTAGCTAGACTTATCAAAAAGAAAATAGAAAGGACCAAAAATAATAAAATCATGAATGAAAGAGAGATCATGACAAACATTAATTAAATACAAAAAATTGTAAGAATGCATTATTAGCAAATATATGCCAATGAATTAGGCAATCTGGAAGACATAGATACATTCATGGAAACTTACAAACTACCAAAACTGAAACAGGAAGGAATAGAAAACCTGAACAGACCCATAACCAGCAAGGAAATTGAAGCAGTGGGGAGGAGGCAAGATGGTGGAAAAGTAGGGGTCCTCATTTCATCTGGTCCCCTTAATTTAGCTGGATAACTAACTATGAAATCATCCTGAACACCTATGAAATCAACCTGAGATGTAAGGAAGGAATGGTTGGAAGTATACAAATAGAAAATTTGCCACAGTTTGCAACTAGGAGTGCAGGGAATAAAAAATGGAGAGGATATATTGGAAGATAAAAGGTGGGGGTAAGGCCAGCTACTGGAAAGTAATATGGCTCTGGATCTCAAAATCACAACCTTTAGAAATCTGCTTCTGTGAGAGACTTCCCTACCTGAAAAGTGCTCAGTAGTGAAATGGAGCACAATGGCAGGTGGGACGAGGGGGGGTGTCTCAATATTCCCAGAAGCACTGAAAGAAGAGGGGTGCCTGAGCCAACAGGGTTCCCAAGCACTGGAGAAGAGAAACAAGTTTAAGTCAGAGAGTCCAGGAGGGTGTTCCCGGCTTGCTTTGCCATAATCCTCAAACTGCAGCCAGATTGGTTACCACTCTCCATGCTGGGTCCCTACAAAGGAGTGGAACTCAGCAACCCTCCACCTTCCTCTGGGATAGGCAGAGCAGGCTCACACAGGAGTTGGTGAAAGCTCTTCCTGCCTGAGCCTTGCAATTTGCACAAATTGGTGTCCCTCTGCCTTCTTCCAGGGTGGATCTGAGTAGGTGGGCAACACAGAAGTCTGCAGAATTTGACACACACCATAATCTTTCAGCTCCAGGGCTGGAGATCAGGGAAGGAAATTTTTATTTTCAATCTCTGAAGAGGCAGGGAAAGCCTTCAGGGAACAAAGCCTCACACACCAAACAGCTTACACCGAGCTTGGCAGGCTGGCAAGGATCGGTGCAACTCTGCCCAGGCACCAACACCTGAGAATCAGCACAGCAGACCCTCCCCCAGAAGACCAGCTGGAAGAACAGCCATCCTGCACTGGACGAAATGGTTAGAATTAGGAATTCCCAACAACAACAACAACAACAAACAACAAAAGCAGAGTTAATACTCTCTACCACAGATCTAATGGATATGGATTTAAGTAAAATGTCAGAGATTCAATTCAGGATAGCAATGAAAAAGTTACTAGTTGGGCTTGAAAAAAAACAAAACACTCTAGAGAACCTCGTAGTGAAGAAACAAGATCTAATCAGGCCGAAATTAAAAAGAGTTTAACTGATATGCAATTTAACCTACATGCTTTAATAGCTTGGGTAAATGAGGCAGAAGAGAGAGTAAGTGACATAAAAGACAAGTTGATAGGGCGGAAACAGGAAAATAGAGAAAAACAACTAATAGGCCATGAGTAGAGGCTCAAGAGATAAGTGAACATATGAAAAAAAACCTAAATTATTGGAATTCCTAAGGGCATGGGGCAGGAGGGAAAAGGTAAATTTGAGCAAATCTTAGCTGAGAGCTTCCCTAATATGGGGAAGGAAATAGGCATCAAGTCCAAAAGGTAGAAAACTCCTGTCAAAACCAACAAAAATAGATCAACTCCAGGATATATAATAGTGAAGCTTGCAAATTTCAGAGATAAAGAGAAAACCCTGAAAGCAACTCCAGACAAGAGATTCCTAACATACAGAGGGAAAAATATTAGATGACTGAGACCTCTCCCTAGAGACATAGCAGGCCAAAAAGAGCTGGTGTGATATATTCAAGGTACTAAATGAGAAAATCATGCAGACAAGAATACTTTATCCAGCAAGGCTGTCATTTAGAAGGAAAGGAGACATAAAGAGCTTCCAGAAGAGACAGAAACTGAAAAAATATGTGACCACCAAGGCAGCCCTGTACGATATATTAAGGGGGATCCTGTAAGTGAAAGGGGAACTCAAGAGTAATATAGACCAGAGAGAAACAGAGACAGTCTGCAGAAACAGGTATTGTACAGGTAATAAAACGGTACTAAATTCATATTTTGAATAGTTACTCTGAACATGAATGGGCTAAATGCTCAAGTCAAAAGACACAGGATATCACACTGGATAAAAAAGAAAGACCCATCCATGTGCTGTCTACAAGAAACTCATTTTAGACCTAAAGATACCTTCAGACTGAAAATTAGGGGGTGAAGAACCATTTATTATGCAAATTGACCTCAAATGAAAGCTGTGGTAGCAGTCCTCCTATCAGATAAATTAGATTTTAATCCAAAGACTGTAGTAAGAGATGAAGAAGAACACTATATAGTTCTTATAGTTAAAGAACACTATATCACACTTGTCTATCAAACAAGAAGATCTAACAATTATAAATATTTATGCCCCTAATTTGAGAGCAGAAAATTTTTTTTGAGAGCAGAAAATTTTATCAACCAATTAATAACCAAATTAAAGAAACACATAGATAATAATAGATTAATAGTATGAGACTTTATCACCCACCCCCCACAGCAATGGACCGATCATTGAAGCAGAAGATCAACAACGAAACAAGTGAATGACACACTAGCCCTGATGGACATCACAGATATATACAGAACATTCCATTCTAATGCAACAGAGTACACATTCTTCTTAACTTCACATGGAACTCTCTTCTTCAGAAGAGACAACACAATCAGATCTCAATGGATACCAAAAGTTTGGGATTATTCCCTAGATACTTTCAGACCACAGTACTTTGAAATTTGAACTAAATCGCAAGAAGAAATTTGGCAGGAACCCAAACACTAAGATTAAAGAGCGTCCTACAAAAAATGGAGGGGCCAAGCTGGAAATTGGAGGAGAATTAAAAAGATTAATACAAAGCAATGAACATGAAAGCACAACTGTTCAAAACCTTTGAGATACAGTTACAGTGTCCCTAAGAGAGAAGTACATAACAATACAAGCCTTTCTTAAAAAATTTAAAAAGTCACAAATACATGAGCTAATTTTTTACCTAAAAGAGCTGGAGAAAGAGCAGCAAATAAAACCTAAACCAAGCAGGAGAAGAGAAATAATTAAGATTAGAGCAGAAATCAACCAAACAGAATGGATCAACGAAACTAGAAGCTGGCTCTTTGAATTAATAAAATTGATAATCCCCAACTAAACTTATCAGAAAGAAAAGAGAAAGGACCCAAATTAATAAAACCATGAATGAAAGAGGAGTGGTCATGACCAATGCCAAGGAAATATAAACACTTAAAAGAACATATAATGAGAAACTATATGCCAACAAATTAGGCAATCTAGAAGAAATGTATGCATTCCTGGAAACTTACAAACTACCAAAACTGAAACAGGAAAAAACAGAAAACCTGAACAGACCCATAACCAGCAAGGAAAGTGAAGCAGTTATCAAAAACCTCCCAACAAACCAGAGTCCAACACTAGATGGCTTCCTAGGGGAATTCTATCAGACAGTTAAAGAAAAATTAATATATATTCTTCTGAAGCTGTTTCAAAAAATAGAAAGGGAAGGAAAACTTCTAATCTTGTTCTATGAGGCCAGCAATACTTTGATCCCAAAAGCAGATAAAGACTCCACCCAAAAGGAGAATTACAGATCAATATCCCTGATAAACATGGATGTCAAAATCCAACAGTACATTAAAAGGATTATTCACCATGAGCAAGTAGGATTTATTCCTGGGATGCAAGGGTAGTTCAACATTCACAAATCAATAAATGTGATAGATCACATTAATAAAAGAAAAGAACCATATGATCCCTTTCAATTGATGCAGAAAAAGCATTTGACAAAATACGGCATCCTTTCTTATTAAAACTCTTCAAAGTGTAGAGATAGAAGGAACGTATCTCAATATTATAAAAGCCATCTACAATAACTCACAGAAAATATCATTCTCAATGGTGAAAAACTAAAAGCCTTTCCCCTAAGATCAGGAACACGACAAGGATGTCCACCCTCAACACTGTTGAGTAATATAATACGAGAAGTCCTAGTTTCAGCAATCAGACAACAAAAGGAAATAAAAGGCATTCAAATGGGAAAGAAGTCAAACTCTCCCTCTTCACAGATGACATGATACTGTATGTGGAAACCCAAGGACTCCACCCCAAAACTGCTAGAATTCATACAGTAATTCAGCCACATGGCAGGATACAAAATCAATGCACAGAAATCAGTTGCATTTCTGTACACTAACAATGAGACTGAAGAAAGAGAAATTAAGGAATGGGTCCCATTTACAATTGCACAAAACTCTATAAGATACATAGGAATAAACCTAACCAATGAGACAAAGGGTCTGTACTCTAAAAACTACAGAACACTTATGATGGAAATTGTGGAAGACACAGGAGATGGAAAACCTTTCCATGCTCATGGATTGGAAGAATAAATATTGTGAAAATATTTATGCTACCCAGAGCAATCTACACATTCAATGTAATCCTTATCAAAATACCATGGACAACGGCACCCGGGTGGCTCAGCCAGTTAAATGTCTGCTTTGGTTCAGGTCACAATCTCAGGGTCCTGGTATTGAGCTCCATGTCAGGCTTTCTGCCCAGTGGGGAGTCTGCTTATCCCTCTCCTTCTGCCTGCTGCTCTGCCTGCTTGTATACTCTCTGTCATTCTGTCAAATAAATAAATTATATCTTTTAAAAAAATACCATGGAAATTTATTACAGATTTGGAAGAAGGAATCCTAAGATTTGCATGAAATCAGTAAAGGCCTCGAATAGCCAGAGGAATATTGAAGAAGAAAACCAAGCCCAGAGGCATTACAATGCCTGACTTCAGGCTGTATTATAAAGCTGTGATTTTCAAGACACGTGGTGCTAGCACAAAAACATACACAAAGATCAATGGAACAGAAGGAGAACCCAGAAATGGACTTTAAACTCTATGGCCAACTAATCTTCAACATAGCAGGAAAGACTATCCAATGGTAAATGGACATTCAATATATGGTGTTGGGAAAATTGGACAGCCACATGCAGAAGAATGAAATTAGACCATTCTCTTACATCATATACAAAGATAAACTCAAAATGGAGGAAATAAATAAATGTGAGACAGATCCATCAAAATCCTACGGGAGAACACAGGCAGCAACCTCTTTGACCTTGGCCTCAGGAACTTCTGTCTAGACATGTCTCCAAGGGCAAGGGAAACAAAAGCAAAAATGAACTATTGGGACCTCATCAAAGAAAAAGCTTTTGCACAGCAAAGGAAACAGTCAACAAAACTCAAAGTCTATCTAGCAATCTTTAGAATGGGAGAAGATATTTACAAGTTTCTTATCAGATAAAAGGCTATTATCCAAAATCTATAATGAACTTATCAAACTCATCACCCATAAAAACAAATAATCTAGGCAAGTAATAGGCAGGGGACAATGAATAGATATTTCTTCAAAGATGATATACAAATGGCTGACAGACATGAAAAAATGCTTCACATCACTTGTCATTAGGGATGTAGAGACCAAAACCACAATGAAATGCCATTTTACATTGGTGGGAATGGCTAAAATTAACAAGACAGAAACAGCCTATGTGGGCAAGGATGTAGAGAAAGGGGAACCCTATTACACTATTGGTGGGAATGCAAGCTGATACAGCCACTCTGGAAAACAGTATGGAGGTTCCTCAAGAAGTTAAAAAAGAGCTACCTGACAACTCAGCAATTGCAATCTTTTTATCCCAAAGATACAAATATAGTGATCTGAAGGGGCATCTGCACTTCAATGTTCATAAGCAGCAATGCCCACAATAGCCAAATTTTGGACAGAGCCAAGATATCCACTGACAGATGAATGGGTAAAAAATATGTATATATACAAAATGGAATATTACTCAGCCTTTAGAAAGGATGAATACTTATCCTTTACATTGATTTGTATGAAACTGTAGGGTATTTTGCTGAGTGAAATAAGTCAGTCAGTGGAAGATAATTTTATTATTTCACTCCTATGTGGAATATAAGAAACAGTGCAGAGGATCATACGGGGAGAGAGGGAACACTGAAGGAGAAGTCATCATAGAGGGAGACAAACCATGAGAGAGTCTTAAATGCAGGAAAGAAACAGAGGGTTGCTGGAGGGGAAGTGTATGGGGGATGGGGTAATTGGGTGATGAGTGTTAAGTAGGGTATGTGATGTGATGAGCACTGGGTGTTATTTGCAACCAATGAATTACTGAACTCTACATCCCAAACTAATGATGTACTACTATATGTTGGGTAATTGAATTTAAATTAAAAAATACTTAGCTTGAAAGATTGTTTTGAAAATCAAATACAGTCATGTACTTTAAGTGTATTACAGAGGCTTGACACTGAGTTAATATTTAATAAATGGAATTATAATAATAATAGGGCAAATCATTGTGCAGTGGTGTGTTTTCTCTCATCATTTGTAGGGTGGAGAAATAAAAGTGAAGAAGAGCTACCCAGAAGGGGAAACGGCACCACATTTTTTCTGTTACTTGATACTTATAGAAACTCCTCAGCATTCACTCAAATGAACAAATGTTTATTTAAAAGAATTTGTACACATATAACACTCTCACTTTCAAAAAGCAGAGTAACTTTTTATATTATGAATAAACAAACACTGGCAACTTAAAACTATAGTTAAGGAAGGTAGGAAAAAGATCCCCTTTCCCCAGCCAGGGACTGAGACTTGGAGCTAAAGCCAACCTCCATCTCTGTCTTTTAAGTCTGAAAGTGACTTGACTAGAAATCTGATTTTGGTAGAGAGGAGAACTGTAGAGCTTGGGGAGCCTAGTGCCTTTTCTTTTGTAAGGGAAGGCCACCAAAACAATCTATAGGAAAGGGAGTAGCCAGCAGCTGACTTGAGCTGAGGCTGCTTTACAAGAGAGCAGACCCAAGAGAGGGAGGGATGAATGGAGGGGAAATTCCACCCTCCTACCTATGTGAAATGGTTGGCACTCACTTGAATATCAGCTCATGCCTTTAACCCCTAAGATATATCATTGAGAAACTGCCAGAATAATGGGTTTGAATAAAAATGATTTTGAACATTTGGCAACAGAGATGTCAGCCTGGGGCCCCTCTCATTCTAAGGCAGCCTGTACAGTAGAGCCCGATAATCTAGGCAGCAAGTTACATAGGACTTGTGGATAGCTGCAGCTCACTGATTTCACTGTGAGGAAATTCTGTCATTGATTTGAAAAACAAGGGTTATGGGAAAGGCCTGCTGGTCTCAGGATCTCTAGACACACAACCTATACCTGAGAACTTTACCCTATCTGGGAAACTGGCATGGGAGTGAACTCCATAATAGCAGCCAGGCTTCCCAAATGAATAATAAAAGGAGGTCTTGTCCAACTGACCTCTGGGCCTTCCTTAGACAACATGAGATGAGGAGGGGTTTGTGGGGAAGATATATACACCAAGTCTACTGGAAAGTTCAGCAAGAAGACTGTTGCCCCTTCAGAGCCTAATGTAAAAGTATAAGGAGGGGGCACACTGGAGCCTTCACCTGAAACAAGGGCCTCCTCCAGCCCTCAGCGCTTAGGTCCCAGGCCTCAGACACGAGGCAGAGAATCACATCTTGGCCTCTGCCCTTCCCTCAGCATCAAATAAGGGCAGGAGTTGAAATGTGGGTGGGAGAGAAGGGATCATCAGACACACTATCATTAGCACCTGAACCATATCTCTTCTTAAATCAGAAACCCCAAGAGAAGAAAGAAGAGCAAAGGAGAGAGGTTGTGCTTCCATCACATTAAATAGGAAACTTGGTAGAGGTGGGGCAGGGTGGTTTCAAATCAAGAAATTAATCACTCTAGCCATGGAAGGAATTATGAGCAGCAGAGCTCTATGTGTTCTCCATTTCTTCATTCATCTTGCTTCCGTTTTGGCTTTTTGGGGTTCCGGGACCGACTCTTGGCCTTGCACAGAGGACATATAGGTGCATTCCGATGAATTTGCTGATGGCATGACAAGCAGGCCTGGTGGGAGGACACAGGACAAAGAAAGTTAGTGATCAGATTCTTCTAGCCTATGGTTCAGCCTTCTCATCCCCAATGGTCAAGAAAGCAATTGTGATTTCCCAATAGGAAAATGTTATTATCACTTCTCAAAGAGTGTGACCCAAGTAGAGAGATCAGTGCTAGATGTAAGAATGTAAAGGCTATAAAGGGATGAGGGTCCAAGATGGTTATTGAGGAAAAATATCCAGAATTTGGAAATAAGGCAAAATGAGAATTATATATCATTTTAGCATTATATTGGAGCATGGTCCAACGGGCCCTATTAAGGATTAATACTCTAGGACAGATAGCAGTTAACTTTCTCTATGAATATTTTAGACTTTTCAGGTCATGTGGTCTTAGCTACACCTACTCAACTATACCTGTTCTTTATGAAAGAAGCTACAGACAATACATAAACAAACAGGTAGATGTGTGTGTGTCAGTAAAACTTTATTTACAAAAACTGAGAACCAATCAGACTTGGTCTGTGGGTTCTAGTTTGCTGACCCCTGCTCTAGGAGAATGTCCCTTTCTTGACTATTTACTATTGATCAGGGTCCAAACTGTGATTTATGCTAATAAACTACAAATGATTTTTTTCCCAGTAGAGATGCAGATTATTTCTGTTCCAAAGAAAAGATAATCATAAAAGTTACATTTATTTATTTTATTGGACATCAACCAGTTCTGTATTTAATTTTGCAAACTTGGGATCCCTGGGTGGCGCAGCGGTTTGGCACCTGCCTTTGGCCCAGGGCGTGATCCTGGAGACCTGGGATCGAATCCCACGTTGGGCTCCCGGTGCATGGAGCCTGCTTCTCGCTCTGCCTGTGTCTCTGCCTCTCTCTCTCTCTCTCTCTCTGTGTGTGACTATCATAAATAAATAAAAATTAAAAAAAAATTTGCAAACTTATTTCAGCATTCTTTTCCTTTTCTTACTACATAATTAACTGTTTTTCTTTCTTTTTTTTTAATTTTATTTTTATTTATTTATGATAGTCACACAGAGAGAGAGAGAGAGGCAGAGACAGGCAGAGGGAGAAGCAAGCTCCATGCACCGGGAGCCTGACGTGGGATTCGATCCCGGGTCTCCAGGATCGTGCCCTGGGCCAAAGGCAGGCGCCAAACCGCTGCACCACCCAGGGATCCCAATTAACTGTTTTTCAAATGCTTTTGGAACCACCTTTGTAATCCTGCTGACTCCCTCATTAAGAACAAATGTTCACTATATATTTGCACAAGTCTTTCTAACTTAAAAAAAATTATCCTTTGGTAGAGCCTGCCAACCTTCCTGCATTGTAGCCCCATTGGGAATGTGAAGCAGTGAAACCAGCTCGTCTGCTACAGCACATATATACTAACTCTTCCTCTGTGTCCCAAGCAAAGGCTGTTTTAGGAAGGCACCAAATATGTAACTACAAAGCCCGAGTCCTAGCCTTCCGTGGGGCTGCTTGAAGATACCTTGCTTCCTCCACAACCCCTACTCAGCTCACTTACCTTCATAGGTGGGGGCTGTTGCCTGAAGGTGGCTGTCTGCCGAGTGTCCTGCTTTCTAGCCACTTGGAGTTGTTGGGCAGCAGCAGCTGCAGCGGCCAGAGACTCAGGGATGGGGGGCTCCTGAGGCTCCGTCTGCCACTCCGCTTTCTGCTTCTCAAAGTAACTTTGGAAATGAAAGACATTAGTTAGATCATTCTGAAAGCAAGGAGAACCTTGCCCCTCTTAAAGACTCCATGTCACAGAACCAAAGGGGTGGGGCTGTGGCTCACTATAGAAAGTTCCTGTATCCTCCCCAGCACAAGGTTCTTCTCCTTCACTACCTGGCCCATTGTCTGCTGGGAAGGGTAATCCTTCTCTTTGTTGGCTCTGACAGATCCAGAAAATCAAGACTCCCAGGGCTAACAAAGTCCTTAAAGGGCACTTGCTTACTGTTCATCCCATTTACCCTTGCAATATTCTCATTAAGTGTCCCAGACCTCTGCTCACATACCTCTAGGAAGAAGCTCAACACTTCCACAGGCAGCCCGTTCTACTTTAAGAAGTGTGCCTCCTTCTACTAAACTGAACTCTCTCTGTAAGGTGAGTATCTAGGTCTCTAGATAAAGTTCCAGGATAGCACCTGGAGACCATGAAAGCCCAGCCTTCAACATTTTCAAAGGTTTCTAGACACCCCTTCTAGACTTTGACTTGGGAAGTCACCTCTTAAGAGTCACACACACACACACACACACACACACACACACACACACACAGAGTCATAGACACAGTCTTGTGTTATCAAAATTGCACAAAGAATTTTAAAAGCTTCCCAGTAATACTAGTCTAATCATCCTTATTTTGGTACACAGAGACTTGTCCAAGGTCATACTGACAGGCCTGAAGCTAGGACTGAGAACCATGACTTTAGACCAGGTTTTATGTATGTATATGCGCCTCTGCGTGTGTATGTGTGTGTGTGTTGTATGTGTGTTACAGGGACAGGGAGTAGGCAGCTTACTCCAAAGAGAGCTTCTCTTCCTCTTCACATAGGTCAGGGAGCCTCTGTAGGCCTAGAGTCATGCGTAGGGCATCCACATGTTCCTTCAGTGGCTTATACTCATCATGTAGCCGCCGGGTAGACTCTAGCAGCTTGTTTAGGTCATTCTCAGACTGTTTGATGGTGTTTTCCATCTAGAACACACAGTGAGGTAGGTACAGAGAAAAGACACCAACAATGTCAGCAATGCAACAATGCAAGGCTCTACAGCTAGATGGATAAAATAGCTCAGGGTCCAGAGCCAGACCAATCTATGGTCAAGTCCTTCATTCACCATGTATTATATGTGACTCATCATGCCTGTTTTTTTCATCTTTATAATGGTGATACTAATAGTTCTTATTTCATATAATCTTATGAAGATTCAGTGATTTAATTCATATAAAGCTCTCAGTACAGGGGCTACCAAAGAGTAAAGGTTCAATAAATGGTAGTTATTATACAAATATAGCACCTTAAAGCTAGAATGGCCCTTAGAGCTGATTTAGTCCATCTCACCACCATTTTACAGATCAGAGAATTGAGACTCAGAAAGAAGAAGAAACTTCCTCAGAGAAATACTTCTTAGGGGCAAAGCATAGACAAAGAATAAGGTCTTCTTCCCAAGCCAGTGGTTTTTATCTTAGATCAGTAATTTTCAAAATGTGGTCACCAGATCAACAGCATTAGCATCACCTGAAAATTCATTAGGAATGCAAATTCTCAGGTACAACCTCAGGCATATAAAAATCAGAAATTCTAGGGTTGAATTCAATAATCTATGTTCTAAGAGCTTCTTCCAGGTGACTTTGATTCATGTTTAAGTTTGAAATCCACTAACTTAGATTCTTAGCCTCTCTGTGGGTAATATTTGTAATTTGCATTGGCTTTGTATCCTTTGTTAGTTGGCAACAGTTCATGAGACCCTGGAATCCTGTGATCTTGTGACACAGGAAATACCAAGTACCTACTGTCCAAATCACATTCATATTTCCTTTAAAATCCTAGGCTTGGCAATATCAGGAAATAGGTATTGCCATAGAAATGAGTTTCCTAAGAATAGAAACTTAACTCCTTCAAATGTAATTTTTAAAAACTGCTTCTCATTGTCATAGGCTCAAAGGATTGAAAAGGATCTCCTAAGTCAGCACCTCTAAATTTCCTCCTGGTGCATCAATTTTGCAGCCCAGAGGTAATCATTCAGACTGTGCTTGAATAACTCCAAAAAGTGGGAAACTTATCAACTTAGCAGACAGTTCATTCCCCATGTTCCAAGTATCTCAAAAAGAGACTCTAATGAGGGAGCTACACTTTAGTAAGGTGGCAGAGATTATTTGTTTAGCCTACTCGGAAGCTTTGGAGCCCGTTGAGCTAGACCCCAGAGGCAGCTGTCTGCTCTGATTTACTCCAAGGCTAACTCTCAACTCCCAGACTCCCAGAATGACTGCACATAAGTGCTGAAAGAGACCTTAGAGGTGACTGAATCCCTGTAACAGTAAAGAGAGAAAACGAGGCCTAAGAGAAAAAGGGACTTGTCCAGTGATATTCAGTGACAGAGCCAGAGCTAGATCTCAGAACTCCTGGATTCTTCCATTCTACCACAACCTGATGCTTACTCCCCTAAGTTGGCCACAGTCACATCTCAAGGAGAGGCCACAGTACTCATTACTGTCTATTCAACTAAGGGCCCAGAGGTAGGCTTCAGGCGGCCAGCCACGTACCACATTGATATCAGCATGGATCAGTCGGAGTTCCTCCACATGGGCCATCTTCTCCTGTAGCAGCAAGTCCATCTCCTGCTTATATTCCTTCAGGTGCCTCTCCTCTGATTCAAGAGCCTCAAACTCAGCCTTCAAACGTGCCTTGATTTTCTCCATCTGAAGGGTCTTGTTCCTGCAATTACCAAAAAGCAAGAAACAGATCAGCAGGAAAAGGCAGGAAAATGGTAATAGAATACAGATTTAGCCCTGAGCCAGGGCTATTTTCCTAAGCTTTTCATTCTCCAGGCAGACCCAGCTTGAAGCCATCCTCCAAAAGTTAGGAGATCCATTATTTATTTATTTATTTATTTATTTATTTATTTATTTATTTAATATTGTTTCATGTTTTTTAATAATACATTTATTTTTTATTGGTGTTCAATTTGCCAACATACAGAACAACACCCAAGTGCTCATCCCCTAAAGTGCCCCCCTCAGTGCCCACCACCCAGTCACCCCCACCCCACGCCCTCCTCCCCTTCCACCACCCCTAGTTCGTTTCCCAGAGTTAGGAGTCTTCCATGTTCTGTCTCCCTTTCTGATATTTCCTACCCATTTCTTAGAAGATCCTTTATTCTAAGATTGAAGCTCAGTGGGTCTCAAAAGGGGATAATTGTATTCCTTTATGGAACATTTGCAAACATGGAGGTTTTTGCTGTTAGAATGATTCATGATAAAACACTACTGGCATGTAGTGGCCATAGGCCAGAGACACTAAATAGCCTCTTAATGCACAGGAAAGTCCTACATCACAAAAAACTCCAACCCAAGATGCCAACCATGACCTTTGAGAAACTCCTACAGGAGCACCGTCCATTAAACTTTCTACAATGATGGAAATTTTCTATATCTATACTTTCTCATACAGTTGCCAATACACACATGTAGCTACTGGGTACTTGAAATGTGGCTAGTGCAGCTGAAGAACTGAATTTTGAATTTTATTTAATTTTAATTAATTTTTTAAATTTTAATTAATTTAATGTTATACTATCACACATGGTTAACAGGACTGCACAACTCTACAGAGTCCACCCTTCAGTTCCAGAAGAGGAAGTGGAATGTAAGAACTATAGCTCATTTCTTTTCCTAAAAAATAAAACTTGTATCTGGTTGTTAAATCCCAATTGTATACATTCTGGTTCAGTAATCACACACCTGTGAATTTATTCTAAGGAAATAATTAAGGGAAACAAAACATTAGTACACAGGAATGTTCATTCTGGACTATGGGAAAGACTGCAATATTTGGAAACCATAAAAAGTAATCACTATGAAGACTTATGACATGGAAAATATTGAAGATATGATACTTAATGGAAAAGTGTATATACTTGGATTGCATTTTTCAAAATATACATGCACAAAATATACTGGCACAGTTTCAAGGACCTTTAAGACCATTTGAAGCATGCCTAAATAAAAAGGACACAAAAATTTGGAAGGAGGCCCCTCTAGGGCACATTGTTATCCTCCCGATGGCTCTCTACTTTCTGGTTTTCAGGTACTACCTAGCTGTTATCCATCACTCAGATACTTTCTTCTGCATCAGTAGCTGGCTTTCACCCTTGCTCCAGGCCGTTCCATGGGTGCTCTTGCTCTATACCCTAGACTCTGGCCTCTGGCTTTAGCCTGTTTCTGTCTTTAGTCTCTCTCTCATGGCTCCTGCCTTAAGAGGTGACCCTCAATGGCACAGACCCACAAACAGACTTGTGTTAGGTGGATAGGATAATGGGAGAAATTTTTCTTTATTTATTCAAAAATTCTTTTCATGTTATTGTATTTTGTTATCTAGAAAGGGTGAAAACAAAAGATGGGTGTTATTATCCCATTTCTAAAATAGGAAATTGAGGTTCAGGGTAGCAACTTGCCCAAGACCACAGAACTAGTAAATGGGATGTTGAGATTTGAACACAGGGCCCTCTAACACCACCCACTATGCCACACTAACTGAGTGGGGTTGCCCTGACTAAAGAGCATAAACATAATAAGAGTTCTTGGTATACCTGTTCAACTGCCTTGAAGAGGGTGAAACTGACTTGTATTGGCCAATTAACTAACTATATAGAGCCCCTCCTATCTAGACTTCCATTTTCCTCCTCTACATTACATGTAGAGCAATCTGAATTTTGCCTATTCCTACCCCAATTTACAGATGAGAAAATTGAGATTTAGAGTGAGATATAGTATATCATCCTAAGGCAATCTGTGACAGTGCTCAGCCTACAATCCATTTCTGCAAGCAGAACCATATTATAAAAGGAACATGAGCTTTAGATTCAGACCTGGGTATAAATCTGGGTTCTACCATTCCCTAGCTATCTGTTTTTAGACAATAATAATAACAGCTATATTTATAGTTTATATTTATTGAACACCTATTATGTACCAATTATATAGGATTTTAATATAAACTCTATTTAACAAATATTTATGGGACATTTATCATGAGGCATGCACTATACCAGTTGCAAGGAATAGAACAAAAAACAGAATAGTCTGTGGACAGGAAAATTCATCTAATGACTAAAATGGACCCTGAACACATTGCTACATGAAAAACTATGTGATGAGTAGTAAAGATGAGATGCAGAATGCAATAGGAAGACACAATAAAGGGATATAACAGTCTAAGGGACATTGTAAAGTCAAAGGGACATTCACCAGAAGCTATCCTAATAATCTGTGGATGTGAAAATTGGAGCAAAACCTGGAAAATGAGTAGGAGGTAGCTGGTAAAGTGCACGTAGACACAGAGGAAAGCAGTCCAGGCAGAAAGAATAGCAGGAGCAATTAATTGCCTTGGCACAGAAAAGAAAATGGCACATTAGATGAATTAAACAAAGGTCAGTGTGGCTGGAGCATTTACTATATGAGGGAGGAGGCCTGAGATGAAATTAAGAGGATGCCAGAATATGGCCTGGGGATTGAGATGAGGAGTTAGGACTTTTATCCTTAGGAGAAGGGGGAATCATTGTAGTATTTCAAGCATCAGGAGAGGGACAAAATCTGATTATCTCACTTTACTTCTCTCAGTCTTGGAGAGATTTTTGCTTCTAACAAGGTATGAAAGCAAAACAAAAAAAAAGTGGGGGAGGGGAACAACAACTAGCTGGGCAAAAGCAGTGAGGCAAAAGCCTCCAGGGCAGGAGACCCCAGCCCTGGAGAAGCTGGAACTTTAAAAATCTGCATCGGATTTTGCAGGACAGAAAAGTACTTAACAGAGTAATCTGACAGAATTACAGGAGGAGCAGTGAAGCCGCAAGATTCCTGGAGTCACTATAAAACGAGGGGCAGGGAGGCGGGGCAAGATGACGGAAGAGTAGGGTCCCCAAGTCACCTGTCCCCAACAAATTACCTAGATAACTTCCAAATCATCCTGAAAATCTACGAATTCGGCCTGAGATTTAAAGAGAGAACAGCTGGAATGCTACAGTGAGAAGAGTTCACACTTCTATCAAGGTAGGAAGACCGGGGAAAAAAGAAATAAAGAAACAAAAGACATCCAAGAGGAAGGGGCCCCAAGTAGAGCCGGGCCAAGGCCGGGGCGAGTGTCCCCAGGACAGGAAAGCCCCATCCTGGAGAAGCGGGAGCTTCACCAATCTTCCCGGGTGGAAAGGCTCTCGCAGGGAGTTAGAGCAGGACCCCAGGAAGGGCGGGGATGCCCTCAGGCTCCCTGGGACACTAACAGAGCACCAGCGCCCCAGGGAGAGCGTGCCGGGCTCCCTAAAGGGCTGCAGCTCTCGCACGGCTGGACCCGGGAACAGCTCGGAGGCGGCTCCGGCAGAGGCTCCGCGCAGGAGGAGGCTGCGTGGCCCCGGGAGTGGCTCGGGGGCTGCTTCGGCAGAGGAAGAGGCTCCGCGCGGAGGGGGCTGCCCTGGGAGCAGCTCGGAGGGGCTCAGGCGGTGGCTCCGCGGACAGGGGGCGTTGTGGCCCAGGAGCGCGAAATCAACAGTGCAGGCCCGGGATCACAGGGAAACGGGGACACAGCCCAGGATCCGGCCTCCCCCCTGGAACAGGCAGAGGCCAGGAGGGCACAGAACAGCAAGAACGTTCCTACCCCAAGCTGAGCAGATTAGCGGCCCGTCCTGGGAGCATCCAGGCCCCTGCAGACTGAGAGCTAGGTAGTTACTGCCTGAGCTGAATCCAGGAATCCAGAGCTGGCCGCCACCATTGTGGTTGTTCCTCCTGGGGCCTCACAGGGTAAACAACCCCACTGAGCCTCACAGTGGCCTCACCTGATAAGCAGCTTAAAAATCACTCACTGAGCCCTGCACCAGGCAGGGGGCTGAGCAGCTCCCCCAAGTGCTAACACCTGACAATCAGCACAAAAGGCTCAAAACCCAGAAGACCAGCTAGACAGGCAAAAAACAAATTATTAACCGAGCAGCACAGGAAAGTTCCAGGGGAAGTCAAGGAACTTACAGTATACAGAATCAGAGGATACTACCCCTTGTTTTTTTTTTCTTTTTGATTTCTGTTTGCTTCCCCCCCTTTTTTCTCTTTTTTTCTCTTTTTCTTCACATTCTTTTCTTTTTTTCCTCTTTTTTCTATTTTCATTTCCTTTTCTTCTTTCTCTTCTCTCTTTTTCCTCTTTTCCCAATGCAACTTGTTTTTGGCCACTCTGTACTGAGCAAAAAGACTACAAGGAAAACCTCACCTCAAAAGAAAGAATCAGAAACAGTCCTCTCTCCAGTTACAAAATTTGGATTACAATTCAATGTCAGAAAGCCAATTCAGAATCACTATTATAAAGCTACTGGTGGCTCTAGAAAAAAGCATAAAGGACTCAAGAGACTTCATGACTGCAGAATTTAGATCTAATCAGACAGAAATTAAAAATCAATTGAATGAGATGCAATGCAAACTAGAGGTCCTAACGATGAGGGTTAACGAGGTGGAAGAACGAGTGAGAGACATAGAAGACAAGTTGATGGCAAAGAGGGAAACTGAGGAAAAAAGAGACAAACAATTGAAAGACCATGAGGATAGATTAAGGGAAATAAATGACAGCCTGAGGAAGAAAAACCTACGTTTAATTGGGATTCCTGAGGCGCCGAAAGAGACAGAGGTCCAGAATATGTATTTGAACAAATCATAGCTGAAAAATTTCCTAATCTGGTAAGGAAAACAGGCATTCAGATCCAGGAAATAGAGAGATCTCCCCCTAAAATCAAAAAAACCATTGAACACCTTGACATTTAATAGTGAAGCTTGCAAATTCCAAAGATAAAGAGAAGATCCTTAAAGCAGCAAGAGACAAGAAATCCCTAACTTATATGGGGAGGAGTATTAGGGTAACAGCAGACCTCTCCACAGAGACCTGGCAGGCCAGAAAGGGCTGGCAGGATATATTCAGGGTCCTAATTGAGAAAAATATGCAAACAAGAATAGTTTTTCCAGCAAGGCTCTCATTCAGAATGGAAGGAGAGATAAAGAGCTTTCAAGACAGGCAGGAACTGAAAGAATATGTGATCTCCAAACCAGCTCTGCAAGAAATTTTAAGGAGGACTCTTAAAATTCCCCTTTAAGAAGAAGTCCAATGGAACAATCCACAAAAACAGGGACTGAACAGGTATCATGATGACACTCAACTCCTATCTTTCAATAGTAACTCTGAACGTGAATGGGCTTAATGACCCCACCAAAAGGGGCAGGGTGTTAACTGGATAAAAAAGCAGGACCCATCTATTTGCTGTCTACAAGAGACTCATTTTAGACAGAAGGAGACCTACAGCCTAAAAATAAAAGGTTGGAGAACCATTTACCATTCAAATGGTCCTGAAAAGAAAGCAGGGGTACCCATCCTTATATCAGATAAACTAAAATTTACCCCGAAGACTGTAGTGAGAGATGAAGAGGGGCACTATATCATACTTAAAGGAACTATCCAAGAAGAGGATTTAACAATCATCAATATATATGCCCCGAATGTGGGAGCTGCCAAATATATCAATCAATTAATAACCAAAATTAAGACATACTTAGATAATAATACACTTATACTTGGTGACTTCAATCTAGCGCTATCTTCACTCGATAGGTCTTCTAAGCACAACATCTCCAAAGAAATGAGAGCTTTAAATGATACACTGGACCAGATGGATTTCACAGAGATCTACAGAACTTTACATCCAAACTTAACTGAATACACATTCTTCTCAAGTGCACATGGAAGTTTTTCCAGAATAGACCCAATACTGGGTCACAAATCAGTTCTGAACCGATACCAAAAGATTGGGATTGTGCCCTGTATATTCTCAGACCATAATGCCTTCAAATTAGAACTAAATCACAACAAGAAGTTTGGAAGGACCTCAAACACGTGGAGGTTAAGGACCATCTTGCTAAAAGATGAAAGGGTCAACCAGGAAATTAAGGAAGAATTAAAAAGATTCATGGAAACTAATGAGAATGAAGATACAACTCTTCAAAATCTTTGGTATACAGCAAAAGAAGTCCTGAGGGGGAAATACATAGCAATACAAGCATCCATTCAAAAACTGGAAAGAACTCAAATACAAATGCTAACCTTACACCTAAAGGAGATAGAGAAAAAACAGCAAGTAGATCCTACACCGAGCAGAAGAAGAGAGTTAATAAAGATTAGAACACACAACGAAATTGAGATCAGAAGAACTGTGGAACAGATCAACAAAACCAGGAGTTGGTTCTTTGAAAGAATTAATAAGATAGATAAACCATTAGCCAGCCTTATTAAAAAGAAGACAGAGAAGACTCAAATTAATAAAATCATGAATGAGAAACGAGAGATCACTACCAACACCAAGGAAATACAAACGATTTTAAAAACATATTATGAACAGCTATACGCCAATAAAATAGGCAATCTAGAAGAAATGGATGCAGCTCTAGAAAGCCACAAACTACTAAAACTGGAACAGGAAGAAATAGAAAACCTGAACAGGCCAATAAACAGGGTGGAAATTGAAGCAGTCATCAAAAACCTCCCAAGACACAAAAGTCCAGGGCCAGATGGCTTCCCAAGGGAATTCTATCAAATTTTTAAAGAAGAAACCATACCAAAAAAAAAAAAAAAAAAAAAAGAAGAAACCATACCTATTCTACTAAAGCTGTTTGGAAAGATAGAAAGAGATGGAGTACTTCCAAATTCGTTCTATGAGGCCAGCATCACCTTAATTCCAAAACCAGACAAAGACACCACCAAAAAGGAGAATTATAGACAAATATCCCTGATGAACATGGATGCAAAAATTCTCAACAAGATACTAGCCAATAGGAGCCAACAGTACATTAAGAAAATTATTCACCATGACCAAGCAGGATTTATTCCTGGGACACAAAGCTGGTTCAACACTCATAAAACAATCAATGTGACTCATCATATCAGCAAGAGAAAAACGAAGAACCATATGATCCTCTCAATAGATGAAGAGAAAGCATTTGACAAAATACAGCATCCATTCCTGATCAAAACTCTTCAGAGTGTAAGCATAGAGGAAATATTCCTCAACATCTTAAAAGCCATCTACAAAAAGCCCACAGCAAATATCATTCTCAATGGGGAAATGCTGGGAGCCTTTCCCCTAAGATCAGGAACAAGACAGGGATGTCCACTCTCACCACTGCTATTCAACATAGTACTAGAAGTCCTAGCCTCAGCAATCACACAAAAGAAAGACATTAAAGGCATTCAAATTGGCAAAGAAGAAGTCATACTCTCCCTCTTCGCTGATGACATGATGCTCTACATAGAAAACCCAAAAGACTCTACTCCAAGATTGCTAGAACTCATACAGCAAATGCAGTGTGGCAGGATACAAAATCAATGCCCAGAAGTCAGTGGCATTTCTATACACTAACAAGGAGACTGAAGAAAGAGAAATTAAGGAGTCAATCCCATTTACAATTGCACCCAAAAGCATAAGATACCTAGGAATAAACCTAACCAAAGAGGTAAAGGATCTATACCCTAAAAACTACAGAACACTTCTGAAAGAAATTAAGGAAGACACAGAGAGATGGGAAAATATTCCATGCTCATGGATTGGCAGAATTAATATTGTGAAAATGTCAGTGTTACCCAGGGCAATTTACACGTTTAATGCAATCCCTATCAAAATACCATGGACTTTCTTCAGAGAGTTAGAACAAATTATTTTAAGATTTGTGTGGAATCAGAAAAGACCCCGAATAGCCAGGGGAATTTTAAAAAAGAAAACCATATCTGGGGGCATCACAATGCCAGATTTCAGGTTGTACTACAAAGCTGTGGTCATCAAGACACTGTGGTACTGGCACAAAAACAGACACATAGATCAATGGAACAGAATAGAGAACCCAGAAGTGGACCCTGAACTTTATGGTCAACTAATATTCAACAAAGGAGGAAAGACTATCCATTGGAAGAAAGACAGTCTCTTCAATAGATGGTGCTGGGAAAATTGGACATCCACATGCAGAAGAATGAAACTAGACCACTCTCTTTCACCATACACAAAGATAAACTCAAAATGGATGAAAGATCTAAATGTGAGAAAAGATTCCGTCAAAATCCTAGAAGAGAACACAGGCAACACCCTTTTTGAACTCGCCCACAGTAACTTCTTGCAAGATACATCCCCGAAGGCAAAAGAAAGAAAAGCAAAAATGAACTATTGGAACTTCATCAAGATAAGATGCTTTTGCACAGCAAAGGATACAGTCAACAAAACTAAAAGACAACCTACAGAATGGGAGAAGATATTTGCAAATGACGTATCAGATAAAGGGCTAGTTTCCAAGATCTATAAAGAACTTCTTAAACTCAACAGCAAAGAAACAACCCAATCATGAAATGGGCAAAAGACATGAGCAGAAATCTCACAGAGGAAGACAGACACATGGCCAACATGCACATGAGAAAATGCTCTGCATCACTTGCCATCAGGGAAATACAAATCAAAACCACAAT
Source organism: Canis lupus baileyi (assembly GCF_048164855.1). NCBI lineage: Eukaryota > Metazoa > Chordata > Mammalia > Carnivora > Canidae > Canis > Canis lupus. Next base: position 74,778,325 of record NC_132876.1, on the reverse strand, counting down.
GAGATCCTACCCCGGCAATGAGAATGGGTACTACAGAATTCGTTACTGCAGAGTTGAGGTCTAATGAGGCTGAAATTAAAAATAGATTAAATGAGATCCAACTCAAATGGGATGTTCTAACAGCTAGGGTTAATGAGGTGGAAAAGAGAGTGAGTTACATAGAAGACAAGTTGATGGTAAGGAAGGAAGCTGAGGAAAAAAGAGAAAAACAATTAAAAGCCCAGAGGAAAGGTTTAGGGAAATAAATGATATCTTGAGAAGGAAGAATATAGGTTTTATTGAGATTCCAGAAGAGGCTGAGAGAGTGAGAGAGACAGACAGACAGCAGACAGAGGACCACAAGGTATACTTCAACAAATCATATCTGAGAACTTCGCTAATCTGGGGAAGGAAGCAGGCATTCAGGTACAAGATATAGAGAGGGACCCCCAAAAAAATCGATAAAAACCATTCAACACCTCGACATTTAAGAGTGAAACTTGCAAATTTCCGAGATAAAGAGAAAAGTCATAAAGCAGCTTGAAACAACAGCTTCTTAACTTATATGGGGAGAAATATCAGATTAACAGCAGACCTCTCCACAGAGATCTGGCAGGCAAGAAAGGGCTGGCATGATATATTCAGAGTACTAAATGAGAAGAACATGTAGCCAAGAATACTTTATGCAGCGGGGCTGTCATTCAGAATAGAAGGAGAGATAAAGAGCTTCCAAGATAGGCAGAAACTAAAAGAATATGTGAACACCAAACTAGCTCTGCAAGAAATAATAAGAGGGACCCAGTAGAAAAAGAGGAAGCCCAAAGAAATAATCCACAAAAACAGGGACTGAATAGGTATTATGATGACACTAAATTCGTATCTTTCAATAGTAAGTCTGATCGTGAATGGGTCAAATGATCCCAGCAAAAGGTGCAGGGTTTCAGACTCGATAAAAAAGACTTCTCATCTATTTGCTGTCTACAAGAGACTCTTTTCAGATCTAAGGACACCTATAGGCTGAAAATGAAGAAGTGGAGAACCATTTACCATTCAAGTGGTCTTCAAGAAAAAGCTGGGGTAGCAATCCTCATTTCAGATGAATTAGAGTTTATAGCAAAGACTAGTAAGAGATGAAGAGGGATACTATATCATACTAAAAGGTCTATCCAACAAGAAGACCTAACACTTATGAATGTACATGCCCCTAATGTGGGAGCTGCCAAGTATGTCAATTAATAATCAAATAAATACATACTTAGATAATAAGACACTAACAATAAGAGAATTCAACACAGCACTTTCTGCAAATGACAGATTTTGTAAGCACAACACCAGAAAAGAAACAACGGCCTTAAATGATATACTGGAAAAAAAGATTTCACTAATATATACAGAACTTTCCATTTCAAACTCAAATGAATACACATTGTTCTCAACTGCACATGGAACTTTCTCCAGAATAGACTGCACACTGGGTCACAAGTCAGGTCTCAACCAATACCAAAAGATTGGGATTGTCCCCTGCATATTTTCAGACCATAATGCTTTGAAACTAGAACACAATCGCAAGAAGAAATTTGGAAGAAGCTCAAACACATGGAGGTTAAAGAGCATCCTAGTAAAAGATGAATGGGTCAACCAGGAAATTAGAGAATTAAAAAGATTAATGGAAACTAATGAAGATACAACCATTCAAAAACTTTGGGAAAAGTCATCCTAAGAGGGAAATGCATTGCAAAACAAGCATCCCTCAAAAAATCGGAAAAAACTCAAATACAAAAGCTAACCTCGCACCTAAAGTAACTGGAGAAAGAACAACAAATAAAACCAACACCAAGCAGAAGAAGAGAGATAATAAATATTAGAGCAGAACTCAATGAAATAGAGACCAGCAGAACTGTAGAACAGATCAACAAAACCAGGAGTTCCTTCTTTGAGAGAATTAATAAGATAGATAAACCCCTAGCCAGCCTAATTAAGAAGTTTAAAGACTCAATAAAATCATGAATGAAAGAGAGAGATCACAGCCAATACCAAGGAAATACAAACGATTTTTAAAAAGCATTATGAGTAGCTATATGCCAATAAATTATGCAATCTAGAAGAAATGGATGAATTTCTGGAAAACCACAAACTACCAAAAATGGAACAGGAAGAAATAGAAAACCTGAACAGGCCAATAACCAGAGATGAACCTGAAGCAGTTATCAAAAACCTCCCAAGACACAAAAGTCCAGGGCCAGATGGATTCCCAAGGGGAATTCTATCAAATGTTTTTTTTAAATAATAAATTTATTTTTTATTGGTGTTCAATTTGCCAACATACAGAATAACACCCAGTGTTCATCCTGTCAGGTGCCCCCCTCAGTGCCCATCACCCATTCACCCCCACCCCCCGCCCCCTCCCCCTTCCACCACCCCTAGTTCATTTCCCAGAGTTAGGAGTCTTTATGTTCTGTCTCCCCTATCAAATGTTTAAAGAAAAAATAACACCTATTCTACTAAATCTATTTCAAAGGATAGAAGGACAGAATACATAGAAACTCTTTTTTATGAGGCCTCTATTACCTTGAATCAAAAACCAGGCAAAGACCCCACCAAAAGGGAGAATTATAGACCAATATCCCTGATGAACATAAATGGAAAAAATTCTCAGCAAAATACTACTCAATAAGATACAACAGTACTTTAAGAGGATTATTCACCATGTCTAAGTGGGATTTATCCTCAGGATGCAAGGTTGGTTCAACACTCATAAAATAATCAATGTGATAGATCACATCAACAAATGAAATAACAAGAACCACGTGATTCTCTCAATAGATGCAGAGAAAGCATTTGACAAAATATACCATGCATTCCTGATTAAAACTCTTCAAAGTGTAGTGATACAGGAAACATTCCTCAGTATCTTAAAAGCCATTTATGAAAAGCCCACAGCAAATATCATTCTCTATGGGGAAACCCTGAGAACATTTCCCCTACGTTCAGGAACACGACAGGGATGACCACTCTCACCATTTGTTATTCAACATAGTGCTAGAAGTCCTAGCCTCAACCATCAAACAACCAAAAGAAATAAAAGGCATTCAAATTGGTAAAGAAGAAGTCAAACCTTCTCTCTTTACAGATGACATGATACTGTACATAGAAAACCCAAAAATCTCCACGCCAAGATTGCTAGAACTCATACAGCAATTCAGCACTGTAGCTGGATACAAAATCAATGCACAGAATTTAGTTGCATTTCTGTGCAGTAACAATGAGATTGAAAAGACAAATTAAGGAATCAATATCATTTAAAATTGCACCCAATAGCATATGATACCTGGGAATAAACCTAACCAAAGTGTTAAAGGATCTATTCCCTAAAACATACAGAACACTTCTGAAAGAAATTTAGGAATATAGAAAGAGATGGAAAAATATTCCATGCTCATGGATTGGAACAATTAATATTGTGAAAATGTCTATGCTACTCTGGGCAATTTACACGTTCAATGAAATCCTTATCAAAATACCATGGACTTTCTTCAGAGAGTTGGAACAAATAATCGTAAGATTTGTATGTAATCAGAAAAGACCTGAATAGCCAGAGGAACATTGAAAAAGAAAACCAATGCCAGGGGCATTAGAATGGCAGATTTCAAGCTCTATTACACAGCTGTGATCATCAATACAGTATGGTAGTAGCACAAAAACAGACACATAGATTAATGGAACAGAATAGAGAACCCAGAATTGGGCACCAACTCTATGGTCAACTAATATTTGACAAAGCAGGAAAGAATACCTACTGGAAAAAGGACAGTCTCTTCAATAAACGGTATTGCGAAAATTGGACAGCCACGTGCAGAAGAAACAAACTAGACCATTCTCTTACACCATACCCAAAGGTAAACTCAAAATGGATGAAAGTTCTAAATGTGAGACAAGAATCCATCAAAATCTTAGAGGAGAACACAGGCAACACCCTTTTTAAACTTGGCCACAGCAACGTCTTGCAAGATACATCTATGAAGACAAGGGAAACAAGAGAAAAATAAGCATTGGGACTTAAACAGGATAAAAAGCTTCTGTACAGTAAAAGAAATAGTCAACATAACTAAAAGACAACCTACAGAATGGGAGAAGATATTTGCAAATGACATATCAGATAAAGGGCTAGTATCCAAGATCTATAAAGAACTTGCTAAACTCAACACCCAAGAAGCAAAAAATCCAATCATGAAATGGGCAGAAGACATGAACAGAAATTTCATCAAGGAAGACATACACATGGCCAATAAACACATAAGACAATGCTCTGCATCACTTGCTCTCAGTGAAATGCAAATCAAAACCACAATGAGATACCACCTCACACCAGTGAGAACGGCAAAGTTTAACAAGACGGGAAAACAAATGTTGGAAAGGAGGTGGAGAAGGGGGAACCCTCTTGCACTGTTTGTGGGACTGGAAACTGATGCAGCCACTCTGGAAAACAGTGTGGAGGCTCCTCAAAGAGTTAAAAATAGAGCTACCCTTTGACTCAGCAATTGCACTACTGGATATTTATCCCAAACATATGGATGTAATGAAACACCAGGACACCTGCACCCCAATGTTCATAGCAGCAATGTCCACAATAGCCAAACTGTGCAAGGAGCCACGATGTCCTTTGACAGATGAATGGATAAAGAAGATGTAATATATGTATACACACACACACACACACACACACAATGGAATATTACTCAGCCTTCAGAAAGGACGAATACCTACCATTGCCTCAACGTGCATGAAACTGGAGGATAGTATGCTGAGTGAAGTAAAAGTCAGATGGATAAGAACAATCATCTTATGGTTTCAGTCCTATGGGGAATTGAAGAAATAGTTAAAGGGATTATAAGGGAAAGGAGGGGAACTGAGTGGGGAAAATTAGAGAGGGAGACAAACCATGAGAGGCTCCTACCTCTGGGAAATGAACAAAGGGTTGTGGAAGGGGTGGTGGTCAGGGATTTGGGGTAACTTCATGATGGGCACTGAGGAGGGCAGTTGATGGGATGAGCACTGGGTGTTACACTATACATTGGCAAACTGAATTTCAATAAAAACAAATAAAAAAGTAACAAAATGGCTGGGTATGTCTTTGACTCATTTTTAATTGAATATTTTTTCCTAACAGTTGAGTTTTGAGAATCTATATATCCTAGACATGAGTCCTTTGTCAGTTATGTTGTTTGCAAATATGTTCTCCCAGTCAGTATTTTGTCTTTCATCATTTTTTAAAAGATTTTATTATTTATTCATGAGAGACACAGAGAAAGGCAGAGATATAGGCAGAAGGAAAAGTAGGCTCCTCGCAGAGCCTGATGCAGGACTTGATCCTGGACCCAGGATCACGCCCTGAGCTGAAGGCAGACGCTCAACTGCTGAGCCACCCAGGTATCCCTGTCTTTCATCATCTTAATCATGTTTTTAGCAGAACATGTTTTTATTTTAGCATAAAAAATTATGAAATCCAATCCATCAATTTTATCTTTTATGGATAGTGCCTTAGTGTCAGGTCTAAGACTTCACCAAGCTCTAGGTTCTGCAGGTTTTTCCGTATATTATCTTTAAAAATTTTTATGGTTACATTTATATCTACAATCTACTCTGAGTTAAGTTTTATATAAAGTGTGAGGTTTAGGCTGTGATTATCTTTTTTCCTTACTTATGTATATACAATTGTTCCAGCACTACTTGTTGTAAAGACTGTCCTAATGTTGGATTACTTTTGCAATTCTGTCAAAAATCAGTTGGCCATACTTGTGTGGGTCTCACGTGATTTCTCACGGTTTTTTAATAAGATGTATTTATTTACTCATGAGAGTCTGAGAAAGAGAGAGGCAGAGACATAGGCAGAGGAAAAAGCCAATTCATGACTCAATTCTGGAGTCTGGGATTATGCCCTGAGCCAAAGGCTCAACCCTGTGCCACCTAGGCTTCCAAATTTGTCTGTTCTTTTTTTAAGATTTTATTTATTTATTCATCAGAGACGAGAGAGACAGAGAGGCAAAGACACAGGCAGAGGGAGAAGCAGGCTTCATGCAAGGAGCCCGACATGGGACTCGATCCCAGGACCCCAGGATCACGCCCTGGGCCAAAGGCACAGGCGCTAAACCGCTAAGCCACCCAGGGATTCCCCCCCCCTAATTTGTCTGTTCTTAATGTTGTTCCATTTATCTATGTGTCTGTCCCTTTGCCAATACCACATAGCCTTGATAAGTTAATTAGATCCTGGACTTTTTGGGAGGTTTTGTTGTTTTCAATTTATTGGGATTTCTTACATGACAATTATGCTATCTGCAAACAAAGACAGTTTTATTTCTTCCTTTTCATTTATATGATTTTTACTTATTTTTTGACTAATTGTTCTGTCTAGAGCCTCCAGTGCTAATACTGACTAGCAGTGCTGAGAATCGGCATCCCTCCCTTGTCCCTGATCTTGAAAGGATAGCATTTATTCTTTCACAACAAAGTATGTTAGCTCCCTGGAAAGTTTTTATGGGTGCACTTTATCATGTTGAGAAAATTCTCCCTTATTCCTAGTTTCCTAAGAGATCTCATAAATGTACTGAATTTTTCCAAATGCTTTATCTGTATCAATTGACATGATTATGTGATTTTTGTCTGTTAATATGACAAACAAAATTGACTTTTTTAGCAGCAAACCAGCCTTGCATCTCTGGAATAAATCCCACTTAATTATGGTGTATAATTCTTTTTATATATTGTTGAAATCTATTTGCTAATATTTTATAAAGAGTTCTGTTATATTATTTTTTAACTTAAAAAATTTTTTTTATTGGAGTTCAATTTGCCAACATATAGCATAACACCCAGTGCTCATCCCAAGTGTCCCCCTCAGTGCCCATCACCCAGTCACCCCAACCCCCCACCCACTTCCCCATCCACTACCCCTTGTTCATTTCCCAGAGTTAGGTGTCTCTCATGTTTTGTCACCCTCACTGATATTTTCACTCATTTTCTCTCCTTTCCCTTTATTCCCTTTCACTAATTTTTATATTCCCCAAATGAATGAGACCATATAATGTCTGTCCTTTTCCAGTTGCTATGTCTATATTCTTGAGTTTGATTTTATTAATGTCAGAGACCACACTCCATTTTACATTCTTTTAAATTGGTTGGGGATTATCTTATATCCCAAGATATGGCCTATTTGTCTCGGTATGTATTTAATGGGCACTTGAATATATAACTTGTCTTTGGGTTAAGTGTTCTATAAATATTAAGGAGATCCTGTTGCTGATGGTGTTGTCAAGTTCTATACCTTTGCTGATTTTCTAATGATAGAGGAATGTTAAAGGCTCCAACTATAATTGGATTTATCTATTTTTGCCTTTGGTCCTATCAGATTTGCTTCACATATTTGGCAGTTCTTTCGTCTGGTGTATACCCTCTTAGGATTACTATGTCTTCTTGGTGGATTTACACCTTTGTCATTATGTTATGTATCTAAATGTACCTAGTAATTTTCTTTGCTCTGAACTCTACTTTATCTGATATTAATATTTCTGTTCCTATTTTTCTGATTAATGTTTTCATTATATATCTTCTTCCATTCATGGCACTTTTAACATACATATATCTATATATTTGAAGTGAGTGTTTTGTAGATAACATATAAATGGATCACATTTTTAAAATTCTCTTGGCTCATCAGTTTTTAATTACTATACTTAGGCCAATTATATTTAGTGTACTTATTGATAAGTTAGAGCTTAAATGTACCAATTCATTCTTGTTTACCATTTGATCTTTTATTCTGTTTTCTTTTAGCTGCTGTCCTGTGCTTAATTCATTATATTCCAGAATTATATTTTATCTATACTGTTTTTAAGTGTATCTTTTTCTATAGTTTTTTAGTGGTTGCTCTAAGTATTACATTTCATAATTTTGTAGTCTATTGTGTCATCACTTTATTGGTATGATAGTAGAATCATTACCTACCTTTATGCCCCTTCACCTTCTACCATTTATAACTATCTGAAATATTTCTTCTACATACATTGAAAACCATATTAGCACTACATTATTGCTTCCACCATCAGAAATAATTTAGAAAACTAAACAGGATAAGGAAAATGTACTGTATTTTATTATTATTTTTATTTATAAAAATATTATTATATTTTTCCTCTTTCTCATATTTTTTCTCCGTCCTGTTATTTCATGTTTTCCTCTTTTATTTCCTTTTTAAAAAGGAAATTCCTTTATTTTAGGGTAGATATGCTACTCACAAATTTTCTTACGTTTTCTTCATCTGAGGATATCTTAAATTTTTTCCTCATTCTTAATGGATATTTTTAATACATATAAAATTTAGGGTTTAGTTATAAACTGAATTGTGTCTCTCAAAAGTTCCCATGTTGAAGCCCTAATTCGCAGTGTGAATGCACTTAGCTTGTGGTCCTTTGGAGAAGAAATTAAAGTTAATGAGATAATAAATATGGTACCCTAATCCAATTGGATTGGTGTGCTCATAAGAAAGAGACACCAGAGATTGCTCTCTCTCTCTCTCTCTCTCTGAATGCACAGAGGAAAGGCCATGTGAAAATATAGCAACAAGGTGGCCAACTGCAAATCAGAAAGAGAGCCCCCACCAGAAAGCTAGTTTGCTGCATGTTGACCATAACTGCCTTTATTAGTGAGAAAATAAATGTCTGCTGTTTAAGCCATCCAGTCTATGATATTTTGTTGTAGAAGACTGAACAGCTTTTTGTACTGTAAAGTGGGGGTGTTACTTTAATAAATACCTAAAAATGTGCAAGTGGCTTTGGAAATGGGTGATGAGTAGAGGCTGGACATGTTTAGGGCATGTGCTTAAAAAGCCTATCTTGCATTGAAAGAACTGCCGATAGAAATATGGTCATTAAAGGTGTTTCTGATGAGTTCTTACAGAGAAAAGAGGAACATGCTATTGGAAACTGGAGGAAAGGTAATCCATGTTATAAAGTGGCAAAGAATTTGGCTGAATTTTGTTCTAGTGTTTTACGAGGTAGTAAATGTGAGCAAGGACATTGAATACTTAGCTGAAGAGATTTTTAAGAAAAATGTTGAAGGTGAGGATGGTTTCTCCTTGTTGTTTATAGTTAAATGCAAGAGGAGAGAAAGAACCAGAAAGAATCATTAAGCAAAAAGGAACCAGAACTTGAAGATTTAGAAAACTCTAATTCCATCTATATTGCAAAATATATATAACATAAACATGTTATGGAAAGAACATGAACGATGTGGCTGGAAACCACTCTGAGATTACTTATTATTTTAATCAGGTATCTCAGCAGACATCAGGAATACAAATGTGATTATACAAGCATAGACACTGTCAGTATGCACAAAGGAAAGCAGAAATATAAAGTTTTTCAAACTCTGGGATTTTGCAGGAAAGGACAATAGAATTATTTAGTTCAAACATGTTTTTTCTTTCAAGTAAAGGCAAGAATGATGCTGAACATGATTCAGAGATCATTAGGGCTGCCACTCCCACCATAAGCCCACAATTAATAGACCCAGGGGGCAAGGCTGTTTTCTCCTCATTTTCAAAGAATGGGTTCCCCTACTTAGTTCCAATAGGCCAGGATACTTGACTAGTGCCTCATGGAGAAAGGTGACTGCATAGAGCTGTCAGGATGTGGCTGCCACAAGGAGTTGTAGGGGTGATGCTGCTCAAATTACCTAGCCAAAGAAATTGATTCTTGAGCCTTAAAAATGTAATATAGACAGTTGCAGTTGTGCTCTCCAAGTTCCTGCCTCCCTCCCTGCGCCGCCAGGATGGCCTCCCAGAACTGAGACCCAGCTGCCGCCAGTGTCACCACTACCTGGAAAGGAGCCAACTCCAGCGGGGGCACCGCCCAGGGCCCCATGGGCAAGAGGCTGCAGCAGGAGCTGATGACCCTCATGATGTCTGGTGACAAAGGAATTTCTGCCTTTCCTGAATCAGACAACCTTTTCAAATGGGTGGGGACCATCTACGGAGCAGCTGGCACAGTATATGAAGACCTGAGGTATAAGCTCTCTCTGGAGTTCCCCAGTAGCTACCCTTACAGCGCACCCACAATGAAGTTCCTCACACCCTGCTACCACCCCAACATGGACACCCAGGGTAACATCTGCTTGGACATCCTGAAGGACAAACGGTCTGCCCTTGTGACGTCAGGACCATCCTGCTGTTCATCCACAGCTTGCTAGGAGAACCCAACATTGATAGTCGTTTGAACACACATGCTGCTGAGCTCTGGAAAAACTCCACAGCCTTTAAGAAGTAACTGCAAGAAACCTACTCAAAGCAGGTCACCAGCCAAGATCCTTGACTGCCCAGCCTCTTTCCTTGTGTTGTCTTTTTATTTTCTCCCTACATGGTCTGTCCTCTTCATTTCTGTCTAGGACTCTGTATCTGAAGCTGTGGTATCATTTTTGTTTTGTTTCTGTTTTTTAAATTACTAATTTAAATTAAGTCTCTGTTTGAACCCTTGTGATGAATATATTAAATACACTGGGTTTAAATAAATGTAATGGAACTTAACATGCTAGGTTTAGCACTTCATTGGGAACTGCCAATCTAATCTTTCTGATTTCTCCTTTTAAAAAAGAGAATGTTTTTCCTATACCTGTTATACTACTATACTTGGGAAATATAACTTGTCTGCTTTCACAGATGGAGAGAAATTTTGACTCTGGATGAATCATACCACAAGTTTCACCCAAACCTACTTGAGATGATATTTAGATGAGACTTTGGGCTGGGCATATATGCTGCAATGGCTTAAGACATTTGGGATTATGGGAAGGAATGAATGACTTTTGCACATGAGAAGGATGTGCCGGGGTGGGGGGGGCATAGAGTAGAAAGTACAGAATGCATTGTGTCCTTCTAAAATACATGTATTCAAACCCTAACCCCTAAAGTGACAATATTTGGAGAGAAGATTTTTAGGGAGGCACAAGTTAAATAAAGTCTTAACACTGGGACACAAATCCAATAGTATTGGTGGACTTATACATAGAGGCACGAATATATGAGCTCATTCTATGCCCACAAAAGAACAGAGGATAAACTTAAAATCGATTAAAGATCTAAATGTGAGATCTGAAACCATAAAACTAAAAGAAAACACAGGTAATAATCTCTTGGATATCAGCCTTTGCAACATATTTGTAGATATGTCTCTTCAGGCAAGGAAAACAAAAGCAAAAATAATCTATTGGGACGATAGCAAAATAAAAAGCAAAAGAAACGATCAATGAAATGAAAAAGCAAACTACTAAGTGAAAGAAGATATTTGAAAATTATATGTCTGATAAAAGATTAATATTCAAAAGATATAAAGAGCATATAAAACTCAAGATATACATAAAAAGCAAATAGTCTGATTAAAAATGGCAGAGAATCTGAATAGACATTTTTACAAAGACATATCATTGTAAAGCCCACATATGAAAAGAAGCTCAATAACACTAATCATCAGGGAAATGCAAATCAAAACCAAAATGACATACTACCTTATACCTGTTACAATGGCTAGAATCAAAAAGACAAGAGATAAGCGTTGGTGAGAATGTAGAGAAAAAGGAACCCATCATGCACTGTTGTTGGTAATATAAATTGGTACACCTACTGTGAAAAAGTTTGTAGTTTCCTGAAAAAAATTAATTGAAATATCATAGGATCCAATAATTCCACTACTGGGTATTTACACAAAGAACAAAATCACTAATTCAAAAAGATATATGCACCCCCTGTATTTATTGAGTTTTATTTACAATAGAAATGGCAGCAATGCAAATGTCTACCAATAGATGAATGCATAAAGAAAATGTGGTATATAAATATATAATGGAACATTGCTTGTCATAAAAAGAATGAGATCTTGCCATTTGTGACAACATGGATGAACCTAGAAGGCATTCAGCTAAGTGGAATAATTCAGTCAGAGACAAATTCCATATGATTCTCCTCATATGTGGGATCAAAAAATAAAACACATAAAAAACCAGAAATGGATTATTAAAAATAGAGAACTGGTGGGTACCACTGAAATGTGGAGGAGGAAGCTGATGAAATAGATAAAAAGTATTAAAAAGTACAAAATCTACTTATAAAATAAATAAGTTGTGATGAAAAATACAGCACAACAAATATAGTCAATAATATTGTAATAATATAGTAGGTGACAGATGGTGACAACACTTACAGTGGTGAACAATTAACAATGTACAAAATGATTGGATTACTCTGTTATATACCTGAGGCTAATATAACATTATATGTTCATTATTCTTCAATAATAAATTTAAAAAGCAACATTGACATATTGTCATAAAGATGGACAAATGGAACTATGAAGTAAAAAAGAAAGTCCAGAAATAAACCTACAAACATAAGAACAACTGGTTTCTGAGAAAGGTGTAGAAACAATGCTATGGAGAACATGTCCTTTTCAAAACTGGTCCTGATACAACTGTATATTCACATGCAAAATATAAACAAATAAATAATTTTGACATAATCTGAATCATATACAGCAATTAAGTGAAAATGAATCATAGGCTTATGTGTAAAACCTAAAAAATAAACTTTCTGGAGGAAAACTCAGAAGAAAATATTTGTGACATAAACATAGAAGAAAATTTTTGTGAATTTCTCTTAGGCAAAGATTTCTTTTACAGAAATACAATCCATAAAAGAAAGTATTAATGATTTAGACTTCATCACTATTGAGAAGTTCTGCAATTCAAAAGACAGTTAAGAGAATGTAAAGACAAATCACAGATTGGGAAACCATCTTTGTGATGCCTGTATCTAAAGGTTTTGTATCCAGAATACATAAAAAATCCACAGTAAGTTAACAAACAATTGAAAAATGGGCCAAAGATCCGAATAGGTATTTCAGCAAAGATATATTGGTGGCAAATAACCCATGAAGAAGATGCTCAAAAGAATTACTCATTAGGAAAATGCAAGTTAACTACAGTAAACTACAAAGAATTACTACTTTACACACCACTTTGATGGCAATAATGTCCTTTTATACACACTTGATTACCAAGTGTCACGGATATAGAGCAAGTGAAATCTTCATACACTCCTTCTGGTGATGGAAAGTGCCACAATACTTTGGAAAATAGTTTCCAATATCATAAAAAGTTATATGTATGCTTATCATATGATGCAGAAATTCCTGGTTAGGAATCTAACCAGGAGAAATTAAAATCTATTTCCATGTAAATAATCAACAAAATTAAAAGGCAACCTATTGAATGGGAGAAGATATTTACAAATGATGTATCTAATAAGGGACAGTATCCAAGATATATAAAGAACTTATAAATCTTAATACCCAAAACGACTGAACAAACCAATTAAAAAGTGGACAGAAGACATGAATAGATATTTTTTCCAAAGATATTTTTTCTAATGTCCTAGAAGGCAATGAATGGCCAAAGACACATTAAAAGATGCATAATATCACCCATCATCAGGAAAATAAAAATCAAAACTACAATAAGATATCACCTCACACCTGTGATGATGGCTAAAGCCATCAACACAAGAAAGAATAGGTGTTGGTGAGGATGTGGAGAATGGGGAACCCCTTTGCACTGTTGCTGGGAATACAAACTGGTGGAGCCACTCTGAAAAATTGTATGGAGGTTCCCCAAAAAGTGAAAAATGAAACTATGCCATGATCCAACAATTGCACTAGTAGGTATTTACCCAAAGAATAGAATAATACTAATTCAAACGAATAATGCACCCTAGTGTTTATAGAAGCATTATCTACCATGGCCAAATTATAGAAAGAGCCCAAAAGTCCATTGACTGATGAATGGATAAAGAATTATAATACATATATAATTAATATAATATATAATTACATAAAATTTATAATAGAATATTACCAAGCCATCAAAAAGAATTAAATCTTGCCATTTGCAATGAAATGGATGGAGCTAGAGTGTATTATGCTAACAAAATAAGTCAGAGAAAGACAAATACCATGATTTCACTCATATGTGGAATTAATACACAAAACAAATAGGCAAAGGGGAAAAAGAGAGAGAGGCAAATCAAGAAACAGAATCTGTGGAGCTAGGAGAGAGAGAGAAAAGAGAAAAGCACACAGGGGACACACAAGGAAAAACCTTCTCCAAAGCTACTGACTGGGAAAATAAGAGGGGCTGGTTTCTGTGAGTTTTTTCAACCAGCGGAGCTCAAAGACTTGAGTTTCAGAGGTCGGTATTGTGGCTGGTATACAGCACTGAGGACATTGCAGTGCTCCCGTAGAGAAGGCAGTCAGGTTGTAGCCCGGGGGGCAGACAGCACCATTTGAAGATCTCCTGAGACACACTGGGAGAGATGGTTTCCCCTTCTTGGAGTACATCTGAGAGAGGTGGCATTGCCTCTCTGGGGACAAAGGAGCTGGTGAGAGATATTACCCTCCCCTGCCACTCAGCATAGGGACAGAGCCACCTGATGAGGGTGGCTAACCCAGACACTAGCCATTTAGCAAAGCTGCTTGCTTTGTCCCAAATTCCACATGCCTGAGCTCTGGTGCAACTGCCCTTCTGGGTCAAATCTGCATCAATCCCAGCACAGTGAAATATCCCCCCACCCCACACAGAAAACCAGTGTGGGCCCCTGTCATTCCAGGTCTCTAAAGTTTTAGAGTTCTGAAACTCAGCTGGCCTGTATGGAATAACCCCAAAGTACACTGCACTTCTCCAGACAGGCAAGTGACCTAGACACAGACAGTGTGTAAGCAGTGATCTGAAAAACACCTAGGATGCAGGAGGGAAATATATTCATTTTTCTAGGAAGGCTTCCCTGACAGCAACAAACATGAATTCCCCTCTCTGAAGACAAGGGAGCTGGCTGGCACCATTTCCCTCCCTTGTCCCTTAGCATAATCTAACTTGAATAAATAGCACAGGGCCAACACTGGAGGCCAAAATTGCTTATATCAAACCCTGCCTCCCCTGTACTTTGCTGGTACTGCTTTTCTCAAGCAAGTGTGTCTGAGAACCACTGCACTGGGCTCCTATCCCAGAAGACCAGGACAAACCCCAGCATACACCACATCTACTGACCATAAAGTTCTGCAAAGCTTCAGCACTGCTGGAAATAGCATCGTGTCTTTTATAACAAGCAGACCATCTAAATTAAAACTCACCACACTCTGGCCAAGGTCCAAACACGCCCCACTGCAGGTTAATAAAAAACTCTACAGAGGACTGACCTGAGGGATAGAGCAGCCATAACACAAAAGCAGAGTACACACACCATACAAAAGAGACAATTCCTGAAGCACCAGGCTCAGGACATTATATATGACCTCTTCTTCATAAAGATGTTACTCTCAGGAGCAGGGAAATACAACAGGCTTTCCTAGCACAAAGAGGATGATAAAGACTTAGACAAAATGCCACATGGAGAAATTCATCCTAAAAGAAGGAACAAGAAAATATCATTGCTAGGTATCTAAATGAAACAGATATAGGTAATACTCCTGATTCAGAATTTAAAGTAATGATTAAGGGGGGGGCAAGACGGTGGAGGAGTAGGTGCCTCACTCACCTGACTCCATCAACTTACCTAGATTACTTTCAAATCATCCTGAAAACCTACAAATTCAACCTGAGATTTAGAGAGAACAGCTGGAACACTACAGTGAGAAGGGGTTTCAGATCTAACAAGGTAGGAAGGCTGAAAATAAATAAATAAATAAATAAGAATCAAGGGGGGAGGGGCTCCGTGAGGAGCCTGGTTAAGGATAGGTGGGGAAAGCCCAGCCCCGGAGAAGCAGGAACTTTATTTTTTTTTAAATAAATTAATTTTTTATTACTTTTATTACTTTTTACTTTTATTTTTTTTAAATAAATTAATTTTTATTTACCAAGATACAGAATAACACCCAGTGCTCATCCCGCCAAGTGCCCCCCTCAGTGCCCGTCACCCATTCACCCCCACCCCCCGCCCTCTTCCTCTTCCACCACCCTCAGTTCGTTTCCCAGAGTTAGGAGTCTTTTTCTTCTCCCTTCCCTTATATTCCCTTTCACTGTTATTTATATTCCCCAAATGAATGAGAACATACACTGTTTGTCCTTCTCCGATTGACTTACTTCACTCAGCATAATACCCTCCAGTTCCATCCACGTTGAAGCAAATGGTGGGTATATGCCGTTTCTAATGGCTGAGGAATATTCCATTGTATACATAAACCACATCTTCTTTATCCATTCATCTTTCGATGGACACCGAGGCTCCTTCCACAGTTTGGCTATTGTGGACATTGCTGCTAGAAACATCGGGGTACAGGTGTCCCGGCATGTCATTGTATCTGCATTTTTGGGGTAAATCCCCGACAGTGCAATTGCTGGGTCGTAGGGCAGGTCTATTTTTAACTGTTTGAGGAACCTCCACACAGTTTTCCAGAGTGGCTGCACCAGTTCACATTCCCACCAACAGTGTAAGAGGGTTCCCTTTTCTCCGCATCCTCTCCAACATTTGTGGTTTCAGAAGCAGGAACTTTAAAAAATCTGTACCGGATTCCTCCTGCATGGAAAGGTGCTTAGCAGGGAAATCAAGCAGAATAGCAGGAGGGGTAATGGAGCCTCTAGTCTCCTGGAGTCACTAATAGAGGAAGTGCGCCCTGGGGGGAAATTGCACCACGCTATGGGCCAATCTTGGTAAAGAGCTGGAGCGCACACCCAGCGGGGCATCTGAGAGAAGCCGGTCCAGCAGGCGGGGGATCTGGGTGGAGGACGCTGCGCCCTGCTGCCTTTGGGACCTGTGGCCTTGGGAGCGTGATTCCAACAGCACAGGCCTTGGATCCCAGGGCACTGGGTGGACAAAGCCAGGGATCCTGCACTCCCCCCTGGACAGGCGGTGGTGGGGTAGGCACAGGACAGCAGGGACTATCCAGCCGCCAGGTGCCCCCAAGCTGTGCAGATCAGCACACCCACCCCAGGAGCATCCAGGTCAGTGCATAGTGGGAGACTGCAGTAGTTACTGGGGGAACTGACTCCTGAGCTAGAGAGCTGGCGTTTGCCAGTGTTGTTGTTCCTCTTTGTTTCACCCTGTGCCTGGGAGGTGCAGGACCCAAGGAAACAGAGGCCTCACAAGATAAACAACTCCCACTGAGCCCAGCACCAAGTGGGGGACGGGGCAGCTTCCCCAGGTTCACACACCTGAGAATCAGCACAGCAGGCCCCTCCCACAGAAGACCAGCTGAAAGAACAGGGAAAGAGTAAGTTATTGACCAAGCAGCACTGGAAAAGCTCCAGGAATCATCTAGGCTGAAATTTACTTAGGTCGTAGTTGATGTTCTTGACGCAGCTCGCTCATACAGCCACTACGCACTGAGCAAAATGACTAGAAAGAAGAACTCACCACAAAAGAAAGACTCAGAAACAGTATTCTCTCCCACAGAGTTACAGAATTTGGATTATAATTCTATGTCAGAAAGAATTATAAAGCGCCTGGTGGCTATGGAAAAAACAATAAAGGATTCAAGAGACTTCATGACTGCAGATTTTAGATCTAATCAGGCCAAAAATAAAATCAATTAAATGAGATGCAATCCAAACTGGAGGTCCTAATGACAAGGGTTAATGGGGTAGAAGAAAGAGTGAGTGACATAGAAGACAAGTTGGTGGCAAGGAAGGAAGCTGAGGAAAAAAGAGAAAACCAATTAAAAGATCATGAGGAAAGGTTAAGGGAAATAAATGACAGCCTCTGAAGGAAAAAAATCTAAGTATAATTGGGGTTCCATAGGGTGCAGAGAAGAAAGCACATTTGATCAAGTCATAACTGAGAACTTCCCTAATATGGGAGGGACACAGGCATTCAGATCCAGGAGATAGAGAGGACCCTCCCTAAAATAAATAAAAACGGTTCAACATATCAACATTTAATAGTGAAACTTGGTAATTCCAAAGAGAAAGAGAAAATCCTTAAAGCAGTGAGAGACAAGAGATCCCTAAATTATATGGGAAAAAATTAGATTAACAGCAGACCTCTCCACCAAAACCTGGCAGGCCAGAAAGAGCTGGCAGGATATATTCAGGGTCCTAAATGAGAAAATCCTGCAGTGAAGAATACTTTATCCAGCAAGGCTCTCATTCAGAATAGAAGGAGACATAAAGAGCTTCCAAGATAGGCAGAAACTAAAGGAATATGTGATCACCAAACCAGCTCTATAAGAAATAGTAAGGGGGACTCTGTAAAAGAAAGAGGAAGCCCAAAGAAATAATCCACAAAAACAGGGATTGAATAGGTATTATGATGACACTAAATTCATATCTTTCAAAGGTAACTCTGAATGTGAATGGGCTAAATGATCCAAAAAAGACGCAGGGATTCAGACTGGATAAAAAAGCAAGACCCATCTATTTGCTGACTACAGACACATTTTATTTTGTTTTTTTTTTTAAGAGACTCATTTTAGACCTAAGGATACCTCCAGCCTGAATATGAAAGGAGGGAGAAACATTCAATGGTCCTCAAAAGAAAGCAGGAGTAGCAATCCTTATATCAGATAAATTAAAGTTTATCCAAAAGACTGTAGTAAGAGATGAAGAGGTACATTATATCGTACTTAAAGGATATATCCAACAAGAGGACCTAGAAATCATGAATATTTATGCCCCTAATGTCGGGGCTGCCAAGTATATCAATCAATTAATAACCAAAGTAAAGACATACTTAGATAATAATACACCAAAACTGGGAGACTTCAACATGGCACGTTCTGCAAATGACAGATTTTCTAAACACAACATCTACAAAGGAACAAGAGCATCAAATGATACACTTTACCAGATGGATTTCACAGAAATTTAGAGAAATTTACATCCGAACGGAACCGAATACATTCTTCTGAATTGCACATGGAAATTTCTAGACTAGACCAGATATTGGGTCACAAATCAGGTCTCAACCGATGCCAAATGTTTGGGATTCTCCCCTGCATATTTTCAGAACATAATGCTTTGAATCTTGAACTCAATCACAAGAAGAAATTTGGAAGACAAACATGTGGAGGTTAAAAAGCATCCTACTAAAAGATGGATTGGTCAATCAGGAAATTAGAGAAGAATTAGAGATTCATGGAAACTAATGAATGAAGATACACCTGTTCAAAAACTTTGGGATTCAGCAAATGCAGTCCTAAGAAGAAAATACATCGCAATACAAGCATCCCTCAAAAAACTGGAAACAACTCAAAAAAGCTGACCTCACATCTAAAGAAACTGGAGAATGAATAGCAAATAAAACCTACACTAAGCAGAAGAGAGTTAATCCAAGGTGAACTCAATGAAATAGAGTCCAGAAGAACTGTACAACAGATCAACAAAAGCAGGAGCTGGTTCTTTAAAAGAATGAGTAACATAGATAAACCATTAGCCAGCTTTATTAAAAACAAAAGAGAAAAGACTCAAATTAATAAAATCACGAATGAGAAAGGAGAGATCACAACCAATACCAAGGAAATAAAAACGATGTTAAAAATGTACTATGAGCCACTATACACCAATAAATTAGGCAATCTAGAAGAAATGGACGCATGTTTGGAAAACTACAAACTATCAAAACTGGAACATGGCGAAATAGAAAACCTGAACAGGCCAATAACAAGGGAGGAAAGTGGAGAAGTCATTGAAAACCTTCCAAGACACAAAAGTCCAGGGCAGTATGGCTTCCCAGGGGAATTCTATCAAACGTGTAAAGAACAAACAATATCTATTCTACTAAAGCTGTTCCAAAAGATAGAAAGGGATGGAAAACTTCCGAACTCGTCTTATGAGGCCAGCATCATTTTATTTTATTTTATTTTATTTTATTTATTTTATTTTTATACTTTTATTTAAGATTTTATTTATTTATTCATGAGAGACACACACACACACACAGAGAGAGAGAGAGAGAGACAGCGACACAGGCAGAGAGAGAAGCAGGCTCCATGCAGGCAGCCCGATGTGGGACTCGATCCCAGGTCTCCAGGATCACGCCCTGGGCTGAATGCAGCGCTAAACCACTGAGCCACCGGGGCTGCCCGCAAGCATAATTTTAATTCCAAAACCAGGCAAAGACCCCACCTAAAAGGAGAATTATAGACCAATATCTCTGATGAACACAGATGCAAAAATTCTCAACAACATACTAGCCAATAGGATCCAACAATAGGGGATCCCTGGGTGGCTCAGCAGTTTAGCGCCTGCCTTTGGCCCAAGGCGTGATCCTGAGTCCCGGGATCGAGTCCCGTGTCGGGATCCTGGCATGGAGCCTGCTTCTCCCTACTCCTGTGTCTCTGCCTCTCTCTCTCTCTCTATGTCTATCATAAATAAATAAATCTTTTTTAAAAAAAAGGATCCAACAATACATTAAGAGGATTATTCACTATGACCAAGTGGGATTTATCCCCGGGATGTAAGGCCGGTTCAACACTCGTAAAACAATCAATGTGACTCATCATATCAACAAGGGAAAAACAAGAACCATATGATCCTCTCAATAGATGCAGAGAAAGCATTTGACAAAAGACAGCATTGATTTCTGATCAAAACTCTTTAGTGTGGGGCAGCCCCGGTGGCCCAGCAGTTTAGCACCTGCCTTTGGCCCAGGGCCTGATCCTGGAGACCTGGGATCGAGTCCCATGTCAGGCTCCCTGCATGGAGCCTGCTTCTCTCTCTGCCTGTGTCTCTGCCTCTCTCTCTCTCTCTGTCTCTCATGAATGGGTAAATAAAATCTTTGAAAAAAAAAGAAAAAAGAAACTCTTTAGTGTGCAGGGATAGAGGAAACATTCTTCAGCATCTTAAAAGCCATCTACGAAAAGCCCACAGCAAATATCATTCTCAATGGGGAAACGCTGGGAGCCTTTCCCCTAATATCAGGAACAAGACAGGGATGTCCACTCTCACCACTGCTATTCAACATAGTACTACAAGTCCTAGCTTCAGCAATCAGGCAACAAAAAGAAATAAAGGCATTCAAATTGGCAAAGAAGAAGTCAAACTCTCCCTCTTCGCAGATGACAAGATACTCTACATAGAAAACCCAAAAGACTCCACCCCAAGATTGCTAGAACTTATACAGAAATTTGGCAGTGTGGCAGGATACAAAATCAATGCCCAGAAATCAGTGGCATTTCTAGACACTAACAATGAGACTGAAGAAAGAGAAATTAAAGAGCCAATCCCATTTACAATTGCCCCCAAAAGCATAAGATACCTAAGAATAAACCTAACCAAAGATATAAAGGATCTATACCCTAAAAACTACAGAACACTTCTTTTTTTTAAGATTTTATTTATTTATTCATGAGAGATACACACACACAGAGAGAGAGAGAGAGAGAGAGAGAAAGGCAGAGACAGGTAATGACGCAGGCTCCATGCAGGGAGCCCGACGTGGGACTTGATCCTGGGTCTCCAGAATCAGGCCCTGGGCTGAAGGCGGCATTAAACCACTGAGCCACCCGGGCTGCCCCTACAGAACACTTCTGAAAGAAATTGAGAAAGACAAAAAGAGATTGAAAAATATTCCATGCTCATGGATTGGAAGAATTAACATTGTAAAAATGTCAATGCTATCCAGTGCTACTTACACATTTAATGAAATCCCTATCAAAATACCATGGACTTTCTTCACAGAGTTGAAACAAGTAATCTTAAGATTTGTGTGGAATCATCAAAGAATAGCCAGGGGAATATTAAAAAAGATAACCAGAGACGGGGGCATCACATTGCAGGATTTCAAGTTGTACTACAAAGCTGTGATCATCATCACTATAGTGTGGTACTGGCACAGAAACAGACACATAGATCAATGGAACAGAATAAAGAATTCAGAAATGGGCCCTCAACTCCATGGTCAACTAAGATTCAACAAAGCAGGAAAGACTATCCATTGGAAAAAGGACAGTCTCTTCAATAAATGGTGCTGGGAAAATTGGACAGCCACATGCAGAAGAATGAACCGAGACCATTCTCTTACACCATACACAAAGATAAACTAAAAATGGATGAAAGATCTAAATGTGAGACTAGAATCCATCGAAATCCTAGAGGAGAACACAGGCAACACTCTTTTTGAACTTGGCCACAGAAACTTCTTGCAAGATACATCCATGAAGGCAAGGGAAACAAAAGCAAAAATGAATTATTGGGACTTCATCAAGATAAAAAGCTTCTGTACAGCAAAAGCAACAGTCAACAAAACTAAAAGACAACCTACAGAAAGGGAGAAGATACTTGCAAATAACATATCAGATGAAGGGCTAGTTTCGAAGACCTATAAAGAACTTTTTAAACTCAACACCCAAGAAACAAACAATCCAATCATGAAACGGACCATAGGCATGAACAAAAATTTCACCAAAGAAGAAATAGACATGGCCAACAAGCACAAGAGAAAATGCTCCACATTACTTGCCATCAGGGAAATACAAATCAAAACCACAATGAAATACCACCTCACACCAGTGAGAATGGTGAAAATTAACAAGACAGGAAACAACAAATGTTGGGGAGATGTGGATAAAGGGGAGCCCTCTTGCACTGTTGGTGGAAATGTGAACTGGTACAGCTATTCTGGAAAACTGTGTGGAGGTTCCTCAAAGAGTTAAAAATAGAGCTACCCTACTACCCAGCAATTGCACTGCTGGGGATTTACCACAAAGATACAGATGCAGTGAAATGGCTGGACACCTTCACCCCGATGTTTATAGCAGCAATGTCCACAATAGCCAAACTGGAAGGAGACTCCGTGTCCATCAAATGATGAATCGATAAAGAAGATGTGGTCTAAATATACAATGGAATATTACTTGGCCATTATAAATGACAAATACCCACCATTTGATTCAATGTGGATAGAAACGGAGGATATTATGAGTAAAGTAAGTCAATCAGAGAAGGACAAACATATGGTCTCATTCATTTGGGGAATATAAAAAATAATGAATGGGACTATAGGGGAAAGGAGAGAAAATGAGTGGGAAATATCAGAGAGGGTAACAGAACATGAGAGACTCCTATCTCTGGGAAACGAACAAGGGGTAGTAGAAGGGGAGGTGTGCGGGGGGATGGGGTGATTATGTTGGGCACTGAGGGGGGTACTTGACAGGATGAGGACTGGGTGTTATAGTATATGTTGGCCAATCGAACTCCAATAAAAAATATACACAAAAATATTTAAAAATAAAATAGAAAAGTAAAATAAATATTACATAAAATGAAAAATAAATAAATAAAAATATATTAAAAATAAAATAAAGCAATAATTAAAAGGATAGTAGCCAAGATTCAGGAAAGCATAGAAGAGGGATCCCTGGGTGGCTCAGTGGTTTAGCACCTGCCTTCGGCTAAGATTGTGATCCTGGAGACCTGGGATCGGGTTCCGCATCAGGCTCCCTGCATGGAGCCTGCTTCTCCCTCTGCCTGTGTCTCTGCCTTTCTCTCTGTGTATGTCTCTCATGAATAAATAAATAAAATCTTTAAAAAAATAATCCATAGATGACATCACAGAGTTTGAAAACCACTGAGATAAAGGTGCAAAAAATGAATCAGGCTGAAATGAAAATTTAATAACCAAGATTCAAAACTAATTGGCTGTAATGAACTCAAGGATGGAAGAAGCAGAACAAATAAGTGATACAGAAAATAGATTTATGGTAAATAATGAAGTTAATTAAGAGAGGGAAAGAAAAATCTTGGATCAGGAAGGTAGACTTAGAGAACTCCATAACTCCATGAAACCTAATAGCGTTCATATCATAGGACTCCCAGTAAAAAAGAGAGAGAAAAGGGGGCAGAATGTTTATTTGAGGAAATTATAGCAGAACATTTCCCTAATTTAGAGAATGAACTGACTTCCAAATCTGTGAAGCACACAGAACTCTCACCAAAATCAAGAAAAGCAGACCAACACCAAGATATATTGTAGTTAAATTTGGAAAATATCGAGATAAAAAGAAAAACTAAAAGCAGTGCGATTAACTTTATACCTAAAGGAGCTAGAAAAAGAAAAACAAATGAAACCTAAAGCAATCAGAGGAAGAAATAGAAAACTTGAACAAATAACCAGCAAAGAATTTGAATCACTAATCAATATCTCGCCACAAAGTTCAGGGCCATGTGACTTGCCAGGTGAATTCTACCAAACAGATTTTTAAAAAAGTTTTTATTTATGTATTTGTTTGTATTAAAAATATTTAAAACTATAATTAAAAATTAAAATACTACACTATTTGTTTGTTTAAGAGAGAGAGCATATGAAAGAGACCATGAGTAGTGGGGAGGGGTAGAGGGAAAGGGAAAAGCAGACTCCCCTCTAAGCAAGGACACTAATATGTGGCTTGACCCTAGGACACAGATCATGGTCTGAGCTGAAGGCAGATGCTTAACTGACTCAGCCATTCAGGTATCCCTTCTATGAAACATGTAAAGAAGAATTAATATCTATTCTTCTGAAACTGTTCCAAAAAATAGAAATGGAAGGAAAGCTTCCAAACTGATTCTATGATGCCAGTATCACTTTGATTCCAAAATGAGACAAAGATCAAAATCAAATACAACAATACATTAAAAGAATTATTCACCAGAACCAAGTAAGATCTATTCATGGGCTACAGGGATGGTTCAATATTTGCAAATCAATAATGACAGATCACTTTAATAAAAGAAAGGATAAGAACCGTATCAATACTCTCAATAGTTGTAGAAAAAAACATTTGACAAAGTACAGCATCCATTCTTGATGCCTTAACAAAGTAGAGTTAGGGGAAACATATCTCAACATCATAAAGGTCATATATGAATGACCCATAGCTAATATCATCCTGAAAACTGAGAGTTTTTCCCCTATGGTCAGGACAAGAAAAGGATGTTCACTATCACCATTCTAGTTTATCCTAGCCTCAGCAATCAGACAACAAAAAGAAAAGGCATTCAAATCTGCAAGGAAGAGATCAAAATTTCACTATTCACAGATGACATGATACTCTATGTAGAAAACCTGAAAGACACCAAAAAATTGTTAGAGCTGATACATGAATTTAAAGTTGCAGAATACAAAATCAATGTACAGAATCTGTTGCATTTGTATACATCAATAATGAAGCAGTAGAAAGAAAAATCAAGGAATCAATCCCATTTACAATTGCACCCAAAACCATAAGATAACTAGGAATACATCTAACCAGGGAGGTAAAAAGACTTGTACTCTGAAAACTATAGAAGACTTATGAAAGAAATAGAAGATGACACAAATGGAAAAATATTCCATGGTCATAGACTGGAAGAACAAATATTGTTAAAATGTCTGTTTTAGCAATCTACAAATTCAATGTAATCCGTATTGAACACCATATTCAATAGGTATTGAATAAAATACCATTGCATTTTTAGAGTTAGAAAAAAAATAATCCTAAAACTGCAAAAGACTGCAAATTGCCAAAGCAATCTTGAAAAAAAAAAAAGCAAGCTGGGGAAAGAGGGGCAAGATGGTGGAAGAGTAGGTCCCCAAATCACCTGTCCCCACCAAATTACCTAGATAACATTCAAATCATCCTGAAAATCTACGAATTCGGCCTGAGATTTAAAGAGAGAACAGCTGAAATGCTACGGTGAGAAGAGTTCAGCTTCTATCAAGGTAGGAAGACGGGGAAAAAGAAATAAACAAAAGGCATCCAAGGGGGAGGGGCCCCGCAAGGAGCCAGGCTAAGGGCGGGGCGAGTGCCCCCAGGACAGGAGAGCTCCGTCCCAGAGAAGCAGGAGCTGCACCAATCTTCCGGGGGCGGAAAGGCGCCCGCAGGGAGTTAGAGCAGGACCCCAGGAAGGCGGGGATGCCCTCGGGCTTCCTGGGACACTAACAGACACCTGCGCCCCGGGGAGAGTGCGCCGAGGTCCCTAAGGGCTCGGAGCTCAGAGGGGCTCCGGTGGTGCCTCCACGGAGAGGCGGCTGCGTGGCCAGGAGCACGAATCCAACAGTGCAGACCGGGAGCATACGGCGCTGAGACACAGCCCAGGATCCAGCCTCCCCCCGGGACAGGCAGAGGCTGGGAGGGCCCAAGACAACAAGTACACTCCTGCCCCGAGCTGAGCAGATCAGCGGCCCCGCCCCGGAGCCTCCAGGCCCTGCAGATGGAGAGATCCAGAGTTACTGCGGGAGCTGAATCCAGGTTTCCAGAGCAGCCACTGTGGTTGTTCCTCCAGGGACCTCAGGGGGTAAACAACCCCCACTGAGCCCTGCACCAGGCAGGAGGCAGAGCAGCTCCCCCAAGTGCGAACACGTGAAAATCAGCACAACAGGCCCCTCCCCCAGAAGACGAGCTAGACGGGCAAGTTCCAGGGTAAGTCAAGGGACTTAAAGTATACAGAATCAGAAGATACTCCCCCATGTTTTTTTTTCTTTTTGATTTCTGATTGCTTCCCCCACCCCTTTTTTTCACCTTTCTTTCTATTTCTTTCTCTTTTTCTTGTCTTTTTTACTTTTTTTCTTCTTTTCTTTTTTCTTTTTCTCTTTTCTTCCCTTCTCTCTCTCTCTTTTTCTTCTTTTCCCAATATAACTTGTTTTTGACCACTCTGCACTGAGCAAAATGACTAGAAGGAAAACCTCACCTCAGAATCAGAAACAGTTCTCTCTCCCACAGAGTTACAAAATCTGGATTACAATTCAATGTCAGAAAGCCAATTCAGAAGCACTATTATACATCTACGGTGGCTCCAGAAAAAAGAATACAGGACTCAAGAGACTTCATGACTGCAGAATTTAGATCCAATCAGGCAGAAATTAAAAACCAATTGAATGAGATACAATCCAAACTAGAAGTCCTAACGACGAGGGTTAACGTGGTGGAAGAACGAGTTAGTGACATAGAAGACAAGTTGATGGCAAAGAGGGAAACTGAGGAAAAAAGAGACAGACAATTAAAAGGCCAGGAAGACAGATTAAGGGAAATAAACGACAGCATGAGGAAGAAATACCTACCTTTAATTGGGGTTCCTGAGGGTGCCGAAAGGGCCAGAGGGCCAGAATATGTATTTGAACAAAACATAGCTGAAAATTTTCCTAATCTGGGAAGGGAAACAGGCATTCAGATCCAGGAAATAGAGAGATCCCCCCTAAAATCAATAAAAACCGTTCAACACCTCAACATTTAATAGTGAAGCTTGCAAATTCCAAAGATAAAGAGAAGATCCTTAAAGCAGCAAGAGACAAGAAATCCCTGACTTTTATGGGGAGGAGTATTAGGGTAACAGCAGACCTCTCCACAGAGACCTGGCAGGCCAGAAAGAGCTAGCAGGATATATTCAGGGTCCTAAAGGAGAAGAACAGGCAACCAAGAATACTTTATCCAGCAAGGCTCTCATTCAAAATGGAAGGAGAGATAAAGAGCTTCCAAGACAGGCAGGAACTGAAAGAATATGTGAACTCCAAACCAGCTCTGCAAGAAATTTTAAGGGGGACTCTTAAAATTCCCCTTTAAGAAGAAGTTCAGTGCAACAATCTACAAAAACAAGGACTGCATAGATATCATGATGACACTAAACTCATATCTGTCAATAGTAACTCTGAACGTGAACATGCTTAATGACCCCATCAAAAGGCGCAGGGTTTCAGACTGGATAAAAAAGCAGGACCCATCTATTTGCTCTCTACAAGAGACTCATCTTAGACAGAAGGACACCTACAACCAGAAAATAAAAGGTTGGAGAAGCATTTACCATTCAAATTGTCCTCAAAAGAAAGCAGGGGTAGCCATCTTTATATCAGATAAACTAAAATTTACCCCAAAGACTGTAGTGAGAGATGAAGAGGGACACTATCTCATACTTAAAGGATCTATCCAACAAGAGGACTTAACAATCCTCAATATATATGCCCCGAATGTGGGAGCTGCCAAATATTTAAACCAATTAATAACCAAAGTGAAGAAATACTTAGATAATAATACACTTATACTTGGTGACTTCAATCTAGCTCTTTCTACCCTCGATAGGTCTTCTAAGCACAACATCTCCAAAGAAACGAGAACTTTAAATGATACACTGGACCAGATGGATTTCACAGATATCTACAGAACTTTACATCCAAACGCAACTGAATACACATTCTTCTCAAGTGCACATGGAACTTTCTCCAGAATAGACCACATACTGGGTCACAAATAGGGTCTGAACTGATACCAAAAGATTGGGATCATCCCCTGCATATTCTCAGACCATAATGCCTTGAAATTAGAACTAAATCACAACAAGAAGTTTGGAAGGACCTCAAACACGTGGAGGTTAAAGACCATCCTGCTACAAGATGAAAGGGTCAACCAGGATATTAAGGAAGAATTAAAAAGATTCATGGAAACTAATGAGAATGAAGATACAACCGTTCAAAATCTTTGGGATGCAGCAAAAGCAGTCCTGAGGGGGAAATACATCGCAATACAAGCATCCATTCAAAAACTGGAAAGAACTCAAATACAAAAGCTAACCTTACACCTAAAGGAGCTAGAGAAAAAACAGCAGATGGACCCTATGCCCAGCAGAAGAAGAGAGTAAATTAAAATTCGAGCAGAACTCAACGAAATCGAGACCAGAAGAACTGTGGAACAGATCAACAGAACCAGGAGTTGGTTCTTTGAGAGAATTAATAAGATAGATAAACCATTCGCCAACCTTATTAAAAAGAAGACAGAGAAGACTCGAATTAATAAAATCATGAATGAGAAAGGAGAGATCACTACCAACACCAAGGAAATACAAACGATTTTAAAAACATATTATGAACAGCTATATGCCAATAAATTAGGCAATCAAGAAGAAATGGATGCATTCCTGGAAAGCCACACTACCAAAACTGGAACAGGAAGAAATAGAAAACCTGAACAGGCCAATAACCAGGGAGGAAATTGTAGCAGGCATCAAAAACCTCCGAAGACACAAGAGTCCAGGGCCAGATGGCTTCCCAGGGGAATTCTATCAAATTTTTAAAGAAGAAATCATACCTATTCTACTAAAGCTGTTTGGAAAGATAGAAAGAGATGGAGTACTTCTGAATTCGTTCTATGAGGCCAGCATCACCTTAATTCCAAAACCAGACAAAGACCCCACCAAAAAGAATTACAGACCAATATCCCTGATGAACATGGATGCAAAAATTCTCAACAAGATACTAGCCAATAGGATCCAACAGCACATTAAGAAAATTATTCACCATGACCAAGTAGGATTTATCCCTGGGACACAAGGCTGGTTCAACACTCGTAAAACAATCAATGTGATTCATCATATCAGCAAGAGAAAAACCAAGAATCATATGATCCTCTCAATAGATGCAGAGAAAGCATTTGACAAAATTCAGCATCCATTCCTGATCAAAACTCTTCAGAGTGTAGGGATAGAGGGAACTTTCCTCGACATCTTAAAAGTCATCTAGGAAAAGCCCACAGCAAATATCATTCTCAATGGGCAGCACTGGGAGCCTTTCCCCAAAGATCAGGAACAAGACAGGGATGTCCCCTTTCACCACTGCTATTCAACATCGTATTGGAAGTCCTAGCCTCAGCAGACAACAAAAAGACATTAAAGGCATTCAAATTGGCAAAGAAGAAGTCAAACTCTCCCTCTTTGCCGATGACATGATACTCTACATAGAAAATCCAAAAGCCTCCACCCCAAGATTGCTAGAACTCATACAGCAATTCGGTAGTGTGGCAGGATACAAAATCAATGCCTATAAATCAATGGCATTTCTATACACTAACAATGAGACTGAAGAAAGAGAAATTAAGGAGTCCATCCCATTTACAATTGCACCCAAAAGCATAAGATACTTAGGAATAAACCTAACCAAAGAGGTAAAGGATCTATATCCTAAAAACTATAGAACACTTCTGAAAGAAATTGAGGAAGACACAAAGAGATGGAAAAATATTCCATGCTCATGGATTGGAAGAATTCATATTGTAAAAATGTCAATGTTACCCAGGGCAATTTACACGTTTAATGCAATTCCTATCAAAATACCATGGACTTTCTTCAGAGAGTTAGAACAAATTATTTTAAGATTTGTGTGGAATCAGAAAAGACCCCGAATAGCCAGGGGAATTTTATTTTTTTTTTATTTTATTTTTTTTTAAACTAATTTTTTTTTAATTTTTATTTATTTACTTATGATAGTTACAGAGAGAGAGAGAGGCAGAGACACAGGCAGAGGGAGAAGCAGGCTCCATGCACCGGGAGCCTGATATGGGATTCGATCCCGGGTCTCCAGGATCGCGCCCTGGGCCAAAGGCAGGCGCCAAACCGCTGCGCCACCCAGGGATCCCGCCAGGGGAATTTTAAAAAAGAAAACCATATCTGGGGGCATCACAATGCCAGATTTCAGGTTGTGGTCATCAAGACAGTGTGGTACTGGCACAAAAGCAGACACATAGATCAATGGAACAGAACAGAGAACCCAGCAGTGGACCCTGAACTTTATGGTCAAGTAATATTCGAGAAAGGAGGAAAGACTATCCATTGGAAGAAAGACAGTCTCTTCAATAGATGGTGCTGGGAAAATTGGACATCCACATGCAGAAGAATGAAACTAGACCACTCTCTTTCACCATACACAAAGATAAACTCAAAATGGATGAAAGATCTAAATGTGAGACAGGATTCCATCAAAATCCTAGAGGAGAACACAGGCAACACCCTTTTTGAACTTGGCCACAGTAACTTCTTGCAAGATACATCCACCGAGGCAAAAGAAACAAAAGCAAAAATGAACTATTGGGACTTCATCAAGATAAGATGCTTTTGCACAGCAAAGGATACAGTCAACAAAACTAAAAGACACCTACAGAATGGGAGAAGATATTTGCAAATGACGTATCAGATAAAGGGCTAGTTTCCAAGATCTATAAAGAACTTATTAAACTCAACACCAAAGAAACAAACAATCCAATTATGAAATGGGCAAAAGACATGAAGAGAAATCTCACAGAGGAAGACATAGACATGGCCAACATGCACATGAGAAAATCCTGTGCATCACTTGCCATCAGGGAAATACAAATCAAAACCACAATGAGATACCACCTCACACCAGTGAGAATGGGGAAAATTAACAAGGCAGGAAACAACAATGTTGGAGAGGATGCGGAGAAAAGCTTACTCTGTTGGTGGGAATGTGAGATGGTGCAGCCACTCTGGAAAACTGTGTGGAGGTTCCTCAAAGAGTTAAAAATAGACCTGCCCTACGACCCAGCAACTGCACTGTTGGGGATTTACCCCAAAGATTCAGATGCAATGAAACGCCGGGACACCTGCACCCTGATGTTTCTAGCAGCAATGGCCACAATAGCCAAACTGTGGAAGGAGCCTCGGTGTCCATCGAAAGATGAATGGATAAAGAAGATGTGGTTTATGTATACAATGGAATATTACTCAGCCATTAGAAACTACAAATACCCACCATTTGCTTCAACGTGGATGGAACTGGAGGGTATTATGCTGAGTGAAGTAAGTCCATCGGAGAAGGACAAACAGTGTATGTTCTCATTCATTTGGGGAATATAAATAATAGTGAAAGGGAATATAAGGGAAGGGAGAAGAAATGTGTGGGACATATCAGAAAGGGAGACAGAACATATAGACTCCTAACTCTGGGAAATGAACTAGGGGTGGTGGAAGGGGACGAGGGCCGGGGGTGGGGTGAGTTGGTGACGGGCACTGAAGGGGACACTTGATGGGATGAGCACTGGGTGTTATTCTGTATGTTGGTAAATTGAACACCAATAAAAAATTAATTTATTAAAAAAAAGCATCACAATTTTAGACTTCAAGCTATATTACAAAGGTGCGGCCATCAATACAGTATCTTACTGGTACAAAAACAGACACATAGATCAATGGAACAGAATGAAAAGCCCAGAAACAGACCCATAACTATATGGTTCAACAAAGCAGGAAAGAATACCCAATAGAAATAAGACAGTCTCTTCAACTAATGGTGTTGGGAAAACTAGATAGCAACAAGCAAAAGAATGAAACTGGACCTCTTTCTTTCTTTCTTTCTTTCTTTCTTTCTTTCTTTCTTTCTTTCTTTCTTTCTTTCATTCTTTCTTTTCTCTCTCTCTCTCTCTCTTTGAAACTGGACCACTTTCTTATACAGTACACAAAAATAAATTCAAAATGGATGAAAGACATAAATGTGATATAGGAAACCAATCAAAATCCTAGAGAACACAGGTAGCAACCTCTTGGACATTGGCTGTCACAACGTCTTACTAGACACATCTGATGCAAGGGAAACAATAAAATTAACTACTGGGACTTCATCATGATAAAAAGCTGCTGCTCAGTGAAGGAAACAATCAACAAAACTAAAAGGCAACTTTTGGAATGGAGAGGATACTTGCAAATTACATATCTGCTAAAGGGATAGTATTTAAAATCCACAAAAAATATCAAACTGGGGATCCCTGGGTGGCTCAGCAGTTTAGCACCTGCCTTCGGCCCAGGGTATGATCCTGGAGTCCTGGGATCAAGTCCCACATCAGGCTCCCTGCATGGAGCCTGCTTCTCCCTCTGCCTGTGTCTCTGCCTCTCTCTCTCTCTGTCTCTCTCTGTCTCTCATGAATAAATAAATAAAATATTTTTAAAAAACTTATCAAACTAAACACCCAAGAAACAATACAGTTAAGAAATAGGCAAAAGATATGAAGAGACATTTTTCAAAAGAAAAGATAAGGATAGCCAACAACACATAAAAAGATGCTCAATACATCACCCATTATCAGGGAAATACAAATCAAAACTACAATGACATTATCACCTCACACATGTAAGAATGACTAAAATTAACAGCAGAAAAAACCCCACAGGTGTTGGTAAGGATGTGGAAAAATGGTAACTCTTGTATTTTTGGTGAAAATGCAAAGTGGTGCAGCCACTCTGAAAAACAGAATGGAGTTTCCTCAAAAAGTGAAAAATGGACCTACCTACAACCCAGCAACTGCAATACTAGGTATTTACCCAAAGAATACAAAATACTAATTCAAAAGAATACTTGCACCTTGATGTTTATAGCAGCATTATCTATATTAGCCAGATTATAGAAACAGGTCAAGTGTCCATTGACTGATGAATGGATAAAGAAGTTACGATATACATAGAGAATGGAATATTGCTCATGCATAATAAAGAATCAAATCTTGCTATTTGCAATGACATGGATGGAGCTAGAGTGTTTTGCTAAGTGAAATAAGCCAGTCAGAGAAAGACAAAAGCTCATGACCTCACTCATATGTAGAATTTAAGAAACAGAACAAATGAAGAATGAGGGGGGAAAAGAGAGGCAAACCAAGAAGCAGACTCTTAACCATAGAGGAGAAAATGATGGTTACCAGAGAAGAGGTAAGTGAGGGATGGGTATGGGATAAATAGGTGAAGGGATTAATGAGTGCATTTGTGTTAAGCACTGGGTATTGTATGGAAGTGTTGAATCACTATATGTACACCTAAAACTAGTGTCATATTGTATGTTAGTAAACTGGAATTTAAATAAAAACTTAAAAATAAAATGTAATTCTTTGCAATGACTTATATGCCTATGTTTAGAGGAACATTATTCACGGAAGCTGAAAGGTAGACATAACCCAAATGTTTACTAATTGGTCAGCAAATGAACAAAATGTGGTATTCTCATACAATGAAAAACCATTTGCCATTAAAAAGGAAAGAAACAATGGCATATGTTACAATGTGTACAAGCCTCAAACTCAATATGCTAAGTTGTATGTAAAGGCAAATCTATAAAGACAGAAAGTACATTACTGGTTGTCTGGAGCTGTGGGTGGGAATGGAGATCAACTTAAAACTGGGCATAAGGGCTCTTTATTGGATGATGGAAATGTTCTAAAATTGTATTGAGGTGATAGTTGTACAACTCTATAAATTTACTAAAAGCCATTGAATTGCACACCTAAAATGGATGTTTTCTATGGTATGAAAATCACAACTCAATAGATATTACACATATATCCTCCAATGACTTCTTACCATACTTAGAATTAAATCTAAATTCACAAAACCATCTGAACCCAAATTTTAAGCTGTTCCTACCCCTCCGTTCCTGTTTCTCCAGGAAAATAAATGACATGTCAAAAGGCTTGTGTAGAGGCAAGAGATTTTTAATGTAGTTGGTCAACTGAGGTACCCAGGAGGACTAGGGAGGGGGTTAATGATGAAACAAAACATGCAGACATGTTACCCTGGTGGTCAATTGCCTTTACTCTGTTCTTAGGATTAGTATCTATTGTTCTACCATCTATGCTCTGTCCAGTTACTGGGTAGTTTGGCTAAGATTAAATTTAGGGAAAATGTCCTTCCTTTCCCAAATCTACAGAGTAGACATCATGCTAACTTCCTCTTCCTTCTCTTCACATTTTTTCTATCAATCAAGTGGACAAAGAAAGTTTATTAAGCAAGTACCATTTACTCTAACAGTGTGCTGGATCCTGTGGGTTACTGATGAGTAGACCTCTTCCTTCAAATAAAATAACTGTGATCCAATACAGAAAATAGAACACATTTTAACTGTTATGGCTGAAGTGGAACTGGGACCTCCAGAGTCCTTATTCTCCAAATCCAACTCTGTCTGACTCTATGAGAGTGGCCATTGATAAACCTCTGTGGAACTCCCAGGGCTTCTCAGAACATTATTTCAAAGCCACCAATCAAATTCATCCTCTTCATTTCAGAGATGAAGAAACAAATGCCCAGATAGGGCAAAGAACTAGCCCAAGAGCATGCAGCTATGGTCCTTTGGGTCCTCTAAATGTACAGACTTACACATGAAGCAATTTAAAATATAGATAATTATACACACAAGAGCTTTCTAGAGAATGGCACAATGTTATACTTCTCTCTATAAACTCCCCATCATCCATCACACTGCTTTGGCCATAAGCAGGGCTCAGCAATTACATTTGGAGTGACAAAATGAAAGCAAATAGGTAGTAAGTTTAGGGTATTGACTGAAATTTCAGTAGCCTCAGAGAAAGAAAGACATTATCATGGGTGGGAAGGGTTGATTCATTTAGGCATCATTTATTGAGTCTATAAGTACCAGGAACTGAGAAGAAATCGGGTGTTCAGAAGAGTTCTGTTTAATAATAGCAGATGTATGTGTGTGTGTGTGTGTGTGTGTGTGTGTGTGTGTATTATGTTCCAGCAACTGTGCTAGGCATCTTATATGTCATCTACTTTAATCCTTATCATGACCATATCAATGGGATGTTTAGCTTCATTTTTACAGATGAAAAATCTGAGGCTGAGATCACAAAGCCAAGAAGTAGAGACTCCATTGTAGTGAGCCTAATCAACTTTGCCATCATACCAAGGGACTTTTCTCATATGAAAGATCTCAAGCAGTAGAAAACAAGCAAACAGAGGTGAATTCTTGTCCCGGTGCAGTCACCAATTTTCGGGATGGAATAAGGCGCATAATGGAACTTCCTGGAACCTTGGAAATTCTACCTGAGAAGTAAAACTCAGTATAACCTTGCACATAGGTCTTGGATGACTCCATGAGATAGAATCTGTGGTATATTTGGCCTTACAAGAGAGGAAAACATCCAAATCATTAAAGATGTGATTTTATGTGGAAAGTTTTATAAGGAAATCCTCCCAAGAGGCTGAAGTGCACATGGTGTGGTCAAAGAATCACAGGAAAACCACATCATACTTACTTAAGGTTTCCCACAATCACTGGGGCCATAGTTTTATTTAACTGTTGAACCAGGATATCTGACCTCCCTAGGTCACAGTCTATCCATACAGAATCCTGAGTCAAAACAAAAATATTCAGCTGGCTGACTTCTTTCCAATGGATTTTTACTGGCTAACATGGAGTAGGACGTATAGGGAGGAGAGGTTCTAGGGCAATAGAACATCCATTCATGGGCCGAACTTGGCAGGCTCATCCATCATCCAGCTCCAGAGGTGATTTAGCCCCAATACTCACACAACAAACAGGACAGGGCAGCTGGGATCTATAGGACTTGAGGATGCGCTGATCAAGTGAAGCCACTGGGTAGTGCAGATGTATGGAAACCTGCACAAATTTGTTGATGAGCTAAGTAAATGGTGAGAAGTGGACAGATCCAGAATATATTATATAGGTATACCCACCAGGTCAAACTAACTAATGCAGTGGTTTTTCAAGTGTGATCTCAGGACCACAAGTAACACTATTGCCTGAAACTTGATAGAAATGCATATGCTCAGGCTCCACCCGGGATCTACTGAATCAGAGATTCTGGAGATGGGACCCAAAAATCTGTTTCAATGGTCCTCCAGGTGGATTCTGATGCATAACCAGTGTACTACTGTTTGATAATCACTGTGATAATGTCTCAGATGTAGGGGGTCAGAGAGAGGGAGGAATGAAGAATGATTCCAGATTTTGAGTTCAGGAGACAATTACTATTGATGGGGCAGACTAGGAGTGGAGAATGTTGGGGTGGGAGTGGAACTGAAAGTTCTGCTGGAGCTTGAGATGCCAGTGACACATCCAGTAGGTATGGGTAAGTGGGAAGTTGGATATGTGAGTCTGGAACTCAGGGGAGAGATCAGAGCTATTCACCTTGATTCTAAGATCCTTGAGAACAGGTCTAATTTATCTTAATGGTCCCCAGAATATCCCAGTCCAGTGTATGGCTCAGAACAGGTGGTTGGTAAATGTTACTGAATTAAGAAAGGGGAACCAGTTTTTCCTGCCTTCTCTAGTCTAGTTAGAACAGTCCCTAAGTACCAAGTGTCTTTCCATCTAATATTTATTTGCTCATCTGGGAAAACAGAACAGGTACTGTCAGAAAATCAGGTTAGAACAGTTCTGTTTGAAGACTTTCTTACAGCTCACTAGCAAATGTCAACTCCTTCCCATTCTCTTTCCTGTGATCATCATTATTTGGCTTACTCATTCCTAAGGCCCAGAGGTACTGAATCTCCTGTAACTGGCTGTTGAGTGAGTACTGGGCTGTGTCAGTTTTCAAGCCAGGTGACAGAGGAGCCTGCCGAAGCTGCCACAGCAATGAGTGAATAAAGGGAGGAAGGGAAGGAAATATATGCCAATTCAAAACTTGATCATAAGGCATAAGTCTTACTGTGGGAACCCAAAAAGGTAGTGATCCATTTGGACTGGGGAAATTGAAAGGTTTTGGACAACAGGTGGGGTTTGTTCTGGGTCTTCTTTGAAGAACGAGTAGGACTTACGGCCTAGAATGAGGAAAAGGCATTCAATAAGGGATTAACATTGGCAAAGGCCTAGGGGTGTAAAAGTGTATGATAGAGCAGGGAACTTTCATGTAAATAAAGGATAGGTTGAATAAAAAGTAGTAGCAGATAAGATTGGAAAGGTGGGTGTGGGTCAGACTTGTGGGACAGAGGTGCATGAATGCAACAACTAT
This sequence comes from Canis lupus baileyi, assembly GCF_048164855.1. NCBI lineage: Eukaryota > Metazoa > Chordata > Mammalia > Carnivora > Canidae > Canis > Canis lupus. The sequence continues at coordinate 74,740,838 of NC_132876.1, read as the reverse complement.
AGGCAAATATCTGTTCATTAGAAATACAATAAGAAATGGCCTACAGCAAGAAATGATTTTTATGTTGTGACCCAATACACACAAACACAGATAAAAACTTGAAACAAAAGTTTCTGAAAAGAATATTTACCATTTCTTATGCAATGTAGGCTGGTATTTCCTATCTTATTTTGATATTTAAATGTTTTACAGATGCTACTGGCAACTGATTAATTTATTTCATGAAACATGTGGTTTGTAACCTGTGTTTTGAAAAATACTGCTATAGGGACACTTGGGTGGCTCAGTGATTGAGCCTCTGCCTTTGGCTCAGGGTGTGATCCCGGAGTTCTGGGATCGAGTCCCACATCAGTCGGGGTCCCTGCATGGAGCCTGATTCTCCTCCCTCTGCCTATGTCTCTGCCTCTCTATCTCTCTCTGTGTCTCTCATGAATAAATAAATAAAACCTGTTTTTTAAAAAAGGAAAAATACTGCTATAGGCTGTGGGAAGTTGGCAAATATGTTTGAGGGATAACATAACACCAGTGCTTTAGGAAGACAGTTCTTATAGCAATGTGAATGGCATTGAAGACAGGGAAGGAGAAAAAAGACAAGAAAACAATTTCATAGGTAGAGTTATAAATATGCAGACAAGTCATGATGAAAACATAAAATGTGGCAGTTAGTGTGGAAGTGGAGAGTGGGGTAGGAATTTGAATTATAATGGTAAACATAGAAATAGTAGGATTTGCTAAGTGTCAGAGATGAGTCGTAAAAAAAGAAAGGGTAAGCAACACTGAAATATAGGTTTCAATTTGAGGTAACTATTCAGAAAATAATGGCATTAAACAAGAACCTGGACTGGTGTAGAGACAAAGTCATAAGAGCTGGCCAACTTAAGCATCATTTGTGGAACAACCAGGTGGACAAGCCCAGTACAGTGTGGGATGTATTGGGCTAAAACTTGGAAGGAAGCTGGGGGGACAGAGATTGGGGATTTGAAGGTAATACCTGAAGCCATGGAAGTATAGTTGGTCACACAGAAGAATTTGTAAAGAAGGAAAGAGAGGACCCAGAGCAGAAACATTTAAGGGAAACTACTTCACATCACAAAACAGACATGCCTCTGAGATACTGTGTGTTCTGTTCCAGATCACTTCAATACAGTGAATATTGCAATAGAGAGCCAAATAATTTTTTGTTTCCCAGTGGATATAAAAGCTATGTTTACACTGTACTGTAGTCTATTATGTGATAGCATTATGTCTAAAAAAGGTATACATAAATTTAAAAATACTTTATTGTTAGAAAACCTGTTAACCATTACATGACCTTTAAGTGAGTCCTAATCTTTTTGCTAGTAGAGGGTCTTCCCTTGATCTTGATGTTTACTGACCTATCAGGGTGATGATTGGCAAAGGATGGGGTTGCTGTGGCAATTTCTTAAAATAAGACAATGAAGTTTGCCATATCAATTGACTCTTCCTTTTGTGAATGATGTCTCTGTGGCATGTGATGATGCTTGATACCATTTTACCCACAGTTCTTTCAAAATTGGAGTCGTCTTTGACTCTCAAATACTGCTGCCTTATCAACCAATATTTACGTACTATTCTAAATTTTGTTGTCATTTCGACAATCTTCACAGCATCTACACCTGGTGTCTATCTCAAGAAACCACTTTCTTTGCTCATCCATGAGAAGCAACTCTTCATCTCTTAAAAGTTTTATAATGAGATTGTAGCAATCCAGTCACATCTTCAGGTTCTACAACTAATTCCAGGTCTCTTGCTATTTTTACTACATCTATAAATACTTCTTTCACTAAAGTCTTGAACTCCTCCAAGTCACCCATGAGGGTACAATTAATTTCTTCCAAACTCCTGTCCATGTTGATATTTTGACTGCTTTCCATGAACCATGAGTGTTCTTTTTTTTTTAAGATCTTTAAAATTTATTTAATCATGAGAGACAGAGAGAGAGGCAGAGACATAGGCAGAGAGAGAAGCAGACTCCCTACAGGGAGCCTGATGTGGGACTCAATACCAGGACCTCAGGATCACAACCTGAGCTGAAGGCAGACACTCAACCACTAAGCCACCCAGCTGCCTCAAACCATGAGTGTTTTTAATGATATCTAGAATAGGGAACATTTTCCAGAAGGTTTTCAATTTACTTTGCCCAGATTCATCTAGGAATCACCATCTATGGCAGCTATGGCCTTACAAAGTGTATTATTTTTTTAAATTGAAGTTTGATTTGCCAACATATAGTATAACACCCATCAAGTGCCCTCCTCAGTGCCCTTCACCCAGTTACTCCATCCCCCCACCTGCCTCCCCTTCCACTACCCTCTGTTCCTTTCCCAGAGTTAGGAGTCTCTCATGTTTTGTCACCCTAATTTTTCCCACTCATTTTCCTTCCTTTCCCTTATAATCCCTTTCACCATTTCTTATATTCCCCGTATGAGTGCAACCATATGATGATTGTCCTTCTCCGATTTTGTTTGCATAAAATGTATTTCTTAAAGGATGAAATTACTCCTTGATCCATAGGCTTCATAATGAATGCTGTGTTAGCAGGTATGGAAACATTAATTTTGTTGTTCATTTCCAGCAGAGCTCTTGGGTGACTGGATGCATTGTCAGTGAGTAGCAGTATTTTGAAAGGAATCATTTTGTTTTCAATAGTAGGACTCAACAGTAGGATTAAAATATTCAGTAAACCATGTTGTAAACAAATGTGCTCTTATCGAGGCTTTATTGTTCTGTTTATGGGCCATGGGCAAAATAGATTTAGGGTAATTCTTAAGGGCACTGGAATTTTCAGAATGGTAAATGGTCACCAGCTTAAAGTCAACTTTAAGTCACCAGCTGTATTAGCCCCTAACAAGGGTCAGCCTGTCCTTTGAAGCTTTGAAACTTCTCTCTAGCTATGAAAGTCCTAGAAGGCATCTACTTCCAATACAAAGCTACTCAATCTACATTGAAAATCTGTTGTTTAGTGTAGTCACCTTCATTTATTATCTTAGCTACATTTCTGGATAACTTGCTGCAGCTTTGTTAGCGCTTGCTGCTTCATCTTATACTTCTGCTTTATGGAGAAAGCTTCTTTCCTTAAACCTCATGAACCAGCCTCTGCTAACTTCACACTTTTCTTCTACAGCTTCCTCACCTCTCTCAGCCTTGACAGAAATGAAAAGTGTTAGGGCCTTGCTCTGGATTAGGCTTTGGCTTAAGGAAATGCTGTGGCTTGTTTTATCTTCTATCCAGATCACTAAAACTATCTCTGTATCAGCAATAAGGCTATTTTGCTTTCTTATTCACTGGAGCAGCACTTTCAACTTCCTTCAAGAACTTTTCCTCTGCACTCACAACTTAGTTAACTGTTTGGCACAAGAAGCCTAGCTTTTGGCCTATCTCAGCCTTTGACTTGATTTCCTCAGTAAGCTTAATAATTTAATTTCTAGCTTTTGATTTAAAGTGAGAGATGTGTTTCTCTCACATGAACACTTAGGGATCATCATAGGCTTATTAATTGGTCTATAGTCAATATTGATGTGTCTCATGGGATAGGAAGGTCAAGGAGTTAGAGATAGAAAAACTGCTGGTCAGTAGAGCAGTCAGAACAGACATTGTTTATTGATTAAGTCTACCATCTTATATGGGTGCAGTTCATGGCACTTTGAAACAATTGCAATAGTACATCAAAGATCACTGGCCACTGATCACCATAAAAATATGATAACAATGAAAAAGTTTGAATTATTACAAGAATTACCAAAATATGATATGGAGACATGAAATGAGCAAATGCTATAGGAAAAATGGCACCCAAAATCTTGCTTGATGACACAAGGGTTGACAAAAACTTTTAATTTGTTTAAAAAAATGCACTATCTGCAAAACACAATAAAATGAAGTATACCTGTGTATACTTACAAAATGTGTTTTCCTTTCTTAAGTGGGGAAAACTCATTGTGTATAGATACTTGTGCACCAGGACATGAGTGGATGTAATGTATGTGTATGAATGGAATGTGCATGTTAAGGAGATATTAGTATGCATTTGGGGAGCTGGTGAAGCGCTCTGGTTCGTTTAGTGGTGGCTGCACTCCTTTCCTCTGCCTCATGGCTTCTTTTCTTCCCTCTTTTCCACCTCCCTTCTTTTGTTCTATTCTCCTCTTCCCCTTCCTACATATCTGCAGCACCACTTGAAAGCCTAATGAATGGATTGGCAAAATAGACCAGTGTCAGATTTGGGGGCTGTGGTCTTAAACACACTATTGGGAGTGTGGGTGGGATTGGGAGGAAAGGCAGGGCTGGACAGATGGTCAGAGTCAGGACTGGGGAAATGGTCTGCGGTTGGAGGATCTATTCCTGAAACATTTCCCATTTCAAATCCTGCCATTGGTATGCATGACCACTGAATATGAATGTGTTTCTTTCTGGGCCTGGAGGTCCATCTAGCTTCCCGCTTATCTTAATTAGGCCTTCTGATGATGTTGCCGTCATCACTACTACTTCAGCTCAGAAGCAACATTTTATTATTTTTTAACAGAAATAGGCTGCTCTGATCATACCTTCCAGGGATTATCTTATCTCAGATAAGAGCAGTTGAAGAACTGTGCATAATAGTTAATGAGATTATCAGCATTTTTAAAAGATTTTATTTATTCATGAGAGAGAGAGAGAGAGAGAGGCAGAGACATAGGCAGAGGGAGAAGAAGGCTCCATGCAGGAAGCCCAGTGTAAGACTCAATCCTGGGACTCTGGGATCCCGTCCTGAGCCAAAGGCAGACAGACGCTCAACCGCTGAGCCACCCAGGTGTCTCAGATTATCAGTATTTGCTAAAATGTGTATGTCATGTGAAGAGGAGGATATATTCTTCCTTTCCTAGCTATATATCCATAGATAGATAACCTAACCTTTCTGAGCCTTGGTATCCTTACTGTAAAATGGGGATAATAATTCCTACCACAGATTTCCACTAAGAAGGTTAAATATAAATGAGCCAAGAACTCTGAAATTAGGTGATGGACAAATAAATGTTAGCTCCTTTCTCCAGTTCCTTCTACCCCTTTCTTTGCTCCCTCCTTCTCTCACCCACCCATACACGGTTACCTGTCCCATGTGTGAACATCAAATTGTATTTGTAGTAATTTCCCCACTTTAAATTCGTAAACCAAGTGATGTAACCTTTGTATATTACATTAAAATTGTCTAAAAAAATAAAATAAAATTGTCTAAAGCAAGCTAATTTAAATGACTTTGGGGGCATATGCATTTAGAATTGTTATGTCCTCTTGGTGGCTTGACCCTTTCTCATTATGTAATATCCATCTCTATTCTTGGAATGTTTTTTCATCTGAAATCTGTTTTACCTAACATTACCATAGCTGCTCCTGGTTTCTTTTAAAGTTTCCATTGCATCTTTTCCCCTCCTTTTACTTTCAGCTTACCTATATCATTATATTTCAAATGTATTTCTTTATAGACAGTATATGGTTGGATCTTTTTTATTTTAAATCCACTCTTGGGGGCGCCTGGGTGGCTCAGTCAGTTAAGCATTTGCCTTCAGCTCAGGTCATGATCCCAGGGTCCTGGGATCAAGCTCCCTGCTCAGGGGTAGTTTGCTTTTCCCTCTCCCTCTGCCTGCTGCTCCGCCTGCTTGTGCACTTACTCACTCTCTCACACACACTCTCTCTCTGTCAAATAAATAAATAAACTTTTAAAAAATCCATTCTTTTACATTGGTGTATTTAGACCATTTATATGCACACAATTACTGATATATTAAGGCTCAGCCTGCCATTTTACTTTGTTACCTGTTTGTTCTGTCTGGTTTTATTTTGTTGTTGTTGTTTTGCCTTGCTTTCCTGTGGGTGACTTGAACATTTTTTAAAATTCCATTTTTATTTATCTATAATGTTTTTGAGTGCATCTCTTTGTACAGCTTTTTTAGTGTTTCTTCTCATTATTACATTATGGATACGTAATTTATCACAGTCATCTGATGTCATCATTGTGTCAGTTCAAGTGAAATATACAAACCTCACCTTTTACATCACTTTACGCTGCCTTATTTGTGACATGAATGTATTAAATGTTTCCTCTACTTACACTAAGAACTGCATGAGACAGTGTGATAAATTTTGAACCAATAATCAAATGTAATTCAGATGACTCAAGAGGTAAAGACTTCTCTTGTAATTACTCATGTTTTTGCTCACTGTATTCTTCCCTACAAGAGTCCTTTTATTGTTTATTTTGTGTTTAAAGGACTTACTTTAATCATTCTTATAAGGTAGAATTTATCAATAGGAAGCTATTGATAAATTCCCTGATTCAATTCATTTTAGAATATCTTGGTTAATCCTTTTATTCATGCAGGATATTATCACTGGATATAGGATTTTGGATTTCATTCAAGATTCTCTTCTGTCAGGACTTGGAAAATGTGCCACTTTCTGCTAGGGCCTCTTCAGTGTCTGACGAAATGTCTGCTGTCTTCTAAAATTTTTCCCCTGAAGGTATAGGTAAAGTGTTGTTTCTCTCTGATTGCTTTCTAGATCTTTTCCTTGCCCTTTGTTTTCAGAAGGCTGATTATGATGTGTCTTGGTGTGAATTTCTTCACATTTATCCTGATGGTTGCAGAATCTGGAAGTTCATGTCCTTTGCTTAGTTTGTGAAGTTTTAGCCACTGTTTCTTCAAGTACTTTCCTAGTCCTGACATAAAGTGGACATAAATGTTAGATCATTTGTTATAGTCCCACAGGTCTGGACACTCTGGTTAATTCTTTTTTCTTATTTTTGGAATCTAATTTCCCTTTGGTTGGATTATGAAATTTCTAATGTTTGATGTTTAAGTTGTCTGGTATTTTTTTCCCTCTATCTTCTCCATCCTGCTGTAGAGCCCATCCATTTAGTTTGTATTACGTTTTTTGGCTTTGTGTTTTTTCAGTTCACAAATTTCTATTTGGTTCTCCTTTATGTTTTATATATCCTTGCTGAGACTTCTATTTATATGCTGAGATATTTTATTTTATCATTTGTTTTAAGTGTGTTGCAATCACTTAGTGAATCATTTTTATGAAAGCTGCTTTAAAATCTTTGTAAGATAATTCTACCATCTGTGTCATCTTAATGTTGACAAGGGTTTACTTTCTCTTGTCATTTAAATTTATAATCTTGGTATGGCAAATAATTTTTCTAAAAATTAAATTTGGACAATGGATCTCTTTTAAACCTTTGGTTTTGCAGACCTGATGTATTCTTTTTGCAGGAAGTGAGTAGTATAAATCCAGGTTCTACACCTGGTCTCTAGTTGACCTTCACGTTTACAAAGGGCTCTTTGTTACTGCTGATTGCTGATGGGAGTTCAGCCCTCTCTGTAGGCCTCTGATGTACCCCTCCCAGCTAGTAGTGGGAATGCCTGGTTTATATAGGTGAGGGTAGAGGCTCCCTATGAAGTCTCCATTGGGAGGGTACTTCCCTTTCTCCCAACTGTCCTTTCTTTTGGAGTTGGACAGAGGTTTCTTTAAAGTCCAGTAAGAGGGACACCTGGGTGGCTCAGCGGTTGAGCATCTGCCTTTGGCTCAGGGGGTGATCCCGGGGTCCTGGGATAAAGTTCTACAACGGGCTTCTTACATGGAGCCTGCTTCTCTCTCTGCCTATGTTTCTGCTTCTCTGTGTGTGTGTCTCTCTCATGAATAAATAAAATAAATAAAATCTTAAAAAGAAAATAAAGTCTAGTAAGAAAAAGATCTAGACTCTTCACTTGTAGGCCTAAGCTTCTTATTAGCTACATTGTTATTATGATAGCTGGCTTTCTGACACACCAAAGTATCTCACTCTTTTTGCAAAAGAATATTGCAACATAATCCCCCTCTCCAGCCTTTTGTAGACCCTCCATGGGATACAGTGGGAAAACCAGAGACTCTGCACACAAATTGGGTTCCTGTCAAAATCTGACATTTATTTTCAAGTTGTCAGGCTCTGGGAAAGTTAGTTAAATGTTCTGAGCTTCCATTTTCCCAGTTGTAAAAGAGGTGTAGGAAGCTCTCAGGGCTCTTGCTGAAATAAGCAATAGTGGGTCAATGAACTTGGCTCACCAGATGCTTAATAATTAATAGTCCCTTCCCTTTACACTTTACAGTCCTGCAAGGAGAGATGCAAACCTCCAAAGGACAAAAAAAGCTCAAGTGCTTCCCTACACATGTGAGTCTCACCCAAGACATTCACTCCAAGGGTTAAATCTCTTGGTCCAACGTCTTATTTCCTAAATAGACACACTTGACATAAATATCCTTTTCCCCGAGTTCTGTGAAAACGCTAAAGGGAGACTGTCCAACCCAGGCCATCCTCAGAATTAGGGTGAAAACTGGAGCCAGCGAGGGAGGATGGTTCTGGAAAAGCAGAGTGGTTGAAGGAAAGCCGGGTGTCAGCCCAGTCAGTCCACTTGCTTGGCAATAGTGTGTTCTGAGCAAGGACAACATCATCACCTTGCCAAAGGTGCTCCTGGAAGGAAGGGGTCAGGAAGCCGGCAAATTCCCCTTTGCTGGCCTGTCCCTTCACCTCTGGCACCTTAGAGCTGCAGCTGAGCTCCCACCATCTGGCGCAGCCACTGCCTCCCCAGTCCCCACTGCTCCCATTCCCCTTTCAGAGCACCGGGTAGGAGAGGAAGACGGTGGTAAATTTGTGAATGCAAAAGTACATACGTGCGAGTGCTTTCCGGCCTACCAATCCCAGACTGCCGTATACTTCCGCACCCCCAGCAATTAGTCCCTGGAGGCCACCACCTGCCCCAATGCGCTGGACTTTGCTCTCAAAAGTCCAGCCTGAGCTCTAGGTCCTGAAGTTATCAGGAGACTGAAAAAAATCTCGCCTCTGAAAGAACAAGGAGCCACACAAAACACTAATAATAATAATAATAATAATAATAATAATAGATCCAAGAATGCTGTCCAACTCCCACCCCAAGATGAAAAAAGCTGTCTTGGAACCAACATCACCACCACCCGCCAAGGTCCACGCCCCAGCCCACCCCCACCCCCGGCACGGTCCTCCCCAACCTCCCGGTGTCTCCATCTGGCTTTCTCTCTGACATCTGGCGACAGGTTTCTCTTGGTCAATCTGCTGGCCTCAGTTCCAACACTTTGCAGCCTCCCTCCCATCGTTGAATTCCGTGAATGGGTTCCTTTCCCGCCCCTCTCCACAAGTAGCTTAACAATAGATACTTTCCATTGGTAACTCAGCTCTTTCCCGCAGCGGGGGATTTTGGGGGCTTCGAGGGGGTCTAAGGGGCGCTGCAATGTTCACTTACCTGATCTCTTTAATGCTTTCCAATTTGCACATGATTTCTTGCTCATCTGCCATGCTCTTCACTCCCAATTTCACGTCCCGAGAAATGTACAAATACAAACCCAGGCATACAATAGACACAACGTAACCACCGCCTCCGGGCATTGGGCTCTGAGCCTGTGCGGTAGGGATTCGGAGCAGGCCTGGGAGCTGTAGTCCGCAGCTCCAGGACCAGCCATGAAGCCCAGGGACCAAAGGGACTACAACTCCCAGAAGGCCATGCGAGACATGCCTGTTTCTCTTCCTGCAGTTACATTATTAATCAATTTGTCACAGATAATTGTGTCAAAGGTTGTGAGGTGTTCAAGGGAACGAGGATATTCGTCTGGCCCATGCGGAAAAAAATGGGAAAAAATGCCTTCTGAGGAAGGCAACCGGAGAGATAAGAGATGTACTCACACCCTTCCCGGGGCCCTTATGCCTACCCACTCCCAAAAGGTAACAAGGACTCGCTAATTAGTGGACTCGTTCGGGCTGGAGGGAAACCCTGCGGAAGAACTCTCTTTTGACATGTTGAGTGTTTCGTCAGCTGCCTGGGAATTAGTGGCTTTGGCATTTAGATGTAGATGAGGGGGGTGTGGTTAGAGAAGAGGCAGAGGACTTAGGAGGGAGCAGCTGCTAAAAGCTGGGGAAATGGGAGAGTGACCTAGTTCTTTCCAGCCTAAAAACAGTTAACAGAGTTCAGATTTTGCCAGTCATTGAAGGAGGTACCGGGGAGGGGGTCACTGGGTGAGGCAAAATAAATAAAAAGAATCCTTGGCTTTGAGGAGCATAAGAGACTGTAAGGTGACCCATTAATTACAGTGCTGTGTTCTATCATAAATACAGGAATAGATAAGCTGTAACCTCAGCAGAGAAGATGTACATAGGTCTCAAAAGGCGATTGAGAATTTGGCAGACCATTGGTGAGGATGGACTTTCCAGGAAAAGGCACAACACATATTGAAAGGACAAGTGGGCCATAGTGTCTGAGGTATAAAGTTCATATATGGCATGTGGAGGTGGGAAAGAGAAGCAGGAAAAGTATGTAGAAAAGGTAGGTTGGAGCCAGAATGTGAAAGACCTTGAATATCACAATAAAGAATTTGGACTTAATCATATAGCCTTTAAAGGCTTATTGTGAGTACTCAATGAAAACATCCCCAGCAGTGCAGAATACAGAGCTTGATATTTTTTAGGTGCTAGAGAAAAGTTAGTACAATATAAATATCAGGACATTCTGGATGTCCACACTGATTTTTTTTAAGATTTTATTTACTTATTCATGAGAGACACACACACACAGAGAGAGAGAGAAAGAGAGAGAGAGAGGCACAGGGAGCAGCAGGCTCCATGGAGGGAGCCCGATGTGGTACTTAATCCCAGGTCTCCAGGATCATGCCTTGGGCTGAAGGCAGGTGCTTAAACTGCTGAGCCACCCAGGTGCCCTGTCCACACTGATTTTAAGAGTTCTCTAGGGAAAAAAACTGAAGTCATTCTCTTCATTGGATCCCAAACATACCTTTCACAACTAGGAAATTATCTGTGCTGTCTACTCTAATACTTTTTAAAAAAATTTTTATTGGAGTTCAATTTGCCAACATATAGCATAACACCGAGTGCTCATCCCACCAAATGCCCCCCTCAATGCCCATCACCACAACCCCCCCGCCAACCTCCTCTTCCACTACCCCTTGTTCATTTCCCAGAGTTAGGTGACTCTCATGTTTTGTCACCCTCACTGATATTTTCACTGATTTTCTTCCCTTTCCCTTGATTCCCTTTCACTAATTTTATATTCCCCAAATGAATGAGACCATATGATGTTTGTCCTTTTCCGATTGTCTTATTTCACTCAGCATAATACCCTCCAGATCCATCCACATCGAAGCAAATGGTGGGTATTTGTCATTTCTAATGGCTGAGTAATATTCCACTGTATACATATAACACATCTTCTTTATCCATTCATCTTTAGTTGGACACTGAGGCTCCTTCCACAGTTTGGCTATTGTGGACATTGCTGCTAGAAGCATCGGGGTGTAGGTGTCCCGGCGTTTCACTGCATCTGTATCTTTGGGGTAAATTCCTAGCAGTGCAATTGCTGGGTCATAGGGCAGATCTATTTTTAACTCTTTGAGGAACCTCCACACACTTTTCCAGAGTGGCTGCACCATCTCACATTCCCACCAACAGTGCAAGAGGGTTCCCTTTTCTCCGCATCCTCTCCAACATTTATTGTTTCCTTTCTTGTTAGTTTTCCCCATTCTCACTGGTGTGTGAGGTGGTATCTCATTGTGGTTTTGATTTGTATTTCCCTGATGGCAAGTGATGCAGAGCATTTTCTCATGTGCATGTTGGCCATGTGTCTGTCTTCCTCTGTGAGATTTCTGTTCATGTCTTTTGCCCATTTCATGATTGGATTGTTTGTTCCTTTGTTGTTGAGTTTAATTAAGTTCTTTATAGATCTTGGAAACTAGCCCTTTATCTGATACGTCATTTGCAAATATCTTCTCCCATTCTGTAGGTTGTCTTTGAGTTTTGTTGACTGTATCCTTTGCTGTGCAAAAGCTTCTTATATTGATGAAGTCTCAATAGTTCATTTTTGCTTTTGTGTTTCTTTTGCCTTCGTGGATGTATCTTGCAAGAAATTACTGTGGCAGAGTTCAAGAAGGGTGTTGCCTGTATTCTTTTGTTGGAATCTTGTCTCACATTGAGATCTTTCATCCATTTTGAGTTTATCTTTGTGTATGGTGAAAGAGAGTGGTCTAGTTTCATTCTTCTGCATGTGGATGTCCAATTTTCCCAGCACCATTTATTGAAGAGGCTGTCTTTCTTCCAGTGGATAGTCTTTCCTCCTTTGTTGAATATTAGTTGACCATAGAGCTGAGGGTCCACTTCTGGATTCTCTATTCTGTTCCATTGATCTATGTGTCTGCTTTTGTGCCAGTACCACACTGTGTTGATGACCACAGCTTTGTAGTACAACCTGAAATCTGGCATTGTGATGCCCCCAGCTATGGTTTTCATTTTAAAATTCCCCTGAGTATTTGGGGTCTTTTCTGATTCCACACAAATCTTAAAATAATTTGTTCTAACTCTCTGAAAAAAGTCCATGGTATTTTGATAGGGATTGCATTAAATGTAACATTGGGTAACATTGACATTTTCAGAATATGAATTCTTCCAATCCATGAGCATGGAATATTTTTCCATCTCTTTGTGTCTTCCTCAATTTCTTTCAGAAGTGTTCTATAGTTTTTAGGGTATAGATCCTTTACCACTTTGGTTAGGTTTATTCCTAGGTATCCTATGCTTTTGGGTGCAATTGTAAATGGGATGGACTCCTTAATTTCTCTTTCTTCAGTCTCATTGTTAGTGTATAGAAATGCCACTGACTTCTGGGCATGGATTTTGTATCCTGCCACACTGCCAAATTGCTGTATGAGTTCTCGCACTCTTGGAGTGGAGAATTTTGGGTTTTCTATGTACAGTATCATGTCATCAGCAAAGAGGGAAAGTTTGACTTCTTCTTTGCCAATTTGAATGCCTTTAATGTCTTTTTGTTGACTGATTGCTGAGGCTAGGCCTTCCAGTACTCTGTTGAATAGCAGTGGTGAGAGTGGACATCCCTGTCTTGTTCCTGATCTTAGGGGAAAGGCTCCCAGTGCTTCCCCATTGAGAATGATATTTGCTGTGGGCTTTTCGTAGATGACTTTTAAGATATTGAGGAATGTTCCCTCTATCCCTACACTCTGAAGAGTTTTGATCAGGAATGGGTGCTGTATTTTGTCAAATGCTTTCTCTGCATCTAATGAGAGGATCATATGGTTCTTGGTTTTTCTCTTGCTGATATGAGTCCCGGGTATAAATCCTACTTGGTCATGGTGAATAATTTTCTTAATGTACTGTTGGATCCTATTGGCTAGTATCTTGTTGAGAATTATTTTGCATCCATGTTTATCAGGGATATTGGTCTGTAATTCTCCTTTTTGGTGGGGTCTTTGTCTGGTTTTGGAATTAAAGTGATGCTGGCCTCACAGAATGAATTTGGAAGTATTCCATCTCTTTCTATTTTTCCAAACAGCTTTAGTAGAATAGGTATGGTTTCTTCTTTAAATGTTTGATAGAATTCCCCTGGGAAGCCATCTGGCCCTGGACTCTTGTGTCTTGGGAGGTTTTTGATGACTGCTTCAATTTCCTCCCTGGTTATTGGCCTGTTCAGGTTTTCTATTTCTTCAGGTTTGGTAATTTGTGCCTTTCCAAAAATGCAACCATTTCTTCTAGATAGCCTAATTTATTGGCGTATAGCTGTTCATAATATGTTTTTAAAATCTTTTGTATTTCCTTGGTGTTGGTAGTGATCTCTCCTTTCTCATTCATGATTTTATTAATTTGAGCCTTCTCTCTCTTCTTTTTAATAAGGCTGGCTAATGGTTTATCTATCTTATTAATTCTTTCAAAGAACCAACTCCTGGTTTTGTTGATCTGTTCCACAGTTCTTCTGGTCTCGATTTCATGGAGTTCTGCTCGAATCTTTATTAACTCTCTTATTCTGCTGGGTGTAGGATCTATTTGCTGTTTTTTATCTAGCTCCTTTAGGTGTAAGTTTAACTTTTGTATTTGAGTTCTTTCCAGTTTTTGAATGGATGCTTGTATTGCGATGTATTTCCCCCTTAGGACTGCTTTTGCTGCATCCCAAATATTTTGAATGATTGTATCTTCATTCTCATTAGTTTCCATGAATCTTTTAAAATCTTCCTTAATTTCAGGGTTGACCCTCTCATCTTTTAGCAGGATGGTCCTTAACCTCCATGTGTTTGAAGTCCTTCCAAACTTCTTGTTGTGATTTAGTTCTAATTTCAAGGCATTATGGTCTCAGAATATGCAGGGGACGATCCCAATCTTTTGGTATCAGTTCAGACCCGATTTGTGACCCAGTATGTGGTCTATTCTGGAGAAAGTTCCATGTGCACTTGAGAAGAATGTGTATTCAGTTCAGTTTGAAATTAAAGTTCTGTACATATCTGTGAAATCCATCTGGTCCAGTGTATCATTTAAACCTCTTGTTTCTTTGGAGATGTTGTGCTTAGAAGACCTATCGAGTGTAGAAATCGCTAGATTGAAGTCACCAAGTATAAGTGTGTTATTATCTAAGTATGTCTTAACTTTGATTATTAATTGAATGATATATATGGCAGCTCCCACATATATATATATTGAGGATTGTTAAGTCCTCTTGTTGGATAGATCCTTTAAGTATGATATAGTGTCCCTCTTCATCTCTCACTACATTCTTCCGGGTAAATTTTAGTTTATCTGATATAAGGATGGCTACCCCTGCTTTCTTTTGAGGACCATTTGAATGGTACATTGTTCTCCATCCTTTGATTTTCAGGCCATAGGTGTCCTTATGTCTAAAATGAGTCTCTTGTAGACAGCAAATAGATGGGTCCTGGTTTTTTATCCAGTCTGACACCCTGCGCCTTTTGATGGGGTCATTAAATCCGTTCACATTCAGAAATATATGAGTTTAGTGTCATCATGATATCTAATCAGTCCTTGTTTTTGTGGAATGTTCCACTGGACTTTTTCTTAAAGGGGAATTTTAAGAGTCCCCCTTAAAATTTCTTGCAGAGCTGGTTTGGAGTTCACATATTCTTTCAGTTCCTGCCTGTCTTGGAAGTTCTTTATCTCTCCTTCCATTCTGAATGAGAGCCTTGCTGGATAAAGGATTCTTGGTTGCATGTTTTTCTCATTTAGGACCCTGAATATATCCTGCCAGCTCTTTCTGGCCTGCCAGGTCTCTGTGGAGAGGTCTGCTGTTACCCTAATACTCCTCCCCATAAAAGTCAGGGATTTCTTGTCTCTTGCTGCTTTAAGGATCTTCTCTTTATCTTTGGAATTTGCAAGCTTAACTATTAAATGTCGAGGTGTTGAACGGTTTTTATTGATTTTAGGGGGGATCTCTCCATTTCCTGGATCTGAATGCCTGTTTCCCTTCCCAGATTAGGAATGTTTTCATCTATGATTTGTTCAAATACATATTCTGGACCTCTGTCCCTTTTGGTGCCCTCAGAAACCCCAATTAAATGTAAGTTTTTCTTCCTCAGGCTGTCATTTATTTCCGCTAATCTAATCTCATGGTCTTGTAATTGTTTGTCTCTTTTGTCCTCAGTTTCCCTCTTTGCCATCAACTTGTCTTTTGTGTCACTCATTCGTTCTTCCACCTCTTTAACCCTCATCATTAGGACTTCTAGTATGGATTGCATCTCATTCAATTGATTTTTAATTTCTGCCTGATTGGATCTAAATTCTGCAGTCATGAAGTCTCTTGAGTCCTTTATGCTTTTTTCTAGAGCCACCAGTAGATGTATAATAGTGCTTCTGAATTGGCTTTCTGACATTGAATTGTAATCTAGATTTTGTATCTCTGTGGGAGAGAGGACTGTTTCTGATTCTTTCTTTTGACGTGAGGTTTTCCTTCTAGTCATTTTGTTCAGTGCAGAGTGGCCAAAATCAAGTTGTATTGGGAAAAGGAGAAAAAGAGAGGAGAGAAATATGGAAAGAAAAGAGAAAAAGAAAAAAGAAAAAAGAAAAAAGGAAGGAAAAAAAAGAAAAAAGAGAAGAAAAAGAGAAAGAAAAAGAAAGAAAGGAAAAAAAGGGTGGGGGAAGCAAACAGAAATCAAAAGCAAAAAAAAAAGAAAAGAAAGGAAAAAAGGGTGGGGGAAGCAAACAGAAATCAAAAAGCAAAAAAAAAAAAAAAAAGAAAAAGAAAAGAAAAGAAAGAAAGGAAAACACGAGGGAGTATCCTCTGATTCTGTATACTTTATGTCCCTTGACTTCGCCTGGAACTTGTCCGTCTACCTGGTCTTCTGGGGAAGGGGACTGTTGTGCTGATTTTCAGGTGTTAGCACTTGAGGGAGCTGCTCAGCCCCCTGCCTTGGTGCAGGGCTCCATGGGGGTTTTTTACCCCGTGAGGCCTTAGGAGGAAGAACCACAGTGGCGGCGGCCAGCTCTGGAGCCCTGGATTCAGCTCCTGCAGTAACTACGGAGCTCTCTGTCTGCAGGGCCTGGATGCTCCCAGGGCGGGGCCACTGATCTGCTCAGCTTGGGGCAGGAGCATCCTTGCTGTCCTGGGCCCTTCTGGCCTCTGCCTGTCCCGGGGGGAGGTCGGATCCTGGGCTGTGTCCCTGGCACCCTGTTCTCCCAGGCCTGTGCTTTTGGATTCGTGCTCCCGGGGCCGCGCAGCCCCCTCGGAGGAGCCGCTGCCCGAGCCCCTCCGAGCTGATCCCGCGTCCAGCCAAACCTGTGCTGCAGCCCTTTAGGGAGCTTGGTGCACTCTCCCTGGGGCGCAGGTGTCTGTTAGTGTTCCAGGGAGCCTGAGGGCATCCCCACCCTCCTGGGGTCCTGCTCTAACTCCCTGCAGGCGCTTTTCCACTGGGGAAGATTGGTGAAGCTTCTGCTTCTCTGGGAGGGAGCTTTCCTGTCCTGGGGGCACTCACCCCAGCCTCAGCCCGGCTCCTTGCGTGGCCTCTCCCCCTTGGATGCCTTTTGTTTCTTTATTTCTCTCCCCCACCCCCCCCCATCTTCCTACCTTGATAGAAGCACAAAGTCTTCTACTGTAGCATTCCAGCTGTTCTCTCTTTAAATCTCAGGTCGAATTCGTAGATTTTCAGGATGATTTGAAGGTTATCTAGGTAATTCGGTGGGGACAAGTGATTTGGGGACCCTGCTCTTCCGCCATCTTGCTGAATTCCCTGTAATGACTTCTTATTGCATCTTTCACTCATTACCCACACAGTGAAATGTCCCAGGGCAGTTCTGGGGCCAATATATGCAAGTGGCATTTGCCTGGTACACAGACTGGCTGGATTGCAAGGCTGCTTATAGAACTTGTCCTCCATGGAACAAAGTGCTGCTCTAGCACAACCTGAGAACTACCCTGGCCACATTCCACTTCAAAATAAACCCACAGGACTTTATTCTAGTACTGACATTTTATAGTTATGCCTTCCTTGAAAAAACTTTGAGTGTAATATCAAATCTGAGTAGAAATCATTGATTTCACTGTGAAATGCAAAACCTATGTATGGATTATGAGTGATAGGAACCACTTCATTCATTCTAAGTTACAATTATGTTCTCAGTTGAAAACACATCCTAGCAGGTGTATTTTAATCTATGTTATACAGGTAGTTCATACTATAACATTCCCAAAGCATGTTGCATTGCAGTTAAGTGTTTCCAAGTGGTACAAATTCCCTGAGTTAAATGTATTTTAATCCTAAAGATTTGAGGTTGATCACTTAGGGTCAAAAAAACAATGAAAATTTATGACCATGATTTGAAGAGATCTACTCCACCCTTAATTTTAGTACATAAATACAGATACCTACATACTGTGATAGGAAGTTATAATTCATCTAAAAAATTTTTTTTACTGCACAGATTGGTATAGCATAGCAATTCATGAGTTTAAAATTAGTCAACAATTCATTTGTAGATCAAAAATGTAACTCAAAACTGCAGAATTGAAAAGAAAAAGAAAGACCTCTTCAAAAATTAATACTGTAACTTTCCTTCATAAAAAGACCATTTGGCAAGTCCACAGATAAACATTAGTCTCTGATGTATAAGCGAACATTAGGCCCAGAGCCCATCACAGGTCAAATCTCAAAGTGGCGATTTAGAGTCTGTCCAAATTTTCTATTGTATTGAATATTTTTGAAATATTTGGACCATCAGCCAGGGCTTAAAATTTTTGTCACACAGGGATGTGTTTTAACAGGATTTGACATGCATACTGTTAAAGTGTTTGCAGTGTTTGTTTAGTCCTCCCAGGTATTCATGGTGCACTGAAAGGGAAATTCTGTCTTCCTGATGCTGGTATCTGAAGAGTTCTGATGCAGCATTTTTGAAGAGAAGTTTACAAAAAGCTTTCCCTAGAGCCTTTCCTTTTTGAAGAGAAGTTTACAAAAAGCTTTCCCCAGAGCTTCAAGTCACAGAACAGTCTGGGTCAGGAATTATCTTCACATAAAATCACCTTTTAAAGCATGGAGTAATGCAAGGGTAATGTTCATTTATCTAACTCTGGTTATAAGAAACATTCAGACAGGGCTTCACTTCTACTGGTATTGCCAGTGACATCCCAACACCAGTCTGCACGTGCCCGAAACCCTGAACACTGGTTTGGAAGCCAGAAGGACAAGTCTATAGTGTGTAAGATGAGGTGTGTGTGGTAGATCCAATCTGCTGGCAGGTCGGCTGTTCTGCTACAGGATGGCGGTACTGCAGCGAAGTGTGGTGGATCTGATGGAGATAGTGGGGCTGCTGAAAGTGAACCGGCCATGAGGGCTGGGAGGCTGACTGCAGCACACTCAGCTGCGCTGGCTGGGACCCTGCCTGTCCTCTCTGTTTGTTGGCCTCTTTCACATCGTTATCATGTGCGATCAATAGCCGTTCAATGCACTGCACTAAAAAAATCCCAGGAGTAAGCAGTAAGACGATGCAGTCTTGTGGGCCACGTTGGAGAAAGACGAAGTATAATCCTTGAAGAAGCCACACATGCAGCAGCTACTAAAGAAGGTGCATAATTTAGAAAGGCATAATCTTGCAAAGATACTTCCAGGAAATAATCTGCATACTTGGCCATGTAAAGTTTCGTTTTTTCCAAGCAAATCATCGGCCAGCCATCATGAAGATCTGTTTCGCGTACTGCTTCAGATAGATAATACTCCATGAAATGAGCAGCTGTTGGAAGGCAGAGGTTCCACTGAAAGGTTTCTAATAATAACAGTTCCATATGTAGCAATTATTGCTTTGTTAATACTAGATTCATATTAGTCATACAACCCAGGCTGTTGAGCTGTTCCAGTTTAGGCACGCTATCTTCTTTTTCTTCAAATTTACTTTCTAAAAGCAGACAGGAAAGTGAAACTAAATGCAGCTGCTGGATAGAGATGTCATATCGATCCATAAATCAGTCCAGCAAATAGCAAGATGTCGGGCAGAAGGGCAGAGGGTGAAGCAATTGCTCACTATGGCAATCAGGTCAGCAAAATACCTTCTGAGACTTAGTTGAGGGGACTGGCCTTTGTAGGAAGGCAACTTCAGCTCCTTGTATCGAAGCGCTTGATGAATGTCGGCGGCCAGCTGCCCCCGACACCTACAGCTCCATGGGACCGGGCGGCACGCCTGGCCGGACGCGGCAACTTCAGTCCAGAACCGCGGCCCTCACAGCCCCAGCCCCGCCGGCGTGCGGGGGAAGCCCGCCCGGCTCGTGATGCGGACAGTTGGCCGCGAAGCACCGGCCTCAGCTCGGGCCCAGCACCAGGGCGCTGGCACCGCCGGTTGTGAAAGGACCGGCAGGCGGCTCCACGTACAAAGCCAGCGCCGAGAGTACTGTTTCTGATTCTTTCTTTTGTGGGGAGTTTTTCCTTCTAGTCATTTTGCTCAGTGCAGAGTGGCCAAAAACAAGTTGTACTGGAAAAAGCAGAAAAAAAGAGGAAAAAAAGCGGGGGGGAGGGGGACAAACAGAAAACAAAAAACAAGGGGGAATATCCTCTCATTCTATATACTGTAAATCCCTAGACTTCCCCTGGAACTTTCCAGCACTGCTTGGTCAATAACTTGCTTTTCCCCTGTCTTTACAGCTGGTCTTCTAAGGGAGGGGCCTGCTGTGCTGATTCTCAGGTGTGTGCACCTGGGGGAGCTGCCCAGCCCCCTGCCAGGTGCACAGCTCAGTGGGAGCTATTTATCCTTTGAGGCCCCTGCTTAGTCCCAGGTACAAGGTGACACCAGGAGGAACAACAGTGGCAGTGGCCATCTCTCCTGCTCTGGAGTCAGCTCTCGCAGTAACTACCGCAGCTCCCAGTCTGCAGGGGCCTGGATGCCCCGGGTGCTGATCTTCAGAGCTTGGGGCTGCCCGGCAGCAAGAGCATCCTTGCTGTCCTGGGCCCTCCTGGCCTCTGCCTGTCCTGGGGGGAGTGCAGGATCTTGGGCTGTGTCCCCAAGCGCCCTTGACTCCGGGGCCTGCACTGCTGGAATCATGCTCCCGAGCTGCACAGTCCCCTCCGTGTGGAGCCGTTACCTGAACCACTGCCTGAGCTGCTCCCGGGGTCCTGCCAGGCATGCACTCCAGCCCTTTAGGGAGCTGGACTCATGGTGTGTGGCACGCTCTCCCCCGGGGCACAGTTCCTCTGTTAGTGCCCCTGGGAGCCTGAGGGCATCCCTCCCCGTCCTGGGATCCTGCCCGAGTTCCCTGGAGCGCCTTTCTGTGCGGGAAGATTGGTAACATTTCTGCTTCTCCGGGACTGGACTTTTCTGTCCTGGGGGCACTCTCTGAGAGGCCTTAGCCTGGCTCCTCGCGGGGGCCCTCCCCCTTGGGTGCTTTTTAATTTCTTTATTTTTTTCTGTCTTCCTACCTTGATAGAAGCGTGAACTCTTCTCACTGTAGCATTCCAGCTGTTCTCTCTTTAAATCTCAGGACGAATTTGTAGGTTTTCAGGATGATTTGAAACTTATCTAGGTAAGTTGGTGAGGACAGGGGACTTGGGGACCCTACTCTTCTGCCATCTTGCCCCCTAATACTTTTTTGATGGTCTTGAAGATGTCTGTCATATAGGGCCACTAGCAAGCATTTGAAGACTATTCGTTTAGTTGGCCACAAAGACTGTGGATCTGAGCTACCCTACCATAAAGTCTAGAGGGCAAGAATTTGCCCCAGACCTATCTTATAAGAGGAGGGTGAAGGGAACAAGTCTGTGTAACTTCCTGGCCTGTATCAGCTAATGTGCTGATAGCTGCATGTGCAGGCCCTCATTTCTTCACAATTACTATGAAGGTGGTAAGTAGATTAATCCCCTTTTATAGGGAAGAAAACTGACTCATATAGGGAAAGTGGCTTGGCCCAAGACAACATGGTAAGGTACAAAGCTAGAGCCTAGGCTCAGGTTGGACCAAGTTAATTGTAGATTAAGGAAGGGATTTTGTTTGAAAATTATGGAGATAAAAGCAAAATGGGGTCCTAGATGTATGTATCTATATCAAACATAAATTGAATATGAGTTAACTGTGGTTTGAAGAGAAATGGAAGGTATGTATGGTGATGTGTGGGAAGCAATTCAGGAATTTCCTTAGAGGTTTTAAAACTAATGTTTCTTCGTTCACTATCCACTTACTCTTAGAATCTTAACCTCACTCTCTGTTCACATATCTGGTAAGGGTCTAGATGTGGCTTTGCATCTGTTTAAATTAAATGTGTTAATAGCTTTACAGTATAATTTTGAAAGTAATTTTGCAGATATCTTGTCTCTCAAGCCTCAGTAAAGCCCCATTTCGCAGATGAAGAAAAAAGCCAAGAGAGGCAAAGGACTTGTCCAAAGTCACCCACCCTGACACAGAAACTAGACTCCTAACTCAGGGCCTTTTGCTCTTCCTAAAGCCCCACACTGCCTGTATCAAGCTGCTGCAGTCCCCATGGAATCCAAATGTCTCTGTTACTTCAGCCAGATGGTATACTCCAATATGGGGAGCCTACAGAGGGCCAAGTATGTCCTATGCTTCCAATCCATTGACATTACAAGGAGATGACAGTTAATCTAGGAGGAAGGATCTTGGGAGCACCTAGAGCTTGGAAGGTTTGTGCTATTTGTAACAATCAAGGTGTCCAATTAAGGAAAGGGTTCATAAGCCTCTTAATTTCTATGAGTTTATCTTGGCTTCTTGATCTCTTTAATAACAGATATTTCACCTGCTCTTACTTTGTAAGAAACCAGACTAGCAAGGAAGGGAAGGAAAAATGTTGAAGATAAGAAAGGGGAATAGAAAGAAATTATAGCCTCTGCCACTTCTCCTGAAGTAGTACTTTAAACAATACCTTCAAGCCAAGTTGGTAGCCTTCTTATAGTAAATGTTCAATAACTCTCCATTCATTAGAAGTCTGTAATGGATGAGAGAATATTTAGGTGCTGTGCTAGCAGTAAGTTCTGATGCATTATTTTATTAGAATAACTGATTTGAGGTGGTGGAAAAGAAAACTTAGTCCCATCAGGACCAGCATTGTCCTTATTGATAAGAAATAGGTAAGGAGGGCAAGGAATGTTGAGGTGAATACCATTAAAATGCAAGGAATTGGGCAGCCCAGGTAGCTCAGCAGTTTAGTGCTGCCTTTGGCCCAGTGTGTGATCCTGGAGATCCGGGATCGAGTCCCACATCAGGCTCCCTGCATGAAGCCTGCTTCTCCCTCTGCCTGTGTTTCTGCCTCTCTCTCTCTCTGTCTCTCTCTGTCTCATGAATAAATAAATAAAATATTTTTAAAAATGCAAGGAATTAGCAAAGGAGAAGTCAGCCAGTTACTTGTTGACATGATACTTTCAGGGAATAGATTAAGATTTGAGTAGAGGCCAAAATGTTTGAATTCATATATCTTTTCCTGTGCTTCAATACTGAACTGAACCAAGAGAGGAGACAGAGATGCAACAACTTTAAAACTGAATTGTCTTTCAAAAAGTGCTGCAAAGTACTTACTAAATTTCTCAAACCATGTTTCTTAATTAGCATTCCTAAAAGAAAAATGAACCAACGTTTTTGGGTCATTCAGCTAAAAAATATTGATTATATACATATTACATCAGGCATTATGCTATGCAGCAGAGATCCCATAGTAAATACAACAGACATAGGCCCTGCCCTCAGCAAGCTTGCAGTTTTTTTGGAGAGAGACCAGTTATATTACAAAAATCACACACAAATATATAGCTATACCCAGCAATTAGGGATTGGAAGAAGTCTGGGTTCTGTGAGTATACATAACAGGAGAACAAACTTAGTCCTGGGCAGAGGGCAGGGTTATAGTCAGAGTATAGCTTCCCAAAGGAAACTAGACAGGAAAAGAGAGAAGCAGTAGGAGTCATCAAAGATTCATTCATGCAGTCAGCCTTCAAATATTTCCTGGGCACCTACTACATGCTAGTCACTCTCCTAGATGCTAGTGCTTTACATATAATTCAGATAACTCAAAGAAGCATTACTGTTATTATCCCAATGTAATAGAGAAGGAGGCTAAGGCATAGGGAAGTTAGGTAGCTTTCCCAGAGTCACTCAGCTAATAAGTGGCAGAACTGAGATTTGAATTTAGACAGTGTAGCTCTGGAAGCCATGCCCCTAACCACTATGTTTTACTGCTTTCCTAAGTTTCCTGTTCTCATGATGTTTACATTCTAGTGGGAGGAACAAGACAATAATCACAGAAAATGAAAAAATAAATATGATAATTTTAGGTGAAGATAAAGCCAATAAACAAATTAAAAGAAGGTAATGGAATTACAGTAGTGTCAGAAGGGAGAATATTTTAAGTAGGATGCCCAGGGAAGGGTTATCTTCAGAGATGACACTGAAAAGGAATTCCTAAAAAGGAATCAGCCATGCAATGATCTGGAGGAGAAAGAGTATTCCAGGCAGAGGGAAGAGCCAGTGTAATGGTTCTGAGGAAGAAACATGCTTGATCTATGACAGAAAGTAGGCAGGACTCTGGCTGATTTAGGGGAACAGTAGTATATTGAGGAGATAGAGACAATATCTTATAAACCCTACTGAGAAGTTTGGATTTTACTTTAATTAAAATGGCATCCATTGAGGGTTTTAAGTAGTAGAGTAACATGATCTAGTTTTTATTTTTATTTCTATTTTTATTTTTTAAGATTTTATTTATTTATTTGAGAGAGAAAGAACATGAGCATAAATAGGGGGAGGGACAGAGGAACAAGCAGACCTCCCACTAAGTGTGGAACCCAATGCAGGGCTCCATTTCAAGGACCCTGAGATCATGACCTGTGCCAAACTCAAACACTTAGCTGACTGAGCCACCTAGCCACCCTATGATCTACTTTTTAAAGATCACTTTGACTGCTGTGAGAATAATACATTTTACTGGGTCAAGAGTGGAAGCAGGAAAACCATCAAAGGGCTATTGCAGTTATCCAGGAAATAGATTATGGTGGCTTGGATTGGGGTCATAACAGTAGATATGAAGAAAAACAGACTGATTAGAAACATACTATTGGGGCAGCCCGGATGGCTCAGCAGTTTAGCTCTGCCTTCAGCCCGGGGCCTGATCCTGGAGACCCGGGATTGAGTCCCACATCAGACTCCCTGCATGGAGCCTGCTTCTTCTGCCTGTATCTTTGCCTCTCTCTCTCTCCTTGTGTGTGTGTCTCTCTCGTGAATAAATAAATAAAATCTTTAAAAAAATAAACATATTATTGGATGTAGAACTGGTATGATTTGCTCATAGATTGGATAAAGAATTATGGAGGGAAAGATAGGACATCTAAAATGACTTATGAATTTTTAAGCTGGATAATAAGGCAGTGCCATTCATTGAGACAGGGAAGAATAGAAGAGAACCATAGGTTGTTAGAGTCAGAAGGGTTCCCACATATGATATATGGGAAAACTGAATATCAGAAATTGTAAATGACTTGTCTAGGATCAACCGGTAAACTGGGAGCAGGGATAGGTAATCCCATTTTCACAATGTTTCAGATATGTTTATGTTCTCTATCTCTTCAATTAATCTGGCCTAATAATTCTTATAATGTGTGTGTAGGAAGTAATTGAAGACTTACTCAGGATTCCCTTAGGAGATGGGAATTGTGGGTGATTATAGCATATAATTTACATCTGCCTACATGGATTATGCCCAATATTTTCAGACAATGTTTCATCTCAGATTCTTGCTATTTGTGATGGCTTGTGTCACTGAACTTTCTTGCTCCTCTGCCCTTTCTCACCTACCCAATGTCACTGACCTAAATCCCCCAAATGAAAGTGCAGGGTGGGGTGCCTGGGTAGCTCAGTTGGTTAAGCATCTGCCTTAGCTCAGGTCTGGATCCCAGGGTCCTGGGATGGATCCCTGCATCTGCTTTTTCCTCTGCTTCTTCTCCCTGCCCCTTTCCCCATTCATGCTCTCTCTGTGTCTAAAATAAATAAATAAAATCTTTTTTTAAAGTGCAAGTTATAAAAAAAGTGCAAGGTATAAAGAAATGCTGTCACAATAGGGAAGCTCCATTCCAAGTCTATAAACCCTAGTATGAAAAACCCTATTATAAAAGTAGTCTAGTGTACCTCTACTAAGTTTTCTTAGTACACATTCATCAGCTTCCTCCAGAACTCAAGGAAAAAGATACACTGACTGCTGAGTCCATGACCTTTGATTCAAATTCCAGCTTTCATACTGCCTCTCTGTGTCTTGAGAAAGTCCCTTCCCCTACAAGGTCTCAGTCTTCCCATCTCTAAAATGAAAGGATGGCACCCTCTGGAATGTAAAAGAAACTATCTAACAGAGTATATATATGCTTAAAAGCCCCATTTTCTAAGCCTAACAAGATGTGAACCTAGGGTCCTCTCTTGTTTTCTTGTGTCATCTATCTCCCCAACTTCCAGTAGATATGAGTCATTTAAGCCATCTGCCCTTGCTCTTTCCTCTTTATGCTGTTTTAAAGGATGCAGTCATTCTCTCATTTCCTTAAACTTTTTCCTTATGTGCTTGTTCCCATAGCACTTGTATTCTGACTAGAAAAGGTGAGAAATCATGTGAACAAGTGCTTTGTTGTATTTATTTCTTAAATGTATGCAAGTTTTCTAAATCTGTATGGATCAGCTTCCATGAAGAGGCAAGCTAAGGAGAGCTCTGTTGAGGGACTGGCTGCACCACTAACCAGCCAAGCCTCTCTGCGTCTCAGTTTCCTCATTTGTAAAATAACATCACATCAGATGAAGAACTCCAGGGCCTGCTTTATTAGTGACATTCTGAGATACTATTTTATAACACATATACTTTTAAAAATTCATCAGCGTACTGGGAACATTTGCCACTGTTCCTCTCCTTGTTAATTTCTCACTTACTCAGAATCATGCAAAGGAGAGAAGGAGGCAGGAGATCTGGTTACTCTGCCCAGCTTTACCATTAACTCTCTGTGTTACCTGTGCAGGTCGTTTCCTTCTCTTCTTCCATTCTAACATGTTTAACACAAAGGGGTTAAACTAGCTGGTCTGGTATTCTAGTTTAGTCACTTTGGGATTCTATGATGCTGTAATTGAGTATCTTTGAGGATTTCTATGTAGACAAAAGAGTTGGATAACTATATTGGTAACTTTTCTGATTCCTTGGATATTGCCCCCCCCAAACACATAACCTGGTAATGGTCAGGATTTTCCAAGATGTGTGTTCACCTGTGTGTGAATGTTTGTTGTTCTACTAAATGCTTTCATCTACACTAACTCTTATGAAGACTAAATATTTAATTAATATAGTTTTCTTTCTTTAAATTTTGGTAAGAGAACAACTTGGATGATTGGAGAATTGGAGAATGATTTGGATGATTTGGGTTTCATGGAAGGGAAAGATATTCAGGAAGGAACAGAAGAATTTAACAAACATTTTTTTCTTTATTTTAAAGTTTATTTAATTTAAATTCAATTAATTAACATATAGTATATCATTAGTTTCAGAGGTAGGAGTTCAGATATTCATCATGGCATATAACACCCAATGCTCATTACATCACATGCCCTCCTTAATGCCTATCACCCAGTTACCCCATCCCTCACCCACCTCCCCACCAGCAACCTTCAGTTTGTTTCCTATAGTTAAGAGTCTGTTATGGTTTGTGTCCCTCTCTGATTTTTTCTTATTTTATTTTTCTCTCCCTTCCCCTATTTCCATCCATGTCATTACAAATGGTAAGAGTTCATTTTTGATGACTAAGTAATATTCCATTGTGTGTGTGTGTTTATCACATTTTCTTTATCCATTCATCTGTTGATGGACATCTTGGCTCTTTCCATAGTTTGTCTATTATGGACATTGCTGCTCTAAACATTGGAGTACAGATGACCCTTCAGATCACTATGTTTGTATCCTTTGGGTAAATAACTAGTAGTGCAATTGCTGGGTGGTAAGGTAGCTCTATTTTTAATTTTTTGAGGAAACCCCATACTGTACAAACATTTTTTTCTTTTTTTTTTTTAAAGATTTTATTTATTTATTCAATGTACAATGATAGTCACACAGAGAGAGAGAGGGGCAGAGACACAGGCAGAGGGAGAAGCAGGCTCCATGCACCGGGAGCCGGACGTGGGATTCAATCCCGGGTCTCCAGGATCGCGCCCCGGGCCAAAGGCAGGCGCCAAACCGCTGCGCCACCCAGGGATCCCCAAACATTTTTTTCTTGATCCAACATTTCACTTCAACAAATGTTTATTGAATAAGCTCTCTATTTTGGTTGTTATTCTAGGGGCTGGAAGTCCAGAGAAATAAGAATGTTTCATACTTTTAGGAAGTTTACAGCCTAATTTGAGATGGCCTAGTAAATAAACAATAGCAGTACATTGTGAGTTGTGTTCTAATGGAAAAGTTGATAGCATGCTCTGGGATCACATAGAAAGTACTAAGGAATTCCAAATGGGAGAATCAAGAGGGTTTTCCCAGACAGGCATTATCAGAGCTGGATCTGTTGCAGGTACCATCAGAGAGCTTGAATCAATTTCCTGTGGTAGGCAAAGACATGCATGTCCCTCGAACCCGGGCATGCCCCTCTAAGCCAACACATCTTAAATAAAGACTGACTCAAAATTTCTCATCCTCTTGACCCTGTTACTTCCTTGGTTTATTTAATGCTACAAAGGCTAGTGAATATTAGCTCTGAAAAGGCTTCTCAGAAGTCAGCTATATCAATGGTTTTCAAATTGGGTTTGAAAAAGCTCTAAAATTTCAGAGTAAAGGGGAACCACCCCATTTCTGCTTCAACTAGAGCTCAGCTAGTTTTGGTTTCATATTTGGAATTTTCATAAAAGAGATTTTTCAACATAATGCTCTGTTGTTTAAAAAATACTGGATTTTGGGATCCCTGGGTGGCGCAGCGGTTTGGCGCCTGCCTTTGGCCCAGGGCGTGATCCTGGAGACCCGGGATCGAATCCCACGTCGGGCTCCCGGTGCATGGAGCCTGCTTCTCCCTCTGCCTGTGTCTCTGCCTCTCTCTCTCTCTCTCTCTATCATAAATAAATAAAAATTAAAAAAAAAATACTGGATTTTAAAGAAAAACAGTAATTTAGTCTTACTTGTCCTTATTTTAAAGATAGAAAAACTGAGGACCTGGCCAAAGACCAAAGAAATGCAACAAGAAAACAAGTGCTATTGAAATAAACATGCTTATCTTTATTTGTCAAAAACAGCTTTGCCAAAGCGTCTGTATAGACTATAAATCCTCCAGTCCCAAGCTAGTAGCCTTGCCTAGGATCACCTGGGTGGCTCATTTGGTTAAGCCTTTGGCTCAGGTCATGTTCTCAGGATCCTGAGTCCCATTGGCCTCCCTTCTTGCAGGGAGTGTGCTTCTCCCTTTCCTTATGCCCCCCCCCAACTTGTGCTCCCTGTCTCAGGTACTCTGTTTCTCAAATAAATAAATAAAATATTTTTTAAATTTTTAAAAAAGAAGTCCAGCCTAGTCTGGCTTTGTTAGCAGTGGAGAGCCAGGTTAAGGCTGAAGGAGATCAGAATCTGGGCCAAGAATTCTCCCCATTCCTCTGTTACCACGTATTCATATTGGTGTTAGATGAATGTTTGGGGTTGGGGAAGACTTAGGCCCCACATAAAAAGCTGTACTAGGTATATTCACTGACAAGCCACAGACCAGAGAGTTAGTTGGAGTGTGATACGAATTAAAAGGAGTATCCCCACAGGTAGGAGATGCAGAGCAAGAAAGCTCTAAGGGAGTAACACATTTGGAAGCTCTCAGTGGGCAGCTGCCTCCAAAAGAGTGTGTCCATAAGAGACAAGGGCTCCAGCCACCAGACTTCAGTTAGTCTCGATATGAAAGCAATGGAGGAAGGTAGATACACTGTCCATTAAGATAAAAGTATGTCTCTGTTGTAGAGGGATTGGTGACCTGAGCAACAAACTAAGGCATAGGGAACAAGATGAGAGCCTAATCACTAGCACTGGTACAAAATGTTGATACTTTCCAAATGTTGATACTTTTCCAAAATGATACATAAGTTTAATGCAATTGATAACAAAATACAGAAAAAGTTGGGAGCAGCTTGAGGCAAGATAATTCTAAAATTGATATGAAAAGGCAAAGGAACTGGAATAGCTAAAAACAATTTTGAAAGAGAAGACTAAAGTGAAAGAAATCACTGTAACCTATTTCAATACTTATTAAGTAGCTATGGTGTTTAATACTGTGTATAAACATAGAAATCAATGGAATAGAAGAGCCTAGAAACAGACCCACACAAATATACTCAACTGATTTTTGTCAAAAGTACAAAAACATTTCAGTGGTAGAAGGGTGGATCTTTCAATAAATGATGCTGGACTAAGTGACTTTCTGTTGGCTAATAAATCATCATCATCATCATCATCATCATCATCATTATCTTGACCTAAACCCCACATCTTATGCAAAAATTAATTCAAAATTGATGATGGACTTAATGTAAAATGTTAAACTATAAAAACTTCAGGAATGTTAAACAGGAGAAAATCCTTAGAATCTAGGGCTAAGCAAATACTTATATTTATATCCAAAGCATAAATCATACAAGGATAAATTGATAAATTGTACTTTATCAGGATTTAAAACTTCTGTTGAGAGAAGATGAAAAGGGTGACGGGCACTGAGGGGGGCACTTGACGGGATGAGCACTGGGTGTTATTCTATATGTTGGCAAATTGAACACCAATAAAAAATAAATTTATTAAAAAAAAGAAAATACATGAAAACCACATATTCAACATAGGACTAGCATCTAGAATATAAAAAGAATCTTCAAACTTCAACAGTAAAATACAGCCAATCTGATTAGAAAATGGGCAAAACATATGAGGAGCTATTTCACAGAAGAAGATATACAGATGGCAACTAAGTACATGAAAAGATGTTCAACATCTTTTAGCCATTGGGAATCATCATTAGCCATTTGGGAATTACAAATTAAGACCCTGATGAGATATTGCTACATACTGATCATAAAGGCTAATTTTTTTTAAAATAGTGATAACACCAAATGATAGCAGGGATTCAGAGAAACTGGATCACTCATATATTACTGGTAAGCATGTAAAATGGTATGGACACTCTGGAAAACAGTTTGGAAGTTTCTTTTAAAAAAAAAGGAACATGTAACTATCATACAACGTGGTAATTGCACTCTTGGGCATTTACCTTAGAAAGAAAAGTGAGAACTTCTGTTTACACCCAATCCATAAATGTATAGTCAATTGAATAGCCAAAAACTGGAAATAAGCCAGCTGTTGATTCAACATATGAATGTTTAAACAAGC
Source organism: Canis lupus baileyi (assembly GCF_048164855.1). Lineage (NCBI taxonomy): Eukaryota > Metazoa > Chordata > Mammalia > Carnivora > Canidae > Canis > Canis lupus. The sequence goes on along the minus strand of NC_132876.1, from coordinate 74,710,170 downwards.
TGTGCTACATTCATACCATGGAATACTACTCAGCAATAAAAACATAATTATGCTGAGTGATAAAAAGGTCAATTTCTAAAGGTTACATACTACATGATTCCATTATATAACATTCTTGAAATGATAAAATTATAGAAATAGAGAACAAATTAATGGTTTCCAGGGTTAAGAGAAGGGATGGTAGTAAGAGGAAAATGGATATAGCTATAAAAGGGCAATGTGAGGATTCTTGCAGTGGTGAAAATGTTTTGTATCTTGACTGTATCATTGTCAGTATCTTCTTTGTCATATTATACCATAGTTTTTCAAGAGCTACCATTGGAGAAAACACAGTGAAGAGTGTGCAGTATCTATCCATATTATTTTTTTGCAACTGCAATGAATCTACAATTATCTGGAAATAAAAAAATATTGTTTATCTTGATTACTGTGTTTGTTGGATCCTCTTAAAATTCTTCCCAAGGCAAATAATCTCACCTTAGTCCTAACCTTTCTCCTCTTCTATATCTCAGGGCCTAGCATAGACCAGGCCCTCAGTGGATTCACACTGTACAGTTGGGAAGTGGATAACTTCCTTCAAATAGGTTATTCCCAGTAATGCTACCTTCACAGGGAAAAAGAGAATTCCTTGACTCCTTCTGTCCATATTTATTTATTTTCTTTTGTCATAAAGATCAATTTTCAACATTGTTGAGGTAATCTGGATTCAGTTTATGAGCCCAAATATATCCTTTGATCTTCTACCTTTTCCAGAGGTGTTATAGGGCAAATACTTCAGTGTAAAGGAGTCTAGAGCAGGTGTTGAAAGCCTTAGCATCTAATGCAAAATCAGAAACTCACTGACTTTAGGACATTTGACAAGTCACTTTACCTGTTGGAGCCTCAATTTCCTCATCTGCCAAATGGGAATAATAATGCCTTCCTGTCAAAAAAGCTTTGTATCCTGGAAAATACAGTGTATCTGAAAAACGTAAGAATACATTTTATACCTCCTCATCTCCATGAAGTAAATAGATACAAGAGGGAAAGTGTGGGAAGAAGGGAAGTAAGACCCCATTTGGGAGTGGCAGTGTTATATTAGTATAGTTCTTTCCATTGGACCTTGAAGATTATCCAATACTGGTTAATGACAGGATTTCTCAGTGGTGAAGAGTCTCAGATTTATTTCCATTTGTGAAGGCTCTTGGGAATATTAAAAATGAAAAGTTGATAATTCCTCAATAAGTCAAAGTTACCATGTAACCCACCAATTCCACACCAAGTCATATACCCAACAAAAAATGAAAAAATAAAAGAAATGAAATGAAAACCTATGCTTATGTCCTCACAAAAACTTGCATATGAATATAGCAGTATTATTGATAAAGCCCCAAAAGGTAGAAATAAGTCCCCAAAGTCCATTAACTGACAAATGGATAACCAAAATATAGTCTATCCTTACTATAAAATATTATTTATCCATAAAAGAATGAGATACTGATCACCTGCTAAAACATGGATGAACCTTGAAAACATGCTAAGTGAAAGAAGCCAGATGGAAAAGGCCACATGCTGTATGATTCCATTTATATGTAATATTCAGAATAGGCAAATCCATAGACAGAAAGTAGACTAGTGGCTGCCAGGGGATCAGAGGGATGAGGAATACAGAGTGACTTCTTAATGGGTATAGGTTTTATTTTGGTGGTTATGAAAATGTTCTAGAGTTAGACAGTGGAAATGGTTGCACAATGTTATGAATGTAATAAAAGCCACTGAATTGTACATTTAGAAAGTGTACATTTTAAAAAGTGTGAAATGTATGCTATGGGCTATATCTTAAAAAAAATGTCAGATCATGTCTTTTATCAGTGGTAGTATTTAGATTCATATGGAGATAATACAAAAAGTCTCAAGACCTTACATGAATGTGACTTTCAGGCCAAATGGGTCTTCTCATCCCTCATACCTTCTGATCCCACCCTTTGATAGGCTGTGATTGAGAATCCCTCAGTGTATGCCATCCACATGTCTGTTAAAATTATAGCTGAATCCACTAACGCCACTATCCAGGTTCAGATCTGCCTGTGTCTGAGTACTTGGCAATACATATAATTCTGCCTACTGCTTTGTGGGGTTTAGAGTTTACTCACATTTTCAAATTTGGGTGTTCCTTCACAATAGCTGAACTCCCAAGCCTTCTTTCTCCCAGGCATACCTATGATTCAGTGGTTTCAGGGACCAGATCTAGTCATGCCAGTGATATCATTCCCTAACTCTCCAACTTGCTTGCTCTGCCCCACTTGTGCTCAAGTCTGCAGAGCTAAGTTTCTGCTACTTTCCCATTTTGGTATTGATGATTACTGTAGTTGATACTGCCAAGTTTCACTCCTTCTATTCCTCCCACAGATACAAAGCACTACCATGGCTCGTCATTCTTCACCCTGCTTTTATTGCTTGCCAGTGCCTTTACTTGGGACAGATCTGATCCCCACCCTTCCTGGCCACTGATTATGTCTTGAACCCCAGGTACTACCTCCTGAGTATTGTACAAGAGTCTGGATACATGGCTACCTGACTCACCCACCACAAGGCTTAATTTAGAGCTGCCACTTCAGGAATTGGGCCTTGGTCCTAGACCACTTAGTTGTGCAGTCCTTAGCTAATCTCTGCAAATGCGGCTATTCCAACCCCCCCCTCCCCCGGCCAGATAGGATTACTAGATTTAACAAATAAAGTCCAAGACACCCAGTCAAATTTAAATTTCAGGTAAGCAATACTTCTTTGCTATGTCCCATGTGCTATCTCAAACATACTAGTTTTTTTTTTTGTGGTTTATCTGAGATTAAAATGTCGCTCAGCATCTTGTATTTTATTTGACAGCTTTGTCACCAGGAGAGTTGGCATTAGTTTAGATATCCCATTCCTTTAAGCTCCTTATCTTCATGTTGTCTCTGCTTCCTTTGCTCCCTTTTTGTGTTGCCTAATTGATTTACTTAATTCTTAATCACAGGCTTCCTGGTTATTGTTAAGGGTTTTCTTTTTCCCCACTCTCCTAGGGCTCCTCTCCCCTCTATTTTAAACCTGCCTATTCTTTATTCCAAAATAATAATAAAAGTTATTTGAGTGCTTATGTGTCAAGCACTGTGCCGGGTACTTTTATTTCTTCCTCAAAGCGGTTATTATTTCAATGCCCGCTTTACAGATGAGGAATTTCAGATGCAAATACATGAAATAAATTTGCCAAAAGCCACTTACTAAATGGCAAAGCCAGGATCCTAGTCATAATTATTTTCTTAATTCTAAGATAATTATTTACCATTAAAAGGGGTCCATATCAGAATTTTAAAAATTTTGTTTTCATTTTAAAAGTTCACTCGTTTTTTCTTTGTTAGTTATAGAGACACAACTTCACTTTTTGCATGATGACTCATCACCGAATAATAAATAACATTTTTTGAGTACTTATATTCTACGTACTATGGTAACTCTTTACATGTATAAATAAATTTATCTTAAGAGAACTTTATGAATTAGGCATTACTGTTATATTCATGTTAAAGCTGCAGAAACAGAGTCAGAGAGAGGTAGTTAATATAACTAGCCCAAGATCGCGTAGTTAATAAGTGACATGCTTAGGATCAAACCTAGGCAAACTGGCTGAAGAGCTCATGTAATTAACACTATGTAATAATCCATATGAATAAGTTAATTAAAACTTTATTAGATCTGTGTTGTTTAAATCAGGGTGTTCTTAGGGATTCAAAACACATTTTTCATTATACTAGTCAATGTCCAGAAACTTTGCACTCTTTTGTATTGCTGAGTTGTTACAGTAACCTTCATTTATTTCAACTTGTGGACTTTATAGTTGAAAGGCAGGTTCAGGAACACAATTATGAATTATTAGCTATGGTACACTTTTTGTGCTGTTCTTGGCTTTTTTTCCACTGAAGCAATGATATATGGTGTTAAAGCAATAGGATTTCAACAGATACATTCCTAGTTTTAAGATGGGTAGGTCATAAGTAAAAATATTAGATTTTTAATCGTATTCTCTTCTTTATATCTTTCCTCCTTCCACAAAAAGAATTTCATGAAGTTTACAGAGATACACAGATATTGTACACACAGATTTGTACACACAGATATTTGTAAAAATAAATAAAGTGAAAAGGAAACAAGAACAAATGGGAAATAAATGCATTAAATAAGATAAAAGCAGAGGTAAAGACTGAAAAAGAAATTCTTGCATAATTGCTAGTGATAGCCACAATGGGTCTCTGACTTTCTTAGCAGCCAAGGTCAAAATGAAATCACAGAATCAGTCATGCTTCCCTTAGGATTAACTGTAGAAAATAAAGCAGATTAGTTTCTCAGGATTCCCTTTTCCTTAAAAAATGGATTCTAGGTGACAACAGGAAAATGACAGAGTAGGCAGCTCCATTCCCATCCCATTACCAAAACAATGAAAAACAAGCAAAATATTGTTAGAACCAACTTTCTTAGAATTCTGGAAAACAGTTAAAGGTTCACAGCAATCGAGAAAATTTTAATCCAGAAGTTCTGGTGGAAAATTATTGTAGGAAAGCTTGTGATATTTCTATTTGTCATTGTCCCACCCTCTCCTCAGATTGGCAATGGTCCTGAAGATGGTAGTTGCATTTGCAGAGTGAGACTCTGGTATCTGGTTCCAGAAGCACAAAAGACCTCATTTGTAGATTATTATATAGGTCTGTTCTAACCTATCTATGGGCTACCCAAAAGACTGATGCAAATCATTCATGTCTGTTTTGCCTAACTTGGAATTTACTGAGGCCAGAAAACTGGTGGGTGTTGCTTGAAAACATTGTAAGTCAAGGCAGGCAAACCACACATTACCAGGGCAAAAGACTACTGTTGAGATATGCAATAGACCTCCTGGGGCCTGGAAGAAAAAATACTGGAGAGTTTCATTGGGAAATTAGGGCATTCAAAGGTACCTGTGTATGGTCACCTGAGTGATGCAGTTAAGCAATCTGACCCGGTTTTGGCTCAGATCTTGAACTCAGAGTCCTGAGATTGAGCCCTGTGTAGGGCTCTGTGCTCAATGTGGAGTCTGCTTAGGACTCTCTCTCCTTCTATGAAATAAATAAGTAAATCTTTTTTTTAAGTACCTGTGTGTATGAAAGAATTTAGAAAATATGCATACAGGGCAAGATACATGCTCACAAAAGACCTGTGAAGACCTTAAGCTTCAACTTTGGGCTGGCATTTGGGCTTGATGATTAAAGGTGAGGTACATGCTAATTGTCAAAGGAAGGGCACATCGCACAGCTGATCTGCAAAGACAGGAAGAGATGGGTTTTCATTTGTTTGTTTGGTAAGGTCCTGAGATTTACAGAAATATGTTCACATAAGAGGGACACCAGCTAAGAAACAAAAACTTCAAAAGCTACACACAAGAAGAATACAGTCTCTGAAAATTAAGTAAGGTCACTAGACAGACTATTACAGCTTTTAGAAACCCACAACAGTAAATCCTGGGAAAGAATGATAATCATATTTCCAGAGTAACTACATTATAATTTTCAAATGTAATTTGAAAAGGCATGTAAAGAAACACATGAGAAAAGCCCTCTTCATAAAAAATAAATCAACAGAAATCATCTTTGAGCATTCTGGGACACTGAACTAAACAAAGACATTAAAACAATTGTCTTAAATATGCCAAAATAACTCAAGGGAACAGTGGATAAAGAACTAAAGGACATCGGTAAGAAAAATAATATATGAATAATATGAGAATATAATATAAAGATAGAAATTATAAAAGATATCAACTGACCAGAGACTTTTGCAGGGCCTCAGTTCTGTTAGAGGTGGTAACAGGTCTCATTTCACAAGCAGACGAGAGTACACTTTATTAAAACTCACTATATTCAGGTCAGGGACCAAACACTGCCTAGAACAGGCAAGGGGAGCCTCTGCCGATGACTGGCCTGAAGGATAGAGCTGACAAAATGCAACAGCAGAGTCCATGCAGCAAACACCAGAGACATTCCCTGAAGCACTGGGCCTGGAGCACTTACATGATCTCTTCTTCCTCAGGGATTATTTTTAGAAGCATGAGACACAGTTGGTTTTACTAACACAGAGAAGAAGGCAGAGACTTAGAAAAAATGCCAAGACACAGGAATTTACCCCAAAGAAAGAAAAACAGCCAGAGATCTAAGCTAAACAGATATAAGTAACATGCCTGATGGGGAATTTAAAGCAATAGTCATGGGGTGCCTGAAGGCTCAGTCAGTTAAGTATCTGCCTTCAGCTCAAGTCATGATCTCAGGGTCCTGGGATTGAGCCCTGAATCAGGCTTCCTGCTCATCAGGGAGTCTACTTCTCCCTCTTTCTCTGCCCCTCCCCCCTGCTTAGGAACTCCTCTCTCTCTCTCTCTCTCTCTCTCTCTCTCTCAAGTACATAAATAAAATCTTAAAAAAATAAAGCAACAGTCATAAGGATATTCACTGCACTTAAGAATAGAACACGTCAGTGAGATCCTTACCACAGATATAAAGGAGTTAAGAAAAAACCAGAGATGAAGAATGCAATAAATGAGATTGGAAACAACCTTGATGCAATGAACAGCAGAAGGAAAGAAGCAGAGGAATGATTTAGTGAAACAGAAGACAAAGTAATGGAAAGCAGTAAAGCTGAACCAAAGTGAGAAGAATTATGCAACATAAGAATAGACTTAGGAACTCAGGGATTCTAAAAATGTAATAACTTTCCTATTATAGGAGTCCAAGAAGAAGATAGAGAAAAGGCAGAAAAGTTATTTCAAGAAATAACAGCTGAGGGGCACTTGAGTGGCTCAGTGATTAAGCATCTGCCTTTGTCTCAGGTCATGATCCTGGGATCCTGGGATTGAGTCCTGCATCAGATTCCTTGTAGGGACCTGCTTCGCCTCTGCCTATGTCTCTGCCTTGCTCTCTGTGTCTCTCATGAATAAATGAATAAAATCTTAAAAAAAGAAATAATAGCTGAAAACTTCCCTAATCTGGGGAAGACAACAGACACCCACATCAAGGAGGCACAGAAAACTCCCCTCAAAGTCAAGAAAATCAGGCCAACACCATGACATATTGTAATTAAGTTTGCAAAGTATGGCAATAGAGAAAAAGTCTTAAAAGAAGCAATATAAAAGGAGTCCTTAGCTTACAAGGAAAGATCCATAAGACTGGCTGGAGATTTTGCAACAGAAACTTGGCAAGCCAGAAGAGAGTGGCATGATACAGTGAAATTGCTGAATGGGAAAATATTCAGCAGAAATACCCTATTCAGCAAGGCTATTATTCAGAATAGAAGTACAGATGAAGAGCTTCCCAGAAAAACAAAGACTAAAGGAGTTCATGATCATTATACCAGCCTTTCAAGAAATACTAAAGAGGACTCTCTGAACGTAAAACAGAGACCAAAAGTGACAAAGACAAGAAAGGATCAGAGAAAAATCTCCAGAAATAATGAAAAGGCAAGTAAGAAAATGGCAATAAATATATATCTATATCAATAATGACTTTGAATGTAAATGTACTAAATGCTACAATCAAAAGACATAGTGTCAGCATGGATAAAATCTCAAGACCCATCTACTTGCTGCATACAAGAGACTCATTTTAGAAATAAAGACACATGCAGATTGTAAGGGAGGAGATGGAGAAACATTTATTAACATTTATTACAATTGGATGTCAAAAGAAAGATGGAGTAGCAATACTTATATTAGACAAACTAGACTTTAAAACAAAGCCTGTGGGATGCCTGGGTGGCTCAACAGTTGAGTGTCTGCCTCTGGCTCAGGGCATGATCCCAGGGTCCCGGGATCGAGTCCCACATCGGGCTCCCTGCATGGAGCCTGCTTGTCCCTCTGCCTATGTCTCTGCCTCTCTCTCTCTGTGTCTCTCATGAATAAATAAATAAAATCTTAAATAAAATGAAATAAAAGACTGTAACAAGAAATGAAGAAGAGCACTATATAGCAATAAAGGGGACAATCAAACAGGAAGATATAACAATTGTAAATATTTATGCCCTCCACTTGGGAACAACCAAATATATTTTAAAAATAATAATAAACATAAAGAAGCTCATTGATAATAATACAATAATACTAGGGGACTTTAACACCTAGGTTACATCAACAGGCTGATCATATTAAAAAATCAATACAGAAACAATTGCTTTGAAGGATATACTGGACTAGACAAACTTACAGATATATTCAGAACATTTCATCATAAAACAGCAGAATACACATTCGTATCAAGTGAACATGGGACATTCTCCAGAATATTTTACATATTAGGTCAGAAAACAGACCTCAAAAAATATAAAATGATTGAAAGCATACCATGTATGTTTTCTGACCAAAATGATATGAAACTAGAAGTCAACCACAAGAAAATATTTGGAAAGACCACAAATACATGGAAATAAAACAACATGCTATTGAACAATGAATGGGTCAACTGGGAAATCAAAGAAGAAATTTAAAAATATATGGAAACAAATGAAAAAGAAAACATAATCATTCAAAACTTTTGGGATGCAGCAAAAGCAGTCCTATAAGGGAAGTATATAGCCATACAGGCAAAAATCAAGAAGCATGAAAAATCTCAAGTAAACAATAAAGAAAAAAATAGCAACTGGAGCCTAAAGCCAAAAGAAGGAAGTAAATAAAAAAGAGTACAGCAGAATAGCAAAGGAAATAATCAACAAAACTAAAAAGTAGTCCATGGAATGGGGAAAGATATTTTCAAATGACATATCTGATAAAGAGTTAGTATCCAAAATCAATAAAGAACATACCAAACTCAATACTCAAAAAAACAAATAATCCAATTAAGAAATGGGCAGAAAACATGAATAGACACTTTTCAAAAGAAGACGTCCAGAGGGCTAACAGACATCATCAGGGAACATTCATCATCAGGGAAATACAAATCAAAACCACCAAGAGATTCCATTTCATACCTGTTAGAATGGCTAAACGTGTTGGTGACAATGCAGAGAAAGGGTGCTCTTGCGCTGTCAGTGGGAATGCAAACTGGTGCAGCCACTGTGGAGAACAGTCCAGATGTTTTTCAAAAATATAATAAAACTGAAAAAGAATGTAATAAAACTGATAGAGGCACTTGGGTGGCTCAGTAGGGTTGAGCATCTGCCTTTGGCTCAGGTTGTGATCCTGGGGTCCAGGATGGAGTTCCACATCAGGCTCCCCATAGGGAGCCTGCTTCTACCTCTGCCTATGTCTCTGCCTCTTTCTGTGTGTCTCTCATGAATAAATACATAAAATCTTAAAAAAATAAACAACTGATAAAGCCTTAGCCAGACTTACAAAAAATACAAGTGAGAGGACCCAGATAAATAAAATCTCAAATGAGAGAGGAGAAATAGCAACCAACACCACAAATATGCAAACAATTGTAAAAGAATATTATGAAAAACTATATGCCAACAAATTGGAGAAATGGAAGATATGGATAAATTCTGAGAAACAAATAAATTATCAAAACTGAAACAGGAAGAAATAGAAAACCTGAACAGAACAATAACCAGTAGAGTAATTGAATTAGTAACCAAAGAACTCCAAAAAAAAAAAAAAAAGTTCAGGGCCAGATGGCTTCACAGATAACTTCTTTTTTTTTTCACAGATAACTTCTATCAAAAATTTTTTAAAAAGTTAATACCTAGTCTTCTAAAATGATTCCAAAAATTAGAAATGGAAGGAAAACTTTCAAACTCATTCTATGAGGCCAGCATTACCCTGATATCAAAACCAGATAAAGACTTCACTGAAAAAGAGAACTACAGGCCAATATCTCTGATGAACATGAATGAAAAAATTCTCAATAAAATATTAACAAACGAATCCAACAGTATATTAAAAGAAACATTCATCATGATCAAGTAGTATTTATTCCTGTGCTTCAAGGATGTTTCAATATGTGCAAATCAATCAACATGTTACATCACATTAGTAAAGGATATGAACCATATGGCCCTCTCAGTAGATGCAGAAAAAAGCATTTGACAAAAAACAACATCCATTTATGATAAGAACCGTCAACAAAGTAGGGTTAAAGGAAACATACCTCAACATCATAAAGGTTGAAAGACCTACAGCTAATATCATTCTCCATGGGGAAAAACAGATCTTTTCCTCTAAGGTCAGCAACAAGATAGAGATGTCTACTCTCACCACGGTTATTTAACATAGTACTCCATGTCCTAGCCACAGAAATCAGACAAAAACAAAAAATAAAAGTCATCCAAATCAGCAAAGAAGTAAAGCTTTCACTATTTGCAGATGACATGGTACTCTATATAAAAAAAAACTCAAAGTCTCCAACAAAAAAATAGCTATAAGTGATACACAAATTCAGTAACATCACAGGATAATAAATAAACCTATAAAATATGTTGCATTTCTCTATACCAATAATGAAGCAGCAGAAAGGTAAAAGAATCCATCCCATTTACAACTTCACCAAAACCCCTAAGATACCAGGAATAAACCTAACCAAAGAGGTGAAAGACCTGTACTCTGAAAACTATAAAACACCGGTGAAAGACATTGAAAATGATACATGGAATTGGAAAGACATTCTGTGCTCATCAATTGGAAAAACAAACAGTTTTACAATGTGTATACTAACCAAAGCAATTTACACTTTTAATGCAACCCCTGTCAAAATACCACCAGAAATTTTTACGGAGTTAGAACAAACAATCCTAAGATTTCTAACACAGGACATAGAAGACACTGAATAGCAAAAGTAACCTGGTAAAAGAAAAGAAAAGCTGGAGACATCACAATTACAGACTTCAGGTTATATTATGAATCCTTAATCATCATGAAAGTATAGCACTAGCACAAAAACAGACTTATAGATCAATGGAACAGAATAGAAAACTCAGAAGTGAGCCTACCAGTAGATTGTCATTTAATCTTCAACAAAGCAGGAAAGAATATCCGATGGGAAAAAGAAAGTCTCTTTAACAAACGGTGTTGGGAAAATTGGACAGCAACATGCAAAACAATGAAATTGGACCATTTTCTTACACCAGACACAAAAATAATTTCAAGATGAATTAAAAACTTAATCTGAGACCCAAAACCATAAAAATCCTAGTGGAGTACACAGGTAGTAACCTCCTTAACACAGGCCATATCAACCTCTTTCTATCTATGTCTCCTGAGTCAAGACAAACAAAAGAAAAATAAATTGTTGGGACTTCACAAACATTAAAAGCTTCTGTATAGCAAAGGAAACAATCAGCAAAACTAAGGCAGCCTATGGAATGGCAGAAGATATTTGCAAATGACATATCTGATAAAGGATTAGTGTCTGAAATATATAAAGAACTTAGAAAACTCAACACCCAGGGGCACCTGGGTGGCTCAGTTGATTGAGCATCTGACTCTTGGTTTTGGCTCAGGTCATGGTCTTGTGGTCATGAAATCAAGCCTTGAATTGGGCTCCACATTCAGCATGGAGTTTGATTCAATTCTCTCTTCATCTCTCTCTCCTTCTTTCTCTGCCTCTCTCTTCACTCATGCCTGTGCCCTCTCTCTCTCTAGAATAATAAATAAAACCTTAAAAAAACCCTCAACACCCAAAAAATCCAATTAAAAAATGCGCAGAAGACATGAATAGATATTTTTTTTCCAAAGAAGACCTACAGATGGCCAACAAATACATGAAAAGATGTTTAACATCACTCATCATGAGGGAGATACAAATCAGAATTACAATGAGATTACCTGATACCTGTGATGATAGCTAAAATCATCAACACAAGAAAGAATAGGTGTTGGTGAGGATGTGGAGAATGGGGAACCCTCTTGCACTGTTGCTGGGAATGCAAATTGGTGGAGCCACTCTGAAAAGTTGTATGGAGATACCTCAAAAAGGAAAAAATGAAACTATGCTATGATCCAGCAATTACACTACTAGGTATTTACATACAGAACACAAAAATACTAATTCAAAGGGATACATGCACCCTGATGTTTATAGCAGTGTTATCTACAATAGCCAAATTATGGAAAGAGCCCAAATGTCCATTGACTGATGAATGGATAAAGAAAATTTAGAAGTTTATATACATATATACATATATTGTGTATATATTCACACATATACACATATATACAACTATCTATATAATGGTATATTACTCAGCAATAAAAAAGAATGAAATTTTGCCATTTACAACAATGTGGATGGAACTGCAATATATTGTAGAGAGCAAAATAATTTGGTCAGAAAAAGACAAATATATGATTTCACTCATAAGAGGAATAAAGAAAGAAAACAAAAGAGTAAGGTAAAGAAAAGAGAGAGGCAAAATGAGAAAAAGGCTCTCAACCAAAGAAATAAAACTGATGGTTACTGGAGGGGCGATGAATGGAGAGATGGGTTAAATAGGTGATAGGGTTTTAGGAGTGCACCTGTGATGGACACCAGGTGTTGTATATAAGTGTTGAATCAATAAATTGTACACATGAAACTAGTATTACACTGCATATAATCTAATCAGAATTTAAATAAAAACTTGGGGGAGCTAAGACAGTGGAGTAGTTGGAGGACCCTAATGTTGCCTCCTCTTTCAAACACAGCTAGATAAATATCCAATCATTCTGAACACCCAAGAAATCCATCTGACAGAACCAACTGCACAACTAGAGAAAGAGAATAGGCCACATCCTGGAAGGTAAGAGGTGTGGATACATGATTTGATGGAGAAAAGGATTGCAAGCACTGCAGTGGGGGTGGAGCCATGATGATGGAGAGAGGAGAGAGAGAGAGAGAGAGAGAGAGAGAGAGAGAGAGAGAGAGAGAGAGAGATGAGTGCACAGGGAAAACACAAGGAAAACACTTCCCCAAAGCCATTGACTAGGAAAAATAAAGGAGCTGATTATCATAATTTTTTCCAACCAGCAGAGCTCAAAGATTAATGTTTTAGAGGTGTGAGTTGTGGCAGGTGTTGAACACAGTGGGCACTGCAGTGGTCCTGTGGAGGACAGCAGATAGCCCAGTAGCAGGTTGCATGATTTGAGGATCCTCTAGGATGCACTGAGTGAGACAGCTCCCCCTTCTTTTCTTTTAAATTTTTTAAAAAACTTTTTATTTGAGAGAGAGAGAGAGAGAGAGAGAGAGAGAGAGAGAGAGAGAGAGAACAAGCAGGGAGAGGGGCAGAAGGAGAAGTAGACTCCCCACTGAGCAGGAAACCCAATGTAGGGCTTGAATCCAGGACCCTGGGATTATAACCTGAGCTGAGGGCAGACACTTAATTGAATGAGCCACCCAGGTGCCCCAACAGCTCCCCCTTCTTGGAGTGCATCTGGGAGAGATGGTTTTGCTTTTCCAGGGACAAAGTGCTGATGGGCACCATTACGCTCCCCTGCTCCTCATCATAAATGCAGGACACCTGTTGAGGGTGGCTAACCTGGACACTGGCTTTTCTTATGCCTTTTTCCAAAATCCAAGCTCTTGCACGTTAGTGCAACTGCCCTTCTGGACAAACTGGCACCAGCCCCAGTGTGGCAAGAACCTGTTGTAGATGACAAGTGCAGGTCCAAGCCATGCCAAGTCCCTAAAGTTTGAAATTTTAGAACTCAGCCAACCTGCTTGGGATAAAACACAGGTTCACAGCACTTCTGGGTGGGCAGATAGCTTGGACACAGACAGGATGAAATCAGGGAACTGTGGGATGCCTGGGACACACGAGGTGAGATTGTTCATTCTTCTGTTTGATTTCTGGGCAGTGGCAAGCACAAACTAACCTCTCTGGGAATGAGGGAGAGGGCTGGGTCCACTTCCTTCCCCTGCCCCTTAGCATAAACTAACTTCAATAAGCAGCACAGCACCAACATTGATGGCTAAAATCATTTACATCAATTCCCTCCCCTCTGTGCTCTGCAGATATAGCTTTCCTAGGGCAACAGTGCCTGAGAACTGGAGCAGTGGTCCCCTCCCCCAGACTACAAAGCATAGCACAAACCCACCCACAGGCACCACATCTACAGACCATAGATTGCTGCAAAGCTTCACCTCTACTGGAAATAGCATCAGATCTCTTTTAATAAGTAGACCAGAGCACACCTAAATTGAAATTCACCACACTCTGGCCAAGGTCCAAACACTCCCCACTATAGGCAAGGAGAAACACTGCAGAGGATTGACCTAAAGAATAAAGCATACACAACATCGCAGCATAGTGCACATAGCACACACCAGAAACACTTCCTGAAGCACCAGGCTCTGGACATTATATGACCTCTTCTTCATAAAGCCATTATTCTCAGGATCAGGAAACATAACAAGATTTCCTAACACATATAAGGGAGAGACCTAGACAAAATGCTAAGATGGAGGAATTCATCCCAAAAGAAAAAACAAAAGGTCACGGCCAGGGATCTAATTGAACCAAATATAAGTAATATGGCTGATACAGAATTCAAAACAAAAGTCATAAGAATTCTAGCTTGAGAAAAGCATAAAGATATCAAGGAGTCTATTAGGCCAGAGATAAAACACCTAAAAACTAGTGAGGGTAAAAAAAAAAAAAAATATGAGGGAGGGGCAAGATGACGGAAGAGTAAGGTCCCCAAGTCACCTGTCCCCACCAAATTACCTAGATAACCTTCAAACCATCCTGAAAATCTACGAATTCGGCCTGAGATTTCAAGAGAGAATAGCTGGAATGCTACAGTGAGAAGAGTTCACGCTTCTATCAAGGTAGGAAGACGCGGAAAAAAGAAATAAAGAAACAAAAGGCATCCAAGGGGCAGGGGCCCAACGAGAAGCCAGGCTAAGGCCGGGGCGAGTGCCCACAGGACAGGAAAGCACTGTCCGGGAGAAGCAGAGAGTAAGAGCAGGACCCCAGGAGGGGCGGGGATGCCCTCAGGCTCCCAGGGACACTAACAGAGCACCTGTGCCCCGGGGAGAGTGAACCGAGCTCCCTAGAGGGTTGCAGCACGCACATGGCTGTACCTGGGAGCAGCTCAGAGGGGCTCAGGCGGGGGCTCCGCAGAGAGGGGGCTGCACTGCCGGGAGCGCAAATCCAACAGCGCAGGCCCGGGAGCACAGGGCACCGGGGACACGGCCCAGGATCCGACCTCCCCCCGGGACAGGCAGAGGCCAGGAGGGCACAGGACAGCAAGGACGCTCCTCCCCCGAGCTGAGCAGATCAGCGGCACCGCCCCCGGAGCATCCAGGCCCCTGCAGACTGAGAGCTCCATAGCTACTACGGCAGCTGAATCCAGGACTCCAGAGCTGGCCGCTGCCACTGTGGTTGTTCCCCCTGGGGCCTCACAGGGTAAACAACCCCCACTGAGCCTCACAGTGGCCTCACAGGATAAACAGGACAAACAACTCCCACTGATCCGTGCACCAAGCAGGGGGCTGAGCAGCTCCCCCAGGTGCTCACACCTGAGAATCAGCAGAGCAGGCTCCACCCCCAGAAGACCAGCTAGATGGACAGGGGAAAAGCAAGTTATTGACCAAGCAGCACTGGAAAGTTCCAGAGGAAGTCAAGGGATTTACAGGATATAGAATCAGAGGATACTCCTTGCTTTTTGCTTTCTGTTTCCTTCCCCCCCCCGTTTTTTCCTTCTCCTTCTTTCTTCTTCTCTTTTTTCTTTCTCTTTTCTTTTTTCTCTTCTCTCTCTTTCTCCTTTTCCCAATACAACTTGTTTTTGACCACTCTGCACTGAGCAAAATGACGAGAAGGAAAAACTCACCTCAAAAGAAAGAATCAGAAACAGTCCTCTCTTCCACAGAGTTACAAAATTTGAATTACAATTCAATGTCAAAAAGTCAATTCAGAAGCACAATGATAAAGGTACTGGTGGCTCTAGAAAAAAGCATAAAGGATTCAAGAGACTTCATGACTGCAAAATTTAGATCTACTCAGGCCGAAATTAAAAATCAGTTAAATGAGATGCAATCCAAACTGGAGGTCCTAAAGATGAGGATAGTAGAACAAGTGAGTGACATGGAAAACAAGTTGATGGAAAGGAAGGAAACTGAGGAAAAAAGAGAAAAACAATTAAAAGATCATGAGGAGAGGTTAAGGGAAATAAACGACAGCCTCAGAAGAAAAAATATATGTTTAATTGGAGTTCCAGAGGGCGTGGAAAGAGACAGAGGACCAGAAACTGTATTTGAAGAAATCATAGCTGAGAACTTCCCTAACTTGGGAAGGGAAACAGGCATTCAGACCCAGGAGATAGAAAGATCCCCCCCTAAAATCAATAAAAATTGCTCAACACCTCAACACTTAATAGTGAAACTTGCAAATTCCAAAGATAGAGATCCATAAAGCAGCAAGAGACAACAGATCCCTAACCTTTATGGAGAGAAGTATTACGTTAATAGCAGACTTCTCCACAGAGACATGGCAGGCCAGAAAAGGCTGGCAGAATATATTCAGTGTCCTGTATGAGAAGAACATGCAGCCAAGAATACTTTATCCAACAAGGCTCCCATTCAGAATAGAAGGAGAGATAAAGAGCTTCCAGGATAGGCAGAAACTGAAAGAATATGTGACCACCAAACCAACTCTGCAAGAAATACTAAGGGGGACTCTGTAAAAGAAAGAGGAACTCCAAGGAAACAATCCACAAAATCAGGGACTGAATAGGTATCATGAAAACACTAAATTCATATCTTTCAATAGTAACTCTGAACGTGAATGAGCTTAATGACCCTATCAAAAGGTGGAGGGTTTCAGACTGGATAAAAAAGCAAGACTCATCTATTTCCTGTCTATAAGAGACCCATTTTAGACAGAAGGACACCTACAGCCTGAAAATAAAAGGTTGGAGAACCATGTACCATTCAAATGGTCCTCAAAAGAAAGCAGGGGTAGCCAACCTTATATCAGATAAACTAAAGTTTATCCCAAAGACTGTAGTGAGAGATGAAGTGGGACACTATATCACACTTAAAGGATCTATCTAACAAGAAGACTTAACAATTATCAATATATATGCCCCGAATGTAGGAGCTGCCAATTATATCAATCAATTGATAACAAAAGTTAAGACATATTTAGATATAAATACACTTAAACTTGGTGACTTGAAGACAGCGCTTTCTACAATAGACACGTCTTCTAAGCACAACATCTCCAAAGAAGCAAGAGCTCTAAATGATACAATGGACAAGTTGGATTTCACAGATATTTACAGAGCTTTACATCCAAACTCAACTGAATACACATTCTTCTCAAGTGCACATGAAACTTTCTCCAGAAGAGACCACATACTGGGTCACAAATCAGGTCTTAACCGATACCAAAAGATTGGGATCATACCCTGCATATTTTCAGACCATAATGCTTTGAAAATAGAACTAAATAACAGGAAGAAGTTTGGAAGAACTTCAAAGACGTGGAGGTTAAGGACCACCCAGCTAAAAGATGAAAGGGTCACCAGGAAATTAGAGAATAATTAAAAAGATTCATGGAAACTAATGAGAATGAAGGTACAACCATTCAAAATCTTTGGGATACAGCAAAAGCAGTCCTGAGGGGGAAATACATCGCAATACAAGCAGCCATTCAAAAATAGGAAAGAACGCAAATACAAACGCTAATCTTGCACCTGAAGGAGCTAGAGTAAAAACAGGAAATAGATCCTACACCCAGCAGAAGAAGAGAGTTAATAAAGATTCGAGCAGAACTCAATGAAATAGAGGCCAGAAGAACTGTGGAACTGATCAACAAAACCAGGAGTTGATTCTTTGAAAGAATTAATAAGATAGATCAACCATTAGCCAGCCTTATTAAAAAGAAGAGAGAGGAGACTCAAATTAATAAAATCATGAATGAGAAAGGAGAGATCACCACCAACACCAAGTAAATGCAAGCGATTTTAAAAACATATTATGAGCATCCATGCACCAATAAATTAGGCAAACTAGAAGAAATGCACATATTTCTGGAAAACCAGAAACTACCAAATCTGGAACAGGAAGAAATAGAAAACCTGAACAGGCCAATAACCAGGGAGGAAATGGAAGCAGTCATCAAAAACCTCCCAAGACACAAAAGTCCAGGGCCAGATGGCTTCCCTGGGGAATTCTATCAAATGTTTAAAGAAGAAACCATACCTATTCTACTAAAACTGTTAGGAAAGATAGAAAGAGATGGAATACTTCCAAACTAGTTCTATGAGGCCAGCATCACCTTAATTCCAAAACCAGACAAAGAACCCCCCAAAAAGGAGAATTATAGACCAATATCCCTGATGAACATGGATGCAAAAATTCGCAACAAGATACTTGCCACTAGGATACAACAATACATTAAGAAGATTATTCACCATAACCAAGTGGGATTTATCCCCAGGATGCAAGGCTGGTTCAACTCTCGTAAAACAATCAATGTGATTGATCATATCAACAAAAGAAAAAACAAGAACCAGATGATCCTCTCAATAGATGTAGGGAAAGCATTTGAGAAAATACAGCATCCATTCCTTATCAAAACTCTTGAGAGTGTAGAAATACAGGGACATTTCTCAGCATCTTAAAAGCCATCCATAAAATCCCACAGCAAATATCATTTTCAATTGGGAAGCACTGAGAGCCTTTCCCTTACGATCAGGAACAAGACAGGGATGTCCCCTCTCACCACTGCTCTTTAACATAATGCTAGATGTCGTAGCCTCAGGAATCAGGCAACAAAAAGACATAAATGCATTCAAATTGACAAAGAAGTAGTCAAACTCTCGCTCTTCGCAGATGACATGATACTCTACATAGAAAATCCAAAAGACTCCACCCCAAGATTGCTAGAACTCATACAGCAACTTGGCAGTTGGCAGGATACAAAATCAATGCCCAGAAATCAGTGGCATTTCTTTAAACTAACAATGAATCTGAAGAAAGAGAAATTAAGGAGTCAATCCCATTTACAATTGCACCTAAAAGCATAAGATAACTACGAATAAACCTAACCAAAGATTTAAAGCATCCATACCCTAACAACTATAGAACACTTCTGAAAGAAATTGAGGAAGACACAAAGAGATGGAAAAATATTCCATGCTTATGGATTGGAAGAAATAATATTGTGAAAATGTCAATGTTACCCAGGGCAAATCACACATTCAATGCAATCCCTATCAAAATACCATGGACTTTCTTTAGAGAGTTGGAACAATCATGTTAAGATTTGTGTGGAATCAGAAAAGACCCCGAATAGTCGGGGGAATATTAAAAAAGAAAACCACAGCTGGGGGCATCACATTGCCGGATTTCGGGTTGTGCTACAAAGCTGTGGTCATCAAGACAGTGTGGTACTGGCACAAAAACAGACACATAGATCAATGGAACAGATTAGAGAATCCAGAAGTGGACCCACAACTATATGGTCAACTAATATTTGACAAAGTAGGAAAGACAATCCACTGGAAAAATGAGAGTCTTTTCAATAAATGATGCTGGGAAAATTGGACATCCACATCCAGAAGAATGAAACTAGACCATTCGCTTACACCATACACAAAGATAAACTCAAAATGAATGAAAGATCTAAATCTTTCTAAATGTGAGACAAGATTCCATCAAAATCCTAGAGGAGAACACAGGCAATACCCTTTTTGAACTCGGCCACAGCAACTTCTTACACGATACATCCAAGAAGGCAAGAGAAACAAAAGCAAAAATGAACTATTGGGACTTCATCAAGATAAGAAGCTTTTCTTTTGCACAGCAAAAGATACAGTCAACAAAACTAAAAGACAACCTACAGAATGGGAGAAGATATTTGCAAATGACGCATCAGATAAAAGGCTAGTTTTCAAAATCTATAAGGAACTTATTAAACTCAAGAGCAAAGACACAAACAATCCAATCATGAAATGGGCAAAAGACCTGAACAGAAACCTCACAGAGGAAGACATAGACATGGCCAACACGCACATGAGAAAATGCTCCGCATCACTTGACATCAGGAAAATACAAATCAAAACCACAATGAGATACCACCTCACACCAGTGAGAATGGGGAAATTTAACAAGGCAGGAAACCACAAATGTTGGAGAGGATGTGGAGAAAGAGGAACCCTCCTGCACTGTTGGTGGGAATGTGAACTGGTGCAGCCAGGCTGGAAAACTGTGTGGAGGTTCCTCAAAGAGTTAAAAATAGACCTGCTCTACGTCCCAGCAATTGCACTACTGGGGATTTACCCCAAGATACAGATGCAATGAAACACCGTGACACCTGCACCCCGATGTTTCTAGCAGCAATGTCCACAATAGCCAAACTGTGGAAGGAGCCTCAGTGTCCATCGAAAGATGAATGGATAAAGAAGATGTCTATGTATACAATGGAATGTTACTCAGCCATTAGAAACGACAAATACCCACCATTTGCTTCGACATGGTTGGAACTGGAGGGAATTATGCTGAGTGAAATAAGTCAATCGGAGAAGGACAAACATTATATGGTCTCATTCATTTGGGGAATATAAAAAATAGTGAAAGGGAATAAAGGGGAAAGGAGAAAAAATGAGTGGGAAATATCAGAAAGAGAGAACATGAGAGACTCTTAACTCTGAGAAACGAATTAGGGGTGTTGGAAGGGGAGGTAGGCAGGTGGTGGGGGTGACTGGGTGATGGGCACTGAGGGGGCACTTGATGGGATGGGCACTGGGTGTTATTCTATATGTTGGCAAATTGAACTCCAATAAAAAATAAATTAAAAAACGAAAGATATGATTTTATTGTCATCATGATATCTATTCAGTCTCTGTTTTTGTGGATTGTTTCCTTGGACTTCCTCTTTCTTTTACAGAGTCCCCTTTAATATTTCCTACAGAGCTCGTTTGGTGGTCACATATTCTTTCAGTTTCTATCTTGGAAGCTCTTTATCTCTCCCTCTATTCTGAATGAGATCCTTGCTAGATAAATTATTCTTGGCTGCATGTTCTTCTCATTTAGAACCCTGAATATATCTTGCCAGCCCTTTCTGGCCTGCCAAGTCTCTGTGGTGAGGTCTGCTGTTAATCTAATATTTCTCCCCATAATGGTTAGTGATTTCTTGTCTCTTGCTGCTTTAAAGATCTTCTCTATCTTTGGAATTTGCACGTTTCACTATTATATGTCGAGGTGTTGAGCAGTTTTTATTTATTTATTTTATTCATTTTATTATTTATTTATTTTTTATTGGAGTTCAATTTGCCATTATATTGCATAACACCCAGTGCTCATCCCATCAAGTGTCCCCCTCAGTGCCCTTCACCCAGTCACCCCCACCCCCTCCCACCTTCCTTTCAACCACCCCTTGTTTTTATTCCCAGAGTTAGGAGTCTCTCATGTTCTGTGTCTCCTTGAGCAGTTTTTATTGATTTTACGGGGGGATCTCTCTATCTCTTGAATCTGAATGCCAGTTTCCCTTCCCAAGTTAGGGAAGTTCTCAGCTATGATTTGTTCAAATACGCTTTCTGGACCTCTGTCCCTTTCGGCACTCTCGGGAACCCCAGTTAAACATAGATTTTTCCTTCTGAGGCTGTCATTTATTTCCCTTCACCTATCCTCATGATCTTTTGTTTTTCTCTTTTTTCCCTCAGTTTCCCTCCTTGCCATCAACTTGTCTCCTATGTCACTCACTCTTTCTTCTACCTCGTTAGCCCTCTTGGTTAGGACCTTCAGTTTGGATTGCATCTCATTTAATTGATTCTTAATTTCAGCCTGGTTAGATCTAAATTTTGCAGTCATGAAGTCTCTTGAATCCTCTATGCTTTTTTCTAGAGCCACCAGTACCCTTATCATTGTGCTTTTGAATTGGCTTTCTGACATTGAACTGTAATACAAATTTTGTTGCTCTTTGGGAAAGAGGACTGTTTCTGATTCTTTCTTTTGTGGTGAGTTTTTCCTTCTAGTCATTTTGCTCAGTGCAGATTGGCCAAAAACAAGTTGTACTGGAAAAAGCAGAAAAAGAGAGAGAAAAACGAAAAAAAAAAATAAGGCGGGGGTAGGGTGGGACACATATAGAAAACAAAAAACAAGGGGGAGTATCCTCTGATTCTATATACTGTAAAATCCTTGACTTCTCCCGGAACTTTGCAGTGCTGCTTGGTCAATAACTTGCTTTTCCCCTCTCCTTCCAGCTGGTCTTCTGGGGGAGGGGCCTGTTGTGCTGATTCTCGGGTTTGTACACCTGGGGGAGCTGCCCTGCCCCCTGCCAGGTGCATGGCTCAGTGGGGGCTTTTTATCTTGTGAGGCCCCTGCTCAGTTCCAGGTACAAGGTGACACCAGGAGGAGCAACAGTGGCGGTGGCCAGCTCTGTAGCCCTGTTGTCAGCTCCCACAGTATCTACTGCAGCTCCCAGTTTGCAGGGGCCTGATGCTCCCAGGGCGGGGGGTGCCGATCTGCACAGCTCAGGGTCGCTTGGTGGCAGTAGCGTCCTTGCTGTCCTGTGTCCTCCCAGGCTCTGCCTGTCCCGGGAGGATTGCCGGATGTTGGGCTGGTTCCCCCAACCCCCTGGGGTCCGCGGCCTGCACCGCTGGAATTGCGCTCCCAGGGCCACGCAGCCCCCTCTGTGTGGAGCCGCTGCCTGAGCTGCTGCAGGAGCTGCTCCCGGGTCCCCGCTGGGCACGCACTCCAGCTGCATTGTGTGGCGCCCCTCCCTTGGGGCACAGTTCCTCTGTTAGTGACCCTGGGAGCTTGAGGGTATCCCTGCCCCTCCTAGGATCCTGCCCGAACTCCCTGCGAGCACCTTTCCATCTGGGACGGTTGGTAAAGCTCCTGCTTCTCTGGGAGTGGGCATTCCTGTCCTGGGGGCACTCGCCCCGTGGCCTTAGCCAGGCTTCTCGCGGGGGCCCCTCCCCCTTGGATGCTTTTTTATTTCTTTATTTTTTTCCATCTTCCTACCTTGATTGAAGCGCAAACTCTTCTCACTGTAGCATCCCAGTGTTCTCTCTTTAAATCTCTGACCGAATTCATAGGTTTTCAGGATGATTTGAAAGTTATCTAGGTAAATTGGTGGGGATAGGTGACTTGGAGACCCTACTCTTCCGCCATCTTTCCCCGCCTCTGATACAGCCTTTTGATAGACTCCAGTCAAAGATGGCTCTAAAGCTGTAGAATCCACTGGGAAATTTAGTACATTGGACTAATTGCAATCATTCAGTCTCCGTCATTTTTTTTTTTATTAACTCAAGTGCTCACACAAGGCATATTTGGTTGCCAGTTACAGAAGTTAACTGAAGTAAAAACGATATTATTGTAATGATATGGCAGACAATCTCATGGAATCCAATTAGAAGAACTCAATCATGTCTCAAGAGACTAGAAACCTTTTTCTCATTCACTTTCTTGGATTGCATATCTTTTTTTCTTGAAACATCTGCTTAACAATCCTGTTTCTTCTTGCAATCCAGCGTCCCTTTCTTATTTATCAGAATCAATCATTAATTTTATCTTAGCCAATCATGGCTGTTCAGAAATGGAAGTCAGTCCTCTAGTCTATATGACTGCTTTCAGCAACAATAAACAGAAAGTATAGTGACTTCAACAAATAAATGGTTTTTTTCATTTAATAAGTCTAATGATGGATGAGTGGATTAAAAAATAAAAATCCCTGTGATACACACAGGAATATTATTCAGCCATTAAAAAGAATAAATCTTGCTATTTGGTATAACATAGATGGACTTTAAGGGCATTTCACTAAGTGAAATAAGAGAAAGATAATTACCATATGATCTCTGTTAAAACAAGTCTAGATGTAGGGGGTTATTGGTGTTGCTAGACTATTTCAATGATGTTAGAGTCAATATTTCAGGGTCGTACCTCACATGGTTGCAAAATGGGTACTTGAATTCCAGGTATCATAGCCATTATCATGGCAGGAAAGGGATTAAAGATATAGAAGAAAATGCTGTATTGCCCCTTTTTATCAGGGAAACAAAGCATTTCCAGGAATGCTTGTCAAGTTTTTCCTTACATTTCACTCACCAGAATTAAGTCTTTTAAATTTAAATTTTAAAAATATTTTATGTATTTATTTGACACATATACAGCATAAGAAGGGGGCGTGGCAGGCAGAGGGAGAGGGAGAAGCAGACTCCCACTGAGCAGGGAGCCTGATGTGGGATTTGATCCCAGGACCCCGGGATCATGACCTGAGCCAAAGGCAGACACTTACCTGACAGAGCCACTCAGGTGCCCCAGAACTAAGTCTTATACCTCCCCCAAACTACAAAGGGGGCAGAAAAAAAAGAGCTCATTGTTGCCTTGAACAAAAATCTCAGTTCTGTTATCAAGAAAGAATATGAAAATGTATATTACTGGCAGCTTAAGATCTCTGCTACAA
Organism: Canis lupus baileyi; assembly: GCF_048164855.1. Lineage (NCBI taxonomy): Eukaryota > Metazoa > Chordata > Mammalia > Carnivora > Canidae > Canis > Canis lupus. The sequence goes on along the minus strand of NC_132876.1, from coordinate 74,685,819 downwards.
TGACCTTCCAAGCTCAGTTCCCTGCATCAAGCTACCCAGTCTCTTTTTACCCTAATTTAAGTCATTGTCCAACTCAGAGAAATGAGGTAATGTAGTGATAAGGGAGGGCTGCCTTGTTGAGGCTATGGCTGGGATAGCTTCTCTAAGAAGAATATAGAAGGGTCTATGTAGTAGATAGACTTTTACAAGACTTTTATAATCTCTGCCTGTCTGTGTTGAAGAGACTCATATATGAAGGAATTGAGAGCAATATCTGGCCAAGTATTAACAAGGAACTGAGACACCTCCTACAGCCCAAAATGTACAGTTGAATCCTTCCAACAGCCATGTGAACTGGGAAGTAGTTTCTCTTCTACTGTCCCTTTCCCCAGCTTTCTGCTTGTGTAGAGAAAAAAAAATCTAATATTTAAGTTAGAGAAGTCTAAAATAAAACTGAATAAAAATAGGTGAATGGGTTCCCATATCTGGAGGTATTTAAGCCAAAGCTATATAACTATCTATTACCAATTTTGTAAAAAGGAATCAGGCATCATATAAATGATTGGATCAGATCAGTGCTTTCTAACTCTTTTACCTTATAGAAAAATAAATATTTGTATCGTATATCAGGGATAAACAACAAAGCTATTTGTGGCCCAAAGCAACCAGTTACTCCAGGTGTGTTCCCCCCCACCCCCCACAACCATCTAAGGCCAAAAGAGATTCAATACCTCTGCAAACCTGTCATTTTTTCTTGGCATATCACTGTGCCTTTGTCCACTGATTTGGAAGCTCAAGCCTAGATGACTTAAAGCTTTCACAATACTTAAATCATCTGGAGCAATGTTTTTCAGAGTGTAATCCCCATAACAGTAGGGTCAGCAGAACCTGAGAACTTGTTAGAATGCAAACTCTCAATCCAACCCTATATCAGAAATTCTGGGGATGGTGTTCAGCAATTTGTGTTTCACCAGGCCCTCCAGGAAACCAAACCAAAACAAAACAAAAACCCACCACAACAACACCCAAAATTAGGTTTAAATCTTTACACTTGAACTTTCCAGCTGTATTTTGGAGAAAATCACTTTGTTTCTTGGAACTCAGTTATGTTATCCATAAAATTGGCTGAATAATTTTTAAAAAATGAAATCTTGCCCTTTGCAACAAGTTGCATGGAGCTAGAGAGTATAATGCTGAGTGAAATAAGTCAATAACAAGGTTATTTCACTCATATGTGGAAATTAACAAAAAACAAATGAGCATGGGGAAAAAAGAGAGAGAGAGAGATAGGCGAACCAAGAAATAGACTCAATTGTAGAGAACAAATTGATGGTTACCAGGGGGAAATGGATTCAGGGAATGGCTGAGATAGGTAATAGAGATTAAAGAGTACACTTATCATGATGAGCACTGAGTGATGTATAGAATTGCTGAATCACTATATTGTACACCTGAAACTAATATAACACTGTATGTTAACTATACTGGAATTAAATAAAAGACTTAATTTAAAAAAAAGAAGAAAATGAGCTGAATAAGGTATTACTAAAGATTAAATAATGTAACATTTATAAAGTGCCTAGTACAGTGCTTGACATATAATAAGCATTCAATAAATGATGTTAATTTTTTTGACAGAAATAAACTGAATTTATTTTAAAAAGCATTTGTGAACATATTTTACAGTTTACAATTTGCATAAAAGGATTTAAAATCACCCATAATTTCACTTCATAAAGATTTTCACACTCAACATTATAATTCCTATCATTCCAGTATTTTTCTATACCTAGCTATACTTATAATAAATGAATTACAATTTCTAATTTCTAGTTTCTACTACTTCCAACTGTTGTTTTAAAAGATTTATTTATTTATTTGAGAGAGAGAGAAACTGTGCGTGTGTGGTCAGAGGGGCAAAAGGACAGTATCTTCAAGCAGACTCCTCATTGAGTGCCAAGCTCCATGCAGGGCTTGATCTCATGACCCATGAGATCATGACTTGAGCCAAAATCAAGAGTTGGATGCTAAACTGACTGAGCCACCCGGGAGCCCTAATACTTCCAACCCTTGATTATCTGCTTGACTGTCTACTTTATGGATCATTGGTGGCAAATTAAAATCCCACACTGTTTTCCCTCTACCACACAGCATATGTCTGTGCTACCTTTTTCAGCCATCAATTAATTTGCCTGGGAATAAAAGTTCATTTTTCATACTAACCTAAGTGAAATGAGCTGCCAAGAAATCAGAACTTATATTCTAGAGCACATTAGAAATGTGACTTAGATTATCTAAGACTTCTTTACCCCTCTCCATTAAGTCAGGGCTCTGAGGGGCAGCCCAGGTGGCTCAGCCATTTAGGGCTGCCTTAGGCCCAGGGCGTGATCCTGGAGACCCAGGATCAAGTCCCACATTGGGCTCCCTGCATGGAGCATGCTTCTCCCTCTGCCTGTGTCTCTGCCTCTCTCTCTTTCTCTCTTTCTGTCTCTCATGAATAAATAAATAAAATCTTTTTTTAAAAAAAAGTCAGGGCTCTGAAAATTGGCTCTTTAAGCAACTACTACGTACAGGGCACTTTGTTTAATAAAGGGATGAATCAGACACACTCTTAATGGAGATTTCAACTTACTAAGTGAGGTAAGGTAGGTATATTGAGAATTACAATATGGCACAGGTCAGTTTAATTTAATTCAATAAATATTTATAGACCATCCACTATGTTTCGTGCATCTAGCTAAGTGCTGGAATGCATTGATGAATAAGATGTTGTTCTAGTCCTAAGGAGCTCACCACTTAGTGGGGGCAAGAAACATGTATAACTCAGATATTGGCGAGGCCTGCCTTACTTCTCAGAGATCTTTTTTTTAAATAATAAATTCATTTTTTATTGGTGTTCAATTTGCCAACATACAGAATAACACCCAGTGCTCATCCTGTCAAGTGCCCCCCTCAGTGCCCGTCACTTCTGACTCTCCTTATGATTTCTTTTTAAAAAAGATTTTATTTATCTATTCATGAGAGAGAGAGAAAGAGAGAGTGAGGCAGAGACACAGGCAGAGGGAGAAGCAGCGCCCCCCCCCCCCCCCCCCCCCCCCCCGCCAAGGAGCGCGATACAGGACTCCATCCCGGACCCCGGGACCATGCCCCGAGCCAAAGGCAGACACCCAATTGCTGAGCCACTAGATGTCCACTCCTTATGATTTCTATGGTCACAGTTGGAGCTTATACTTTCTTGCTTTCCTCAGGTTCTGGCCTATGGTTCCTGTATCTACATGCTGTCCGTGTTTTACTTCAATAAAGCTTACAGGTAGAGGTCAACTCATCACCATTTTTCACAAGAAATCTATCCACAATAATCCTTCATGAGTTCTAGACTTTATTGAAGATTTAGAGGTAATAGGGAAAGCTCAGAACACAAACCATGTGGCTTTTCACCATTTACTTTTTCCTATATCGTCTATTTCCCCACTTCCCAGATTACTCCTATAGTTCCAAATACTTCCTCCTCTGTTATACAGAATACTTCTGTCTTCCCCAGCTTTCCTTACTTGCTTGCCTACCCTAACCCATAAAAGATACACAGACAAACAAAGATCCCCCTTTTAAAATGGATTATTTTTCTTGCAAGGCAGTTAGGTTTATATTTAGTAAATTTGTTTTTGTACTATTTTCTATAAATAAATGTATTAGTGTGGCAGAGCTTATAAATTGATTCTCTAATACTTATTCCCCATTTTTTTCTTGCTATTCTTGCTAACATAACCCTATATTTGTGCTGGGAAGCTATGTGACTGGCTCAGGCAAGTACTCACTTTCTCCAATTTCCTTAAAGACAGAGTGGCTATATATCCAGTTTTGACCAATGATTATAAGGAGGAATCAGCCTTGGGGGCTCCAAGGAAAGCTTCTGCTCTTTTAATAAAAGGGACAGAAACAGCTATTGCTGCCTTCTTACCCCAAGGAAAGCTTTTGATCTTTTTTTTTTAATTTTTTATTGGTGTTCAATTTACTAACATACAGAATAACCCCCAGTGCCCGTCACCCATTCACTCCCACCCCCCGCCCTCCTCCCCTTCTACCACCCCTAGTTCGTTTCCCAGAGTTAGCAGTCTTTACATTATGTCTCCCTTTCTGATATTTCCCACACATTTCTCCTCCCTTCCCTTATATTCCCTTTCACTATTATTTATATTCCCCAAATGAATGAGAACATATAATGTTTGTCCTTCTCCGACTGACTTACTTCACTCAGCATAATACCCTCCAGTTCCATCCACGTTGAAGCAAATGGTGGGTATTTGTCATTTCTAATAGCTGAGTAATAAAGAGACAGGAACAGGGCAGCCCCTGTGGCTCAGCGGTTTGGCGCCACCTTCAGTCCAGGGCGTGATCCTGGAGACCCGGGATCGAGTTCCGTGTCAGGCTCCCTGCATGGAGCCTGCTTCTCCCTCTGCCTGTGTCTCTGCCTCTCTCTCTCTCTGTCTTTCATTAGTAAATAAATAAGATCTTAAAAAAGGGGACAGGAACAGCTGGTGCTGCCTTCTTACCCCAGGGAAAAGGGCTGCCTTAAATAATGTGCTCCCCACTTACCCCTTGTACCCCCAGTCCAATCAACTATGGTTAGGGGCTATGGTTATGTTGTAATAACATGGCAACTCTTATTACAATCAGGTAGATAGTGGAGTGGAGGAGCAGATATAGGGAGCAGAATTCCTAGAGAGAATTTCTAAGTAAACAATTACATAGGTACCTGTTACAACAAAGTTAGAAGATGAATAGTACTGGGAATGTGAAGAGGGTTTGTTGGTATTGTCTAGAATCTCAAAATGCCCAATTTCTTCTTTACTCTTCTTCCTCAATTGCTCCTGGAGGTCACAACAATAAAAAAAAGGTAAACAAAGCACCATGTTACTATTAATTAGACCTGGGCCCAATATTTGAAGTGCATGGCATAAACCTGAGGTCTAAGACAGGCTGCTACCTCTACAAAGCATAAATAAAAAATACAACTATTTTATCACCTGTAGGACACAAGAAACTTAGATGAAGAGAAAGAACTTTGATGATTTATCAGAATGAAAGGAGGAACAGCCAAGAACAAGGCTATGCTCAGCTGCCTGATCTTTAGTCTAGTGACCCCATTCATTAGCTCACAAGTAAATGTGACCCAGTTAGTGTATTGCTATTTGATTTAAAAGTTTGACATTCCCTCTTGCTTAGGAGGAGGGAAGGAAATAATAGGAAAAGGTGTGGAAACCATTTATTAGAGATTTTTCTGTTGTGAGGAAAGAAAATGAATGCTCTGCTTGCCTTATACTCCTCTACATTAAATTATCTTTTAATCCTTTGAGTTTAGTAACTAAAATGATGGTCAGATAGGACAGTAATGTGAGAGAAGACTCATGGAATATCAGGGAAATTCTGCTTCTCCTTTTGTGATGCCATCTCCCTGACATTCATCATTCTTTTATATTACCTTCCCAGGATCACAGCTGTACAGCAGACCAAAATTTTACCCATTAATTTATCTCCCATCTCAAATTACGCTTATCTACAATTGTCCCACAAGACTCAATGAGTACTACCTAGTAGCACAGCCCAGATAATGCAACACTAGCCCAGCAATATATCCTACATTTGAACCTTATAAAACCCCTTAAAGATTAAGTTTCCACAAAGATACGGTCCCACATGGAAAACTGTTTCTTTTGTAAAAATTAATATCCCAAAGAAATAAAAGCCAAAAATTATCTTCTCCCCAATTTTTAATTTTTCTTTATCTCAGCCAAAAGAGGTGGAGCTGGCTTCCTTCAGCAGTTAGAGACTTGGCTCCATTGCACAGGGATTGTAATTTTTCTAACACTTCTGAAGTTAGACTGATACAACTGCAAGTCTCCTTTGGGTCTCACTTTTCTCAAGTTTTAGTCCACACTCATAAAATGTATGATCAAACAATGATCATCCTGACCAATGACAATCCTAAGCAAAAATAATGTTTCCATGTTACTATTACCAGTCCTATTTCTTGGTAAACATGAATAAAAGGTGAATGAAATAAAAGCCAAAATCTTGCTTTTAACTTTATCTGTGTGCCTGCCAATTTGTGCTAATAGTGCTAAAACTATTAAATAAAATTCTCCTGTGAGAAATTGTCTATCAATAGACCAAGTGAGCTTCTATGTTTATTTTCTAAAAGGCTAGTGGAATCTCAAATATTTATTAGCTCTGAGCTGCTGCTATTGGGACTTATCATACTTGGATCTATGTCAATATTGTTTTCTCTCAGCTTTTGAATTCCCCAGGCTTTGGTTACCTAAATAGAGACACAAATTTTCTTCTCCTACCTTTTTCCTACTATAGTAGGATGTAAACTGTTTTGGACAAATATACCATTATTCAGCTCCAAGTGAGAGATAGGTTGGGAAGGGAAGTGAGGACGGCAAGATACTGTCTCTCCAATCAATGCTTAAAAGAATGCGCACCAAAACTCTTTCCATCTGAAGAGTCCACTTATAGCTAGCCACAAGGAGAACTTTCCTTTCTCTGTGTGCAACTCAACCTTCTAATCTAACTTCAGCAGAAGTGCAGCTGTCTCTTCAATCTATATTCCTCAAAGGATGTCCTACTTTATGGCAGAATCTCTTTTCCCCATAATATGGGCTGCAACTGTGATTACTAAATATAGGGGGCTGTACAAAATATTTCCTGGTGCAGAATGATAGCAAAGCATGGTTGAAACATAGGTCACTTAAAACTTATGTGAGGTTCCCTAATGGCACCATTGTTCTCAAGCTCAAATCAAAATGTTACTATTCTCTGGCAGGTATAAATCACAGGAATATTAATTAATGGAGAGAGAGAGAGAGAATGAGAAAGAAAAGCTGCTTTGGCCCTCTTACAATATCCACAAAAAGAATAGGAAGAATAGGAAAAGAAGAACTATGAGTGACCATGGGACTTATTTTGCAGACGATTAACCCACCGGCTATTAAGTCTGATATAACCATGGTCAAGACACCTGATCTATAATATCAGCATTCCCTTTTCTTGAAAAAGGTCAGGGTAGAAAGACAGGCACCTTCCTGATACAGGTAAAAATAGGAATTTTACCTTCTCTGTAAAATTGGAATTATTCAGGCAAAATGGATCTGAGGGGAACTACAGTTTTCCAGTAAAAGAGAAAAGAATGCACAAAGACACAGAAAAGTAAACAACATGTTATGGGAAAGCAATATGCTCTTTTTTTCATGGAAGAGAAATTCAATTCAAACTAGCTTAAGCAACAAAAGAAATTTAGCATGAGGATAGAATGTCTTATTGAAGCGAAGAATAAGGCAGATGAACTTAAAGGAATAAGCTGGAGCTAGGGACTCAATTGCTATATGGAGTCTATATTTCTCATCTGCCCATCTCTCTGCGTGTCTGCTTCATCTTTCATAACAGACCAGTTTTTCCTCTTTCCAAGACCATATGGCATAAAAATGACTGCTGCCAAACAGCACTGAAGCATACACTACTCAGCATAAAAAAACAGTTAAAGTGGGTTGAAATCTCTGTTTAGATTCCAAATTTCTGAGGAAGGGCTATGGTAGACCTAGATTGGTCAACTGTGGCCAAAGGATCACATAACATGAAAATTTGCAAAGTAACATTGGGATGGAGTTGGTGACAAGAAAAGCTCCCAGAAGAAAGGATATGTTTATAAAGGAAAATGGCAAACAACAGATTCCTGAACATTAAATTGAATGCACAGAATGGTAGGAGATGAGACTGGAGAAGAAATCTAACCAAATTCAGGGAGGAATTTGGTAAGATTTGCATTTTCGATAACTCAATAAAGGAGCAGTGTGTAAGATGATTTGGAAGAGAAGTAAGACTGAAGGCAAGGAGCCCAATTAGAAAGTTGTTGAAATAGTCATAAAAGTTGAGGTTCTAAACTAAGGCATAATTGATGGCAGTGGAAGTATAAAGGAAATATGGATATAAGAAATAGGAGATATAATCAATAGAGTTTATTAACTTAATTACATGGGATGGAGGAATAAAAGCCTAAGGTGATTTTAACTTTCTGTCTTGGGAGACAAGGCAAAGAGTTTCACATGCTCTTTATTCACCATTGAATACAAAACAAAATCTAGATATTACATGCAATCTTTCCAACCTTCTTATTGCTCATTCAGGCCTCAGAAGCAAACCTCAGAGGAATTTTGCCTATAGGCAGATGTCTGAACCCCTGGAAGAAGTACAAACTGAATGTTCCAAGTGATAGATGAAGTGTTTTATCTCTCCCTGGCCCTTTTTCTTTATGTCCCATGGACATAAATCTGCGTGACATGCAATTAAAATTTTTTTATTCAAGGATCCTTGGGTGGCTCAGCAGTTTGGTGCCTGTCTTCAGCCCACGGCATGATCCTGGAGTCCCGGGATTGAGTCCCACGTTGGGCTCCCTGCAGGAGTCTGCTTCTCCCTCTGCCTGTGTCTCTGCCTCTCTCTCTCTGTCTCTCATGAATAAATAAATAAAATATTAAAAAAATAAAATAAAATTTCCTTATTCATATACAAAAAGACACATTTTCCCTTAATCTATGAATAGATTATGGATCTACATCTGTATCAACATCTATATAGATATCATATACACACGTATATATACATATATATATATGCATCTATATAGATATCCATATAGACAAAAGAGACAAAACCCTTGTCCTAATGGAGCTTCCATTTGAGCAATAAACTTATTCTTCCCCAATATATCTATGTCGTCTATTTTCCAGGAAAAGATATAGTAGTCTTGATATAACTCATAATATAGTCATATCCTAGTCATTTCACTTGTTTCTGTGAAATGTGTTATGCGAACAAGGTCTCCCTTTGGTGAGGTGGGTTTTTGTTGTTGTTGTTGTTTGGGTATCATCCTTAACAAGGAAGAACACATTAGCACAGGAAGATGGTGAGTTCAGTTGTGGACAAAATAAATATAAATTGTTTGGGGTCATCCCGATGAGGATGTCTAGTAGTCAATTGAATCTACTGACATACATATCAGGAGACAGGGCTGAACTAGAAACATGGATTTAAAAGTCATTCATGTATAGTTAATAGAGTATAGAGAGCAAAACAAAAGAAATAGGTCATGGACAGAACCATGGGAGAACATAAATATTTAAGAGGAATCCATGAAAATTACATAAATAAAATCTAAAGAGGAAGAAAAAGAGCAAGGAGAATGTGTGTATGAAAGTTGAGCAGAGAATTTCAAGCAAAATGAAGTAATCATTTTTTTGTTACTGTTATGAAGATACAGTATGAAAAGGACTTAAAAGTGTCCATTAAAAAGATAAATTTTTCAATAAATAGGATTCTTAACAAGTGATGTCTTAGTGGAGAAGAGTAGGTAAAATCCCTATTACAGTGGTTAAAAGGTAAATGGTAAGTGAAGGAATAAAGACAGTATATGTAGATAACCATTTTTGAGACCTCTGGGTGAAAAGGAAAGGTGTTAACAGTCAACACTTCAAAGAAACTAGAGGGGAAAACTAGAGGAAACTCCAGGATAAAGGAAAATATTTCTTTTAAAGATGAAAGAGACTGGAGTATAAAGGCTGTGGGGAAGGGATCAGTGCGTGAAGGTGAGAGGTGTAAAGTAATAAAGACAGAACACATAATAGAGCAAGTTATCTGAGAGGCTGGGCGAGACAAGGATCAGCTCAGATGGAAGACATAGTTCTATACAGTCTATGTGAGGGTGAAGGGATCAAAATATAGTATGGAATCAGAAGCAGATTGTTGTAAGTGAGAAGAATGCCTGATAGCTTCGTTGAAGGAACATTTTAAAGGAACGTAGGTGATGAAGTAATCAGTTGAGTGGTAGGTTTGATGGGTGAGTGAAGAAGTCATCAGTAATAGTGGAGAACGGTTAACAGAATAATAGCTGAGATTTGGAGAGGGGTTGACCATGAAAAAGTGAAAGGATTATCAAGTGATGAGATAAGAAACTAAATCTGTAACATTTTGCGTTCAAAGGCCATAGTGATAGGGATTGAATTGAATTTGTAGATTGTTCTGGGTAGCAACATTTTCACAATATTTTTTCTTCCAAACTATGAGTGTGGAATGTTTTACCATTTCTTTAGGTCTTCCACAATTTCTTTCATAAGTTATCTGTAGTTTTTAGATTACAGATCCTTAACTTCTTTGGTTAGCCTTATTCATATGTATCTTATGGTTTTTAGTGCAATGATAAATGGGATCCATTCCTTAATTTCTTTCTTCTATCTCATTGTTAGTGTATAGAAATGTATCTGATTTCTGTGCACTGATTTTATATCATGCCACATTGCCAAATTCCTGTATGAGTTCTAGCAATTTTGTAGTGGAATTTTTTTTTGGCGTTTTCTGCATTAAGAATCATATCATCTGTGAAGAGTGAGAGTTTGACTTCTTCTTTGCCAATTTGAATGCTTTTTATTTTTGTTGTCTAACTGCTGAGGCTAGGACTTCTAGTACTATGTTGAACAACAGTGATGAGAGTGGGCATCTCTGTCATATTCCTGACCTTAGGGGAAAAGGTCTCAATTTTTCCCCATTGAGAATGATATCTGCTGTGGGCTTTTCATAGATGGCTTTTATGATATTGAGTTATGTTTGCTCCATCCCTACACTATGGAAAGTTTTAATCAAGAAAGGATGCTGTATTTTGTCAAATGCTTTTTCTGCATCAATTGAGAGGGTCATATTGTTCTTGTCCTTTCTTTTATTAATGTGATGTTCATGTCGATTGATTTGCGGTTGTTGAACCACCCTTGCATCCCAGAAATAAATCCCACTTGGTCGTGGTAAATAATCCTTCTAATGTACTGTTGGATCCATTAGATAGTATGTTGGTGAGAATTTTTGCATCCTTGTTCATCGGGGATATTGGTCTGTAATTCTCCTTTTTCGTGGGTCTTTGCTTTGGGGTTCAAGGTAACGTTGGCCTCATAGAACAAGAGTGGAAGCTTTCCTTTCCTTTCTATTTTTTGAAACAGCTTCAGAAGAATAAGTGTTAATTCTTCTTTAAATGTTTGATAGAATTCCCCTGGGAAACCATCTGGCCCTGGACTCTTGTTTGTTGGGAGGTTTTTGATAATTGCCTCACTTTCCTTGCTGATTATGGGTCTGTTCAGGTTTTCTTCTTTTTCTGGTTTCAGTTGTGATAATTTGTAAGTTTCTAGGAATACATCCATTTCTTCCCAATTGCCTAATTTGTTGGCTCATCATATGTTCTTTTAATTATTTTTATTTCCTTGGTGTGGTCATGATCGCTAGCCTTTCATTCATGGTTTTTTTTTTAAATTTATTTTTTATTGGTGTTCAATTTACTAACATACAGAATAACCCCCAGTGTCATTCATGGTTGTATTAATTTGGGTCCTTTCTCTTTTCTTTTTGATAAGTTTGGCTAGGGGCTTGTCAATCTTATTATTTCTTTAAAGAAACCAGCTCCTAGTTGCATTGATCTGTTCTCCTGTTCTTTTGGTTTCTATCTCATTGTGTTCTGCTCTAATATTTATTAATTCTTGTTTCCTGCTTGCTCTAGGCTTTATTTGATGTTCTCTCTCCAACTCCTTTAAGTGTATGGTAGATTGTGTATTTGAGACTTTTCTTGTTTCTTAAGAGAGGCTTGTATTGCTAGGTATTTCCCTTTTAGGACCTCCTTTGCTGCATTCCAAAGATTTTAAACAGTTGTGGAGGGGAGGTGGGTAGGGGGATGCGGTAACTGAATGATGGGCATTAAGGAGGGCACACGATATGATAAGCACTGGCTGTTATATGCAACTGATGAATAACTGAACTCTACATATGAAACTAACGATGTATTATATATTGACTAATTGAATTAAAAAAAAAAAAGGCCAGAGGGATCCCTGGGTGGCGCAGCGGTTTGGCGCCTGCCTTTGGCCCAGGGCGCGATCCTGGAGACCCAGGATCAAATCCCACGTCAGGATCCCGGTGCATGGAGCCTGCTTCTCCCTCTGCCTATGTCTCTGCCTCTCTCTCTCTCTCTCTCTGTGTGACTATCATAAATAAATAAATTAAATTAAAAAAAAAAGGCCAGAGTGATTTTCTTTAGCAGAGTCAGAACAGAAACAGGGAACAAATAGGGGAAGAACTACAACATATAGACATACAGAGTTCAAGTATTTGAAATTCCAGGAGCTACTCTGATTATGGAGGAGATCCTTTACATTATAGGTAAAGATGAAGTCATCCAAGGAGCTTTCTTAGAATCTTTAACCAAAATCTATCCACAATCCCATATCTGTTCCCTCAAATACATCTAAAATATACCTGTCAATTTATGGTATTTCTTTATGTTAATTATAGAAGAATTATAGAAGAATCTTGTATTCTTGCATCCATTAGATTATAAGCTCTTTGGGGCTGGGACACTGTTTAATATTTGTGCCAAGCCCCCAAACAAGCATTATTAGTATGTTACCCTATTTTAGCTATCAGATATAGACCTTTTCAAAATCTGGCATGGTATCTAGGGCATTTCACAATCTTTCACCAACCTACTTCTCTATACTCCTTTGTAGCCTTATGATGCTCAGTTCCTAAATACAGATATAATACGTGTAAGTCCAACTTTTCTACTTTCACTGAACATACCAGGAACTTTCACATTTTTTGGACCTTTGAACAGACTTTTTTATTTGCATGTTCTATTCCCTTCTAGAAAACTCCTACTCATCTGTCAACACTCAGAGCAATGCCACCTTTTCTATGACTTTCTTATTTAAGAAAGACTTCCTCATGATCTACTAGGTGCCATCTACTGTGCGAGCACAGAATTTTGTTTTTGAAAAAAATGACTGAATTTTAAAGGTAAATAAAAGTGAATGAAGAGATAGACTATTTCTTCTCCTTCACTTAATGTATCTCTTTGGGGGACATAGTGGGCATAGATCCTTACTCTAATTTTTGGAATGCAGATCAACCTCTCCAGGAACTAGAAAGTCTCCTTCTCCAGTTTTAGAATGTTTTCAAGCTCATGAGCCATATACCCCTTTGAAATGTAAAGACATATCTATAGAGATAATGTGGGAGCCCTATAACCATTTGACTTCCAGGAAGATTCAAGGTGTCTTTTGGGGGAAATCAGAGATGTTTTGTTATTCTTTTTTTTTAGAGGGAGGGGGAGAGTAGTCTGAATTGCGTTATGAGGCCCTCAGGCGGGGTACCTTACCTCAGCCATTGAACTCACTTTGCTGGCCCTGAGTATGTTCCAAGCTCTGGCTTAGGAGGCATCCGCCAGTCGCCTCCCCAAGGGTGGGGTCAATGGCATCTCCTGCCCAGTCTGCCCTTGCATGGAGCCCCATTCTCTGGGAACGCACCTCTTTGAGACTCAGGGAGGACCCTGCTAGGAGCTGCTTTATGGCCCTAGTCTCAGATCTTCCCAGGGGACATGGGGTAGAGTGACACAAGGTGTTTTGTTATTTTTTTGGAGGAAGTCAATTAACTAAACATCCATTACAATTTTCAAGTGAACTTTGTATTTGCTTTACTCTATAAGTTGTGTGGAATTATATCCTGACTTTGCAGTTTCTTGAGGGATATCTATATTCATGCACTGTGCTGTCCTTACTCAATAATTAATGCTTTATTTCTTTCCATATTGATGTGGATAGGTCTCTCTTTGTTGACAGTTTATACTTTGCTAACATAGTAGAGGCAGACACGCTGATGTGTGCAAAGGAGCTCAGATTTTATATTGAAACCCAAGGGAAAATATTGGAGGAGTTTAAGTGCAGCAGTGACACAGTTCTGTATGTAGAAAAGGAAGAAGTAAAGATGACTAATAGAATTTTATATATTTATTCCTCTGTTTCACTATAGAATGTAATGAGTTCAATAAGTGAACAGAAAATAAAGATTAAATAATACAGATTTTATGTCACTAAATACAGATCTTAGAAGATCTAAGCAAAATCTTTTAGAAGTCTGTCCCTGAGAGTTGTTGATGATCCTTGGAAAAGGCTGAACACTAAGAAACTGTGTTCCTTTGGACTAGAAAGGCATATCTATATCTTATGGAAGGAAAGGTATGATCAGTGTGAGAAGTTTATCCAAGGTCACTGCCGTATTCACAGTTATAATACATATTCCCTATGTTGTGATTTTCCCTGATGATTACAATTTGTTGATTATTTTCATCTGGTGTTTCTATTTAATTAGTCTTAGAGTGATTCACTCTTTTTTTACCTTTCTAATTATTCTTTTTTTTTTTGATATTTTCTGTCTGCTTGGTTCTCAAAGTTTCATTTTAGTTTTATATTCCATTTGAGGTCTTTATTAATGTTTCAGGATTAGTTTTAGGGCCTCTCACTCTCACATGGTATAGCTACTTTTACACTTCGTAAAATATTTAAATCTTTTGTTAAATAAACATCCAGCAGGGCCTGTAACGTCTGTAAATATGTTCATGCATTGTATTAAGTTCAAACTTGTTAACATATTTTTGTCATTATACATTACAGAAACTTTGAGCCTAATTTCAAAAGATTGAATAAAGAAGCCTCTAGAAAAACCATACGATTTTTGTAAACAATCACTATGTGCCAATTCTCAGTGTCAATATTTAAAAATTAGCATGTGTATTTTGGGAAAGATCACTGAAGACTTCAATGTTCATTAATGGAGGGTTTACACAGAATTCTTCCCCAGAGGAAACTTGGGAAAATATATTGAAGGACTTTATAATCTAGATGTATCTCAAAAACTGCAGGGACTGGTCTATGGCTAGGTGCTCAAAGAGGAATGGAAAGGAGCTATAGCCAGAAAAATAGAGGCAAGATCTTAGGAGACCTTGAATACTAAGCTAGGGAGTTTGTACTTTATCCTTTATTTTATATAAGCAATGAAATCAACTTAAACATAGCTCTAATTTTTACTGAGTGCTTATTCTGGTGCCAGAGTAAGTTGTATATGTTAAGTGCTCTACATGCACTCTCATTTAGTCCTCTTAACTATTCCATAGGTACTATAATAATCCCCATTTTACAGATGAAGAAACAAATTTAGAGAAGTGTTTGGCTCAAGGAAACATAGCTAGTCAGTGGTGGGGCAGAAATTCAAAACTCGCTCTAACTCCAAAGCCCTTCTCTAAACCAGAGGAAAGTGAGAGTAGATTTCTGTTTAACAAAGACCACCCTGATAGAAGTATGAGAACGGATTGTAGAAAGACAAATGTAAAGGCAGGGAGACCAGAGAGGATGCTGTAGCAGTAGTATAGAACTATTAGGCCCTATTAAGGGACTTCTCCTTTAACTACCAGAATTATGCAGATGAGTGACACGGTCAGGGGAGTTTATTTTAAAAATTCCTCTGCAAGCCCTTGTTAAAAATGGATTGGAGAAGGCAAGATTAAAGAATAAGTTGGGAGGTTGTTGGATTGTCACTCTCAAGCACCAGAAACCTGTCCAGGGGTCAGGGGATTGCCGTATTCTAAGTCCAGCCTCTTCCATTTGCACCGCATGTTGCACCTTTCCCCACCTCATCTGTGCCTTGACTCCCCTCCATCCAGGATCTAGGAAGTGGGCTTTTGCGCACTTCTGTAGGTCTTAGACTGAGCCCAGACAGAGGCGCCAGCGGTGGCGGCGGTCGCCGGCGGGGGTGGGACGCATGCGCGCGGTTGCTAGGCGACGGCAGTTGGGGCGCCTTGGCTCTAACGGCGCTGGGGTTGTGTGTGTAGGCAGCGGCGCCAGAGGAGGAGGAGCACGAGGATGCAGCTGCGACCGCGGCCCCGAGAGGGAGCCGCCGCTGCTCTGTGGCCGCGGGGGCTGAGGGACAGGAATCAGGCCTGGGGTCGGGTCGCTGAGGGGACTGAGGGTGGCGGTCCCGCCGGAGCTCGGGCCTAGTAGGGGCCGCTGGGCGAGGGCCTCCCCCCGTGTCTCCCCTCGCCCCTCCACGTCGATGGTGGTGAAGTTGGCGGCGCCAGGGAGCGCAAGGCACCAGGCTGCCTCCTTTGCACTCAGCTCCTCCTGGAGTGCATCTCTGGCACCGGCTCACCGACACCTGCGCCGCCCTCTCCTCTTGCCCGCTGAGCCCACCCCTGGCAGCGGGCGAGGGAGGGGCTCCCCTGCAGGGCCTGTGTCCAGCAGGGCGACGACGGGGACCATAGGAGAGTAGGGGTGAGTAGTGGCACCGCACTCGCCTGGTGCTGGGGCGCCTTTCCGGCCTCCGGCCCGGCAGGCGACCAACGCGCTGGTTTCTCCTGCAGAAGCTTTTAATGCCTCTCCCACATCTGCTCGCGGCTCCCTATGTCCTTCGAGGTAGTTTTCCTTCTAAAAACCAACACTCTCTGGTCTCAAGCTTGGCATCCAGGAATTGGGGGGTTTAAGGCCTGGCTTTGCTTCTTAGATGCCATAGATGCTGATGATTCTATGTACGGTTGCGCAGCCTGGTCCCTGTTTCTGGGACAGACTTTATCAATACTGTTCTTACCCCTTTTCTGTCACCTTTGCTCTCAAAGGATTCAGTCTGACCACAGGCTTCTCAAGGGCCATTTCTCAGACCATTGTCTCTCCATGCCTCAAAGCTTGAATGGGCAGAAGGCCTGACCTCTTTTCAGTTATCCTGATACTCCTGTGCTGAGAGCTCCTGAAAGCCACGTTCCTGGCTTCTGACTCCTGACATGTAACAGTTAGGAAGTCGGTACTTACATTAAATAATAATAATAATAATAATAATAATAATAATAAAACACACACTCCACTTGACTTCCAAAGTGGCATCAAACTTGAAGAGAAGTAGACAGTGACTGATTGATAACAGAGGAAACAGGTTTTATGAAACTAACTACTCTTCAGCCAGAATGACATAACTTCTTTTTAAGTAAATATGATGAAACTTAAAGTGTCCCTAATAAAAACACGAATGTATTATGATCTCTATGTTCTTCTTGGGGTTTCCAGCAATTGAGAATAGTTGCTTCCAAAAAACATGGCTACGAGGGACCTGAAGTGATGGACAGGACGATTAGAAGAAAATCTAAAGTTATAAGATACTTTTGGAAAATTAGCAATATTATCTGAGTAGTGAAGTTGTTTCTTTAAAACCAAATGGTTGAAAAAAAATCGCAGTTCACAGTTGACCCTTTCCAAATGTGGACTGAGTTTAGATTAATTAGTATTCCTTCTTTTATTTGGCCCTTTCCCTCCCTACTAGTTTTTAAGCTATTTCATGTTTCTTTTTATTAGAAAAAGAGTAAAGAAGTAAAAAAGAAGTGCAGTATTAAAAAGGATAAATTTAATTTTGGGTAAGTGCCTTTAAGCTAAATATTTTTAAAATGATATACATGCTATTTGTGATTAGATAACTTTCTCTAGTGAATCAGTCAAGACGATAGTTTTGAGTAACATGCAGCTTTCATGTTTGAGTTTCCTCTGGATATGGTTTAAAGCACAATATAATTCTAGTATCACTGCAAAATAATCCTGGACCTCAGTGAATATTTTATGTTGTTGTTGGTGGTGGTTGTGGTGGTAGTGGTGAATTGGCAAATTGACATGCTTCCAGTTGCTAGATTCCAGAGTTAGGGATCTTTTGTTTTGGAAAAGCTCTTGATCAAAACAAGCCTGAACCTTTTGAAATAAAATGTACCATGTGGATACTCACAGTTCATCTTCACATACTTTTAGAACCAGGCAGTAACTTGGATCCCATTTTGAATTTGATTTTAATGAATATGGTTATAAAGTTTCCACATACTCAAGAGTATTTACTTAGCATGTCATAACCATATTATAAGATAATATTAACATTTCATTTTACAGGTACAGCAAAACACTTGGCCAGTGAACTCTGGAATGAATTAGGTGTTTTTTAATTAATTGATTTTCAAAAGCTTTTATTTTCTAGCTTCACTGAGTGCTCATTACTATACTAGTTATTGTGGAGAATAGAAAAGAAACAGGCCCCAAGAGTTAAACTGCTTACCTCCTATAGATATCATGGTAAACAATTAGAACAAAGAGGATAAGAACTAAAATGATTATAGAGTAAAAGAAGAGCTTTGGAGCTGCTGTTTGAGAAGTCTTAGAATTAGATTTTGTTGGAAGGTGGAGGAGTTCAGCATAGCATGAACTGAGGCACTTAATTTTCTTATCTTTGTGAATATAACTCTCTTGAATAAACCTGTGTCATTAGTGGGCACAGTTTTTATGATAAATTATATACTAAATCAATAAATTAATACTAAATTTTTCAAGTGTGCATACTATAGAAGGCAGACTTAAAATAATCATGCTATTTCTTGGGGCAAGTGAAAATTTTTTTAAAGCAGATATAGATAGAGTATTAGGTTCACATATTTTTATCACCTGCACATTTTCACTATCTCCTAATATAGTTATAATCTAAGTACTTTGTATAGGACAGATCTGATTAATACAACTTTAGATTATAATATTCTCCAAGACTATTTCTTGATAAATTAAGTTAGGAAATTCCATAAGCAACATTAATTTTGGCCCATTAACTATATGATAGCTTAGTTTTTAGTACTGTTAATTAATAATATTTTTATTATTTTTTGAAAACTGAAGGAAGTATGCCAGAGACCTACAAATTGATGTCTGTTGAAGTTATAATATAATGCTATTAATAATGCTTGTGTTAATAATTGGCTGTGTTAATAATTGGACACCTGGATGGCTCAGTGGTTGAGCATCTGCCTTCGGCTCAGAGTGTGATCCTGGAGTCCCGGGATCAAGTCCCATATCAGGCTCCCTGCATTGAGCCTGCTTCTCCTTCTGCCTGTGTCTCTGCCTCTCTCTTTCTGTGTCTCTCATGAATAAATAAATAAAATCTTTAAACAAAAATTGGCAACTCATGTCAGTATTTAAACTGCAGTTATAAACCTCAGTAAAACTTATTTTATTGCTTTTCTAACCACTTTCTGCTGTGTTGAGAATTAGCTGTATAACTAATAGTCTTCATGGTTTTAGTCAACCATCACAAGTTGATGTTTGTATATAGGAAAGTAACAATAAGAAAATGTGCTATGATTATTATGTCAAAAGAGAGATATGCCCCCCCCCCCGAAAGTCAAAGAATTCTCCAGTTAATTCACAGATTTACTCTAAGGAACAATATACCCAAACTTGACATTTTTTGAAGCTTCTATACACCATCTTACACTTTTCATTTGGTATCTTTGCTACCAACATAGTCTTTTCTGATTATAGGTATTAGTAACAAATGTTAATTCACAGTAGCTAATAATTTTGACAAATATAATTGTTGTTTTTAGCATTCTGTAGTTAGGATGTCAGGTATTAGCTAAAAAACAAAACAAAACACAAGTTATTAGAGAACAGAATAGTCCACAAGACATAGTCAATGAATATTGGATCATTGGAAATTAATTAGTTAACAGATAGTAAAACATATTCAGAAAGAGAACTGGTAAATTTAAATGATGGGGGAACTGCTGAGAAAATTAAAATTACCTTGTATATCAACTTCTATTAAATTACTATGGTAATTTAAAGCAGGTAAACATCTTATGTAAATTGCTAAATCTCAGTGTTGGCTGCATGTGAAATAGGGTAAGAGATTGTCAATTACCCTTACTATATAATAGGAAACTTTCAATATTTTTACCATATAACTGAGTCTGGAGGGAGAGCAGCATTATGCTGAGTACCAAAGGTGTATCCGTAAGTTAAAATTTTCTATCAGTATGCATTTTTAACAGTGTTATATTCCTAAATATGATATTTATTACATTAAAAGCTTGAAATTTTTACCAGATGAGCACATCTCTAGATTTTATTATGAAAGCTTATGCGAAAAATGGCTTTTACCCAATAGTTCTTTTTGGATCACATTTCCCTGGAACATAATCTTTTTCACAAGGTGAAAAATATTAACAGCCGATTCAATGTAGGAAAAAAAGTGGAGAGTTGAATTCTTTCCTAAAGAATGGTACCTACAAACAAAATAAATAAAACATATCCTTCATATATAAGTTCTAAAGTAATATTCACAAGAACTGCTTTATACCCAATTATTGTTTTCAATATCATATCTTGATTATAAATTGTTAACTGTCTTTGGACTGATGGCACTCAAAAGTTCCCCTGTGGTCTGATTCATTCTTATTTTCCTAATGACAAATACACCTCAGGTATTTGATGATAAGAGTTCATTACTGAAATATAAGCTTTTTGTAGCAGTTTTTAAAATGCAATAAATATTAACTGAAAACCTCAAGTTAAATTTTGACACGATTTGTAATGAGAAAAATGGGTGTTTTTAAACAATCTTGATTAAAACTATTGCATACTAAATATTAGTATCTCCATAAAATTTCAAAGCCTTGAATTATATATCTCACTATGTTCACTTTCTAGACTTCATTTCCACTTTTTCCAATAAAGGTGGATATTGGCTTGTTCTGACTGGCACTTCTGAGATACTTCTCTGACCCTTACATGAATTTTACAAAATATATTTATATTTTTGAAGTCCTTTAGGAAAGATTTTCTGTCATAGTCTAAAAAACTGAATCCATGTCAGATAAACTACATTTTCTTAAATAAACTACATTTGAGACTGGATCATTTGAATGGAAGTCGTAAGATGACAACTAATCCATATTATTTTAAAATATTGTGTCTAACTTAGTCAATTTTTGAATTACTAGATTAAAAATAATTATTTTTATTTTAAATTCAAAACTAGTTAATATATAAGGTGTGACATGAGTAGTAAGTTTGATTCCACAGATCATACATAAACCATTCTTATTATTTGCTCCTTGACCTTTGTTGGGCATTTAATTGTTCTTGTTGAGTTTAGTTTCTAAATGTGCACACAGATCTTTTTTTTTTTCCACACAGATCTTTATATTCCCTTTCTCTCTGTACTTTCAAGGCTAACATTAACTGGATTGTTTTGCTTATTATTAATAGGTTTAATTATCATGGATTGTATTAATTTTGCTGCCAAATTAGTTCAGATACCTGTGATTCCATAGAAGAAAAAAAGTAGAGGTATAAGAAAAATGGGTTTTAGATTTTACATGTTTACATTTTTTTCTTAATTTGCAATAACTTTGGGATGCCTGGATGGCTCAGCGGTTAAGCTCTGCTTTTGGTTCAGGGCCTGATCCTGGAGTTCAGGGATCAAGTCCCTCATCCGGCTTCCTGCATGGAGCCTGCTTCCCCTTCTGCCTATGTCTCTGCCTCTCTCTCACTCTGTGTCTCTCATAAACATATAAATAAAATCCTTTTTAAAAATTTCAGGGATCCCTGGGTGGTGCAGCGGTTTAGCGCCTGCCTTTGGCCCAGGGCACGATCCTGGAGACCCCGGATCGAATCCCACGTCAGGCTCCCGGTGCATGGAGCCTGCTTCTCCCTCTGCCTGTGTCTCTGCCTCTCTCTCTCTCTCTGTGACTATCATAAATAAATAAAAGTTAAAAAAAATAAAAATTTCAGTAATTTTAGTAGAATAAGTATAAAGTGGTTGATGTTATGAATTTTAGAATATTTCTTTTGTATTGCAGTTTTTATGACTTTCTTGTACATGCAGTAACCAGAATTAGTCTAACAAAGTATTACCCTTAAAGATCTTGTTTTAACAAATATGTGAGAATTATTTGTAGTTAGTATATCTATGAATTATATGTAAAGAAATATTTCTTTTTTTAAAGAAATATTTCTAAGGTATTTAAAGATGCTTAGAAGCATTTTTTCTTTGCGATCTTGTTTATATTATTTTTTGAAAGATTTTATTTATTCATGAGAGACAGAGAGAGAAAGAGAGAAAGAGAGAGAGAAGCAGAGACACAGGAAAAGGGAGAAGCAGGCTCCATGCAGGGAGCCTGATGTGGGACTCGATCTGGTGTCTCTGGGATCACCCTCTGAGCCAAAGGTAGATGCCCAACCGCTGAGCCACCCAGGACTCCCTCTTGTTTATACTATTAATTTGCTTATAGCAAACTCTTTTTTTTTAAATATTATCATTTTATTTTATTTTTTTTAAATTTTTTATTTATTTATGATAGTCACAGAGAGAGAAAGAGAGAGAGGCAGAGACACAGGCAGAAGGAGAAGCAGGCTCCATGCACCGGGAGCCTGATGTGGGATTCGATCCTGGGTCTCCAGGATCGCGCCCTGGGCCAAAGGCAGGCGCCAAACCACTGCGCCACCCAGGGATCCCATTAGCAAACTCTTTGTTCATAAATAATACTAAGGTCAATTTAATCTCAGCCCCTGTCTGAATTATCTCATATCTCAAATTCTGAAGCAGTGGGATCCAAATGATAGTACAACAAAATTTCCTTAATTCAGGCTCCACTAGCCAACATTTGTTATAGCCTGGATATAGTAATTATGCTAAAAATATATATTCTGTAGAGTGCCAAATCCATGCTGGTGATGGATTGCACTCCACAGGAGAAGTAGCTAGAGCCTTACATAAGACGTTAGGAAATGTCAGAGCTTCTTTACTGGCTATGAAAGTGTTGCCAGGTGAACTGGGAGGCCCCAGGTCCTGAGGCCATCCCAAAGATGTTGCCAAAGGTTCTTGGTCTCATCGGGAGAAAAAACTCAAGGACAGACACAATCCAGTAGACAATTGACATGGATGGGAAAAATTATTAAAACAAAGGTACATTCTCAACATGTGAGAGCCAGCAAAAGAAATGAGAGAGAGAAAGATAGAGAATTGCAACCTGGAGGTAAGGTGTCTATCTTATATTGACAGTTGTTAACAAGGATAGGGAATATTCATTACTTGTTCGGGGGAGGGGGATTTCTTGGAATAAGGGTTTTCAGTCTTTTCTTATTTGGTCAAGAGTGTTGGGTCTACTTTGACAGCCATCTTGATCCTGTCTTGTTTGATCCAACTTCTTGTGGCTTTGTTGTGGAGTGCTGCCAGAACAGTCCTCTGACTTTCTTCATAACTAGCCCTGGCTTCCTCTTTGCTGGCCTCCAAGCCTCCTGTTATAACCTAACTAACTGCCTGTAACAAAAGCACTGATACTGAATTAAAATAAGTGCTAAGAGGAATAAAGGTAGGCACCACTAGGTTTTATGTATTTTAAAATGTCTTCTAAGTGCTGCATTAAGCATATGAGGATTAGATTGCTTAAATTTTTTAAAGATTTCATTTCTTTATTCATGAGAGACACACAGAGAGAGGCAGAGACATAGACAGAGGGAGAAATAGGTTCCTTGCAGGGAGCCCGATGCGGAACTCGATCCCTTGACTTGGGATCATACCCCGAGCTGAAGGCAGATGCTCAATTGCTGAGGCACCCAGGTGTCCCAAGGATTATATTATTAATTGCAATGGGCTTCTTAGAAGAGAACGGATTTAAACATCAGTAAGTAATGT
The DNA here is from genome assembly GCF_048164855.1 of Canis lupus baileyi. Taxonomy (NCBI): domain Eukaryota; kingdom Metazoa; phylum Chordata; class Mammalia; order Carnivora; family Canidae; genus Canis; species Canis lupus. The sequence continues at coordinate 74,662,440 of NC_132876.1, read as the reverse complement.
AAGCAAAATCGGGACAATAGTTATGTTGAACTACTCTCTGACGTTTTAAAACCTGTAATTTCAATATTATTTGCATGTAAATTCTGTGCACTTATAAGAATAAAATTTCATCAGCATAAGAAAGTGAAATAAGTGTGCACTGAAAGTTACACTGAATAGTCTTGATATTTTTTAATTTAAATTCAATTAGCCGGGATCCCTGGGTGGCGCAGCGGTTTGGCGCCTGCCTTTGGCCCAGGGCGCGATCCTGGAGATCCGGGATCGAATCCCACGTCGGGCTCCCGGTGCGTGGAGCCTGCTTCTCCCTCTGCCTGTGTCTCTGCCTCTCTCTCTCTCTCTGTGTGTGACTATCATAAATAAATAAAGAAAAAAAAATAAATTCAATTAGCCAACAGATAATACATAGTTTTCATGTAGTGTTCTATAATAGATAATTTTCGTATAACACCCAGTGTTCATCACATCACATGCTCTCTTTAATGCCCATTACCAATTACCCCATGCCCCCATTAACCTCCTCTCTAGCAACTCTGCATTTTTTTCCCTATGGATAAGAGTCACTCATGATTTATCTCCCTCTCCAAAGACTTCCCATTCAGTTTTCCCTCCCTTCCACTATGATCCTCTGCTCTGTTTCTTATATTACACATATGAGTGAAACCGTATGATTATTGTTTTTCTCTTGTTTGTTTCTGATTAACGTATTTCACTCAGCATGGTACCCTCCAGTTCTAGCCACGTTGATATAAATGGTAAGTCTACATCTTTTCTGATGGTTGAGTAATATTCCATTCCACCGTATCTTCTTTATCCATCATCTGTCAATGGACATCTTGGGTCTTTCCACAGTGTGGCTATTGTGGACATTGCTGCTAGAAGCATCGGGGTGCAGGTGTCCCGGCGTTTCATTGCATCTGTATCTTTGGGGTAAATCCCCAGCAGTGCAATTGCTGGGTCGTAGGGCAGGTCTATTTTTAACTCTTTGAGGAACCTCCACACAGTTTTCCAGAGTGGCTGCACCAGTTCACATTCCCACCAACAGTGTAAGAGGGTTCCCTTTTCTCCACAACCTCTCCAACATTTGTTGTTTCCTGCCTTGTTAATTTTCCCCATTCTCACTGGTGGGAGGTGGTATCTCATTGTGGTTTTGATTTGTATTTCCCTGATGGCAAGTGATGCACAGCATTTTCTCATGTGCATGTTGGCCACGTCTATGTCTTCCTCTGTGAGATTTCTCTTCATGTCTTTTGCCCATTTCATGATTGGATTGTTTGTTTCTTGGGTGTTGAGTTTGATAAGTTCTTTATAGATCTTGGAAACTAGCCCTTTATCTGATACATCATTTGCAAATATGTTCTCCCATTCTGCAGGTTGTCTTTTAGTTTTGTTGACTGTATCCTTTGCTGTGCAAAAGCTTCTTATCTTGATGAAGTCCCAACAGTTCATTTTTTCTTTTGTTTCTTTTGCCTTCGTGGATGTATCTTGCAAGAAATTACTGTGGCCGAGTTCAAAAAGGGTGTTGCCTGTGTTCTCCTCTAGGATTTTGATGGAATCTTGTCTCACATTTAGATCTTTCATCCATTTTGAGTTTATCTTTGTGTATGGTTAAAGAGAATGGTCTAGTTTCATTCTTCTGCATGTGGATGTCCAATTTTCCCAGCACCATTTATTGAAGAGACTGTCTTTCTTTCAATGGATAGTCTTTCCTCCTTTATTGAATATTAGTTGACCATAAAGTTGAGGGTCCACTTCTGGATTCTCTAATCTGTTCCATTGATCTATGTGTCTGTTTTTGTGCCAGTACCACAGTGTCTTGATGACCACAGCTTTGTAGTACAACCTGAAATCTGGCATTGTGATGCCCTCAACTATGGTTTTCTTTTTTAAAATTCCCCTGGCTATTCGGGGTCTTTTCTGATTCCACACAAATCTTAAAATAATTTGTTCTAACTCTCTGAAGAAAGTCCATGGTATTTTGATAGGGATTGCATTAAACGTGTAAGTTGCCCTGGGTAACATTGACATTTTCACAATATTAATTCTGCCAGTCCATGAGCATGGAATATTTTTCCATCTCTTTGTGTCTTCCTCAATTCCTTTCAGAAGTGTTCTATAGTTTTTAGGGTATAGATCCTTTACCTCTTTGGTTAGGTTTATTCCTAGGTATCTTATGCTTTTGGGTGCTATTGTAAATGGGATTGACTCCTTCATTTCTCTTTCTTCAGTCTCATTGTTAGTGTATAGAAATGCATGTGCCCCTTCAAATCACTATGTTTGTATCTTTGGGGTACATACCTAGTAGTGCAATTGCCAGGTTGTTAGATAGCTCTATTTTTAAATTCTTAAGGAACTTGCATACTGCTTTCCAGAGTGGCTGTACCAACTTGCATTCCCACCAACACTGTAAGAAGGTTCTCTTTTCTCCTCATTCTCACCAACATTTGTTAGTTCTTGTCTTGTTAATTTTAGCCATTCTGACTGGTGTGAAGTGGTATCTCATTGGGGTTTTGATTTGTATTTCGATGATGCCAAGTGATGTGGAACATTTTTTTTCACGTGTCTGTTGGCCATTTATATGTCTTCTTTGGAGAAATGTCTGTTCATGTCTTCTACTCATTGTTGACTGGATTATTTGTTTTGGGGTGTTGAGTTTGATAAGTACTTATAGATTTGAATACCAGCACTTTATCTGATATGTCACTTGCATATATATTCTCTGATTCCATAGGTTGCCTTTTAATTTTGTTGACTGTTTCATTTGCTCTGCAGAAGCTTTTTCTCTTGATGAAGTCCCAATAGTTCATTTTTTATTTTGTTTCCCTTGCACCCAATTGGAGACGTGTCTAGCAAGAAGTTCCTTAGGCAAAGGTAAAAGAGGTTGCTGCTGGTGTTCTCCTCAAGGAATTTGTTGAGTTCCTGTCTCTTATTTATTTATTTATTTATTTTAAAATTTTATTTATTTATTCATGGCAGACAGAGAGAGAGAGAGAGAGAGAGAGAGGCAGAGACACAGGCAGAGGGAGAAGCATGCTCCATGCAGGGAGCCTGACATGGGACTCGATCCAGCGTCTCCAAGATCACACCCCAGGCTGAAGGTGGCGCTAAACCGCTGGGCCACTGGGGCTGCCCCCTGTCTCGTATTTAGATCTTTCATTTTGAATTTGTTTTAGTGTAGGGTGTAAGAAAATGGTGCAGTTTCATTCTTCTATATGTAGCTGTCCAATTTTTCCAGCACCTTTATTGAAGAGACTGTCCTTTTCTCATTGGATCTTTTATCCTGCTTTATCAGAGATTAGTTTAGGGTCCATTTCTGGATTCTCTATTCTGTTCCATTGATCTACGTGTCTGTTTTCATGCCAGTACCATTCTGTCTTGATGATTACAGGTTTGTAATCTAGCTTGGAGTCCAGCATTGTGGTGCCGCCAGCTTCGGTTTTCTTTTTCAACATTCTCCTGGCTATTTGAAGTCTTTTCTGGTCCCATACAAATTTTAGGATTATTTGTTCCAACTCTGAAAATTGTGGATGATATGTTGATAGGGATTGCATTGAATGTGTAGATTGTTCTGGGTACCATAGATATTTTCACAATATTTATTCATTTATACATGAGCATGAAATATTTTTCCATTTCTTGTGTCTTCCTCAATATCTTTCATAAATATACTGTAGTTTTTAGAGTACAGATCTTTTATTTCTTTGGTTAGGTTTATTCCTAAAAATCTTGTAGTGCCTGGTGCAATTGTAAATAGGATCAGTTTCTTAATTTCTCTTTCATCAGTCTTATTGTTAGTGTATAGAATGCAACTGATTTCTGTGCATTGGTTTTATATCCTGCCACATTGCTGAATTGCTGTATGAGTTCGAGAAATTTTGAAGTGAAGTCTTTTGGGTTCTCAACAAACAGTATCATGTCATCTGCAAATGACTTCTTTGCCAATTTGAATGCCCTTTATTTCTTTTTGTTGTCTGCTTAGGCTAGGACTTCTAGTACTATGTTGAACAACAGTGGTGAGAGTGAGCATTCCTGTCATGTTCCTGACCCTAGGGGAAAAGCTATTAGTATTTTCCCATAGATAATAATATTCCCTGAAGGCTTTTTGTGTATGGTTTTTATGATACTGAGTTATGCTTCCTCTATCCCTACACTATGGAGAGTTTTAATCAAGAAAGGATGCTGTATTTTGTCAAATGCTTTTTCTGCATCAGTTGAGAGGATCATATATGGGTTTTGTCCTGTCTCTTGTTAATGTTATGTATCACAATGAGTGACTTTTGGATGTTGAATGAACCCTGCAACCCAGCAATAAATCCCATCTGGTCATGGTGAATAATCCTTTTAATGTACTGTTGGATCCTATTGGCTAGTAACTTGGTGAGAATTTTTGCTTCCATGTTCAATAGAGATACTAGGCTGTAATTCTTTTTGATGGGGTCTTTATCTGGTTTTGGGATCAAGCAAATGGTATTCTCATAGAACAAGCTTGGAAGTTTCCCTTCCCTTTCTATTTTTTGAAACAGCTTCAGAAGAATAAGTATTATTTCTTCCTTAAATGTTTGTTGGAATTCCCCTGGGAAGCCATTTGGCTTGGACTCTTGTTTTTTGGGAGGTTTTTTATTACTGCTTCACTTTCCTTGCTAGTTATGGGTCTGTTCAGGATTTCCATTTATTCCTCTTTCAGTTTTGGTAGTTTATAAGTTTCTAGGAATTTATCCATTTCTTCCAGATTGCCTAATTTGTCGGCATATAGTTCCTCATAATATGTCCCTAAAATTGTGCTTCCTTTTTATTGGTCATGATCTCTCCTTTTTCATTCATGATTTTATTAATTTGCTTCTTTTCTCTTTTTTTGGTAAGTTTTTCTAGGGGCTTATTGATTTTATTAATTTTTTCAAAGAACCAGCTTCTAGTCTTGTTGATCATGTTTACTGTTCTTCTGCTTTCTATTTCTGTGTATTCTGCTCTAATCCTTATTATTTCCCTTCTCCTTCTTGGTTTAGGCTTTATTTGCTATTCTTTCTCTAGCTCCTTTAGATGTAAGATTAGCTTGTTGTTTGAGATTTTTCGAGAGAGGCTTGTATTAAAATGTACTTATTTTTTAAGACTGCCTTTGCTGTATCCCAAAGATTTGTAACACTTGTGTTTTAATTTTCTTTAGTTACCATGAATTTTCTAATTCTTCTCTAGTTTTCTGGTTAACCCATTCATACTTTAGTAGGATGCTCTTTAACTTCTAAGTGTTTGAGTTTCTTCCAAATTTCCTATTGTAGTTGAGCTCATGTTTCAAAGCATTGTGGTCCTAACACATCCAAGGAATAATCCCAATCTTTTGGTATTGGTTGAGACCTGTTTTGTGATCCAGTATGTGTCTATACTGGAGAATGTTCAATGTGACCTTGAGAAGAATATGTATTTTGTTGCTTTAGGTTGGAATGTATATATCTGTGAAGTCCATCTGGTCCAGTGTGTCATTCAAAGCCCTTGTTTATTTGTTTTTCTGCTTAGATAATTTGTCCATTGCTTTGAGTGGGGTGTTGAAGTCTCCTACTATTATTGTATTATTACCAATATGTTTCTTTAATTTGGTTATTAATTGATTGATATAATTGGCCATTCCCAATTTAAGAACATAAACATTTATTATTGTTAGATCTTCTTGTTGGATTGGATAGATCCTTTAAGTATGATATATTGTCCTTCTTCATCTCCCACTAGAGTCTTTGGTTTCAAATCTAATTTATCTGGTATGAAGATTGCTACCACAGCTTTCTTTTGATGTCCATTTGCAGGATAAATGGTTCGCCATCCCTCACTTTCAATCTAGAGGTGTCTTTGAGTCTAAAATGAGCCTCTTATAGACAGCCTATGGGTGGGCCTTGACTTTTTATCCAATCTGATACTCTGTCTCTTTTTATTAGAACATTTAGCCCATTTACATTCAGAGTAACTATTGAAAGATAAGAATTTAGTGCCATTGTATTACCTGTAAAGTCCCTGTTTCTGCTGCTTGTCTCTCTTTCCTTCTGGTCTTTGTTACTCTTGGGCTCTTTCTTCACGTACAGAATCCCCCTTAATATTTCTTGCAGGGCTGGTTTAGTGGTAACATATTCTTTTAGTTTCTGTCTGTCCTGGAAACTCTTTACATATCCTTCCATTCTGAATTACAGCCTTGCTGGATTACACATCCTTGGCTGCATGTTTTTCTCATTTAGTACCCTGAATATTTCATGCCATCCTTTCTGGCCAGACACATCTTTGTGGAGAGGTCTGTTGTCAGTCTAATATTTCCCCCCTTGTAAGTTAAGAACAACTTGTTTGAACTGCTTTCAAGATTTTCTCTTTATCTCTGAAGCTTGCAAGCCCATTATTATATAGGGGTGTTCATCTATTTTTTTCAAAGATTTTATTTATTTATTCATGAGACACAGAGGGAGAGGCAGAGACATATGCAGAGGGTATGGTTTGCTCAAATATAACTTCGGGCCCTCTCTCTCTTTTCTCCCACAGAAACTACAGTAATTCTAATATTTTTCATATTATGGCATTGCTGATTTCTTGAAGCCTCCTCTCATGTTCTAATAGTTGTTTCTTTTCTTTTGACTTATCTTCTGTCACTTACTTTCTCTTCTGCCTCATTTACTCTAGCTGTTAGAGTATCCAATTTAGACTGCATCTCAGAGAATTCTTTAATTTTGGCCTAATTAGATCTCATTTATGCACTAAGAGATTCCCTAGTGACTTTTATGCTTTTTTTCATGTCCAGCTAGTAACTTCGTAATTGTTATCCTGAATTCCAACTCTAACATTTTACTTATATCCATATTGATTACATCTGTGGCAGAAAGTATTACCTCTAGTTCTTTCTTTTCTTATGAATTCCTCCTCCTAGTCATTTTTCCCAGAGGAGAATAGATGAACAAGTGATTGAAATAAAAAATATCAACTATGACCCAAGCAAAATACACACTAGACAAATCTGAAGAAGTCAGAAACCAAAAAAGAAAAGAAAACAAAAGGGGGAAAAGGGAAAGAAAAAAGAGAAAAAAGGGGGCAGGAAGAGAGAATATAATCTCACAGGCTGGACAAAACAGGGTGATTCACTTATTCCTGTGTGTATTTTGGTCTGTGTTTTAGAATTCACTAAATCCCAAAATTGTAAAGAAAGCAAAACTTAATCATAGACAAAAATAAAATTGAATAGAGTGAAAGGAAGCAAAAAATAAGCATATATTTATACAATGTAAAAATAAAAAATGGAAATTATAGAAAGGCTTAAAATCAAAGAGTTAATAAAAAAACAATCTGAGAAGGGAAAAAAGAAAAACAGAAATGGAAAAATGTTTTTAATAATAAATTTATTTTTTATTGGTGTTCAATTTGCCAACATACAGAATAACACCCAGTGCTCATCCCGTCAAGTGCCCCCCTCAGTGCCCGCCACCCAGTCACCCCCACCCCCTGCCCTCCTCCCCTTCCACCACCCCTAGTTCGTTTCCCAGAGTTAGGAGTCTTCCATGTTCTGTTTCCCTTTCTGATATTTCCTACCCATAGAAATGGAAAATTTTAAACTGAAAGATAAATTCCCTTGGATTCTATATACTATTTTCCACTAGTGTTAGAGTTTTGTAGTCCTGTGAGGTCCATAAACTTTCAGTTCACCTGTTTTTCCAGCTTGTCTTCTGGGGAGGGGCCTGCTGCACTGATTCTCAGTCTGTGCCTGGGGTCAGTGTTGTACCACCCCTTGCCAGGGGGCCAGGCTCAGTGTAAGCTCTTTCAGGTTGCTCTGTGTGGCTTTTGTTCCCTGAAGGATTTCTGAGCCTCTTTAGATGACCAAAACAAAAATGGCCATACCCCAGTCTCCAGCCCTAGAGCCAAAAGATCTCCATCCCCTCTCTTCAGTAAACCTTCAGGGATAAACAGTTCACTTTTGTGTATGCCAAATGCTGCTGACTCCTGTGGTGTGCGTCTGCACCAAATCTCTTAGGGGAAGACACGGTGTCCCATTTCTGCACTTTGCATGGCCCTGGCCAGAGAGTGGTCACCTGATCCTGTGGAGGCCCCTACTCCACCCCTCTCAGTTTGAAACCATTGGTGTTCAGAATGATTTGATAGTTATCTAGCTATATTCAAGGGACCAGATGAAATGAAGTCTCCTATTCTTCTGCCATCTTACACAACTCAGTAGTCTTGATATGTGGATGGTGTTCCAAAAGCTTTCAAATTAGCAAAATTTCAGGACCTCCTTTTCTCTAGTTTTTTAAAAGATTTTATTTATTTATTTGAGAACAGGAGAGAGAGCACTGGGGAAAGGGGGAAAGGGAGAGGGAGAAGCATACTCCCCACTGAGCAAGGAGCCTGGTGCAGGGCTCGATCCCAGGACCCTGGGATCATGACCTGACCTGAGCGGATGCTTAACTGACTGAGCCACTCAGGTGCCCCTCCTTTACTCTAGTTTCGAATTAATAATCATATAATGCATCCATGAATCTTGATATAGCTTTGTTTTATTTATGTGACAATGCAAAAAGTTCTAAAAACCAGTATTACTAATATCATAGAATGAAATTCTTCTGACAAGAAACCAGAATAAATGTCAAAATTAACAGAAGACAACTACACATAATAATGGGTTTGTTGGAGGTTTAATATTTACTATTGATGTTCTTTTGGGAAGGAAAATAACTTGTTCTTTGTTTTATGCCTTTTAGTAGTGATAACTTGCCTTTATTGTGTAACTTATTGATACTAGGATTGAGAGGAAAGGAAGCAATAACACAGAGATAATTAGATTAACTACAATAAAAATTTAGCTTTCTGGAATTCTTAACTAATTAAACTGAGCCACACTCACCTCCTTTGCTCCCTTTCCTAAACTCTCACCTCTAATCTGTTCTCTATCTCTACAATTATGTTACTTTATCAATGCTGTGTTATGTTCTTCTTTATTCCTAGTAATTTTCTTTGCTCTGACATGTATTTACTGGGGATATGATTTTTTTTAAAAAAATATGTGTTTTAATGTTGTATCTTTTTCCCATCCATTTACTTTAGTCTACACATATCTTTACATTTGAAGTGAATTTCTTGCACACAGTATATACTGGACCATATTGTTTTGTTTTTAAAAGATCTTATTTATTTATTCATGAGAGAGAGAGAGAGAGAGAGAGAGAGAGAGAGGCAGAGACACAGGCACAGGGAGAAGCAGGCTCCACACAGGGACCCCAATGCGGGACTCGATTCCAGGACCCCAGGATCACACCCTGGGCCGAAGGCAGGTGCCAAACCGCTGAGCCACTCAGGGATCCCCTGGACTATATTGTTTTTATTCACTATGCCAATGTCTGTCCTTTCATTGGTGCATTTGGACTATTTACATATTAAAGTAATTATTGATATGTAAGGGCTATGTCTTCCAATTATTTAATCTAATTTAATTTAATTAACTTATTTTTTACTTACTAAATTACCAGTTTATTATAAAAGGTACACTCAGGAACAGCCAAATGAAGAGATATATAGGGCAAGGTATTGGGAAGGAGCATAGAGCTTCCATACTCTCCAGGCATGCCACTGTCCCAGCATGTCAGTGTTCACCTGCCTGAGAGCTCTCCAAACCCTGTTGTTTAGGATTTTTAATGAAGGTTCCTTTACATTGATTTACATTTGTGATTGGATTTAACCTTAGCCCCTCTCCCCTTGCAGGTCTGTAGTTGGGGCTGAAAGTTCTAATCCTCTAGTTACATGGTTGATTCCTTTGCCTACCTCCAAGAGTCACCATTACCATAAAATCAGGTGTGATTGAAAGGGGCTCATTGTGAATAACAGAAGATGTTCCTCTTACTGTTTATCACTGAGAAAATAATAAGAGTTTTAGATGCTCTGTGCCAGGAACTGAGGATAAAGATCAATTATATATTTCTCATTATTTTACAAAATTATGATCTTCCCTGGTCTTTGGGCACATATCCTTTACAGTAAAATGTTCATAAAATTCAAAAGATACTAGCACATTACTAGAATCCATTTAATCATTAATAATCCAGTCCAACATCGTATTGTAAGAAAATATCTCTGAGGGAGAAGCCACTCAGGTTTGCAGGCTTTCATTCAGTCTTGTCAGGTTCCAAAAATTGGAGTGGTCTCAGCATATGTTTTTCATTTGCTTTTTTTCACTTAACAATATATTTTGAGGAACACTCCAAATCAGAGTTTATCAATAGCAGCACTATGGATCAGATGATTCTTTGTTTTGGGGGGGGGCAGTTCTTTTTTATAAGATTTTATTTATTTATTCATGAGACACACACACACACACAGAGGCAGAGACATAGGCAAAGGGAGAAGCAGGCTCCCTACAAGGAGCCAGATGAGGGACACGATCCTGGATCCCGGGATTAGGACCTGAGCTGAAGACAGATACTCAACCACTGAAGCGCTCCCCCCTCAAGGCGTTCCTTGGGGGAAGTTCTATGTATTATAGGATGTTTGGTATCCCTGGCTTCTACTCACCTGATGCCAATAGCAACTCTGTCTGCCATTAGATAATCAAAAATGTCTCTAGATATTGTCAAATATCTCCTGGAGGGGCAAAATCATCCATAGCTGAGAACCAGTGCCTTTTAAAGATATTGAGAGCTTTCTAATTTCTTTTTATGACAGCACCATACTCCATTTTGTGAATGTACCAGAGTGTGTTCAAGCAGTATCCTATTGTTGGGCATTTAGGTTGTTTCTAGTCTTTCACTATTACAAAATGTGCACAGTGAATAGTGTTATGCCTACATCATATCATGTTTTTGCTAGTGTATTTTTCATAGGATTCCTACAAGTGGGATTGTTAAGTCAATGGGTTAAATGTGTGCATGTAATCTATCTAGGTATGGCTCAAATTCCCCTCCTTGGGAAATGTACTATTTTTCATTTCCTACAGCAAGGTATGGCAGTGCATATTTTCCCATAGCCTCCCCATAGAAGATGTTAAATATTTGAGATTTTGCTCATATGTTTAAGAGACATTTGCTTTTTTAAAATCTAAATGTTATATTTGCTCATTTTTCTATGGATATTTCCATCTTCTAGAATCATTCAGACCTCTGTATATATTGGAAATAGTAACAGTTTTTGATTATTTTAAGTTGGAAATATGCTTCATCCCTCAATTTGTGTTTGTCCTTTGATTTTGCTTATGTTATTTTTTCATGCAAAATTTTCTATTTTCATGTGGTCAGTTTATTCTTTTTTATTTATTGCTTCTAGATTTTAAGCGGAATGAAAGTTTTCTCCATTTTCAGATTATAAAAGAATGCCCTATGTTTTCTCCTAATATGTCTGTGTCCAACATTTAGATCCATCTGGAAATTATTCTGGTATAAGATGTGAGGAATAGTTTCAGCTTTATATTTTTCTATATTGCTGATCGACTGTCCACTAGATAGTCCATGTCTTCCACACTGATTTGAAATTGTGCCTTTATCACATCCTAAACCTCCATATTTAGTTTGGCGTATTTTTCAAATTTTCATTTCTTTTTTTTGGTATATTTTTTAATTGGAGTTCGATTGGGCAGCATAGAGCATAACACCCAGTGCTCATCCCATCAAGTGTCCCCCACAGTGCCTTTCACCCTGTCACCCCACCCCCCCCGCGACTTCCCTTTCAATTTCCCCTTGTTAATTTCCAAGAGTTAAGTGTCTCTCATGTTCTGACACCCTCACTGATATTTCCCACTCATTCTCTCCATTCGCCTTTATTCCCTTTCACGATTTTTTATAATCTCCAAATGGATGAGAACATATAATGTTTGTCCTTCTCTGATTGACTTACCTCACTCAGCATAATACCCTCCAGTTCCATCCACATTGAAGCAAATGGAGGGTATTTGTCGTTTCTGATTGCTGAGGAATATTCCATTGTATACATAAACCACATCTTCTTTACCCATTCATCATTCGATGGACACCGAGGCTCCTTCCACAGTTTGGCTATTGTGGACATTGCTGCTATAAACACTGGGGGGCAGGTGTCCTGCTGTTGCATTGCATCTGTATCTTTGGGGTAAATCCCCAGCAGTGCAATTGCTGGGTCGTAGGGCAGTTCTAATTTTACCTCTTTGAGGAACCTCTACAGAGTTTTCCAGAGTGGTTGTACCAGTTCACATTCCCACCAAAAGTGCAAGAGGGTTCCTTTCCCTTTCTCCACATCCTCTCCAACATTTGTGGTTTCCTGCCTTGTTAATTTTCCCTATTCTCAGTGGTGTGAGGTGGTATCTCATTGTGGTTTTGATTTGTATTTCCCTGATGGCCAGTGATGCGGAGCATTTTCTCATGTGCTGTTAGCCATGTCTATGTCTTCCTCTGTGAGGTTTCTCTTCATGTCTTTTGCCCATTTCATGATTGGATTGTTTGTTTCTTTGGTGTTGAGTTTGATAAGTTCTTTATAGATCTTGGATACTAGCCTTTTATCTGATACGTCATTTGCAAATATCTTCTCCCATTCTGTAGGATGTCTTTTACTTTTTGTTGACTGTTTCTTTTGCTGTGCAGAAGCTTTTTATCTTGATGAAGTCCCAATAATTCATTTTTGCTTGGTTTCCCTTGCCTTCATGGGTGTATATTGTAAGAAGTTGCTGTGGCCAAGTTCAAAAAGGGTGTTGCCTGTGTTCTCCTCTAGGACTTTGATGGATTCTTGTCTCACATTTAGATCCTTCATCCATTTTGAGTTTACTATTGTGTATTGTGTAAGAGAATGGTCTAGTTTCATTCTTCTGCATGTGGCTGTCCAATTTTCCCAGCACCATTTATTGAAGAGACTGTCCATTTTCCAGTGGATAGTCTTTCCTGCTTTGTCAAATATTAGTTGACCAGAGACTTGAGGACCATTTCAGGATTCTCTATTCTGTTCTATTGATCTATGTGTCTGTTTTTGTTCCAGTACCATACTGTCTTGATGACCACAGCTTTGTACTACAACCTGAAATCCTGCATTGTGACGCCCCTGGCTCTCGTTTTCTTTTTTAATATTCACCTGGCTATTCTTTTCTGAAACCACACAAAATGTAAGATGATTTGTTCCAACTCTCTGAAGAAAGTGCATGGTATTTTGACAGGGATTGCATTAAATGTGTAGATTATCCTGGGGGGCATGGACAGATTCACAATATTAATTCTTCCAATCGATGTGCATGGGATATTTTTCCATCTGTTTGTGTCTTCCTCAATTTCTTTCAGAAGTGTTGTGTAGTTTTTAGGGTATAGATCCTTTACCTCTTTGGTTAGGTTTATTCCTAGGTATCTTCTGCTTTTGGGTGCAATTGGAAATGGGATTGACGCCTTAATTTCTCTTTTTTCAGTCTCATTGTCAGTGTATCGAAGTGCCACTGATTTCTGGGCATTGATTTTGTCTTCTGCCACATTGCCGAATTGCTGTATGAGTTCTAGACATCTTGGGGTGGAGCCGTTTGGATTTACTCTGTACAGTATCATGTCCTCTGCGAAGAGGGAGAGTTTGACTTCTTCTTTACCAATTTGAATGCCTTTTATTTCTCTTTGTTCCCTGATTGCTGAGGCTAGGACTTCTAGTACTATGTTGAATAGCAGTGGTGAGAGTGGACATCCCTGTCTTGTTCCTGATCTTAGGGGAAAGGCTCCCAGTGCTTCCCCATTGAGAATGATATTTGCTGTGGGCTTTTTGTAGATGGCTTTTAAGATGCTGAGGAATCTTCCCTTTATCCCTACACTCTCAAGAGTTTTGATCAGGAATGGATGCTGTATTTTGTCAAATGCTTTCAGTGCATCTATGGAGATGATCATATGGTTCTTGTTTTTTCCCTTGCTGATATGATCAATCACATTGATTGCTTTACGAAAGTTGAACTGGCCTTCCATCCTGGGGATAAATCCTACTTGGTCATGGTAAATAATCTTCCAAATGTATTGTTATATCCTAGTGGCTAGTATCTTTTTGAGAATTTTTGCATCCATGTTCATTGGGGATATTGGTCTATAATTCTCCTTTTTGGTGGGGTCTTTGGTTTTGGAATTAAGGTGATGCTGGCCTCATAGAACGAGTTTGCAAGTATTCTATCTCTTTCTATCTTTCGGAATAGCTTTGATAGACTAGGTATGGTTTCTTCTTTAAACGTTTGATAGAATTCCCCTGGGAAGCCATCTGGCCTTGGACTTTTGTGTCTTGGGAGGTTTTTGATGTCTTCTCCAATTTCCTCCCTGGTTATTGGCCTCTTCATCTCTCACTACAGTCTTCGGAGTAAATTTTAGTTTATCTGATATGAGGATTGGTACCCCTGCTTTTTTTGAGGACCATTTGAATGGTAAATGGTTCTCCAACGTTTTATTTTCAGGTTGGGGATATCCTTGGGTCTAAAATGAACTCATGTAGACAGGAAATAGATGGGTCTTGCTTTTTTATCCAGTCTGAAACCCTGCATCTTTTGATAGGGTCATTAAGCCCATTCACGTTCAGAGTTACGTTTAGAGTTACTATTGAAAGATATGAATTTAGTGTCATCATAATACCTATTTAGTCCCTGTTTTTTCTGGATTGTTTCTTTGGACTTCCTCTTTCTTTTACAGAGTCCCCCTTAATATATCTTGCAGAGCTGCTTTTGTGGTCACATATTCTTTCATTTTATGCCTATCTTGGAAGCTCTTTATCACTCCCTCTATGCTGAATGAGAGCCTTGCTGGATAAAGCATTCTTGGCTGCATGTTCTTCTCATTTAGGACCCTGAATATATCCTGCCAGCCATTTGTGGCCTGCCAGGTCTCTGTGGAGAGGTCTGCTGTTAATCTAATATTTCTCCCCATATAAGTTAGTGATCTCTTGTCTCTTGCTGCTTTAAGGATTTTCTCTTTATCTTTGGAATTTGTAAGTTTCACTATTAAATGTCGAGGTGTTGAACAATTTTTATTGATTTTAGGGGGGACCTCTCTATCTCTAGGAGCTTCATGCCTGTTTCCCTCTCCAAATTAGGGAAGTTCTCAGCTATGATTTGTTCAAATGTGCTTTTCGTCCTCTGTCCCTGTCGGCACTTTCTGGAACCCCAATTAAACGTAGATTTTTCCTTCTGAGGCTGTCATTTATTTCCCTTAACTTTTTCTCATGGTCTTTTCATTGTTTTTCTCTTTGTAAATTCAGCTTCATTTCTTGCCATCAACTTGTTTTCTATGTCACTCTTTCTACTACCTCGTTAACCCTCATTGGTAGGACCTCCAGTTTGGATTGCATCTCATTTAATTCATTTTTAATTTTGGCCTGATTGGATCTAAATTCTGCAGTCATGAAATCTCTTGAATCCTTTATGCTTTTTCCCGGAGTCATAGCTTTATAATTATGCTTCTGAATTGGCTTTCTGACATCAGATTGTAATTCAAATTCTATAACTCTGTGTGAGAGAGTACTGTTTCTGATTCTTTCTTTTGTGGTGAGTTCTTCTTTCTAGTCATTTTGCTCAGTGCAGCATGGCTAAAAATGAGTTGTACTTGTTAGAAGTGCATTTGTAGCATTCCAGATGTTCTCTCTTTAAATCTCAATTTGAATTAATAGGTTTTCAGGATGATTTGCAAATCATTTAGGTAAGTTGGTGGGGACAGGTGACTTGGGGACCCTACTCCTCTACCATCTTGCTCCGCCCCCTCCAATTTTTTTATTCTGGTAAAAACATATAATAAGATCTACTCTCTTAACAAAAATTTAATTGTTCAGTAGAGTGTTGTTCTATAGGAAATCTCTAGAACTTTTTCATCTTGTGTGATAAAGTTTATACCCATTGAACAAAAACGCCTTATTTCTCTGTCCCCCCAGCCTTTGTGAAATACCATTATACTTTCTGCTTCTCTGAGTCTTATTACTTTAGATACCTCGTTTAAGTGGAATTATTCAGAATTTGTCTTCCTGTGACTGGATTATTTCACTTAATATAATGTCCTCAGGATATATCTGTTGTAGCATTAACAGCAGGTCCTTCTTTTTCAAGGCTGAATAATATTCAATTGCATGTATCTACCACATTTATCTACTCATCTGTCAGTGTACATGTAGATTATCTCCATCATTTGTCTATTGTAAATAATATGCAATGAACATGAGAGCGCAAATATTCCTTGGAGATCCTATTTTCAATACTTTTGGATATATATCCAGAAGTAGGATTGTTGGATCATATGGTAGATTTTTTTTCTTTTTTCTTTAGGGATCTAATTACACTCCCCCCCCCAGTTTTTTTAAATTGGAGAATAATTTAAATTCCAGTTACTTAACATACAGTGTAATATTAGCTTCAGATGTGGAATTTAGTGATTAAGTACTTACATACAACATCTGGTGCTCATTGCAAGTGCTGTTCTTAATCAACATCACCTGTTTGGTTTTTTTTTTAAGATTTTATTCAGGTATTCATGAGACACACACACACACACACACACACACACACACACACAGAGGCAGAAACACAGGCAGAGGGAGAAGCAGGCTCCATGCAGGGAGCCTGATGTGGAACTTGATCCCGGGCCTGCAGGATCATGCCCTGGGCTGAAGGCAAGCACCAAACCACTTAGCCACCCAGGGATCCCTGACATCCCTATTTAAGCCTTCCTCCTACTCCCCTCCCCTCCAGTAACCTTCAGTTTGTTCCCTATACTTAATTCTGTTTCCTGGTTTGCCTCTTTGCACCCTTATGTTCATTTGTTTTGTTTCTTAGATTCCACATCTGAGTGAAATCATATGGTATTTGTATTTCTTTGACCTACTTATTTTGCTGAGCCTAATACTCTCTAGCTTCATCCATGTCATTGCAAATATCAAGGTTTCATTGTTTTTTATGGCTAGTATTCATATATCTATGTATATATATATGTGTATATACATATATATCTCATATCTTCTTTATTCATTCAACAGTCAGTGTAAACTTGGGCTCATTCCATAATTTATTTCTTGTTGATAATGCTGCTGTAAACATTGTGGTGCATGTATCCCTTCAAATCTGTATTTTTATAACATTTGGGTAAATACCTAGTAATGCAATTGTTGGAACATAGGGTACCTTGCTCTATTTTAAACTTTTTGAGGAACCTCCATACTGTTTTCCAGAGTAGCTGCACCTTTGCATTCCAACCAATAGTGCAAGAGTTTTCCCCTTTCTCTACATTCTTGCCAACGCCTGTTGTTTCTTCTGTTGTTAAATTTAACCAATCTGATTGGTTTGAGGTGATATCTCATTGTAGTTTCGATTTGTGTTTTCTGATGGTGACAGATGCTGAGCATCTTTTCATGCATATGTTGGCCATCTGTATGTCCTTTTTAGAAAAAAAGTCTATGCTTTCTGCTTATTTTTAACTGGGTTATTTATTTTTTAGTACTATATGATAGTTTAAAAAATTGGGGGGAACGTCTATGCAATTTTCGTGATCATGGTATCTCCCCTGCCAGGTAAGTATTCTATGCAATTTTCTATACCAGCTGCACCATTTTAGATTCCCACCAACATGGCACAAGGGTTCTAGGAGGCTTTTTTAAGATTTATTTTTTATGAAAGGGGGACGGGCAGAGGGAGAGGGGGAGAGAGAGAGAGAGAGAGAGAGAGAGAGAGAAGCAGACTCCACCACAGCCTTACCTGGAGCTCAGTATCATGACCCTGAGGTCATGACATGAACTCAAGTCAAGCCAACCAGGTGCCTTAAGAGTTCTAGTTTCTAAACATTCATACAAATACTTGTTTTCTGTTTTTTGTTTTGTTTTTATATAATGAATATCCTAATTGGTGTGAAGTAGTATTTCCTTGTGATTTTGGTTTGCATTTCCATGATAATTAGTGATGTTAACCATCTTTTAATATACTTGTTGACCATTTCTTTGTCTTCTTTGGAAAAATGTTTATTCATCATTTTTTTAAAAACTTGATTTATTTTTGTTTTTATTTTTACTGTTGCATTGAAGAGCTTTCTTACATATTTTGGAAATTAATCCTTTATTAGAAATATAGTTTGCATATATTTTTCCCATTCCATGTTTGCCTTTTCAGCCTTGATTTATTTTTTAGTGAAGATACTTTTTAGTTTTATATACTTCCATATGTCTATTTTTGCTTTTGTTTCCTACATTTCTGGTGTCATATCAAAGGAATAATTACTAATACCAATGTTATAAAACTTTTTCTTTGTTTTCTTCTAGGAGTTATATGTTTTCAAGTCTTTCATTTAAATCTTTATTCCAAATTTATTTTATTTTTATGGATGTATAAGATAAGGGTCCATTTTTATTCCTTTGCATGTGAATATTCATATTTCCAACACCATTTATTGAAGAGACGGTCCTTTTCCCATTCCATATAACAATACTGTGCTGAATATCACTTGACTATATATGCATGGATTTATTTTTGGGCTCTCTAGTCTTTTCCATAGGTCTATTTGTCTGCCTTTATGCTAGCACCATAATGTAGCTTTGTAATATGCTTTGAAAATAGGAAGTGTGAGGCCTCCAGCTTTGTTATTTTTGCTCAAATTTTGTTATTGTTATTTGGGGCTATTTTCTGGTTCCATTTGAATTTTAGGATTGTGTGTGTATATGCAATCTTAAGGTTTTCTACATATAAAATCATGTCATGTGTGAGCAGAGTTGATTTATTTCACTTCTGTATAAATTTGGATGCCTTCTAAGTTTCTTTTACTTGCCTAATTAGCTAGAAAAGAAAGATGATATAAATAATTGGAAAGACATACCTTGTTTATGGATTGGAATACTAAAAATTGTCCAAATGTCCATGCCACCAAAAGCAAGCTACAGATTGAGTGCAATCCGTATAAAAATTCCAATGGCATTTTTTATGGAAATAAAAAGTCCTAGGGATGCCTGGGTAGCTCAGCTCTTGAGCATCTGCCTTTGGCCCAGGGCATGATCCTGGAGATATGGGATCGAGCACCACATTGGGCTTCCTACATGGAGCCTGCTTCTCCCTCTGCCTATGTCTCTGCCTCTCTCTCTCTCTCTTTCATTAATAAATAAATAAATAATATTTTTAAAAAATCCTGAAATTCAGTACTGTGTTGAATAAAAGTGGTGAGTTGGAATCCTTGCTTTGCTCCTGATCTTAGAGGAAAAGTTTTCAGATTTTATTACTGAATATGATGTTAATGTGGGCTTTTCATATATGGGCTTTATTACATTCAGGTAATGTATTTCCCTTCTAAATGTGTTGAGGGCTATTTATCATAAAGTGGTGTTAAAATTTGTCAAATGCTTGTATACGTCTATTGAGATAATCATATAGTCTTTCCCCTTTGTTCTGTTAATGTGGTTGTATCACATGAGCTGATTTTTTATCTGTTGAATTAACTTTGAATCCAGGGATAAATCTCACCTTTTCATGGTGTGTGATCATTTTAAGGTACTATTGGGTTTGGTTTATTGTACTTTGACCAGGAATTTTTAATCTATTCATCAGGAATATTAGCCTGTAATTTTCTTTCTTTTAGTAGTTTTTTTCTGGCATTGTTAACAGGGTAATGCAGGCCTCATAAAATAAATTTAGAACTCTTTACTTGAATCTTGCAAGAAGTTACTGTGGCCAAGTTCAAAAAGGGTGTTGCCTGTGTTCTCCTCTAGGATTTTGATGGAATCTTGTCTCCCATTTAGATCTTTCATCCATTTTGAATTTACTTTGCGTATGGGGCAAGAGAGTGGTCTAGTTTCATTCTTCTGAATGTGGATGTCCAATTTCGCCAGTACCATTTATTGAAGAGACTGTCTCTTTTCCAGTGGATAGTCATTCCTCCTTTGTTGAATATTAGTTAACCATAAAGTTGAGGGTCCACTTCTGGATTCTCTATTCTGTTCCATTGATATATGTGTCTGTATTTGTGCCACACTGTCTTGATGACCACAGCTTTGTAGTACAGACTGAAATCTGGCATTGTGATGCCCCCAGCTCTGGTTTTCTTTTTTAAAATTCCCCTGGCTATTCGGGGTCTTTTCTGATTCCACAAATCTTAAAATAATTTGTTCTAACTCTCTGAAGAAAGTCCATGGTATTTTGATAGGGATTGCATTAAACGTGTAAGTTGCCCTGGGTAACATTGACATTTTCACAATATTAATTCTTCCAATCCATGAGCATGGAATATTTTTCCATCTCTTTGTGTCTTCCTCAATTTCTTTCAGAAGTGTTCTATAGTTTTTAGGGTATAGGTCCTTTACCCTTTGGTTAGGTTAATTCCTAGGTATCTTATGCTTTTGGGTGCAATTTAAAACGGGATGGACTCCTTAATTTCTGTTTCTTCAATCTCATTGTTAGTGTATAGAAATGCCATTGATTTCTGGGCATTGATTTTGTATCCTGCCACACTGCCAAATTTCTGTATGAGTTCTAGCAATCTTGGGGTGGAGTCTTTGGGTTTTCTATGTAGAGTATCATGTCATCAGTGAAGAGGGACATTTTGACTTCTTTGCCAATTTGAATATCTTTTATTTCTTTTTGTTGTCTGATTGCTGAGGCTAGGACTTATAGTACTATGTTGAATAGCAGTGGTGAGAGTGGACATCCCTGTTGTGTTCCTGATCTTAGGGGAAAGGCTCCCAGTGCTTTCCCATTCAGAATGATATTTGCTGTGGGCTTTTCCTACATGGCTTTTAAATGTTGAGGAATGTTCCCTCTATCCCTATACTCTCAAGAGTTTTGATCAGGAATGGATGCTGTATTTTGTCAAATGCTTCCTCTGCATATATGGAGAGGATCCTATGGTTCTTGTTTTTTCTCTTGCTGATATGATGAACCACATTGATTGTTTTAGGAGTGCTGAACCAGCCTTGCATCCCAGGGATAAATCCTACTTGGTCCTGGTGAATAATCTTCTTAACGTATTGCTGGATCCTATTTGCTAGTATCTTGTTGAGAATTTTTGCATCCGTGTTCATCAGGGATATTGGTGTATAATTCTCCTTTTTGGAGTCCTTTTGGGTTTTGGAATTAAGGTGATGCTGGCCTCACAGAGCGAGTTTGGAAGTACTCCATATCTTTCTATTTTCCAAACAGCTTTAGTAGAATAGGTATGATTTCTTCTTTAACTGTTTGATAGAATTCGCCAGGGAAGCCATCTGGCCATGGACTTTTGTGTCTTGGGAGGTTTTGGATGACTGCTTCCATTTCCTCCCTGGTTATTGGCCTGTCCAGGTTTTCTATTTCTCCCTCTTCCAGTTTTGGTAGTTTGTGGCTTTCCAGAATTCTGTCCCTTTCTTCTAGATTGTCTAATTTATTGGCGTATATATATATATAAAACATAATATGTTTTTAAAATCGTTTGTATTTCCTTGGTGTTGGTAGTGATCTCTCCTTTCTCATTTGTGATTTTATTAATTTGAGTCTTCTCTCTCTTCTTTTTAATAAGGCTGGCTAATGGTTTATCTATCTTATTAATTCTTTCAAAGAACCAACTCCTGGTTTTGTTGATCTGTTCCACAGTTTTTCTGGTCTCGATTTCATTGAGTTCTCACATCTTTATTAACTCTCTTCTTCTGTTGGGTGTAGGATCTATGTGATGTTTTTTCTCTAGCTCCTTTAGGTGTAAGGTTAGCTTTTGTATTTGAGTTCTTTCCAGTTTTTGAATGGATGCTTGTATTGCGATGTATTTCCCCCTCAGGACTGCTTTTGCTGCATCCCAAAGATTTTGAACGGTTGTATCTTCATTCTCATTAGTTTCCATGAATATTTTAAATTCTTCCTTAATTTCCTTGTTGACCCTTTCATCTTTTAGCAGGATGGTGCTTAACCTCCACGTGTTTGAAATCCTTCCAAACTTCTTGTTGTGATTTAGTTCTAATTTCAAGGCATTATGGTCTGAGAATATGCAGGGGACGATCCCAATCTTTTGGTATCGGTTCAGACCTGATTTGTGACCCAGTATGTGTTCTATTCTGGAGAAAGTTCCATGTGCACTTGAGAAGAATGTGTATTCAGTTGCGTTTGGATGTAAATTTCTGTAGATATCTGTGAAATCCATCTGGTCCAGTGTATCATTTAAAGCTGTTGTTTCTTTGGAGATGTTGCGTTTACAAGACCTATCGAGTGTAGAAAACGCTAGATTGAAGTCACCCAGTATAAGTGTATTATTATCTAAGTATGTCTTAACTTTGTTTATTAATTGATATATTTGGCAGCTCCCACATTCAGGGCATATATATTGATGATTGTTACGTCCTCCTCTTGGATATATCCTTTAAGTATGATATAGTGCCCCTCTTCATCTCTCACTACAGTCTTTGGGATAAATTTTAGCTTATCTGATATAAGCTAAAAGAAACCCCTGCTTTCTTTTGAGAACCATTTGAATGGTAAATAGTTCTCCAACCTTTTATTTTCAGGCCATACGTGTCCTTCTGTCTAAAATGAGTCTTTTGTAGATAGCAAAAGATGGGTCATGCTTTTTTTTATCCAGTCTGAAACCCTGCGCCTTTTGATGGGATCATTAAGCCCATTCACGTTCAGAGTTACTTTTGAAAGATATGAATTTAGTGTCATCATGATACTTATTCAGTCCCTGTTGTTGTGGATTGTTCCATTGGACTTCTTCTTAAAGAGGAATTTTAAGAGTCCCCCTTAAAATTTTTTGCAGAGCTGGTTCGGAGGTCACATATTCTTTCAGTTCCTGCCTATCTTGGAAGCTCTTTATCTCTCCTTCTATTCTGAATGAGAGCCTTGCTGGATTAAGTATTCTTGGCTGCATGTTCTTCTCATTTAGGACCCTGAATATATCCTGCCAGCCCTTTCGGCCTGCCAGGTCTCTGTGGAGAGGTCTGCTGTTACCCTAATACTCCTCCCCATAAAAGTCAGGGATTTCTTGTCTCTTGCTGCTTTAAGGATCTTCTCTTTATCTTTGGAATTTGCAAGCTTCACTATTAAATGTCGAGGTGAAGGACAAAAAAAAAGTTTTTTTAAAATTTATTTTATTTATTGATTTCAGGGGGGGGGAATCTCTCTCTTTCCTGGATCTAAATGCCTGTTTTCCTTCCCAGATTAGGAAAGATTTCAGTTATTTGTTCAAATACATGTTTTGGACCTCTGTCCCTTTGGCGCCCTCGGTAACCCCAATTAAACATAGGTTTTTCTTCCTCAGGCTGTCATTTATTTCCCTTCATCTATCCTCATGATCTTTTAATTGTTTGTCTCTTTTTTCCTCAGTTTCCCTCTTTGCCATCAACTTGTCTTCTATGCCACTAACTCGTTCTTCCACCTCGTTAACCCTCGTCGTTAGGACCTGTAGTTTTGATTGCATCTCATTTAATTGATTTTTATTTTCTGCCTGACTAGATCTAAATTCTGCAGTCATGAAGTCTCTTGAGCCCTTTATGCTTTTTTCTAGAGCCACCAGTAGCTGTATAATACTGCTTCTGAATTGGCTTTCTGACATTGAATTGTAATCCAAATTTTGTAACTCTTTGGGTGAGGGGACTGTGTCTGATTCTTTCTTTTGAGGTAAGGTTTTCCTTCTAGTCATTTTGCTCATTGTAGAGTGGCCAAAATCAAGTTGTATTGTGAAAGGAGAAAAAGAGAGAAGAGAAAGAAGAAAAGAAAAAGAAAAAAAAGAAAAAGAAAGAAAAAAAAGAAGAAAAGAAAAAGAAAAAAAGGGGGAGAGTAACAGAAATAAAAAAACAAAGGGGAGTATCCTCTGATTCTATATGCTGTAAATCCCTCGACTTCCCCTGGAACTTTTTTTTTTTTATTTATGATAGTCGCAGAGAGAGAGAGAGAGGCAGAGACACAGGCGGAGGGAGAAGCAGGCTCCATGCACCCGGAGCCTGATGTGGGATTCGATCCCGGGTCTCCAGGATTGCGCCCTGGGCCAAAGGCAGGTGCCAAACCGCTGCGCCACCCAGGGATCCCCCCCCTGGAACTTTCCAGTGTTGCTTGGTCAATAATTTGTTTTCCCCTGTCGGTCTAGCTGGTCTTCTGGGGGAGGTGCCTTCTGTGCTGATTTTCAGGTGTTAGCACTTGGGGGAGCTGCTCAGCTCCCTGCCTGATGCAGAGCTCAGTGAAAGATGTTTAACCTGTTTATCTGGTGAGGCCACTGTGAGGCCCCTGTAGGCCCCAGTAGGAACAACAACTGTGGTGGCGGCCAGCTCTGGTGCCCTGGATTCAGTTTCTGCAGTAACTACGGAGCTCTCTGTCTGCAGGGGCCTGGAGTCTCCAGGGACAGGCCGCTAATCTGCTCAGCTCTGCCGCCCGGAGGCGGCAGGAGTGTCCTTGCTCTTCTGGGCCCTCCCGGCCTCTGCCTGTCCCGGGGGGAGCGCCGGATCTTGGGCTGTGTCCCCGGAGCCCTCTGCTCCCAGGTCTTCGCTGTTGGAATCGCGCTCCTGGCCGCGCAGCTCCCTCTGTGTGGAGCCTCTGCCGGAGCCGCTTCCGAGCTGCTCCCGGGTCCAGCCGTGTGCTCACTGCAGCCCTTTAGGGAGCTTGGCCGTGGGGTGTGGCACGCTCTCCCAGGGGCACAGGTGTTCTGTTAGTGTCTCAGGGAGCCTGAGGGTATCCCCACCCTTCCTGGGTTCCTGCTCTAACTCCCTGTGAGCGCCTTTCCGTCTGGGAAGATTGGTGAAACTCCTGCTTCTCCTGGACAGGGCTTTCCTGTCCTGGGGACACTTGCCCGGGCCTTAGCCTGGCTCCTCGCGGGGCCCCTTCCTTGGATACCTTTTGTTTCTTTATTTCTTTTTTCCCCCGTCTCCCTACCTTGATAGAAGCGTGAACTCTTCTCAGTGTAGCATTCCAGCTGTTCTCTCTTTAAATCTCAGGCTGAATTAGTAGGTTTTCAGGATGATTTGAAGGTCATCTAGGTACTTTGGTGGGGACAGGTGAGTTGGAGACCCTACTCTTCTGCCATCCTGCCCCGCCTCCAGGTTCATTTATTTAAATATAGCTGTCCAGTTTTCCCAAGACGATTTGTTAAGATTGTCTTTTTAGCATTGTATAATCTTTCGTCCTTTAACAGATTAATTAACCGTATAAGCATATTTCAGGATTTTCTTATTTCTTCCATTGATCTATTTTTGTGCACCTATCATACTGTTCTGATTACTACAATTTTGTTGTATATCTTGAAAACTGGGATTGTGATACAATCCCTGTCTCAAAATGTCATTGACTATTCAGTGTCTTTTGTGGTTCTGTACCAATCGTAATATTACTTTTTGTAGTTTTATGAAAAATGCTGTTGGAATTTTGATAAAGATTGCATTAAATCTGTAGATTACTTTGGTAGTATGGTCATTTTAACAATATTAATTCTTACAATTCATGAGCATGGGCTATCTTTTCATTTTTTTGTGTTTTCAATTTCTTTCATCAGTAGCTTATAGTTTTCAGAATACAGGTCTTTCATCTACTTATGTTTATTCTTAGATATTTTAATATTTTTTGGTGCAATTGTAAGTGGGACTGTTTTCTTAATTTCTCTTCCTGATATTTCATTATTAGTATATGGAGGTGAACATATTTCTGGGTATTAATTTTTTATCATGCCATTTTACTCAGTTCATTTTTCAGTTCTATAAGGTTTTTGGTGGAGTCTTTCAGGTTTTCTATATATAGTATCATATCATCTGTGAATAGTGAGTTTTGTTTTTTTCCTTACTGATTTGGATGCCTTTTACTTCTTTTTGTCTGATTTCTCTGGCTAGGACTTACAGTGCTATGTTGAATACAAGTGATGAGAGTGGACGTCCTGTCTTTTTCCTAACTGTAGAAGAAAAGGTGATGTTAGCTGTGGGTATTTCATACATGGCCTTTATTATGTTGAAGTATATTCCCTCTAAACCTATTTTGTTGAGAGCTTTTATCATGAATGGATGTTGTAATTTGTTCAATGCTTTTTCTGCATCTACTAAAATGGTCATAAGGTTTTTATTCTTTCTCTAATGAGGTGATGTATCACATTGATCCATGAATATAGAACAACCCTTCCAACACAGGAGTAAATCCACTTGATTGTCATAAATGATTTTTTAATGTATTGTTGGATTTTGTTTGCTAATATTTTGTTGAGGATTTTTGCATCTATTTTCATCAGGGATATTGGTCTGTAGTCTTCTTTATAGTAGAGTATTTATCTGGTTTTGGTACTAGGGTAATGCTGGCCTCAGAATTAATTTGCAAGTTTCTTCCTTTTCTATTTTTTTTGGAATAGTTAAAAAAGCATAAGTGTTAAATCTGTTCTTTACATGTTTGCTAGAGTTCACCTGTGAAGCCACCTGGACCTGGACTTTTGTTTGTTGGGATTTTTTTTTTTTTGGTTTTTGACTCAGTTTCTTTGCTGGTTATCAGTTTGTTCAAATTTCCTTTTTCTTCCTGATTCAATTTTGGTAGCTTATACATATCTAGGAATTTATCCATTTCTTCTAGGTTGTCCAATTTGTTGGCATATAGTTTCAATAGTATTCTCATAAGCCTTTGCATTTCTGTGGCATTATTTCATCTCCTTTGTTTCTAATTTTTATTTGAGTCATCTATCTTTTATCTTGATGAGTCTGGTAAAAGAGTACTCATTTTGTTTATCTTTTTTGAAAAGATTTTATTTATTTATTCATGAGAGAAAGAGAGAGAGAGAGAGAGAGAGAGAGAGAGGCAGAGACACACACAGAGGGAGAGGCAGGCTCCCTGCAGGGAGGCCAAATGGCACCAGATCCCCAGAACGGGATCATGCCCTGAGTCAAAGGTAGATGCCCAACCGCCCAGCCACACAGGTGTCCCTTGTTTATCTTTTTAAAGAATCAGCTCTTGGTTTCATTCTTCTGTTTTTTTTTTGTCCCTGTGTCATTTATTTCTGCTCTTTATATCTTTCCTTCTACTGGCTTTATGTTTTGTTTGTTCTTCATTTTCTAGCTCCTTTAAGAGTAAAGTTAGGTTGTTAATTGAAGATTTTTCTTCCTTCTTGAGATAGGCCTGTATTACTATAATCTTCCCTCTTAGGACAGTTTTCCTTCATACCAAATATTTTGGATCATTGCATTTTCATTTTCATTTGTCTATATGTGTTTTTTTTAAATTTCCTCTTTGTTTCTTGGTTGACTCTTTCATTGTTTAGTACGTTTTTATACACCCACGTGTTTCTTCCCAGATTTTGTCTTGTGATTGATTTTTAGTTTCATATTGTGATTAGAAAAGATGCATGATAGGATTTCAGTCTTTTGAATTTATTGAGACTTTCTTTGTGGCCTAACATGTAATCTATTCTGGAGAATATGCTCTGTGCACTTGAAAGGAATGTGTGTTCTGCTGTTTGAGGATGGAATGTTCTGAGTTTTTCTGTTAGGTCCACCTGGTCCAATGTGTTTTTCTTTTTTTTCAGATTATTTATTTATTTATTCATGTTAGACACACACAGAGAGAGAGAGAGAGAGAGAGAGAGGCAGAAGCAGCCTCCATGCCGGGAGCCCGATGCAGGACTTGATCCGGGGACTCTAGGATCATGCCCTGGACCAAAGGCAGGTGCCAAACCACTGAGCCACCCAGGGATCCCCCCAATGTGTTTTTCTTTTTCTTTCTTTCTTTTTTTAAAAGATTTTATTTATTTATTCATGACAGACAGACAGAGAGGCAGAGACACAGGCAGAGGGAGAGGTAGAGAAGCAGGTTCCATGCAGGGGGCCCGATGCAGGACTTGATCCTGGGTCTCCAGGATCACACCCCAGGCCAAAGTTGGCACTAACCTGCTGGGCCACCGGGGCTACCCCCCACCCCACAATGTGTTTTTCAAAGCTACTTTTTCCTTGTTGACTTTCTGTCTGCATAAACTATTTCCATTGATACAAGTCCCCTACTGATTGTATTTCTGTCAATTTCTTCTTTCATATCTGCAATTAGTTGCTTTATGTATTTAGGTGCTCCCATGTTTAGTGCATATTTACAATTGTTATATCCTCTTGTTGCATTTTTCCCTTTATCATTATATAGTGTCCTTTTATGTCTCTTATTACAATCTTTGAGTTAAAGTAGATTTTGTCCAATGTATTGTTACCCCTCCTTTCTTTTCACTGTCATTTGCATGTTAAATATTTTTGTGCCCCCTTCACTTTCAGTGTTCACTTGTCTTTAGGTCTGAAGTGGGTCTTTTGTAGGCTGCATACACATGGTTCTTGTTTTTATGTATTCTGTCTTTTGATTGGAGCATTTACTCCATTTATATTTAAAGTAATTACTGATAGGTATGTTCTCATTTTATTTCTTTTCTGGTAGTTTTTGTAATTCTTCTCTGTTCCTTTTCCTCTGTTCCTTGTGTTTGATGGCTTTTGTTAGTGTCATGCTTGGATTCTTTTGTCTTTATTTTTTGTATACCATGTGTTTTTTATTTGTGGTATACCATTATGGTCATATATAATTGCTTATGCATATAGCAGTCTATATTAAGTTGATGAATGTTTAAGTTTGAACTCATTCTAAAAGCACTAAGTTTTTACTCCCTCTTCCCATGTTTCATTGGGAAGAAACAAACTTTTGTTTGTATGGGAGAATTTTTATCTCTCCTTTTATTTTTTATTTTTTTTGAGATTTTATTTATATATTTACAGAGATGCAGAGAGAGAGAGAGGCAGAGACACAGGCAGAGAGAGAAACAGGCTCCATGCAGAGAGCCCAACGCGGGACTCGATACTGGGACTCCAGGATCACGCCCTGGGCTGCAGGCGGCGCCAAACCGCTGCACCACTGGGGCTGCCCTTATCTCTCCTTTTAGTCTGAATGATAACTCTGGTAGGTAAAGTATCCTTGGTTGCAGGCTTTTTTTTTCTTTCAGTATTTTGATTATATCATGCCACCCTTTCTGGCCTGCAAAGGTTCTGCTAAAAAAATCAGCTAATAACTTTATCGGGTTTCTTTTGTATGTAACTCTTTTCTTTTACCTTGTTGCATTTAAAACTAGCTATTTATCACTTCTTTTTGCCATTTTAATTATTGTGTGTCTTGATGTAGACCTCTTTGGGTTCATTTTGTTGGGGGCTTTGTGCTTCTTCCATTTATGTGTCTGTGTCCTTCCCTCAGATGAGGGAAATTTTCAGCTATCATTTCTTCAAATAATTTTTCTACATCTCTCCCTCTCTCTTTTTTTCTGGGATTTCTATAATGTTAATGTTATTATGCTTGATGATGTCATTGAGGTCTCTTAACCTAGTCTCATTCTTTTTTATTCTTTTTTTTTCTTTTGCCATTCAGCTTAGTTGCTTTCCATTACCCAGTATTCTAGGCAGCTGATCCATTCTCCTACCTCCTCTAATCTGCACTTGATTCTCTCTAGTATATTTTTTACTTCAGTTATTACATCTTTCATCTCTTATTGGCCCAGTTTTATATTTTCTATCTCTTTTTTTGAAGGTCTCAATGAGATCCTCTTATCTTTTGTTAAGTCAGTATCTTTATGATTATTACTTTGAATTTTTCTTCAGACATATTGCTTATCTCCATTTATCTCTTTTGCTGTGGTTTTGTTCTGTTCTTTCACTTGGGGCATGTTCCTCTGCCTCCTCATTTTGTTGAACTCTCTGTGTTGGTTTCTATGTATTAGGAAAGTCAACCATATTTCCTGATATTGAATGTGGCCTTATGAAAAAGAGGTCTCCTTGTGCCCTGCCGTGTAATATCCCTGTTTACCAGAACCAGGTATTCCAGGAATGTTTCCTATGTGGGATGAAGTGCCCTATTATTGTAACTGAGCTGTGTTTGCCTTCAGTCCAGTCAACTGCAATAGTACAATTTGCCTGTTGTGAGTATACTAGGCAAGGCTTTATCCTTTTGCTGTTAAGGGACATGCCTGGGGCCACTGTTGGCTTTCAGTTGTGTGGTGTCAGCGGTCAGGCTACGTGGCTGCCCTCAGCCTGTTCATGGGCTACAGTAGCACTACCCTAATGGGTCCCAGAGGTTTTACTGGTGTGAAGGACTGGCAATTAATACCTATGTCTGCCTACAGTGCATCTGCTGGAGCTTCAGTCACACCGAATTTCAGGTCTCTCTTCCTGTTTTGTGCCTGATATGTTTTTGTTATGAGCAGTGCTAGTAGTCAGACTAGATTACTGTCCCCAGTTTATCTCTTGGAGCTACAGCTTTGCTGATTGGCAGAGCACTCTTTTATGCTGTTACTATAAGGGTCAGCTGTGCGTGTCATGACTGTCCTCCAGTGGCAGGAGTCTCTTTGGAGGAATGTCTGCTAAGTGGGGTGGTTTGGATGGGAAGGGATCCACAGAAGAATATGGTGTAAGACACTTAGTATTAGCAAGATAGGTGGAGAGTGATGGTTTCCTTTTATCTATTTGTTGGAGGGAGGGAGAGTAATGGAGCCTGAAAGCCCCTTTTTCTTGCCAAAGTCTTCCCAGCACGTATTCTGAGATTAATACATAAATCTTCACATATATCCCAGGCACTTTTTAAAGTGTTGCTTCTATGTTGTATCTAGCCTGGGTTCTTTGTTATGCTGTTTCTTTAAGGGCAGGGACTCAGTTTACTGTTACTTTTGTGGCTCTCCTGGGCTAAATACACTGATTTTTAAAGTGCCAAGAGTTAATTTTCCCTGATTGTAAAACCTCACAAAGTTATGCCCCATTGTGAGGACTCATTTTCCTAGTGCAGTTACCCCATGCTAGGGTGCCGGGTGAGGTCTGATCCTTTTGCTTCTCCATGCTTGTGGTATCCCTCCCCTTTGTGGTTGGTTAGTCTTGCTGTTGGTTTGGTTCTGAACCTCATCTCTGTCCCTCCTACACTTTTTGATGTATCCTTGTCTCTACAATTAACTGTGGAGAGTCTGTTCTGCCAATCTTGAGGTTGTTTTCAGGGTTAGTTACATAGATGTTATCTTGATGTGTCTGTGGGTCAAGATAAGCTCAGGATCCTCCTATTCCATTTACCCTGAGCAAACCAATCTCTCTTTCTTTCTTTCTCTATCTTTAATGCATCTAGCCAAAGGTTTATTAATTTATCTTTTCTAAGAAGTAGTTGTTCCTTTTTAATGATTTCTCTATTGCATTTTATGCTCTGTGTCATTTATTTCCACTTTGATCTTTATTATTCCCTTCCTTATACTAAATATGAGGTGTGTTTATTCCTCTATTTCTAGTACCTTTAGTTGTAAGGTAAGATTGTTTATCTGTGATTTTACTCGTTTTGTGAGGTAGGCCTATATTGCTATGAACTTCCCTATTAGAGTTGCTTTTTCTAGATTCCATAGATTTTGGAACGCTGCATATCCATTTTTGTTTGTCTAAATGTAATTTTTAATTTCTTCTTTGATTTCCGTGATCACCCATTGGTTGTTTAGTCTCCACATGTTTGTGATTTTTCATTTATCTTCTTGTTATTGATTTCTAATTTCATAATATTGTACTTGAGAAAGATGCTTGATATGATTTTAGTTGTTTTTGTTTGTTTGTTTGTTGACTTGTTTTGTGGTCTAACATGTGATCTGTTCCAGTGAATGTTCCATTTGCACTTGAGAAGAAAGTGAATTTTGCTGTTTTTGAATGGAGTGTTCTATATATAAACATTAAATCCATGTGGTCCAATGTGTCCTTTAAGGCTAACATTTCCTTGTTTATTTTCTGTTGGAATGATCTAACCAGTTATGCAAGTGGGGTATGAAGGCCCCCCACTATTATTGTATATCTGTCCATCTCTCCCTTTAATATATGCTTTATTTTCTTAGGTGCTTATATGTTAGAGGTATAAGAATTTACAAATGGTATGTCCTCTTGTTGGATCAAACCCTTTATCATTATATATTGCTTTTCTTTGTGTTTTGTTAGTCTGTGTTTTAAAGTTTTTTTCTGAAAAAGTTTTGCTACCCCAGCTTTCTTTTTATTTCCTTTTGCATGGATATCTTTTCCCATTCCTTCTCTTTCACTCTGTGTGTAATTTTAGGTCTGAAGTAAGTCTGTTGTAGGCAGAACATAGAAGGATCTTTATTTCTTAATCCATTCATTTTCCCTATGCCTTCTGATAGGGAATTTATTACATTTATATTTAAAGTAATTATTGATACATATGTACTTAAAGTTATTTATTTATTCATGAGAGAGAGACACACACACAGAGGCAGAGACATAGGCAGAAGGAGAAGGAGGCTGCCCTTATGTACTTAATGTCATTTTGTTAATGGTTTTCTGGTTGTTTTTGTAGTTCTTTTCCTTTCCTGATCTTTTCCTTTGTGGGTTCCTGACGTTAGGTAGTGTAATGGTAAGATTACTTTCACTCTTTTTAATGACTTTATATATTTATTCAAGAGAGACACAGAAAGAGAGGCAGAGACATAGGCAGAGGAAGAAGGCTCCCCACATGGAGCCGAATAGGGGACTCAATCCCAGAAGTCTGAGATCCCTCCCTGAGCAGATGCTTAACCGCTGAGCCACCCAGGCATCCCATACTTCAACATTTTTGCATATATCTACTACAGGATTTTGATTTGTGGGCACCGTGAGGTTCATATATAGCAATATATATTGTATATATATCAGATTATTTTGATAGTCACTTAAGTTTGAAATCATTTTAAAACACTACATTTGTATTCCCTTCTTGTATTTCATGTTTTTGATGTCATATTTTACATCTTTTTATTTTATATATCCCGTTAAAAATGTTTATTCATTTAAGAGAGAGAGTGAGAGAGAGAGAAAGAACACAAGTAGGGGGAAGGGACAGAGGGAGAGGGAGATGCAGACTCCCCACTGAGCAGGGAGCCTGATGTAGAGCTTGATCCCAGGAACCCAGGATCATTACCTGAGCTGAAGGCAGATGCTCAACTAACTGAGCCACCCTACTTTGTTTTCCCTTAAATAATTATTGTAATTACAGTTGATTTTAGTACTTTAGCTTTTAAATTTCATAGTACTTTATAAGTGTTTGATGCAGTGCTTTTATAATAAAATAACAATTGCCTTTAAAATTGAGACTTTTCTTTCATATATTACCTTGTTTAATTATGGTCTTACTTTTATACTTAAATAAGTCTTTTAACATTTATTGTAAAGTTAGTTGACTGGTGATACTCCTTTAACTTTTGCTTGACTGGGAAGCTTTTTCTCTCCAATTCTGAATAACTTTGCCAGCTAGAATGTTCTCTCTCTCTCTCTCTCTCTCTCTCTCTCTCTCTCTATATATATATATATATATATATATATATATAAATTTATGTTTCATTGGTGTTCAATTTGCCAACATATAGAATAACACCCAGTGCTCATCCCATCAAGTGCCCCCGTCAGTGACCATCACCCAGTCACCCCCACCCCCTGCCCACCTCCTCTTCCACCCCCTCTAGTTCGTTTCCCAGAGTTAGGAGTCTCTCATGTTCTGTCTCCCTTTCTGATATTTCCCACTCCTTTTTTCTCCTTTCCCTTTATTCCCTTTCACTATTTTTTATATTCCCCAAATGAATGAGACCATATAATGTTTGTCCTTCTCCGATTGACTTATTTCACTCAGCATAATACCCTACAGTTCCATCCACGTCGAAACAAATGGTGGGTATTTGTCGTTTCTAATTGCTGAGGAATATTCCATTGTATACATATGCCACATTTTCTTTATCCATTCATCTTTTGATGGACACCGAGGCTCCTTCCACAGTTTGGCTATTGTGGACATTGCTGATAGAAACATCGAGGTGCAGGTGTCCCGGCATTTCATTGCATCTGTATCTTTGGGGTAAATCCCCAACAGTGCAATTACTGAGTCCTAGGGCAGATCTATTTTTGACTTTTTGAGTAACCTCCACACAGTTTTCCAGAGTGGCTGCACCAGTTCACATTCCAACCAACAGTGCAGGAGGGTTCCTCTTTCTCCACATCCTCTCCAACATTTGTGGTTTCCTGCTTTGTTAATTTTCCCCATTCTCACTGGTGTGAGGTGGTATCTCATTGTGATTTTGATTTGTATTTCCCTGATGGCAAGTGATGCAGAGCATTTTCTCATGTGCTTGTTGGCCATGTGTATGTCTTCCTCTGTGAGATTTCTGTTCAAGTATTTTGCCCATTTCATGATTGGATTGTTTGTTTCTTTGCCACTGAGTTTAATAAGTTCTTTACAGACCTTGGATACTAGCCCAAATCTGATGCGTCATTTGCAAATATCTTCTCCCGTTATGTAAGTTGTCTTTGAGTTTTGTTGACTGTATCTTTTGCACAGATGAAGTCCCAATAGTTCATTTTTGCTTTTGTTTCTCTTGCCTTCGTGGATGTATCCTGCAAGAAGTTACTGTGGCTGAGTTCAAAAAGGATGTTGCTGTGTTCTCCTCTAGGATTTTGATGGAATCTTGTCTCACATTGATATCTTTCATCCATTTTGAGTTTATCTTTGTGTATGGTGAAAGAGAGTGGTCTAGTTTCATTCTTCTGCATGTGGATGTCCAATTTTCCTAGCACCATTTATTGAAGAGACTGTATTTTTTCCAGTGGATAGTCTTTCCTGCTTTATCGAATATTAGTTGACCATAAAGTTGAAGGTCCACTTCTGGATTCTCTATTCTGTTCCATTGCTCTATGTGTCTGTTTTTGTGCCAGTACCACCCTGTCTTGATGACCACAGCTATGTAGTAAAACCTGAAATCTGGCATTGTGATTTCCCCCAGCTATGGATTTCTTTTTTAATATTCCCCTGGGTATCTGGGGTCTTTTCTGATTCCACAAAAATCCTAAAATAATTTGTTCCAACTCTCTGAAGAAAAACCATGGTATTTTGATAGGGATTGCATTAAACGTGTAAATTGCCCTGGGTAACATTAATATTTTCACAATATTAATTCTTCCAATATATGAGCATGGAATATTTTTCCACCTCTGTGTCTTCCTCAATTTCTTTCAGGAGTGTTCTGTAGTTTTCAGGGTATAGATCCTTTACCTCTTTGCTTAGGTTTACTCCTAGGTATCTTATGCTTTTGAGTGCGATTGGAAATGGGATTGACTCGTTAATTTCTCTTTCTTCAGTCTCACTGTTAGTGT
This sequence comes from Canis lupus baileyi, assembly GCF_048164855.1. Classification (NCBI taxonomy): domain Eukaryota; kingdom Metazoa; phylum Chordata; class Mammalia; order Carnivora; family Canidae; genus Canis; species Canis lupus. Next base: position 74,627,469 of record NC_132876.1, on the reverse strand, counting down.
ATAGAAATGCCACTGACTTCTGGGCATTGATTTTGTATCCTGCCACACTGCCAAATTGCTGTATGAGTTCTAGCAATCTTGGGGTGGAGTCTTTTGGGTTTTGTATGTAGAGTATCATGTCATCGGCGAAGAGGGAGAGTTTGACTTTCTTCTTTGCCAATTTGAATGCCTTTTATTTCTCTTTGTTGTCTGATTGATTGCTGAGGCTAGGACTTCCAGTACTATGTTGAATAGCAGTGATGAGAGTGGACATCCCTGTCTTGTTTCTGATCTTAAGGGAAGGGCTCCCAGTGTTTCCCCATTGAGAATGATATTTGCTGTGGGCTTTTTGTAGATGGCTTTTAAGATGTCGAGGAATGTTCCCTCTATCCCTACACTCTGAAGAGTTTTGATCAGGAATGGATGCTGTATTTTGTCAAGTGCTTTCTCTGCATCTAATGAGAGGATCATATGGTTCTTGTTTTTTCTCTTGCTGATATGATGAATCACATTGTTTTACGACTGTTGAACCAGCCTTGTATCCCGGGGATAAATCTCACTTGGTCCTGGTGAATAATCTTCTTAACGCATTGCTGGATCCTATTGGCTAGTATCTTGTTGAGAATTTTTGCATCCGTGTTCATCAGGGATATTTGTCTATAATTCTCCTTTTTGGTGGTGTCTTTGTCTGGTTTTGGAATTAAGGTGATGCTGGCCTCATAGAACGAATTTGGAAGTACTCCATCTCTTTCTATCTTTCCAAACAGCTTTAGTAGAATAGGTATGGTTTCTTCTTTAAGCGTTTGATAGAATTCCCCCAGGGAATCCATCTGACCCTGGACTTTTGTATCTTGGGAGGTTTTGGATGACTGCTTCCATTTCCTTCCTGGTTATTGGCCTGTTCAGGTTATCTAATTCTTCCTGTTCCAGTTTTGGTAGTTTTTGGGTTTCCAGAAATGTGTCAATTTCTTCTAGATTGCCTAATTTATGGCATATAGCTGTTCATAATATGTTTTTAAAATCGTTTGTATTCCTTGGTGTTGGTAGTGATCTCTCCTTTCTCATTCATGATTTTATTAATTGGAGTCTTCTCTCTCTTCTTTTAAATAAGGCTGGCTAATGGTTTATCTATCTTATTAATTCTTTCAGAGAACCAACTCCTGGTTCTGTTGATCTGTTCCACAGTTCTTCTGGTCTGTATTCCATTGAGTTCTGCTCGAATCTTTATTAACTCTCTTCCTCTGTTGGGTGTAGGATCTATTTGCTGTTTTTCTCTAGCTCCTTTAGGTGTAAGGTTAGCTTTTGTATTTGAGTTCTTTCCAGTTTTTGGATGGATTCTTGTATTGTGATGTATTTCCCCCTCAGGACTGATTTTGCTGCATCCCAAAGATTTTGAATGGTTGTATCTTCATTTTCGTTAGTTTCCATGAATCTTTTTAATTCTTCCTTAGTTTCCTGGTTGACCCTTTCATCTTTAGCAGGATGGTCCTTAACCTCCATGTATTTGAAATCCTTCGAAACTTCTTCTTGTGATTTAGTTCTAATTTCAAAGCATTATGGTCTGAGAATATGCAGGAGACGATCCCAATCTTTTGATATTGGTTAATTCCTGATTTGTGATCCAATATGTGGTCTATTCTGGAGAAAGTTCCATGTGCACTTGAGAAGAATGTGTATTCAGTTGCGTTTGGATGTAAAGTTCTGTAGATATCTGTGAAATCCCTCTGGTCTAGTGTATCATTTAAAGCTCTTGTTTCTTTGGGGATGTTGTGCTTAGAAGACGGATCGATTGTAGAAAGCGCTACATTCAAGTCACCAAGTATAAGTGTTTTATTATCTAAGTATGACTTAACTTTGTTTATTGATTGATTGATATATTTGGCAGCTCCCACATTTAGGGCATATATATTGATGATTGTTAAGTCCTCTTGTTGGATAGATCCTTTAAGTATGATATAGTGTCCCTCTTCATCTCTCACTACAGTCCTTGGGATAAATTTTAATTTATCTGATATAAGTATGGCTACCCCTGCTTTCTTTTGAGAACCATTTGAATGGTAAATTGTTCTCCAGCCTTTCATTTTCAGACCATAGGTGTCCTTATGTCTAAAATGAGTCTCTTGTAGACAGCAAATGGGTCCTCCTTTTTTATCCAGTCTGAAACCCTGTGGCTTTTGATGGGGTCATTAAAACCATTCACGTTCAGAGCTACTATTGAAAGACATGAGTTTAGTGTCATCATGATACCTATTCAGTCCCTGTTTCTGTGGATTGTTCCATTGGACTTCCTCTTAAAGAGAAATTTTAAGAGTCCCCCTTAAAATTTCTTGCAGAGCTGTTTTGGTGGTCACATATTCTTTCAGTTCCTGCCTATCTTGGAAGCTCTTTATCTCTCCTTCTATTCTGAATGAGAGCCTTTCTGGATAAAGTATTCTTGGCAGCATGTTCTTCTCATTTAGGACCCTGAATATATCCTGCCAGCCCCTTCTGGCCTGCCAAGTCTCTGTGGAGAGGTCTGCTGTTACCCTAATACTCCTCCCCATAAAAGTTAGGGATTTCTTGTCTCTTGCTGCTTTAAGGATGTTCTCTTTATCTTTGGAATTTGTAAGCTTAATTATTAAATGTCGAGGTGTTGAAAGGTTTTTATTGATTTTAGGGGGGGGGATCTCTCTATTTCCTGGATCTGAATGCCTGTTTCCCTTCCTAGATTAGGAAAGTTTTCAGCTATGATTTGTTCAAATACATATTCTGGACCTCTGTCCCTTTCGGCGCCCTCGGGAACCCCAGTTAAACATAGGTTTTTCTTCCTCAGGCTGTCAATTATTTCCCTTAATCTATCCTCATGGTCTTTTAATTGTTCGTCTCTTTTTTCCTCAGTTTCCCTCTTTGCCATCAACTTGTCTTCTATGTCACTCACTCGTTCTTCCACCTCGTTAACCCTCGTCGTTAGGACTTCTAGTTTGGATTGCATCTCATTCTATTGATTTTTAATTTCTGCCTTATTAGATCTAAATTCTGCAGTCATGAAGTCTCTTGAGTCCTTTATGCTTTTTTCTAGAGCCACCAGTAGCTTTATAGTAGTGCTTCTGAATTGGCTTTTTGACATTGAATTGTAATCCAAATGTTGTAACTCTGTGGGAGAGAGGACTGTTTCTGATTCTTTCTTTTGAGGTGAGGTTTTCCTTCTAATCATTTTGCTCAGCGCAGAGTGGCCAAAAACAAGTTGTATTGGGAAAAGGAGAAAAGGAGAGGAGAGAAAGAAGGAAAGAAAAGAGAAAAAGAAAAAAGGAAGAAAAAAAGGAAAAAAGAGAAGAAAAAGAGAAAGAAAAAATGGGTGGTGGGAAGCAAACAGAAATCAAAAAGCAAAAAAAGAAAAGAAAGAAAAGAAAAACATGGCTGAGTATCTTCTGATTCTGCATACTTTAAGTCGCTTGACTTCCCTGGAACTTATCCGTCTACCTGGTCTTCTGGGGGAGGGGCCTGTTGTGCTGATTTTCAGGTGTTAGCACTTGGGGGAGCTCTTTGCCCCCTGCCTGGTGCAGGGCTCAGTGGGGGTTGTTTCCCCCGTGAGGCCCCAGGAGGAACTACCACAGTGGCAGCGGCAGGATCTGGAGCCCTGGATTCAGCTCCCCCAGTAACTACGGAGCTCTCTGTCTGTAGGGGCCTGGATCCTCCGCGGGCAGGGCGTCCTTGCTGTCCTGAGCCCTCCTGGCCTCAGCCTGTCCCGGGGGGAGGTCAGATCCTGGACTGTGTCCCGGGCACCCTGTGCTCCCGGGCCTGTGCCATTGGATTCGCGCTCCTGGCTGGGCAACCCCCTCCACACAGAGCCTCCTCTGCCCGAGCCCCTCCCAGCTGTTCCGGGTCCAGCCGGGCGTGCACTGCAGACCTTTAGGGAGCTTGGCGCACTCTCCACGGGGCGCAAGTGTCTGTTAGTGTCCCAGGGAGCCTGAGGGCATCTCCGCCCTCCTGGGGTCCTGCTCTCTCTCTGCGAGCTCCTCCGCCTGGGAAGATTGGTGCAGCTCCTGCTTCTCCAGGACCGGGCTTTCCTGTCCAGGGGGCGCTCGCACCGGTCTTAGCCTGGTTCCTCGCGGGGCCCCTCCCCCTTGGATGCCTTTTGTTTCTTTATTTCTTTTTTTCCCCTCTTCCTACCTTGATAGAAGTGTGAACTCTTTTCACTGTAGCATTCCAGCTGTTCTCTCTTTAAATCTCAGGCCAATTCATAGATTTTCAGGATGGTTTGAAGGTTATCTAGGTAATTTGGTGGGGACAGGTGACTTGGGGACCCTACTCTTCCGCCATCTTGCCCCTCCTCCTCTCTTTCTATGTGTCTCATGATTAAATAAATAAATAATCTAAAAATATAAAAACAAAGACTTTTATAAGAGTTGAAGAAAGATACTATATCATAAAGACCCCATATCATAAGGGTCTATCCTACAAGATCTAACAGTTGTAAATCTTTATGCTCCAGCTTGGAAGCAGCCAAATATACAAATCAATTAATAAAAAATTTAGAGAATGTCATTGATAATACAATAATAGCAGGGAACTTTAATACACCACTCACAGCAAGAGAAAGATGATCTTAGCAGAAGATCAATAAAGAATCAAGGGCTTTTAATGGCTCAATGGACCAGATGGACATCAGATATATACAGAGCATTCCATCCTAAAGCAACAGAAAGTACATTCTTCTCAAGTACATATGGAACATTCTCCAGAATAGATCACATACTGGGTCACAAATGAGTTCTAACTGGTACCAAAAGTTTGAGATTACTCCATGCATATTTTCAGACCACAGTGCTTTGAAACTAGAACTCAGCCATACACACACACACACACACACACACACACACACACACGCATGCCCACAATTGGAAGGACAACAAATACGTGTAGGTTAAGGAGGATGCTATTAAACAATGAATTGGCCAACCAGGAAATTAAAGAATTAGAAAATACTTGGAAGCAAATGAAAATGAAAATACAAAAAAGAACAAACAGAAAATGAAAATACAACAGTTATGCTGAGTGAAATAAGTCAATCAGAGAAGGACAAACATTATATGGTCTCATTCATTTGGGGAATATAAAAAATAGTGAAAGGGAATAAAGGGGAAAGGAGAAAAAAGGAGTGGGAAATATCAGAAAGGGAGACAGAACCTGAGAGACTCCTAACTCTGGGAAATGAACAAGAGGTGGTAGAAAGGGAGGTGGGCGGTGGTGGGGGTGACTGGTTGACGGGCACTGAGGGGGGCACTTGATGGGATGAGCTCTGGGTGTTATTCTATATGTTGGCAAATTGAACACCAATAAAAATTTTTCTTATAAAATAAAATAAAATAAAATAAAATAAAATAAAATAAAATAAAATATAATGGGATAATGGTTCTTCCACTTCTTCTACCTGAAAGGCATCTGGGTTTGGTGTGTACACACTGTAAATTGACATGAGCATGTGGATGTGTGTCTGCATTTTAGTGCTCCCCATCTCTCATCTATAGACATAACAATAAAACACTAAAGAAAGTGCCTGAAAAAAAAACTTCTGGGGGGATCAAACTATATTTGGTAAAAAGGAAAATTTATGGGTTTTTATTTGTTTTCCTTTGTGTACTTTTTATAGAGCTAAATATATTTTGTTAGTTCAGGTCCATAAAATTCTTTATGTATTTTTTAGTGTGTGCATAACATTTTGATGTATACTTAAAAATATCTAAAGACTTAGGAACTTTAAAAAATAATATTTTCAATTAAAAAAAATACAACAGTTCAAAACCTTTGGGATGCAGCCAAGGTGGTGCAGTATATAGCAATATAGGCCTTCCTCAAGAAGCAAGAGGACTCAAAAATACAACCCAACCTTACATCTAGAGGAGCTAGAAAAAGAACAGCAAATAAAGCCAACGTCTAACAGGAGAAGAGAAATAATAAAGATTAGAGCAGAAATCAATGATATAGAAATAAAAAAAGCAAAGCAGTAAGACAGATAAATGAAACTAGGAACTCGTTCTATGAAAGAATTAATAAGGTTGATAAACCCTTAGCCAGATTTATCAAATAGAAAAGAGACCCAAGTAAATAAAATTATGAATGAAAGGGGAGAGATCACAAACAACACCAAAGAACTATAAACAATTCTAAGAGAATATTATGAGAAATTATTTGCCAACAAATTAGGGAATATGAGAGGCACCTAATTCTGGTAGTGGAAAGGGAGGTGGACGGGGGGCTGGGGTGACTGGATGATGGGCACTGAGGGGGACACTTGGCGGGATGAGCACTGGGTGTTATGCTATATGTTGGAAATTGAACTCCAATAAAAATTTTTTTTAATTAGGCAATATGGATTCCTAGAAACATATAAACTACCAAAACTGAAACAGGAAGAAATAGAAAATCTGAACAGACCCACAACCAGCCAAGAAGTTGAATTAGTAATAAAAAAATCTCCCCACAAATAAGAGTCCAGGGCTGGATGGCCTCCCAGCAGAATTCTAGCAAACATTTAAAGAAGAATTAGTACTTATTCTTCTGAAACTGCTAAAAAAATTGAAATGGAAGGAAAACTTTCAAAGTCATTCTATGAAGGCAGTGTTATCTTGATCCCAACCAGACAAAGACCCCACAAAAAATGGGAATTACAGACCAATATCCCTGATGAACATGGTTGCAGAAATTCTCACTAAGATACTAGCTAATAAGAATCCAACAACTCGTTAAAAGGATTATTCACCACAACCAAGTAGGATTTATTCCTGAGCTGCAAGGGTCATTCAACATCCACAAAATCCATCAGTGTGATACACTACATTAACAAAAGGTACAAGAACCATATGATCCTCCCAACTGGTACAGAAAAAGCACTTGACAAAATACATCTTGTCTTGATAAAATCTCTCCACCAAGAAAAGATAGAAGGAACATATCTCAGTATCATTCAAGCTAAATATGCATACCAACAGCAAATATCTTCCTCAACCTGGAAAAAAAAGAGCTTTTCCCCTAAGGTCAGGAACACAACAGGGATATCCACTCTCAACACTGTTGTTCAACAGTACTGGAAGTCCTAGCTTCAGCAGTTAAACAACATAAATAAAAAGCAGCCAAGTTGGCAGAAAAGTCAAACTTTTACTCTTTGCAGATGACAGGATATTCTATGTAGAAAGCCTGAAAGACCCCACTCAAAATTGCTAGAACTGATATATGAATTTAGCTAAATGGCAGGATAGAAAATCAATGCATAAAATGAATTAAATTCATTTGTATGCAATTGAATTCAGTTGAAATTTCAGTACTATATCCAAGCAGTGAGGCAGAAGAAAGAGAAATCAAGGAATCAATCCAATTTACATTTGCACCAAAAACCAAAGATATCTAGGAATAATCATAACCAATAAAGAATTTGTACTCTGAGAACTATAGAATACTTAATAAAGGAAATTGAGGAAGTCACAAAGAAAAGAAAAATATTCCATACTCATGAATTGGAAGAACAAATATTGTTGAAATGTCTATGCTACCCAGAGCAATCAACACATTCATTGCAATCCCTATCAAAATACCACTAGCATTTTTCGCAGAGCTGGAACAAAAAATTTTTTCAACGATTTTATTTATTTGATATAGAGAAAGAGATCTTGAGCAGGTAAGAGTGGCAGAGAGAGAGGGAGAAGCAGACTCCCTGCTGAGTAGGGAAGCCCATCATGGGGCTCCATCCCAAGACTCTGAGATCATGACCTAAGCTGAAGGCAGACAACAGACTAAGCTACCCAGGTGCCCCCCGGAACAAATAATCCTAAAATGGAAGCAGAAAACACCTCAAGTAGCAAAAGGAATGTTGTAAAAGAAAACCAAAGTTAGAGGCATCACAATTCTGGACTTCAAGTTGTATTATAAAGCTGTAATCATCAAGATAGTATGGCACTGGCACAAAACAGACACGTATACTAATGGAATGGAATACAGAACCCAGAAATAGACACTGAACTCTATGGTCTACTAAACTTCAACAAAGCAAGGAAAGAATATCCAATGGAAAAACAAGTCTCTTCAACAAATGGTGCTGGGAAAATTGGATACCCACATGTAGAATAATGAAAGTGGACTACTTTCTCACACCATACTAAAAAATAAGCTTAAAATAGACAAATGACCTAAATGTGAGACAGGAATCCATCACAATCCTAGAAAAGAACACAGGCATCATTTCTCTGACCTTGGCCACAGCATCTTCTTGTTAGAAATGTGTCCTTAGGAAAGGGAAACAAAAGCAAAAGTGAACTATTAGATTCCCATCAAGATAAAAAGCTCTTGCACAGCAAAGGAAGCAGTCATCAAAGCTATAAAGCAACCTATGGAATGGGAGAAAATATTTGCAAAAGACTTATCAGATAAAGGGCTAACGTAGGAAATCCATAAAGAACTTATAAAACTCAACACCCCCAAAACAAAAATTCCAGTCAATAAATGGGTAGAAGATATGAACAGATAGTTCTCCATAGAAGACATACCAATGACCAACAGGCACATGAGAAAATGTTCCACATCCCTTGGCATCAAGAAAATACAAATCAAAACCACAATGAGTTACCACCTCACACCGATCAGAATGGTTAAAATTAACAAATCAGGAAACAACATATGTCAGTGAGGATGTGGAGAATGTGGAACCCTCTTCCACTTTTGGTGGGAATGCACACTGGTCCAGACACTCTGGAAAATAGTATGCAGATTCTTCAAAAAGCAAAAAGTAGAGCTACTCCACGACCCAGCAGTTGCACTATGAGGTATGCAACCAACAGATCCTAAAATAGTGATTCAAAGAGGCACTTGCATCCCAATCTTTATAGCAGCAATACCCGTAATAGCCACAATATGAAAAGAATCCAGATGTCCATCAATGAATGAATGAATAAAGAAGAGGTGGTATATATTTATACAATGAAATACTGCTCAGCCATAAATAAGAAGGAAGTCTTGTCATTTGCATGATGTGGATGGAGTTAGAGGATATAATGCTAAGTTAAATAAGTCAGTCGAAGACAAATGCAATATGATTTCACTCATATATGGAACTTAAGAAACAAAACATGAACAGAAGGGAAAGAAAGGAAAAATAAAATAAGATGAAAATAGTGTCAAACCATAAGTGCTGCTGAACTCTAGGAAAGAAACTGAAGGTTGCTGGAGGGGAGGTGGTTGGGGGGAAGTGGTAATTGGGTGATGGGTGTTAAGGGGGGGGCCCATGTTGTAATAAGCACTGGATGTTATATGATCCAAATAATTTTTTTATTTTTTTAATAATAAATTTATTTTTTATTGGTGTTCAATCTGCCAACATACAGAATAACACCCAGTGCTCATCCCGTCAAGTGCCCCCCTCAGTGCCTGTCACCCATTCACCCCCACCCCCCGCCCTCCTCCCCTTCCACCACCCCTAGTTCGTTTCCCAGAGTTAGGAGTCTTTATGTTCTGTCTCCCTTTCTGATATTTCCTACCCATTTCTTCTCCCTTCCCTTCTATTCCCTTTCACTATTATTTATATTCCCCAAAAGAATGAGAACATATAATGTTTGTCCTTCTCCGATTGACTTATTTCACTCAGCATAATACCCTCCAGTTCCATCCACGTTGAAGCAAATGGTGTGACCCAAATAATTTAATTTGATTTTAAATTTAGAGATGTTTTTATTCAGTTTTATATTAAAACAGTTTTTAGGCTTTGTGGATAGTTATGATGACTCACTGAATTATACCCCCTGAAAATAATAATACAGTAAATGTTAACTAAATTCAGTTTAATTAAAATTTTTTTTAAAAATCCATTCTATCCCTAATGTACTATGATATTACAAAATCTAAAGTTTATCTCTTCATAGCCTCAGATCTGTTATTTTACCAATTCATCCAGGAAAATTATGCTATTTACAAACCCACTTTAAGGCAATATAATTTAATAAAACAACTTTATATTATTAACTACTTAGATTATTTCCATTTAAGGTTTATTTCAAATTTATCACAATGTTATGTTCTTATAATTACTATTAACATATTGTAAATGTGTATTTAAAAGTTTTTTTAAATGTACCACAAGCCAAATCAGTTTTTTATATTTTTTAATTTAAAAAGTTTTTAAAATATTTTATTTGAGAGAGAGATAGCAAGAGAGGGTGTCAGTGGGAGGGTGAGGAACAGGGAGAAGCAGGCTCCTCACTGAGCAGGGAGCCTATCCTGTAGCTTGATTCCAGGACCCTGGGATCATGACATGAGTTGAAGGCAGATGCTCATCTTACTGAGCCAGTCAGGCACCCCTTTATAATATTTTTAATTGAAAAATTTTAGTAGGCCTGTTTAGGAGAGACCCAACTAATTTATTTTGATTTTAAATTTAGAGATGCTATTATTCACTTCTGTATTAAAATAGTTTTTAGGCTTCATGGAAAAAGAGGTATCGTTATGAATATAGGTGAAATTTTAGTAATACTAGAATGTCACTTATATGAAGCAACACTTTTTTATGCTTAACCTTTGCTCTTTCTGACTTTGATATATGAGTATTTTTCTTCATTATGAAAATCTACTGTTAAGACAGAATAATGGGAGATAATTTAGAATTAAACACTTGTACTCTGTTTAATGTAAGATAAAGCGTCATAAATACAATTGTGGATAACAAATATTTTATTAAAATAAAAAACCCAGCAATTGCACTGCTGGGGATTTACCCCAAAGATATAAATGCAATGAAACGCCGGGACACCTGCACCCCGATGTTTATAGCAGCAATGTCCACAATAGCCAAACTGTGGAAGGAGCCTCGGTGTCCATCAAAAGATGAATGGATAAAGAAGATGTGGTTTATGTATACAATGGAATATTACTCAGCCATTAGAAGTGACAAATACCCACCATTTGTTTCGACATGGATGGAACTGGAGGGTATTATGCTGAGTGAAATCAGTCAAGCAGAGAAGGACAAACATTCCTTCATTCATTTGGGGAATATAAAAAAAGGGAATAAAGGGGAAAGGAGAAAAGATAAGTGGGAAATATCAGACAGGGAGACAGAACATGAAAGACTCCTAACTGGGAAACGAACTAGGGGTGGTGGAAGGGGAGAAGGGCGGGTGGGGTTAACTGGGTGGCAGGCACTGAAAGGGCACTTGACGGGATGACCACTGGGTGTTATTCTCTATGTTGACAAATTGAACACCAATAAAAAATAAATTTATTAAAAAAAAATACAAATGTGAGACTTATAGCACATCAAAATAAAATAAAATAATTTAAAAAACAAAATTATGTCGCATAAGTAAAAATTTCAAAATGGAGAATCAGAACCCAATTTATCCTTCTATTTTCAAAGGTAATAATTCTCTGAACTAGAATCATGTCATTTTTAGATGTTATATTTATATTTTTATTTTTTAAAGAAATTTTTTAATAAATTAATTTTTTTATTGGTGTTCAATTTACCAACATACAGAATAACACCCAGTGCTCATCCCGTCAAGTGCCCCCCTCAGTGCCCGTCACACATTCACCCCCACCCCCCACCCACCTCCCCTTCCACCACCCCTAGTTCATTTCCCAGAGTTAGGAGTCTTTATGTTCTGTCTCCCTTTCTGATATTTCCCACACATTTCTTCTCCCTTCCCTTCTATTCCCTTTCACTATTATTTATATTCCCCAAATGAATGAGAACATACACTGTTTGTCCTTCTCCGATTGACTTACTTCACTCAGCATAATACCTTCCAGTTCCATCCATGTTGAAGCAAATGGTGGGTATTTGTCGTTTCTAATGGCTGAGAAATATTCCATTGTATACATAAACCACATCTTCTTTATCCATTCATCTTTCGATGGACACCGAGGCTCCTTCCACAGTGTGGCTATTGTGGACATTGCTGCTAGAAACATCGGGGTGCAGGTGTCCCAGCATGTCATTGCATCTGCATCTTTGGGGTAAATCCCCAACAGTGCAATTGCTGGGTCGTAGGGCAGGTCTATTTTTAACTCTTTGAGGAACCTCCACACAGTTTTCCAGAGTAGCTGCACCATCTCACATTCCCACCAACAGTGTAAGAGGGTTCCCTTTTCTCTGCATCCTCTCCAACATTTGTGGTTTCCTGCCTTGTTAATTTTCCCCATTCTCACTGGTGTGAGGTGGTATCTCATTGTGGTTTTGATTTGTATTTTCCTGATGGCAAGTGATGCACAGCATTTTCTCATGTGCTTGTTGGCCAGTCTATGTCTTCCTCTGTGAGATTTCTCTTCATGTCTTTTGCCCATTTCATGATTGGATTGTTTGTTTCTTTGGTGTTGAGTTTAAAAAGTTCTTTATAGATCTTGGAAACTAGCCCTTTATCTGATAGGTCATTTGCAAATATCTTCTCCCATTCTGTAGGTTGTCTTTTAGTTTTGTTGACTGTATCCTTTGCTGTGCAAAAGCTTCTTATCTTGATGAAGTCCCAATAGTTCATTTTTGCTTTTGTTTCTTTTGCCTTGGTGGATGTATCTTGTAAGAAGTTACTGTGGCAGAGTTCAAAAAGGGTGTTGCCTGTTTTCTCCGCTAGGATTTTGATGGAATCTTGTCTCACATTGAGATCTTTCATCCACTTTGAGTTTATCTTTGTGTATGGTGAAAGAGAGTGGTCTAGTTTCATTCTTCTGCATGTGGATGTCCAATTTTCCCAGCACCATTTATTGAAGATGGTCTTTCTTCCAATGGATAGTCTTTCCTCCTTTATCGAATATTGGTTGACCATAAAGTTGAGGGTCCACTTCTGGATTCTCTATTCTGTTCCATTGATCTATGTGTCTGTTTTTGTGCCAGTACCACACTGTCTGGATGACCACAGCTAAGTAGTAAAACCTGAAATCTGGAATTGTGATGCCCCCAGCTATGGTTTTCTTTTGTAAAATTCCCCTGGCTATACAGGGTCTTTTCTAATTCCACACAAATCTTAAAATGATTTGTTCTAACTCTCTGAAGAAAGTCCATGGTATTTTGATAGGGATTCATTAAACGTGTAAATTGACCTGGGTAACACTGACATTTTCACAATATTAATTCTTCCAATCCATGAGCATGGAATATTTTTCCATCTCTTTGTGTCTTCCTCAGTTTCTTTCAGAAGTGTTCTATAGTTTTCAGAGTATAGATCCTTTACTTCTTTCGATAGGTTTATTCCTAGGTATCTTATGCTTTTGCGTGCAATTGTCAAAGGGATTGACTCCTTAATTTCTCTTTCTTCAGTCTCATTGTTAGTGTATAGAAATGCCATTGATTTCTGGGCATTGATTTTGTATCCTGCCATGCTACCAAATTGCTGTATGAGTTCTAGCAATATTGGGGTGGAGGCTTTTGGGTTTTCTATGTAGAGTATCATGTCATCGGCGAAGAGGGAGAGTTTGACTTCTTCTTTGCCAATTTGAATGCCTTTAATGTCTTTTTGTTGTCTGATTTCTGAGGCTAGGATTTCCAGTACTATGTTGAATAGCAGTGGTGAGAGTGGACATCCCTGTCTTGTTCCTGATCTGAGGGGAAAGGCTCCCAGTGCTTCCCCATTGAGAAAGATATTTGCTGTGGGCTTTTTGTAGATGGCTTTTAAGATGTCAAGGAATGTTCCCTCTATCCCTACACTCTGAAGAGTTTTGATCAGGAATGAATGCTGTATTTTGTCAAATGCTTTCTCTGCATCTAATGAGAGGATCATGTGGTTCTTGGTTTTTCTCTTGCTGATATGATGAATCACATTGATTGTGTTACAAGTGTTGAACCAGCCTTGTGTCCCAGGGATAAATCCTACTTGGTAATGGTGAATAATTTTCTTAATGTACTGTTGGATCCTATTACTAGAATGTTGTTGAGAATTTTTGCATCCATGTTCATCAGGGATATTGGTCTGTAATTCTCCTTTTTGGTGGGGTCTTTCTCTGGTTTGGGAATTAAGGTGATGTTGGCCTCATAGAACGAATTTGGAAGTACTCCATGTCTTTTTGTCTTTCCGAACAGCTTTAGTAGAATAGGTATGATTTCTTCTTTAAATGTTTGATAGAATTTCCCTGGGAAGCCATCTGGCCCTGGACTCTTGTGTCTTGGGAGGTTTTTGATGACTGCTTCAATTTCCTCCCTGGTTATTGGCCTGTTCAGGTTTTCCATTTCTTCCTGTTCCAGTTTTGGTAGTCTGTGGCTTTCCAGGAATGCGTCCATTTCTTCCAGATTGCCTAATTTATTGGCGTATAGCTGTTCATAATTTGTTTTTAAAATCGTTTGTATTTCCTTGGTGTTGGTAGTGATCTCTCCTTTCTCATTCATGATTTTATTAATTTGAGTCTTCTCTCTCTTCTTTTTAATAAGGCTGGCTAATGGTTGATCTATCTTCTTAATTCTTTCAAAGAACCAACTCCGGGTTTTGTTGATCTGTTCCACAGTTCTTCTGGTCTCGATTTCGTTGAGTTCTGCTCGAATTTTAATTAACTCTCTTCTTCGGCTGGGCATAGGGTCTATCTGCTGTTTTTCTCTAGCTCCTTTATGTGTAAGGTTAGCTTTTGATTTGAGTTCTTTCCAGTTTTTGAATGGATGCTTGTATTGCGATGTATTTCCCCCTTAGGACTGCTTTTGCTGCATCCCAAAGATTTTGAATTGTTGTATCTTCATTCTCATTAGTTTCCATGAATCTTTTTAATTCTTCCTTAATTTCCTGGTTGACCCTTTCATCTTTTAGCAGGATGGTCCTTAACCTCCACGTGTTTGAGGTCCTTCCAAACTTCTTGTTGTGATTTAGTTCTAATTTCAAGGCATTATGGTCTGAGAATATGCAGGGGTCGATCCCAATCTTTGGTATCGGTTCAGACCTCATTTGTGATCCAGTATGTGGTCTATTCTGGAGAAAGTTCCATGTGCACTTGCGAAGAATGTGTATTCAGTTACGTTTGGATGTAAAGTTCTGTAGATATCTGTGAAATCCATCTGGTCCAGTGTATCATTTAAAGCTCTCGTTCTTTTGAGATGTTGTGTTTGGAAGACCTATTGAGTGTAGAAAGCACTAGATTGAAGTCACCCAGTATAAGTGTATTATTATCTAAGTATGTCTTAACTTTGTTTATTAATTGACTTAAATATTTGGCAGCTTCCACATTCGTGGCATATATATTGAGGATTGTTAAGTCCTCTTGTTGGATAGATCCTTTAAGTATGAGATAGTGTCCCTCTTCATCTCTCACTACAGTCTTCGGGGTAAATTTTAGTTTATCTGATATAAGGATGGCTACCCCTGCTTTCTTTTAAGGACTATTTGAATGGTAAATGGTTCTCCAACCTTTTATTTTCTGGTTGTAGGTGTCCTTCTGTCTAAGATGAGTCTCTTGTAGCGAGCAAATAGATGGGTCCTGCTTTTTTATCCAGTCTGACACCCTGTGCCTGTTGAGGGGTCATTAAGCCCGTTCATGTTCAGAGTTACTATTGACAGATATGAGTTTAATGTCATCATGATATCAATGCAGTCCTTGTTTTTATTGATTGTTCCACTGGACTTCTTCTTAAAGGGGAATTTTAAGAGTCCCCCTTAAAATTTCTTGCAGATCTGGTTTGGAGGTCACATATTCTTTCAGTTCTTGCCTGTCTTGGAAGCTCTTTATCTCTCCTTCCATTTTGAATGAGAGCCTTGCTGGATAAAGTATTCTTGGTTGCATGTTCTTCTCCTTTAGGACCCTGAATATATCCTGCCAGCTCTTTCTGGCCTGCCAGGTCTCTGTGGAGAGGTCTGCTGTTACCCTAATATTCCTCCCCATAAAAGTCAGGGATTTCTTGTCTCTTGCTGCTTTAAGGATCTTCTCTTTATCTTTGGAATTTGCAAGCTTCACTATTAAATGTCGAGGTGTTGAATGGTTTTTATTGATTTTAGGGCGGATGTCTCTATTTCCTGGATCTGAATGCCTGTTTTCCTTCCCAGATTAGGAAAGTTTTCAGCTAGGATTTGTTCAAATACATATTCTGGCCCTCTGTCTCTTTCGGCACCCTCGGGAACCCCAATTAAACGTAGGTTTTTCTTCCTCAGGCTGTCGTTTATTTCCCTTAATCTGTCTTCCTGGTCTTTTAATTGTCTGTCTCTTTTTTCCTCAGTTTCTCTCTTTGCCATCAACTTGTCTTCTATGTCACTCACCCGTTCTTCCACCTCATTAACCCTCGTCGTTAGGACTTCTAGTTTGGATTGCATCTCATTCAATTGATTTTTAATTTCTGCCTGATTGGATCTAAATTCTGCAGTCATGAAGTCTCTTGAGTCCTTTATGCTTTTTTCTAGAGCCACTAGTAGCTGTGTAATAGTGCTTCTGAATTGGCTTTCTGACATTGAATTGTAATCCAGATTTTGTAACTCTGTGGGAGAGAGGACTGTTTCTGATTCTTTCTTTTGAGGTGAGATTTTCCTTGTAGTCATTTTGCTCAGTGCAGATTGGCCAAAAACAAGTTGTATTGGGAAAAGGAGCAAAAGATAGGAGAGAAAGAAGGCAAGAAAAGAGAAAAAGAAAAAAGAAAAAAGGAAGAAAAAAAGGAAAAAAGAAGAAAAAGAGAAAGAAAAAGAAAGGGAAAAAAGGGGGTAGGGAAAGCAATCAGAAATCAAAAAGAAACAAAAAACACGGGGGAGTATCCTCTATTTCTGTGTACTTTAAGTCCCTTGACTTCTCCTGGAACTTGTTCTTTTAGCTGGCCTTCTGGGGGAGGGGCCCGTTGTGCTGATTTTCAGGTGTTAGCACTTGGGGGAGCTGCTCTGCCCCCTGCCTTTTGTAGGGCTCAGTGGGGGTTGTTTACCCCGTGAGGCCCCTGAAGGAACAACCAAAGTGGCGGGGTCAGCTCTAGAAACCTGGATTCAGCTCCCACAGTAACTACGGAGCTCTCCATCTGCAGGGGCCTGGATGATCCGGGGCGGGTCCGCTGATCTGCTCAGCTTGGTGCAGGAGTGTCCTTGCTGTCCTGGGCCCTCCCGGCCTCTGCCTGTCCCGGGGTAGGCCGGATCCCGGGCTGTGTGCAGGCGCCCAGTGCTCCCGGGCCTGCGCTGTTGGATTCGCGCTCCGGCTGCGCAGCCTCCGCGGAGCCTGCCCGAGCCCCCCCGAGCTGCTCCCGGAGCTCGCAGCCCTCTCTGCACGGAGCCTCTTCCTCTGCCGGAGCTGCCTCCGAGCTGCTCCCGGCCGCGCAGCCCCTTCCGCACAGCGCCGCCACCCAAGCCCCTCAGAGCTGCTCCCAGGTCAATGCGTGCGCGCTGCAGCCCTTAGGGAACTCGGTGCACTCTCCTGGGCGGGCAGGTGTCTGTTAGTGTCCCAGGGAGCCTGAGGGCATCCCCGCCCTCCTGGGGTCCTGCTCTAACTCTCTGCGGGTGCCTTTCCACCCTGGAAGATTGGTGCAGCTCCTGTTTCTCCGGGACTGGGCTCTCCTGTCCTGGGGGCACTCGCCCTGGCTTTAGCCTGGCTCCTCGCTGAGCCCCTCCCCTTGGATGCCTTTTGTTTCTTTATTTCTTTTTTCCCCTGTCTTCCTACCTTGATAGAAGCGTGAACTCTTCTCACTGTAGCATTCCAGCTGTTCTCTCTTTAAATCTCAGGCCGAATTGGTAGATTTTCAGGATGATTTGAAGGTTATCTAGGTAATTTGGTGGGGACAGGTGATTTGGGGACCCTACTCTTCTGCCATCTTGCCCCTCCTCCTTCATGTTATATATATATATTTTAATCTTTTTTAAAAATATATATATATTTTTGATAGTCACAGAGAGAGAGAGAGAGGCAGAGACACAGGCAGAGGGAGAAGCAGGCTCCATGCACTGGGAGCCCGACGTGGGATTCGATCCCGGGTCTCCAGGATCACACCCTGGGCCAAAGGCAGGCGCTAAACCGCTGCACCTCCCAGGGATCCCCTTCATGTTATATTTTTAAATTAAGACTGGATTCTTGTGTTTAGATACTTGAGTTTGATCTTTAAGTTAAAAACATATAAAAGCAATTTCAGCTATTTTGAAACTTCAAAAATGTTAAATTTAGATTAATAGCTTCTACTTAATTCATACTTTATTGATTATAGTCACATAATTATTTTGAAAAAGATTTATTTATTAATTTACTTGAGAGACTGTGCATAAGCAGGGGGAGGAGCAGAGGGAAAGGATCTCAAGCAGGTATCCTGCTGAGAGTGTAGTGCAATGGAGGCCTTGATCTGGCAATCCTGAGATTATGGCCTGTGCCAAAATCAAAATCAGACACTCAACTTACTGAGCCACCCAGGTGCCCCTATGGTCACATAATTCTTAGAAGAGTTTTATAAATATGCTGTAGCAGACTTTGGATTATCCCCAGATAGTTGTTTTGGGCAAATACTAGATATTTTGTACCTCAATAAAATATGCTGAAAATGGTTGTTAAAGATAATTTAGGTCACTGCAAAATTGACTCTGAGGTTGTGTGAGCCATACTGCTGGAATAATTGTGAATGCAGTTTGTCTTTGGCATCCATTATTAGTGCTCTTTATCTTTTTCTTGGTGACTCCCTCTCTCATTTTTCTTTCTTTTGTTCTGTCCCCACTAGTTCATGCTAACGTGTTAACTGGTTAACAAAAATTTTAGTTGTTTGAGGTTTAAATTGTTCTTCTTTCTATGTATCAGGGTTTGTGGAGGAAGAAAACCAACCCCATCGCCCCCTTCTTTCCTACTATCCATCCATGTCTCAGAACCCCCAGTTTTCCAGTCTCAAGAGCCTGAGGCTTTGAGGAGTGACACATCTAAGTGTTTCCTTATGAAACATCTGTGTCTCACCAGGCCCACATGAGCTCCAGTAATTTGAGAAAGTAACTGCTCTCCTAAGCACCAGCTGAGCTGTATCCTAGCCTGGCCTCTACCTCTAAGAATGTTTGAACTTGAGTTACTTTCTGTGCCCAATTTTCTTTGTCAATAGACAAAATAAGGAGGAGAAGAACAACACTTGACTGGCTCTTGACATTATGAGAATAAAATGATATAATGTATAGTTATTTAACATTTATTTGGAATAAAAGCTCTTCAAAAAACTGTCATAAGGTATTATGACGTGGTCATCTCTAGTAACTATCCTTCTATAATGCTACTTGCAATAACTTTCAGGTCTTATGAATAACACCACTTAAGAAATATGTCACACATTTTCCAAGTAAAAGTAAACGGCCAATGAACGCATAGAATTCCTTCAGCACCTGAGTTCATTAAAATCCATGAATATAGGGGATCCCTGGGTGGCTCAATGGTTTGGTGCCTGCCTTCAGCCCAGGGTGTGATTGATCCTGGAGACCTGGGATCGAGTCCCATGTCGGGCACCCTGCATGGAGCCTGTTTCTCCCTCTGCCTGTGTCTCTGCCTCTCTCTCTCTCTCTCTCTCTCTCTCTCTTTCTCTCTCTCTGTGTGTGTCTCTCATGAATAAATAAATAAAATCTTTAAAAAAATCTATGAATATAAAAGGCTAAATATCAATGAAGGCATTATTTTTTCATTTGAAACCACAATGTCATGTATTTTTGTGTTTCCTACTACATCTAATTAGTTAAGAAATTTCTTGAACTCTTCACTTTAAGTGCCATATCTGTTTTCTCTCCCTTTCCCGTTGCAGCAGTTCTTTCTATGGGTCCTTGTTATTTTCTCCTTTGATTGTGGCTACTGAGCAAAAGGGTGACAGGAATCTTCAAGGAGATTTCAAAATAAGTCAGTATAGACATTACTTATTCAGGGCTATAAATGAATATTTTTAGGACTTAAATAAGATGATTTAAGTGGCTCTTCACATTTGTTGAGTTAAAGACAGAATACTTATTTGTAAAAATGTAATTGTTAACTATAAAACTATTCAAGCTTTCTTTTTTTTTTCAAGCTTTCTTTTTTTAAAAAAGATTTTATTCATTTACTCATGAGACACACACTCACACACACACAGAGGCAGAGACACAGGCAGAGGAAAAAGCAGGGTCCATGCAGGGAGCCCGATGTGGGACTGGATCCTGGATCAGGCCCTGGACTGAAGGCAGCGATAAACTGCTGAGCCACCTGGGCTGCCCAAACTTTTCTGTTTTTAAGATCTAAAACCATTTGTCTCACCTTCTCTGCTTCCCCTTTCTTTGAGGATAAGACTTTTGCTTTCCTTTTCCATGGAAACCTGTTACTTCTTATTCTGTCCTTTGGGGTTCTATTCTCCATAAAACTGGCTGAAGAATGGCCATGTAATCTCCCCTGCATTTCCTTACTAGCTACTTCCAAAGATATGCACACAACCCCCCCCTTTTTTTTAGTTTTAAAAAGTGAAGTATAGTTGACATACAATGTTATGCTAATTTTAGGTGTGCAACATAATGATTTGACAGCTGTATAGGTTACTCACCACAATAAATGTAGTTACATGTATCATCACACAAAGTTATTATATTATTGACTATATTCTCTGTACTTTTTTTCTCTGTGACTTATTGAGTTACATTGTGTCCCTGACAGTCCCTTTGTATTATGAAGTTTTGTTCTAATCACTTTTGGGAATAGAGAATTGAAAAAAAAAAGTGCACGAACAATTTAGGGCACCTGGGTGGCTCAGTGGTTGAGTATCTGCCTTTGGCTCTGGTCATAATCCTGGAGTCCTGGGATCAAGCCCCACATCAGGCTCCCTGCAGGGAAGCCTGCTTCTCCCTCTGCCTCTGTCTCTGCCTCTCTGTGTGTCTCTCATGAATAAATAATTGAAATCTTTAAAAAACAACTTAGTTTATTTCTGCAAGCATTTGTTATTGGATGTTTATAGTGTCTAACCAGACATCGTGCTAGCTCTTGGGTTAGAAAGATGAATAATATTTTTACTATATTACAGCGTGGTAGGGGGACATTATAGATATTCAGTAGATCACAGTCTAGTGCATAAAATTATAAAGTTCAACACATCTAGTAAAATTCTAGTAGCCATGCTCCTCTTTAGTTTCTGTTTTACTTTGAGATAGTAGTTAAAAGCTCATCCTGATTTTTGCTTTCTGCTTGAATTTCTGACCATGTATATCATGAAATATCCCTTTTAGCTATCCTTAGACCTGCCTATGTAGCAAGGGCACACTGGTTCCTTTTTTTCACAGAGCTTCTCAGTTGGTAACCTGAAGAGTACACTGAGAATAATAATATCTTAGTGTCAATTGGTTATTTTCCCTAACATTAAGTTCCTCTAGTTTGGCTGATATCCATCTCCCAAGGCCTCTGTGTGCACAGAATTGCTACCTTCTGAATGTTTCCTCACATTATTTTCTGAAGCATCACAAATACTTAATAAAGGGATAAACTGTGACTGATTTTATGGCAGATTCACTTATCATTTTGAGGATAATTTACCCACAAATTCCCATAGTTCACCATTAAAAATTAAATATTAAATCTTAGAAATGCTGCATTTGAAGCTATCACTAAGAGAATTATATGAAATTTCAGGTAATTAACACATTTGCTTCTAAGAAATGTGTGGTGCAAGTCAAGACAAAGTATTTTCCATTACCCTTGATATTTTACAGGTAATTAATCTGTATACTTAGTAACCTAGCAAATAGAAAGAATTCATGGGAAGCTTTTTCTAAACACTCCTGCCAAAGCTAGAAAAGTAAGATCCTAAAGTAAAAATAACTAGTATCAAATTGTTTTTAAAACGTATAAGAAGAGAGATGTTTTGTTTTAAAACAAATAAAAAATAAAATAAAATAATAATTAAAAAATTTATTCTTATATTTGAGCTACAAATTTCTGTATCACTTACTTAACCAGTGCTCTTTCCTTAAGAAAGGAACCAGAAGGAATTTCCCCTGTAGCATCTTCCCGTTAGTATTAAACTTAATATTTACATCAGGTTTACTGGGAGTTTGATATTTAATTTTTGAAAGCCTAATGAAGGGGATCCCTGGGTGGCTCAGCGGTTTGGCACCTACCTTCGGCCCAGGGCATGGTCCTGGAGTCCCGGGGTTGGGTCCCACATCGGGCTCCCTGCATGGAGCCTGCTTCTCCCTTTGCCTGTGTCTCTGCCTATCTCTCTCTGTGTCTCTGATGAATAAATAAATGAAATCTTAAAAAAATAAAAGCCTAATCAATTATTTACATTTTAATAAGTAGAATGCTTTTAATATATCTATAAGGATAAAAATATCCAAAGTACTTAATTTTATAGCATAATAACTCTATGTCTCATAAATATAGGTATAAAACTATTATCTACAAAAAATGCCATGCCCTGACTGTGCTTCTATTATTATAATTTTCATTACTGGTTTTCCTTCAATTTTAGGAAAGGATGAACAAATTTACCTCACCAACCTCTCCAACTAAACTGTGAGATAAAAGCATAACAGGAGAGAGGAGAACAATTCATATTGAATTCCTACTACTATCCCATCTAGTCCTCCTAAGACCTAGTAGAATTTTGGGGGGAAAGCACAGTGGAGATTACCACTTAATCACAAGTATCACAAATGATTACTAAAGTTTCCTACTTGCCATTTTCTCTTTCTTGTCTTTTCACAATTGAAATAAATTGATAAATCTCTTGTGTCAGATTCAAAGGAAATGGGAAGTGATAAAGTGATATAAGTAAAAACGTGAAGAATATAGACTACCTTTTACTATGAGAGGAGATGCATGTAAATGTTTTATTTCAGTTGAACATTAAATTTATTCTTCCTTTTTTTTAAAAAAAAGAAACTAGCTATTGGCATCTATCATAAATAGATTCTAGATTTTGTCTGGCTTATGTAATTCTGGTAAAGAGGTATCAGCATCTTTCTATCAGTACCATCAATAGTTATGTGCTAGTAGTATGTTTAAGGAATATTATATCATAGGATTAAGAAGCTTTCTAGAAAAAAATTGAGCAAAGTGCCATACCAAAGCTTTACAGATACATCAATAAACAATCATAATATTTGTCTTTATGCATCTTACAGGTTAGTTGAGGACGGAGATGAGAAAACATTAATGAGAAAAAAAATACAGAACATAAAACTTTAATTAAAGGGAATGAAGTTCTTCAAACAAAATTCTATTCTGGTTATAAAAGTGATATAAAAAAAGTGATATATATTTTGTTTTAGAAAACTTCAAAAAATACAAAGAAGAAAACCAATCAATTATCAGTAACTCCTCCTCAATACCTGAAATAATCTTTGTTATGATATCAATGAATTTCTTTCCTTCTCTCTATATTGCTCTACCTTAATTGTGATCATACTGGCAAACAATTTTATTTTTCATGATCATTATATTTATTTATTTATTTATTTATTTATTTATTTTTAAAGGAATTTATTTATTTATTATTTATTTATTCATGTGAGACACACACACAAAGAGAGAGAGAGAGAGAGGCAGAGACACAGGCAGAGGGAGAAACAGGCTCCATGCAGGTAGCCTGACGTGAGACTCAATCCTGGGTCTCCAGGATCAAGCCCTGGGCTGAAAGAGGTACTAAACCACTGAGCCACCCGGGATGCCCCATTATTTTTATTTAAACATTTCCCCCATGTGATTAGAATTCTTTTTTTTAAAAAAAGGATTTTATTTATTTTTTCATAGAGACACACAGAGAGACAAGCAGAGACACAGGCAGAGGGAGAAGCAGGCCCCATGCAGGGAACCCGATGTGGGACTCGATCTCGGGTCTCCAGGATCACACCCCGGGCTGCAGACGGCGCTAAACCCCTGCGCCACCGGGGCTGCCCTAGAATTCTTTTTAAACATTTTTGATGACTGCATAGCAGCCTATTTAATGGCTATACTATGATTTATGTAATCATTCATTATTAGACAGGCTAAAGAGTTTTTATTTTTCCATTATTAATAAAGCTTGTGATAAACATTTTTGGCATAAAACTGCATTTTGGATATCTCTTTAGTGTAAATTGCAGAATAGATTTAAGTTTTTGATTATCTGTCACTGAATGGTTTTCCAAAATATTTTATGAGTTTACACTCCAATCAACAATAAATACACAATTTATTAAGGATTGAGTTGTTTTCAAGTGCTTATTGCCATTAATATTTCCTCTTTTGCAATTTTTGGGTTATCTTCTCATTTTTCCAAAACATAACTTTTAACATTTATTCAAGAACCAAAGAACCCAAGAAAGAAAGAAAATCAAAAGCCAAACCACCACAAGAGCACTCAGAAAAACCATGCTGGAAACATATTCTTATACTCTTGATATTATTTCTTTAAAAATATTTCTTTAGTTATTTGAGAGAGATCATGAGAGCATGACTGGGAGGGGAAAGGGAGACGGAGAGAGTATCCTAAGTAGGCTTCAGAATGGAGCCAAAAATAAGGCTTGATCTCAGGACCTGAGATCACAACCTGAGCCAAAACCAAGAGTCATATGCCCAATGACTGCACCACACAGACACCCCAAACATTGATATTATTCCTATGTTAACAATATTTGTGATTAAAAAATGTATTACTGAAAACCATTGTTGCCCTTAATAAAGATAAAAATAAGAAATTCATGAGTGAGCAAAAAAAATGAACTGATTTTTTTTGTTTTCAAGAATGTTTTTTAAATAATAAATTTGTTTTTTTATTGGTGTTCAATTTGCGAACATACAGAATAACACCCAGTGCTCATCCCTTCAAGTGCCCTCCTCAGTGCCCGCCACCCATTCACCCGCTCCCCCCACCCTACTCCACTTCCACCACCCCTAGTTCATTTGCCAGAGTTAGGAGTCTTCATGTTCTGTCTCCCTTTCTGATAATTCCTAACCATTTCTTCTCCCTTCCCTTCTATTCCCTTTCACTATTATTTATATTCCCCAAATGAATGAGACCATATAATGTTTGCCCTGCTCCGATTGACTTATTTCACTCAGCATAATACCCTCCAGTTCCATCCATGTTGAAGCAAATGGTGGGTATTTGTCATTTCTAATGGCTGAGTAATATTCCATTGTATACATAAACCACATCTTCTTTATCCATTCATCTTTCGATGGACACCGAGGCTCCTTCCACAGTGTGGCTATTGTGAACATTGCTGCTATAAACATCGGGGTGAAGGTGTCCCGGGCTTTCATTGCATCTGCATCTTTGGGGTAAATCCCCAGTAGTGCAATTGCTGGGTCGTAGGGCAGGTCTATTTTTAACTCTTTGAGGAACCTCCACACAGTTTTCCAGAGTGGCTGCACCATCTCACATTCCCACCAACAGTGTAAGAGGGTTCCCTTTTCTCCACATCCTCTCCAACATTTGTGGTTTCCTGCCTTGTTAATTTTCCACATTCTCACTGGTCTGTGAGGTGGTATCGCACTGTGGTTTTGATTTGTATTTCCCTGATGGCAAGTGATGCAGAGCAAGTGATACAGAGCAAGTGATGCAATATGTTTTTCTCTTTGTGCGTGTTGGCTATGTCTATGTCTTCCTCTGTGAGATTTCTCTTCATGTCTTTTGCCCATTTCATGATTGGATTGTTTGTTTCTTTGGTGTTGAGTTTAAAAAGTTCTTTATAGATCTTGGAAACTAGCCCTTTATCTGATACGTCATTTGCAAATATCTTCTCCCATTCTGTAGGTTGTCTTTTAGTTTTGTTGACTGTATCCTTTGCTGTGCAAAAGCTTCTTATCTTGATGAAGTCCCAATAGTTCATTTTTGCTTTTGTTTCTTTTGCCTTGGTGGATGTATCTTGTAAGAAGTTACTGTGGCAGAGTTCAAAAAGGGTGTTGCCTGTGTTCTCCTCTAGGATTTTGATGGAATCTTGTCTCACATTAAGATCTTTCACCCATTTTGTGTTTATGTTTGTGTATGATGAGAGTGGTCTAGTTTCATTCTTCTGCATGTGGATGTCCAATTTTCCCAGCACCATTTATTGAAGATGGTCTTTCTTCCAATGGATAGTCTTTCCTCCTTAATCGAATATTGGTTGACCATAAAGTTGAGGGTCCACTTCTGGATTCTCTATTCTGTTCCATTGATCTATGTGTCTGTTTTTGTGCCAGTACCATACTGCCTTGATGACCACAGCTTTGTACTACAACCTGAAATCTGGCATTGTGATGCCCACAACTATGGTTTTCTTTTTAAAAATTCCCCTGGCTATACGGGGTCTTTTCTGATTCCACACAAATCCTAAAATAATTTGTTCCAACTCTCTGAAGAAAGTCCAGGGTATTTTGATAGGGATTGCATTAAACGCATAAATTCCCCTGGGTAACATTGACATTTTCAGAATATGAATTCTTCCAATCCATGAGCATGGGATATTTTTCCATCTCTTTGTGTCTTCCTCAATTTCTTTCAGAAGTGACCTATACTTTTTAGGGTATAGATACTTTACCTCTTTGGTTAGGTTTATTCCTAGGTAACTTATGCTTTTGGGTGCAATTGTAAATGGGATTGACTCCTTAATTTCTCTTTCTTCAGTCTCATTGTTAGTGTATAGAAATGCCACTGACTTCTGGGCATTGATTTTGTATCCTGCCACATTGCCAAATTGCTGTATGAGTTCTAGCAATCTTGGGGTGGAGGCTTTTGGGTTTTCTATGTAGAGTATCATGTCATCGGTGAAGAGGGAGAGTTTGACTTCTTCTTTGCCAATTTGAATGCTTTAATGTCTTTTTGTTGCCTGATTTCTGAGGCTAGGATTTCCAGTACTATGTTGGATAGCAGTGGTGAGACTGGACATCCCTGTCTTGTTCCTGATCTTAGGGGAATGGCTCCCAGTCCTTCCCATTGAGAATTATATTTGCTGTGGGCTTTTTTGTGGATGGCTTTTAAGATGTTGAGGAATGTTCCCTCTATTCCTACACTCTGAAGAGTTTTGATCAGGAATGGATGCTGAATTTTGTCAAATGCTTTCTCTGCATCTAATGAGAGGATCGTATTTTTTTCTCTTGCTGGTATGATGAATCACATTGATTGTTTTATGAGTATTGAACCAGCCTTGTGTCCTGGGAATAAATCCTACTTGGTAATGGTGAATAATTTTCTTAACGTATTGTTATATCCTATTGGCTAGTATCTTGCTGAGAATTTTTGCATCCATGTTCACCAGGGATATTGGTCTATAATTCTCCTTTTTGGTGGGGTCTTTGTCTGGTTTTGGAATTAAGGTGATGCTGGCCTTATAGAACGAATTTGGAAGTACTCCATCTCTTTCTACGATTCCAAACAACTTTAGTAGATAGGTATGGTTTCTTCTTTAAACGTTTGATAGAATTCCCCAGGGAAGCCATCTGACCCTGGACTTTTGTGTCTTGGGAGGTTTTTGATGACTGCTTCCATTTCCTCCCTGGTTATTGGCCTGTTCAGGTTTTCCATTTCTTCCTGCTCCAGTTTGGTAGTTTGTGGCTTTCCAGAAATATGTCCATTTCTTCTAGATTGCCTAATTTATTAGCGTATAGCTATTCATAATTTGTTTTTAAAATCGTTTATATTTCCTTGGTGTTGGTAGTGATCTCTCCTTTCTCATTGATGATTTTATTAATTTGAGTCTTCTCTCTCTTCTTTTTAATAAAGCTGGCTAATGGTTGATCTATCTTATTAATTCTTTCAAAGAACCAACTCCGGGTTTTGTTGATCTGTTCCACAGTTCTTCTGGTCTCGATTTTGTTGAGTTCTGCTCGAATCTCTATTAACTCTCTTCTGCTGGGTGTAGGATCTATTTGCTGTTTTATCTCTAGCTCCTTAGGTATAAGGGGAGCCTTTGTATTTGAGTTCTTTCCAATTTTTGGATGGATGCTTGTATTGCGAGGTATTTCCCCCTCAGGACTGCTTTTGCTGTATCCCAAAGATTTTGAGCGGTTGTATCTTCATTCTTATTAGTGGCCATGAATCTTTTTAATTATTCCTTAATTTCCTGGTTGACCCTTTCATCTTTTAGCAGGATGGTCCTTAACCTCCACGTATTTGAAGTCCTTCCAAACTTCTTCTTGTCATTTAGTTCTAATTTCAAGGCATTATGGTCTGAGAACGTGCAGGGGACGATCCCAATCTTTTGGTATCAGTTCAGACCTGATTTGTGTCCCAGTATGTGGTCTATTCTGGAGAAAGTTCCATGTGCAGTTGAGAGGAATGTGTATTCAGTTGCGTTTGGATGTAAAGTTCTGTAGATATCTGTGAAATCCATTTGGTCCAATGTATCATTTAAAGCTCTCGTTCTTTTGAGATGTTGTGTTTGGAAGACCTATTGAGTGTAAAAAGCACTAGATTGAAGTCACCAGGTATAATTATTTTTATCTATGTTTGTCTTAATTTTGGTTATTAATTGATTGATATATTTGGCAGCTCCCACATTCGGAGTATATATATTGAGGATTGTTAAGTCCTCTTGTTGGATAGATCCTTTAAGTATGAGATAGTGTCCCTCTTCATCTCTCACTACAGTCTTCGGCGTAGATTTTAGTTTATCTGATATAAGGATTGCTACCCCTGCTTTCTTTTGAGGACCATTTGAATGGTAAATGGTTCTCCAACCTTGTATTTTCAGGCTGTAGGTGTCCTTCTGTCTAAAGGGAGTCTCTTGTAGACAGCAAATCGATGGGTTCTGCTTTTTTATCCAGTCTGACACCCTGCGCCTTTTGATGGGGTCATTAAGCCCATTCACCTTCAGAGTTACTATTGACATATATGAGTTTAGTGTCATCATGATATTTATTCAGTCCCTGTTGTTGTGGATTGTTCCATTGGACTTCTTCTTAAAGGGGAATTTTAAGAGTCCCCCTTAAAATTTCTTGCAGAGCTGGTTTGGAGGTCACATATTCTTTCAGTTCCTGCCTGTCTTGGAAGCTCTTTATCTCTCCTTCCATTCTGAATGAGAGCCTTGCTGGATAAAGGATTCTTGGTTGCATGTTTTTCTCATTTAGGACTCTGAATATATCCTGCCAGCCCTTTCTGGCCTGCCAGGTCTCTGTGGAGAAGTCTGCTGTTACCCTAATACTCCTCCCCATAAAAGTCAGGGATGTCTGGTCTCTTGCTGCTTTAAGGATCTTCTCCTTATCTTTGTAATTTCCAAGCTTCACTATTAAATGTCGAGGTGTTGAATGGTATTTATTGATTTTAGGGGGAGATCTCTCTATTTCCTGGATCTGAATGCCTGTTTCCCTTCCCAGATTAGGAATGTTTTCAGCTATTATTTGTTTAAATACATATTCTGGACCTCTGTCCCTTTCGGCGCCCGCAGGTACCCCAATTAAATGTAGGTTTTTCGTCCTCAGGCTGTCATTTATTTCCCTTAATCTATCCTCATGGTCTTTTAATTGTTCGTCTTTTTTTCCCTCAGTTTCCCTCTTTGCCATCAACTTGTCTTCTATGTCACTCACTTGTTCTTCCACCTCGTTAATCCTCGTCATTAGTACCTCTAATTTGGATTGCATCTCATTCAATTGATTTTTAATTTCTGCCTGATTAGATCTAAATTCTGCAGTCATATGTCTCTTGTGTCCTGTATTCTTTTTTCTAGAGCCACCAGTAGCTTTATAATAGTGCTTTGAATTGGCTTTCTGACATTGAATTGTAATCCAAATTTTGTAACTCTGTGGGAGAGAGGACTTTTTCTGATTCTTTCTTTTGAGGTGAGTTTTTCCTTCTAGTCATCTTGCTCAGTGCAGAGTGGCCAAAAACAAGTTGTATTGGGAAACGGGGAAAAAGAAAGAAGAGAACGAAGAAAAGGAAAAGAAAAAAGAAAAAAGGAAGAGAAAAAGAGAAAAAAAAGGAGAAAAAGGAGAAGAAAAAGAGAAATAAAAGAAAAAAGAAAAAAGGGTGGAAGCAAACAGAAATCAAAAAGAAAAAAAGGGAAAAAAGAAAAGAAAAGAAAACAAGGGAGAGTATCCTCTGATTCTGTGTACTGTAAGTCCGTTCACTTTCCCTGGAAGTTTCCAGTGCTGATTGGTCAATAATTTGTTTTCCCCTGATTGTCTAGGTGGTCTTCTGGGGGAGGGGCCTGTTGTGCTGATTTTCAGGTGTTAACACTTGGGGGAGCTGCTCTGCCCTTTGCCTGGTGCAGGGCTCAGTGAGTGATGTTTATCCTGTTTATCCGGTGTGGCCACTGTGAGGCTCAGTGGGGGTTGTTTACCCAGTGAGGCCCTAGGATGAACAACCACAGTGGCGGCATCCAGCTATGGAGCCCTGGATTCAGCTCCCACAGTAAGTAAGGAGCTCTCAGTCTGCAGGGGCCTCGATGCTCCGGGGGTGGGGCTGCTGGTCTGCTCAGCTTGGGGCAGGAGCTTCCTTGCTGTCCTGAGCCCTCCTGGCCTCTGCCTGTCCCGGGGGGAGGCCAGATCCTCGGCTGTGTCCCCAGCGCCCTTGCTTCTGGGCCTGCGCTTTTGGATTCGCGTTCCTGGCTGGGCAGCCCCCTCCACGCGGAGCCTCCGCCCAAGCCCCTCGAGTTGCTCCCGGGTCCATCCGTTTGTGCGCTGCAGACCTTTAGGGTGCTTGGCGTGCTCTCCCCAGGGCGCAGGTGTCTGTTAGTGTCCCAGGGAGCCTGAGGGCATCCCCCCGCCTCCTGGGGTTCTGCTCTAACTCCCTGCCAGTGCCTTTCTGTCCAGGAAGTTTGGTGAAACTCCTGCTTCTCCGGAATGGTGCTTTCTTGTCCTGAAGGCATTCTCCCTGGCCTTAGCCTGGCTCCTCGTGTGGACCCTCCCCCTTAGATGCCTTGAGTTTCTTTATTTCTTTTTTTCCTGTCTTCCTACCTTGATAGAAGCGTGAACTCTTCTCACTGTAGCATTCCAGCTGTTCTCTCTTTAAATTTCAGGCCGAATTCATAGATTTTCAGGATGATTTGAAGGTTATCTAAGTAATTTGTTGGGGACCGGTGACTTGGGGACCCTACTCTTCCGCTATCTTCCCCCTCCCCTCTGAACTGTTTATTATATGGTCATGTCAGAGTATAATTTTTTTAGAAGGAGTTGACTTTTCAAGCATGTATTGGATGAAATCATGGTTATTATTTCATTAATTTATTAAACAAATATTGTTTGGACAATTACTATATTTTAGGCACTGGAGTATAGTAGGAAGCAAAACAGACAGAATCCCCTACTTGCATAGGGCTCTTCCTAGATTGATCATTGCTACTCAAAGTGTAGTTCACAGACTAGCAGCATTAATATCAGTTGTGAATTTGTTAGAAATGTAGAAACTTAGGCCCAACTGTAGACTTTCTGAATCTGCTTTTTAAAAATATCATTAGATGGTTAGCATACACATTAATAGTAAACACTGATGCAATGGATTTAATAGGCAGTAGGAGAGTAATCTGGGAAGAAGCATGAGCAAAGGTATGGGGAGAGATTGAGCAAAATATACTGGGAATGGTAAGTATAGTTAGGTAGAGAAAGCAGAACTGTTTGGTAAGTGCTGTGGTCTGTGTGTTTGTGTCCTCCTCAAATTTATTTGCTGAAATCCTAATCCCTTAGGTAGTTGCATTAGGAGGTGGGGCCTTTGGGAGGTAATTCAGTTATGGAAGCAGAGACTTCATTGCTGGGATTATTTCCCTTTTATAAGTGCCCCAGGGAGCTTGCTCACTTCTTCTACAGTGGAAATATATCTGCCTAAGAAGCAGGCCTTCACCAGACACTGAATCTGCCAGCACCATTATCCTGGACTTAACCATAAATGTGAGAAATAAAGGTTTCCTGTCAATAAGCCACCCATTCTTTGTTACTTTGTTATAGCTGTGTTATCTAAATGCTAAGTGATAAGATTTGTGGGGGATTGAATGATAAAAGCTTAGATTTCACCTGTCATTTCTTGGGTGGAATTTTCCATTGAGCAATTGGATATGTGATTCTGGGACTCCGAGGAGAAGATGAGGATGGAGAAATATATTTGACAGTTTGCAGTGTAGGAGCAGGATTGGAAGTCACAGGTATGGATTCAATATACTAGGGAAAGGATAGAATGTGACAGGAAGGGAACTAAGGACAGATCTCCAGGAAATAACAATATTTTAGATTGAGAAAGGAGAAGAGGTGCCTATAATGGAGACTGAAAAGGAATGAGCTAGAAGGTAGAATGAGAACCAGAAGAGCTAGTCCTAAGGATAATGGTATAGAGTTTCAAGGGGTAAGGAGGAACTACAGTATCCATTACCATGACAAGTTAGGTAAGGTGAAGTCTGAAAAGTAATTATTAGATTTGAAAATAGGCAGTCATTGATGATCTTAGAAAGATCATTTTTAGTGGAGTTATGGGGGGAAAGCCAGCTTGCCTTCATTTGTTTTTTTTAAAATTATTTCTAGATTTTTAAAATTTAAATTCAATTAGATGAAATATAGTATATTTGAAATATGAATGGGAAGTGAAGAACTAGAGAGTGTGAAAGTAGACTCTGAGGAAAAAGCTATCAATGAGGAGGAATAATAGACGTCAGTAGGATCCAGGTGTAGGGAGAGATATTATTGTTTGCTCTCTCCCTGTATATCTCAGCTTTGTTTTAAGATAGGAGAGAATCGGTTATCTTTATATGCTGAGAGATAAGATCCAGCAACAAAAGTAATAGTAATGCTAACATTATTGAATGTTTACTCTGTCAGGAACTCTGCTAGGTTCTGGGCATATATTATTTAATCATTACAACAACCTTAGATAGAGGTAAAGTGATATTTCTGAGGTTGCACAAATGATAGGTAGTAGAGTTAGGAGCTGAACCTGGACAGTCTGATTACTTAACCTATTCTCATAATCATTAAGATATACTTCTTCCCAAATAGAGAAGAAATGGGAAAAAAGAAAAAGAGAAGATAACCGATAAAGCAAAGTACTTAAAGTATATTGTAAGATGGAACATTCAGAGTATTCAGAAGTAGAAGTGTCAGCCTATATCACTAAGAGGGACATTCTCCAATTTAGTAAAGAAGATAGTAAGGATAGGGTTGATATAGAAATGTTGGGGGACTTTATAACTTTGTGCTTAATTTAAATTTGTAAAACCATCCTTTAGTACTCTCTATCCCCTTAATCCTGGTCTCCATCTGACATACTATATATTTATTGATCTCTCCTGTTTATTATTTTGGTCCCAACAAAATGGTAATTTGATATTCTTGATGAAAATAGTATCAGTGAAAACATGATAGTAGAACCAAAGTGAATGGTTTGAAACAAAATAATAATTGAAAAAATACAGTAAATATAGAACACTTTCAAGGTTTGTAGTAAGTCATAGAAGGGAGGTGTAACAAAAGTATGTAGAGGAGATAGTATTAATGGTAAATGTTTCTTTTAGAATCGGAAGACTTGAATATGTTATGAGGAAGAATTCATTCACAGAAAAATGAAGAATACTAGAAGGAGTAAATCATTGACAGCAGTCATGGGTGTGGAATAAGGTCACATTTGAAGAAGGTACCTATATTGAAGAAGATATCTGTATCTTTTTCTTATGGAAATGAAGGTGGTAAAGATGGATATATCTTTACAGCTACAGATTTATGTATTTATCTCCTCTCTCATTAGAATATGTAAGGAGTTTGTCTAAAACAGAAAATCTGGTGGGTAGGGGAATTTTATTTTTTATTTTTTATTATTACTTTTTTGGTAGGGGAATTTTAAAATCAACCTCTATAAAGAATTAAAATTGGAAGCAAAAGGACAGCCCAGAATTTTTTTGAAGCCCAGATGAGGTTGAACTTTTCCTGTTTAGAACGCCTATTGATATAACTTATGTAAAGCACTCTATACATTGGCATATGGGAGTCCTTAATTAAATGTTAGTTGCTTCCCTTCCCCTTCCCTAATAACATTTACTTATTAAGACATGTTATCTCAGCATTTCCAGATTGTATACTTCTTAATAATGTAGACTGTCTTATATTTCTTTGTATTCTCAACTCCCTTCCCTCTTTGACACAATAACAATAAGTGAACTCATGTATAGTGTTTTACAATTTACAAATGGTTTTACACAAATTATCTCATTAAATCTTTAGAACAACATCATAAGTATTATGAACTTTTGATAGGTGAGGAAACTGGAGCTCAGGAAGGTTTAATGGCATTTTCTAGGTTTTAAAGCAAGCAAGTGGATGAACAGAACTCCAAATATTGCTAAGTATAAAATATTAATGCATACCAACTAACTAAATGTGTAAGATATGGCAAAGATGGACCTTACAATAGATGGAATTGGTAGACTAGTAAAGTGAGTCAGAGATAATTTCACTGACTGCCAGAACTTTTAAAGCAGCAACATATAAATTGAGAAACTATGAAGATGATTATTTTTTTTACAAAGTAGCTTTTTAATTTTTTAAGATTTTATTTATTTATTCATGAGAGATATACAGAAAGAGAGAGAGACAGATACATAGGCATAGAGAGAAGCAGATTCCATGCAGGGAGCCTGATGTGGAACTTGATTCTGGGACTCCAGGATCATGCCCTGGGCCAATGGCAGACGCTCAACCACTGAGCCACCCAGGCGCCCCTATGAAGATGATTAAATAATGAGTTTGGATTTTTATGTGTGAATTATTATATTGCTGGGATATCAAAGAATAGGTGAGCTATAGGACAATAACTACTTCCTCCTTTTGCCACTTCTGATCTATTCTCTATATAACATGATTTGATTCAAATATACTTCGTGGCCCTCTCTCCCTATTGGCTTCTTCTGGAACCCCAATTATATGTAGATTCTTCCTTCTCAGGCTATCATTTATTTCCCTAAGCCTTTCTTCATGGTCTCTTAATTGTTTTTCTCTTCTTTCCTCAGCTTCCTTCCATACCATCAACTTATCTTCTATGTCATGCACTCTTTCTTCCACCTCATTAACCCTAGCAGTTAGGACATCCGGTTTGGATTTCATCTCATTTAATTTATTTTTAATTTTGGCTGGTTAGATCTCACTTCCACAGTAATGAAGTCTCTAGAGTACTTTATGCTTTTTTTCCAGGGCCACCAGTAGCTTTATAATTGTGCTTCTGAATTGGCTTTCTGACATCAAATTGAAATTCATATTCTATAATTCTGTGGCAGAGAGCACTATTTCTGCTTCTTTCTTTTGTGGTGAATTCTTCCTTCTAGTCATTTTCTTCAGTGAAAAGTGGCTATATGAGCGGGCTGAGTCAAAAATATCAACCACGACCTAAATCAGCCCTAGATGATTCCGAAAGGTCAGAAACCAGGAAATAGAAAAGATCAGAAAAAAATAAAACAAAAGGACCACTAAAGTGAAAAACAAATTTTAAAACAAAGTAATAAACAATAAAAGGCCAAAATTCCAAAGAAGAAGAAAAAGAAAAAAAAGAGTAATGAAGAAAAAGAGAAAAAAGAAAAAAATGGGGTCTGGGGGATGGTGGTGGTGAAGAAGTGGTAGTGGAGAGAGAATGTAGTCTACCTGAGGTGCCCTAGAGGGTGATCCTTTTGGTTCTGCGTGTATTGTTCTGTATGTTAGAAGATGCTCAATCCCAAATTTATATAAACCGGCAATTCTTACAGAAAGCTCCAACACTGATCACCAAGACATAAATAAGATAAAAGGGCAGAATGGGAATGAAGAGAGAATATAATCTCACAGAATGAACCAGGATGGTATTCCACTTGGTTCTGGGTGTATGCTGGTCATGTTTTAGAAGGTATTAACTTCTGCCATTGTAGAACAAAATGAGGCAGAGAAAACAAAAAATACAAAACAAAAACCCATATCTTGTATATCTCCCCAAATTAAATTGAATACATTGAAGGGAATCCAGAAGTGAAAAATATATCTAAGACATGTAATTGTAGAAATATGAAAGTCAAAAGGAAAAAACTTCAAAATGAAGAGCTGGTAAAATATTGTAGTTCAGGTGGAAAAAGATAAAAAATAGTGGAAATTTTTATTCTGATATAAAAATGAATTGTAATGCAAAAGGAAAAAAAAGGACCCTCTAGTACTATATACTATTTTCTCTTGATTTTCCCTTGGTCCTGGATCTTTCCAGCACTGCTTGGTCAAGAACTTGTTCTTTCCCTGTTCTTCAAGCTGGTCTTCCCGGGAGGGGTCTACTGTGCTGATTCTCAGGTGTCTGTGCCTGGGTGGAGATGTGTAGCCCCTTGCCAGGTGCCAGGCTCAGTATGAGCTTTTTATCCTGTGAGGCCTTTGTTCTCTGACGGCTCTGCCTCTCCCAGGCACAAGGTGATACAAAGGAAAAACAACAATGGCAGTGGCCAGATTTCCAGCTCTGGATTAGAGCTCCTCTAGGGTAATGAATGCAGTCTCCCAGGCTGCACTGGCCTAGATGCTCCTGTGCCGGCCCGGGTGCACTGATTTGCACAGCTTGGGGGCGCCCACCAGCAGGAGAGTTCTCACTGTCCTGTGCCCTCCTTGCTTCTGCCTGTCTCAAGGGGAACACAGGATCACTGCCTTTGACTGCTTGAGCACCCTGGGATCTGGAGCCAGCCTGCCTAACCAATTGGCTTCTCCCAAATGCCCTGGAGCACCACATCCCTCCAGCCCTTTACCAATATCAGATGGGGGTTTGCGGCGAGCTTTTCTCCGGGTGCACTTCCTCTAATAGTGACTCTGGGAATCTTGAGACTTCACTGCCCCTCCTGGGATTTTGTCTGATATCCCTCCTAAGCACTTTTATGTCTGGGAAAACTATGGTGTGGATTTTTAAAGTTTCCGCTTCTCCAAGGCTGGACTT
Source organism: Canis lupus baileyi (assembly GCF_048164855.1). Taxonomy (NCBI): domain Eukaryota; kingdom Metazoa; phylum Chordata; class Mammalia; order Carnivora; family Canidae; genus Canis; species Canis lupus. Next base: position 74,590,850 of record NC_132876.1, on the reverse strand, counting down.
TCCTGTGGTGGAGGCTGTTGAAGCTCTGCATTTGCCTGGTTACTAGTGGTGCCCCTCCCCCACTTTATTCTTATTTATTTATTTATTTATTTATTTATTTATTTATTTCTGCCTTCCTATGTATTTAGAAGTGAAAATTTTTCTCTCTGTAGCATTCCAGCTGTTCTCTTTAAATCTCAGGTTGAATTCGTAGGTGTTCAGGATGTTTTGAAATTTATTTAGGTAAGTTGGTGGGGCCAGGTGAGTTGAGGACTCCTACTCTTCCGCCATCTTGCCCCTCCTCCTATTCATGTTTTCTGCCCATTTTTATTTGGATTATTAATTTTTGGGATGTTGAGATAAGTTCTTTATATTTTCTGAATATTAACATTTTATACCATATGTCACGTACAAATAAATATCTTCCCCTATTCCAAAAGTTGCCTTTTAGTTTTCTTGATTACCTCCTTCATTGTGCTGAAATTTTTTATTTTGATGTACTCCAAATAGTCTATTTTTGCTTTTGTTTCTCTTGCCTCACAAGACATATCTAGAGAGAAGTTGCTATGGCCTGTGTCAAAAAAAGTCCTGCCTGTGTTCTCTATGATCTTTGTGGTTTCAGGTATCACATTTAAGTCTCTAATTTATTTTGAATTAATTTTTGTGTATGGTGTAGGAAAGTGATTCAGTTTTATTCTTCTGAATGTTGTCCAGTTTTCCCAAAGCCACTTGTTGAAGAGACCATTTTCCATTGAATATTCTTTTCTGCCTTGTCAAAGATTAATTGACCATATACTTGTGGGTCAATCTCTGGATTTTCTATTCCGTTCTGTTGTTCCATGTGAATGTTTTTGTAACAGTACCACACAGTCTCAATACTACACCTTTGTAATATAACTTGAGGTCTGGAATTGTGATACCTACAGCTTTTCTTTTCTTTTTCAGGATTACTTTGGCTATTTGCAGTCATTTATGGTTCCATACAAATTTTAGTATTATTTGTTCTACCTCTGTAAAAATTGTTGGTGATATTTTGACAGGAGTTGCCTTAAATGTGTAGATTGCTTTGGGTAGAATAGACATTTTAACAATATTTGTTCTTCCAATCCATGAGCATGGAATGTCTTTCCGTTATTTTTGTGTCCTCTTCAGTTTCTTTTATAAGTATTTTATAATTCTCAGAGTACAGGTCTTTCACCCCTTTGGTTAGGTGTATAACTAGATATCTTATGGTTTTTGGTGTAATTGTAAATGGGATTGATTCCTTGATTTCTCTTTCTGCTGCTCACTATTACTGTATAAAAATGCAACAGATTTCTGTATGTTGATTTTGTATCTTGTGATGTTACTGAATTCATTTTTCAGTTCTAATAGTTTTTTTGGAGGAGTCTTTCAAGTTTTCTATATAGAGTATCATGTGATTCACAAATAGTTAAAGCTGCACTACTTTCTTGCCAACTTAGATGCCTTTTATATTTGTTATCTGATTGTTGAGACTAGGACTTCCAATACTATGTACAATAGCAGTGGGGATATTAGACATTCCTGTCTTGTTCCTGACTATAGAGGAAAAACTCTCATTTTTCCCCATTGAGAATTATATTAGCTGTGAGCTTTTCTTACATGGTCTTTATGATTTTGAGATATGTTTCCTCTATCCCTACTTTGTTAAGTGATTTTATCAGGAATATCATGAATGAATGTTATACTTTTTCAAATGCTTTTTCTGCATCAGTTGAAAGGATGATAATGGCTCTTTTTTAAAAAACAAGATTTTATTTATTTATTCATGAAAGGCACACACATGCACACACACACAGAGGCAGAGACATAGGCAGATGGAGAAGCAGACTCCCTGCAGGGAACTCGATTCAGGACTGGATTCCAGACCCCAAGATGACACTCAGAGCCAAAAGTAGACGGTCAACTATTGAGCCACCCAGGAATCCCAGAGGGATGATATGGTTCTTATCCTTTAATCTATTAATTTATTTTATCATGTTGATTGATTTATGAATATTGAACCACCCCTGTAGCCCAGTGGATAAATCCCACTTGATTGTGGTGACTGATTCTTTTAATGTACTGTTGATTCAAATTGTTGGTATTTTTGGGGGATAGTTTTTGCATTCATGCTCATCAGGGATATTGGCCTGTAGTTCTTTTTTTAGTGGGATTTTTATCTGGTTTTAGTATTAGGATGATGCTGATCTCATGAAATATATTTGAAAGTTCCTTACTTTTTTGTTTTTTGAAATATTTTGAGAAAAATATGAATCACTGCTCCTATTGTTTGGTAGAAAGCAAGAGAGCAAATGTCAAGTGTGTCAGATGTCTTTTTGTTTGTTTTGTTTTTTAATTTTTTAATTTAAATTCAATTTAGTTAATATAGGGGCACCTGGATTGCTCAGTGGTTGGGTGTCTGCCTTTGGCTCAGATTGTGATCCCAGGGTCCTAGGATCCAGTCCCACATCAGAAAGAAGCCTGATGGTGGTAAGCCTGCTTCTCCCTCTGCCTATGTCTCTGCCTCTCTCTGTGTGTCTTTCATGAATAAATAAATAAAATATTTTTTAAAAATTTAGTTAACATATATAGTATATTATTAGTTTCAGGAGTAGAACTCAGTGATTCATCAGTTGCATATAACACCCAGTGCTCATTACATCAAATATCCTCCATAATGTTCATCACCCAAATACTCCAACCACCACCCTCCCCTTCTAGCAACCCTCAGTTTATTTCCTATAGTTAAGAGTCTCTTATGGTATCCCTGTCTGTTTTTATCTTATTTTATTTTTCCTCCCTTTTCACTCTGTTCATCTGTTTTGTTTCTTAAATTACACATAAAAGAGAAATCATATGGTATTTGTCTTTCTCTGATATTTAAAAATTTAATTTAATTTAATTATTTATTGAAGTTCAATTTACCAACATATAGTATAACACCCAGTGCTCATCCCATCAAGTGCCCTCCTCGGTGCACATCACCCATTACCCCATCCCTTGTCCACCTCCCCTTCCACTTCCCTTTATATATATATATATATATATATATATATATATATATATATATCCACACACACACACACACATACCACCCCTTCTTTATTTATTCATCCATTCATGGACATCTGGGCTCTTTCCATATTTTGGCAATTTATGGGCATTGTTGCTATAAACATTGGGGTGCATGTGCCCCTTCAAATCACCATGTTTCTATCCTTTGGATAAATACCTATAGTGCAGTTGCTTGGTCCTAATGTAGTTCTATTTTTAACTATATGAGGAACCTGCATACTGATTTCCTGAGTGACCGGACCAGTTTGCATTCCCACCAATGGTGTAAGAGGATTCCTCTTTCTCCACATCCTTCTTAACACCTGTTGATTTGTGAGTTGTTAATTTTAGCCATTCTTATTGGTGTGAGATGCTATCTCATTGTAGTTTTGATTTGTATTTCCCTGATCCCAAGTGGTGAGCATTTTTTTAAATGTATATGGTTAGGCATTTGAATGTCTTTTGGGGGGAAATGTCTGTTCATGTCTTCTGCCCATTTCTTGACTAGATTTTTTTGGGGGGAGCCATGCTGAGTTTGATAAATTCTTTATAGAGTTTGGATAGTAGCCCTTTCTCTGATGTCATTTGCATATATCTTCTCCCATGCCATAAGTTGCCTTTTACTTTTGTTGATTATTTTCTTTGTCGTAGAAAAGCTTTTTATCCTGATGAATTTCCAATAGTTCATTTTTGCTTCTGTTTCCCTTGCATTTGGAGACATGTCTAGCAAGAAGATGCTGTGGCCAAGGTCAGAGAAGTTGCTGCCTGTGTTCTCCTCTAGGATTTTGATGGATTTCTGTCTCATGTTTAGGTCATCCATCCATTTTAAGCTTATTTTTGTGTATGGTGTAAGAAAGTGATCTAGTTTCATTCTTCTGCATGTGGCTGTCCAATTTTCCTAACACTATTTGTTGAAGGGATCATTTTTTTTCATTGTATATTATTTCCTGCTTTGTTGAAAATTAATTAACCATAGAATTGAAGGTCAATTTCTGGGGTCTCTATTCTGTTCCATTGACTGTGTCTGTTTTTGTGCCAGTACCATACTGTCTTGATAATTATAGCTTTAGAATATAACTTGAAATCTATAACTGTGATTTGGTTTTATTTTCAACATTACTTTGGCAATTTTGGTCTTTTCTGGTTCCATACAGAGTTTAGAATGGTTTGTTCCAGCTCTGTGAAAAATGCTGGTGTTATTTTGAAAAACATTGCATTAAATGTGTAGTTTGCTTTGGGTAGAATAGACATTTTAACAATATTGGTCTTCACCTAGATGGGCATGGAATATTTTTCCATTTCTTTGTGATTTCTTCAATTTCTTTCATAAATGTTCTATACTTTTCAAATTTCAGATCTTTTACCTCTTTGGTTAGGTTTAATTGTAACTATGTTATGGTTTTTGGTGCAATTGTAAACAGGATTGATTCCTTGGATTCTCTTTCTTCTGCCTTGTTGTTAGTGTATAGAAATGCAACTAACCCCTGTTTTTTATTTTTCTTATTTTTTATTATTGTTATTTTTTATAAATTTATTTTTCATTGGTGTTCAATTTGCCAACATATACAATAACACCCAGTGCTCATCCCATCAAGTGCCTCCCTCAGTGCCCGTCACCCAGTAACCCCCCTCTGCCGCCCACTCTCCTTCCACCACCCCTAGGTCGTTTCCCAGAGTTAGGAGTATCTCATGTCCTGTCTCCCTTTCTGATATTTTCCACTACATTTTTCTCCTTTCCCCTTTATTGCCTTGTACTATTTTTTATATTCTCCAAATGAATGAAACCATATAATGTTTGTCCTTCTCCGATTGACTAATTTCACTCAGCATAATAGCCTCCAGTTCCATTCACGTCTAAGCAAATGGTGGGTATTTATCATTTCTAATGGCTGAGTAATATTCCATTGTATACATAAACCACATCTTCTTTAAAAATCTTTCGATGGACACCGAGGCTCCTTCCACAGTTTGGCTATTGTGGACTTTGCTGCTAGAAACATTGGGGTGCAGGTGTCCCGGCATTTCATTGCATCTTTATCTTTGGGGAAAATGCCCAGCAGTGAAATTGCTGAGTCGTAGGGCAGGTTTATTTTTAACTCTTTGAGGAACCTCCACACAGTTTTTCAGAGTGGCTTCACCAGTTCACATTCCCACCAACAGTGCCGGAAGGTTCCCCTTTCTCCACATCCTCTCCAACATTTGTTGTTTCCTGCCTTGTTAATTTTCCCCATTCTCACGGGTATGAGGTGCTATCTCATTGTGGTTTTGATTTGTATTTCCCTGATGGCAAGTGATGCAGAGCATTTTCTCATGTGCATGTTGGCCATGTCTATGTCTTCCTCTGTGAGATTTCTCTTCATGTCTTTTGCCCATTTCATGATTGGATTGTTTGTTTCTTTGCTGTTGAGTTTAAGAAGTTCTTTATAGATCTTGGATACTAGCCCTTTATCTGATAGGTCATTTGCAAATATCTTCTCCCATTCTGTAGGTTGTCTTTTAGTTTTGTTGACTGTATCCTTTGCTGTGCAAAAGCTTCTTATCTTGATGAAGTCCCAATAGTTCATTTTTGCTTTTGTTTCTTTTGCCTTCGTGGATGTATCTTGCAAGAAGTTACTGTGGCCAAGTTCTCCTCTGTTCTGTGTTCTCCTCTAGGATTTTGATGGAATCCTGTCTCACATTTAGATCTTTCATCCATTTTGAGTTTATCTTTGTGTATGGTGAAGAGAGTGGTCTAGTTTCATTCTTCTGCATGTGGATGTACAATTTCCCCAGCACCATTTATTGAAGAGACTGTTTTTAATCCAGTGGATAGTCTTTCTACCTTTGTCAAATATTAGTTGACCATAAAGTTGAGGGTCCATTTCTGGATTCTCTATTCTGTTCCATTGATCTATGTGTCTGTTTTTGTGCCAGTACCACACTGTCTTGATGACCACAGCTTTGTAGTACAACCTGAAATCTGGCATTGTGATGCCCTCAGCTACAGTTTTCTTTTTAAATATTCCCCTGGCTATTCAGGGTCTTTTCTGATTCCACACAAATCTTAAAAGAATTTGTTCCAACTCTCTGAAGAAAGTCCATGGTATTTTGATAGCGATTGCATTAAACATGTAAATTGCCCTGGGTAACATTGACATTTTCACAATATTAATTCTGCCAATCCATGAGCATGGAATATTTTTCCATCTCTTTGTGTCTTCCTCAATTTCTTTCAGAAGTGTTCTATAGTTTTGAGGGTATAGATCCTTTACCTCTTTGGTTAGGTTTATTCCTAGGTATCTTATGCTTTTGGGTGCAATTGTAAATGGGATTGACTCCTTAATATCTCTTTCTTCAGTCTCATTGTTAGTGTATAGAAATGCCACTGATTTATGGGCATTGATTTTGTATCCTGCCACACTGCCGAATTGCTGTATGAGTTGTAGCAATCTTGGGGTGGAGTCTTTTGGGTTTTCTATGTAAAGTATCATGTCATCATTGAAGAGGGAGAGTTTGACTTCTTCTTTGCCAATTTGAATGCCTTTATATTTCTTTTGTAGTCTGATTGCTGAGGCTAGGACTCCTAGTACAATGTTGAATAGCAGTGGTGAGAGTGGACATCCCTGTCTTGTTCCTGATCTTAGGGGAAAGGCTCCCAGTGCTTCCCCACTGAGAATGATACTTGCTGTGAGCTTTTCGTAGATGGCTTTTAAGATGTTGAGGAATGTTCCCTCTATCCCTACACTCTGAAGAGTTTTGATCAGGAATGGATGCTGTATTTTGTCAAATGCTTTCTCTGCATCTATCGAGAGGATCATATGTTGTTTTTTTCTTTTGTTGATATCATCTATCACATTGATTGTTTAACGAGTGTTGAACCAGCCTTGCATCCCAGGGATAAATCCCACTTGGTCATGGTGAATAATCTTCTTAATGTATTGTTGTATCGTACTGGCTAGTATCTTTTTGAGAATTTTTGCATCCATGTTCATCAGGGATATTGGTCTATAATTCTCCTTTTTGGTGGGGTCTTTGGTTTTGGAATTAAGGTGACGCTGACCTCATAGAAAGAGTTTGGAAGTATTCCATCTCTTTCTATCTTTCTGAACAGCTAGTAGAATAGGTATGATTTTTTCTTTTAACATTTGATAGAATTCCCCAGGGAAGCCATCTGGCCCTGGACTTTTGTGTCTTGGGAGGTTTTTGATGACTGCTTCCATTTCCTCCCTGGTTATTGGCCTGTTCAGGTTTTCTATTTCTTCCTGTTCCAGTTTTGATAATTTGTGCCTTTGCAGAAATGCGTCCATTTTTTCTAGATTGCCTAATTTATTGGCGTATAGCTGTTCATAATATGTTTTTAAGATCGTTTGTATTCCCTTGATATTGGTAGTGATCTCTCCTTTCTCATTCATGATTTTATTAATTTGCACTTTCTCTCTTTCTTTTTAATAAGGCTGGCTTATGGTTTATGTATCTCATCAATTCTTTCAAAGAACCAACTCCTGGTTTAGTTGATCACTTCCACAGTTATTCTGGTCTCGATTTCGTTGAGTTCTGCTCGAATCTTTATTAACTCTCTTCTTCTGCTGGGTGTAGGATCTATTTCCTGTTTTTTCTCTAGCTCCTTTAGGTGTAAGGTTAGCTTTTTATTTTAGTTCTTTCCACTTTTTGTATGGCTGCTTGTATTGCGATGTATTTCCCCCTCAGGACTGCTTTTGCTGTATCCCAAAGATTTTGAATGGTTGTATCTTCATTTTCATTAGTTTCCATGAATCTTTTAAATTCTTCCTTAATTTCCTGGTTGACCCTTTCATCTTTTAGCAAGATGGTCCTTAACCTCCACGTGTTTGCAATCCTTCCAAAGTTCTTGTTGTGATTTGGTTCTAATTTCAAAGCATTATGGTCTCAGAATACACAGGGGACGATCCCAATCTTTTGGTATCAGTTAAGAACTGATTTGTGACCCAGTATGTGGTCTATTCTGGAGAAAGTTCCATGTGCCCTTGAGAAGAATGTGTATTCAGTTGCGTTTGGATGTAAAGTTCTGTAGATATCTGTGAAATCTATCTGGTCCAGTGTATCATTTAAAGCTCTTGTTTCTTTGGAGATGTTGTGCTTAGAAGACCTATTGATTGTAGAAAGCTCTACATTGAAGTCACCCAGTATAAGTGTATTATTATGCAAGTATGTCTTAATTTTGGTTATTAATTGATATATTTGGCAGCTCCCACATTCGGGGCATATATATTGAGGATTGTTAAGTCCTCTTGTTGGATAGATCCTTTAAGTATGATATAGTGTCCCTCTTCATCTCTCTCTTTTAGTCTTCAGGATAAACTTTAGTTTATCTGATATAAGGATGGCTACCCCTGCTTTCTTTTGAGGACCATTTGAATGGTACATGGTTCTCCTACCTTTTATTTTCAGGCTGTAGGTGTCTTTCTGTCTAAAATAAGTCTCTTGTAGACAGCAAATAGATGGGTCCTGTTTTTTTATCCAGTCTGAAACCCTGCACCTTTTGATGGGGTCATTAAGCCCATTCACGTTCGGACTTACTATTGAAAGATATGAGTTTAGTGTCATCATACCTATTCAGTCCCTGTTTTTGTGGATTGTTCCATTGGACTTCCTCTTTCTTTTACAGAGTCCTCCTTAAAATTTCTTGCAGAGCTGGTTTCGTGGTCACATATTCTTTCACTTCCTGCCTATCTTGGAAGCTCTTTATCTCTCCTTCTATTCTGAATGAGAGCCTTGCTGGATTAAGTATTCTTGGCTGCATGTTCTTCTCATTTAGAACCCTGAATATATCCTGCCAGCCCTTTCTGGCCTTCCATGTCTCTGTGGAAGGTTTGCTGTTAATCTAGTATTTCTCCTCATAAAAGTTAGAGATTTCTTGTCTTTTGCTGTTTTAAGGATCTTCTCTTTATCTTTGGAATTTGCAAGCTTAACTGTTAAATGTCGAGGTGCTGAGTGTTTTTTATTGATTTTAGGAGGGGATTTCTCTATTTGCTGAATCTGAATGCCTGTTTCCCTTCCCAGATTAGGAGTTTTCAGCTATGATTTGTTCAAATACATATTCTGGACCCCTGTCCCTTTCGGCGCCCTGGGATCCCCAATTAAATGTAGATTTTTCTTTCCAAGCTGTCATTTATTTCCCTTAATCTATCCTAGGGTCTTTTAATTGTTTGTCTCTTTTTCCTCAGTTTCCTCTTTGCCATCAACTTGTCTTCTATGTCACTCACTCGTTCTTCCACTTCGTTAACCCTCTTCGTTAGGTCCTGTAGTTTGGATTGCATCTCATTTAATTGATTTTTAATTTCTGTCTGATTGGATCTAAATTCTGCAGTCATGAAGTCCTTTGAGTCCTTTATGCTTTTTTCTAGAGCCACCAGTAGCTTTATAATAGTGCTTCTGTATTGGCTTTCTGACACTGAATTGTAATCCAAATTTTGTAATTCTGTGGGTGCGAGGACTGTTTCTGATTCTTTCTTTTGAGGTGAGGTTTTCCTTCTAGTCATTTTGCTCAGTGCAGAGTGGCCAAAAACAAGTTGTAGTGGGAAAAGGGAAAGAGAAAGGAAAGAAGAAAAGAAAAAGAAAGAAAAGAAAAAAAGTTGAAAAAAGAGAAGAAAAAAGGGGGGGGTCAGAAACAGAAAACAAAAAACAAGGGGGAATATCCTCTAATTCTGTATACTGTAAATCCCTCGTCTTCCCCTGGAACTTTCCAGTGCTGCTTGGTTAATAATTTGTTTTTCCCTGTCCATCTAGCTGGTCTTCTGGGGGAGTCGCCTGCTGTGCTGATTCTCAGGTGTGAGCCCTTTGGGGAGCTGCTCAGCCCCCTGCCTCGTGCAGGTCTCAGTGAAAGTTGTTAAACCTGTTTATCCTGTGAGGCCATTGTGAAGTTCAGTGGGGGTTGTTTATCCTGTGAGGCCCCAGGAGGAACAACAACAGTGGAGGTAGCCAGCTCTCCAGACCTAGAGTTGGCTCCTGTGGTAACTATGGGAACTCTCAGTCTGCAGGGGCCTGGATGCTCTGGGCATAGGGCGGGGGAGGGGGGCACAGATCTGCACAGCTTGGGGCCGTCCGGAGGCTGGAGCGTCCTTGCTGTCCTGTGCCTTACTGGCTTCTGCCTGTCCCTGGGGGGAGCGCCGGATCCTGGGCTGTGTCCCCTGGTGCCCTGTGCTCCTGGGCCTGCGCTGCTCCCTCAGCGGGGAGCCTCTTCAGGTGCCACCGCAGAGCTGCTCCTGGGGCCGCGCAGCCCCCTCCGCACGGACCCTCTGCCAGAGCCGCCTTGGAGCTGTTCCCGGGCCTCTGGGCAGGGGCTGCAGCCCTTTAGGGAGCTGGGCTGCGGGGTGTGGCACGCTCTCCCCGGGGCGCAGGTCCTCTGTTAGTGTTCCTGGGAGCCTGAGGGCATCCCCGCCGCTCCTGGGATCCTGCTCCAACTCCCCGGAGAGCCTTCCAGGAAGATTGGTGAAGCCCCTGCTTCTCTGGGATGGGGCTTTCCTGGGGGCACTCATCGCCGCCTTAGCCTGGCTCCTCATGGGGCTCCTCCCCATTGGATGCCTTTTGTTTCTTTATTTCTTTTTTCCCCAGTCTTCCTACCTTGATAGAAGCGTGAACTCTTCTCACTGTAGCATTCCAGCTGTTCTCTCCTTAAATCTCATGCCGAATTCATAGGTTTTCAGGATGATTTGAAGGTTTTCTTCCTATTTCCAGTTCTTAGCACAGGGTGTCTTTTTTTTTTTAATTTTTAATCGTGCCACTTTACTGAATTCCTGTATTAGTTGTAGCAATGTTTTGGATTCTTTTGGGTTTTCTACATAGATCATCATATTGTCTGCAGAGTGAAATTTTGACTTCTTTGCCAATTTGGATTCCTTTTATTTCTTTTAATGGTCTGATTGCTGAGGCTAGGATGTCCAGTACTATGATGCATGAAAGTGGTGATTGTGGACATCCCCTCATGTTTCTGATTTTAGGGGAAATGTTCTTAGTTTTTCCCCATTGAGGATGATATTCATTGTGGATTTTGTGTGTATGGCATTTATGACGTTGAAGTATGTTCCCTCTATCCCTACATCATGGGTGTTTTTGTAATCAAGAAAAGATACTGTATTTTGTCAAATGCTTTTTCTGCATCTATAATGAGGATTGTGTGTTTGTTATCCATTCTTTTATTAC